>NC_135847.1:4585000-6985000 GCF_029677425.1 Wolffia australiana | reverse complement strand
ACTTCATCTACTAGAAATATATTTATGTGCACACCATCCACGCCAATAAAAGTATTACTCATGTAATTAGTAGGATTCATCATCTTAACAAACTTTTATTATCGTAATAAGTTCAGTTTAGCAGAGAGGGTTTATCTCCTAATCACATGGAAGCTTTCCACGTGTGAGAAAGGAAAATACTTTGTATTTAAGGGGAGAAAATATGACATTGAATATGAGGTATCTAAATAATATAAGGTGATATTAAGTATTCTCAGAAGACATTTTTGCTGTTTTATGATTCAGGGAGTGAGCAGTACCTAGATATGAAGTGTAGAAGAGATCAGACTTACTGTGATTTTGATATGGATTTATAATGTAATATGATAAATAATAAGCAGAAGATCAGTCCACTTTTTGCATTTAAACCTATATTCTGTATTATAAAAGTTATTATTTAAAATTAATTCATTTTAAATTTTGTTTAAATTTGATGATTTGGTGATACTACAACATTCTCGTTTCAGAATTATTAGGATTTATTTATCAGATTTGATCTTATCTATACTATGAGCTTTTACACTATTTTTTAGGATATTTGGTATTTTTTAAATCTAAATATTTTATTCATATTTAGCATTGAGTAATTTAAGATATCCTTCTGACAAATACTTGAGAATAAAAAATACTTGAGATGATATTTTATGTAATGGATGCATAAGTTCGTGGAAAATCAATTATATTATTTATCTGGGATGCATTACTACCTGTTGACTGCATCAAGAGAGTGATATCCAAAGTTGGATGCATTGCTTCTCCTTATATATGGCTAGAGAAATTTAAAATGATGAAATACTTGCAGTGTCACGGACTTCTCTTCAATTTCAAATGGTTATTCTGAATGACCCAATTCAATTAAAGACGTGAGACACATCAGAAATCTAACGAGCTTTTACTGTTACATTACATATTTCACCAAAACATATCGTCTTGTCTTGTCGACAAACCATAATGATTGAATCAATGAATAGTTTTCCAATGTAAAAACTGTAAATATGCACATCATTTTATGGCATTTTTACTTCCTTTTGTCCAATTCTTCATAAGTCAAAACTTTTCTAGTATTCATCTTCAAGATGGATAATGTATGTAGCACAGTTAGATATATTTTATTTCATAAGGACCAATTACCAGATTCAAGATATAAATTATACATGGGATTACTATTCAATCGATCACAGTGTATTTTGAGGGTTTTGCATTTATGTTTATTCACTTTACACCCACTAGAACAATTATATCTTCTATAGTTTCACGTGTGTTTCACTTGTTGGAGATCTGGCTATGATAGAGTAAGATATGTTATATATAGATTTTTCTTAAAGTAATAGGTAAATACACATCATATCAACAGTCCTTCCCACCTTTACAAAACCCAAAAACTGGAAAATTAATAATTTAAAATATATTTATACCTTATATATTTGGAGTTATATTGATTATTCTCGACTGCCTACCTTTTCACCATGAATCTCCTTTTCCTTTTGCACTAAGAAGTATAGTTTTGAAGAAGTCCAACCCAATTTTCTTCAAGTATAGATTAAAGTAAATCTTTGCTTATTTTACTATAAACATGCACTACAAGTTTTTTATTGTAAAAAAAAATGCATCTCAAAAAATGGAAAATAATTCGTCTTCATTCACACATTTTGATTGAGTAATTTTAGTAAAAACCTAGTGTACGTTTTTTTTCCATATCAATATGACTAAATATTTTAAAAACAGACTGAATTGAATCAAAGGATTGGGAAGAATACATGATGCAGAAAAAACATGTGGATACATACACATATTATTTATACATTCAGATGAGAGTATTCTTCAAGGGTGATCCAAATGGATTTAACCATGTAGAGCGGTACGTGAATCTGAGAACTAGGGACTTAGGATTGACCAACAAAAGGAATGATGAAGTGGTTCTTAATTTAATGGCATTAGATTGTTAAATACTGACAGATCAGAAGTACTGACCAGATCACACAATCAATAACAGCAATCCAACAATTACGATGAAGCAACAATTATCTCAAATTTAAGGTGTCACAAGGTACCTCAAAGAAGAGAACTAGTACCTCCAATGTTCTAAATTTCAATGGCCTTGATAGCTCCACTAAAGGTTACGAACAGAAAATGGAACTAATGGGAGACAGAACAGAAGGGACAGAAATAGAAAAGTGGTTTAAATATCAAGTCTCAATTAATGAATAAGGATTGCATTTGAAATACAATGTTTCTTAAAAAATAATAAATGTATCTAAATAATCATGAAATTCTTCAAATATGTCAAAACAAATACTCTTATAATACACATTTCATGTACTCAATAACTAATGAATTTCTCAAAAGATAACCTCCTAATTGTAGATATTAATAGCCCAAAATTTTGATTGAAAAGCCTAGACACGATTACTTGTTTTAATACATTTATCTATCTAATTATATAATA
Source organism: Wolffia australiana (assembly GCF_029677425.1). Taxonomy (NCBI): domain Eukaryota; kingdom Viridiplantae; phylum Streptophyta; class Magnoliopsida; order Alismatales; family Araceae; genus Wolffia; species Wolffia australiana. The sequence goes on along the minus strand of NC_135847.1, from coordinate 6,982,515 downwards.
TCATCTTTGAAAAATTAATATTTGTAATAACTATTTTATAGAAATATAATTACACTTTTTATTACACAGACATTCTAAATTATCTCCTAAATCCTGTATTTAGGTTTTTTGCAATATTTACTCTTAGAACATAGGTAGTTCTCATGTTTTAAGTAACGAAGGAAAATCGAGAAAATTCAAATTGAAGAAGTTCAAATGAAGATTTTCACTTACAGACTTGCATTAATTAAATTTATGGCTTCATTCTTTCATTCTGATTTTATAGCACCTCAGAATCTCCTTTATATATTATTACCTTAGCTCATACATCTTTGGATGATTTGAATTATCATTAAGCTTAAGGTGAGTAATTAACTTATAATTTTCGATCAGCAGTGGAAGAATATTGATCTTTATGAACTTGTTATTCAAGTCGTATTGAACTCGATCATCAGTCCTGAATAATTTGATATTATTTAATTTTATTGGTTGGTTCAGTTTGTTAAATCTGCAAATGTCTGGGTATATATAAAATGTCAAAAATTAAATTCTAAAAATTATTTCTCTGAGTTATATTGATTGCAATTTCTGGTGCAGTCCATTAAAGATTGGCAGGTACACTACATTAGATCTCACATACAATATCAAAAACGGAAAAATGATAGAAGTAGATACTAATTTCATATAAAAAACATAGCTTGGGATATTTTAGTGGAAGCAATTGATCTACTTTCTGATGTCAACATGGGTCATTAACTTGGGGAAACTTGAACTTAATTAATATAAGTCTAAGAATCATGCCTGGCTGAGTTGACACCTGAATTATAACCACAAGATATTAACCTTTGTGATTGATTATTAAAGATTCCTATTGAGGTAGTCATCTGTTGATCTCATGTTGAGTAATATTCGAGGAACTGAATTCGGCTACGTCGGCTTGTCATTGTATCACGTAGTTTACTTGAATTTAGAATAATAACCTATAAGGGGCTTGTTCATTGGATTAAGCTCCACAGAAAAGTTTCATTTCCGAATCCACAAACTAAATAAAATATTTAATTATTTAACATTTAATTTAGATAAATGTCTCTTGTTACACTTTAGATACTAATTGAGATGGATGAAGCCGTTCGGCTCGGGGAGAAAATATTTATTTAAAAAAGAAAAATTTATTGAAGGTAAATAATAGGATTTTTACTTCAGCAACCCCAGTTTTGGTCAGCCAAGTTGGTTCAGTTGGCCAATCGGTTTCGTTAATACAGCTGGTGAGATTATTTTACGTCCAATATTTTACGTGGCTTGAAGAGACGTGAGGAATTTAACTTTGTGGTGGAATTATAAGAACAAAATACATTGTGGGATTATTCCTTGGAGAAATAAATATCACGTAGCCTTAAACAATTTCTGTTTATGAAGACCCTTCCACTTATACACATGAAAAATAATCTCAATCTTATGCTTCTGTAAATAAACTTAACATTTTAAAGATGACATTTAATTAGGACAGAAAACTACGTTCCAATAATTCATTTTCAACGAGAATTGTGTAAGAGGCGCATAAAATTTACGTATGGTTTCTACCCATCGATCCAAGATTCAGAATTTCTGTTCATGCCATCTCATCTCCCTATCTGTATTGGTACTTGCAATTAGAAAGGGAGGTGGGGCTGGCAGAGAAACGCCCAGCATAAAATAATTCTGCAGAAATTAATCCAAGATGGCAGAGTACGAACCTGCATGACATAAGTACAGTCCCCCCAATTCCAAACCTCTATCATCTTTTCCACCTTTCCTGTCACCGAGTAAAAGTGGGCCGGAAACCCGGTACTGTCCGGCCCATTAACTCTCCCCTATCTGACCGCCTTCGTCGCCGCCGCCTGTCAGTCCCCCTTTCTCTCTCTACTCGAGTGCCATCAAGAGATGACATGACCATCCATATTGGGACTTGGGATCGACCTTCTTTATCTCTCTCTCTAAAACTGTAAAGGTTTATCTGTCTAGATCATTTGACAGTGAAAGGAGAGAGGACAGAGTGGTTAGGGAGAAAGTGGCGTACCCCATTTTGGAACGGAGATGGCTATGGGACGGAGCGTCTGACGAGACGTCCTCCTCCCCACAAATAGCAACGATTCGCCAGGACAGTTCATCGATCCGGGCGACGACCTGCGTCATACGAGAATATTTTGGACCATCACTCGTCCATTAATGAACCCCCCCTCAAAAAAATCCGACGGGCCCAGACGAAACGGAGCGAAACCTGCGGTGAGGAAGGATGACGGATGACGGACCGTCTGGCGTCCCAGAGACTTGGAGAGGAAGAAGGAATCGAGGAGACGGCGACGTGTCAAAAAGTGGCGAGGTCGGACACGGATCAGGCCATGAAGACTTGGAGGCTTGCGCTCTTGGCGGAGGTGCAGACTGGGCAGGTGTCGATGGCGACGTCGCACTGGTCGCAGAGGCAGAGATGGCGGCAGGGGAGTACCAGAACGGACGCTTCTCTCTCGAGGCAAATCTTGCAGAAGCTCCGTCGACAGAGCTCGGACGGAGGAAATTCCGACTCGCCGAATCCCTCTTCCAAGTCCTCGGACGGAGTGGTCTTCTTGGTCTCGACGACGTGCTCGAGCGTGGCGCGGAGATTGCTGACCGCGGCTTCGTTGTTTCTCGCGATGTGGATCCATAATTGGTTGTCGGTGGCGAGCTGGACGAGCCTCTCCTCGAGCTCGGCGTTGCGGCGGGCGATGAATTCCAGCTCCGCCTCTTTGGCGCGCAGCGCGTGCAGCGCGCTGCCTTCGAAGGCTTGGATTAGGGCTTGGTAATGTCGCCTTCGAGCTCGGTCGATCTCCAGGCGAAACTTCTCCGTCTGATGATCAAGAAACGCGTTCAACGGATTCCGGAAGAGGAAGAACAAAACCGGAAACGGAAATCAGAAAATTCAGATGTGGTACCTGCTGACGGACGAACGCGTCGATCTCGAGATTTTGCTTCTGGATCAGAGAAACGAGTTCCTCTGCGTTGAGGAATTCTCCGACGCTCGATCTACCGGTAGTGGACGCCGTTTCGGATTCGATCAAGCGACGATCACGATTCGAAACCTGGAATAAGGTAGGCGTTCCGTGGAGATCGATCGGGAGAGCGCTGCAGAGTCCGCTTCTTGCGTCGCAAGGCTTCCGGTGAAATGCGGCGGCGACGGAGGTGGTGAGATCGCTCTGGGGCTCGCCATGGAAGGGGAAGGAGAGCCGCTTCGACGAGTCGTGGACCTCCATAGCCGAGGAAGAAGACGATCCCTTCGCCGCGGTGAGTGACAACGTTCTGTTTACGGTTGCGGAGGGAATATTTATAGGGGGTGGTGACCGTACGGTCGGCCCGCTGAAGGGAGTAGAATATAAAAGTCGCCTGCGGATTCGCAGAAACGGTTAAAGAGGGCGTGGCCGAGTCAGCAGGTGGGGCCCGCATGGATGGGTTCAGGCGGCAGCTGGTGCGGGCCCCACCGAGACTGAACTGGGGCGGAGGGGGCTCGGGCCCGGCTGGGCCATCGGGTTGTTACGTCTGTTTGCGGAAAGTGTCGACGTGGCAGGGCGTGTCGTCCTGTCTGACCGAGAATAGGACAAAATAGACGGAGAGTGGGGCCCACTGGCGATTTTTGATAACTTCGGTGATTCGTAGACGGTGCCGCAAAAGGTGGAAATGACGACTGTGACCAATGAGAAGCGCCACGTGGACGGTCGAATCTCCTCTCTCTTCCTCGTATTCTCTCTCCTCTCTCTTTCCTCGCTCTTTTTTTCTCTCTAATTTCCCGTTCCTAATCTCCCTCCAAAAATCCTAATTCCCCTATTCCCTCTTGTCTCTCTCTCTTCTCTCTCGTTATCTCTCTCTCACTCTGTTATCGCTTACATAATCTCTCTCCTTTCTATGATAATCTCCCCCTCCCCTCTCTCTGTCACTTATACACAATCTCTGTGCCTTTCCTGCATCTCTCTCTCTCTCTCTCTCTCTCTCTCTCTCTCTCATAATCTCCCTCTCTTCTTTCTCTCTCTCTCTCTCTCACTCATACTCTATTCTCCTCTATCATAACCTCCCTCTCTTCTCTCTATCACTCATAACCTATTTTCCTCATTTATAGTCTCCCTCTTCTTTCTTATCTCTCTCTCTCTCTCTTCTCTCTCATAATATCCCTCTCTTCTCTCTCACAGAATCTCTCTCATAATTCCCCTCTTCTTTCTTATCTCTATAGTGCAGGGACGCGGACGGGACGGGACGTGGACGGTTCGGGACGAAATTTGTCCGGTCCTACGTCCCATGGTATAGTATGGACGAAGGATGGGACGGTTTTTCGTCTGCGGTCAAAAAAACCGTCCCATCCAATAATCCCGAGATGAAAATCCATCCCATCTCCAGGGACGAATTTTCGTCCCAAAATTCGTCCCTGACAAAATTCGTCCTAATATATATTTATAATATATTATAAATTGTCCTCGCGAGGCCACATGTCAACATCTCAACCGTCGGATGTGAATCCAACGGTTTCCGGGGACCTCCGGACGGACGATTTTTTCATCCGGGAGGACGAAAACCGTTCCGTCCGGTGGTCCCCAGGACGAATTGTCGTCCCAGAATTTGTCCTTGCCTCCGGACGGGACGATTTTTTCGTCAGGGAACGAAAAAACCGTCCCATCCACGTCCCAGCACTATACTTATCACTCGCTCTTTTCTCTCTCATAATCTCCCTCTCTTCTCTCTCTATCTCTCTTCTCTCTCACATAATCACTCTCTCATGATCTCCCTCTTTTTTCCTATCTCTCTCTCTATCTTTTCGCTCTCATAATCTCCCTCTTTTTCTTATCTCTCTCTACCTTTCCCTCTGATAATCTCTAGTAATCTCCCTCTCTTCTCTCTCTCTATCTCTTATCTTCTCTATCACATAATCTCTCTCTCATGATCTCACTCTTCTTTCTTCTCTCTCTCATCATCTCCCGTTCTTCTCTCGCATCTCATGTCTCTCTCTCTCATAATCGTGTGGGCCTACCACGCATGTGCACATGTGCCGAGGAACCCGGCGATTTCCCGTCTGCACGGGTGGGTGGCCTGACAAGGAAATAACATGCCGAGAAAACCCCTTCTTTTTCGGCCTTTTTAATTTTTTACAGACTTTCTTAAAAGCCGACCAACTAGTTGACATTGTTTTTCTATATTTGCGACCTGTTCAATGATTACTCTTTCACACGGGTTGGATGGTTTTTATAATTTTTATTATTGCTTTTTACTGTATACTTTTTCATTTTCACTTTTCCAGTTGTGTTACTTTTCATCAGAGTTGGAAAGTACCGGGTCACTTTATCTGTTTTTAATGTTTGTCATGTGTAACTTGTTTTTTATAGTTCACTTTGCACTTGTAACGTATCAAAATAATTTGCATATCTTCACAATGCTTGCTCTATTTTTTAATACATGGTATTGTCCTTTTTATTTGCAAGTACAGTTCCCAAATTTCTGGATATTGTTCTTCAAAATTTGAATATATCAACCTACTTGAACATTTTAAGTATATCGGTAAATCTTTTTGGTATCTCCACATTACCTCTTATAGAGGTAAATTTTCTGCCTCTTATTATTATACTAATTCTCCTCTAGTCGCCCTTGGATCAGATCCGAAAACTTATACGGAGTTTTTTAATTAACTTTTGTGGTTTGGACTTTCCCGTCATTCTTCTCTGATAAAGCTTTGAGACTTGTCAAATATAATTTTCATATTCTTTATTATATTTTCCTTTAGTTTTAGCTTCCTCAAAAATTTTAGTTTTCCCCATAGTTCCTTAAAATAACCTTTAAATTTTATATACTATACTATACTATATCCTTTATTTAAAGTTAATTGACTCTTCAAACTTATTTTATTTATTGCGTCTTGGGTAATTAAATTTCACCACAGTATTCTTTTACTTCTCAGAAAAGGTGGGCACATCTGTACAATCCTCATATTTTTTATTTGGACACTCCATTGAGTAGTTGCAATAAAAATTACAGTGTTTTATTATTTTATAATAGCTATTTTTCCACAAACCCCTTTCATAGATTGTTGAGACTCCAAGAACGTTCTATTTTAACTACTATGATTTGATATCTGACTTTTTTACCATTTCATTACATACAATAATTCAAAATTATCATTTCATTTTTGATACTATGATTTGATGTTCGTAATTAGACTAGTAATTAGAGACATTCATAATTAATATCAATCTCTAATTAGTCTTATTCTTTTCTATTCTTATATTTAATGCTTCTTGAGTAAAGTTTAATTTACACGTTAGTGTTGGTGCACAAATGTTTATAATCAAATAAATTAATATCAAAGGTGTATACAATTCAGTAAAAAAAAAATTTCTATATGAAGTTTTTTAGCTCCTCTTTATGTCTCTAATCATATGGTAATAAGTCTCACTCTTACAATTTAGATACTTTAATTACATTGAATTTTTTAGTTCATCATAATTATATTTTATGATTTAATTAGCCATGTTCAGATATAAAATGATATTTTTAACAGTGTAAAGAGAGTGAAAGTCTGATAGTAGATAAAGAAATGGGCTAGCCGAGAGGAGATTTTTCTTATCATCATATGTCTATTTGATTTGTACTCGGATGTTTACGTTTAGATCTAAGATCTTGTGATATTTAGATTCAAAATTTAACATCATATTAACACATCACAATCAAGATATACATAAAATTTCATAACAAAAATTATCTTCCAAATTATGATTTAATATTTATTGATGCAGGACCACGTCCGCGACGAAGTCCTGCCATCACCGAGGGTTCATGCTCGGTGTCGGAAGGAGAGGCAGTACGCGACGAATGCCGGGATTCGTCGGGCACGGGAGTCCTACGAAGACGAGCTAGGATGAATATGGCTGGGTAGGGGTGTAGTACGTGCAGCTGCCGACGAACAACGGGAGGCCGATGACCGGGGTCAACGGGGTCGCCCAGAGACGGGAGGGGGGACCTTCCGACCCTCGTCTGGATGGACGAGGTTGCTAGGTCGCCGAACGGGAATTTCCCACCGGAGGTTGCCCGCACGCAACGGGCGAACCGACTCGTTCCCAAACCAGGAAGGACTCTCAATAGTGCGTCGTCTTTCACTCGCCTGTCTCGCTCACCTACGTCTAACCGGAGCGTGGAGGAGGCAATCGAAAGCGTGCTGAAAGAAATAAAATGACGAGACGATAGGGGACGGCGTACCTGGTCGGCGTATGAGAGGATCGTCCTCGCCCCGAGGAAGCTTGCGGGGAGCAGAACTGGCGCTCGGGTAGTCGACGACGGCGGGGAGTCAAGGAGCACGTCGGACGCAGGGGCAGTGTGACGGTCGGAATCGGCGACAGGGCGTTCGACGGGGTGGAGGCGCCACGCGTGGGGGGGGGGGGGCAGCGCAAAAGGGCGCAGACGGGGAAACGCCAGAAGCGGGGCGGCGGCAGACGCTGCGCGCCAAATCGAGACAACGCGCCAGCACACGGCGGGCGCAGTAAGGGCAGGGCACTCGCGCGCGACAGCAGACAACCTCGCGCACCAGCCAGTCGCGGGGAGGCGCGGAGGCGTGGGCACGTCCGGCCGTGCGCACAGCGGCAACCCCTTCCACGCGCACGACCAGCGGCGTCAGAAGCGCAGGGTTGCAGCAAGCGCCGTAGGTGGAGACGCCGGTGGGTGCAACCACTCGGTATTTCCGAGCTGTGGTGGGGGGAAAAGAGTGCCCGCAGCGGGCGGTTGTCTCAGAGATCCCCGCAGCAGAACGAACATGCACACCCGTCGGGCGGGGTGGTGACCGTCGCTCGTACGCGTCTCGCGGCGGGAGAGTTGCGTCGCGCGCGTCGGCTGCAGCAGCAAACCGCACCAGGCGGAGCCGCGGTCCGTAGTTGCGGGCAGTCGGGGACGGACCTGCACGGTGCGAGAGGCCCGTGGTGCAGTCGATGGGGGAGGCTGGAGAGCCGCTACTGTGGTCGGACAACCCGGCACCGACCCCTGATTAGGGTCGCTCCGGCAAGGGCGGGGCGCGGACGGGGCCTGGCGACGCGGAACGCGCCGCAGCGCAGGGTTCGCGCGGGCGCGCGGGTGCACCGACGACGCGCGCGCGCGACACGGCTGCGCGCGGGGTGCCGCGGGGAAACTCGGCAGCGCGGGCGAGCAACCCAAGTTTCTCGGGGATACTCTTCCTCCTGCGGGTTTCACCCCTTGTGGCTTAGTCCTTTCTTCCTGCTTCTTCTTCGCCGAACGTAACCCTAGCACGATGGGGAGGTGGCCAGCTCTTTGAAACAAGGCGATACTTCAAAAATTCATGACAAAAACAACAGCGTGAGTGTTTAAGGCACCCCACCTCCCTTTATATAGAGGGGGTGTGAGGGGCCTTTGACCAAAATTACCAACTTTTAACTCAAAATAACCCTGGGACCTACGGGTATGGTGATGAGTGTAAAACAAAGAAACTGAGATGAAATGAGGGAGGGGAGGGGGAATTCTTACAGGATCGAATCCTCCTCCGTACATGTAGTGACGATGCGTACTAAACACGAAAGTAAAAGATCAAAACAAAGGACGACGGACGAGATGAAACACGAAATGATAAGGTGTCCATTTACCCGGAATACTTGAATCCGGGCGTGCGTACCGTCGCCTTGGCTTGCCGAGCGGGCTGAACGCGGATGGCTGGCGCTGCCGAGGGCGGCAGTGACGTCTCCGAAGCCGTATCCGGTGCTGGAGCAGGTGCTGTCGGGGGTGACGATGACGACTCCAACGGCGTGTCCGGGGCTGCGCCATCATTTATGATGTTAAGTTTCTTTCATTTCTTTTTTCTGTGAGGAACCACATTTCTGAATTCATTATGCACAAAAATGTTTTAAATATCGATATTTTGAAAATATTAAACAAAAAGAATGAGCAACCTCAATAATCCCTATTCCCCAAAAACCTTTGTGTGCAAAATATTGCATTTATGGTGTAAAATATGGTACTGAATATTGATTTAGTACCACACCTCTACTTACCCTATTACTAATGGATCTTAAGATTGTCATCTTTGATCATTGACAACATGATAAATGCAGGGATATTTAGACACATTTTAGAAGATTATGGTATTATTAATTTAGAATTTTTGTTATTATTTGAATTAACTAAATATTTATGAAAAAACTATAAATTCTAATTTTTGTACATTATGGTTATTTTTCACTAACCTCCTTGACTTCTTTGAAGTCAAGCAGTTTTAGTAATGATGAGTATTCTATAGTTTCGCATGTGCATAGAGTTGGAGAATTTTTTAGAGTTAGTTATTATCAAAAGGAGCTTGAAAGGAGAAAAGGGTCTTGTGGGCCTCCAAGAGAGAGTTCTGAGAAAGATGGGGTGCAACCTGGCATGCCCATTGGGATCTCAAAGGCTGTAAAAAAATGAAACTGGAGATCACAATGGGAAGCTCGTAACCCATGGAGAAAAATGGCTAGAGAAAAAATAGAAATACCCAAAGGGATATTTCAGTAATTCATCCTATGTATAAATACTCTTTTTTCCCTCATTTCCCCTTGTTCTAGATGTGCTCCAACAAGTGGGTGGCCAGCAGGACAAGGCATATTTCAGAATCCAAGTTGCTCAACCTACTTGATGTAAGTTTATTGAAGTATTCACTCAATCTCAACTCTTGCTTATGTTGAAAAATGCTGAATCCTGGCAAAATATAAGGATACAGACTTAAGAGGAAGAATTGAGGGATCATTAAGCTTGCATTGAGGTTTTAGAAACTTGGATTTATATTTCCCATCATTGTCTATTTATTTACCCATTAAAACCATGACTTTCTCACACTACGCACTTGTTTTCCTACTTTCTCTCTCTAGAATTGTGTCTTTATCTCTCTATAAATTCATACATAACCCTATTTCATCTCATCTGATTTTGATAAAAGCTCCTTCATTTACATCTTTAAATTTCATCTCCAACTCCTACACACTCTCTCTCTATTTTCTCTCTCTATCTCTTCATTTTATTCATTTTCTCTCACTAAACGTGTTTATTTCTCTATCTAGACCTTCATCCATATCCCTAGGTCATTCCCTCAAAATTATATAAAAAAATCTCCTACATTTACACCTTCGAATTCCCTCTCAAACTCTCTCTACACTATTTTCTCTCGCTATATCCTCATTTCAAATTTTCTCTCTCTAGACTTGTTCCTGTCTCTCTCTCCAGAACTTCCATCATCTCTCCCATTCATCTTTCTTGAAATCCAAAAAAAAATCCTTTTCTTAAACATCCAGAAGGCCTCTTTCCCGTCGTCGTTTTTATGTGTTGGTGTGCGTTGCATGGCACTGCCCCTGCGTCTGTTGATGGAGGACCATCCAGCTTCGAAGACCCCATTGAACCAGTTCATCAAGCGAGGGCTCATGTGCAAGACCCAGCCTTTAGAGTACCCGGCCTCGTCAAAGGGCCACAAAGGTTTTGCGTTTCTTTCTTTGCATTTTCCTTATTTAGTAGGCCATGTCTGTCGGCCGCGTATGTGTATGTTTTTGTTTGTTCGCATGTGTTTGGACCGCTGTATGGACCTACACGTTTGCGCGTGTGTGGGCCCATGTGTGGGCATATAATTAGGTTTCTCTCTCCTATTAGGGATTCCTAATTACTCTTAATTGGGCCTTCTCCGCTTTATTTCTAAGGGGGAGGCCCATATTTGCCCCTATAAAAGGTGGGGCCCACCCATAGGAAGAGAGAAAAGAAGAAAGATAGAAGAAAATGTGATTTTTAGTGATTTTTCCTGATTTTTTAGTGTCTTTTAGTTTTTGTTATATTTGTGACAATGCCAATGCAAAAATAGAGAGAAAAATCCTAGAGTTTGCCGAAAACCGTCGCCGCCGTCTTCGCTGGAACTCTGCCGCCGTTGCTGTCGTCTTTCCCCCCCATGACCAGCATCTCTACAGCCGACCGCGCCACTACCGCGGCCTTCCCACCACTAGCCGCAGCCACGGCCTTCCCGCCAGCCGTAGCCGCAGCCTTCCGGCCACCAGCCGCACCCGCAGCCGCAGCTGCGGCCGTCTGGCCACCAACGGCGGCCGTAGTCGTGACCACTGCCACTGGCCGCAACCTCGGCCGCCAGTTGTAGTAGCGACGCATCCGCGGCTGCAGCCACGACCTTCCAACCACCAGCCACGATCGCAACTACGGCCGTCCGGCCACTAGCTACGGCCGCAACAGCGGTTGCAATTGCAGCTGCGGCCGTAGACCGCGGCTATTGCAGCCAGGGACCGCCAGTCACGACCTCAAACATAGCCACGGCCGTCAGTTGCTGCCGCAGTCACAAGCTGCCGCCAAGTCACCGTCGCCGCCGCAACCACAGCCGTGACCGTCCACCGTCGCCTCGACAACCAGCTGCCTGCCGCCACCGTGATCGCCAACCACCTACTGCGGCCATTAGCCGCCAGCTGCCTGCTTGCTACTACTGTCGTGCCCTACTATCACCGTCGTGCCCAGCCTTCGCCGCCCCTTTCTGCCCTACAACTTCCACGCCGCAGTACCCTGTTGTCGCCTAGCCGTCGTGCCCTACTTACTTTCCCACATCTGCATCACGTCACTCTGCTGCCTCTCCGCTGCTGCGCCCTACGCCATTGCGCTTAATCCCACTCGAAGCGGAACAACTTGGCCATTATCTATGACCTTGTTACTTGCTCTACGAACCTGACCTAGGGTCCACGCTTTGTTCGGGCCTATCATTTGGAGTTGTCATCTCTTTGGGCTTAGTTGGACCACTATATGCCCCCCGACCCTCATTCGGTTGACCGTGGATATGTTCTCCAACTCGAGTCTTCAAATTTCTCATGGGATTGAATCCCGAATACGAGTCTTTGCGTGGCCAGTTACTTCATTGGGAGAAGGCTCCTACCCTGAAGGAAGCACTGGTTGAGGTTCAGATGGAGGAAACTCGCCTCGGCATCTTCCATTTCGAACCATCCTCGGTAATGGCTGCTCAACAACTCGGGAGCTTTCGACATACATCCGTCCTAGCGGTGCTGCCGCATATGTCCTCTCTGAAGGTGTCGTCACTGAACATGAACTCCTCGTTCCAGCAATCGGCATCTCCAGGCCATGCTTCTCCTGGTAACTCCTCTATTTTCTGCAATTATTGCAAAAAGAAAGGCCATACCAAGGAGACATGTTACAAGCTCCAACGGAAGAATGCCCATCAAAGCCACTTGGTGACTCATCTTCCCCCTCCCTCCGGGCAGCTTATGACTCTTCCTACGACAATTCTTGCAGTACCTCAACCAACTGCTCCACCAACTGCTAACGCCACATCCTCAAAGGTCGCCCAGCTTCGTCATGATGAAATCGATCAACTTCGCCAGCTTCTTCAATCCAAGTTAATGGACTCTACTTCCTTCGTTGATCAAGGTACTCCTTCTCCCACTGTACAATGAATCGTTGATTCTGGCGTCACCGCCCATATGACTCCTCTCTCTCAGTGTTTCCTTACCTACATTCCTTCTCTTCGTCCTCATCACATCCGTACTGCATCCGGGACTTTCCTTCTTGTGGCCGGTGTGGGCAGTGTCCAATTGTCCTCCACTCTTACCCTTAACCATGTTCTTCATGTTCCTCGTCTTACCCTAAATCTTTAATCCCTTTACCACCTTGTCCGAGATCTTGGTCAAACCATCCTTTTTACTCCTAATTCCTGTGTTTATCATGATAAGGTGTCGGGGCAGATGACTACACTTGCTGAGGGGCACAGTGGCCTCTACATTCTCAATTGTCCTCCACCTGCCTCTACTCTCGGCGTAGCTCTCTCCACGGCGGCGCCGGATCCCCTTTGGCTTCTTCACCGTCGCTTGGGCCATCCTTCTTTTTCTACTTTGAAACTTATGTTTCCTCATTTATTTCATGGAAGTCCTGTGGACGGATTTGTTTGTGAACCATGTCGGTTAGCTAAACACACTGACATCACATATCCTTCCTCAGATTCATCTTCACGTTCGACGTCTCCTTTCTCTCTCATTCACAGTGATCTATGGGGGCCTGCTCCCGTTCCGAGTGTTTCGGGTGCACACTATTTTGTGATTTTTGTGGATGATTTTACTCGCGTTACATGGGCATATCTTCTCAAAAATAAATCCGACCTTTCCCAAACTCTTATCTCATTCCACGCTTTAATCCAAACTCAATTTGCTACCTCCTTCCAACGCTTCCGCTCTGATAATGCCCGTGATTACGTTAATTCCACCCTCTCCAAATTCTTCACCTCCCATGGCATCGTTCATGAAACCTCTTGTCCATACACTCCTCAACAAAATGGACTTGCATAACGAAAATTTCGACACATATTTGATACCACTCATTCCCTTCTTCTTCACATGAATATGCCTAAATCTTTCTGGGGCGAGGCCTCTCTCACTGCCGTCCATCTCATTAACCATCTCCCTTCTCGTGTCCTCTCTCGTGTTTCCCCTATTGATGCCCTCCATCATGCCTACCCTATGGTTTCCTTGAAAACTAACCTCCTTCCCCGGATCTTTGGGTGCACCTGCTACGTCCCTAATCGTCACCCTATTTGGGACAAGCTTGACGCTAAGGTGCTCAAATGTATCTTCGTGGGCTACTCCTCTCATCAAAAAGGGTATAAGTGCTACCATCCTTCTACTAATCACTTCATTGTCAGCAAAGATGTCACCTTTGACGAATCCACCCCTTTTTATCCTTCTTCTTCGTCTTCCTCTCCTCCCTCTTCTCCGTGCGCTGACTCCCTAGATTTCCTTGTACCCCTTCCATCTTTCTCCTTATCTCCACTCCCTGCATCTTCAACTCCTTCTCCTCCTTTGGTTCCTCCCTCTAAATTTGATGGCACCACATACCATCGCCGTCCGCGTCCCCTCTTGCGTGTTCCTGCCCCGACACCTCCGTCATTATCTCCTCCTGATTCGCCCCCCCTCCTTCGGGTGATGATCTTCCCATTGCCGTTCGCAAAGCCACTCGCCAATGCATCTCCACTCCTTTATACCCGTTAGCCAATTATCTCTCTTCCCCTCGCCTCTCTCCGTCCTATTGTGCTCTTCTTACCCGTCTCGATTCCATCGCCATTCCAAAGACTGTGGCTCAAGCATTGGCCTCCCCTGACTGGCGACGTGCTATGGACGAGGAATTAGCTGCCTTGAATAAAAATCAGACCTGGGATCTGGTGTCTTTACCGTCTGGCAAGAACCTTGTTGGCTGTCGATGGGTCTACACCGTCAAATATCAGTCCGATGGCACTCTTGAGAGGTACAAGGCCCGCCTTGTGGCTAAGGGCTATACTCAACAATTCGGTGTCGACTATCTGGAGACCTTCGCTCTTGTGGCTAAGATGAACATGGTTCGTCTTCTTCTCGCCCTTGCGGCTCATCACAACTGGCCTCTTCAACAGTTCGACGTCAAGAATGCCTTTCTTCATGGGGATCTCCTTGAGGAAGTTTATATGGCCTTGCCTCCTGGTTATGTGGCTCCCCCTTCAACTCTTCCCTTGGTGTGGCATCTCAAGAAAGCCCTTTATGGCTTAAAGCAATCTCCTCGGGCCTGGTTTGGTCATTTTACGCACTCTATGACCTTATTTGGCTACTCTTACTGCAATGGTGATCATACACTTTTCTATCGTCATTCCATGTATGGGGGAGTCACCATCCTTCTTGTGTACATGGATGACATTATTATTACCGGAAGTGATTCGCAGGCTGCCGCTCAATTGGCGACCTATCTTGCTGGTGAGTTTGACATTAAACATCTTGGTGTACTTCGATACTTTCTTGGCGTTGAGATCGCCTACTCTTCGACTAGGATTTTCCTTTGCCAACAGAAGTATATTACTGATCTTCTTCATGAGCTTGGAAAGGCGGAATCCCAACCTCTTCCTACTCCCATCAAGGTGAACCATCAGCTCTCTCTGGGGGAACACGAGGAGGTAGTTGATCAAGGACGGTATCAATGCTTGGTCGGGAAGCTGCTTTATCTCACTCATACACGTCCTGACATTACTTATGCTATTGGCGTCTTAAGTCAGTTTATGCATTCTCCAAAGGCCTCTCATATGCATACAGTCAACCGTGTACTTCGTTATCTCAAAGGTACCGTTGGTCTTGGTCTCCAATTCAAGCGCAAAGGTGGCCTTCGGTTAGATGTCTATACTGATGCGGATTATGCTGGCTCTCATTTTGACCGCTGCTCCACCACGGGCTACTGCATCTTCCTTGGGGGGAATATCATCACATGCGGAGCAAGAAACAACCTGTTGTCTCTCGCTCTAGTGCTGAAGCCGAGTTTCGTGCCTTGGCACAAGGCATTTGCGAGGCATTGTGGATCACCAATCTCCTCACCGAGTTGAAGTTGTCGTGTGATCAATCTACCCAATTGTTTTGTGATAACAAGTCGACTATCAACATCGCCCATGATCCGGTACAACATGATCGGACTAAACATGTTGAAGTGGATTGTCACTTCATCAAATAGAAGCTTGAGTCCGGAAAATTTTGCATATCATATATTCCCTCTGCCCAACAGAAAGCTGATATATTAACCAAAGGCTTGTCTGCTCCGCGTTTCCAAGAGTTGTGCAGAAAACTGGGAATGGATGATATCCACTCACCAGTTTGAGGGGGACTGTTGAATATGTTGTTTCTGTTACCTTTCCCTTTTTACCCCTATTTTGCTTTCTCTCTCTCACTCTCTCCATATATGTACTCATGTTATTGAACCTACAAGGTAAATGAGAATTTTCCAGTTCTTCTCTCAAACCCATCCTTCCCGTCTGGGTTTCTTCAGGGATTATTAGTTGATAAAAAAATTTGATTGTTCTTTTTGATCTTGGTTTGAAGTTTTAAATCTCTTGGCTTGAACGAGATGTACAAGCCCTTACTAGGATTAAGAGGAGTGATTATTAAATTGATCCAAGTATTCCGCTTGCAAAATTAAGAACAAAATAATTAATTAAAAAGGGTTCAATTTCTAGGAAAGATTGAATTATATTTATGAGACAGTAGTTATTTAGTTTAGATTCCAGTCTCACTAAAACAACGTAAAACGAAAATTTTCTCTTAATCCTTCCACTTGAATCATTTGATCATTTTTATTGGATCAAATAAGTCAATTTTGAAATCCTTCTTCTATACTTTCCATCTTTTCTACCATCCCTTCTAAATTCTACATCTTATTAGGGTGATTTGATCTTCATTGAAGATGAAATTAACCCTAATTAGGGTTAAATAAATCAAGTAGATAACTAATTGAATTGCCTTCCTAGCTTCCCTAGGACGATACCCATATCACTATACATTTTAAAGTAGATTAACAAAAATAAGGGAATTTATAAATTTTAATGTTTAAGCTAAATTTATAACAATAAGGGATTTTAATCGGATAATTCACCCCTATTTTTGGCTTATCACCCTTAACAAAACTAAAAAATTAACAATTTTGGTTGGGCCAAGCCCTGAACTGATTGGGCCAAGCCCAATTGGGCTGACCCAATAGTCAGCCCTATACAGGCCACACCAGGCCCACGGACCCAAACGCCGCCTGCATTGCCAGCCACCGCTGCCACCAATGCTGGAGATTGCTAGAGTAGGTAATTTCTCCATTTATAGCATTAAAAAATTCTAAAATATTAGGAAAAATATTTTCTGCATTTAAAAAAATTCCAAGGAAATCAGGAAAAATTTCTAAAATTAGTATAATTGATTTCTAGTGATTTAAACATCTAAAACAAATCTCTAAATCTCATTTTTAAATATTTTTAGAGGTCTTTAGTGTAAATTAAATTCTAGAAAATTCTAAAAACATTTATTTTTTGATTTCTGGTGTTAATTAAAATTAGGAAAAATGGCATTAAAATATTTTTCATGTTTTATTTGTATTTCTTTTTCAATTTAAATCACAGAAAATTATATAAATTAACTATAAATCCATAAAATTTTCAGAAATGATATCTTGCATCTTGAAACTCATTTCCTTCATTTCAAGCTTAAGAAAAATGCCAAAAAAATTTCTTCCTCTCTGTGGATCGTCAACTTACTTGCCCTATATTATTTATAGAGTATTTAAGTCGAAAATTTTGTAAATTTTGTTGGTTAAGTCTGAATTAAAAAAACAACATAAAAATGTTAAATTTGGACTAATCAATCATTTGAGCACGCCTTTAATTTTGGTTCATCAACTGTCCTAAAATTCAACTATTAGATTGTTGTTCGTTCACAGGCGCTTGATCTCTCTCTAGATTAGCTTAGTCATCTCATCGTGTCTGACTTTAATTCTGTGTTCCGCATATTTGTCATGGATTGCTTGGGAAATAGTTTTTCTGTAACGTCACAATTCTTCAATAAACCTGAAGAACCTTCAGATCCTCTTATTTTCCATACCCTTCCAACAATGTCTAGCCCATTTATAGGGAGTGTTCCTTACATTACATGACTTATTGAAAGCTTATTGGTTGTGTATACTATTCCCTAACACGCTTGACTTTAGTTTATTATTATTTGTATCCATTTTTAAAGCCATTATTTTAGACATGCAGTCTCTCCATGATGAATGCCAACAAGTATTCATCATGCAGGCAAGAGGCTCAACATCCCAAGAAGTCTCATATTCTCAATTTTCTCCCACACCAAACTAAAACCTTAGAGTTCTGATGCCGGACGTCGATGGTGTCATCGTCCGGACAGGTATCGAGACGATTCTCTGATACAAAAATGGTGCCAGATGTCATCAATGTCATCGTCCAATGGGTAATTCACTAAGGAGATGTAACTATGTGATGACGTGAATCCTAAGTAGATGTACGCGCAGGTTCCAACTTGTGGGGAATTCGCCAAGCTCCGAGGTTCGAGTGGATGGCCGATGATGGTGACGGTGACCTTCTGACTCTTGTTGGAGCAACGATGGCGACTACTGTGTCAAATGGATGATTTTTTGTTGGCGTTCGCACGTACCAGACACGTTCAACTCGTACCAAAGAATTCACTCAATTTGTAATTTTCTCGATGAATTCTCTCACCTAAACTAACTTTAGCGCGGTAGAGTGCAGCCAAAAATATACTGAAAGACGTAATTTAACTGGTGAGCAAGGAGAACGATGTACCTCGTCAATGGCGTTGTTCATCGTCGGCATCTTTGTTGGGGCACGGCCGGTGTGGGTTGGTCGGAAGAGGCGTGCCACTGAAGGGCACGGCTTGGCTCTACAAGCGGCAATGGCGTGGCATTGGAGTGAGGTATTGGTGAGTGAAGTCGAGGCGGATGAGGGACGGAATGAGCGGCGACACGACAACATTTGCGGCTAGCCAAGTCTGGTGAATGCGGTCCAAGGGGAATCGACACGCTGGAGTTGGCGATTGATTGGGAATGGATGCAGATGGCATAGCGACATAGTGCAAGTAGATGCAATAATGGTAGAATAGCGATGCGTCACTGTGGCTTGGCATTACAACAAATGCAGAAGTCCATGGGGCACATGATTAAACGACTGGTACGCATGTAGTGAAGTGGCTCTTGGCGTGGTGTAGTCACGAATGAAGACCGTGGCGACAGTGACTATGGCTCGAGCGGCAATGCAGCTGCCAGGCGACACACAATGGAGCATGGCAGACCTGAAAGTGCACAGTATGGGAACTCGGCCAACACGGTTCAGCGGCGATGCAACAACATTATTGGCAGCTCGAACATCAGCACTTGCGACCTGGTGGTGCGTCGTGGGGAGGGACTGTGAGCATGGAAAATGCCAAACGCTCTCAGAAAATGCGGGTTGACTGAGGTATGGCAACAGCCCTGGTCGACGGGGCCATCATCAAGGGCAAACCACCGTAGCTTGATTGAACAACCCAACCGCAGTCAAAATCGCACAACAGCAATACACGGATGGTTGATCCGAGTCAGTGCATTCCAGCATCACTTCCACGGGGTGACGTGTCGGGCGTTAACCCCCTGAGTGACAAGATATCACCGCAAGTACGCTGCGGTCGTTGATCCCCTTGCGAATCGTCTTCGCAATCGCCTGATGGTGCAATTCAGCAGTGGCAACTGACCTGATGAATGGGCATCAAACGACCAGCAGGATTGGGACAATCGGTGGTATGCATGGACAACCAACTGTGCAACTGGAACACCCATCGGGTGCTTGACGGGGCTGGAGGGTTGTATGCTCACGTCTTTTTGGCCAAAGGATGTCCTAGTATAGTTGATCAGTTGTGACAGCCTCCACCGACAGATGGGCGGGCGCCAATGGATGCGTCCGTGAAAGCAAACACAAGAGAGAGGAGGGGGGTGATGGTGTTCCTTCTTCCCCCAACTCCTTCCTCCTTTTCTTCTCCCTCCTCTCTGCCCTACTCCTCCTCTTTCCTCCTTTCCTTCTTCGTCTTCCTTTCTTGGTGAGATCTGAAAACAACGTGTAACTGCAATAAACAGTTTCCATATCTGAGATTTACATGCCCATCATGGCCTTTTTATAAAGCCATGATGGGCCCATTATAAAGAGTTCACATAAGGGACCCAACAAGGGACCCCTTTTACAACACTTAAACAATTTTGGAATAAAATGACAGATAAAACACGACAATACACACACACGTCACGATGAGTACAGTGAACTCAACGTGACGAACGCGAAACATGAAATTGGACGAACGAAAACGGAGAGATAAAAATACCAGCACGTGCGTGGCAGTGCATTAAGGGGGTATTTAAATTCGGGTGTATTCACAGACGCTTTGGCGTGCCAGTCGAGCTGGACACGGACTGGTGGTGATGTTGATGATGGCGAGGGTGGCTTTGATGATGTGTCCTCAGTGTCATTTGGGCCCGCTCCATCAAGTTCCTTGGAAGATATCCATGCAAGCCTATCTAATATGTTTTTTGTTGTTTCTTATATAATTTGTTTCATTATATAACACAGTCTAAAATTTTTTCTATTGATCCATTTCATAATATAGGCTTTGATGAGGTTGTTCAATCATTCAAGTTATTCAGATTCATTTGAATTTATCAGCAATTAGATAGGATATTGATATTTATTTCATAATACTTTATACACTTAAAAATAATAAATTCCACTATCAATATTGTTGTTTAAATTCAAGTGTCATCATTAATATAATTATTCTAGCTGATAAATGCATAATATTTTGGAATGATTTACTTTTCACCATGAAGTCCTATAATCTTTTAGAGATAATTTGTTTTAGAGAGAACACACGAGTTATCATGACTTGAATCGGAACATAATGGATTGAAAAAGTCTAATGGCACATTAGTGACTTATCAAATAAGCCATAATGTTTAATATCCATCAAAACAACAATAGAAGCATTCCAGGTCCATACCTAAGACGAGTCTCAAAAATGTCATTTCCCTCTTGTGAAGTTATAATTAACATCTTGGAGTGATCATAGAGATGGGGGTATGTTAACATAAGTCCCTTCATCGTAAAAGAGAGCATCATTAAGGAGAACCCTACAAAACAATATAGATTAAAGATGTAGAATTGAAAGTTGGGTGTAACCTTAGAGATATAATTACAGGACTTGATGATTTTGATATGAGTAATCAATTTGAGAGATGATGATAAATACGCATGTAGGCCATAAGTCTTGCTTGTTCCCGTTTTGCAGCCTTTCAATTCACATCACTTATCACCCTATAAAAAATGGTAAGAATTATTTAAATCTATGCAAATTTTTCCCAATGAAATCACCCAACGTTGTGTCTCTCTCCAACTAAAGTCCATATGTGTTACTTGACACATTCTAGCATCAAATGCTACTTAGAAATGTTAGCATTTATCTACACTGAATGAGACAAAAATTGAGCTGGAGAGAGACACAACATTGGATGATTTCAGTTGACACATTCTATCATCAAATGCTACTTGGAAATGCTGATTTAAAAATATTAATATTTATTTGCATTGAATGAGAAAAAGTATGATGGAAATATATGTGGCCAACAAGCCAATCACACATTCAATATCTTGTTTGATATTCATTAATATAACATATTGATTATAGTGCATGTGTGATGCTTATAATGAAGTCCAAGAATATATGATCTGACTTAGTGAATTATGAGGAGATCGTGATACAAAGATCAGTAGTCTTTAAACATGTGTTCTAAATGTTCATCTTCAAAGGATACTCGAGAAGGACATTGAGGTATCCGGATAGAATAACACTATCTACCCTCACTCATATGATAAGTATGGCTGATATTGTAGCCATTAGTATGGAGACAATAAGGACTGATAATGGGTGCTCTTTAGTGGAAAGAGTTCAATGAATTGATGTGTAAAGATCCCTGAATGGTATTATACCAAGCTGTCAATCAGGTTGATTCACGTTATGGTTATGTAAGTGGTCCTTATATATGAGACAACAAATACGTATTATTGACGAAGAATTATACTTTTACTACGACAACAAATATGGCTTAGTGTGTGTGCATTATGAAGTTCACAAAGATAATTGAGTGGTCAAGATGGGATCATCCACCCTTGGTATAAGAGGAGAGAACTCAAGGAAGACGATGCGATGAAGTCCTAGGCTAAGACACTGAAATATCAGAGTGGAGTAGTCAAATGATTTCTGAATGCATCAGTAGTAACTCGGAAGACCAATCAGGGTTTGACAATTGACCATAACCTAATTAGTCCTTGAAGCCTCAAGTAGATGAGGGATTATACGTACAGGGTAAGCAATGAAAAATCGATTTTTATGAGTGAGTTGATACACACTCCTTTGTAACTTCTAGAGCACGAAGTGTAGCTTGGCACCCCATGAGTTGAAGTGTGGCTTTGTATCTCCTTTGTATCGTGCACTATATTGATAAATTGATCTGAAATTAATTTATCAATATGATGACATAACTAAATAATTTGGAAAGCTAATTAATGTTATTGGGCCACTAGAGTCATTAACTAGACTGGTACATGGCCCTAAAGTGTCATAAAAATGGTCATTTGGACGTCAAAATATACACTTAACTTTGGGGGATTTTATTAAAAATACCCTTAATTAGCTTAAATAGGGCCACTTAGTATAAATACAAGATTTCCCTAAATAAAGTTCACTTGGGGTTAGAATTTTTTAGGGGCCTTCCTCTTCTTCTCCCTTCTCCCCATGCCTTCTCTCCATTCGCGATGCGGTTGGACAATGTAACGACGACAACAAAGATTGGATAGAGCTCACCAATGTGAAGCAGGAGATTTGACGTCCTGAGGACAACGTGAATATTTCAAGAGGCTGCACACTTGAGCAGCTCGACGTGACTCGTGCAAGGATCAAAGGAATCACGAATGCGATCTAGTGCATATGTGGTTGTTTTCATATTTTTGTTGATGCCGTTATGATTCCGTCATATGTCTTTCACTACATGAAATCATCATGTTCATCCAGATCAAGGCCTCTGGAACCCAAAAAAAAGTCAAACAATGTAGTGCACGAGCAATGATGCCAACACTGCATCACAAAATTTGATGTCACATCAGGATTACCATTTAAACATGCATTTTTTGTAAAACCAATTTTTGGAGGCCTGTAGTGTGATGTAACAATAGCCTGAGCCGACGAGGCACTTTGTGATGTGTAGCCATGCAGCACGGCTGATTACTTTTTGCTTTTCTTTATTTTTTGTATTTTATGCGTATGAAAATGTGGCATTATGTGGGCTGTTGATCGAGAATAAAATGGGAAATCTGTACCAATTATTTGGGATGTTGGAGATGTTAAGGGGAAAAACCCTAGATGTGATGTGATGTGATGAGGGGGCCGACAACAAAGAGGAAAGAGAAATATTTAGTTTAACTCAATGGCCTGATTCATCTAACTTTAGGGCTTGATATTTGATGATCCACAAGACTGATTGAGCTAAAAGTTTATGGCCGCTTTGACTTTATCTCCTCTATCCATCATTATGGTTGGATGTATAAGATGAGCCACTGATATTTGTAAATATCTTTGAAGTTTCTTTCTACTTTGGTAGACGAATGGAGAGAGAATGAGGCTCTGAACATCCATGAATTATTTATTAGTATCTATAGTTATCTGATAAGGACAAAAAAAAGAGGGGATCCTTGTTTGTGTTAGCAAAATAGCATCCCCTTGCATAGCATAATGACCTATAGATGCAGGATGATGTCACTCACATCGTCCTGAGGGGTATCAAGATGATGCTTGGATACTGGGGAGATAGCGCAGACAGTGTCGAAGACGTTTGTCGGTGTGGACCTATTGAGATGCGACGTCTACGTGAAGCGATGAAAGCCTAGGTGATGGTACATGCAGTCCCCGACTCATGGGGTTTGGCACTTCGGAGCAGGTGACCGATGATGATGATGGTGACCTCTTGACCCTCGTCGGAGCGACGAAGGAGTCTACGGTGCCGAACGGATTAAATCCATTGGTGCCCTCACGTAACAGACGGGCTCGGTCAGTACCTAGGAAAGATGCTTGTTGGACGCTCTCGTATCCGTTTAACCTCTTTCCTACTCTAACCCGAGCGCGGTGGAGTGCGATCAAACGGCATATGACAAAGATAATTAAAAGGCAGACTAGAGGAGCGAGGTTCCTCTTGGTGATGTCAACCTGGAGTCGTACGCGTGTCGATTCAGCGTTACCAGTGGGCAGGGTCGGTGGAGCGGTGCAATTGGCGGCACGACATCGCACGACTGGCAGTGTGGCACAGCTCAGGAGCGGTGACGAAGTATGGTGGTGACATAGGTTGGCCGATGGCGACTGAGGGTGGTCGATGGAAGCCGAGGGCAGCCAAGGGCGACTGAGGGCGGCGGAGGATGGTCGATGCCAGCCAAGGGTGGCCGAGAGTGGCCGAGGGCGGTTGATGGTAGCCGAGGGTGGCTGAGGGCAGGTGACGGTGGCCGAGGGAGGTCGAAGGCGGCCGAGGGCGGCTACAAGGGTGCCGCGGCGGCAACGTAGGTCAGCCGATGATGATAGAGAGAGGCCGAGGTTCGAGGGCAGCAGAGGGCGGCCGAGGGTGGCTGAGGGCAGTCGAGGGTGATTGAGGGCGGTCGATGGTGTCTAAGGAGACCAATGGCGACCGAGACGGCCGAGGCGGCCAAGATGACCGAGGCGGCTGAGCTGGCCAAGGCCAAGGGCAGCCGTGGGAGGCCTAGGGTGACCGTGGTGGCTGGGGCAACTGGGGCGATCGAGGCGGCCACAACGACCGCGGCGACCGGGGCAGCCGCAACGGCCGAGGGCGGCCGAGGCAGGCAAGGGTGACCGAGGTGGTCCAGGGCGACCGAGGCGGCGTAGTGCGGCCGAGGCAGCCTAGGGCGACCGAGGTGGCCTAGGGTGACCCAGGTGGGCTAGGGCGGCCAAGGCGACCGAGGCGACCGAAGTGGCCGAGGCGGTGGTAGCCTCTGATTTGGCATGGGGCGGCGGAGATCCAGTGGCCAGCGTGATGGCTAGATCTCAAGCAGTCGGGTGGCACGGGGCTGACGGCGACGATGCAGGCCCGGCTAGGCTTCGGCGGCAGAATCTCAACGGATGGGGAAACCGGGCAGAATGGGGAATAGGCAACATCTGTCGGCCCGGTTCTGTTCTGTCCTCCTCTCTACTCTCTTTTTTTTGTCCTTTTTTCCCCTATTTTTCTTCTTCCTCTCACAAGAGGACGACATGATACTCTTCTTTCCAAAAAGTCAAAGTCTTCTATCTCTTAGGGCGCCCTCTCCTTCCCTTATGTAGGGAGGGTGATGGGCCCTAAGAAGGGACCAAAAGAGGGGGTAGCCCATTAGGAAAGGGGTTCCCTCTTAAGACCACTAATACAGTTGTGTTAAAACAAAACAAAAAGAGAAGAGGGTTTGAAGGGGAAAGATGAAACGGAAAGGGCCTTTGCGAGGATAATGGCCCGAGAAAATCAAAACTATCTAGATACCTTCGCCCTCACTTTCGCGTGCCGTTCTGGCGGGGCTCAAGCCAGTGGGTGTCACTGGCGATGGTGGGGACTTTGGCATCATTCTTGATGGAGTGGGGTCTCGTGCTCTATCACCTAGGGTAAGTTCTCTCGCCTTACATTACCATCCCATTTATTTGTGTTAGATCTAACTGCTTCATTATTCACACTTCAGTATACTATCATCATCATATCTCCCCCCCTCATATTTGTCGCACCACCTAATCTCATCTACAATTAAATATTAAAACCTAATTTACTCATTTCTTCACTTCTTCCCCTTTATTCAGGTTCTCATTTCATCCGAGCTCCTTCACATATTACTCCATCTTACTCCACTTTCACTCTCACTGTAGAGATCATACTATGTGCTACTCATAGTAATATTCATATTTTTTATTAAATACTCATCAACATATTCTCCTCTCTCCCTTGACTCATCTCACTGTCTACTATTTTATACATTTAACTTTTTCTCTCATTGAACACCATTTAATGAACATTAAATCCCTAATCATCATTTTCTGAAGACCTATACTCATGGCTTGCTAGAACTGATTACATGAGTATTTTTTAAATATTTTTTAATATGATTCACAATTAAGTACACTAAATAAATTTGAATGAATGGATTTAGGAATTGGTGCGGACTGATTTGGCAAAATCATTCCTTCAATAGTACCCACTATCTTTCTTTAATGTCTCCAAGATAATGTCTTTGAGTTCAGATATACACATCATTTGACTATGACTTGATATTAATAAGATATATGGAAATATTTTTATGCCCTTCTCAAGTATAATTCAAATACAAATATTTAAAATATGTTTAAAGACTTGATTATATATATATATATATATATATATATTATATTATGATTTCATCATCATTAACTTGGTCATAGAGTATTTTGATGAAATGTATTGTAAGCATCACACGTGCAATATATGTACATATATTGAATCAATGAATGTTGAATGATATATGGAATGTGCAATTAGCGTGGCAGCCCAATTTATTTTCACAGTATGGTGCTTGATTCCTAAAAATTCACCTTAGGGTGATGGTAGTTAAACATGTGTTTTCTATGCATTTGGATGTCATAACTATCATTTCCCCTCAACCCAGGCTGAGAATAGATAATTTGGTCAATTTTTCTTCAAGGTAGTTACCTTATGCCCTTTAATGTCCCTAACCTTCTTATATTTGTACTCTCTAAGTCTCATTGCCTATGCTTTACTGTCATGTATTCTATTTATGACTTTTATTATGTTTTTAGTTATTTAAACATGAAATAGGATTGGTAATATACATGAGAACAATTGTGAAAATCATGAACTTGTATTTTATTTTCCTTATTTAGATATTAACTCACCCAACAGCAATCCCTATTTTCCCCTCCTAAGTATTTACGCCAGAGCCATATGGAAAAGCTCCAAACTCTATTTAACTATTTTCATGTACGCTGATTTCTCTCTGCATTTGATTGATTTATTTAAATTAATAAAAAACAGGTATATCTTATAAATACACTTGGAATTATCAAAATTTTAAAATATTTTTGAAGTAATTTATTGTGTCTTAGATATTTCATCATTTTATTTGCGAAGTCTCCACACCATTAGCCCTTTCACAAAAAAATACATAAATAATGCACTAGAATACTTTTAAGGGTCATTTAGATTGTTTGTTTTAGTCAACGCAATTTATGTTTGAACATGATTCACATAGTGGAAATTGGAACAAAATATTTACAAACATAAAAAATGCAATATGATGATCAAATCGCCTTACACGATGCATGAATCTCCACGCTTGACATATCCAGACAATTCGTGACAGCTTGAATCTCCTCGCTCTCTATTCCATCTGCTCCACGCTTGATAGGGGGATGATTCACACATCATTTTGTTCAGATTTGGAAGGGGCGTCCAATGAGAGAAGGGAGAAAGATGGCACCCAAGAAAAGTTGGGGCTTTCACCTTTTTATGAATACCAATAACTTTTCATTAAAACCCTATACCCTGAGTATATCTTCTGACGTCTATTAAACCTTCTTTCACGTCGCCTTATGGGCCCATTTTTACCAGTCTAGTTAGTGACTCAAACAGGCCTATAACCTTCTGTTGACTAACATTATTAATAAAATATAATTAATATATATAAAAATTAATCATGGATCATTTTAACATAATGGACAAGTCAAGTTGCCAACATGTGGGATGCCAAGATACCCTTCCTAAACTAGTGAAGAAAATGATGCAGAAAGACTGTTCCATCGGCAATTAGAGGGTTAATGTGAATGTAATAAATGCGAATGTAATGTGAATAGTCAATGAGAAGCAAAAATGGGACGCCTGAGTGACACTGGATGCCATTGGGTCATGGTAAAAGAATCTTGGGAATGCCACTAGGCTCCCAATGACCCAGACATTGGGTTGAAGGCTGACGGAGCCAGCATGGCTACTACCGCTAGTGCATGCATGAATCCAACTAGGGATGTATCGACAGAGATCCTACCTCTCGAACAATTTCCTTATCTACTCCGACCCTAATCCTGGGGGAGGAGATGTGCTCAAGCGGTACTGAAGAAATAAGAGAACGTTCAAAGGAGCAGATATGAGTGTACCTGTGGGAAGGGCGTGAAGCCCAATTAATTGTGATGGTAACAAGGGGAGTCCGATGGGCCAATCGACCTCGACAACAACAGTAGTCGAGAAGCCGAATGAGGCACGACAATGGTTGTGTTCCTGGCGGTGTAAATGGGCAGTTCCTTTGATGGGTTGGTGGCAGTGGCCGACGACGATGACACGAGCTCCCAGAGCGTACATCGGTGCGAGAGGCAGCACAAACAACAGTAATCCCTGCGATGACAGTGATTCATTGGCACAAATGATGATTGCTACTCTGGTGATGCGAACGGTGGGCTTTCTAGTGGTTTTGTGTACATCAGCGTGAGAGGCGGCGCGAGCAGTGGTAACCCCTCAAGTGGCGCGATTGGTGATCTCCTCGGTGGTGGAGCGAACGGTGACCATTCTTCTGGCAGCATGAAGGGGGAACTTCCTGTCAATGATGCAAATGGCAGGCCCAACTCGAGAGCAGTTCGGCAGCAGTGGCGGATGGGAAGAAGAATGTGGTACGACAGCAGTCCTGTCCTCGATTGCACAAATGTCAATTTTCTCGTGAAGGTGATGGGGGGTGAGTCCGATGGTGATCATCCTGCGATCGAGCGGCAGTGGATGCTGGATTTCCTTGGCAACAAAAAAACAAAACAAAAGGGGGGGATTAAAGAAACAAGGGGAAAAAAAAGAAAACAAACCCTACAATTTTTTCATTCTCTCAAAGTCCCCATCCCTATGGTGGAGTGTATGTGGGTACCCTATGGCCCAATAGAAGAAGAGAAAGATGGACCTAAACAAGGCCACTTGCTCTAGGCCAACACAAAAACACCTTGGCCTGTGTACAAGGCCTACAAACGAAAAAAAAGATGTCAACTAAAGACGAACAAAAATAACGCCAACCTTTGGGGCCCGTTTTCTAGGCTGAATACTTGAAGACAAAGTCTTTCAGATCAGCTCTTGCTCCTCGAGCTGGTTGGGATGGGGTCTTTGGAGCTAGATGGTTCCCATCAGAAAAAGTAATTTATCAACTCTTTCATGCAAAAGTTCAATCAATAGTATCGTATGAGTTTAATCATGTACGTGTATCAAAATCTTAAATTAAATAGGGTGAGTCAGATGCCAAAGCCTAGTTGTGATGGATATTATATGGCTGGCAACCATCACACAACAATGCTAGATTAAAATTCATTATAATAAATATAACCATTTATTATTACGGTCTTTAGATGTTTATAAGGAAGTCCTTCAGTATGTGCAATGTCTTAGTAAATTATGATGAAGTCATAATACAATGACAATTAGTCTTTAAACATGTATTCTAAATATTCCTATTCAACAATTACTCTAGACTAACATTAAATTATCTGAATAAAATGTCACTACTTGATATTTACACGAGAAGTATTGAGGATGTTGTGGCCATTAGTTTGGATACAGTTTGTGGGCACTCTTAAGAGCAAGACTTCACTGAAGTGATTCATATAAGTTTTAATTTTATTATACTTCAAAATCAATCATGTTGATTCATGACATGATCATATAAGTGGTTCGCTCACTTGAGACACCACTGACATCTTGTGCATGGATGCCTATGTTTTCACTAGTATGCTGAGAATTTCAAATTTAGAGGTTTACGCTGTTATTTTAATTAAGTCTTACACAACGATATCTTATAATATATCTTCCCCATAATCTCGATGAATAATTCAATTGAAATTTATCTAAGATTTGAAACAGAATAAATAAGATTAAAATTCAAAGTAATATTTTTAGAACATGTTTGGAATTTTATCGAATAATGATTCAAACCAAAAAACTAAAAAATAATTATAAATATTTGAAAAAAATTATCCTAAATTTATTAATTTTAGAAAAGAGATATATATATGTATTTTTAATGTTTTAATATATTCAAATTAAAAAAAGATATAAATGATAAATTATATGTTCACATATTTATAAAATTTATTTTAATGCTAAAATAATTAAAAGAATAACCATGGTTTTATATTAATTATATGTAAGTTTGATGCAAAAAAATAAATAAAAATATTTACAATTTATGAATTGGCTGTGGGTCAAAGAGATACCCCAAAATAACCTGCACTTGGCCAAATTTTGCTAACTCTTGATAACTGAATGGGACAAGGTGCCTATAAAATTGGGTAAAACTTGAATAAGATCTGAATAGAAATGTAATGGGATGGAAATTTGAAAGGTAAATTTATGAATTTTAAATGAAAATTTGGTGAAAAAACTAGACATACCGTATAAAGATTAGATTCCAATGAGAAAAAATGACAAAAAATGTAAGGATAGAGAGTGAAAGTGATGTAAAATGAAGGAAACATAGGAGACTTGGATGAGGATTATGATGAAACTTTAGCTCTAGATTCCAACAGTATTGATGCTCACGCCTTGAGCCCCAAATGCATTTTCCTAAACATAGATCCTTATTGTTTCCAAAATTAGGTAATTTTCCTACAAGAAAGGGATCAACACTTCAAAACACTTGCACCGACCAAGTTGAGAAACCTCGACCATAGAGAGCTGTGTCGTGATGTCTACAAACTATGAGAGTACATCCTTAATAAGTTAAACAGAAAGACGAAGATAATATTTATACACCAGACATGATCTAAATATCTTTTCTAGATTTCCCTATTTTCTCTTCTTGTTATTCCTTCCTCTTTATAGAACTCTATTTATAGAACTCCTTCATTTGAAATTCGTGATTTAAATTAAAGGGGAAGTTAGAGGGAATTGTTGAGAAATCCAGGATGCGAGCCACACCTCTAATTTGGTCCAATACCCCAAACAAATAGCTCTCATAATTATGTTGGATGCGCTATCAATCCAGGATTGATTTAATCTATATATGTTACTATAATTAAGTAATTTAACAGGTTGGTCAATAATTTTTGTTGAAAAACTAAAGGTATTAAATAAAATCATGTGGGCCTAGGTGGTCACACACATACACTAATCCCTAGTTATCAGCATGATAATTAAGCTTTGAGGATTTATAAAGAGAGAGGGTAAAATTACAGATCTAATAGAGGGAAGTTATGTTTAAAATGATTTAAAATGAGGGAGGTATAATTTAAAAATGGTGCCATGCGGTGTAGGAGCCAAGTAGACTCGATGTGCCATCATTGTAC
This sequence comes from Wolffia australiana, assembly GCF_029677425.1. Taxonomy (NCBI): domain Eukaryota; kingdom Viridiplantae; phylum Streptophyta; class Magnoliopsida; order Alismatales; family Araceae; genus Wolffia; species Wolffia australiana. The sequence goes on along the minus strand of NC_135847.1, from coordinate 6,951,814 downwards.
CCACGCGCCACGAGGGCGTGAGGTCAGCCACGATAACGGAATGAATCCAGAGGGCTCGCAAAGGAAGGGGCTGCTTAGTGTGAATTTCAAAGAGTAACATATAGTTCAAAATTTATAAATAAGATATTTTCTTAGTTTTTCCAAATGGGATTAAAGCTCCACAAGCGCCCCGGGGACCATCGCGACAACACCGACACGGGACGCGTTCGACCTCTCCGAGCCGCTCGTGCCGACGCACACGACCCTGCATTTAAGTACTCGAAGTAAGTTTCTTTGTTATTTGCTTAATTGTAATTCAGGATCGAGTCGTGTGTTGGACCGATCCCGTCTTTACTTCCCGTCTCTTTCTTTGAAATTTTGTGTAAAGAGGAGGGCCATGTCACGCGACGGACCCCTCCTCTATGCTTAGCCTCTTGGCACCCTTCCCCCCCCCCTATATAAGGGGAAGGCATGCTGATAATTCAGATTTTGGGGTAATTAGTGATGCGTTAACTTCATTAATTAGTGTCGTTGGTTTATCCAAATTAAAACAACAAAAATTTATAATAACCTTACTAGCGTAGGGAGAGTAAGGGTCGATCCTGATAACATGCAATTTTATCATGCAAAATCAGGGATTTTATAAGAAATTTTTATCTAAAAGATCCATATTGCATGTTATCATATTAAAAAGATAAGCAATTTCTAAAAAATTTGATTTTATATAATTTCATGAACTTTTAATTAATTATGCACAATTTTCTGGATTTTATTTTTAGGAAAAATGATTTTTAAAGTAGAAATATATTTTCTAATGAATTTATTTCAATTGGAAATGTTTTCTAATAACTTTTCTGATTTTTCCTGATTTTTTCAGATTTTTTTGGAGTGATTTAGAGCCAAAAATATATTTAATTCATTGAAAAAATCACTCTCGGATTTTTTTAATTGATCACAGGCGTATTTATCCAATTTTCGGACTTTTAAGGGCATTTTTCAGGTTTAAAAAGCCGCAAAGGGTTTTTTTATAAATTTCCAGGCGAATTTCTATTTTTCTTTGAATTTTTTTTGGGCGACGTGGCGCAACCGCAGCGCGCCACGTCGCCGGTTACTGTTACAAAGCGGAGTAAATAGTTTTTTTTTGAATTAAAAAAATCATTTTCTCCCTCTGTGCGTAGCGCGGTGCGCGCCACGCACAGAGGGGTACGTGGCGCAATTGGAGGCATTGAGCGCTTTGTACTCATATATTACGTGCAAATTAAACTCACCATGCGCTGTATGCATTCTGTTACACAGGGGGGTACGTGGCGAATTTTGGCGCTTTAGCGCTTGAGAAAAGAAAAAACGTGCAGCCAATCAGAGCGCGCCACGTGGATTCTCTAACCGTTCGACCAGAGGAGAGAGAAAATCAAGCCTAAAAACTTCAAAAAATCATAACTTTTCATCCTGATTTCCAAATGACCTGAAATTTTCAGGGTTTGTTTGTAATATTCGTAACCACCTTTCTGAGCCAAGAACACTATAAATTGGGCTCAGGAAGGTGGCGAAATTTGAACTTTGATTTGGAGCTCCAATACAATTGGCCTGGAGGACACAGCTTATTTCAACAGTTCAGATCCGGATTGGGGCCTCTCCAAAGTCTTGTAAGTCTTCATACCTCTTCAGATTCGTGATTTCTTGAAGTTCTAACACGCCAAGGCATAGGCGAAAGGTATATGCCCTAGATTCATGAATTTTTAGAGAGAAGCAGAGGATCTTTGGTTAGAAACCAAAAATTCTATCTTAGGAGTTAGATCTAATCATAATTCAACATTTTCTATCAGTTAGATCTGTCATTTTTGACAGATCTGACTGTTTAGACAAAAAATCCCCAAATTTCATGCACTTTCTCTCTCTAGATTAAACTTTCACTTTCTCTCTCTAAAATTCAAAATTCAAGTTTCAATTCTTTAATTCTCATCAATCTGAACTTCCACACAAAATTTCATTCAAAAATTCTCTCATTCAATACCTTAATCCTAAAAATTTCATAAACTCTCTTAAATTTCTCTCTCTTCAAGTCTCTTACATTGAAATTCCACTTAAATTCACTAATTGACTCAGAAATTCTTGCAGACTGCCTCTCTAGGGTTCGACTCCTTACTCATCATTTTACTAAAATCTAAATTGAGAAAGGAATTATAAATTTCATTGCATAAGCCTAATCAAACAACGACAAATTAGGGATTAAAACACCGCAAATTTTAGGCTTATCAAATGGCGCCGCTGCCGGGGAGGCACAGTGATTACAAGATTTCTGAGACAATTCTGATACAGAGGAACTCTGTTTCTGAACTGTCTGAAATAGTCAATTGAGTTTAAAATTTTTTTCAAGATTCATTCATTTTCTTGATATTAATTGTCAATTCTAAAGATTTGTGCTATTCTTTTAAATTCTTTTGAGTTCACTGGAAGGTTAACAGTTTCTTTTGAGTTTCTGTTACATGAACGGTAGAAGATCTCTTCTACCTCAGTTAGTGGAGGACATTGAACAGCAAAGCAGCAGAGGGAAGACGAAGGTGACATTCGAAGACGAAATGGAAGACGAAAGAAGAAGAGTATTGGAAGACGAAAAAGAAGAAAATGTGGATCAAGGAGGAAGAACTTTAAGGGAGATGGCTGCTCCCAAAGAGTACAGAGCCTTCACTAGAATTTCAGCTTCACTGCCTGGAAATGCTAATTTCAAAGTGGATCCTGCAATGATCAATCAATTGCCCACTTTTCATGGTTTTATCACGGAAGAGCCTTATAATTTTTTGGATCGTTTTTCTAATTTTTGTGGAGCTTACCATTTTGCAGGTGTACCGCATGACTTTATCAAGCTCCAACTCTTCCAATTTGCATTAAAGGAAAGAGCTCATGAGTGGTTCATGGGGACTGGTAAAGAATTTAAATCATGGAATGAATTACAATCATGCTTTCTTAATAAATATTTTTCATATGGTAAAACTAATGCATTAAAGAAAGCTATAAGAGATTTCTGTCAAGGAAATGACACTTTAGGTGAAGCTTGGGAACGCTTTATATCATTAATCAGAAAGTGTCCTCATCATGGAATCCCTGATTATGAGTTAGCACAAATCTTCTATGGGGGATTAGACTATCAAGATAAACAATTGATAGATATAGCTAGTGGAGGTAGTTTCATTAACACTAGGGCAGATCAATCCTTTAAGATCTTGGAGGATCTTGTGGAGGATTGGGCATTTAGGCAAAGTTGCACATACAATGCCAGAGATACACCTGGGAAACGAGGTGGAATTCTTGAAGCAAAAGGTATGGACAATGAAAAAAGGATTGAAAAACTTGAAAGAGAAATGAAAGAATCATTAGTGGATATTGCTGAAAATTTTAAGTGTATTTTAAGTGATGCTTTGGCTCCTTTTAAGCAAGTTCAATCAGTTAATAGTGTTGGGTTGCCTCATCAGGGTGGGTCAAGTTCTAATTTGGATTATACTAACCCTTCACAATTAGAAGATTTGAATGTTGTAGGAGGACAGCAAGCAGGGCCATCTCAATGGCAACAAAAATCATCATTTGGGCAGCAACAATGGAGCAATGGAAACAGTAATCCATACCAACAGAGGCAACAGTTCAAGCCCAGACTACCTCCTCAAAATCAAGATCATACCATGAACAATTACCAGCCCTATCAATCTCAACAAAATCAAGGTTTTGATCAAAATAACGCCTCTATAATAGAAATGTTGAAAAAAATGCAGGTGGATAATGAAGCAAGGAAAAGAGATATGAAGAAGAAAGGCAACTCATGATGAGAAGGATGGAGTTGCTAGAAAGAAATCAAGAAGCTAGATGGAATCCAGCCAACATGAGAACTCAAGGTACTATAGAAGAAACAATTCCTAAGATGGAAAATTCAGGTCAACTTCCTACTCAACCTCTTATTAATCCTAGAAATATCTCTTCTATTATTGATAATGATAGTTCCAATAGCACATTTTCTGATTCCTTTTATGAATATACACATGACCCCTAGAAATAAATGCTAATAGTGAAAAAGTGAATGCAATATCTAAACTTAGGAATGGAAAAATCATAGAAAAAGTGGATGATGATAAATTAGCGGGGGATAATTTAGTGGTTGAAGATGATCAAGAAAACGAGGAGGATGAAGAAATTGGAGGACAGAACACAGGTGAGAGAGAGGAAAGAAGACATTAGATCCTAACCCCAAGGCCTATGCTCCACCAATACCTTTTCCTAGTGCATTGAAATCTTCTAAGCAAAACCCACTAATGACAATTTGATTGAGTTATTCAAGAATGCTACCATCACTATACCCATAACTGAAGCCATCCAGCATATTCCTGCATATGCAAAATATGTTAAGGAACTATGCACTCCTACTAGGAAAAGACAAGGATACAATTATCCGAAACCATAAGTGCGGTCATTTCATAAATATTCCCATAAAGAAGAAAGATCCAGGAGCTCCTTTGATTAAATGTGAGATAGGAGGACTAGTATTTAGTAAATCATTATTAGATACTGGTGCTAGTGTCAATATAATGCCAAAAGCCTTATATGATAAATTTAAATTTGGAGATTTAGAGCCGATTGCGATTGAGTTACAATTGGCGGATGGATCAATTAGAGAACCATATGGGGTAGTGGAAGATGTGATTGTACAGGTTGCTGGATATAAATTCCCAGTGGATTTTATTGTTGTAGATATTCAAATAGTAGGAAAACTTTGTCATGCTCCTATAATTTTGGGAAGACCTTTTTTAGCCACCGCAAGAGTTAATGCCGATTTTGATACAGGAGTGGTCACCATGAAAGTAGGAAATGAAACTATTGAGATTTCAATTCCAAAACTAATGAAAGGTCCCCGGGATACTAGGAATGACATTTGTTTTGTTGAGTTAGTGGAGGATGAGAAAATAGAGGATAATTTACCTTTCCATGATTTGTGTTCACCTTATGATGATTTTGAGAATGGCGGGTATTATTTTGATGATTTGAATCAAGGTATAGAAGAAGTATTTCTTGTTGATAGTGATTTGCAGTTTTTGCATTCTAATAATTCAAGCATCTCACCATTAGGGTTGCATTCTGAAATTGAATTGAAACCATTACCTTCATGCCTAAAATATTATTTTTTAGAGCAAGGTAATAGTAAACCTGTAATAATATCATCATCCCTTTCAGCTGATGAAGAAAAGAAATTATTCACTTCTTTATCAAGCCATGATCATGCTCTTGGATGGAGGTTAAGTGATATTAAGGTATCAACCCAAATACTTGTAGACATAGAATTTTCTTGGAAGAAAATTCTAAGTCTATAAGGCAACCGCAAAGGAAACTTAACCCAATTATGGCTGAAATTGTTAAGACAGAAATCATGAAATGGCTAGATGCTGGATTCATTTATGCTATATCAGACAGCCCATGGGTTAGCCCAATTCATGTGGTGCCAAAGAAAACGGGGTTAACCGTTGTAAAAAATGACAAAGGTGAAGAAGTGCAAACAAGAGTTGCCTCTAGTTGGAGAATATGTATAGATTATAGGAAATTGAATGCTGTCACAAAGAAAGATCATTACCCATTGCCATTTATTGATCAAATTTTAGAAAGATTAGCTGGACATGAATATTATTGTTTTCTTGATGGATATTCGGGTTATAATCAAATCGAAATTGATGAACTTGATCAAGAAAAAACAACTTTTACATGCCCAGTAGGAACTTTTGCATTTAGAAGAATGCCTTTTGGGTTATGCAATGCACCAGCAACTTTTCAAAGATGCATGACAGCCATGTTTTCTGACTTAATTGGCAATGGTTTAGAAGTTTTTATGGATGATTTTTCTGTTTTTGGGTCATCTTTTGACGATTGCTTGAGTAATCTTGAAAGAGTTTTGCAGATTTGTGCCAAGAACAACCTGGTGTTAAATTGGGAGAAGTCCCATTTCATGGTAAAGGAAGGGATAGTGCTGGGCCATCACATCAGCAAAAATGGAATCAAAGTGGACAGGGCAAAAGTGGAAAAAATTCAGAACCTAGCCCTGCCCACAACACTCAAAGAACTTAGGGGATTTCTTGGGCATGCTGGCTTCTATAGGAGATTCATTCCAAACTTCGCAAAAATAGCAAAACCTCTAACTCAACTCACTTCTAAAAATGCTGAATTTACATTTGATGATAATGCTAAAAATGCTTTTTTGCAGATTAAGGAAGCACTAGCTCAAGCACCTATACTCCAAGCACCAAATTGGAACTTCCCTTTTGAAATAATGTGCGATGCATCCGACTTTGCCGTGGGAGCTGTGCTGGGACAGAGAATTGAAAAGAAGCCAGTAGTGATATACTATGCAAGCAAAACACTAAATGAGGCTCAGGTAAATTACACTACAACTGAAAAAGAACTGCTTGCTATAGTATTTGCCCTTGAAAAATTCCGATCTTATATCCTAGGTAGTAAAATAACAGTTTTTTCTGACCATTCTGCTTTAAAATTTTTGCTTAATAAAAAAGAAACAAAACCTAGGTTAATTAGATGGATTCTCCTTTTACAAGAATTTGACATAGAGATTAAAGATAAACCTGGACGTGAGAACTTAGTAGCCGATCATTTATCGAGATTACGCTCTAGTGATGAAATTCCAATCAATGATTCTTTTCCTGATGAGCATATTTTGTCAGTAGAGTTTAAAAAGCTTCCTTGGTATGCTCATATAGTGAATTATTTAGTGACTGGTTTACTACCTGAAGATTGGGATTTTTATGATAGAAAACAATTTTTTAAGGATATACAATACTACTACTATGATGAGCCTGAATTATTCAAACTTGGTGTGGATGATGTGTTTAGAAGGTGTGTGCCAGAAGAAGAACAAATTCATATTTTAGAAGCATGTCATTCATCCTTATGTGGGGGACATTATGCTCATAAGATAACCGCACTTAAGGTTTTAAATAGCGGATTTTTCTGGCTTAATCTTTTCAAAGATGCATTTAAATTTTGTTCAAGTTGTTTGAAGTGCCAAGCTGCAGTGAATATCAAGAGTAAAGACAGAATGCCACTTCAGCCCATCATTGAGGTTGAACTGTTTGATCTTTGGGGAATCGACTTTATGGGGCCATTCCCAAACTCCAATGGGTATGAGTACATCTTAGTGGGAGTTGACTACTTCTCAAGATGGGTGGAAGCCATTCCTACAAGGTCAAATGATCATAAGGTGGTATTAACTTTTATTCAACGTCATATATTTTGCAGATTTGGATTTCCTAAAGCAATTATTAGTGATGGTGGTAGTCATTTCAACAATGTCCATTTAAGAAATCTCTTTAAAAAATATGGGGTTCATCATAGAGTGACTACCCCATATCACCCTCAAGCAAATGGACAAGTTGAAAATACAAATAGGGAGATCAAAAATATCCTTAAAAAAATTGTTAACCCTAGTGGTAAAGACTGGTCTATCAAATTAGATGATGCTTTATGGGCCTATAGGACTGCTTATAAGACACCTCTAGGGATGTCACCTTATAGGTTAGTTTATGGGAAAATGTGTCATCTTCCTGTGGAGATAGAGCATAGAGCCTTTTGGGCTATTAAGAAGCTTAATCTTGCTCAAGATATTGCAGGGAAGAATCGTCTTTTGCAGATTCATGAACTCCAAGAGTTACGGAATGAAGCGTATATGAATTCGAAGATCTACAAAGAGAAGATGAAAAATTTTCATGATAAGATGATTAGCAATAAGCAACTCTTTGTTGGACAGAAGGTATGGCTTTATAATTCTAGGTTAAAACTCTTTCCAGGGAAACTTAAATCAAGGTGGGATGGACCTTATGTTATCGACACTCTGTTTGATAATGGTGCTGTTATGATTTTGGATCCAAAAACAGGTGAAACATCTAAGGTGAATGGACAGAGATTAAAACCATATGTGGAGCTTGAAGTGCCTGAACCACCATCTGTTAGTCTTTTGGAGAATTCCATCACACTTTAAAAAGCAAAATAAATAAATAAAAAATATATATATATATATATAGAAAAATAATTCCATTGCATGTTTTTGGATTAATTTTTTCAGCTTGATCATTTTATACTTAAAATCTCCCCAGTCATCTGATTTGGACAGGAAGATCAATCTCAGCAGAAAAAACATCTAGTACGCCTTGGATTTGTCAGAAATGTCCCCTTCGTCGGTTTGAAATTTCTAACCCCTACCTTATGAAATTTAAATTCTTATTCATGCATGAGGACATTGCATCATCCAAGTAGGGGAGAGAGGGGTTAGAAAACCTTATTAAATGGGTAAGATCACTATTTCTAATTACTTTGGGAATATATTCGCTTTTCTCAATTATTTTTTATCTCAATTGCAAGAATGAAGCAAAATTTTTTTGAAGGGATTACTCCCTTGTGTTGGCATGTTGCTTGCTTTATTTGTTTTCCTTGCTTTTAAGTGATAAGCAATTGAGAAATATCTTCCACTTACTGTTTGCAACTCCTACCACTCGATTTTTTTCTCTGCATTTATGACCATGAATGACTAGTAGAGAGGAATAATTCATATTTTTTTTACCTAGTGGTGAGGTAGATGCTTCTTCGATTGTAATCAACCATAACCCAACTTTGATAGAACTTTTTTATTCTTGACATAAGAATATGTGTAGAGAAGTTAGGCTTTTCAAGCGGATCATGAGCATGCTAAGGAGGAATAAATTATGATTTTAGGCAATGTGGGAGTCATTTCTAAGTTGTTGAGATAACTTTTTGAAATGGGTGAGAAATCCTTGAGATTCCTGAAGGTTTGGTAAACCACTAAGACTTCAAGGTTCATAAAAATTCTATTTCAAAAACACTCTAGCTTGACCAAGTCATTCCTTCCCCTAGACAAAAGGACGTAATAAACCCCAAAAGGTGAAAATCTTCAAGGGAACTACGCTGTCAAAGCTACAATTGCAACAAAAAAAAGAGTGGGTTAGTTGCAATGGCACATGTACATTAAAATAAGTGGCTCAGCCGCAAATAAGTGCCCCCGCAACTAGCTAAGTGAGAATTTTGAAAGAATTTTTTCCAAAAAACTGCAATTTTGTAGAAATGAGACAAGCACCTTGCCCAAAATCTTTTATAGCCTAAGGGAAATAAAAGTCCAAAATCTAGGGAGGGGGAATTAATTTTCAAAATCTTCCTTTCTTCTAATGATGGCCTTGAATCATCTTAGTGAATCTAGACATAAGGAGTCTCGGATATTTCCCTGATTTGATTAGTTATCTTTTGATGATAAAGATTTGATCCTTGCATTCCTACGAAGGTTAATGCCTAATTTTCATGGTTACTTTCTTCTCAATATGTGATTGATACTCGAAACACTTCATGCACATTTATTCCTATTTTCATGGATAAACAAGGAATGTCAAAGAGAGTTAAATGTCATTGCTAAGGGACTAGCAATGTTTAAGTAGGGGGGTATGATAACATGCAATTTTATCATGCAAAATCAGGGATTTTATAAGAAATTTTTATCTAAAAGATCCATATTGCATGTTATCATATTAAAAAGATAAGCAATTTCTAAAAAATTTGATTTTATATAATTTCATGAACTTTTAATTAATTATGCACAATTTTCTGGATTTTATTTTTAGGAAAAATGATTTTTAAAGTAGAAATATATTTTCTAATGAATTTATTTCAATTGGAAATGTTTTCTAATAACTTTTCTGATTTTTCCTGATTTTTTCAGATTTTTTTGGAGTGATTTAGAGCCAAAAATATATTTAATTCATTGAAAAAATCACTCTCGGATTTTTTTAATTGATCACAGGCGTATTTATCCAATTTTCGGACTTTTAAGGGCATTTTTCAGGTTTAAAAAGCCGCAAAGGGTTTTTTTATAAATTTCCAGGCGAATTTCTATTTTTCTTTGAATTTTTTTTGGGCGACGTGGCGCAACCGCAGCGCGCCACGTCGCCGGTTACTGTTACAAAGCGGAGTAAATAGTTTTTTTTTGAATTAAAAAAATCATTTTCTCCCTCTGTGCGTAGCGCGGTGCGCGCCACGCACAGAGAATGCGTGGCGCAATTGGAGGCATTGAGCGCTTTGTACTCATATATTACGTGCAAATTAAACTCACCATGCGCTGTATGCATTCTGTTACACAGGGGGGTACGTGGCGAATTTTGGCGCTTTAGCGCTTGAGAAAAGAAAAAACGTGCAGCCAATCAGAGCGCGCCACGTGGATTCTCTAACCGTTCGACCAGAGGAGAGAGAAAATCAAGCCTAAAAACTTCAAAAAATCATAACTTTTCATCCTGATTTCCAAATGACCTGAAATTTTCAGGGTTTGTTTGTAATATTCGTAACCACCTTTCTGAGCCAAGAACACTATAAATTGGGCTCAGGAAGGTGGCGAAATTTGAACTTTGATTTGGAGCTCCAATACAATTGGCCTGGAGGACACAGCTTATTTCAACAGTTCAGATCCGGATTGGGGCCTCTCCAAAGTCTTGTAAGTCTTCATACCTCTTCAGATTCGTGATTTCTTGAAGTTCTAACACGCCAAGGCATAGGCGAAAGGTATATGCCCTAGATTCATGAATTTTTAGAGAGAAGCAGAGGATCTTTGGTTAGAAACCAAAAATTCTATCTTAGGAGTTAGATCTAATCATAATTCAACATTTTCTATCAGTTAGATCTGTCATTTTTGACAGATCTGACTGTTTAGACAAAAAATCCCCAAATTTCATGCACTTTCTCTCTCTAGATTAAACTTTCACTTTCTCTCTCTAAAATTCAAAATTCAAGTTTCAATTCTTTAATTCTCATCAATCTGAACTTCCACACAAAATTTCATTCAAAAATTCTCTCATTCAATACCTTAATCCTAAAAATTTCATAAACTCTCTTAAATTTCTCTCTCTTCAAGTCTCTTACATTGAAATTCCACTTAAATTCACTAATTGACTCAGAAATTCTTGCAGACTGCCTCTCTGGGGTTCGACTCCTTACTCATCATTTTACTAAAATCTAAATTGAGAAAGGAATTATAAATTTCATTGCATAAGCCTAATCAAACAACGACAAATTAGGGATTAAAACACCGCAAATTTTAGGCTTATCAGATCCACAGGAAGCAAGGGTTTTTTTTCTTGGGAATTTGTGCTTTAGTTATGTATTTTTTAATAATTTTAGAGGTAGGTTTACTACATATGAAGATAAATAACTAATGAAATAAAAATATATAACAAAGAAAAATAAAATATTATTATAATATTATAATAATATTAATAGGCAGAAAATAATTTTTTGGTATTTTTTAGGAGTATTTGAAAGCTAAAACAAAATAGGAAATGAAACAGTTTGGCGCTCTGGACTTAGTCAAAATTTGGCTAAGTCCGGATGCCAAATGGGGAAGGTGCCTTGGTGGAGGAGAGAGAAAAAAATTAGACTGTACTAAAATCACTCTAGAATGAGTTCTAGAATGAATTTTAGAGCGTGGTTGGATGCACTCGAACCTTCTGAATATTGGCTAGCTGATCCAAGACTAACCAAAAGACAAAAGACGAACAGAAAAGAATGAAAAAGGAGAAATAAGAAGGTAACCTCTTTGTCACACCCGCTAAGGTCCAAGGGACTTCTTCTTCTCCTTTCCACCAGCTTCTTCAGCCCTGGATGCTTCCTGCTCAGCCTGGAACTCACTGAGGTGAATGGATATATGACTCAATTGCACTTAGGCCACCAAACATTACTTTGGATTGAATCACAAGATGAATTTTACAATAGGGTGAAGGGGTTTATATAGGGAGAGAGAGCAAAGGAGAGCCATTGGATTTTTAATACAATGGATGGCCAGATCTTCTTTTCAGGGTCATGATCCACGTCCATTATGGTCCTCCAATCAGCATTGAGACCTTTGAAATACCCCCTGGACGTTCAAGGCTTCTTTCCTTAATTAGCATTAAAGGTGCTATCTTTAAGTCTCCACCCTTGGATGTTTTGTGGATTGAATGGCTGGATCTTCTTCTCTGGCTTGGATCCACGTCCAAGGTTGTCCTCCAATCATCATTTATGCCCCTGAAATATTCATAAATAATCATGACTGGACCTTCCCCTTGCCCTCCTTTCTTTGGCCCAACATGCCTCTCATAGTGGGCTTAGTGGAGCTTCCTTAGTGGGCCTTTAGACTAGAGCCAATTGTCTTGCTTTGGGCCTTCTTTCTTGGCCCACGGTTGTGGCTGAGCCTGCTCCTCTGGTCCAAATAGCTTCCTCTTCATTTAATTATCCCCTTTATTCATGAAAGTTTCACCTAATTCCTGCATCTTCCACATAAACTAAGAAGAGAGTGAGATTCATTCCACTTAACTCACCTAATTTGGGTTAGTCCCACAAATGATAATAATTAACTCCAAATTAGAAAAAGGTGATTTTGTTTCATGATGTTTCACAACTTAACATAAATGTTGATAATATATCCAGATAAAGATAAAGAAGTACATAAATTAGCTGAAATTGCACATATATATTACTATCATTTTGGATTTATCACATGCCCAAGGGCAAGAGGAGAGTCTTTGAAAGAAAAAAACACTATGCCTTATCTTATTTTCCTACATTAGTTCCAAAATTAGAAAGTAGTCTTCTTCTTCCTCTAGCTCTGCCCCCTCAACTTCCAGGTGGCTGTCCGACTTCTCCGACGAGCTCCGCCCTATGGCTGCCCCTCGCCCATTGGGACCTGCTTCCAGCCGCTGGTCGCACGCCCGCCAGATCCTCAGTGGTTTGCCTAAGTCGCCCGCCACCAGCTGCCCGGTCAACCGTTCATCGCTGCTAGAGAGCCACCGCCTGCGACACCCACAGCTGCCACGGTTTCCTGCGTCATCGCTCACCTGCGTCACCGTCACCCCCCCGGAGACATCCTCTCGCGTTCGCCTTCGCCCGCAGCGCCCTAGTGCACTCCCGCGGTCCCTCTCGGCCGTCGTCCTTGTCTGCTCGCGGCCATCCTCGCCCGCAGCGCCCCACCGCTCTCCTGTGGCCCTTCGGCGGCCATCCTCACTTACTTGCGGTTGCCCACGCCCGCAACGCGTCAGCGCGCCCGCGGCTCTTCGGCGGGCGCCCTCGCCTGCCCACGATCGCCTGTGCCCACAACGCCCCAGTGTGCACGGCGGCACCTTTCGGCGGACACCTTCGCCCGCTCGCGGTCACCCTCGCCCGCAGCGCGCCAGCGTGCCCACGCGATCCTTTCGGCGGGCACCCTCGCCCGTTCGCGGTCACCCTCGCCCGCGGTGCGCCCGCACGCTCCCGCGGCCTCCTTCGGTGCCTGTTCCTCCCTGCGCGCAGTGACCCCCCCACGCCGGTGCGCCCCTTCCTGCATGCTGCGAAGACACCAGCGTCTGGTCGGCCGTGCCCCGTCACGTTCCGCGGCTGCCGTTGCCTGCCAGCCTGACTGACACTGCCCTACGGCCCGCGCCCCTCCAGCTCGTCGTTTGTGGGTTGCTGATCAGTCCTGAGTCCCAGAGCGCTTAATCCAGGTTCCATCTCGCTCATCCTCCCCGTTTTACAATATTATTACTCCGTACAGTGCTGTCTTCCTATATCGGTTTCCTTTGCCGCTTGTTATCGTTAGGAGTCCGCTTAGGCTAGCCACCTTCATCGAGTGATAGGGTTTTCTTTGAGATTGATGATCAGATTATAGTCGTCGAGGGTGAACTCCTGTGGGCAGTCAAACGCTCCTCACGTCATGCTCGATTGTGAGGTTCTGCGGGTCACTTGGAGTCGACCCGGATCTAGTCGCCACCTTAGGGTTTACTGAATCGTCGCCCCACCGTTGGTCCGTCCTCTCTGCCCTTGAGGATCTTTGACGCGCATTCATTGTCATAAGGAACTTTCATCGAGCATCTCTGTGACGTAATACGAGCCGTCGATCCCGGCCGTATTGTATTACATCAGAGTTGTGTTTAAAATGATTTAAAATGAGGGAGGTATAATTTAAAAATGGTGCCATGCGGTGTAGGAGCCAAGTAGACTCGATGTGCCATCATTGTACCCACGCGCCACGAGGGCGTGAGGTCAGCCACGATAACAGAATGAATGCAGAGGGCTCGCAAAGGAAGAGGCTGCTTAGTGTGAATTTCAAAGAGTAACATATAGTTCAAAATTTATAAATAAGATATTTTCTTAGTTTTTCCAAATGGGATTAAAGCTCCACAAGCACCCATTGAACATGTGGCACATTCAGGTGCCTCCAATTTCCAATCATTTATCGGAGCTATCAGATCCTATGTACCATAGGTCCATCGGATTACAAGAGAAGGAGTGAGAGAGAGCCTGCCGTTCCCTTTCCCCCCTTTTCCCCTTCCCTGTCTGACACCTGTTACATGGAATGTTAGTTTAGGTGGCCAAGGAATAGCCTAAGAGGAGGGGTGAATAAGGTTCTCTATTTATATTATATTTTTATTTTTATTAGCCTAGGATTTTTCTACTTAAGAAATGAGGTAGGGGAAATGGGAGACACACTTATTCTTTTTAGACAGCTTAGGATAATCCTTTATGCTGTTCGGGGGTATTCGTCCTGAGGTACTGATGTGCCCTAACCAAGTTTGTGTGAATGTCCCCAAGCAAATCACTTGGAAATAGGGCTGAACAGGGATACCAAGAAAAAAGAAAAAGTTGATGAAGCTTTGTTGTCCTCGACCCTCTAAGGCTTCCACGGCATGCTTAATCTACTTCAACTTAACCCCCAAAGCCTTCTTCCTATGGCCCCTAAAGCCTTAACCTGAGTGATCACAAAGATCTAGCAACAACATTGGATCTCTATATGTATCTCTATTTCTGAATAATGTATTCTCCTCAACTACACCAAGTATTGATGGCTACTCAAAATACTATTCAAGACAATGATCAATTTTAAGTATTTCAACAAGAACACTTTTAAGTCAAATTTTTTTAATTCAGAGATAAATATTTATTAATATAACTATGACTTCCCTTCAGTAATACCTCTTTGTTTGTGGTCGTTCTTCTTCAGTCCTTTTCTCCTCCACGTTTTTATTGGATAAAATTCTTGATTTGCGTTTGACATTTGATGCTCAAAATTCTAATATCTTTTTCAATCCTACACCAAATGCTATGATTCCACCTGGAACGGTTTTGTAACACAATTTTGCACATCTATTATCTCAGAGATAAAGACAGAGATAGAGATAGAGACATAGATAGAGATAGATATTGAAATAAAATAATGATAGAGAAAAAACGGCAATTCATAAGAGATATAAATAGAGATAGAGACAAAGATAGAAACAGAAAGAGAGATGGAGATACTGATCTAGATAGCGATAGCGATAGATATATAGATAGAGACAGAGATAAAGATAGAGATAGAAATTCAGATAGAGATGGAGATAGAGATACGGATAGAGATAAAAATAAAGTATCGAGAAAGAGATAAAGATAGAGATGGAGATAATGATAGAGATAGATATTGAGATAGAGGTAGAGATGGAAAAAGAGATAGAGATACAAATAGAGATACATATAGAGATACGGACAGAAAGAGAGATAGAGATAAAGATAAAGATAGAGATAGAGATCTAGATAAAGATAAAGATAGAAATAGAGATAGAGAAAATAATAAAGAGAGACATAGAGATTGAAATAGAGTTAGAGATAGAGATAGAGATAGAGACAGAGATAGAGATAGAGATAGAGATAGAGATAGAGACAAACATAGAGATAGAGACAGAGATAGAGATAGAGATATAGATAGAGATAGAGATAGAGACAAAGATAGAGATAGAGATAGAGATAGATATAGAGATAGATATAGAGATGGATATAGAGATAGAGATAGAGATAGTGATATTGATAGAGATAGAGATAATGATAATGATAGAGATAGAGATATTTATATAGATAAAGATAAAGATAAAGATAGACATAGAGAGATAGTGATAGAGATATAGATGGAGATGGAGATAGAGATAGAGATGGAGATAGAGATAGAGATATATATAAACATAGAGATAGATATAGAGACAGAGATAGAGATAGAGACAGAGATAGAGATAGATATAGAGATAGAGATAGAGATAGAGATAGAGAGAGAGATAGAGATAGAGAGATAGAGATAGAGATAGAGATAGAGATAGAGATAGAGATAGAGATAGAGATAGAGACAGAGATAGAGATCGAGATAGAGATAGAAATAGAAATAGAGATAGAGATAGAGATAGGGATAGATATAGATATAAAGATTCAGATAGAGATAGAGATAGAGATAGAGATAGAGACAGAGATAGAGATAGATATAGAGATAGAAATAGAGATAGAGATAGAGATAGAGATAGAGATAGAGATAGAGATAGAGAAAAAGATAGAGATAGAGAAAGAGATAGAGATAGAGATAGAGATAGAGATAGAGATAGAGATAGAGATAGAAATAGAGATAGAGATTGATGCAGGACAACTAAGGGAGATGGGAATGACGATGACGGGTGGAAGATGCAGGACGACTAGGGGAGAGATGACTAGGGAGATGGGTATGACAATGATGGTGGAGAATGCAGGACAGGTTTGGGTAGAGGGATAAAACAGACTACAAAATTCACACGATCGAATTCGAAAACCTAAAACTGATGAAATAATGGTGGTGCAGCCCGGTTCCTTGTCGAGGGTGGGAGTATTGTCTTCAACCCCCGCGACGATACCAAAGCACCAAATCCAATACTCGAATTCACGTTCTCGGAAAATCTCACGAAAGGAAGAATTTTAAGGAAAGAAAGAGATATTCAAATCAAATCTGACAGCGGTGGAAGAATCCTCGCGGAACACTGGACGAAGAACACTCGACACCAAAGAGTTCAGGCGTACCTCGGCAGCGGAGTGCGTGATAAGGTTGAGGGAAATTCGGGTTGAGACGTAACTGGGTGACCCGGGCGTTGTATGGCCCACTGGACAAAAGATCTGGGCATTCTGGGCATTAAGCGGCCTTGGCAAAGAGACGGGCAGACTAAGCCTGGTTGCTTAGTGGCTGAAGTGCTTGGGCGTGGGGCGTTATTGGCGGGACGATTGATGTGCGCTTCGACAGGGGGTCACAGATCCAACTGCGCGATCAGTTGGCAGGGGGTCAAGGGGGGAGTCGCCCCCTTGCGGGGTTCGGGGCAGCGCCCTGAAACCAAAATGGTATGCACCGCGGCAAGTAGCTTTGAGGGCGTCTGGAAGCGCGGCAAGTAGATTTGAGGGTGTTCGGAAGCGCGAGCTCCGGCGAGACTGGTGCACGCGGCCGCTAGCAGGGTTGGCGCACGTGGGCACTGACAGGGCTGTTGCGCGGGGGCGTCCCTGGCCGGGGTGGCATGCGCTGGGCGCTGGCGCGGGCGACCCTTGGCGGGCTGCCTACGCTGGCGATTGGTGCGGCGGCTTTTGGGCGGGCGGCTTGCGCTGAGCACTGGCGCGTGCTGTCCTGGGCAGGCGGCCGGCGCTGGTGCTTGGCGTGGGCAGCCTTAGGTGGGTGAAGGAAAAGATAGGAGAGGGAAAAGAAAGATAAGGAAAGGAAGGGAGGAGGGAAAGAAGAGGGAGAGGATGGACGAGAGAGAAAGAAACGGTAGCCGGCGGCTGTGGCGACTTGAAGGGGGAGGAGGGGATAGGGGAGGCTGGGGGAAGTCCTCCAAGAAGAGTTAACAAAACTCAATTCCTGAATTATGACTTGCCGAACTGTTTCTTGAAACATTGTCCTAAACATATAGGCCTTGGAGGAAAGGGAAAATACAATTAAAAGAAATAAAAAATAAAGATGAGTGATGTGACGGGCGATGTGGTTTCCTGTCACGTCAGGGGGTAGTTCTAGATCTGCCTTTGGCGATGTGTCAGGACGCATGAAGAGGCGTGCTTGGGTGGAGACGTGCCTAATGCTGGCGTGTTGACTTGATCCAGTGATGATGGCGGCATGTCTTCAGCGGTTGTGTTGACTTCAGGTGACGGTGGTGACGCGTCCGATGTCGATGCTTTGACGTCGCCGCCACCAGAGATAGAGATAGAGATAGAAATAGAGGTAGAGATAGAGAGCCCAAAGTATTCAAAAACAAATCAGAGAAATCTCCAGAGTTCAATCTTTCAATATCCTTTGTTTATCGCTCGATTCCTTCGTGTCCAACTTCAATCCCTTGTAACTCTTTCGAAACTCAACCAAATGATGCGATTCAAATTTCTTTGGTTTTTTGTGGATGTTTGCAACAATTATGTTGAACAAAAGTCAAAATCACTATAAAAAGTATACTAAAAATTATAAACTTATCACAGGGTTGTGATGTGCAAAGTTTGGGTCTCAACCTTATTTTCTTTGAATCTTGAAATACCCTACACCAAAAACCACGATTCCAAGTTTTGTGGAATTGGATTGATGTTGAAATCTAATGATCTCTTCAAAAAATTCTCAAAACTACTTGAAAATTGCTCCAGGACTTGAGAGTTCTATCTAGCTTTTAACTGTGATTTTGAAAGGGCTAGGAGAAGGGGATTTGAAATGATGGCTCAAAACTGCATACATGAACTTTGAAATCCAAAAGGGCATCATGGTAATCTGTCAAAATTTCAAAAGTCATATTCATTGATTATAATTAATCAATATAAAATAATAATATTTGAATCTTGATTTTTTATATTTATAATTTTTCCCTCAAATCAAAATACCTTTCAAGAGTTAACAACAAAACCTAGCCATTATGCCAAGAGGACTTGAGATTTAAATTAATAATAAAATTTTAGATATGTTTACCAAAAAATTTAAATAAACATATCACCATTGGATAATAGTACCTTAATGTAATGAATTTTCATTTAATCATCAATAAATTCAGCTTTAAATACTCAAAGGTAGTAATTAAGATTTTGAACAAGTTATTCAACAAACCAAATTAAGACAAATTCACACAAATATCTGAACAGTGGCAAAAACTATGTTTATCTTTATGCCATAAAATTAATTAAGTAACGTTTTAATATATCTAAGGCTCTTATTTTATCTTCACATACAATCAGTCAACTTCTTGACTGAGGGCCTGTTGTGCTTTGATCACAACCCATATTGAGGCATGCATCTCTTTGAAGATTCATCAAAACACACATCAAAATACCCTTAAAGCTCAATCTTCATGGGAGAGCAGTCCATTCGTGATGATCATGATTGGACAGCTGATTGTAAGCTGCCAGTTGTCCTTGAAAAAGGTACGCATGTCATGCCCAATCAGGGCACAATACGTGCCACAAGCTGATGTAACACGATGTGTCGTGATCAAGCGTTTTGTGTTACACCACAAGTGAGGGCAGATAATCAGTAGAACGGCCAGCACAGGGCGGCCGCGTTGGCAATGGTGGCATGGTGAGGGCCAGCTAAGGCTTGCTACATGCACACAAAGTTAGGCATCGATGGCGTGAGCGTCAGCTATTCTTCCTGCAGCAGGATGTACTTCATGACGGTGAACTGGTGGTGGCAGGTTATCTGACAAACGTCTCCCTTAAATCTACTCTAGGAAACAATAGCGGCGGGGCATGGGGCAGCCCAAAGGCACGGTGGGCATAGGGCGGCCGTGACAACTGGCACATGGCGTTTGTATCAGCAATGCATCGAGCTATAGCAATGACGATGTCGGGTGCTGCTACAATGACGTCGGTTGTGATTGACGGCTAAAGCTATCTATAGGCAAATGGAGATAGTCACCGGTAGTGACGGAGACAGCTGTTCTACGTTTTGGGGGATGTACTTCACGGCACTAAACTTGGCGGTAATGGGTGGTCTGGCAAACATCTCCCTTGAGGCTACTCTAGAAAACACTAGGTGTGACTAGGCACGGATGTGGCACAGGCAGGTGTGGCAGCGAAGGTTGGCGTGGCAGCGTAGGTTAGCACAGTGGCTTGGGTAAGCACGGTGGCTCGGGTAAGCATGGTGGCATGGGTAGGTGATAACACCCTAATTTCGGTCTTTATTTCATGTTATTAGCATGATTTATGCATTTAAAAGGCTTAAATTTGGGTTGTTATCATATATTTACACAAATAATGCTTCCAAGTAATTTCTGATTTTTCCCTAATTTTCTGTTAATTATATGAATTTTTAAGGATTTATTGAAGCTTGAAATAATTATTTTTGGATGAAAATGGCACATTAAAAAGTTTATTTCGACATTTATCAACATGGGAATTAATCAGGGAATTTTCTAGAATTTTCTAGAATTTTTTACGAATTTTTAGGAATTTTCTGGGATTTATTTCAAGAAGAAATGCATTTATTCTATGAAAAAAGGGCATTTTTATAAGAGAAAAAAATGTATTTATGCAATTTCTAGACTTTTCGGGACCTTTTTGCAACGTTTCGTTGCAAAAAGACCCTGAAAACAGCTCTCGGTCACCACGGCAGGCGTAAAGATCCTATTTAAAATCATTCAGGGTTTTATTGCAATTTTTAATATATATTTTTAATGTTTTAGGAGAAATCGGAGGAGAGAGAGTGCGCCAGGGGCATATACGCAATTACTTTTGGGCGGCGTCCAAAAGTAATTCCAGGCTTTTTAAGGACTTTTCTGCAAAAAGGAGGATTCAAAATGCGCCAGCCAATGAGAGAGCGACACGTCATTGCGTGTTTAAAAACGAAACTAATAAATAAATCAATTTTAAATCCAATGGATTAAATTGGTTTAAAATTGATTTATTAATAACTTTTGATCCTGAAGTCCGATTGAGATGATTTTTTTATGGATTTGTTTGTCTTGATCCCCTCTTTCTATCTGTACAGTTAGATCATTCAGATCTATCCTACATTGATAGATAAATATTAAGTACTAAACGGGGGTAAAATGGTGATTTTTACCCTATATCCTAAGTATAAAAGCTAAATTTCGAGAGGGGGAGCTCATTCTGGATGGTGCTCTATCACAGCTGCAAGACAGGGAGGAGCTCTAGCTTGGATCAAGTTATCTGGTACTTTTTTTCCTTGATTGTATTTGAACTTTTATGCATTTTGAATGAATTAGGTTAAGTTGTTTGTTTCTTCATCTCTATTATGATCTGAACTTCTAAATCGCTTGGCTTGAGCGGCATGTACAAGCCCTGATTAGGATTGAGAGGAGAAATTGAGGGATTTACCTTGGCATTCAATTGCATTCCAAAAGAAAACTCTAAAAAATTTAGTTTTAATTCTTAGGAGATTAAGATTTCCCTTTTTATTTCTGATTTAGCAAATTCTCAAAACCAACCAAAACTTAAATCAAAAATTTCTTCCAACCTCTCTAATTGAATTCTTTGATCCATCCAATTGGATCAATTAATTCAATCTAGAGCCCACATTTCTTCTTTTCATCTCATCTCTTCTACCCCCCTCTCTAAATTCTCACCTAATTAGGGTGACTTGATCCTCATTGAAGATCAAATTCACTCTAATTAGGATCTAAAACACCAAAAATAAAATCAAATTGAAATTCCTACTTGACTCCCTTGGACGACACTCATACTTATCACTATACATATTAAGTAGAGTTTTATAAATTTTATTGCATAAGCCAAAAATTCACAACGACAAGGGCTAAAAATTTGCGTAATTTTCATCCCTATTTTCGGCTTCTCAGTAGGCATGGCGGCATGGAGAGACACAATGGCATGAGTAGGCACAACACTATAGGTAGGCGCAACGGCACAGGTAGGCATGGCGACGTGCACAGTAGCAGGCGCGACAGTTGTCAATGCGATGGGACGTGGCGGTAGGCACGGCGACATGTTCATGGTAGTTATCGCGGTGGTGAGTGCCACGATAGCAGGGCGCCATGGTGCATCGGCGATGGAGTGCAGCGGCATGGAGTGATGGCGGTGGGCACAACAGTAGTGGTTTCGGTGACTACGAGCCGCTGGGCTTTACGATGACAAGCGCAACGGGTTTGGTAGTGGCGTGCACAGCTAGCGTAGAGCCCGATGGTCAGGCATGCTGCACCCTGACTGGCAGCTGTGGTGGCCGCGCCTATGGCAGTTGCAGCTTGTGGTTGTGGTGGTTGCAACTGCGGCTGGCTGTGGGGGTCGAGGCAGCCACAATGGGTTGCGGTAGCCGCGGTGGGCTGATGCAGTCATGATGCCTTCTGCAGAGAGCTGCTGGTGTAGTGGCTGGTGCCGGCGGCCGTGGCTAGCATCCGTGCCTATGACTACGGCTGCAACTAGCGGCTACAATTGGTGACTGGTAGTTGTGATGGGGGTGCTTGGAGGGGTCGGCGATTGGAAGGCCCACGAGGCAACGGAGGCGCTCTAACAAAAAAGGGTATGGTGACCTAATTTCCTTTCCCTCTAAGAGGGATAATGTCATAATTAACTCAAACCCAAAAAACTAAACTAAAAAATACACCTAAACAACCAGAAAAAACACAAGGGTTACATTTTCTCAATATTTTCTTCACCTCTCTTACGATGGGCACCCACCTCTTAAAGGGGCAAATATGGGCCTTCATCCTTAGAAATATAGGGAACGAGGCCCCCGTAAGTGTCCTAGAGGCCCCTAATCGGAGAGAGCTCTACATACATTCCCATGCATGGGCTCGCACACGCAAAAAAATTTAGGACCATACTAGGGTACAAACATGTGTGAACAGACACAAAGAAACCAGGTCTTCGAGGTAGATGGTCCCCCATCACAAGTAGTGGACCTTTTGATCAATGGGCCACATTAACCCAAACTAGAACCTCAATATATTTTGATCTATAAGTCTGATTGATTTGAAATTTGTATGGAAGTTTCTCTGCATCATTCTATTTAATTTGGTATGTTAAAATCTATCTTTTAAGCTGTTATGTAGTTTATAAAAAATGAAATGACAAAAATACTCCTCTAGACCCTAAGTTGATGATGTAACACGACGCGCCAGGATCGAACGACTCATGTTACACCACAAGGGGAGGAGGGCTAATAATAGAGCTGCTGCATAAGGCAGCCGCGTCAGTAATAGTGACGGGGTGAGCTTTGACTATGGCCTGCTATAGGCAACAACGATGGGTGTCGGCGGTTAGAGTGGTGATTGTTCTTCCTTCAGCGGCATGTACATCATGACGGTGAACTGGCAATGACATTTCATCTGGCGGACGTCTCCCTTGAAGCTACTCTAGGAGACCGTAATGGTAGGAATGGGACAATGCAAAGGCGCAACGGCATAGGGCCGCTATAACAGGGATTGCATTGGACTTCAGCGATAGGGATGTGTATGCCTTGCTACGATGACGATGACAACTGTAAAGCTATCTATCGACGGATGAACGTAGGCATTGGCGGCGATGGCGGCGACTCTTCTTCCTGTTGCGGCATGTACTTTATGGCGGTGAACTAGCGGCGGGGGTTTGTATGACAATCAATCCCCTCGAAACTACTCTAGGGAACACTAGGTGCGTATGTGGTGCATGTAGACGCGAAAGCGCAGATAATGCGTGGCGGTGTGGGTAAGCAAGACGGCACTTGTAGGCACGTCAGTACATGTAGGTGCGGTAGTGCAGGTATGTGCGGCGGCAAATGTAGGCACGTTGAGGCAGGTAGGTATGGTGGCGCATGAAGGTGCGGCGGTGAGTGTAGGCATGGTGACACTGTTAGGTGGACAGTGAGTGTAGGTGCGGCTTAGGTAGGCGTGACGACGAGCTCGGAGGCGAGCGCGGTGGTGAGGATGGTGACAAGTGTAGGTTGGCACAGTGGCGCTGGTAAGCGTAGTGGCGGGCGTGATGGCGGGAAAGGTGATGGGATGTGGCGGTTGCTGTGACCATGGCTAGTGGCTGTGATGGCGGCAACGACTTGTGACTGCGGTTGTGGCTGCAGCTTTGGCGGCTACTACGGTTGTGACGGCGGTCACGGTTGTGGCTTGCGAGCGCTGCTAGTGGCTTCGGCCGCAGCTTGCATTGCAGAGCGCTGTGGTTGAAGTCACCGAGCGTTGTGGCTATGACGTGGAGGGTGTCGACCAGGCAGGCTGGCGGGCAGAGCTTTGCTGGCCACCGAAAGATCCACGGGTGACGGTGACAGCGGAGCTGGCGATGGCGACGACGACACTCAAGTGATGGTACAATAAAACCCTAACTTTCCCTTCTCGAGGGGCACGTTCGTAAATATCTCAAACTCTAAAATTAATAAAAAAACACTTGAAAAAAACCAGAAAAAAACCAAGGGACTACATTTTTTCAATCTTTTTCTTCTCCCCTCCTATGATGGGCAACCCCCCTCTTATAGGAGAAATATGGGCCTTCCCGCTTAGAAACAAAGGCAAGAAGGCCCAAAAAGTTTCATATAGGGCACTAATAATAGAAAACTCCACATACACGCCCACACACGGGCTTGCACACAAAAAATTGTAGGACCATAATTGGGCCCACACATATGCAAACAAAAACAAAGAAATAAAATCTTGCAGGCAAGATGGTCCCCCATTAGTTGACCTATAAAAGCCTATATTTTCTCTCTCTTCACATTTTTTGGCTTCTCTCTTAGCATCAGGCTACCAGAAGGAACTAGAGAAGTGCAATGTCCCACCATTTTTTGATTCTTGGGAGTGATTTGGAAGTAAGATTCAAGCAAGGAAGCTACTGTAGCAACTCAAGCATCACCTGACGTACGACTGGCACATGACATCAAGGTTCGTGCAAGGACTTGGATTATTCTAAGCTTTTAATCTCTTCCATTCTTACTTTAGGTTTTATTTGACTTTTACTTCAGTTTAAACTTCATCACTTCATCTTTCATTACCTTTCCCTATCGACCAATTCTATCCAAAATCCCTTTCAAAAACCCCATGATCCAATTTATTTACATATTAAAATTGTATCCATATTTACTACCATCATCTAGTCTCTCAGAATTATCCATTTCTCAACATCTGAAGTGTTGAGAAATGAATAATTATGTCCGGCATGATGACCGTGATTACGTTGCCGACCTACCGGCCCACAGAGACAAACACGTCCGTCGTCACGATCAATGATACGAGGCCGACCGGCCAGCCCCCCAAGACGATCACATTTGGCACTACGATCATGAGTACGATGCCAACCTATCGACTCGCCGTGATGACCAAGTCTGGCCCCATGATTGTAGGCACAAAGCCGACCCATTGGCCCACCGAGACGACTACGTTAGGCCCCATCATCGGCACGACGAGGAACCTCACGAGGTTCCCCGGTACCCACCATGCATGATGCCAGACATCCGCACACCACATGACGGTCATCCCCGACACTTGGATGACCACTACCGCAACCCAACCCCACCTCAACGATGCGCTGACCCACGTCACGGAGACTGCCCGATGCCTGAACGACACTCGGACGAAGATGAGCGCCGACGAGAGGAGAACCGTGCTCGGATCCAAAAGAGCATGTGTGCCACCATCGCCGTCTTTAAGGGGTCAAGGAAGCCCAAGGAGTTCTGGTGGTACCACATGGATGACGACTTGTGCATCGAATATGCAAAGACAAGACTTGGCGGTCAAGCCAAGATCTTTTGGAAGAACGAGCATGTCACCGCCAAGTGACGAGGATGACTCATCACATCATGGGCCGAAATGGCACAACAGTTGAGGAGCAATTACTTGCCTCAACAGTATAAGATGTACCTATTCCTCACATGGCTCAACCGTAGGCAAGGTTGACTTTCTGTGACAGAATATATTGAAGCACTCGAGGAGTGCCGGATGTGGTGTCGCTTCATGAAGGACCCATAAATCACCATTGGTCTATATGCCCACGGGCTACGCCTGACACGGCGCTCGAAGCCTACCACTTAGCAGAGCACATAGAGCATCCGAGCGACGAAGTCACACCGCCTCTAACCGCACACGCTCGGACCACACCGCCCGCAACTGTTCGGGCTTTCCAGAACATCAGGGAGTAAGGAAGCGCCCCTGTTACCTCACTGGGTTCTACCCCACCAGCTCAGGCCGTCACGAGTGACACTTCGGCCTATAGCACAACCGTCAGCCAAACACGGATAACATGCTTCAAGTGCCAAGGCAAAGGGCACCGAGCTAGCTAGTGTTGGTCCTTGGCTCTCTTGATGGATACGAGAGAGGCTGAGCAGGACCAAAACATAGAAATGGAGCTGTTACCCGACGACAATTACACGCAGACAAAGACATCGCGAACGGGTATGTGTCACTTGACCCACGGGTTGGGTATATCCAGATAGTGGATGTCGGTATGACTCTGACACCCACTCCATGCCCTAGCGTTCGACGACTCGCTGGCATCGCCGCGGACCTCACAAGCACTAGTGGAACGTCTCTCCCACCTGGTGTTACATCGCACGTTAACCCTGCGTGTGTCCCATAGAGGACAACTCCGATGGCCGACACAGCTCTATGGACATCGATCTTCTACACGCTTGTGAAAATCAATGACAAAGCGTGTAAGTTGACGGTGGATAGTGGTAGTTGTGTCAATGACATATCAGACGCGATGGTCACCCGACTAGGGTTGGTGGCCATGCCTCATCCTACCCCTTACGATGTGTCTTGGATTGACGCTTCATCACTGCCGATGAAGCGACAATGCCACGTCCAGTTAAATATGGGTACGTACGATGAGACCGTCCTTTGTGACATCCTTCCTATGAAAGTAGGAAGTATTATCTTGGGTCATCCCTGGATCTATGACCACAAGGTCACCATAGCCGGTAGAGTGAACACGTGTTTGTTTCTGCATCAGGGATGATGGGTCACGTGGTACCCTTACACCATGAAACCGGCATCGAAGAGTGCCCCGACCAGAACGATAGGGCTAACAATCGTGCACCATCCTGCGCCCCCCCAAGAGCCAAAATGCGACGATGATGACGCGCCATCATACTCCACTGACCGCATCGCCTGCCAGATCACCCACACAACCAATCAGGAGACCCCCACTGCATACAACACAGCTGCACCGCTCGCTCAGCTAACAGAGCCGCCCGCACCAGTCATCAAACCAACCGTGCCGCCGCCCGGCCGCCCGTGCCATTCGCCCGGAGCAAACACGTGTCATGCCCACTGGCTTTGTCTAGGAGACTCCCTGATTTGGTGCGGACTCTGCACTCTTCCCAGGCAAGGATGAGCAACGACAGGTACATTGCGACTACCGTGCCAGCCATGAGGTAACAGCCAATTGTCGTTTCCCAAACCCGCTATGCCGAGCATGCGCATTACTCTCGGAGGCCCATACCACCGGGTCGAGCCCACCCAAGATCACCAATGACCATGTCCCTTGACGACCCCATATCGTAGCACCCGTAGATCGTCATCATTCTGCATTCGCCAAACATGTTTTCCCATTGCATTAGCATCGCCATGTTAGAAACACACATAGGCATGCAACTTACAAGCAGGTTGCCGACTTGCATCGCTGACTCCGAGTGTTCGATGTGGGGGACTAAGTGATGGTTAGAATTAGGCGGGAGAATTATTCTCCCCGGTTGCCATACCGCTACATGTTCATAGCGCCGGCCCATTCTCGACCCTCCAACGAGTGGGTGATTACACCTACATTGTCGAAGTCCCTCCTTCGTGGGGGACCAGCTCCATGTTTAACGTGGCGGGCCTGGCCCCATACCGAGCCCCTTATCTCCCCTCCCACCGGGCCTTTCTAAACCCCTTTACTGTGAGTGAGTTTGCGGCGGCCATTCCCCCAATGATTTTTCGCAATTGGCATGAGTAAGTCGATCATATACTGCTTGGGGTAATTAAAAATGCAGTGGACGCGGTATCATGAAGGTTTTTACATGCAGGTGCGGACGACTCGCGTACCATGGAGAGCGAGTTATGCTCGATGACCAGGCCTTCTCCAACCACTGCCGCTAGCTACCCCAACTCGTCGGAGCTGAGTTCTTCTGACCCCAAGAGGATTGATGGCGCACGCCATCGTTAACCGTCAAAGGAGTCATCAAAGCCACCTCCCTTGTCGTCAACAACTGGGTATATTATGCTCACCGTTATCACATTTTGATTTATTTCACCCCTTCGTCTAGTTGCCATCGTCGTATCATGTCTTTCATTTTGTCCGCGTTTTAGTATCTTTGTCGTTATGCTGGGAGGGGTTTTTAGCCTTCTGGAACACTTCCCTTTTCTCCCTTCCTTTATGTTTTATTTTTCTTTATTTTTGTAATGGGGGCCCATTATATAAGGGCCCTCCTTAATGGACCAATAACTTCCCTCCCCTTTGACCTCCTTGGGCCCAATTTGGCTTCCCTTTATAAGGGAAGAGAGGGCGCCCTAAGGAGATTCAGACCATGAAGAACAATTGTGCATTTTGTGTTTCTATCTTGGTCTCACCCCTTGAGAGAAGCGAAGGACTAGAGGGGAAGAGAGGGAGGGCAAAGCTGAAAGGGGGAGAGGAGATTGCCTAGAGAACGGGAGAACTTATCGCTCCCCCATTCTCTGCCTCCATAAGCGAGCCGTCCCGCCACCCAAGGTTTGCGTCCAACCATGACAGGTTCTCACGGCCGTCACTGACCTCTCCCACCGCGGGTGTGCTCGTGGGGGCTGTACTTATCGAGCGAAGTGATGGGAGCTGCCCTTGTCAACTCTAGGGAAGGGACCCACTATGTAGAACCCCAGAAACACCTGAGAGCAAACTGATACCCGCAGCACGTTGTCTAACCCCCCCACGGTTGATGGCTTGATCTTTCGGCACCTCTCTCTTGGCAACACCAAACCGAGGATCCCTTGCCCTTCTGCACTAATCGAAGACGTCACTCGCTGCAGCTTGGACATCCTATCATGCTCCCGAGGGCGACCACCAACTCCTCCTGCGGAAGCTGAACTAAGACCCCCACAATTGCAACTACCATCTCACCTTCAATGATGATCAGTCTCCACCCTTCTGGCTACTCTTCTGGTCGCCGCTATAGGCTCACGAAGACATTTCCAAAGGAAGGGTTCTAGTGTTCTAGTCACGACATGCAGGATCCTCCCAGTGCCTGATACCTGCTCGATGATTGCTCCAACACCTTGCTGGAAACCGATTCAGCGTGCATAACTTCGTGGGTCATTAGCCCTTGCATCCTTGGGGGCTCCAATCCTAGCGTCATTGCTTGCAACCCGGTCGACACCGCCTCCTCACGGAACCCCCCTCCCCCCCCCCTCCCCCCCCTTCCTTATTAGAGGTCATGCTCTCCAAGCTTGGTTAGCTGACCGAGCCCCTCATCGCTGCTCGCCCTCGCTCCCTTCCCCTCCAACCGCTCCTGTGGCCCACTATCAGTCGAGCCGCCGATGCTCTCTGACTCCTCTCCACTCGCAACCCACCTCGGTCGCCGTATCGATGAGGAACCTGCACAATGAGCTCCCACCAACGAGGTACGTTTTCTCACTGTTGCTTGTTGTATTACCTTTTGTAGTGTACTTTTGATCAATTCCATCATGCTCGAGCTTGATAGGTGAGAGAGGAAAATTGAGAGAACTATGAGAACAATTGAGCGTCTTTACCGATATGGATGAGCCTGTTCGATACGTGTGGATCCCTACGGATTGACTCCGTTCGGTGGCGTAGTCGCCTTTGTCCCCTCCGACGAGGCTCGAGAGACCACCATCGCCGTCACCTAGTGGCCCCCTCGGAGCTCGGTATCTCCCTTGAGTCAGGGCCTGCAATTACGACACATAAGACGTTTTAAAATTGCATCGTAGTTATATTATCTCCATTTCGGGTTGTTAATATGTCGGACGATGACTCCGTCGACGTCCGGCACCACTATCTAGGTACCAAGAAATTGACTCGGTACCGACCGGACGATGTCCTAGATGATGTCCAACATCAAATTGGTGTCAGAGCATCGTCTCGATACCCGTCCCGACGAAGACACCATCGTTGTTTGGCATCAACTTGGTATCAGAGCATCGTCTCGATACCCACACAGACGACGACACTGCTGTTGTCTGGCATTATTTCTTGACACTTGATTCACAACAATGACATAACCAAGATATGTAGAATTTGAGTTCATCGAGCTACCCATGCCATACAGACCTAGCTGCTCCCTTTTCTTTTGTCTCTTTTACTGTAGTCCCTCCACTCACATAACTAGAGTGTCTTAATTGTAAAGGATGAGCATGTGAATAATATCCAACAACACTAAGAACTTTAAGAATAATAGGAGAACAAGAAAAGGAGATCGAACAACACTTTGATCGCATGTAGACATCTAGAGGCTTGGTATGTGAATGTGATGGCGAGGACGCCAATGCATCAGCCCGGGACACGTCACCGCAGGCAGTCGGGGTCAACACAGACGTTACGGATCCAAAGATGAAGTCAACAGAAGTCAACCCACCTCGGTCAACAGGAGTCAACGAAGAAGTCAACACGCCACAACCGTCGTCCGCCACGTCACCACCCGCGCACGTCTCCACGCGCGTCATGACACGACGCCAAAGGCAGATCCACAACTGCCCTTTAGCGTGACGTGATGCACGTTTTCCCTTGCGTGTCTTATTTTCTAGTTATTTTCTCTTTCCTCCAAGGCCTATATAAGGTCATTTGTTTCAAGAACTCATTAGGCAATCATAATTCAAGAATTGAGTTTTCTTTCAAACTCTTCTTGGAGGATTGCCCTACCCCATATCTTGCCCTAACCTTCCCCGTCGTCGCCGTCGTCATCGTCATCACCGTCGTCGCCGCCGCCGCCACCGCCGCCGCCGCCATCGTCATCACCGCCAGCGCAGCGCGCGTCACACGCCGCGACCGCACGCCACCGCGTGCCATCCCGCGCCGCAGGCGCCTCGCATGCCGCGGACGCGGGCGCTGCGCGCTGCCGTGGCGGCGCCTCAAGCGCCGCTGGCGCTGGCTCAAGGCTGAGTGCGCTCCATCACTCGCGCGCAGCAGCGCTCGCGCTCGCACTCGGCGCTGCGCTGCGCGCTCGCGCTCCACGCGCTCGCGCCAGCGCGCTTCCGTGCTGCTCCGCGGCGCTCGCGCACTTTCGCGCGCCGCGCGCGGAGTTCGTCGCGCCCACCCGGCGTCCCGCTTCATAATGTCAACCAGGGCGGACAACGCCCGAGTGCCTGTTCGAGATCACGCCGCTTCGCCGCCACGAGCAGAATTACCTGCAGCCTCTACACGCACTACGGTGCTGAGGTATACCTGAACCCTGTGGTGTCGGCGTGTTCTCCGCTCAGTATTTTCTCGGAAGTTTCCACCACCGTCAGAATTAGACCTGGATTTCCTCTTCTTCTCTCCTTTTCTCGAGTGTTTCTTCGCGACGTGAATTCGAGGTATTGATTTCGGTGCTTAGGCATCGCCGCGGTGGGGAAGACAGTACTCCGCCTCGATAAGGGTCGGAGCTGCACCACCAGATTTCATCGGTTTTAAGTCCGAGAATCGACCGTGATTTCTGTGGATTGTTTTATCCCTTACCCATTCCTACCCATAGCCTCGTCATCCGCCCTAAATCGTCCCATCCCATAGTCGCCCCACGTCCAAATTGGTATCAGAACCTAACCTGTCGCCCAGCCATTTCCGCCATCGTAGACGTCTTCATTCATCGTTTGTCAGTCCCCTTGCAGGCATTTGCGTTCAGGCAAACGAGTTCCGCTCGATGACAGACCAACCCCAAGACGGTGGTGAGGTGTCAGCCCCTATCCATGAGTTGGCGTCACCCACTCCACCGTCCTCTTCTCGCCTGGACGTTGATCGTATACTAGACGCTTTCCATAATGGTTTTCGTGATATGAATACACGAATGACCAACATGGACAACCGTCTAAGTAGTTCGATCGACGCGGTGAGCGACCGAACTCAACAACTCGAAAATAGAGGCCCGGATCGTTTTCGCCGTGATCGTGAGAACCACTACCCACCTGATCCTAGAGCTCGAGATCGTGATAGGAATCATCGTTACGTTGATGATCCTATACGTCCCGATGATAGATCCGGAAGTCGAAACCAGAACCGTCTCGAACATGACGATATGATTCCTCCGGATACCCGTACTCCAGTTCGTGATAGGAATCGTCGCGACGATTACTATCCACCGGAGCCTAGGACCCCAAGCCAGGATAAGAATCATCCTTTGCGGAACGATCCCTACCCTCCCGTGGAGAGAGCCCCGGTGCACGATGGAAATCGTCCACTACGAGACGATTACCATCCACCGGAGGAGAGGATCCCAGAGCGAGATAGGAATCATCCCCCTCGGAATGATCCTTATCCGCCTGATGATAGACATCGCGGGTGGAACGGGAGTCGTCCGGACAGGAACGATCCTTTTCCACCCGAAGTGGTGGTTCCTCCTCGCGATCACCGTCGTGCGGATCACGACAACCACTGGCAGCAGATTCAACGTAGCGTCAAAGTCGATGTCCCATACTACGAGGGATCTAGAGACCCTAAAGACTATCTCGATTGGGAGTCAAAATTGAATAGCTATTTCAAGTGGTACAATATGTTAGAGTGGCAGAAAGTCCAGTACGCCGAGATGAGATTAGGAGGACAAGCCAAAATCTTTTGGGAAAACCTTGAATTTTCGATTTATAACCGCCGTGAGCCGCCCATTGATACTTGGCCTCAAATGAAGGACAAACTCAGAGAAAAATATGTACCACTAGCTTACTTAGACAACCTCTTAGACCAATGGCATAAACTACAACAGGGTAGACGTCCGGTTTCCGAGTACATCACCCAATTTGAGGAGTTTTACATGAGGTGTCGTGTTGAGGAGAACCCCCGCGTTGTTATTTCTCGCTTTCGGACAGGTCTCAACCCGTACCTTGAGACGGAACTTCTAGTCCGTAAAGCCACTACGTTAGAGCAGGCCTACCAGATCGTAGAAGACCTAGAGCTGTGTCAGAACTTACATCATTCTCCTGTGTATCATCGCCCTGCTCTCACCGATCGGCCCCCTTTATCTACTCCTTATGCCAACCGTGCAATCCAGCGTCAACCTCCCTTAGCTCTTCCAGCACCACCACTACCACCTCTCTCAGCTCCGCCACTTCCAGCTCCCCGGGCTCCTACCCCTACCCGCACTCCATCCGAACACCGTCCCGCCGCTCCGACTCAATCATTTCCTACCCCGACAACTCGTAGCTCACCGTCCCTCGAGTCCACCGCAAGGGCCCCTCCTCAATCCAACTCTTCACAACTCGGTCCTTCTGGCTTGACTTGTTTTAAATGCCAAGGTCGAGGTCATAGAGCTTCCCAATGCCCCTCTCGAGCCTTGCACATTGGACAGGAACCCTTCGAAAGCGAGCCTACCTTAGATGAGCCATCCCTAGAGGAAGAGGAATATAGAGTAGAGAGCCATGTTGTTGATGATTTTGTGCTTGATGATGGATTAGTGAGCTTTATTGGCATCACAGATTGCCCCCCATCTCTTCCTCGTCATGACCCATCTACATCAGTTAGAGGAATTGTCCGTTGCAATCTTACTCAACCTACTACTGACAACCCTGCATTGAGGACGTCCATATTTTACACGTATTTCAAAATTGGTGATAAGATGTGTAAGACGATTGTAGATAGTGGTAGCTGTATTAACGCTGTCTCCGACGTTATGACTTCGCGTTGGGACTACCGTTGATTGATCACCCTCACCCCTACTTTGTTTCGTGGATTGATGCTACCTCTATCCCTGTGAAAAACCAATGCCGTCTCCCCTTGAAGGTCCAATCCTATGAAGATGAGATTTTATGCGATGTTCTACCCATGAAGGTGGGCAGCATTATCCTCGGCCGCCCTTGGCTGTATGATAACGATGTACACCTCTATGGTCGGAGTAATACTTGTTCTTTCATCCATCAGGGCAAGAAAATCACATGGCATCCCTACACTCATAACCCTCAAGGGGCCGTCTCGAAATCTACTTCCATAGGCTTGTGTGTTATTAGTGGATCCCAATTTCAAAAAGAGCTTGATAGTGAAATGACTATGTGTTTAGCCATGATTCCTGATCACTCCTCCGAGGACTCCTCTACTCCACCCCATGAGGTCTCTCAGCTTCTTGAGGAGTTCGCTAGTGTTTTCCCCAATGATTTACCCAATGACTTACCTCCAATGCGCGATATTCAGCACGCTATTGACTTTGTTCCGGGGTCATCGTTACCCAACCTTCCCCACTACCGTATGGATCCCACGCAGTACAAGGAACTCCAACGTCAAGTCCAAGACCTCTTGGACAAGGGATTCATTCAAGAGAGCCTCAGTCCTTGTGCCGTCCCAGCACTACTAGCTCCCAAAAAGGACGGGAGTTGGCGCATGTGCATCGATAGTAGAGCCATCAACAAGATTACTGTCAAGTATAGATTTCCCATTCCTCGCATCGACGATATGTTTGATATGATGGCAGGTTCGACAGTTTTCTCCAAAATTGATCTTAAGAGCGGTTATCACCAAGTTCGTATCCGACCGGGAGACGAATGGAAAACAGCCTTTAAGATCAAAGATGGACTTTATGAGTGGAAGGTTATGCCCTTTGGGTTGTCCAATGCACCTAGCACTTTTCAGCGATTGATGAACCACATACTCAGACCGTTCATAGGAAATTTTGTGGTTGTTTATTTTGATGATATCCTTATCTATAGCAGATCCACACCAGATCATCTCCAACACATTCGTTTAGTTTGTGAAGTCTTAAAAACCGAGCAGTTGTACGCTCTCACCCAAAAAAATGTTCTTTCCTTGTTAGTCATGTTTCTTTCTTAGGTTTCATCCTCTCTGGTCAAGGTGTATCCGTCGATCCGGCCAAAATTGATGCCATCACCCAGTGGCCAACACCTAGAAGTGTGCATGATGTTCGTAGTTTTCATGGTCTAGCAACGTTCTATCGTCGCTTCATATCCAACTTTAGCACCATCATGGCACCCTTGACTGAATGTCTTAAGGGAACTCATTTTGAATGGACTATAGAAGCTCAAAGATCCTTTGAGGAGATCAAACGTAGAATGACTCAAGCCCCAATTCTTCGACTACCTGATTTTGATAAAGTATTTGAGGTTGCTTGTGATGCATCGGGATTAGGAATTGGTGGGGTCCTGAGTCAGGAGAATCATCCCATCGCCTTCTTTAGTGAAAAGTTAAATGATGCTAAGCTCAAATATTCTACCTATGACAAAGAATTTTATGCGATCGTCCAATCTTTACGTCATTGGCATCATTACCTACTCTCCAAAGAATTTGTCCTCTACTCTGATCACGAAGCCCTTAAGTATCTCAATTCCCAGCAGAAGTTAAATTCGCGGCACATTAAATGGGTTGAGTTTATTCAATCATATACCTTTGTCCTCAAACACAAGAGGGGTGTAGAGAACCGAGTCGTGGATGCTTTGAGTCGAAGGGTCCATTTGCTGAATGTTATGAAGGTTGAGGTTATTGGATTTGATCACATGAAGGACCTGTACCCTGATTGCCCTGATTTTGCTCCCATTTTGCTGACTTTAGGCAAGAATCCGAATTCTGCTAACCAAGACTATCTCTTAGAAAACGGATTCTTATTTTATGATCGACGCCTTTGCATCCCACGCTCATCTCTTAGGGACTTTCTCGTATGGGAAACACATGCTGGAGGCCTTAGTGGTCATTTTGGGAGAGACAAAACCATCGCAATGGTTGAGCATCGATTCTACTGGCCCTCCCTTAAGCGAGACGTAGCTAATATAGTGTCCCAGTGTCGTGTGTGTGCTCTCGCCAAACAGGTCAAGCAGAATACTGGGCTCTACACTCCATTACCAGTTCCTCAAAAACTGGGGAGGATGTGAGCATCGACTTTGTGCTAGGGCTTCCAAGGATGAACAAGCGCCATGATTCCATCATGGTGGTTGTGGATCGTTTCTAAAAAATGGCTCATTTTATTCCTTGTTTTAAAACGTCTGATGCTTCTCATGTTGCTCAATTGTTTTTCAATGAAGTAGTTCGTCTCCATGGACTTCCAAAGAGCATAGTGTCAGACAGAGATGTCCGATTCACTAGCTACTTTTGGAAGACTCTTTGGCATCTTTTGGGAACAAAGCTTAAATTCTCTACAGCTTTCCACCCCCAAACTGATGGACAGACCGAGGTCGTTAATAGGAGCCTCGGCAACCTATTACGATCATTGGTAGGAGACAACCTCAAGTCTTGGGATTCTGTCATTCCGCGTGCCGAATTTGCTTATAACGCATCAATCAACCGTACTACCGGTATGAGTCCATTTGAAATAGTGCATGGTCACCTTCCACGTACCCCTACCGACCTCATACCAATGTTACCGCATGCTAGAGTCTCAGATGACGGTCATGAATTTGCGCATCATATTAGAAGTCTGCATGAGGAAATCCGTACACGCATCACCCATAGTAATGCCTCATATAAACAATCCGCAGATTTGCACCGTCGTTTTCGTGAATTTAAAGCAGGTGATATGGTGATGGTGCGGATTAGGCCGAGAGATTTTCTTCCAAGCGGCTACTAAGCTTCATGCTCGTAGTGCCGGGCCGCTTCCGATCCTCAAACGAGTTGGGGAAAATGCCTATGCCGTTGACATACCCTCTTCGTGGGAATAAGCACTACTTTCAATATCTCAGATTTAGTTGCCTTTAAAGCCCCACCTCCTTCGCCTGATAGTCACGTTCTACCCGCGGACTTTCTGGTGAGCGAGTTTGACTTGTCCACTCCCCCGTCTCTTCCTTCTCACTGGCATGAAATCATCGAGGAAATACTGGACGAAGTAATCACCGTCACCAAAGGTGGAATGGTGCGGAAGTTTCTTGTTCGGCAGGGCAAAGCGCCGATGGAGGACACGTGGATCACGGAGGACGACTTGGCTCGCCTGCGCCCAGACTTGGTCAGGCCCTCGAGCTCTCAGCTGCTTACTCGACCGAGTCGAGTTCTTCGCACCCCGGGGGAATTGATGGCGAGGACGCCAATGCAACAGCCCGGGACACGTCACCGCAGGCAGTCGGGGTCAACACAAACGTTACGGATCCAAAGATGAAGTCAACAGAAGTCAACCCACCTCGGTCAACAGGAGTCAACGAAGAAGTCAACACGCCACAACCGTCGCCCGCCACGCCACCACCGCGCACGCCTCCACGCGGCGTCATGACACGACGCCAAAGGCAGATCCACAACTGCCCTTTAGCGTGACGTGATGCACGTTTTCCCTTGCGTGTCTTATTTTCTAGTTATTTTCTTTTCCTCCAAGGCCTATATAAGGTCATTTGTTTCAAGAACTCATTAGGCAATCATAATTCAAGAATTGAGTTTTCTTTCAAACTCTTCTTGGAGGATTGCCCTACCCCATATCTTGCCCTAACCTTCCCGTCGTCGCCGTCGTCGCCATCACCGCCGCCGTCGCGCTGCCGCCGCCATCGCCGCCGCCGCCGCCATCGCCATCACCGCCGCGCCGCGCACGCATCGCCGCGACCGCACGCGTGTTATCCATCTCGCCGCGGCGCGCGGCGCGCGCGCGCGCTGCGCGCGCGCCGCGCGCGCAAGCGCGCGCTGCGCGCTGCGCGCAAGGCTGGCGCGCTCGCGCGGCGCGCCGCGCGCTGCGCTGCGCTCGCGCGCCGCGCTCGCGCGCAGCGCTCCGCGCGCTCCGCACTCGCGCAGCGCGCGCGGGAGTTCGTCGCGCCCGACCCGGCGTCCCCGCTTCATAACGTCAACCAGGGCCGGACAACGCCCGGAGCGCCCGTTCCAGTATCACGCCGCCTTCGTCGCCACGAGCAGAATTACCTGCAGCCTCTACATGCACTACGGTGCTGAGGTATACCTGAACCCTGTGGTGTCGACGTGTTCTCCGCTCAGTATTTTCTCGGGAAGTTTCCACCGCCGTCAGAATTAGACCTGGATTTCCTCTTCTTCTCTCCTTTTCTCGAGTGTTTCTTCGCGACGTGAATTCGAGGTATTGATTTCGGTGCTTAGGCATCGTCGCGGTGGGGGAAGACAGTACTCCCGCCCTCGATAAGGGTCAGAGCTGCACCACCAGATTTCATCGGTTTTAAGTCCGAGAATCGACCGTGATTTCTGTGGATTGTTTTATCCCTTACCCATTCCTACCCATAGCCTCGTCATCCGCCCTAAATCGTCCATCCCATAGTCGTCCTACGTCAGAATGGCTTGATTATCAATGGTGGAAAAAGTTCCCCATGTCGACATCTAGAGGCTTGATATGTGAATGGCTTGATTGTCAATGGTGGAAAAAGTTCCCCACAAGGTAGTCTGATGATGTATATTTTTATAGATTGATTCTGAATTTATTCCCATCTTCAGCTGCATGAAAAGGGTTTTCAATAATAGAATCAAACTATTGGAGTCCAAAAAGTTGGCCATCCTAGTTACTACTAATGGATTGGGAAATCATAATAGGAATCCTCTTATATTTTCACTACTTTTGAAAATCAGCTAATTACGGCATATTCTTTGAGTTGTCTCCTCTTATATCAAAGGCAGATGATCTAGTCTTGACCACACAATTATCTTTATACATGTGCTGTCGCATCCAATATGAGGTAATTAGAATACATTAGGAATTCATATGCATATATTCTAAAAAAAACTGCCCGTCCTTAAGATGTGTTTGACCTATCAGGGCTTAGGACCACTTACACAACCATGTCATAAATGAATCTGATTAAAACTTTTGAATGGTATTACGTGGGCATTCATACAGATCTATTTAGTGAAAAGTTTCCCTGAAGAGTGCACTATGCATCCTTCTTGTATCCACATTGATGGTTGCGGGATCCACTATATCATATGAGCAGGACTAGACAGTACTATTCTCTTTAGATCATTCAATGTCATCATTTAATATCATATATATATATATGAATATTGGAATACTTGTTTAAAAATAAGTTATCATGGTATTATAGTATTGTCATATCTCACTAAAAATTGCATATATCAATGGAACCCTTTATTAGAATCCCTATATACCGTTCCCTTTTTTGGGTAAAAACATGGCGATGGGTACAAATGACCCGAGGGTCATGCTCGTAGATTGATTCACTCGTGCCCTAGATGCCACATAGGAGGGTTTTATAAATGCAAATATTTAAAGCTTACATGAGTTAGTATGCATGGAGTGATCATAAGTATCTGAATTATAGTGATCCCTTGACAGAACACTGAGAAGTCTTTGGCATGTTTGCATGTCCTTAAATAGTCCACCAATGCTAGCAACTGGCGTGTGTTTACTACAGGATTGGTGCATATGGACTAGGACGCATTATCATCACCCTCATTGTATATCATTGTAGTAGCCTTGCGATGTAGATAGTGCCCAAGTGAGGTGTGATACCATACTTACTAGTAGGTTAATATGCTGATATTTGCATGTTTCACTGTATCAATTTGTTACCAAGCCTAAAATTATTAATTTCATTTAAAATATTTTTTAAAAGTTTTTAATATTTATGTATTTTAAGGATTTTTATTTTAAGGATTCTGAAAGAAAATAATTTTTTGAGTCGTAATATGATTTTCCCTGAATTTTTTGACTTTATATTCATAAAAATATGTTTTTTTAAGTGGAACATATATTAATACAATGTTCTGGGTTTACATTTAGGTTTATACAAATTATAAGATAATTTTGGGTTATATTTTCACTGTGACACATGTTGCCATTCATTTTGTAAAGATGACAAATAGATTACCTACAATAATGATTCACATGAATCAATCATTAAAACTGTAGCATTATGACAGCACGATTAGTGATGTTAGAATGCCATTCATGACAAACAATCATTTCTTTTAATTATTTTAGTCATAGGATGATGTGGCCCAATCAAAAGGAGCCATTTTTTTCTCAGTAAATGCGTGTGTGCAACAAGGCTAGCAAATTATAAAGAACCATTTTTAATGCTTTGAATAATGAGAACTACATGACCCTGGATGACAGGTCATGAGACACCTGGTGTGCACATGTACACATATCGCACACATCTCTATATTTTTTGGCTGTTGTTTATTGAGGTTGGTTTAATGCAATGATCCTGCGTCGTCATTTAATCTGAGCCAAAAATTGCATTTAAAAAAGCAGTGATCAAGACAAATCCCTTAAAAATGATATGTCGGCAATATCTAACGAGGAGTAGAGCGAAATCTTTGGAGCAATACAATGTCTAGGTATCATCAAACTTAAGGGCTTGATATTTGATGATCCAGACGGCCGATATAGTTGAAATTATGGGTATAACTTTCTATTTCTCTCCACTATCCATTCATACAGTTGGATCTGTTAAGTGACCAATGATGTTTTAAAATAACATCTTTAAACTCACTTGCTCATAGAGAGGAAGGTTGAAAGAAAGTGAAGGTCCATCAATGGTTTTCTTTGTGACTTGAGTGCTTGGAGAAGGTCACCAGAAAAGTTGGGAGGCTGATCTGCATCAGGAAAGTGTTTGATCTCAGAGGACAATATGGATCTAAGGTTAGTCTCTTGCCTTACATTGATCTATCTTTAATACATTCAGTTATGTATATCATATCCCTTTCATCATAACCACCCAACATCATCCATTACCATCACCATATACTACTTACTTCACCTATGATCTCCATCACACATCATCTTCAGATTTTCATTTAAATCATAAACCCTAATTTAAATATTTTTTCTTATCATTTTCACTCATTCATCATTTTTCCCTGTCTTCACATCTTTATGCCTTCCTCCATCTCACTCTCTTATTTTCACTTGCCTCATTCACATTCTTCTATCTACCACATGTGATTATATTCATCTTACTCTGAAAAAATTTCTATTATCCCTATCTCATCTCACCATCTTCATCTCATTACTAGCTCTTATCCTCTCATCCCTTCTCATCCTCTTAAAGTCACCATATCAAGAGATGTGTTTCCCTAATAATTATTACGTGAGTACAGTTTTTAAATTTTATTGATTAAACTCAAGTCAACAACGACATAAATTTACCCTAATTTTGAATTTATCAAGATGTCTTGCATTCCAGCACCCAATGGTCCACGCCATCAACCGCTCACAATGTCATTTACAAGCTACTATGTGTCTTGTGCTGATGGCCAGCATATCCAGGCTCTTAACGTGATGACATACCTTATAGTTCTTCTATCTGGTTCCCCTCTTTCAGCTGGTGTCCAATACTTGTGGGTCACCCTACAATGTATGATGTCTTATTAGACATGCTATAGATGCCACTAGGGACAAGCAGTTGCACATAGCATATCAAACAACAACAACTATGAGTCAAATTCTATGATGATATTGTGAAGGGTAGACTCATTATAAAGAAGCAAGCAATCATGAATCACCATAGCCGCTGCTACTGTGGTAGTTTAAGCACCATAAAAATGAGAAAAAACAAATTTCATGCTCTCTGTGTGATCTTGCAAGATGGGGCGTCCCTCAATGGGGCCCAAATTCTCTTTGATCACACTGTCTATGTTGGGCTGGAGGGAGCCCATTGGTAGTGTGATGAACGTGGGATGCTATCCCCTTATATAGTGAGGATGGGTGCCAAGTGAACGTGGGAGAGGATGAACCGTCGTGAGACGTGGTTCGACCTCTCCTTACAAATTCAAAATACAAACATAAAAAGTAAAAACGACGAGGACGGGGCCCAACAACATTGGCCTAGTCCACGAATCCGAAAATACAAACACACATGAAAATGAGCATAAGTAAAAAGATAAAAATTCTTACGCGGGGTACTTAAACCCCGGGTGGCGAGCGCAGGCGCGAGCTGCTCGGCGTGGCTGACGACGTCCCGTCGCGTCATCCTCGAGATGGTTCTTCGTCATCGTGGCGTCGTCCTCGAGATGGTCCTCCATCATAGTGGGTACCAATGAATAATCTATAGCTAGGTAATGATGTGAATAAAAGATGCTGGGATACCACAAACGCGAATTGCCGCCAACATTGCTAATTAAAAATTTACAATTGGTGAGACTAGACAGTGGGTTTGCCATAGTCATTGCTTAATGTGTCACATGACATCTTGCTTACTCATGGGTGAACCTGAAAAATGAGAAGAATTTTTCCCTTTCATATCTTCTCTACTAACTAAGCTATGGTGTTGTGTCATTCCCATCAATCATGATTCCTTAATACTCATATTGGATGGTCAAGTCTAAGCCTCATCTTAATGGACATAACCTGCAATAATAAATCTTAGTAGGAGTCTAACCATATTACATGGTCTCCTACATTTTTTCTTCATGGCATTTAACGAACTGACCTGATGCCCTCTCATATGTAGGAATAACACCCATAAACCCATAAATGGATTATTTTGATCCATTAAGGAAGATGATCCCATCATTTACGCATAAAGAATGCAAGATAATCAGGCATCCCTTTTTCAAAAATATAGTTGGATGAGACTCAAAGTGATCACATGTGTGAGCAATCAATATAGAAACTCATCCATGAAAATGAAATAGATGAGTGAGATTGGATCACATTGCCTTAGACCTCGTGTCGCAAGGAAGAATCTAGTAGAGTTTCGGCTCACCGATAGAGAAAAATGCTTCACTCTAAATAAGCATCGCTGAGGCCAATTATTGTAATAATGAAACCAAAGAATCACAGCACTTTGGTAAGAAAAGTGCATTTGACTCAATCAAAGGCCTTCACCATATCGACATTTGATCTAGGAATATTATAGTTTAATGTCTATGC
This sequence comes from Wolffia australiana, assembly GCF_029677425.1. Taxonomy (NCBI): domain Eukaryota; kingdom Viridiplantae; phylum Streptophyta; class Magnoliopsida; order Alismatales; family Araceae; genus Wolffia; species Wolffia australiana. The sequence continues at coordinate 6,909,228 of NC_135847.1, read as the reverse complement.
TAGTTTGCGTATTAGTATAATATTTTCATGGATTGGTTGAAACTTGACAGAAAGACAGTGCTCGAGAGAGATGAGTCAATCAAGGAAGGTCCAAGGTGATTTTTAATGATTTTAGATACAACTTTGTAGCATACATTACAGAGACACTAGGTTATCTACTTGCATGATATGTGCAAGCAAACTTGATTTCCAGCTTCTTGGGAAGCCTTTACAAACAAATAATTCCTTGATAGACTATACTAAGTTCCTGTGATATCCGAACATGCTATAACAATCCTACAAAGGCATCAGACCTATCGCCTTGTTCTAACTGATCGAGAAGGCCACATCCTTAGGATTGACCATGAGAATGATGTTTTCCAGGTCTGTCACCAGTTGTGGGATAGCGGATAATATATCCTCGATCATCACCATTGAATAGGAGGTTAAAAGGCTAAGGAAATAATCAACGCCAACCTTTGCCAATCAGTCGGGGTCTTGACTATACATCTCATTAGGGACATAATTAGGTCTAGATCTATGTCAGATCAAGGTGTGAAAGAAACATATATTTATAACACACTCTCTCAAAGCCATGGAAGATGTGATTTCTGGAGAAAAAATATCTTTTATCATTGCATGACTTCATCAAATAGTTTGCTGATCCTATTATTCTTCTCCTAAGATGTGTATGTCCATAAGTCATGAGGTTGGTGCATAATTTCAATAAACTCTATATTCAGGTTCTGTACGTGTGTGTGCACATTCCAAATACATGTGTACTCAACTATGTCACATGGAGTTTGATATGATTCAATCCACACGTTAAGTCCTCAATAGGCAAATTAGATATCTCTTTGTTCAAGTGGTCTCACACAAATATATGAAAAGCCTCATGTTAATGCTACAAGATCTGAAACCAAAAGGGAGGTCTAGTGAGTCTAGAGCTCATTTGTGATGAGGTGTATCTTTTAGTGATCAAAATAATATCATGAAAAAAGCATAAATATAACCGACATTACATCATAGAAATGTTTTTAGTAAAAAAGATTGAGTGGGTCGTACATACATGCATCTGCGTGGCGCTCATAGCATTATATCCAAGTCTTTCTCATGGTAGGTGGCAGCATTAGGGGCGTGTAGCATATGAAGTCATTGAATGCTACCTAGAGGTGGCTAGAGGTGTTCACTGACTACACATGTAGCTGAAATTTCCCGCTAGAAAGCAAGGGAGTTTTGTTAGGGTATAATCATGAATGTGCCGTGCGAGTTTTGCCATAGGGCCTTATGTATTAGGTGCCGATGAGACACATAAATCACTATGGGCATGTAAGGATGTCAGAGACATATCAACCCAAATGTAGAAGTAGAAGTAATATTTCTTGATAATAGTATATGTGTGGACATAAAGATAATAATATGTACCATGTGTTGTTCAAAATTTATTGATACGTCTATTAATTATAATGCGCCTGTGATTCTTATGATGAAGTCCATTAATACATGATCCAAATTAGTGAATCATATCATAATATGGATGTCACTAATATTTAAGCATGTGTTCTAGACATTACAATTTAAAGGATACTTGAGAAGGACATCAAAATATCTAGATAGAATAACACTATCCAGTCTCACTCATATGATGAGTATGACCGATCTCATAGCCATTAGTGTTGATAATTTAAGGATATATAATGGGCACTCTTTAACCAAAAGAGTTCACAAAATTGGTCTATAGAAATCTTCAAATGGCATTACAACACATTCACAATCAGGTTTATTTACATCACAATTCTGTAAGTGGTCCTTAGACTAGAGACGTCAAAGACATCTTTTAGACATATTTTTCTACTTTGACTATGACCTAACAAGTTCATAATCATGGAATTCTAAAGAGTCTTAGATAGGGTGCATCAACAAGTTCACAAAGACAATTGAGTGGTCAAGATGATATACTCTTGACTTGATATGCGATGAGGCATCTCAAGGAAAATGATGTGATGAAGTCCTTCACCAGTATAGTGGAATATCAAAGAAGAGTTCTTCGATGATTTCAAAATACAGAAGTAGTATTAGTTCGTGTGCTTTCACTGACTGACCACCAGCACTAGCGCTAGCCTAAGGCAGGCATGGGTAGGCGGGCACAAGTCGCTCCACTACTAACTTTGAATATAGTGATACTCTTGAATAACTTTTAAAGTCAGCTCATGACTGCCAACTTTGAAAGTCAACCACACAAGCCGGCCGCTGACTTTCCAAGTCTGTTATTCAGGTAAAATCTGAGCTCATCTGAACCAACATGGTTTCATTAAAAATGAGCAAATGTCACCTGAATCGGATCAAGCTTACCTGATATGTATGATGATGAAAAAATTTGGGTAGTTAGAATCTGATTAGGCTGCACAATCAATCATTTTCACTCATATCAGATTAAGTCAAATGGGTCACAAAACCTACATCTGAGTACTGGTGTGTAACATGGATCATTGGAGAAAGTCTTCTCCAATATCCTCACTACCCTGGCCATGGATTTTTCTGCATCGTCTTCCTTGAATTGATCTCCTCTTATAGTGAGGGTGGATGATCCCGTCTAGATGAATCAATTATCTCTGTGAGCTTCTTACTACATCTGAGTTATGACTTGTATGAATCCCATGATTACAGGCTCATAAGTCATAGTCAAAATGTAGTAAGAAGCTCACAGAGATAATTAAGTCGTGAAGATGGGATCATCCGCCCTCACTATAAGAGGAGATCAACTCAAGGAAGATGATGCAGAAAAATACCTGGCTAGGGTAGTGAGGATATTGGAGGCTCATAAGTCATAGTCAAAATGTAATCATCCATTCATGAGATGTCCTTGGTGTCTCAGATTAGTGGATCAGTTACACAACCATGACATGAATCACAATGATTGACGTTTAGGTATAATACCATTCAGGGATTCGTATAGATCAATTCAGTAAACTCTTTCTCGAAAGGGCACCCACTATCTGCCCTTAGTGTCGCCACACTAATAGCCACATGATCAACTATACTAATCATATAAGTAGGATTAACTAGTGCTATTCTATTCGCCCTTAGTGTCACCACAGTAATGGTCACATGATCAACTATACTTGATGCAGGACAACAGTGGGTGGAGACGATGTGAACGACGACAACGGTCGTTACAATGGAGAGGAGGAGGATTTGCAGTCCGAGCGGCGGCGCGGCGGCAGCAAAGATGGCAGGGGTGAAAAGTAAACCTGATTTGTATTCCAAAATTCACCCATTGTTCATGTCAAGGGAGGGGGCTTTTATAACCTTCTCCCTTGAGACGTTTGAAATTACAATAAAAAAAACTGAAAACTATTAAAAGAAAGAAAAGAAAATAAAAAGGGAGAAATAGAAGTTCATCTAGTTAGGGAGGGGGGGGGATCCCCTGTCGTTCCCCACCAATTCTCCCCCTCTTCGAGAACTCGCCTCTGGCGAGTTACCTGGATGTGTGTTGAAATTGGACTTGACTCTTGAGCATGCACACGCCGCGTGCTTGGCATGGTGATGGCAGTCATTGTCACAAACAGCTGGGGGGGGGAAGGGTGCTTGGCAGGCAGATACAGGATGTTTGACCAGTGTTTTCCCTCTGAGTCATTGTCGCGAACAGGTGGGGGATGTTTGACCAATGGCGTGAGGCAGCTGCCCCGACTGCAGGCTGTCGTGAGGGCACTCGAGGGAACCATGAGGGGGCAGTGCGGGTGGCGGTGCAGGCCGGAGATGCAGGTGGCGAGGCGTCGGTGCGGGTGATCAAAAGCGGGATGCACGATGCGGCACTGGTGCAGACTGCCAAGATCGTTGGTCGTGGTGTTGGGCGGTTGAGGTTGTCATGCGCGAGTAGCAGATCTTGCATAGGCAGTGACTGGTGGGTCGAGGCGCGGGCGACCAAGGGCGATATGCATAGATGCCCAGGCGTGGGTGGTCGAGGGCGTTGTGATCGGTCATAAGCTAGGGTTGAACGCGGATGATGACCGGGAACCATCGCTGGCAACAAGGCAATGGGGGCGGAGTAGGAGACAATCTGGAATCATCGGAGGAGACACGACAGCTATTGGTGGGGGCAACAAGCTGTCTGGAATGGTGGCGGAGCCAAAGCCGACCTAGAGCCGCCAGAGGAGGCAAGACAACTGCTGACATAGGAGGTGGGCAATTTGGCGTGACGGGGAGCCGGCGACGGCCTAGAGACACAGAAGGAGGGTCAGACGGCCGCTGGCGTAGGCGGCAGCTCGAGTGGCACCTTAGGCAACAGCTCTGGCGGCGGCTCTGGCGGCGTGAGCAGAGACGTAGGAGGCACGTGCGGCGGATCGGATGGCGGCTCGGGCTGTGCGACCGGTGGCTCAAGCGGCTCAGACAGTTCGGGTGGCGCAGGAGGCACTGGTGGCGGCTTGGGCGGCGTGGTCGACAGTCCAGGTGGCGGGGGTGGCGGCGCAGGCAGCACAATCGGTGGTGCGGGAGGCGCGGGCAGCGATGGATCCTGATCTCCCCGTCCCAAGTGGCGGTTGCAGGCGACAGGCGGAAGCGAGAAGGAGCTAGGGATGGTGGCGAAGATCCATGGTGTAGGGTGGAACACCAGGTGGCAGCGTGAGTTGCTAGCCTGAGCATGGGGCAAGGGCGCCAGCTCGGGGACGACGGAGGCGCAATCGAGGTTGAGCGCGGATGGAGCTGGACAGGGGGAATCCGATTTCCCCACTAGGGTGGGTCCGCGAGGCCCAACAACATGCCTAGATGGATCCACTACCATCTGAAAAGGGTTGGACGATGCTAGGGCTACGCAGGCGAGATCGGATCCCCCCACAAGGGCGAGTTCGTGAGACCCACTTGTGAGTCATCTCGGAACTGACAATAGACCGTCACAAATGTTAGGGTTTGTGATGTCCCTTGGTGTGGATGGTTGTGCCACTAGGGGAGACGAGGTCTCGGTCGATGGGAGAGGGGTAGAGATGGTGGAAGCCACGAAGGAGACTTTGTGTAACGAGACCATTGGACGGGGTGGCCGTTGAATCGACGCCGGCAATGCTTGAAGCCGCACTGGATGATTCTCGCAACGGCCGACGGGAAGCTCGCAGGGGAAAATGGGATGCCTCATGCGTGCTTTGACCCTGTCCATGTTGGACTCAAAATTCTGTAAGGCATCATTTATGTCCTGAAATCCGTCCAGTATGGCTTGATAAGCTGCTTGGTAAAATGAAAAATCTGATATAGATTTATCCATCAGGATCTTGCGCTCTGTTACCAATTTGATGCAGGACAACAGTGGGTGGAGACGATGTGAACGACGACAACGGTCGTTGCAATGGAGAGGAGGAGGATTTGTAGTCTGAGCGGCAGCACGGCGGTGACGCGACGGCGACGCAGCGGCAGCGAAGACGACAGGGGTGAAAAAGAAACCTGATTTGTATTCCAAAATTCACCAATTGTTCATGTCAAGGGAGGGGGTTTTTATAACCTTCTCCCTTGAGACATTTCAAATTACAATAAAAAAAAACTGAAAACTATTAAAAGAAAAGAAAATAAAAAGGGATAAATAGAAGTTTATCTAGTTAGGGGGGGGGATCCCGTGTCGTTCCCCACCAATACTTATCCTATAGTGCTATTCTATTCGGATAATTTGATATCCGCCATGACTATCCATCAAATAGGAATATCTGGAATGCATGTTTCAAGACTAGTGATCACTGTATTATGATCTCATCATAGTTCACTAAGTCATTGCACGTATTCATGGACTTTATTATAAACATCACACAGAATAATAATGAACGCAAATATTTTATTCAATGAACTTAAGTAAACATGGTAGTGGGATTGGTTTGACGGCAACATAATATCCATCATGAACCACATAATTTGGTGGACCAAACATGCTGACTGCACACAAGCTTGTTCTCATTCAGTACCAAAGTTACTCCTCATACCAAAATTAGTGGTTGGTGGAGCAACTCCACATTACCTGAGTGTTAGGGACCAAAGTACGATCTGATAGTGTAAGAAGTTACAGACTGCCATGTGTACTAATATTGGTGGATATTCTGATCCCCACTAGGAAAATGTCGAATTCTCCCTTTCCATGCATTTCAGAGTTTCTAGGAAATGAAAATTTCAGTGGGAGGTCTTTATTAATAAATAGAACATTTTCTTGAATACCTTGGGTCTTAAAGGATCTAATATTTGACCAAAAAAATGTTACTGAGTTAACGGCTACAAGGCACATTTGATGCCAAACTGTTTGACAGTCCAAAAAATTATGATTGGTTCAATATCTTAAAGATACCATTCAAAGACCAGAAGTCGGCCAATGTCTATTCAAGTGACACTCGTGGTGTGCCAAACCTAGATGTTGTTGAAGGAATATGAGAAGAGTATCAGAATTAAAGGTTCATTCCGATATGGTTCAATGTTACAACTTCTCAATGAGCTATGAGATATTGAGGTATTATAAAGACATAGAACCTGAGGCCTTGAGGGGTCATATGAAAGAATTATTTGAAAAGTGGAATAGCGATAAAAAATATGATATTTAATAGTTTTTTCAGAGTTAAGTAGGCCATGGTCACTTGACAGTAAGCTGAAGATGATTGAATTGGCTAGGGTGTGATGTGTGCTTGTAGAATATTTCTTTATTGTACCATCACTAACCTTGTCAATCAATTTTTGCCTTATATTATAAGTTCAATATTTATATTAAAAATAGTCAGGTCATTATTATTGAACTACTTAATTTGATCAAGAATTTGAAAGGAGAACCTTTAGAAGCAAAATCTCATGATACCCTAGTTGGTATGACTAACTAAAAGGTGTCCCATATCAGTGAGAAGGATAAGAGGGCAAATAATATTAAAATGTTAGAAGATAGATGAACACAAATTACTTTCACTATGATCAAGAAAGCTCACTAATAGAGCTACTAAAATGTAGTAGCTCACTTATTCAGCTTAAAGCAAGTTAAAATATTTATATGCTTTTATTTCTAACAAGTGGATAAAAGCTTAGAAATATCACAAAGGGTGTGATAATCCCTGTATGGACAGTGAAACTCAAACTCATCTTGGAAAATACATAATCTCTAGAATATTATCAATTTCTAAACATGATAAAGACCATTATTTTTGTTTTCAACAGACCTTTCTATTCCCGAACTATTGTGAATAATATTTATTTAATTACTTGAAATTAAATTCATTGCTGCAACATCAGTGGTGAAGGGAAAATATCCATTGGATGTTTCTTGTTATGTCCCTGTTAATATTACTCCTAAGAAGAGCAAGAACTTTGTAGATAAAATTTATCTTTATGTGATTAGATCTCGTTGTTCTGCTTTTGATGAGGCTACCAGTTCCTAGTGTTCTACCCTCAGCGTGCCAACATAATCTTAATGTTCTGCCTCTAACTGGGCAGGAAAATACCGTTGTATTGGTTGTACAACCAAATGCCAGTATTTTGGCAGTCAAGAGGCAACCAAATGCCACCGTTCTGCATTTTTTTGGAGGTACCTAGATCTAAGCGTTCTGATGTTGATGAGGTCACCAGATCCTAGTGTGCTTCTGCTATGTGGCAATCAAATGCCAGTGTTCTGCCCTCAACGTGGCAACCAAATCCTAGTGTTCTACTCTCAACATGGCAACCAAATGGCAGTGTTTTGGCTCTAACAGGGAAAAGAGTATGTGTTTTGGCTGTCAAGGGGCAACCATCCCAAGGTTTTGGGTGTCAAGAGCCAACCAAATGCCACTGTTCTGCATTTTTGGAGGCAGATCTTAGTGCTCTGCTTTTGATGAGGGCGCCAGATCTTAGTGTTGTGCCCTCAACGTGGAACCCAATATCCTAGTTTTTTGCATCTATTAGGAAAACAAAAAACCATTCCATTGGCTGTAATGAGGCAACCAAATGGCAATGCTCTTATTTTCTTGGAGGCAACTAGATCTCAGTGTTCTGCTTTTGATGAGGCCCCCAGATCCCTGTGTTCTGCTCTTAACGTGGCAACATAATCTCAGTGTTCTACCTCTAACAGGGCAGCACAATGCCATTGTATTGGCTATCACAAGCCAACGAAATGCCACCATTTTTCATTTTTTTGGAGGCAACTAGATCTTAGTGTTCTACAGTTAATGAGGACACCCAATCCTAGTGTTCTGGTCTCAACCTGGCAATAGAATCTTGGTGGTCTCTAACACGGCAACAAAATGCCATTGTATTGACTGTAAAGAGGCAACAAAATGCCACCATTGTGCATTTTCTCGAGGCAACTAGATCTTATATTCTCCTATTGACGAGGGCATCAGATTCTAGAGTTCTTCTCTCAACATGGCAACCAAATCCTAGTGTCCTTCTCTCAACGTAGCAACCAATTCCTAGTATTCTTCTCTCTACATGGCAACAAAATCCATTTTGTCTCTAATAGGGCAACAAAATACTAGTGTTTTGCTGTCAAGGGGCAACCATATCCAAGTGTTTGGATGTCAAGAGGTGACCAACTGCCACCATTATGCATTTTCTTGGAGGCAACTAGATCTCAGTGTTCTAGTTTTAACGACGCTACCAGATCCCCATTTTTTTTCCTTAGCGTGCCAACAAAATCTCAGTGTCCTGCCTCTAACAGGACAGAAAAATACATTGTATTGGATGTACAACCAAATGCCATTATTCTGCCATTTGGCTGCATTTTCTTGGAGCAACTAGATCTCAGTGTTTTGGGTACTACTTGTGTTGTCCCGAGGAACCAAAATTTATCTTCATAGAAGACATATATCGTCCATCAAAAGATGATGGGAGAAAAATTATTTTTGGAAGAAATTCAATATCCGTATGAATTAGAAGCTCCTTGAATGATGGCTCATAGTCCATATAACTTATATTGACACACATCGAAGAACTTCATCGTTTGATAAATTATATAACTTGATCAAAATGTCGTACGTAGAGTGATGGAGGACCATCCTGTCGATCAATCTCCGACATGTCACCAGCCGCGTCGCGGAGCCCGATCCGATGTGACGAATCTACAGTTCCATTATCAGGTTTGAGAAACGGCGTCATCATCTCGCCTTGTGTCATATGTCTTTATGTAAGTTTCTTTTCTTCTCATCTTTGGATAGTCGGGAGGCCCCTCCTGCGTGTGTATCAACGTCCTGCGTGCATTTTTATTTTTAAGTTATGATTTAGTGCCATCTTTAGGGGGAGGAAATTCTTGTTGGATTTATTCTCCCCTAAAGCGGCCTTTAAAGGGGAAGCCCAATAGGTATTCCCCTTAAAAGGGAACCCAATTGGGGAACCCACAACTGCCACTCCCTCTCTATAAGATGGGGGAGGGGTGGACGTGGGAAGAGAGGCATGGTCAGTTAGAAGAATTTCTAGATCTCGTTGTTATTGCCACTTATTTTTTCTGCCTTTGACGAAGTGTTGAATTGTGATCAAGAAGAAGAGGCCTGTTGTCTTTGGAAATTATTTTTTTGTCCTAGTTCTGATCTTGGTGGAAAGCAGTTATCATATTCCTTTTGAAAGTTGAAATTTTATGTTGAACGGAGCATCACTGGGAGAAGACCGAGCTTTCAAAATTTTCGTGACCGATTGTTCAATTCTGCCAATTTGATATTCTATTGATCGAGAATTGTGTTTTCTCCTTTTTCTCCTGAACTAACTGCCCTCAATTCCCTTTCAGTGTGCTACATGTTCCCTTGTAATCATCATCGGCGTACTCTCCTAATCTTCAACAGCCGGCCACTGAAGACATCAGTTCTTCCCACGAACACAACAGGCACTGGTGATAAGTCTTACACCCTATACTCTTCACGATCAAAAAGCACTTGCTTTGACTCGTCGTCCCTCTAAAATTCTGCCTTGACCACACACATTGAGAGATTGGTTGTCTTGTTCTGGATTCCACCATCAACCAGATATCAACCCCACTCCTCCACTGGTTGGCTTGGAGTGATTGTGGCCAATCGACCAATCTCTCATCACTGACAATGACGGAATATCTGTCATGCGAAAGGTGAAGACCGCATCCACGCCCTGGTCAACCCATTGCAATCTGTCGATTCAACTGCCAACCGTGGTTCCCCAAATTTGATGCACTGATCCCCGCTGCAGGTATCTCCTTGATAGATATTTCCCTTATTGGTCAGCCTCCGCAGCTGACCTCGCGGGAGGAGGCTGTTACCAGACAAACGTGTCACAGCAGAAAGCGCCCTCCCCTCGGGTTGACTATGCTGACTACTAGGCTAGTTTGAGACAACTACGCTGACCGCGTGGTTGGTCCCTGCTACACCGACTCCGCCCACTTGTGGATGTCAGGTTGGTGACTGACCAAGATCCAATGCACTCATGCTGTTGAGCCACCAAGTGCACCCTCGTCAGGGTTGACCTGCTGCCACCGTTCAAGGTCCATATGCACACACTCCCTCACTCATGGATGTGTTGACTGCACAAAATTGTAGTTGTCACATTAAGTTTGACTCTGCACACGCACGCTAGCTGCTCGGTCCGATTCTTCCTTGGCCGACCAAATCTACAGCCAGCTGACACGCCCGCCTCGACAGCGCTACTGCCACCCTCAGCCGTTGTCGCCGCCGCCGCCACATTGCATCGCCAGTCTTCCACCTCTTCCCCTCCCGCTCTCTCTCTCTCTCTTCCCCAGCCTCACAACCACCCCCACATGCGGCGCGCTGACCGCCTGCCCGCGTCGTGTGCGCGGCCACCCGCAAGCGCCGTGCACCGACCGCCTGTCCGCGCTGTGCATGCAGCCGCCTGCACACGCCGCATGCCGTCCGCCTGCCCGCACCGTGCACGCGGCCGCCCACGGACGCCCCCCGCCGACCACCTGCCCGCGCCGCGTACGCGGCCACCAGCACACGCCGCGTGCCGATCGCCTGTCTGCGCCGCGCACGCGGCCGCCCGCACATGCCGCACGCCAGCCACCAACGTCGTCGAGGCCGTCCAACGGTTCGTTGTCGATGCCATCCAACGCTTCGAGCCGCGCACGCTATGCGCGCTCAGGGTGCGCTCCCTGCACTCCGTGCACTCCGCACACTCTGCGCGCTCCACACTCTCAGCGCCCGCGCGTGTTGCTTTGCGCGCTACGTGCGCTCCGCGCACCCTACGCGTGCTTCACGCGCACGGGTATTCGCCCATGCCTGACTGTTCGACAACGACATCTACTCTCCACCAGGGCCGTTCAACGCCTGGAACGCCTAGAATCTTCCTCGTCTAGTGGGCCGCTCAACGCCCGGATTCGCCCAGCCTCGTCACGCTCGGAATTTCCCGCATCCTCTTCATGCACTACGGTGCCAAGGTATGCTTGAACTCTTTGGTGCCGAAAGTGTTCTCCATCTAGTGTTTTCTCGAGAAGTTTCCACCGCCGTCAGAATTAGATTTGGTTTGGATTTCCACTTCTTCTCTCTCTTTCTCGAGTGTTTCTTCGCGATGCGAATTCAGGTATTGATTTCAGTGCTTAGGCATCGTCGCGGTGGGGAAGACAATACTCCCGCCCTCGATAAGGGTCGTAGCTGCACCACCAGATTTTCATCGGTTGTAAAGTCCGAATCCGACCGTGTGATTTCTGTGGCTGTTTTATCCCTCGTCCTCCCTCTACCCCTAGTTTGGCCCGTCAACCCAATCGTCCATTCCTTCGTCGTCCACTCCCTAGTCGATCACTCCGTAGTCGTCCTACGTCAGATGATACCCACGAGACGACTAGGAACATGGGTATGAGGCCGACCTTTATGGCCGCCGAGACAACCAAGTTCGACACTATGACCGTGGGTACGAGGCTGACCGACCAGGCTGCCGAGATGACCACGTATGGCACTATGACCGTGGGTATGAGGCCGATCTTTCGGCCCGTCGAGATGGCCGCGTATGGCCCTTCGATTGGGGGTACGAGTCTGACCTACCGGCCCGCTGAGACGACTACGTCCGGCCTCATGACCGCCGGTACGAGGAACCCGACAAGGTTCCCCAAAACATGCCACGTGCGATGCAAGGCGTCCACACATTGTACGACGCTCATCCCTGACGTTGGGATGATGACGACCGCTAACTGATCCCACCTCGACAACACGCCTGCCTGCGTCACAAAGGCTACCCAGCGCCTGAGCGATGCCTAAATGACTATGAGCGCCAACAAGAGGAGCGTCACGCCTGGATCCAAAAGAGTGTTCGAGCCGACATTGCCATCTTTGAAGGGTCGAGTAAGCCAAAGGAGTTCATCAACTTGGAGTCCAACATGAACTCCTATTTTCGATGGTACCGCATGGATGATGATTTGTGCATCAAATATGTGGAGACGAGACTTAGTCAGGCCAAGATCTTTGGGGAGAACGAGCGAGTCACCGCCGAGTGAAGAGGATGGCCCATCACATTGTGGGCTGAGATGGCACAAAAGTTAAGGAGCAATTACGTGCCTCGATAATATCAGATGACACTATTCCTCATGTGGCTCGACCTTAGGCAAGGTCAACTTTGGGTGACGGAGTAAATTGAGGCCTTCAAGGAGTGCCGGATGTAGTGTCGATTTGTGGAGGACCCGCAAATCGTTATCGGTTTGTTTTCCCACAGGCTACGGTCGACCCTACGCAGCGAGGTGCTTAAATGCAACCCTATCAAGGTCGACGAAGCCTATCACATTGTGGAGAACATGGAGCATCTGAGCGACGAGGTTACCACCCACAGTACTCACATCGCTCCCTGAGTCATGCCCGCTTGAACTACCTTTTCCGTGACTTCTTGGGCTTCCCAGAACATCAGAGGGCAAGGAAGCACCCTCGTCACCTTAGTGGGGTCTGCCCCAGCTACTCCGGCTGTCACGAACGACACCCCATCCCGAAGTGCAACCGTAAACCAAGCACACATAACGTACTTTAAGTGACAAGGGAAAGGGCACAGAATCAGCCAATGCCCATCATCGGCACTCTTGATCGATGCAGGAGATGTTGATCCAGACTAGTTGGGTGATATGGAGCACCCACATGATGACCACTACCGTGTCGATGAGGAGTTTGCGCAAGAATATGAAGAACCCGATGGACAAGTCAGATACCTACGGATCACGGAGCCTCTTGTGACCTCATCACGCGTTCTATGACCCACTAGCCAACCGCTAACCAACATTGCCGTTGATCCACCCGACACTAGTGGAACGCGGCCACCACCCCTAGCTGCCCCACAACCTCAGCCTGCACTTGCATTGCAAAAACTCGAGCCGATGGTAGATGCAACCCTTCGCACCTCGATTTTCTCTACCTACATCAAGATAAACGACAAGGTGTGAAAGTTGATCATGGATAGTGGGAGTTGTATTAATGTCATCTCCAATACGATGGTCTCCCGATTAGGGTTGACGGCCATACTGCATCTGACTCCCTATGACATGTCGTGGATCGATGCTTCGTTCCTACCACTCAAGCGTCAATGCTGTGTCCCATTAAAGGTGAGCGCCTACAATGAGAGCGTCTTGTGCGACATTTTTCCTATGGAAATATAAAGCATCATCCTAGGTCATCCCTGGCTATATGACCATGATGTCACTCTAGCCGGAAAGATGAATACGTGTTTGTTCATGCTAGCCTACACCATGAAGCTGGCGAACAAGTCGGTCCTGACCAACCCCGTAGGATTAGTAGTCATTCGAGGCCCCTTGTTCCTTCGAAATTTGGGTTGCGAGAATGATGAGACATCGATGTGCCTCGCCGTCACCGTCAACATTCCTGTAGACGCACCCAAAGCCCCCCGACTGCCCAAGGTCGAAGCCCTTGTATCTGAATTCAGTGATGTTTCCCGTATGAGTTACCTGACAAACTACCACCAATGCATAACATCCAGCACATACCCCATTCAGGAGAGCCTAGTGCAACATTGCTGAACCTGCCCCATTACCGTATGGAGCTGTAGAAGTATGAGGAATTTCTACGACAAGTCCAGGAGGTCCTTGCAAATGGCATCATTCAGGAGAGCCTCAGTCCATGTGCGATCCTCGCATTCCTCGCCCCGAAGAAAGATGGCATGTGGCGTATGTGCTGCAATAGCCGTGTCATAAAAAAAAAAGCATTCAAATACCATTTTCCTATCCCCCGCACACAGGACCTCTTCGACATTATGGCAGGATCCACTATCTTCTTGAAGATAGATCTTCGTAGTGGGTACCATCAGGTTTGTGTTTGTCTCGGGGACGAGTGAAAGACCACCTTTAAGATAAATGATGGGTTATATGAGTGGAGTGTTACACCCTTCAGCCTCTCCAATGCACCGAGCACCTTCTAGCGGCTCATAAATGAGGTACTCTGTGCATTCATAGGGAAGTTTGTCGTCATCTACTTCGATGGCATTCTCATACATAGCCACACGCGAGACGAGCATCTTGGTCACCTTCAATAGGTTTGCACAGTCCTTAGGCGCGAACAGTTATACACTCATTCGAAGACCTATAGCATGCGTACCTCGGAAGTCGTCTTCCTCAGCTTCATCGTATCTGCCCATGGCATTGCCGCAGACCCAAAAAAGGTCAGAGCCATTACGTCGTGGCCTCAACTCGCTCAAGTCCATGACATACGCAGCTTCATCGAACTTGCCACCTTCTACCAGAATTTTATACAAAACTTTAGTTCTATCATGGCCCCCATCACCGACTGCCTCAAGGTGGAGCAGTTCATGTGGACATTGGAAGTAGATCGAGCTTTCCAGCTTCTGAAGCTCATGATGACCCAATCGCCCATCCTTCACCTACCTGACTTTGGGAAGGTCATCAAAGTTACCTGCGATGCTTCCGGTGTCAAAATCGGGGCTGTACTTATCTAGGAAGGGCACCCCATAGATGTCTTCAGCGAAAAGCTGAATGCCGCACGACTCCATTACTCGACCTATGATAAGGAGTTCTACGTGATCCTCCAGGCGCTAAAGCACTAGCGACACTATCTCCTCATGAAGGAGTTCGTACTCTTCTCAGATCACGAGGCACTCAAATACCTCCACTCCCAACAGAAATTGAGCAATCATCACGCAAGATGGATCGAGTATCTGCATGTTTTCACTTTTGTCATCAAGCACAAGAAGGGAAAGGACAATGTTGTCATTGACGCACTCAAGCGGCGAGCACACGTGCTAAAGGTGAGGAGGGTAAAGATCCTCGGGTTTGAGACCATTCGAAAGGATACGCCAGCTGCCCCGATTTGGGGCCCGTCGTCAAGAAGATCCTGTGAGGACCGTCGCGAGAGCTATGGGACTACCTCATCACCAAGGCCACTCTGTGACTTCCTTACGTGGGAATGTCACGTCAGAGGACTTAGCAGCCACTTCAGCCATGATAAGGCCATCGTTGTTGTAGAATATCATTTCTACGGGCCGAGTTGGAAGTGCGACGTTGGCAACATTGTCACCCATTGTTGTGTATGTGCCTTGGCCAAGCAGGTCAAGAAGAGCGCGGGGTTATACACCCCGTTACCGCTGCCCAAGCATCTATGGGACGATGTCAGCATGGACTTCATCCTAGGGTTACCTCGGACCACACGACGACACGACTCCATTATGGTTGTTGTTGATAGGTTTTCGTAGATGGCGCACTTCATGCCTTGCACAAAGACATCCAACGCCACGCAGGTCGCACATCTATTCTTCTGAGAGATTGTGCGCCTACATGACTTCCCACTTTGATCATCTTCGATCAAGATGTCCGCTTTGTGAGTTATTTCTTGAAGGCCTTGTGAAGTCTCCTTGGAATGAAACTTAAATTCTTGACGGCTTACCACTCTCAGACCAATGATCAAACGGAGGTGGTCAATCAAAGCTTAGGTAACCTACTCTGATCCCTAGTCGGCGAACACCTTGTGACATTGGATTTGATAATCCTCTACTCCTAGTTTGCTTACAACTCCTCGGTGAACCAAACCACTGGGTTGAGTCCCTTTGAGATCGCCTATGGCCAGGCTCATCGACGACCACTCGACTTAACACCCGTAGATCCTCATGTTAGACTATCCGAGGACGGCCTTGCAATTGCTCAGCATGTCTCTTCATTGCATACGCATATTCATGATAGAATCAGTAGTAAAAATGCATTGTACAAGCAGGCTGCTGACTTGCATCGCCAACCCCAAGTGTTTGATGTGGGAGACCGAGTGATGGTGAGACTCAAGCTGGAGGGATACTCTCCCGGGTTGGTTACTAAGCTACACACTCGTATCGCTGGCTCGTTCTTGATCCTCTAAAGAGTGGGCAACAATGCCTATGTCGTTGAAATCCCTCCTACGTTGGGATCAGCACCACGTTTAACATGGCAGACCTAGCTTCGTACCGAGCCCCTTCTTCCCCCTTTGACTCGATCTTTCTAGACCACTTTAGTGTGAGTGAGTTTGGCGTGACCACTCCCCTGATAATTTTGCCCGATTGGCATGACTATGTCAATTGTATAATGCAAGAGGTAATTAACTATGTAGGGGACGAGGTATAACGAAGGTTCTTGGTTCGTTGGCATGGATGTACAAGTGTGGTAGACACGTGGATTTGGGAGGCCGAGCTACGATGCCTCTGGCAGGATGTTCTTCAGAGGCTGTCATTTGCTTCCCCAAACTTGTTGGAACCGAGTTCCTCCAACCCCAAGAGAATTGATGGAGCGCGATGCCCCAAGTCCCCCAAAACAACTTTGGAGACATCGTCAGCATCATCAATGCCTTCGCCTGTTCACATTCAGCCCAACCAACACAGCAAGGCGACCATGAAGACGCCCGGGTTCAAATATCTTGGGTGAAAGCACATTTTTGATCGTCCGGTTTCAGTTTTGTTCCATTCATGTGTTTGTTCATCGCGTTGTATCGTCGCATGTCACGTCGTCTTCCTGTCCATGATCATCGAGTTGTGTTCACGTGTGTCATGCATCGTTTTGTACGTTGCACCATCATCTATTCCATGTCTTCCTTTACTTCTTTGAATTCCCCATATGCCATATGTTGTCTTTTATTCTATCTATATGGAACCCCCCCCTTAATTGACCTCCCTAGGGTCCATCTTGACTCCCCTATATAATGGAAGAAGAGTCTCCCTAGGAAGTGGAAGACGTTTTTTATCATATTGCATCGTTGTTCAGAATTTAGGTCTTGCCCACAAGAAGAAGAAGAGGGAGGTGAAGAGAGAGTGGGTTGGGGAAGAAAGAAAGCAACCAAAGAGGTTAAGAGGTTGGATTGCCTCCCCTCCCGTTGCTCCTCGGCAACCTGTCCAGATTTGCCGCCGGTGAATTAGGACTCATGCCCCCCGATCCCGACAACTAGCCGTGCCGTCGATCCTTGAGAAATCCTGACCGCGATCGCACTCGGTGATGCTTTGTCATGCAAAAGGTGAAGACCGCATCCACGCCCTGGTCAACCCATGGGAATATGCTGATTCAACTACCAACCATGGTTCACAAAATTCAGCACAGGGGTCCCCGCTGAAGGTTTCTCCTTGACGGATATTTCCCTTACAGGTCAGCCCCCATAGCTGACCTTGTGGGACGAGGCTTCTGCCATAAAAATGCGCCACGATGGTAAGAGCCCTCCCCTCGGGTTGACTGCGCTGCCTACTGGCTAGTTCAGGATAACTACTGACCGCGTGGTTCGCCCCTGCTACACCGACTCCGCCACTCATGGATGTCAGGTTGGTGACCGACCAGGATCCAATGCACTCACATTGTTGAGCCACCAAGTGCGCCCTCGTCAGGGTTGACCTGCTGCCATTGCTCAAGGTCCCTCGGCACACACTCCCTCACTCAAAAATGCATTGACTGCATGAAACTACCGCAGTCACATTAAGTTTGACTCTACGCACGCACGCCAGCTGATCGGTCTAATTCCTCCTTCGCCGACAGAATCTGCAGCCTATTGACACGCGCACCTCAACAGCGCTACCGCCTCACTAAGCCGGCGCTCAATTCACCAGATTTGGTCGTGCCCCGCTGAGTTGTGGCCTTTGCTTGCACCGTCCTGCTTACACACTCTTGAGGCGCTCCTCCTCTCTTCGTCTCCAATCTCCGCCAACTATTCCTATGCCCTACAGCCAATCGACCATGCTAATCCCCCTCCAGCTTATCTCTGCCTGCCACCCGCACCACCTACTACACTCGACAAAAATGTTGACAATGATCATCTCACCAATGAGGTACATCATCCTTTTGCTCGCTTTTCATATTAACTTTTGTAGTATACTTTCTATTGCACTCCACCACACTCGTTCTATAGATAGTTGAGAGAATATTGAGGAAACTAAAAAATTTTGAGTGTCTTTACCGGTACGGGTCGAGCTCATCCGTTACGTGCGAGCCCTACGCAGTAACTCCATTTGGCGTCGTAGCCACGATTGTCTCTCCGACGAGGATCAGGATACCACCATCACTGTCACCCGACATCCCCGTTGGAGCTTGGAATCCAGTGAATTTCCGCAAGTGTTGGCCTGCACGTATCTCTACGTAGGACACATCATCTCGCAATTACATCCCCATATGAACTTTACCCGTCGGACAACCTCTCTGATGACATTCAACAACTGTACTTAGGTGTCCGACTGTCGTTTCAGTATCAATCGGACGACATCCTAGACAACGTCCTGGATCACTAATTGCTTCAATAGAAACCCTCAAGAGGAAATTCTATACAATACCAGCTAAATGTTTTATATCCAAGGTATGTAAGTTTCGAATGTCCAATTAGGGACCAAATAAAGCTTCCCAAAATTATAAAATAAGTTTTGGCTAATTAGATTAAATTTTTTGTCTTCATTGAGAATAAATGTAATCCATGTGCATATACATAAAGAGTGGTGGGAGCACAACTACTTTCAGAATGCTTTATGTAGAGGATATTGTACTAATTCTGAATTATAGAAGATTGCTACCCACATAAATGAATGGGTTTCAATGGTCTTCTCCATTGAGGAATTTGGGAAAAGCAACCTACATACTAGGAATTTGGATATGTTAAGATATTTTAGAAAGTTTATTGAAATTCTCCAAATCTATGTACATATAAACCATCACCAAAATGTATTTTGGGTGGAAAACTCAAAGATAGACCAAATATTTTTGAAAATCATTGTGAATGATATAGGACTACTATGCTCCATCAAGGAATGAGTTTCAGTGATCTATTCTACGAAGGAATGTGGAAAAAACTCTAAGAGGTCTACCTTTCATCAGACATGAAGTTCATATCTATAAAGAGCATCTAGTCGTCCTAAAGATAGACCAAAGATGAAAATAATCCAATATGCACTTGGTCATCAAACCCATTACAGACATAATGATATGTAAAAGGCTTATACGGAATTTTACATTGGCTGACTATGTAGCATATCCATAGACGAAGCCACAAGCTCAGCATATTTGATCATCAATAAAAAGCCATATTAGCTCTCTAAGAGCAATTGCTTTCTGCTTAAGAGGACTTAAATATATATGGCATGCAAGCCAATCACATATTTCGTGTATTGTTTGATATTCATTGATACACTATGTTCATAATTAATTCCATGAATGTATATGATGCTTTAGTGAATTATGGCAATATCATAATTTCAGTGATCATTCATCTTTAAACATGTATTCTAAAAATTCATACTTGAAGGATACTCAAGAAGGACATCAAAATATCTAAAAAAGGATAACAATGTTAAGTCCTACTCATGTAATGAATATGGATGATGTCATACTCATTAGAGTGGATATAAGCAAGGATTTATAATGGGTGATCTTGAGAAGAGTTCACTAAGTTGTTTCGTATGAATCCCTTAATGCCATTATACCTAGAGTCAATCAGGTACATTCACGTCACGATTATGTAAGTATTCCTCAGACTTGAGACAACAAGGATGCCTTTTGGATGGATAGTTGTGTTTTAACAATGACCTACAAGTCTCTAATCATGACATTCCAAAACATCCCATCTCGAATGCATCACCAAGCAATGAAAGATGATTGTGTGGTCAAGATGGGAACTTCAGTACCCATGGAAGACAATGCACTTAAATCCCTAGCCACCATTAAAAAAAAATCACATAAAGTGTTCTCGAATGATAATCATTTTTATCTTCTAGGGAACAACAAGAAACTTGGCACCTCGCAGACTAGTGACATAACCAACTGATTGGGTTTAATTCATCTTTTAATAGTTAATCTATATGTGGTATACATAATTAATAAGGCTGGTCAAGAAAGGTTATTGGGCCATTCAACTATTTAACCATACTAATAAATGGGCCTTGAGGGCCACACACAAGATTTTGGAAGTTGGTGAATAAACTGAATGTTCTTGGAGTTTACATAAATTTCCTAGAGATAGAAACTTTTGTGAAATTTTATTTAGGGAATTTGGAAAAATTTAAACATGGAATATTAATAGAGGGGCCACCCTCATCTGATACTAATGCAATTCTGTTTGAGTGCCCTCCTCTTTCTTCTATTCTTCTTACGAGGTGTTACATTCAGCAAGACAAAATAGAGAGAATATTTGATTTTTGGAAGCACAGCTATAGGGAGAGAAGAGACGATTTTGTGGATAGGCCTCACAGATTGAATCCATTAAAAGTTAATGTCATTAGTTTTTTTTTTACATTTATGGTTTTTAGATCTGTCTTGAATTTAATTCCCTTCTATGCCATCAATCTCATATTGAGTTGATGTAGGCATAAAGAGGCCAACACCTAGATGGACCGAAATAAAGAAAGGATCAAATGAAGGAAGTAGAAGATAGGTAGATTAAAAAATGTTTCTCTATAGGATTG
This sequence comes from Wolffia australiana, assembly GCF_029677425.1. Taxonomy (NCBI): domain Eukaryota; kingdom Viridiplantae; phylum Streptophyta; class Magnoliopsida; order Alismatales; family Araceae; genus Wolffia; species Wolffia australiana. Next base: position 6,888,483 of record NC_135847.1, on the reverse strand, counting down.
AGAAAATTCACCTTTTATATACCTAGATCCATAGTCTTTAAATATCCAAGGTAACAATGTAAGATACCAAAGCATATACCCTATTAATTTTGCCTAAACACTTCTTTGGTATCCTACCAACATTGACCTATTGTTAACGCACTTTATCTCACCATACCTCTACTTGTTAGAATTTCATATGTATAATATCTGAGTACAGTTCTTCACTATAATGTAGCTCAAATTGAGATTTTTGACATTCACATTCTATATTATCAAGTCATCAAACACAGAAGCCCAACTAGTTTTTGATATTTCCTTCCTATTTGTACTTACAACTTGAGGTTGAAATATATCTTTGTATAAAATTTTATTTTAAAATGTAAATATGAAAAATAACAGAAAAAAATTTGCTGGGATGCATGACAAAATTGTTTGTATCTATTTAAAATATGTGCATATCAGTATTTTTATATTTAGTTATTTTAGATAACGTATGGGAATGTCTAGCATTTATAAAATTTATATATTATCTAGGTTGATTTTATCATGAATTAGTAGTCTCATGTTATCAAACTTTGGCAAATCACCATTTCGTGTTTTACTTTAATTTTAAAATTGAAATTTTATAGACTTATTAACAAATTCTTATGAAAGCAATGTCTAAGTAAATTTGTAGATTACCCTTCATACTAGTGGATATGTAAAAATATTTCATATATAAAAGTAAAGGTGTAGATCAAATTTTGTAAAGTTGAGAACCTTAGTGGTTTGTTTGTGATTGTAGGAGAAATCATATTCTAAGCCCTAGAAAAATCATATACAGACTTTTTCCTATTTAAATCTCCCAGAGTCTAAACTATACATATTGTGATAGTATTTTGTACACATCAGTTAATTCGTACCAAATAAGGTACCATCTAAGCTCTAAAATGGAAAATATCATCATTCATAGTTAGAGGCACAAAAAATGAACACTTTGGAGTGCCAACCAGTCTGTGCTCAAACGACCATAATTTTCCACATGCAATTGTCATAACTCATTTTGTAAACATGAATCGTTCTGTTATGGATGGTAATACATTGTTTTCTGATCTGTGCACTGAATGATATCACAATCTGAACACTGAGTTATAAAAATACTCATATATTGGATTTAATGTTGTAATGTGATATTATTTCTACATTGATTTAACATCCAAAAATATTTTTCTTATTCCGAGATCTGATATTATTCTTCACAAATATTTTTTTATTACATGGTTCATGGTGAATACTGAACTGATAAATGTTATTTGGATTCCAAATAATTATATTCATTGGATTGACTAAAATAATCATTAGGATCTTAGGAAGTATTTATGTTCCTTGATTTAGTTAAGATTGTAGAATAGTAATATGATTAAGACTGGCTACATGTGCAGAAAAATGACATGAATTTCAGATAAATTGTGAGACCATAAATGAAGAAAGTTCAAGAATAGAATCTATATTGATTTCTCCCTTCTATAAACAAGGTAACATATTATGATATAGATGAGAACGCCTATGAGGGCTAAGGAAGTAGGTGAAAATCACTTGTCACACTGAGACCTGAAATTTAGAGGTGAAGGCAGAACTGATAGTGAAGAATGGATGAGTCAATGTCAAATCTATATCCGTGAAGATGAGATGAGTCAGAACAGGAGATGAGAAATTCAGGAAATGTGAGATGGAGTAATGAACATATGGTCAACTTTATTTGGGCACCAAGGGTAAGTGAAAATCCTTCTTTTCAGCGATGAGGCCGGAGGTACCTATTTTTTTAATTTAGGTGGTTGGTAAGTAAATATTGTACAAAAATACCAAGATACAACAATTGAGAGATGAGTTACTCCTCAAACATTGACCAAAAATTTATGTCACATCCTTATCATCTACCTCCTTACTCGGATCAGAGCACAGATAATACTTAAAACAAAACATAATCATATTATTCTTGCATAAAAATTCTCCTTCCCATCTATGTATTTGTTTAAAGTGCAAATAGAAAGTATCATGCATGAGATTGATTCATGTACTATTCTTAATTACGCATTATAGTTTTATAATAATATCTTTATAGAATTCTCTACCATGTATTCCTGAATAAGTAATTTATAAAGTTTCAAATGTCTATTTTAAAGGAAATATTTTGTTTATTTCAGGATTTTTTTGGGGTTAATATTTAGTTAAAAAGGGTTAGGTAGTCAACTCTATAGGCTTGTAGATCACGAGTTGGCCACAGGGTTGCAAGAGGGACCTAAGTGATGGCAGATAAGGTTAAAAAACTTTAGCTCAATTCAATTACTTCAATTTATTTTTATTGGATTCCTATTGATTGTAGGGTATGTGACCACAAGTTAGCGTATTGTGCCAGTCTCCGTTACTCAGGAGCAAGGGTACCACCATTTATTGAGAATTATATAAAGTCAGAAATGCAGCACAAATTGGTTCAGTTCATTGAGAAACCAGGTTATCTAGTGATAATCATTCATTCCATAATCACTTTCAATCTACTGTTTACCTTTGGAATCAACTATATAGAAGGTTTCACTCACAAATTTTACATTTTTGTCATTTGTAGCTCTTACCCTCTCAAAACATTTCACTCAACACTGGTCAAAATATTTAGTCACCTATTTTGATATGCTTTTTCAACTTGATTCACTGCACAAATGGTCAATACATCCTTCCATGTCAACTCTAAAATAATAAAATGAATAAAATTTAGTCAATCTCCTTGTGGATCAATCCCATGTCAACTTTGAGAAAAATACATCACCTATTCAATGAATTAAAAATTAATTTTTATTTTATTTAAAATTTAATAAAATAAATTAAAATTTTAAAATCCTCTATGTACGTTATATTAATATATTCATCGTTAATACATGCTAGTTTGAAAAGGTCTATCACTAAATACATTTTCCTTAATAATTGAACAAGTAAAATTCATGTATGAAATAATGCTTATTTTAGGTCTTATATAAATTTCCTAAAAATAATTAATTGATATGTTGTAAGAATGAGCAGCCATACAATAATTCAACATATCTTCATTTTAAATTAACTAATGAACCCTTTTTGGGTTTTCTTTATAATTCCATGATAATCTTGACCTGAAAAGCTAAAAAAAATGAATAATTAACTCCTCTCTTAGTATTACTTTGTTAAAGGAAAACAAATAAAATAATAAATATATGTAGAAGAATACAAACAAAGGAGTAAACTGCCTCTAAAGAAGATGCTCATGATAAAGGTCATTTCTATAGAGGAAGTGATGGAAATATATGTGGCCACAAGCCAATCACACATCCACATCTCGTTCCATGTTCATTGATACACCATATTCATTATAGTGCACGTATGATGCTTCTAATGGGATCATAATACAGAGATCCGTAGTCTTTAAGCATGTGTTCTATACATTCCTATTCAAAGGATACCAAAAATGACATCGAAGTATACGGATAGAATAGCACTATCTAGCCTCACTCATATGATGAGTATGGCTGGTCCTATACCCGTTAGTGCGGAGACACTATGAATATATAGTGGGTGCTCTTTAGTAGAAAGCATTCACTGAATTGATCCATTCAAATCCCTAAATGGTATTGTACTGAACTGTCAATCAGGTCGATTCACAGCATGGTTGTGTAAGTTGTCCTTAGACCTAAGACACCAAAGACGTCTTGTGGATGGCTAGTTGTATTTTGACTATGGCCAATGAGTCTCTAATCATGGGATTCTAAACAGTCTTAGTTTGGGTACATCAAGAAGTTCACGAAGATGATTGAGTGGTCAAGATGGGATCGTCCACCCTCGTTATAAGAGGTGGACTGCTCAAAAAAGATGATGCAATGAAGTCCATAGCCAAGACAGTGAAATATCAGAGAAGAGTTCTCTAATGATTTCTGAATGCATCAGTACTAACTCGGATGACCGATTAGGGTCTAACAGTTAACCATATTATAAGTCGTCCAAGGAGCGTCAAGTGGATGAGGGACTATACGTACTAGTTAACCGCTGACCAAGATGTTCCATGAGTGAGTCGATACACACTCCTTTGTATCTTCTAGAGCACGAGGTGTAGCTTGACACCCCATGTGTTAGAGAATCAACCTATCGATTGGGTTAAATCTATTTTACATTAAATAATCTATATGATGATACAACTAGTTAATTTGGAAGGCCATTAACGGCTATTGGGCCACTAGAGTAATTAACTAGACTGATACATAGGCCTAGAGGGTCACACGCAAATGGTCTTTTGGACATCGAAAGTTATACTTAAGTTTTGGGGGGTTTTATGAAAAAATATCCACTTAGTATAAATAGGGGATGGCCTTAAAAAAAATTCACCCAAGCCAGAATTGTTCGGGGGCCTTTCCCCTTCTTCTCCCTTCTCTTCACACCCCCTCTCCATGCCCGATGCAATCGGAACAGTGTAATGACGACTATGGAGGTAGAACGGGGCTCGTCAACAAGGAGGAGGAGATTCAACGTGTCGAGGATCGTGTGGATACATCTAGAGCTTGCCCATTTCGAGTAGCTCAAATCGGCTCACTACGGGATCCAATAAATCATGGATGTGATCCATGTAAAGGTACTTCATTGTATGATTTTATCGACGTCGTTGTGGTTCTGTTCAAGTCTTCTGCTATGAATCATTTTGATTTTTTCATCTGGATCTAGGCCTCTAGAACCCAACAGCCAGATCCATTCAAGTCTAAGACACCATGCATTAATCAAATGATACATAGTATGCACCTATTAAGTTACCTACACTTCTATTTCATGTTTGAGTTCATTGAAATAAATATATATTAATTATTATTGGTATGTGTTTTTTAATAAATAAGTGCTTGCAGGTATACAATGACTAATGAGATTATGATAAGATCATAATATAGCGATCATTTTTCTCTTGCCATGTTCGAAGAATATTCCTATTCAAAAGATACTCAAGATGGAAAAAAGTACCCTTATAAATAGAACTTTTTAATCCTACTCATATGATATGTTGATCTTTTGACAAAAAATGTAGAAACACTATGGAAGGATGTAGGGTTCTCTTTCAGGAAAGATTTCAGTGAATTCATCTGTATTAATCCCTTAATTGTAGTATGCCTAACTTTCATTCAGTATGTCAATGTTGTGTAAATGATCCGAAGACATGAAAAAATAATGAAATGTTGTGGATGTATGGATATGTTTTGACTACGACTTTAGTTTTGTTTAAATAAAACATGAAGTCCACACAAAGTTCGAGATAAAATGATTTGTCTTTGGAATAAGAGGATATTGACTTAAAGAAGAAAACACACTAAATCCCTTGCAGGGGTACTAAAGATATTGGAGAAGATGCTTTCCAATAATCTTTATTACACTTAAGTACTAAATGAAATGATGTATTTGTTCAGGTGATTAACCATACACTTAGTCATCAGGGATTATGGCATGGATAAAGGATTATTGATGGGGGCCCATTTTGTCGACGACACCAAGGGACACCAGCAACCACTTCAAGCCACTCGTGTTGATATCTGTGACCAGACTTTCAAGTACACGGTCTAACGACGGATTACGATCATTTATTTCATTGTATTTTCATGTCTTTTATATTCACTACAAATTGTGGATGGACCCTTCGTGTTTGGGCCTCATCCATTATGTGTTGTTTTCCTTAGTATTCGTTAAGGGAAGACCTCTCATCACGAGATGGTTTCTTCCCGTTCGGCTCAATTGGGCATATCCCCTACACTATATAAAGGGAGTTATGCCCAAGGAAAGTGTTTGGAGTTGATTTGAAAGTTGATTTTCTTCAATTGGCTCCTCCCCTCCTCCTTTTGGAGTTTTTATTGTTTTCTAGTCTATCGTAGATCGTGGGATTGCCCGCCATGATGTCCTGCCCACGTCGAGAGTCACACTGGAGGAACCATCATCGCCGTACCCTTGTAGCTGTTTCTTGGAGCTTGCATCAAGAACATGAGTTCTTGATCTGTTATTGTTAAAGAATTGCCAAGACCCCATTCTCTCGAGCTGTTCTTGGATCCGCCATCACCATCATTGCCGCCATCGTCTAGGCTGCCGTCACCGATACCGAACGCCGCCGTGACGCCTGTGCGCCCAAGTGCGCTCGCGCTGCTGCTGCCCTCTTTCTCTTGTGCGCCCGTGTGTACCGGCGCTGCCGCCAGCCTTCACCGTGCCCTGAGCACCCCGCACATCATGACGCCCTCGCTCGCATGCGCATCCTTGCTCAGCAATGTCGCTGAGATTTGACGATCTCACGCTCAAGTAGGTGTCCGCTTGCGCAGCTCTGCCCGCTTGTACTTGTCGCACCAGCATGCAGACCGCGCACATCACTGTGCCCATGCGCCATGTGCCAGCCCGCGTCCCATGCATGCCACCCGCCACACCTGCGACGCACGCTGCCTGCTAGCGCCCACGCGTGCACGCCGTGTCCGCCCTCACCCATGTGCTTCTGCCCCATGCTAGCACGCCACACATAGATCCCCGACTGGAAACCCTTCCATCCTTGCAAGGAAGATCTACTTTACATCCGATCATAACGATTACGTCCGTACGCCATCAGCCATGGATCAGTTCTGTCAACCACATTACTGCGAGTCTCCATGAATTCAATACAATACAAAGGTCTAGAGGTTCACACACATACGATCTATATAATTTGGGAATATACTCCAATTCTTAGAGATTTTATGAAAAATATGAGTGTAAAGTAAAGCACCCATTTTAAGTTGCTCAAGCAAACCAAGCTTCAACATCCCCTAGTGACTTTGAATCCATCTCCAAAACATCTCCCTTACTAGTGTGACTATAAAATGAAAATATTAGAAATATTTCAAGAGGTGTTAAAGAGATTCAAGGAGAATCCAATATTCAAGATATCACGAGGATATATCAAGAGACCAGAAACTTAAATGGCTTGAACAAACTCGTCCAATGAATCAACCTGAATTGGTATCTATTCTAATAAGTTGGAGTGATCGTCCATGATTTTATAGTTTCAATACAGTTTAATTTTTACATATTTCAGCTTCATAGTCATTTCAGATGGGAAAAGAAGACCAGGAAACCCTACCAATATTTCTGAAAATAATACCTTATTTTAGATTAAAATTTGTTCTGTATCTTTCTTTAGAGACTTTATATTATTCCTTAGTGATATTTAGAAATCTAAGTGTATCAACACCTCCTCATATTCTGCTTGATAAGCTACATCAGCAATCGAGGATGGACCTTTTCATCATTCTTGTGACACTAGAAGGGGAGGAATTGATTTGACATAATCTATTAGTTGAGCTGAACTTCATGTTCTAGGCTGCACAAAAGAGTTCATCAAGTCTTTGGTGTAACAGTTTCTGGCATCAGATACCATGTACATTTAATCCCTCATTGTTTTTCCAATCCTATGACTTAGGGTAAGATTAATTGTGAAACCTTAATCAATCATCCCAATCAGTATTGATACATTCAAGAACTCATCTTATGATGTTTCTACTTGATTTTTGCCTTTTTATGTCTACACACCAATTATATACATTTTTACTATAAAATGAGAAAATCCTAACTCATTTTCCTAAGCCTTATTTTTCTACATTTTTTTTTAAAGACTAACAACACTTGTCTCCTAAGAGCAATGTGGAGTTTCTCAGATCTTTTAGGATTTTAAACTGATATACATGACTTAGGTCAATTAAACAGTAATTTATATATGCAAATATGATAAAAAATAAAAGTGTATGGAATGACCTGGATCTTATGAGGAAAAGAAGCCAAGACCTAGACCCAAAAAGAGGCCGTATACAAAATAACATCATTTTTGGAGCCCATTAATTCCTTTTACATCTGGGTCAATAAAAAGAATAAATTCTGAACTAACCCCACCCTGAATTCAAATTCGGAGACTCTATTTCCTAATTTCACAATTAAGTATTTAGATCGATGTAAAAAAACATATAATCTTGACCTTAAAATCCGTGGAATAAAATTCAATGTCTAGGAGAGATACTGTTTTTATTTCAAATATATTTTCCTCTCTTGTTGTATTTCAAATAATCTTTGAATTATGCTCCTGACATTCTGTTTTTTTCGTTGGGTGCATCATTCTTACTGATTCCATTCATGTTCTTCAAGCATGTGTGAGAGAGTTCGAGTTGTTCAATATTCTAATGAATATTATGTGTCCATCACGCCAATCATACCACCATGTTTAGTTAGGTTCATTGAAAGAAATATTTATCCATTACTATTCCTGTGTGATGTTTATAACAAATTCTATGAGTACAGAAAACACCTAGTGAATTATGATGAGATCATAACACATTTATCACTGGTCAATAAACAAATGTTCTAAATATTCATACTCAATGGAGAGTCAATATGGAAATCCAAATATCTGGATCGAAGAACATTATCTGATGCTACTTATACAATAAGTACTGTTGATCCTATGGCCATTTATGTGGACACATTAAGGACACATTGCAGGTGGTCATTGGAGAAAAAATCATTAAATTGATCCATATGAATCCCTGAATGGTATTATACCTAAAAGTCAATGAGGTTGATTCATCTCACAAATGTATAAATGATCCATTGAGCTGAGACACCAAGGACATCCCATGGATTAATGACTATGTTTTGACTATGGCTTACAAGTTTCTAATCATAGGATTCAAATAAGTTTTAGCTCAAATGCAAAAACAAATACTCATAGGAGATTGAGTGGTCAAGACATGATTGTCTGCCCTCAATATAAAAAGAGATTGAATCAAGGAAGACGATGGTGATAAATCCTTTAGAAGGTGATATCTACGGAACCCCATCACACATCAGTACTAACCAAGTGACAGATTAAGGTTTGACGATTAACCACACCCTTAGTATGAGAATTTGCATGAGGTGTAGAGCACAGGAGACAAGGATTATAAATCCATCATAACTAATGAAAGATAATGCTTAATAAGAGGGTACAAACACTACTCTATATCTTCTAGAATACGAGGTGTAGTTTGGCACCCCATGGGCTATAAACTTAACCTATCGATTGGGTTAAATCAATCAAATATATAAGTTGTCATTATACCAGACACACCAAAGATATTATTTGAGAACACACATCAAGAGGTCACCGGAAGTTATTTAAAATTTCTTCCAATATTTAAATTTCCTCTCAATTTCTCTCTAGAAAATTGATTCAATAAATAAGATACCTTAGCTATAAAGAATTCCATATTCACAAACTACATCAAAAAATTCACATGTAGTAAAATTTAGAATGGTTTTTTCTTTGTTGCATGCCATGATCCTCTATAGTGCTCAATCGCCACCCCAGTTAACACATATGTGGAATCCAAACATTGAAGTACTGGCCAATAGTAGTTTAGTTCATTTTCATGTAAAATATATATAAATCAGTAATAAATGATAAATATTCTATTTATTTGGAATTATATTTACTATTATTCTAATTTTAAACTATATTCTAATCCAAAAAATCTAAAAATCCTGAAATATATTTTAAGTGTTTGTGTTATTAATTCCCCCTGTGGATTCGAACACAAGATTGTACTAAATAAATTGTTACCTAAATCAAAGGCTTAAAAGGATGGTTCCAAACTCGAACACTGTTTTATCATGTGCCCAAAGACTTCATTGCATCATATTCCTTGAGCTATCTCTTCATGAATAGATGATGGAATATCTATCTTCACTGCAGAATCATCTTCATGGAGTTTTTACTACATCCAAGAAAAGAATAATAGAAATTTAGTGTTTAGGGACTCACAGGCTATTGTCAAAACACATCCTACCATCTGCAAGATATCTATGATGTCTCCAGTATAATGACAACTTATAAAACGATTGACATTAACTGTAAAACTATTAAAGATTTCATATGAACCAATTAAGTGAATTCTTTCACTAAAAGAGTAGTCACTATCTCCCTTAGTGTCTCCACACAAGTAGTTATTAGGATCAATCATCCACAACATATCACCATGAGTAGATAGTGTTATTCTCCTCAAATATTTCTAAATCACTCTAGAATATGATACACATATAATTATTTATGATACATATTTCAAGATAATTTATCACCATATTGTGATCTCATTGTTATTCGCTTATCATTGCATGTTCTTGGAATTCATTATAAACATCACACATACATAAAAATTAATATACTTTATATTAAAATAAATTGAATGAGATGGAGAATGCGCGATTAGATTGCATGGAAGTTATAAATTCATTAGGTTTTTGACCTGTGGATGAAACCATTACCACATACAAATTTTTCTTTAATATAAAGTAGGAGGAGCTATTCATTTGCATAAAACTCACATTGTTTCTGGTTCTTTCTCAAACGTATGGATTTGACAACTTTAAGACCTTCTCTCTAATTTATTGTATAGACTCCATCCAAATTATACATTTATCTATACATAAATCTAAAGTAAACATTATACTAAATCAGGTTGAGATATCTAATGTTTTGATACATTGGAATCTGTCTCAGTAGGTGTTTATTGATTCACCACTAATTTATGTTTCCCAAAATATTTCCTCAATTGGGCATGTCCAATAGAACCCTCGTGCTTATTTTTCCAAGCTCAACTATATCAATTAATTAAAATGGATTTACACAAATTTTTATATGTAAAACACAGCATCAAAGGCCCATTAATTTCTTTTAGGCGTTATTTCTATGATGCCATCATTTGATGCAAGAAAGTTATATATCTTTATTTGATCACTTTGATTATTTATCTTATAAAATGAATAATTTTTATCCAAATGAGAAAAGATAAAAAAAATTAGCATAAACGCTTGCCCAAATTTTTTTGATTTTTAATTAAATTTAATTATTCAATAGATTACTTTATTAAAAAATAAAAAATCATAAACTTGGGAATTGGTTTATAATTCACATACTAGTGTTTCATTTAGTTTGAGCTAAATATTTTCTTGATTTAATTCTTTTCATTAATATTGTACATGTTCATTGTTGATAATATAAGTTTAGGGCACATTGATAATATTTTCGAGTATATCACAGAAGTGGTTAAAGACTATTTCGAGTATAATCACATTGATAATATTTATTTTATCTCAGATATTCACGCATCAATAATGTCATGGTGTGGAATTTAAACAAACCTTTGAACCACATAACATTGATTAAGAACCAGATTAAATTATAACATTAATTAGAGACATACAACTGAATTTTATGTAATCACATATTTCTTATTACAATGGAGTCAATTGTAATGTATTTTATGCAAATTCACATGCTAAAATGTAAACACAATCATTTAAGCTTTATTAATCTGACTGTATTAACTGTTAACTTAGAGTGCATAAAAAATGACTTTAATTAAATAATGTTATATTTAAATTTAAGAATAGTTTTAAAATATAATGTCAATGATTTTAGAAATAGTTTTAAAATAACTTTTAGAAATCATATCAATAATTTAGAGTAAACAGCTGAATACCAAATTTTGGATCTTATATTAGTTTCAGGTACACCTATAATTTGTGCATGATTCTTGGAACTTAACTGAGTTTTTTAATAAAACTGTTAAATTTGGTATTCAGCTGTTTATTCTAAATGATTGATATGATTTTGAAAAGTTATTTTATACGTTCAAGAATTTTCTTGGTGGCGCACACGACCATGCCCCATCATCAGCCATGACACCACCACCGCAGGAGCAGATGAAACGTTTCATGACATGTCACCATTGTCAATCTCGGACCGGGGATCAAAGTTTCATTTATTATTATTAGACTTGATTTCTTAAAGTCTTTTGTTATTTTCCCTTTCCTCCAAGGCCTATAAATAGGCCAATTCTGTAATGGATTATTGGTGATTTTTTGGAATTGAAAATTTTTCTTCTGAGAATTTCCCTAGTTTCATCTCTGCCGCCATCGCTGAGAGGAGGCTGTTCTCCCTACACCCTGTGCTGATCGTGAAACTTCCTCCACATCTGCGTGCTGACAAACCACCAGCATGTCCTTAGCAATCCAACGTTGTTCGCTTTACTGTCATGCACAACGGTATGTCCACACAGCCACCGCGCGCAATCGCTTGCCCATGCTGTCGTCACGTGCAGCCGCTGGCCCACGTGGTCGCCATGTGCATTCGCCCATCCACTGAGCTGTCGTGCGCAGATAGTGACCTGCGCAGCCACCGCTCGTCGTCCCTACCATTTAGGTTTCATGACGCTGCCCCGAACCCCGCAAGGGGGGTGACTGCCCCCTTGACCCCTCGCCAGCTGACCGTGCAGCTGGATATGCGTCCACCCTATCTAAATGAACATCATCTGCTCTCGCCATCGAACACTACGACAACTTCCTGCATCACCCCATTGCACTATGTCAGTGCTTAAGGTCCACTCTTCCCCTCTTTGGCAATCTGAATTATTTCCTCCAGTGTTTTCTCGTATGTTTTTCAACCACTGTCAGACTAAGTAGATAGGTTAGTGGAAGAGGTTTGCGTCTTCTCATAATCGACCGTTTGGGATATTGGATTTGGAGCTTTGTTTTCACTGCGTTGCTTGTAATACAGTCCTCCCACCCTCGACTGACGAAAGGGGCTACACCAGCATCATTTTCTCCATATTTAAATTTTTAAAATCGATCATGTTGATTTGTGGTCTGTTTTTTCCATCCTTAGTTTACCTGAGTCTATCCTACCCACGTCATTCTCACTCGTCCTGCATCATGTCAGAGTCAAAAATGAGATTTATAGGTGATTGACATTGGATCTTACAACATGGCATTAAATATTGCATAATATAATTAATATTCAAGGTATAACAAATATTGATAACTTAGTTATTTATTTATGCACATAAATGTTTTGTCAAACGAGATTTAAATATCATGGATACAAAAATGAACACACACTTACTCTATTTATCTATCCCAGGTGACACACCCAATAGATCTAAGCAGAAATGTATATTTTTTCTCATTTTAGCTGTTTTATTCTCTGAATTATCTATTGAATTTCATGAATTTAAATAATTTCAGGTTACAACTTTTTAGATATATTCTTCTAGTATTGTCTTTGTGCCTTTTGAAACTTTGGCTAATTAGCATTTTTGTGCTTTATGTTACTTTGAAAATGCTGGGAAGGCTGGAAGTTTGTCTAAGACTGAATAGTTTTTGATAGAAATGGAATCATTGTTATCGTCCAAGTGGGCTGATAAACCTAAAAATGATGTGTAAATACGTCGTTGATTGGGCTTTTAGATTTATGTAATAAAATTTATAAATACCCTTAATCACTATATACTGTGTATAGATCAAGCAAGGATTTGACCATAGGGAGGCAACAAGCAAGAATTTTTATTCAATTTTAAATAAATTAATTCAAGAATGAATTAATTTTGTAATTAATAAACCTTAATTATATTTAATTATGTCTTTAATTAATCAAAATTCAGTAAAAACTTAATTTTGATTTTTAATATATTCATTCAAAACACTGAAGATAGGATAATTTTAATTATAATATCAGATTAATTCTGATTACTAATTTCCCAATTATTATAAAATTTTATGACGATTTTTGTGAACTAAAATTGGGAATTAATAATCAAGAAGGGGGTTCTGAGATTGGACTTCAAGATGGACAAATTTTTTGATGAAATTTTATATTTAGGTTTTTTATATATTGAATTAAATTTCCAAGCAATAAATTTTGAAATCTAGAGAGAGAAAATAGACAAATTAACCTAGAGAGAGAAAATGAAGAATTCGGGGAAAAACTGAAATCCAACCCTACTTTAAAAATCTAAAAATGCAGAAATGTTCCAAATCTATTTAAAACTAAAGATTAAAATTGAGATCTCGAATCGAAATCAAATTGTAATGCTAATTTCATTCAAAACAACTTCTAGGGCATGTACATTTCGCCCATGCCAAGGCGTTTTAGAATCTCTCAAGAAGAAGTTCAAAATACAAATCAGAAACTTACAATTTTGAATGAAGAATCAAGATCTATCAACTTCCAAAGCAACTCCTGTGTCCTTCCTGGCCAAATCCTTGGGGAGAGCTTCAAAAAGTAATTTTTGCCTTTTTCCAGACCTCTATTGAAAGATCCAACCGTATGGATTGTAGAGGGGTAAAAGAAAAACATTCCCTCAATATTTCAGGTCAATCGGACGTCTAAATCTCAAGATATCATCGTTTTACTGAGGACTAATCTAGGTTGTTGGATTATTTAAAGAAAATAGATTTTTCTGATTGGATGATGCCTTTTTTCCTTGTTTTTGCCGCCCTCAGATCACATCCTGACACGTTTTTTTGTGCTTCAAAAGGGCATAATTATTGTGAAATGATTGCCTCGTTTGAATGGACAACAAAGCACCCTGTCGCCCTTTTAAAAAAAAAAAACAGAAAAGACAAAAGTTAGGTGAGCTTAACAAATTTTTTTAATACACGCATCGTCGATTTCCGCAGGCATTTAATGCATGCGGCAAATCGACGCCACATGTATTAAATAATGAACATCTTTCTATAGATATAAATGCATGTGTGGCGGTTACCGCGTGCAAAAAATGCACACGGCTAACCGACTACGTACGAGGTATCTATTTTAATAAATGCACGCAAAGATCAACTCAGCGTGCATTTATTGCACGGAAAAAACATACCTTTTCTTCTTGCCCTCTGCGCCATTACTTAAAAAAAAATCATTAGCTCATTATGGCATCGCGCATTGCGATGCCATAATGAGCAAATAATGCTCTCTCTCTCTTATTAGTATTAAAAAAATATACATCCACTTATTCGCCCAAATTTTGGGCAAATGATGTTGATGCCACGTGATATAAATATTAATATATTATAAAATGCCAAATAAATAAAATATGTATTATTTAAGTTCGTAAAATCATTTCTTGGCTAAATATTAGTCAGAAAATTGTAAAAAAATATGGAAAAATTCCATAAAAATTAGGAAAGCCATTACCAACTTTTAGCCAAGTATTTTAAGCCTTTAAAAAATAATTATTCAATGCAAAGAGGTCAAATACCATGTAAAAAATACTAAAAATTCAAAACAATAATAAAATCAAGGTGAAAGTTATTTATCTCCATTTATGTATGATAACACGAAAATATGGCCATTAAAACACATAAATATAATGTAATATTCATCGATTAAACATGATAATTTGCAATTTATCATGGGCATCTTGCTTGATGGAATTTCCTCCATGAAACGCGACAAGTGGGCCTTTTGTTCTCCTCCAAGTGGGTCTTTTGTTCACAAAACTATTCCACTATTTTAAGTTGAGATATACTTTATATGTAAACCCACTCCTTCCTTTTATTTGATCTACATCTACCCATTTCAATAATAAATATTGAGTTTCAATAATAAATATTTTAGCTTTTAGTTTTTATTGTGTTTCAACTATCTCATCCATTTCTAATTCGATCCGTTTGCCTCTTACTCTCTCACCCGCACTTATTATCTCTTTTCTCCACATCCTCTTCCCTTCTCTATCTCCTTTCATTCTCTTACTCTATCCTCATCTATCTATTTACCCTTAAGACTCTTTCCCTCTCCCTCCCCCTCTAATAAAAACCAGCTTGAGAAATGTAATTAACTTTCAAATGAAAACCAAGTGTATGGGGATCCATTGAGAGGTACATTTATGTTTTTAAGATTGACCTAATACTTGCAAGGCATTATTCCTTGTACAGAAATTCATGTCAAGATTTTGTTCCACAAGCAAAACTGTATGTTCATCTTGTACTAGTAACTTGGAGATCTTAATTTTTGTTCAAAACCAGGCATTAACTAGAATATGACTTGACTAAACTTTAGGTCTAAGTCCAGGTTTTTACCAAAATTGACCAAGATCTTTCCTACTCATGATCATCACAGAAAGAGCCACTTTGAAACATGGTGCATAAAATAGATTTCTAATTATTATGCACCTATCCTGAATGAGAAAGTTTCAGGCGTTTGACCCTTTTAATAAAATAAATGAATATGAACATGGGCAGAACCGATAAATTTCCCTTTCTCGGCCGCCAGAATTCATTCTTGTTCTACGACCGGCCATCTTCATCATCATCATCATCATCATCATCATCATCATCATGCCTAATTATTGCCTCGCATCTTCTTAAGGTAGCAATGGGCCTTCTTTGATTTATTTTATCTTTTGTTATTTTATACTTCGCGGGGCGTTAGCTCCATTTCTGTCATCTGTTGAGGCGATATTCACGCTCGCCGATATGGGTTCTTTCAATTATGATGCTTGATCAAGGTTTGTTTCTCGATTGATCTCTGTCACTTGCAGAAAATGTGAAGTTCATCAGACATTTCTAAAAGGTATTGCTTATAAGGATATTCTGGTTCTTTTACAATGTCCAAACATTGTTCTTACAACTAGCTTCCGTGAGTTTTGAAATTTGAATTCGATAAGAGTAAAATTTTCAAACATTTCTTCTTCTTCTTCTTCTTCTTCAGCCTGTTAATCTATCCTAGATTAAAGGTTGCTTCTTTCATTGTTTTCTGTTCTTTTTTCATCCAACCGGCCAACCTTTAACCTTATTTTGGGCTTTTGGCTTATTTTCGAACTCAGGGATGGGCGAAGTTTATCTTTTTCTCTGTCATACAAATCAGCTAATGCTCCGATCATGTCGGAATCCTTGTCTCTCACCTGTGTTGAGTTGGGGTTTCGCATCAGTGTTGACTGTGACTGTGGATGATGACAATATCGGTTGATGATGAATCATCATCGACATTGTCACCGTCGTCAATCGGTTGTTGATGAATCATTTTTCCCATCGCCTTCCTGTTTCAAAGAGCTGGCATTTTCAATGGGCATCGTTATGCATTGTTTCCAGACTAATATGTAATATTGAATCATGTTGTTATCATTATCATTGTCATGATCATTCATTGTTTGATGACTAATAGTCATTATCATCATCATTGTCATTTTTCCCATCGCCTTCCTGTTTCAAAGAGCTGACATTTACAATGGGCATCGTTATGCATTGTTTCCAAACTAATATGAAATATTGAATCATGTTGTTATCATTATCATTGTCATGATCATTGGTTGATGGCTAATAGTCGTTATCATCATCATTCTCATAGCCACTGTCATCATCCATCAGTCGATGATGAAGCACCATTGTCATCACCTTCCAGTTTCAAAGAGCTGTTGTTATTATCGTCATCATCATCCATTGTATCTGAGATTAGATGGAGCATTGAACCATGTCCTTGTCAGCATCATCACCTTCAACCTTTGTCTAATCCACAAAATGGATGATGATTTATCGGCGACGATGACAAAAATTAAGGATTATGATGACGATGTCGAATTTGTCATTGTATGGAAACCCTACTGCTTAACTGTCTCCGTGTATCATGAAATTTGTTTTTTGCCTGCCATTTGACGGATTAGGTGGAATAGCTCTGCCAATTTTCTGGAAATGCCTCATTTTTTTGTGATGTTATTTGTGGGATAAGTGACATGATTACATGCCCATGTTCGACTCATAATCTCTTAAACTGACAGGATAAATCCCCACAATTTAAAGCTATCCATTGGCAAGAGATCTCTCTCCTGGTCTATGTATTAAAATGGATGAGCTCTCTTTAGATCCTGTTAGTCTCTTCATTCTCTCCATCGTTTTCTTCTTTCTTTTAACCTTTGTAATCCTGCTTTTGGTTCTCATTCTATTCCTTGCTTCAGGAATTGATCCTCTCCATTTTCAAATTAGTTTGGAGCAAGAAATCAGCTGGCAGTACTGAGACAGTAGTGATCAATAATGATGAGGTATAATTTATCACCTCTCAACGATTTTTATTTGAAATAATATCCAACTTTTAGTTTAAAAACGCTCGGCAGCATAAGCCACCAAGTATGCGATATTCAGTGCGCAAAATATGTTGATCTGAATGCTGATTAGAGGACATAAACTATTTTCTGATGCGAGTTTAAACATCAAATTAATTTCCGACTTTATAATTCAACAACAACGAGTAATATTCCATAATCATTTGGCACGACTTTGTTTAGTAGATATCATTTTTTGGATTTTATTCCTCCACTATGGACTTGGTGAATAATTTTTGAAGTGACTTATACATCTTTTATCTAATTTTTTCTTTCAAAAAGGACATTTATTTCTTGCCATTTCTAGTGATGTTATTTATTACGAATTTGAATAAAGCCTTCATGTTTCTGACAGTTGGTGGCTGGAACATCAAAGAAAATCCGACAACTTACAGGTACTCCTGCTTCAAATAAAACCCCTGCTGAATCAAAATTTAGCCCACGAACTTAGTATTGAATAAAATGACTGTAGAGTGGCCTTTGGTAGCTGTAAGAGAAATTTCAAACCTCATTTTTCACGAGGATGAAGAGCTGAGATTTCTTCAGTTGATCAAAACTCCCGTCTCTGTTCAACTACCAAAATCTAAATCCTGAGTCTCTCTAGTAAGAATCATATCAAAATCTATCTTGATTAGTTGTCAATAAGATTTTAGATCCCTGTTTGAGGACCCTAGCCAGATGAGAAGACACAAATTATCCCTTGATACAGTCAGGATATGTATCGCTATCTTTCGCCTTTGTTCAGTTGCTGTTACAATGCACAAATTTTCATTGGACGAGATTATTTGGGTCTATGCAGCAAATCCAAATGCTCTGAAAGTAAGCAGTGAACTCATCCGTCTGTTCATCACAGGTTCTCCAGCATCCACTCTTATTTGGTCGACTTTTATTTCCATGTATTCGACTGAAGAGGATGTTCTGGTGACAGAGGCCATTCAGAGGGCAGCAGTGATCGCAGAAGCTGAAGGCTCTGCCAGAATCGAACCAACACATTTCGAGAGAGTGCTTCCCCAACTATTGCTAGATTTTTGAGGTAAATTCATCATTTCATCGATTTCTTTATCATATCATCATTATACTATTCATTGGTTATTATATTTTAAAAAAAACTATTTATTGGTTATTAAAACATCTGTCAGGATTTGGTAACAAGAGACATGAGAGAAGGATCAAGAGGTAGAGAGTTATGCCTGGTGTCGGATAAAAAGTCTTGCTCTAATCGATCTGATTAACAGGTGATCAGATCTTGAATTAGGGTTGTATGATTATTCTAAAATTATAGGTCAGTTTGCAATCGAGCATTCTTAATCAGTGGACTATCAATCAATATCGGTCCGTTGGACAGATAGGAATAATAAAAAAAAATAATGACAACAAACTCTCACCCTTTAACTTTCTCACACAAAGTGACGCACACACATACACAGACACCCACAAACTGATCTGCACACACGTGTCTGCCCACCCGAGTATGCGCACACATGCACACACAAGCTCACACGTGCACACACATGCTCACACATGCATGTGTGCTCACAGGCACGCAGATGTGCACACACACACGTAACCACATGCACACGTGGTCACACACAGACATTGACTTCACCACCACAATACACTGCAGATTTTGATTTGATGGAGGATCCGTCAGTGTTACTGCAGCACAACACTGCTGCACCAAAGCTTGTGATACGACCCCCGTTGTATCGAGGTCTCTTTCGTCATCCAACCCTATAATTCCTTTAAATAGGACAGCCTCCCTTGAGGAGGGCAGCCAAGAAGTATCAAGAAATGTGTCTGGGTCCCCGGGAATGTCCATCCTGCCATTATCTTCCCTCCAGCAACATCTACTCCATCAAACCTCCTTCAAGGCGATGTCTACTCCGTCTGCCTCATGTCGCCTAAGTCCACCTGGCATTCTCTGTCCTGGCGCCAACGACCAGCCCGGCATCTTCTCCCTTCCCTTTCCGTCCTCTCCCTGATACAAACTTGGTATCAGCAAGTTCCCTCAACTGGAGCAATTTAAGTTCTTGGAGCAATTAGCCCTCTTGATCAGATTCGATTGATGGGTTGATCATAATCAGGATGGTCTAATCGATCAGATCTGACCACCCAGATCTCGCCTGGTACTGTCTGATCAATCAAGAATTTTGATCATAACAGGTCCAATCTGATTCACGACCGCTAGTGGAGAGATAAAGGAAGGAGCTAGAAAAGGGAGACCAAGATCAACTACTAGATTTGTGGGGTAAGTTCATCTCCAAATTTCGATTCACAACCCCTAATCTTTGTCAAGTCATCATCTTATTTTGTCATTGTTGTTAAATATGCCCCATAATTCAGGATCTTACAGGAAATATGAATGAAAGTTCAGTAATTAAAGAGATAAGTAGTGGTCAAGAAAGGTGGGATCAAAATCAAGAAGGGAGTATTCAGGAAGATGGCAAGAGCTCAGAGAAGATGACATGCTTCACTTCGTCATTAAACCCACTATAGGCATTTTCGTCCTTTACTCCCTTTCCTGTCTTTCCCTTAAATGGTGTGGCCCTCCTCGTTGGAGAGCAGAGAAGATCATTTGGTTATTTTCGCTCCCTCGACGATGTCCTGCCCATCGTGAGTCGTGACACTAGCAGGGATGTCCACTCTGCATTAGCGCAACCCCTCTTCGGCGATGTCCACTCTGCCAAAACCCTCCCTCAGCAACATCCATCTTGCTGATCTGCCTCTTATTCTCGTTTCCGGATACGAACGACATCAGTTTGTGTCAGAAGTACAAGAATCATAATCAACTACAGAAAGGAAAGATACAATATGATCTCTCCCTAGGCATCACTAATTCTACGCTGGTCTTCGGATCATCACAATCTTGAGAGCGAGAAATTCCCCCTTTCTAGATCTCGGTCATGTTTATAGAAATGAAGGAAATAAAGGGCTATAAAGCGTGTTTTCATTCTTCTGAGACTTGTAATTTGTGTTAAATCTGACCATTTTCTTCATGTTTGCTGAGATGAACATGAAGAGAGAGGGCCGAGTTAGTGATGTTTATAAAACCCATTTGATAATTTTTATTTAATCGAATAACTTATCAAATTTACATTTAAATCATCCTAAAGTTGTTCCTAAAGATCCACTGACTGTTCTGGGTCACCTCATCTTCATGTGAGCAAGAGAGGGCCCCTTACCACCCACACCATGTCTTTCATGTGAGCAAGAGAGAAACGTCATCCATCCCCTATCATCCCATCCCACGTCATCGTTCCTGGCCCACAAATGTTATCTGTCTTCCATGTGAGCATGTGATAAACATCATCTATCCCTTCCATGATCGTTCTGTCCCACCCACGTCATCCATCATGTGAGGGAGAGAAGCGTCATCCTTCACATCCACACTCGTCCCATCCCATCAACGTCACCACGTCATCCATCCAGTCCACTATCATCATCTTCCACCCACGTCATCCATCCAGTCCACTATTGTCCTGCCCCACCCACTTCATCGGTCTTCCATGGGAGCGAGATATGAGCGTCATCCGTCTCATCCATGTCATCACGTCATCCATCTTCCATGTGAGCGAGATATGAGCGTCCTCCGTCTCATCCATGTCATCACGTCATCCATCTTTCATGTGAGTGAGAGAAGTGTCATCCATGCAGTCCACTATCGTCCAGTTCCATCCATGGCACCACGTCATCCATATTCAACGGTTGCAAGAGATAAACGTCATCCCCCAGTTTACTGTTGTCCCGTCCCATCCATGGCGCCACCTCACCCATCTTTTATGAAAGAGGGAGAGAGTCGTCATCCGTCCAGGCCTTGATAGTCCCGTCCCGTCCATGGCGCCACTTCATCCGTATTCGACGTTGGCAAGAGATAAACGTCATCCTCCCAGTCCATTGTCATCCCGTCCTCACCATTCTTCAATGAGAGCGGAAGAGAATCGTCATCCGTCCAGCCCATGATCGTCCCGTCCCATCAACGGCACCACGTCATCCGTATTTGACGTGGCATGGGATAAACGTCACCCCAGTCCACTGTCATCCCGTCCCGTCCATGGTGCCACCTCACCCATCTTTTATGATAGCGGGAGAGAGTCGTCATCTGTCCAGCCCATTATCTTCCCGTCCCGTCCACGGCGCCACCTCACCCATCGTTTATGAGGGCGGGGAGAGTCGTCATCCGTCCAGCCCATTATCTTCGCGTCCCGTCGACGGCACTACGTCACCCGTATTCAACGTGGGCGGTGGCGAGAGATCAACGTCATCCTGTGTCCACAGTCGCCCCTTCCCATCCGTCCCATATGAGCAGAAGATGATCGTCTTCCGTCCGTCCATTATCGTCCCGTCACATCTCGTCATCCTCCACCGACCCGGAAGCGGTGGGCCCCACAAAGATGGGTGCAAGACTTATCTGAATAGAGGTTCGGTTCGTTCTTGGAGACGTTCGAAGCTCGTCGTCGTTCTTCCACCTGTCGAGCGATCTTCAATCACAGCGAGACGAGTTCTAGAGAGAGATAGAGAGTTCTCACTTGATAGATTTTTCTACAGAGAGAGAGAGAGAGAGAGATAGAGATAGAGATAGAGATTAAGAGTTAGAGAGAGAGAGAGAGATGTCTTGTGCTCTCTGCTTGTGTGCGCCGCCGAGTGTCGTGAGAAGACGCGTTCTTCTTCTGGTTGCGGGCAGCATCTCGTTTTCTGCCGCTTTCTCGTCTAACTCTTTGCTGGGTTTTGGCGCCGTTGCTCCGGGCTGTCCTCCTTCTTCTTCTTCTTCTTTGTCTTCCGGTGGTGGGGTTGTTGTTGGGTGCAGTCAGTGGCGCTGGCCTGAGCTTGGTCCTTTCAGGAAGATGGAGGTGGGTCTCTTCCGTTTTATCTCTTTTTCTCTCTCTATGATCGTTGTGTTTGTTTCTCTGTCTTCGTTATATTTGTCCTTTCTTGACTTCTCTCTCTGTTATTCTTGGTCTTTTCAAGAAGATGGAGGTGGGTCTCTTCCGTTTTCTCTTTCTCTCTCTATATGATCGTTGTGTTTGTTCTCTGTCATCGTTATATTTGTACTTTCTTTACTTCTCTCTCTGTTACTCTTAGTCCTTTCCAGAAGATGGAGGTGGGTCTCTTCCGTTTTATCTCTTTCTCTCTCTATATGATCGTTGTGTTTGTTTCTCTGTCATCGGTATATTTGTACTTTCTTTACATCTCTCTCTGTTACTCTTAGTCTTTTCAAGAAGATGGAGGTGGGTCTCGTCCGTTTCTCTTTTTTTTTCTCTCTCTATGATCGTTGTGTTTGTTTCTCTATCATCGGTGTATTTGTCCTTTCTTTACTTCTCTCTCTGTCTCTCTTAGTCTTTTCAGGAAGATGGAGGTGGGTCTCTTCCCTTTTATCGCTTTCTATCTCTTTATGATCGTTGTGTTTGTTTCTCTATCATCGGGGTATTTGTCCTTTCTTTACTTCTCTCTCTGTCTCTCTTAGTCTTTTCAGGAAGATGGAGGTGGGTCTCTTCCCTTTTATCTCTTTCTCTCTCACTATGATCGCCGTGTTTGTTTCTCTATCTTCGTTATATTTGTCCTTTCGTTACTTCTCTCTCTGTCTCTCTTAATCCTTTCAGGAAGATGGAGGTGGGTCTTTTCCGTTTCTCTTTTTTTTTTTTCTCTCTCTCTCTCTCTATGATCGTTGTGTTTGTTTCTCTATCATCGGTATATTTGTCCTTTCTTTTCTTCTCTCTCTAAAGGAAGACGGAGGTGGGTCTCTTCCGTTTTATCTCTCTCTTTCTCTCTCTGTCTCTCAGTTTTTTTCGTTACCTCTCTCTCCCCCTGCAAATTTTTTCATTACCATCGCTATATTTTTCCTTCCTTTACATATTTCTCTGTCTCTCCTTTGATTCTCTATCCTCGCTAAATTCAACCCTTTCTTTCTTTTCCTCTGTCTCTCTCTCTCTCCTTTGTTTCTTTATCCTCATTTTATTCCTTTTTTTCTTTCTTTTCCTCTCTCTCTCTTCTTTGTTTTCATATCCTAAACGCGCTATATTCGTCCCTTTTTTTTCTATGCTCCTCTCTCTCTTCTTTGTTTCTGTATCCTCTCTATATTCTTTACTTTCTTTTTTATCCACTCTCTCTTCTCTTTGTTTCTCTATCTTCTTTATTTACTCCCTTTCTTATTCTCTCTCTTTCTCTTTGTTTCTCTATCCTCTCTCTCTCTCTTTGTTTCTCTATTCTCGCTATATAACTCCTTTTCTTTCAATACCCCTCTGTCTCCCTTGCTGCCCTTCTCTCTCTCTTTCTCTCTCCCCCTCTCATTGTCCACTTATATTTCTATCTTTTCTTCGTCTCTTTTTCTTTGATTTATTTGTTTATTCTTTTTTTCTTCAAAAACAATTTTGGTTTATTATATCTTTTTTTTATTTCTTCTCATTTCTTTCGGCTTTTCCATTTAAACTTAGCACGGAGGCGTGCTTTCAGTTTTCTATCAATTCGTTTTATCTTCTCATTTCTTGTACCATCTCAAGTTTTTAGCATTTGTGGAGAAAGTTTTCTTTCGGAGTTTGTTCGCAGAGGCAACAAAATTGAGTTTAAGTTGTGCAAGGTTGCGATAAGTGCAGGCTGTCTGATTTTCCTTTTGTTCACATTAATGTCAATCTCAACCCTGCACTCCAAAATTTATAAGCCTGGATTAAGTTTTTAAGACGAACAATGGTAATGTGATGGAACTGGACAATGCAATGCTTTGGTATTTTTTGGAAATTTGAAAGAAAATACAAGATGTTGTGGAAAGCTTCGAATTTTTCCTGTAATAGTTTATGGCGTCAAATTTATTTCTATGAAACATAAATATTCCTTGAACTTACATAAACTCATTATAAATATATTGAAGCGAAGAATATATTGTGGGATGCTTCTCAATTGTTTCTGTGAGGGAGACTTCATGGTTGAAATTTATTTAATTTATTTTGTATAATCTTGACAAAACAAGGAGTATATTGTGGAAAGCTTCACGACTGTATATGACAGAGACTTAATGGGTTGATCTATTGTATTTGCTTATCTTAATTCTTAAGTAATTAGTATTAAATTTTTAAAAAATGATAATACATATGGCAAAAAATGTTTCTCTGTGTTCCAAATTCTCCTTCAAGTTTCGTAAATTTGTATCTAACATGTATTGTTTGCTGTCCTTGAGACTGAATTTTTTATATGAATTTTATCAGCAACTGAGGGCTAGAGGATCAATCTCGAAGAACAAGGGGCTGATTGCACATCTGCAACAGTATGGGATAATCAAGTCGACGGAGGTTGCTGAGGTTATGGAAACTGTTGACAGAGGTTTGTTTGTACCAGATGGAACTGCTGCCTACATCGATACTCCGATGCCCATTGGGTATAATGCCACCATATCGGCGCCTCACATGCATGCCATGTGTCTGGAGCTGCTAAAACACCATTTGCAGCCTGGAATGAGAGCTCTGGATATCGGTTCAGGTTCATTGACTGCTCTTTTAATATGGTCTTGTTTTTTCTCTGAGATTATGTAATAAACCTGGGCATGCTCATTATTTTACATTCAATCAGCCTGTACAGACACCGTTCACCTGATCAGGGTTCCCTTGTCCCTTATTATGGTTATTTGTCATTCTCGCCAGTCGTCCGTGATGAAGATGATGAAATCTTCGTCATCATCGGCACCCTATCAGGGAACAACGTCGTGGACGACGAGGACGATGAAGAGTGGAGAAGGATGAATCGTCAAGCTCATTGTTACTTCTCTGCAATTGGGATGATGGTAATAAGATCATCAACGCTATTGTCAATCGAGACATGGACAATGGAGAGGATGATGATGATGGAATTACAAATCTGCTCCTCCATTATCCTTGTCATTGGTCCATGTCAGGATAATGACGGGAAAGATGAAGCAATCATCTTCTCTGTCAATTGTTCTTAAACAGGATAACGAGGATGAAATCATCATTGCCACAGGCCCTTGTGACAATGATGATGACTCTGGTGATTTTGTGGAAAAAATTCATCATCTTCCGTCAATTCCTCCCAATATAGATAAACTTAAAGTGCAAGTTATATCCTCTCTAGCCTGCTTATATGCTTGAATTCTCTTGTCCAAGTCGTGATTTCTCTTTTCTGCATACAAGTTTGCTTCTATTTATCAAAAGCAGAATAGGAAATTCTGTTAGATATATTGCTTAATCTAACTTTCGATTCAATCTCCCGATTAATAACTGGCAAACTTTATCTTCCATTGTTATCTACGGTGAGAAAATTTGAAAAAGTTGCTGGTTTTTTATTGTGGGCCAGATTTTTTGTGTTGGAGAACATATCTATACTACGTTCTTTATAAATGTGCACTTTTTTGGTTTATTTTATCAATGCACTTTCATTTATTGTAATTATCTGATAGATCAAGAATCTTGAACTCCGCTAATGATTATATCCATTTTACAAAATTTTAAGACGGCCCACTTGCCAATCCGTCCCTTGTCAATGCAGATTTCTCTTGCAATTTTATCCAAGTTATATTGCTAGGGAGAATAATTTCGATCATATAAGAATCTCCATTCCTCAGAAACCGATTGAATCATCCTTCATGCCATTTGGGGCAAAAATGTGCAGGAACTGGCTACTTGACCGCATGTTTTGCACTCATGGTTGGACCACAAGGCCGTTCTGTGGGCGTTGAGCACATCCCCAAACTTGTGACTTCTTCGATCGAGAATGTCAAAAGAAGTGCCGCTGCAGATCTCATGAAATCAGGCTGCCTTTCCTTACATGCTGCTGGTATATTCCTGCCCTGAATTCCTCATTTGCCATCGACACTTAATTTGGTGATATAACTTTCGTTTGTTCTCCAGTCAAGTGTGAGAGAAAAATATATTTGAAGTATAGTTCATTGTTATCTAAGTTTCCCTGCGAAAAATTTCCCTGCAAAGAAGATGCGCAATTACTGATGTGCAACTTAGAGTCTTCGTTATCTAAGTTGTGTTTGCCATCCGTGATGATGATGAGAGGACAGTGATGCAGTCACCATAGTTACTTGTCACTAGTCTGCGACCAGGATGTGGAGGATGATAACGACGGAGGCCCGAATCTCTTCCATCTTCTGATTCAAAGCTTCTAGTCTTTGGTCAATATGACAAGATGACAATGAATCATCATCATCATCCTCATCAAACAGTCTGAGAACGTTTGTAAAAGATGACCTTTGTCATCATCCTTACCACTTTTCTAAAACATCATCATTCTTACAGCTGGATCACTTGTGCGCAACAATGATGATGATGGGTTTGTAAGGGTTATGATCTCAATGAGGATCATGATTTAGGGATGATGACGACGATGCCAGCCATGGATGGTGAACGCTAACTTGAAGCACTTCATACCACCACGGGTGCACAAATTTTAAGTTTGCTTCGATAACATGGCCCAGTAAAAACTTCATTTATTTCTTTCTTTAAAAAAACTTCATGTAGTCGTGCAAACTTGCACGAGTATATTGGATTGGGTCCCATAGAGCTATTAAGCGCGTAGTAGTAAAATGAGCTTTGAAAGTTTTCTGCATAGAAAGAATCAAACCTTATGCCATTGGAATGCTGTGCATTAATGGAATTCGGTCTGGTAGATATCTCTTTGGTGTATAGCAGGAAAGGGCTTTGAAACTTTTCATTGTAGAAGGACCATAACTTTCACTTGTTTCTGTAAAATAGCTGAGATTCGGTCTGTTTTGCATACAGTAAAGGGAAGTAGGTAAGTAGGTAGTAAGGGGTCCTGAAAAGTTTCTAAGGATTCGAAATTTCTTTGGCAGATGGGCGCCTTGGATGGCCGGATGAGGGGCCTTATGATGCGATCCACGTCGGTGCTGCAGCTGGGCTCCTGCCTGAGCCGCTGATCCAGCAGCTGAAGCCTGGGGGCAGAATGGTAATTCCTGTTGGCAATATCTTTCAGGAGTTGAAGGTGGTGAACAAAAACATGGATGGCTCCATCAGTACCCGCGACGAGACCTCAGTTCGCTATGTGCCTTTGACATCCAAAGAGGAGCAGTTGGAAGGCTTTTGATGGCTTCGGTTTAAGTACTGCCGCTACTACTAGTACGGCTGCTAGCTGTGTATGATCTCTTCCTTGTTTTCTCTTGTTCATAAAGCTTGCGTCCTTTGTATATAAAGTTTCATCCAGCTGCAGCCGTAGCAAGAATAAGATGGACACACTTGTACATACTTGGGGTTTCTTTTGAGTGTTTTTTTGCCATGTGATATCAGAGATTGTGAGGACTTGGGAGGTACAACTTTTGGCCAAGTAAAAAATTAGAGGCCTCATTGTCTTAGTAAAATAAAGTGATAATTGATGATCTAGATAGGGAGGGCATGACTTGGGTGAATTTTTTGGTCGCACCAAAACCCTTGTGCGATGCAAAATTTTGCATGGCACATTGGACAAATGTGCACAAATGATTGAGAGAGAAAAAAGAGTGTGAGATATACATATAGAAATGCAACAAAAAAATGAGGGGAGAGAGGAGAGAGAGTGGCATAGAGAGAGGGAGTGAAGAGTGAGAGTGAGAAGAGAGAAAAAGAGAGGAGCAATAGAGAGAGAGAGAGAGTGATGTCAGACGTCGTCAGGGACATCGTCTGGTCAATACCGAGTATGATGGCTTGGTATCGATAATAGATGGTGGTATTGAACATCGATGGTGTTGTTGTGAGACGGATAAACACTAACGGGTCGATGTGACTACGATGCACTCAGTGAGTACCCTACATGTCGTACGTGTAGTTTTTGACTCGAGGGAGGCATCGAGCTCCAAGATTGGCGGCGGATTCTGCACCTGGGCGCACGACAATGATCAAGAATCCCATAGGTTGGCTCGAGGAGGAATCTACCCGATCATCTAGGGGGGGGGGGTGATTTCACGTCGCCAGATATGCAGGGAGGCTGAAATTTCAGTCCACGGCAAACATATTTTCCGGACCAGAAGATATCGTCGATTTTTCCTGGGTGGAAGGGGGGGGATTCAATCAAATTGGTCGTCCGCTCAGAAAAAAGGCGACGGCGGCTTCGGATCTACCAGGAAAGGAAGATATGGGTCCTCCTCGCCTGCCCAATTCCCTCCCTGTCTTCTCCTCTACACTCTCTTCTTCCTTCCTCTATGATCTTCTCTTGAGCGAGGAAGGGAGACCAGAACGAAACGACGCCTATTCTTCTCTTTGTTCTTACTGGTCTGAAGAACTAGGGCACCCCCCTCTTCCCTTGTAAAGGGGGAAGAGGTCAAATGGGCCGCCTTAAGTGGGTCAATAGGGGGAATGAAATTAGGTCCATTAGGGGCCATTATAGAACAGGCCCCCATTACACATAGAAGGGGAAAATTAAAAATTAAAAGAAAAAGGGGAAAGGACTAGAGGCCCCTTCCCATGGCGATGAAAGTGCAGGCAAGGGACGCGTCACGGTGCGACGAAAACTGGACGAGTATGAAGAAAACACAAAATATGACTAAAAGAAAAATGATGAAATCAAACTATGATAATCGAGCAGTTTCACTGGGCTGTTGACAGTAGTGGCGGGCGGCGCGGACGACGTCGTCGATGATTCTTGATGGTGTGCGCCATTAAAGAGAGTTGAGATAGAGAGAGATGGATAAGTTGATGTAAAAAATATGTGGTCGGCAAACCAATCTCACATTTAATATCTTGTTCCATGTTCATTATTAAAACATATTAACTGTAGTGCACATGTGATACTTATAATTTGTTCATGAATATATAATCACATATGTTGCATTATGATGAGATAATAATACAGAGATCAAAAGTCTTTAAGCATGTGTTCTTATTGTTATTATTTAGAGGATACTCGAGAAGGTTATCAAAGTATTCGGATAGAAAATCACTATCTAGCATCACTCATATTATGAGTAGGGCTAGTCCCAGATCCATTACAATGGTTACAATAAGTATAGATAATGGGTGTTGTTTAACAAAAATATTTCACCGATTGGATCTGTATTAATCCCTAAGTGATTTTATAATAAAATATCCATCAGGTTAATTGACATCACGGTTGTGTAAGTGGTCCTTGGATGTGAAACATCAAAGACATTTGATCATAGATTCTAAATAGCCTTAGATTCAATGCATAAAGAATTTCACAAATATGATTGAGTGGTTCAGATAGGATCGTCTACCCTCACATATAAGAGAAGAAAACTATATGAAAATGATGCGATGAAGTCCTTAGCCAAGGTAGTAAAATATCAGAGAATAGTTCTACGATAATTTCGAATACATCAGTACTGACTCAGATGACCCAATAGGATTTAATAGTTGACCATACGCTAAGTTATCCTAGGAACGTCAAGTTGATGGATGACTATATATTCATGGTAACTGATGACGAATATGCTCCTTAAGTGACTCGATACACACTCCTTTGTATCTTCTAGAGTATGAGGTATAGCTTGCCACCCCACAGGTTGGATACTCAACTTATTGATTGGGTTAAATTGATAAGATATTAATTTATCAAAATGATGACATAATTAATTAATTTGGAAGGCCAACAAAAGTTATTAGACAACTGGAGTCGTTAACTAGACTGATACACAAGCCTAGAGGGTCATGAAGAAATGGTATTTTGGACATCTAAATATAGACTTAAGTTTTTGGAAATTTTTATGAAAAATACCCACTTAGTATAAATAGGGGAATGCCATAAATGAAATTCACCCATGTCAGGCTTGTTTGGGGACCTTCCTCTTCTTCTCCCTTCTCCTTAGACAAAATTCCCTTCTCTCCAATTCCAATGTGATCATTACATCCTAACAATGGCGACGGAGGTTGGACAGAGCTCACCAAGGAGCATGAGGAAATTTGAGGTGCCGAGGATTGCGTGGACACATCTAGAGGTTGCACACATGAACAACTTCACACAACTCACATCAAGATTAAATGAAGCACGGATGCAATTTGTGAGAAGGTTATTCGTTTCATGTCTTCTGTGAATTTTTCTGCGTCTTCATCTAGATCTAGGCCCTAGAACCCAACACGAGCAAGAGATGATAAAAAGAGGGTCGATAGAGAAGAGCCATAGAAATAGAAATAGATGAATGAGACTACACGATGAATATAAAGCTATTGGGAGAAGATATAGATACATAGAGAGTGAGGGAGAGAGAGATAGAGGAACATAGAGGCAGAGAGATAGAGAGATAGGGAGACAGCGAGACATAGAGTCACTGATAAATAAAGACAGATAGACATAGAGATAGAGAGACATAGAGACATAGAGACATAGAGACATAGAGTCAGAGAGACATAAAGGCAGAGAGACCTAGAGATAGAGAGACAGAGACACATAGAGTCAACGAGACATAAAGATAGAGAGATAGAGAGTCATAGAGTCATAGAGTTACAGAGTCAGAGAGTTAGAGAGACAGAGAGACAAAAAAACAAAGAGACAGAGAGAGAGGAGCAATAGAGTAAAGAGCAATAAAGAGAGAGATGTAATGAAAGCTATTGAGAGAAGAAGAGAGAAATAGAGCAAGACAGATATAGAGAGAGATAGAGATGGAGAGGGAGATAGAGAGAGAATATTGAGAGAGGGAAAGAAAGCTATTGGGAGAAGAAATGGAGAGAGGAGCAAGAGAGAAGGAGAAAGCTTTTGGGAGAAGAGAGAGAGAGAGCACAAGAGAGAGAGAGGAGTGAGAGTGGGAAAAAAGATTATTGGGAGAAGAGAGAGAGGGAGAGGAAGAAAACTATATGGATAAGTGAGAGGGAGAAAACTTTAGGAAGACGAGAGAGGCAGAGAAGTGAGGGAGAGGGAGAAAGCTATTGGGAGAACAGAGGGATAGAGGAGCAAGAGAGAGAGAGAGGAGTGAAGAGAGGGAGAAAGCTTTAGAGAGAAGTGAGAGAGAGGGAGCACGAGAGAGAGAGGAGTGAAGAGAGGGAGAAAGCTTTAGGGAGAAGAGAGAGAGTACCAGAGACAGGAGTGAAGAGAGGGATACAAATATAGGGAGGCGAGAGAGAGGAATGCGAGCGGGAAAAAAAGCTTTTTGGGAGAAGATATAGAGGGAGAGGGAGAAAACAATAAGGATAATAGAGAGGTAGAAAGCTATAGCAAGAAGAGAGAGATAAGTGAGAGACAGGGAGAAAGCTAGAGGGAGAAGAGAGATAAAGATAAGCAAGAGAGGAGAAAGCTATTGGATGAAAACAGAGGAGAGGGAGAGAGAGACAAAGAGAGAAAGATAGAGAGAGAGCCAGGGGGAGAAGAGCAAATGAGATAGAGAGTCAGGCAGAGAAGAGCAAGAGAGAAAGATAAAAATAATCAATCTAGAGAGCAAGGAGGAGAAAAGTGAGTGAATGAAGAATGACTGATAGAAAGAGTGGGAGAGGAGAAAGTGAATTAAATAGAAGAGAGCGAGACATCATGCAAAAAAGACAAAAAATGATTGCCAGAGAGAGGGAGAGGAAGTAGGGAGAGAGTGAGCAAGACAAGAATGATTGAGAGAGAGAGAGGGAGAGAAGTGTGAGTTCAAAGGAGAGATTGACATTTCAAAGGAAGAGATCGAATTGTATACTTTTTAAAAAAGATGGATAGGACCTCACATTCTCACTGCACGTCTCTCTGTGGTGTGTAGTAAAATTTCTGGTGACTGCCAGATATGTAGTTTGAAACTCAGACCAGACTGCACATCACACCAAAATTGCATTGGTCGCAGGAAAGGGCCTTTCCTAGAGCTGGCATAGAATCTATGAACGGAAGAAAGAAAGGCATGCAAGTGGATCCACCAGGCAGCCCAGTCCACTAATGAAGCTACTTAAACCCTCTTCTGTGCCCCATCTGGGCAGAACCCAAGTTGTAGGTCACCCAAACCATATCTCTGTCTATGGTTCGACATTTAGGACCGAAGACCGTGATAAGCCTAAAATTGGTTAGTCAAATTTGAGTAATAGTGTCATTAGGATTAGGTGTATGCAATAATTTTATAATGTTTCCCTTAATCAAAATTAGAAAGAATAGGATGTCAAAGGGGTCGACCCACACGGAGGCACTTTCTCAAGGAATTTTCATTATATTTTTTTGTTTGAATTAATTTTGAGAATGAACTATGTACTTAGTGAGCCCTTTTATGATTAATTTGGTTTTATAACTACTGAAAGATATTTAGATTCTTTCTATTGGTATTTAAGTTTTCGGTCAGAGTACTGGAGAGATTAATTTTCTGACCCATATATCAAAGAGTTTTTATGTTTTTAATTGAGTTATTAAGGAAAACAATCGGATTCAAAATTGGACTTCAAGATGGACGGATTTTCGATTGAAACTTTAGATTTAGGAAGAATAGATAAGGAATTAAATTGTGCCACAATCGATTTCCAAATCTAGAGAGAGAAAATAGGTGATATAACCGAAAGAGAGAAGGTGGAGGAAAGTTGGGGAAAGAGAGTTGTAGGTGAAATTTGAGTTTGATCTATGGGTCTAAGCTATCAGATGAGATGCGAAACAGTTTAGAAATGAAGATATACACTCAGATATCGACTTATAACAAAATGCAATGTTAATCACAATTTAAATAACCTCCCAGGGCATGCACATTGCCCATGCCTTGGCATTTTGAAAACGTTCAAGAATATTTTCAAAACGTGAAGAAGAAACTTTCAATTTCAATCCCCGAATCAAGAAATGTCGACTTCAAAAGAAGCTCCTATGTCCTTGCTGGTCAAAACTAGTTGGGAGGGCTTCCTCGGTGATTTTCCCATTTCTCCTGGCCTCTATTTAATAGTCTAACCGCTGGGATCTTGATATTGAAAAGACAAACCTACCCTCAAAATTTAGGCTACAATCGGACGGTTGGATCACATGATATTGTCAATTTAATCTCACTTAATCTCAGCCTTCAGATTCATTTTTAACTCTCCTCCACGCCGGCCCCACCCAGGTGAGAATGGCACCGTTTGATTTGCTAGGTACTTTTTTCTTGTTATCTCCACCATCAGATCACGTGCCGCCACGTTTGTGCACACTATAAACAACACAATCAATGCCCCTTAATGAGACAGAGAGAATATACCTTTTAAGTGACTGAGGGTGGTGCCACGTTGCCCGATCTGCGTCCGTGCTGCCTTGATTTTAGTTATTTAATGCGTGCTCATTACGAATTCTCACGTGCATTTATTGCAGAAAAGACAGAAAATTCTCATCAAGCCACCCGCACCACGTATTCTCAAAAAAAATTGTTTGGATAATTATGGCATCGCAAATCACAATACCATATTTATCTGATGATGAATGATTGGCTGCTCCAATCATTCGCCCAACATTGGGCGAGCTGTTATTCTACGTGGCGGGTGTAGTAAAATCCCTAAAATGTATTATTAAATGCCAAATAAAATCAAGAGATGTATTCTATTAACTCAAAAAAATATTTCTTTGCTGAATACTGGTCAGAAAATTATAATAAAAATATGGGAAAATTCTAGAAGAATTAGCAAATGCCTTAACAGCTATTAGCCAAGTATTTTATGCCCTACAAAAATTAATCTTTCAATACACTAAGGTCAGGATGTCATGTAAAAATAGTTAAAAAATACAAACAAATCATAAGAACATAGTGCAAGCTATTTATGTCCATATAATTATGATTTCATGCAAATATGGACATTAGAGAACATATATTTATGTAATATGCATCAATTTTGTAAGCTAACTTGCAAGTATTCAGACCGGTTTGACCAGACCAAACTGGGACCATAGGTCCTCCATTTGAGGGAGGACCGAAATTGGAAGTATATTACTTGATAGCGTTTCAAGATTTTTCATAAAATTCTAGAAATATGAAATCCAACTTGATGGAGAAGTTCCTATTGAGCTCAATGTAGATGCCATATATTTGACTTTTGTGGGCTCCAACTTAATGTAGAGGATATTTAACATTACTATGAACATAAATTTTCTACTTTGATTTTGACATTGACTTGTCAACCTTACCAGACCGGGACCAGTCCAGAGCAGACAGGGACTGGATAAGAACATACTGGGACTGGACCGAAGTTTAGGTAAGGTATAGGTCTTTGGTAAAAGCCTGGACTGCCCAGGGACCATCAAAACCTATTTCCCTCAGTTGTAATTCTCTCTGTTTTGATCTACGGGTTGATCTGGTTTTTCTTAAGAGCAATGACTTGTCGTTGACAATCCTTCATCATTTGATATCTGTTCTAGTCCTCTCAACCTTGGGAGCCTAATACCAACATGTATCCACATAGACTTCCCAAGAGATACTCCAATGAAATAGAGCAGAAGATAGTCTTGGATTTAGAACAAAAATAGAACAAGAAGTAGAGAATTAAGATGAAGATTGAAAGAGGAACGAAGATCCTGTCCCCCTTTCCGGCCTCCAAAGACTCCCATTCCCAGACCTTAGCTGAAGCTGCCCTTTGTATAACAGAATCTTGAAAGATGTCTCTTCCCCGCCTCTTATCTGATTCAGTTATTTATAGGATCTCCCGACTTATTTGGCTCTCTTATTAGTACAACGCCGACATATATTAGAAAGCAACTTATATGAACCTATCTTTATCTTTCCCTCTATCATTGCACTCTATTCTTTTAAGACGGGCACAGTTTGAATCAAGAAGATTTCTAATTTTTAATTGAAATGTTATCAATAACCTCCAATCAGGGGCATTCAAAAAGGTTATGATCTCTCCAGGTTAAGCACTACCTGATGTGTCTGCTCTACATCAGTTTCCTTTTTTCTTTTTTGCATAAAGATTTCCTTCTTTGTAAAAATTTTTTAATCTAACAACAGTCACGACAAGAATCAGATGGAGAAAATTGTATATGCTTTGGGTTTCTTTAGGGCTACAAACTGTGAACCCTGACCAATACCATCTCAGATAAAAAATTTGGAGGAATACCTTTTGGAAAAGTATTAAATGTCAAGCCTCACTGTCTTTGTCAAATTGCGTGACTAGATTTATTAGGCATAGCAAGAAAGATATGGATAAACGTGTATACACATGGGCTTCTGCTTTTTTTAGATGTTTTGGGCTTTTAAGACCATACACTTAGAAATCTAACCAAATACAGGTAAAAAACTTAGGAGGCATAAATTCTGGCTATATATGGCATAAACAAGCTGATGGCGAGGACGCCAACACTTTAGCATCGAACGCGTCACCACGGTCAACCGGAGTCAACACACCCGCTATGGACCACGGTCAACCGGAGTCAACCGAAGTCAACATGCCACAACCGTCGACAAGCACGTCTCCACCCACGCACATCCCTACGCGCGTCATGACACGATGCCAGAGGCAGATCCACAACTGCCCTTTGGCGTGACACGGCGCACGTCTTTATTTTCTCGTCTTTATTTTCTCGTCATTTTCTCTTTCCTCCAAGGCCTATATATAGGCCATTGTTTTCAAGAAACATTAGGCAATCATAATTCAAGAATCGAGTTTTTGTTTAACTCTTCTTGGAGGATTGCCCAGCCTCCCCTATCTTCCACCTTCCAAACCCTAGTCGCCGTCGCCGCCGCCGCTGGTGCCACTGCCGCCACTGCCGCGGCCTTGCGACGTCGGCCTCCCCTCTCCTCTCTCTTTCTCTTCTCTATCTCTTTCTCTCCAAGGGGGCCACCCAGACTGCCTGCGCGCCACCCGCTACCTGGTGCCGCCCCGCGCTGCCCGCACGCCGCCTGCGCGCCGCCTGCGCGCCGCGCGCCGCCCGTGCCGCCATCGCGCTTCGCGCCGCCGTGCCGCCTGCGCCGCCGCGCGCCGCGCCGCCCGCGCGTTGCCTGCGCGCCGTCTGCGCGCCGCTCGCGCATTGTCCACGCGCCGCCCTCGCCTGCCCTGACAGCCTTCGCCAGGGCCGCCCGAGACCGCACTCCGGCTGCCCCTGTCCGGACGTCGTCAGCGCTTCAAGCCGCGCGCGCTGCGCGCGCTCAGGTGCGCTCCACCGTGCTCCGCGCACTCCGCGCGCGCGCCGGCGCTCTGCGAGCCTCGTCCTCATCTTGTGGGCTGCTGAACGCCCGGATTCACCCAGCCTCGTCACGTTTAGAATTGCCCGCAACCTCTTCACGCACTGCGGTGCTGAGGTACGCCTGAACTCTTTGGTGTTGACGTGTTCTCCGTCCAGTGTTTTCTCGAGAAGTTTCCACCGCCGTCGGAATCTGAATTGGCTTCGATTCTCTGCTTCTTCAACCTACCTCTCAAGATTTCCTCGCGATGCGAATTCGACGTATTGATTTCGGTGCTTAGGCATCGTCGCGGTGGGGGAAGACAGTACTCCCACCCTCGATAAGGGTCGGAGCTGCACCACCAGATTTTGATCGGTTTTAAAGTCCGGATCCGACCGTGAATTTCTGTGGATTGTTTTATCCCTCACGCCTATCCTACCCCTAGTCTTGTCGTCCCGCCCTTCCTCGCCTACCCCGTAGTCGTCCTACGTCAAATTGGTATCAGAGCCTAACCTGTTAGCCTAGTCGTTTCCGCCATCGTAGACGTCTACATTCATCATCATCTATCAGTTCCTTGCATGCATTTGCGTTCCGGCAAACGAGTCGCCGCTCCGATGACAGACCAACCCCAAGACGGTCGTGAGGTGTCTGTCCCTATCCACGAGTTGTCGTCATCCGTACCACCGACCTCTTCTCGAGGAGACATCGATCGTGTATTAGATGTTGTCAAGAACGGTTTTCGTGATGTCAATACACGAATTACCAATATGGACAATCGTCTAACTAGTTCGATCGATGCGGTGAGCGAACGGACTTATCAACTCGAAAATAGAGGTTTGGATCGACATCGCCGTGATCGCGAGAACCACTTTCCCCCAGATCCTAGATCTCGAGATCGTGATAGGAATCATCGCGACATTGATGATCCTATACGACCCAAAGATAGATCCGGAAGCCGAAATCAGAATCGTCTCGAGCGAGACGATCCGATTCCTCTGGATATTCGTACTCCGGTTCATGATAGAAATCGTCGCGACGATTACTCTCCGCCCGAACCTAGGATCCCAGGTTAGGATCGGAATCGTCCTCCACGGAACGATCCCTATCCACCTGTGGATAGAGCCCCGGTGAATGATGCAAATCGCCCACTACGGGACGACTACCGTCCACCGGAGGAGAGGATCCCGGAGCGCGATAGGAATCATCCCCCTCGGAATGATCCTTATCCGCCCGATGATAGATATCATGGATGGAACGGGAATCATCCAGACAGGAACGATCCTTTTCCACCTGAGGATGTGGTTCCCCATCGCGATCACCGCCGTGTGGATCACGACAACCAATGGCAGCAGATTCAGCGTAGCGTCAAAGTCGATGTTCCATACTACGAGGGATCTAGGGACCCTAAAGAGTATCTTGATTGGGAGTCTAAATTGAATAGTTATTTCAAGTGGTACAATATGCTAGAGTGGCAGAAGGTCCAGTACGCCGAGATGAGATTAGGTGGACAAGCCAAGATCTTTTGGGAAAATCTTGAATTTTCGATTTATAACCGTCGTGAGGCACCCATAGATACTTGGCCCCAAATGAAGGACAAACTACGTGAAAAATACGTCCCACTTGCCTATCTTGACAACCTTCTTGACCAATGGCACAAACTGCAGCAGGGTAGGCGCCCCGTCTCCGAGTATATCACTCAATTTGAGGAATTCTATATGAGGTGTCGAGTTGAAGAGAATCCTCGAGTCGTTATTTCTCGTTTTAGGACTGGTCTTAACCCTTATCTAGAGACGGAATTGCTTGTCCGTAAGGCCACGACTCTCGAGCAGGCCTATCAGATTGTAGAGGACCTAGAACTTTGTCAGAACTTATACCATACTCCCGTGTACAATCGCCCTGCTCTTACGGATTGGTCGCACTTATCTAACCCTTCTTATTCCAATCGTGCGACCAGCGTAATCCTCCCTTAGCTCTCCCGGCACCACCACCACCCGTTCCTACCCCTACTTGTACTCCCACCGAACATCGTCCACCCGCTCCGAATCAGTCATCAACTACGCTGAATACTCGTCCCTCACCCTCCCTAGAGTCCACCGCTAGGTCTCCTCCTCAACCCAATTCTGCACAACTCGGTCCTTCCGGCTTGACTTGTTTTAAATGCCAAGGTCGAGGTCATAGAGCTTCCCAATGCCCTTCACGAGCCTTGCACATAGGACAGGAGCCCCTCGATAGTGACCCTACCTTTGATGAGCCACCTATAGATGAGGAGGAGTTTAGAGTTGAGAGCTATGTTGTCGATGAATTTGTGCATGATGACAGATTAGTGAGTTTTATTGGTATCACAGACTGTCCCCCGTCTCTTCCTCGTCACGACCCATCTACGTCAGTTAGGGGCATTATCCGTTGCAACCTTATTCAGCCTACCACCGATAATTCTGCATTGAGGACATCCATATTTTACACATATTTTAAAATTGGTGATAAGATGTGTAAAACGATCGTAGATAGTGGTAGCTGTATTAACGTCGTCTCCGATGTTATGACATCACGTTTGGGATTACCTTTGATTGATCACCCTCACCCCTATTTCGTGTCTTGGATCGATGCTACCTCCATCCCTGTGAAGAACCAATGCCGTCTCCCCTTGAAGGTTCAATCCTAGGAAGAGGAGATATTATGTGATGTACTACTACCCATGAAGGTGGGCAGCATTATCCTCGGCCGCCCTTGGTTGTATGATAATGATGTACACCTCTATGGTCGGAGCAATACCTGTTCTTTTATCCATCAGGGCAAGAAAATCACGTGGCATCCCTACACTCATTGTCCGCAGAGAGCCTAACCGAAATCTCCATCCGTAGGCTTATGTGTTGTTACTGGATCCCAATTTCAGAAAGAACTCGATAGTGAAATGACTATGTGCTTGGCCATGATACCCGATCATTCATCCGAGGATTCTTCCACCCCACCCCCCGAGATTTCTCAGCTACTAGAGGAATTCGCTAGTGTTTTCCCCAATGATTTGCCCAATGACCTACCTCCGAAGCGTGATATCCAGCACGCTATTGATTTCATTCCGGGGTCATCATTACCCAACCTCCCTCACTATCGGATGGACCCTACGCAGTACAAGGAATTACAGCGCCAAGTCCAAGAACTCTTGGACAAGGGGTTCATCCAAGAGAGCCTTAGCCCGTGTGCCGTTCCTGCACTGCTCGCTCCCAAGAAGGATGGGAGTTGGCGTATGTGCATTGATAGTAGAGCTATAAATAAGATCACGGTCAAGTATAGGTTTCCTATTCCCCGCATCGACGATATGTTTGATATGATGGCAAGTTTGACAGTTTTCTCCAAAATTGATCTTAAGAGCGGTTATCACCAAGTTCATATCCGACCCGGAGACGAATGGAAAACCGCCTTTAAGATCAAGGACGGACTATATGAGTGGAAGGTCTTGCCCTTTGGATTATCAAATGCATGCCCATGATGTTCGTAGTTTTCACGGCCTAGCAACTTTCTATCGACTATTCATATCCAACTTTAGCACCATCATGGCACCCTTGACTGAATGTGATGGCGCGTCACCACCGGTCGTCATCGAGCCAGCAGCAGAGGAGCAGCAGGACGTCCCCGACTCAGCACCCGAGGAGCCGGCACTACCCAGCTCACCACCGAGACGAGTCCAGCCACCACGACGAGCCGCCGCAGCAACACGGGATCCCGCATTCTGTTACTCGGCATGACGCGGACGCCGACCACCGGAGCACACCGTTACAGTCAGTTACTTTATCTTATAGTTTTTCCCTTTATTCGTATTATCGTGTAGCGGGGGAAGGGCCCATATGAGGAACCCTTTTCCCCCCCCTTTTTATGTTGGGCCTGACAAGCCCGTTTCCTATTTTTCTTGCTTATTTTCCTTCCTTTTCTTTTGTGTTATTGGACTTAAGGAAGGGCCCATCTTCACCCATATATAAGGGGAAGAGGTGGGCGCTTCCCTCACCCTTTGACCTAATTTTGAAGAATTGCACTTTGAGAAAGAAGGGTCAGGCCGTGGAGAAGAAGAGAAGAAAGAAGAAGAAGAGAAGAAGAAGAAGAAGGAGGAAGAAGAGGAGGAGGAAGGAGAGAAAGAGAGGGGAGAAGAGAGTGGTCCTGCAGACCGCCGCCGCTTTCGCTCACGCTGCAGCCGGTGCCGGGTTCCACGCCGCCGCCGCTCTCACTGCGCCGCTGCACCCGCTCGCCGCGCGCCGCCGCGCGGGCTGCGCGTGCTGCGCCGCCGCCGCGCGCGCCGCCAGCTCGGCCACCCCCGAGGCCACTGGGTCTCCCGACCACCGTTATCCGGCGTCTCCCCACGCCCTGGTGAGTCGCCGCTGCTCCGAGCCCCTCCGGCCGCCGTTCCAGCTCGCCGCGTGCCACCGCGCCACCTGCGCGCGCTGCCGCGCAGCCGCGCCGCCGCGCGCGCCGCCTGCTCGGCCGCCCTAGAGGGTTTTGGGCCACCCCGGCCACCGTTGGTTGGCGTCTCTCGACGCTCTGGTGAGCCTCGGCTGCTCCGTGTTCCTCCGACCGCCGTCCAGCCTACCCGAGCCACCGCAACTGCGGTCGGTCCCCACGGTCGGTTCTGGCCCCGCTCCTCCCAGCCACCAAAGCGGTTCTAGGAGCGTCTCCCTACTCGGCCAGGACCCGCCCCAGCCGTCCCTCGACCGACCTCCGGCGCCGGCCCGTTGTCATCTCCGGCTGCGCAGTCGTATAGCGTCCTTCCGGTACAGCACGTTGGTGCTACACCGCCGGCCCTCCCTGCCCAGTGCTCTCGAGATCGGACGCACAACAGCCCGCCGGCCCCTTCCGTGGATTCTCCAACGTGAATCACTCGACGCCGCGCGTCGAAGGTACCCTGCTACGCTAGCTTCTTCACGTCATTTATTTCCTTCAGTATTCTTTCGTATTGCCTCCACCGCGCTCGGGTTAGATAGGTGAGCGTGAGACAGGTTGAGAAAACGACGAAAGCAAAATGAGCGTCTTACCCGTCCGGTACGAGTCGGGACGTCCCGACGCGTGTGAGCATCCTGGTGGGAGTTATCCCATTCGACGGCGTGCGCGCCCCCGACCCACCTCGGACGACTTGGAAGACCGGTCCAGCCCCACTTGGCGACTCTGTCCCTGCTCCGGGTTGGCATTTCATCGCTAGTCGGCGCATTGCACGTACCATATTAGGGTCATCATTCTCGTTATCGTCACATATTCATATCTGATCTCGCATATCCATCGGTTGACGTCGCGGACGTGAACCGATTAGTTAGTGTTACGACACCGAGTTCCTACCCTCGGTGACAGTCGGACGCCGTTGAGACGACGTCCGGCATCAGAATGCCTTAAGGGAAATTATTTTGAATGGACGGTAGAAGCTCGGAAATGTTTTGAGGAGATCAAACTTAGAATGACTCAGGCCCGTATTCTTCGCTTACCTGATTTTGATAAAGTATTCGAGGTTGCCTGTGATGCTTCAGGGTTAGGAATAGGAGGAGTTCTGAGTCAAGAAAATCCTCTATTGCCTTCTTTAGTGAGAAATTGAATGACGCTAAGCTCAAATATTCTACCTACGACAAAGAATTTTATGCGATCGTCCAATCTTTACGTCATTGGCGTCATTTCCTGCTCTCTAAGGAATTTGTCCTCTACTCAGATCATGAAGCCTTGAAATATCTCCATTCCCAGCAGAAATTAAACTCTAGGCATATTAAATGGGTCGAATTCATTCAGTCTTATACCTTTGTCCTTAAACACAAGAGAGGAGTTGAGAACCGAGTCGCCGATGCTTTGAGTAGAAGGGTCCACTTGTTGAATGTTATGAAAGTTGAGGTTATCGGATTTGATCAGATGAAGGACCTATATCCAGATTGCCTGGATTTTGCTCCCATTCTTCAAAGCTTAGGCAAATATCCAAATCCTGATAATCAAAATTATATCGTGGAGAATGGATTCTTATTTTACGATCGTCGCCTATGCATCCCACGTTCATCTCTTAGGGATTTCCTCGTATGGGAAACACATGCCGGAGGCCTTAGTGGTCATTTTGGGAGAGATAAAACCATAGCTATGGTTGAGCATCGATTCTTTTGGCCCTCCCTAAAGCGAGACGTAGCAAGTATAGTTTCTCAATGTCGTGTATGTGCTCTCGCTAAGCAGGTAAAGCAGAACACCGGCCTCTACACCCCACTACCAGTCCCTCAAAAACCCTGGGAGGATGTGAGCATCGACTTTGTGCTAGGGCTTCCGAGGACGAACAAACGCCATGATTCCATCATGGTGGTTGTAGATCGTTTTTCGAAGATGGCTCATTTCATCCCTTGCTTTAAAACTTCGGATGCGTCTCATGTCGCCCAATTATTTTTCAATGAAGTAGTGCATCTCTACGGTCTTCCAAAAAGCATAGTGTCGGATAGAGATGTCCGATTCACTAGCTACTTTTGGAAGACCCTTTGGCATCTTTTGGGGACAAAGCTTAAGTTTTCCACGGCTTTTCACCCCCAAACTGATGGACAGACCGAGGTCGTAAATAGGAGCCTCAGCAACCTATTACGGTCATTGGTGGGAGACAACCTCAAGTCTTGGGATTCTGTCATTCCGCGTGCTGAATTTGCTTACAACGCGTCAGTCAACCGTACTACCGGTATGAGTCCATTTGAGATTGTGCGTGGTAATCTCCCTCGTACCCCTACCGACCTTATACCTATGTTGCCGCATGCTAGAGTCTCAGATGACGGTCGTGAATTTGCGCATCATATTAGAAGTCTGCATGAGGAAATCCGTTCACGCATTATAAATAGTAATGCCTCATATAAACAATCCGCAGATTTGCCCCGTCGTTTTCGTGAATTTAAAGAAGGTGAAATGGTGATGGTGCGGATTAGGCCGGAAAGATTTTCTTCCAAACGGGCTACTAAGCTTCATGCTTGTAGTGCCGGGCGGTTTCCGATCCTCAAACGAGTTGGGGAAAATGCCTATGCCGTTGACA
This sequence comes from Wolffia australiana, assembly GCF_029677425.1. Classification (NCBI taxonomy): domain Eukaryota; kingdom Viridiplantae; phylum Streptophyta; class Magnoliopsida; order Alismatales; family Araceae; genus Wolffia; species Wolffia australiana. The sequence goes on along the minus strand of NC_135847.1, from coordinate 6,844,613 downwards.
TACCCTCCTCGTGGGGAATAAGCACTACTTTCAATATCTCGGATTTAGTCGCGTTTAAAGCACCACCTCCTTCGTCTAATAGCCACGTTCTACCCTCGGACTTGCTGGTGAGCGAGTTTGACTTGTCCACTCCCCCATCACTACCCTCTGACTGGCATGAAATCATCGAGGAAATACTGGACGAAGTAATCACCTTCACCAAAGGTGGAACGGTGCGGAAGTTTCTTGTTCGTTGGCAGGGCAAGGCATCGATGGACGACACGTGGATTACGAAGGAAGACCTGGGTCGCCTGCGCCCTGACCTGCTGACCCCACTAGAGCTTTCAGATGTCTACTCAACGGAGTCGAGTTCTCCGCACCCCGGGGGAATTGATGGCGAGGACGCCAACACTTCAGCATCGAACGCGTCACCACGGTCAACCGGAGTCAACACGCCCGCTATGGACCACGGTCAACCGGAGTCAACCGAAGTCAACATGCCACAACCGTCGACAAGCACGTCTCCACCCACGCACGTCCCTACGCGCGTCATGACACGACGCCAGAGGCAGATCCACAACTGCCCTTTGGCGTGACACGGCGCACGTCTTTATTTTCTCGTCATTTTCTCTTTCCTCCAAGGCCTATATATAGGCCATTGTTTTCAAGAAACATTAGGCAATCATAATTCAAGAATCGAGTTTTTGTTTAACTCTTCTTGGAGGATTGCCCAGCCTCCCCTATCTTCCACCTTCCAAACCCTAGTCGCCGTCGCCGCCGCCGCCGCCGCTGGTGCCACTGCCGCCACTGCCGCCACTACCGCGGCCTTGCGACGTCGGCCTCCCCTCTCCTCTCTCTCTCTCTTCTCTCTCTCTTTCTCTCCAAGGGGGCCACCCAGACTGCCTGCGCGCCACCCGCCGCCTGCGGCGCCGCGCGCGCCGCCGTGCCGCCCGAAGCCGCCGCGATGCCGCCATCGCGCGCTCGCGCTGCCTGCGCTCTGCCCGCGCACCATCTGCGCACCGCCCGCGCGCAGTGCGCGCGCCACCCTCGCCTGCCCTGACAGCCTTTGCCAGGGCCGCCCTAGACCGCACTCCGGCTGCCCCTGTCCGGACGCCGTCGGCGCTTCAAGCCGCGGCTCGGGTGCGCTCCGCCGCGCTCCGCGCACTCTACGCGCGCGCCGGTGCTCCACGCGCTTCGCGCTCAGCGGCCGCGCGCGCTGCTTTGCGCGCTCTGTGCGCTCTACGCACCCTTCGCGCGCTTCGCGCGCACGGGTGTTCGCCCACGCTTGACGTTGCGCCCAGGACAACCGCACTTAACCAGGGCCGTTCAACGCCCGGAACGTCCAGCCTCATCCTCGTCCAGTGGGCCATTCAACGCCCAGATTCGCCCAGCCTCGTCACGTTCAGAATTGCCCGCAACCTCTTCACCCACTTCGGTGCTGAGGTACGCCTGAACTCTTTGGTGTCGACATGTTCTCCGTCAAGTGTTTTCTCGAGAAGTTTCCACGGCCGTCGGAATCTGAATTGGTTTCGATTCTCTACTTCTTCAACCTACCTCTCGAGATTTCCTCGAGACGCGAATTCGACGTATTGATTTCGGTGCTTAGGCATGGTCGCGGTGGGGGAAGACAGTACTCCCGCCCTCGATAAGGGTCAGAGCTGCACCACCAGATTTTGATCGGTTTTAAAGTCCGGATCCGACCGTGAATTTCTGTGGATTTTTTTATCCCTCACGCCTATCCTACCCCTAGTCTTGTCGTCCCGCCCTTCCTCGCCTACCCCGTAGTCGTCCTACGTCACAAGCCATGCAACCTTAGTATTGTATGAAGATGAAGGACTGAGAGGGGGCAGAGGAGCAGGGATTGGAGGAGAAATTCCCATGTATGTTAACAGTGTTAATATCTACATCTTTTATTGTAGCCAATTGAGAAGGACGCTGATGGAGTGCATTTAAAGAGGCTACAACCGGCATTGCCTTCAGGTGCCACTTCACCAATGAAAACACCATGCTGCTGCTGTGTGACATGACATGGTTGAGTTGTGTCCCAAGGGCGCTGATAGGTGCTCGGGGCTCAAGGTGAAAATGATGCTTAAAGAAGGAAGCCAATAGCCACACACAGCTCAATCTGAAATGATGCTTTAACACTGCCACTCAAAACTATGGTGGGGGACACATTGATTTTGGAACAAAGCCAATAAAAATGTTGCATGGACAGAGGTTCACTTAAAATTTCGGGAAGCTGATCACATGTAAAAATAAAGGAACCATGAAAAGAGCCAGCGGTGACAAATGAAAAGATATGTGACAAATGACAAATGAAAAGAGCCAATAAAAACAAATGAAAAGAAATTTTAATATGTTTAGTATAAGCATGAAGCTCAAGATTTTTAGAAAGATATGTGGCACCTAAATTATCACACCACAGAATAGTAGTACCTGGGTGAAGTTGTAGTTTGGTAAGTAGGGATTCAATGCAAATAGGTTCAGTAGTGTCATGAGCCACAGATCTGTATTCCATCTTTGCATTGGATAGCAAGAATAAGGGTTGTTTCTTCAAAGACCAAGCAACAAAGTTTGGCCCAACAAAGATGAGATAGCCATGCATAGACTGATAAGTCCAAATTTAGGGGTTTTATGTCGTTGTTTTGATTCAGACTTTAGCAAAAATATTAATGAACACTTACCATTTAAATACTCTATAATTAATATAGGGAAAGTAAGGGGTCGATCCACAGAGCAGCAGAAATTTGATTTCAAATTTTTTTCTCAAGCTTGGGTTGAAGACAATGATTTTAAAAGTGAAAAATAAAATTTCTGGGATTTTTCTAGATTTTTAGGTAATTTATATATTTTCCTATGATTCAAGTTAAAGCCACAAACAAAGAAAAACACAAAAAATAATACTTTTACACTAATTTTCCTATCTTTTCTTACCAAAATAAATCCAAACTAAACATTTTTAGAATTTAATTTACATCAAAAACCACTAGACATATTAAAAAGGAGAGTTAGAGATTTGTTAAGAAATTTTTTAGATGTTAAAATGACTGTAAATTGATTAATATGAATTTTCTAGGGTTTCCCTAATTTTTTAGTGCAGAATAGTTTTTTTCTATTTTTCTGATTTTATGGATTTTTTAATAATATTGAAATACTGAAAATATATTACTTACCTGCTCTGAAGATCGCAGCGGCAACGGAGCGGCGGCGGCAAAGGGGCAGCGGCGACGGCGGCGGTGGCGAGAGCGGTAGTGGCGGTGGCGGTGGCGGCGGCGGCAGCAGCGGCGGAGCAGTGGCGGTGGCCGTGGCGGTGGCGGTGGCAGTGGCTGACTAGTTGGGCCAGCGAGCCTGGTGTGGTCCGTATAGGGCTGGCCTTAATGGGTTAGCCCACTAAGGCTCAGCCCAGTTTGGCTAAGCGGGGACTTAGCCAAATGGGCTTAAAGCCTATTGGGCTTAACCAAATGGTTAGGACTTAGCCGATTTGGCAAAGTCCTGCACAAGGCTACCCTATGCCCTGAGGTCGTGTGTGCTGCCCGTGTGCAGATTGGTGGACAGAGGGCTGTCCCTGCTGCACAAGCACCGCACAGCACCCCACAACAGCGCACGGTTGCGGCTAGAAGAGGAAAAAATTGATTTTTGAAATGATAAGAAGTGATGTTTAAATACAACTTTTGTTGGGATTCGAAGTGGGGTGATAAGCCTAAAAATGCACGTAAATATGTCGTTGATTTGGCGTTTAGACTTAAACAATAAAATTTATAATTTCCCTTAATCGCTAAATATAGAATATAGAGCAAGCAAGGGGTCGAACCACAGGGAGGCAACAAATAAGAATTTTTATCCAATTTCAATGAATTAATTCAAAAATGAATGAATTTTGCAATTAATAAATTTTAATTATGCTTAATAATGTTTTTAATTAATCAAAATCAAGTAAGACTTAATTTTGATTTTAAATATTTCGTTCAGAAAGCTCAAGATAGGAATATTTCAATTTTAAGATCAGATTAATTCAGATTATTAATTTCCCAATTATCATAAAATTTTAAGACAATTTTTATGAATTAAAATTGGGAATCAAGTAATCAAGAAAGGGATTTTTAAATTGGACTTCAAGATGGATGAATTTTTGAATCAAATTTTATTTTTAGGTTTTTTATTTATTAAATTAAATTCCTAAACAATAAAAATTAAAATCTAGAGTGAGAAACTAGACAAATTGATCTAGAGAGAGAAAGTGAAGAATTTGGGGAAAAGATGAAATCCGACTCTAAATTAAAAATCTAATGAAGCAGAAATGTTCTAAATTGATGTAGAAAGATAGAAATAAAAAATTCTAAATGGTATTTTAGGATATGCATGAAGGTCTAGAGAGAGAGAAAGAACAAATTCTAGAGAGGAAAGGGCCGAAATGAGGAGATAGAGAGAGAAAATGAAGAGAGAGTGTAGCAGGAGTTTGAGATAGAATTTGAAGGTGCAATGTAGAACGTTTTTTATGAAAATTGTAGGAAGTAACTAGGGATATATATGGTGGTCTAGAGAGAGAAAAAACCTATTCTAGAGAGAGAAAGTAGAGAAAATGAGTGTTTTGAGTGGGAAAATGATGGATTTAAAGGGTAAATGGATGGGAAACGATGGAGAAAGTAGAAATCTAAGATCCTAAAGCCTCAATGCAAGTTTACTGAGCCCTAAATGCTTACTCTCATCTATGGATCCTTATATTTTTCCAGGATCAGGCATTTTTCAGTGCAAACAAGAGATGGGATTAAGAGAAAACTTCAATGAACTTACATTAACCAGATTGAACAACCTGGATTCTGAAAAATGCCTTGTCGTGCTGGCCAGACACTTGCTAAAACACATCCAGAATGAGGGGAAATGAGGGAGAAAAAAGTTTATTTGTACATTGGGAGAATTACTAAAATACCATTTTGGGTATTTTCTATTATCTTTTCCGGCCATTTTGCCTCTTTTTCTCCATTGGTTGGGAGCTTTGCCTTGTAATCTTTAGCATCTTTCTTTATAAGGCTTTTGAGAGCCCAATGAACAGGTCAGGTAGTGGCGCATCTTCCTCAGATTTCTCTTTTGAAGGTCCACAACTCCACTTGATACTTTCAAGCCTCTTTGTAGAATCACTAAGCTCACATAAATTCTCAAACTCTTTAAGAATTAGCATCTTCTCATTCCTGTAAATTTCTGCACATGTGAAACTATGGAATACTCATCAGTACTATAATTGCTTAACTTCAAAGAAGTCAAGGAGTTTATACAAAAATAACCATAGTGTGCAAAAAGTATAATTTATAGCTAGCGCATAAATATTTAGTTAATTATAGTGATAACATGATAAATTCTAAATTAATAATACCAAAAGCATCTAAAATCTATGAAAATATACATGCTTTTATCATGTTATCATAGACCATCAATCAGATGACTCACCAACCCAATCAAAGTCACTGAAAACATTTATGAACATGTCTAGAGACTGTGAAAATTAAAAAGGATGATATTGGGTACCTTTAACTTTAAGGTACTGTACCAAGTGCTTAACAGCAGCACAACGAGTGGATTGAGGCATGCCTCATTGAACAGAAAATATTGCAAACTCCAGACAATAAGACGGAAAAGAGTGGAATCAGGTTTCTCCAAGTTTTGAGGAGGAGAAACTGCAAATAGACTACATGGTGTGCTGGTGGGTTTGCAGTTAACCTTCTTAAATTCTTGCAGAATACAAGATAGATATTTTGATTGAGAAATTTCAATACCTTATCTAGCATTAAGAATCTGAATCCCAAGGAAATATTTTTTAGTGCCTAGATGTTACAAGGCCAAAGCATTCTTTATGGCTTGAATTGTTCCTGAAACATCACAAGCATGAGAGCCAAGAACAAAAATATCATCAACATAGGAAAGTAAGAATACATGAGATTGTAAAGTGTTATTTTTTGAACCTTGAAATCCTAAGTGGAAAGAATATGTGAATAGTTTTTGATACCAAATAAGAAGAACTTTGGGAAGGCCATTAAAGAATTTTTTAAGTAAACACGCATGTTTAGGGAACAAAGGATTCTCTAAACCCAGAGGCGGATACATATAAATATATAGTTTCAGTAAGATGTGTATGAGGGAAATAAATAGAAATATCTAACTGTTAAATGTGCCTGTTATATAAAAAAGCAATATATAATAGAAGTATGACAGTGGTTACCTTGACCAGTGGACTAAATGTATCATGATAGCCAACACTAAGTGCTTGAATAACGCCTTGAGCAACAAGTCTGACCTTGAAATGCTCAAGCGAGACATCAACATTGAGTTTATGCATAAATACCCATTTGGAGCACACAGTATTGGCCTCTTCTGGATGTTATGTGAGTACCCTTTTTCCATTGTGAAGAAGAGCATCAATTTCTTCAGCCATGGCTTTTTTCCAAGCCAGAATACATAGATCCTGAAAGATAGTTTCAGTTTCAGTGAGAGAAGATATGTTCTGTGACTCATGTACCTCAGTATTAAGTGCATCAGCAGAGAGGAGGAGAGTTATTCATCGAGGATTTAATGTAGGGATATTTAAAGCATCATACAAACTGCGAGGTCTTAAAGGAGATGTAGAAGAATCTAGAACTTCATGAGAGGGAGACATAGCAGTATTATGTTGAGAAATGAGTGGCATTGCAGAACGTGGAGACAGTCATTACAAGGAAGAAGGTATATTGTCATGAGACGAGGAGGTAGAATCCCTTGTTGACGAGGGACTTTAGGAACATGATATCGAACATACTTTAATAGGAGGATACCCAGGTGAGGATGATCCTAATAATCCATCAGGAGATGGAGATGGGAGGTGATAATTGAGAAGGTAAAGTTGATTTCATCAAAGATCACATCCCTAGAGATATTGAGTCAATAAGTGGATAAACATAGACGATGATAACCTTTATGGAAATAAATATCTCCAATAAAAACACTACCTTTATTATTAAAATTAGATGGGAAGCAAAGGAAACCAAAAACCTTAAGAAAGTGATAATCTGATGGTTCAGAATATAGAATCTTGAAATGTGAAATATTACTAAGAACATAAACAAATAATGTCGTCAAGGAGGTATTTTGCTGTTGGCACTGCATCATACCAAAGCTTCATCGTCACTCATGTTTGATACAACATCTGTAAAGTTATGTAAAAAAATGGTGGTGCTTCCATTCAGCTGTCCTATTTTGCTCTGGTGTGTGTGGGCAAGAGACATGATTTTTAACAGCACAGGTTTGTAAGTGTTTATGAAAAGGTTGATCCTCCCCTCCCCAGTCAGATTAAAAAATCTTGATTTTGGTTGTGGATTGTCATTCCACTAGTTGTTGGAAGGAAAGAAAGGTGGACAGAACATGACTCTTGGCCTTGAGAGGACAAAGCCAAGTGTACTTCCTGTATTCATCAATATACATGACAAAATAAGTGAAGCCAAATTATGACCTAACAGTAACCGGCCCAAATAGATCAGAGTGAATAATTTGGAGCAATTTTACTAACGCCTTTTAGAATCAAAAGGAAACTTATGAGTCTTAGCCAAATAACAAGCTGGAAAAACAAAATATTTAAAATTTGAGATGCCACAGATTAGATGACTAGTATTCACCCAAAAATGCCCTAACTTGTCCTGGTTGAATGTAATAGAGGCTGTTACGGACTGTTCCTGTGAGCCGGGTCTCCCTCGTTGTTTGATCCTTTATAAAAAAATACCCTACATGGTTAAAATGGTGAAAGTTAATGAAAACATCCTAAATGTTTGGTCATAGGTTATAAAGAACTATTTATCTTCTCTTTGTGATCATTCTACATCATCAACTATGACTAAGAAATTTTAAGCTGGAGAAAATCTAGTATGATTTAAAGGTTGTGATTTAGTACAAAATTTATTTCTGTTTCTAAGGATTTGGATTTTCGTTTTCTCATTCAGTTTTTATCAGGTTTCTTATGTGTTTTTCAATTAGTCATTTTCTTGATAATCTTTACTCTATCTCTCTCCCACCGTAGTCTATGATCATTCTGGTTTCTTTTTGGTACAAATCCCTTATTCAATACAGTATAAAATAAAAGGTTGTTCTAACAAATTTTGGGTGATTAGTGTAATTAGTCATTTTTAAAATACAACCTACTTTTGATATAGCTAGCGTCACTTTTCAAATGGTAATGTAGATGATTTACATGGGTATGTGATACCATGATAAGTGTATATTTTTCATACGTTTTATATGATTTTATTCTCTTAAATATTGAGTTTTTTGTGTCATAAATATTAAAAATATTCATTTATCAGTTTAATTTTTTATAATGGATACTTTTGAGTGACCCTGCTTGGTTTCTTTCATTTTAATGAGTTTAATTACTGATGACTACTTTATAGTTTTTTGTTAATAAATACATGAATACAAAAAAAGACAACTATCAATAAGATGAAACACTTTTTTAAGCTATTTTGTTGTACAAATTGGTTGAAAATGTCAGCCAAGATGCTGAGTATTAAAGGAACTATTTGAGGACAATGAACCATGATCTTGTTGGGTTTGGTGCCTTGGTTAGTCCATGGAAATACGTTTCCATGGATGCGGAAGGCACGCCTACTTCCTTCCAAGTAGGTAGCTCCGAGACTGCTTCAGTCGCCACTTACTACGAAACCTCCTGCGGTGGGGCATGGCATCATATAAGAGACTTTACCCAAGAAATGGGTACATAAAATGGATAGATAGAAACATGGGAATAGATCTGATATGAATACGGCCTACCCATTTAATTTTTTTTCCTTTCTCAAATTTCATACCTATACACAATTTCAAGTTTTGATTGATATTTGCAGAGTTGATCATCCCTCTCAAAAGTGTGTCAATCGATTCATAATCGATCTTTAAAATCAAACATTGAATGTACCTTTTGGGGAACTCATTTCACCCTTGACTTTGCCGCTTGGAGTTTGTTCTGAAGCCATTCACCCGTCTGGCCTCTAGAAGTATCCATGGAATCACTCGGTGCTTGGATTTCCACCTCTTCTTTTCCAACTCTCCTTGGAGACTATCTCCTTGGTTGAGTAGTGATGTAGAGAATGAAGAAAGGGAGGGGCTCTCAAATCGGGCTTGCTTGGGTACTTAAAACGAGAGCCCTTTCCCTCTTTATATTTCACTTTAGGTTTTTCTCTATATCCACCAATGCACTTATGACCCTCGAGGCCAATGTATCATTGTAGTTAATAACTTTAGTAGCCCAATAACATTTATTGACCAACCTTATTAATTAACTATATCAACATATAGATTAACTAAATAAGGATCAATGTACCCCAATTGATAGGTTAAGTTTCTTGCCTATGGGGTGCCAAGCTACACCTCCTGCTCTAGAAGATACCGAGTAGTCTTGAACTCTCTCATGGAACCTTTACCTTCATTGCTTACCATATATGTATAATCAATCATCCGCGCAAGACTTTCGGACGACTTATGGTATGGTTAATCTGTCCTTTGATTCGTACTAATGCGTAACGGGGATCATTGGAGAATGCCTTCTCCAATATCCTCACTACGCTGGCCAGGGATTTTTCTGCATCATCTTCCTTAAGCCAATCTCCTCTTATACTGAGGACGGATGATCCCGTCTTGACTACTCATTCATTTTCGTAAGCTTCTTACTACATCTGAGGTATGACATATTTGAATCCCATGATTAGAGGCTCATAAGTCTTAGTCAAAATGTAGTCGCCCACTCACGAGATATCCTTGGTTTGTCAGGTCAGTGGATCACTTATATAACCGTTACATGATTCAACCTGATTGACGTTTAGGTATAATACCATTTAGGGATTCGTACGGACCAATTCAGTGAATGCTTTCTCCAAAGAGCACCCATTATCTGTCCTTAGTGGCGCCACACTAATAACCTTAGGTTCAGCTATACTTATTGTATAAGTAGGATCAGGTAGTGCTATTCTATCTAGATAATTTGATGTCCATCTCATCTATCCATTGAATAGGAATATTTAGAATACATGTTTAAAGACTAGTGATCATTGCATTATGATCTCATCAAAATTCACTAATTCATTGCACGTATTCATGGAATTCATTATAAACATCACACGTCATAATAATGAATTTAAATATTTTATTCAATGAACCTAAATAAACATGGTAGTGTGATTAGCTTGACGGCCACATAATATCCATCATATCTACCATCCCATTTATCCATACAATACTTTGTGAAAGAGGAAAGGTGATGTTTAAAAGGAGAAGATTTCAACCAATGAGAAAAAGATAAAAAATGCAACAAAAAAGATAATAGAAAATCACAAGTGATATTTTAGTAATTATCCCATATATCGAAATACTCTTTTTCTCATAATTTTTACTTTTATGGACAAGCTATAGGAAAGCATTCTAGAAGGTCCAAGTCGTGAAAAGACGCTTAATGTAAAATGTTTGAAGTTTTCATGCAATCTATTTTCTAGCTTACATTGAAAAAAATCCTCATCATTGGCAATAAAATAACTCAGACATAAACAGGAAGCCATTAAGGCTCAAAATACATGCATTAAGGCTATTGGATATTAGCTCTCCATGTTCCTACTTTTTCCTATATATTTTCCTCTTATTCCTCTATTTGCTCTCTCTAAATACCTGAGTTGGTTTTTTTTCTGTAAGTTATCCCTAAAATATAATTTGAGATATTTTATGTAGTATTTCCTGTTATAGTGTTCTATGCACAATAGAAGATCTCAGAACATAAACATAATGAACTCAGAGTATGTTAGAAAATTTTGGAATTTTAAAGAATTTTTTCCGAATTGCGAAATGAGATTCAGGTAATGTGACTCTTATACTATTGCTGGAGTGACTTCAGATGCCTTCATAATGAGAATGCTCCCTCATAGAGTAAAAAATAAGTCAAGATGTCTTCTCAAAACAGTGGGGAAAAAAAGCATTCAGAATGAAAGTGATATGGAGAAATGTCACTTTCATTCTTTTAGTTAAGCACATGAAAGGGAAAAAAGGATCATAATTGAAAATGACATCATCATGGTCTTCCTTTTTTTGGAGAGCATTTTCTTTATGGCAGGTTGGATGATGATTTTTGATGACTGCATTGATGAAACTAATGCCACGTCACTGACCGAATTAAAACAACAAACTAATTGCTGAATCATTATGGCACCGCAAATCATGATGTTATAATAACTTCTTTTCCAATGAGCATGAAGGAAAACCCAAAATATATATTAGACACATTTAATAAATCTAAAAATAAATTTCTGAGATACGTAAATATATTCTTTAAAAATTAATTGTCAGAATAATCTGAGAATGTACAACAAAATACGTTTAAATTTAAAAATGGCTATAGTAATAATAGAAAAAATGATCTTGTAAAATTAATATTTAAGTCAATCTTAAAAAATTCAGAATAGTTTAAATTTAAATACTTAAAATAACAAAAAAATCATAAAATCACAGTAAAGAACATTTTATGAAAGTAATGGGACTCTAAGGGGTATTTGCATGTAATATTTGTAATGTTTTAATGCTAATTAGCACACCATCAAGAGATAGGTTGGACAATGCCAATAGTAATACTTGAACAGACAAGACAATTGATAAATTCAGTAGTATTATTAAAGAGTCGGTATATAGCTGTGAATATTATAGAATCATAATGGAAGAATTTAAGGGGAAAATGTGGAATGATTGATGTTTGCTCACTAGAACCTAATATGTGTAATCATAAGTAATAAAATGATTTATGCAAGGGGTTGAAGTCTGTGGAGGGGCTAACCATGAATATGATCAAAATTATAAATTCCTCTTCTACCATTATCTCACCTTCTATTGTGTGTTAGCATCCTTCTTCTGTTTGCTCCATCTGTGATAGCTTTGACCAGACTTATGACATTTCTCCTACACTTGATTTGGATGAATGCGAGGATTACATGCAGCAAAAGACCCAACAGAATCGCAACATCATTTCTAAAATCATGAAATGAAGCATCTCTACACGGATCACATCCGTGATTTATCAAATCCTTGAGCGAGATGAGTCGAGCTACTCATGTGTGCAGCCTCCAGATATCTATGCCATCCTAGGCACATCAAATCTCCTCCTTCACCTTGACGAGCTTTGTTCACTCTCTATCCTCCTTATGATGCCGTCCCGATTGCATCGGGAATGGACAGACGATGTGGGAAAAAGGGAGAAGAAGGAAAAGGTCCCTGAATAATTCTTGCATGGGTGAATTTTGTTCAGGGCCTTCTCCTATTTATACTAAATTGGTATTTTTAATAAAACCCCCAAAACTTAAGTATATCTTCTGACATCCGAAGACTATTTGTGCATGACCCTTGAGACCCATGTGTTAGTCTACTTAATGACTACAGCACCCCAATAAATTGGCCTTCTAAATCAATCAATAGGTCGAGTCTCTAACATGTGGAGTGCCAAGCTATACCTCATTCTCTAGAAGATACAAAGGAGTGTAATTTGACTCACTCATCGAACGTGTTTATCATCAGTTATCGTGTAGGTATAATCTCATCCACTTGATAATCCTAAGCTGACTTAGGTTGTGGTCAACTGTTAAACCCTAATCAGTCATCCGAGTTAGTACTGATGGATTCAAAAATCATCAGATAACTCTACTCTAATATTTCATTGCCTTTGCCAAGGGCTTCATCACATCGTCTTCCATGAGCAGTCATCTCTTATGCCGCGGTTGGATAATTCCTTCTTGACCATTTATTTATCTTCATGAACTTCTTGATGCACCCGAACTAAAACTGTTTATAATCCGATGATTAGTGACTCATATGTCTTAGTCAAAGTACAATTGTCCGTCCATAATATGAATCAACCTGATTCATATGGTGTCTCAGGTCTAAGGACCACTTACACAATCGTGAGATGAATCACCTGATGGAAATATATGTGGCCGGCAAGCCAATCATACATTCCACATCTCATTCCATATTCATTAATAGAAGATATTCATTATAGTGCACGTGTGATGCTCATAATGAAGTCCATGAATCTAGGGCTGCACATTTGAGTAGCTCGTCTCGGTTCACTCCAGGATCCAAGAAATCACGGACGCGATCCGTGCAAAGGTACTTCGTTTAATGGTTTAAATGATGCCATTCGACTTCACAAAAGTCTTCCGCTGTAGATCGTTTCCATTTGTTCATCCAGATCTAGGACTCTAGAACCCAATATCACCTTGATTGATAGTTTGGTAATATACCATTCAGGGAGTGGTTCAGATCAATTAGTGAACTCTTTCCACTAAAGAGCACCCACTATCTATCCTTAGTGTTTCCACACTTATAGCTACGGGAACATGCATACTCAACATATGAGTGAGGCAAGATAGTGCTATTTTATCCATATACTTTAATATCCTTTAATAGTATCCTTCGAAGAGGAATATTTAGAACACGTGCTTAAAGACTTATCATCTCAGTATTATGATCTCAGTATAATTCATAAAGTCTGATCATATATTAATGGACTTCATTAGAAGCATCACACACGGACTATGATGTAACACGGCCGTCGTAATAGACGCTTTGTGTTACATCGGGAGGATAATAACTGCATGTGATGTCAATGTCCTGGGATAATGCAAATGAGTTTAAGAAAATTTAATGAAAAGAATGTCAGTCGATGGATGATATGAGTCGCACCTCAATTGGATGACACGTGAAGGGTTTGTCATAATGAAGCTCCCAATGATCCACGTGATTGGCTCGAAGGAATCAATGTGACGGGTGACGTTTGTCATCCAATAATGTCCACATCATCGACGTGAACGAGCAGATCTGATACCGACAAAAAAAATCTCTAACACAATGATGGAGTCAAAATGTGTTTTTAATAATTAATGGAATCTCTTGTAGCAGAGGAGCAATATAAGTCAGGCACTGAAGAAGGTAATGTTACTGTAAGAGGGAGAGAGGAAAATGACCTCCGAGCCTAGGAATAGGGTGTCAATAGAAGGACGGTCGAATGTGGAAACAAACATCTAGATCATGGTATAGACTTCTGATAAGCCGAAAATAGGGGTAAATTTTATGCAATTTTAAACCCTTGTCGTCGTCAATTTTAGCTTATACAAAAAAATTTATAAAAACTCTACTTAAGATGTCTAGTGATAAGTACAAGTATCGTCAAAGGGAAGCTTGTAAAGAATCCAATTGATGTTCTTCTCGAATAACTTGAACCTAATTTGGGTTAATTGAATCTTCAACAGAGATCAAACTACCCTAATTAGAGGAGAAATTCAGGAAGGGAGGTTGGAGAGATGAGAGGGATAGAAGAATAAGGGGCTCTAAATTGGCTTCTTTGATCCAAAGAAAAGGGTCAAAGGGGTCCATTAGAGAGGTTGAGAGGAGAAAAATTTTATTTGTTTTGGTTGTTTCTGTAGGTTTGATAATTCAAAAATAACTACTCTATTGGATCATAAAATGGGAAATTTAATGGTGGCTACGACGTCAATGCACCATCATCGGATGTGCCGCCACCGTAATTGAGACGTCCCCCATCATGACGCATCATCAACGTCAACTGGAGAACCGCCATGATGGCGACCACATCAACGCACCGACGACGGACGTGCCTCCATTAACACATGAAATATCCCGTGTCATGACACGTCGCCAATGACAACTGCAGAACCACCTGTAATGTGACAAATCAACAAGTCACCTCGTCTTTGAAGGTCATTTTATTTCTTATTTTCTCTTTCCTCCAAGGCCTATGTGTAGGCCAATGTTACAAGAAACACTTGGTGAATCATTTTTCAAGAATTAAAGTTTTCCTTCCTCTTGAAGAATTTTCCCTAATTCTCCTCCGTTCCGATCCGTCGTCACTGCTGCTTGTCGGTGCTGCCACCCACGCAGGCCACCGCCGCCCGCGCCGGCCGTCGCCGGGGCCCTTGGCTGCCACCATGCGCTCCGCGCCCTCGGCCACCCGCGCCCACACCCTCAGCCGCCCACGCCCTTGGTAGCCACCCTGTGCTCCAGCCGCCCATGCCCGCCATGCCCTCGGCCGCCCGCGCCCTTGGTGACCGCCCTGCGCCCCGGCTGCCCTAGCCGGCAACGCACCTGGCTGCCCACAGCCCTGGCCGCCCGCGCCCACCAAGCCTTGACCGCCTGTTCTTGCCACACCCTCAGCCGCCCGCGTGCGCCCTCCATGCCCCCAGCCACCCTTGCAGCCACTTGCTGCCATGCATACCGTTTAGTGGCTGCAAGGGTGACATCCTATGGAAACGCACGTCAATCGCTAGCTCCAACGACGCGTCAAGAATCTCTCGCATCGCCACGACGCACTACTATAGTGTCGAGGTACTCTCTGCACTCTTTGGTGATCATGTTCTTCATCAAGTATTCTTTGATTGTTTATCCACCGCCGTCGGATTTGATTTGGATTTTGAATCTTTAGGCAACTAGTTTAATAGACCTTTGAACCTTCTAGTGATCGCCGTCTGGATTTATTAAACATGTTGCTTTGTTTTCACCGCAACAGTTGAAGACAGTACTCGCGCCCTTGACGAGGAAAGGGGCTGCACCACCATTATTTTCATCGGATTTAAATTCTCATACTCGATTGTGTGATTTGTGGTCTGTTTTATCCTGGCCCTCCACTAGTTGTCCTAGTACCCAGCTCCCATCGTCATCCTGCATCCTGTCTCCCCTAGTCATCCTGCATCATTTAATCTCCTAGAAATTGAAGTTTTTTATAGTTTTTTTAATGTGCACTTGGAATAGCTAGGTAAATCTCTCAATCCTAGTAAGGGTTTGTACATGCCGCTCAAACCAAGCGATTTACAATTGCAGACTAGAATAGAGAAGAGCAATCAAGAAATTAAAGTAACATCATCCAAAATACAACAAAAAATCAAATACAAAGAAGGAAAAAGTACCAAATAGGTTGATCCAAGCTGGAGCCCCTCCCTGTCTTGCAGTTGTGATAGAGCACCATCAAGAATGAGCTCCCCCTGCTAATTTATTGCAATAAAACCCTATAAGTTCATGAAAATAATTATTTCATTCTCAAATAGATCCCTAAAAGTTCATAAAATTAATTCAAAATTAGGAAAAAATCAGAAAAATCACATGAAAACATTAATTTCATGTAAAGATATGATAACAACCCTTTTTAATCTCGTTAAATGCATAAAATTGTGTAAAATTGCTTTAAATAAAGACTGAATTTAGGGTGTTATCATCTTAGCAACGGTCTGTGAATTTATCAGGATATGCAAGCCGAATTCTGTAGATTTTGGTGAGAAAGTACAATTTAGGTGTGCTGATGTTGCCAGAAGAGAGAGCCTAACAGAGGCTGGAGATTTCCTTAGGCGGTGATGGGGCACCATCCAAACAAGTTGATCAGATAACAACCTGGAGGATGGCATTTGAAGATTCTGAGTTTCACGGAGGACGACCAAGAATTCTATGCAGGATGAGGTTTGACTGCGATGTCCGTGAGGGACCTATCAGATTGGGGAGAGAAATTCCTGATCCATGTCGTTCTCCTGATTTCTCCTCTTTTGAGCGTGAAATATTCACGTTCAGCCTCAACGGATGCAGCTTGGATGCGAAATCAATGAAGTAGTACCAAATTAAGACCCTCAACAGTCGCCGAGGATCGCCCGAATGAGAAGATTCCAAAATTAGCGGCTGTGAGCAGAATGGAGGGTGACCGATTAAATTTCCAGAGGAAATAATTCAACATGGTAGAATGGATGTAGAAGAGCACGATCAGAAGAGGATGAATCACACGCAACTACACCGTTCTCCGTCAATCATAGATGAGATTCCGGTCAGCGGCCGTTCTTCGACCGGTTGGGCTAGAGGGCGGTCGTCATCCCCTCCGTGGTGTATGAATGATGAAAGTCACCCGTGTCCCCGTTGCTTGGCGAGTCAGCAAGATGACGAGATAAATCTTCAACAATCTCTGCCTCTTCTCCTTCTACAAGAGGAAAGAAAACTCCAAGCAACACGATGTTCTTCTTCTTCTTCTTCAAAAAAAAAAAGAACTGCTACTAACACACGAACAAGATCTGGAATTTCAACAGAGGGAAAGTGGTAGTTGTGGGTGGCCCTATTGGGCCCCCCCTTGAAGGGAAAGCCTATTGGGGAAGAATAAGCCCATCATGGTTTTCTCCCCCCTAAAGAGGACAATTAAGCACAATTAAATAAAAGAAAACACATGCAGGAGGCCGACACTCATGCAGGAGGGGCCTCTCGACAATTCAAAGACAATGAAAGGAAGAAAAGAACATAAAGACATATGACACGAAGCAAGACAACGACGCCGCTTCTCATTTGTGTATTTTATGTTATTTTCATATTTACGTTATTTTTGTATTTATATTATGTTCATTTATGTGTTTTTTATATTTATTATTCGTGTCTTTATCTGATTTGCGTATTTAGTTTATTCTTTGTATATGTTATTTGCATATTTATGTTACTTGTATGTTTATGTTATTTCTATAGTTATGTTTATTTTCATATTTATGTATTTTTTGTATATGATATTTCTGTATCTATGTTGTTTTTGTATTCATGTAGTTTTTGTAAATGTTATTTGCATATGTATATTATTTGCCTATAGATGTTTTATATTTGATCCGTATTTAATATTTCTAGTAAAGATGAGCGGCACAGTTTGCACGTGGTATCCATTCTTGCATAAGCGACCAAGGTTCACATCCGACTGTCAACAAAGTATGTTAATATTTTTTCCCTTAAGATATTCGATCCGGTTTTTGGTTGGTTTTCTTGTGACCGAACCCGGTACCAAACGTTTGGTAAACCCGATATTCCCAAACCGACGGTATCGGTTCTGTCCGGTTTTACAGAATTTGGGTCAAAAAT
Source organism: Wolffia australiana (assembly GCF_029677425.1). NCBI lineage: Eukaryota > Viridiplantae > Streptophyta > Magnoliopsida > Alismatales > Araceae > Wolffia > Wolffia australiana. The sequence continues at coordinate 6,826,718 of NC_135847.1, read as the reverse complement.
GGCAATCCTATGCTTGATTGGCTTTCGGGCCACATATATTTCCCTCGAGGAGAAGATTATATAATTATCTGAAATCATTTGTTCCATTATTTAATCCATATCCTAGGAAGAAAATGAATGTGGAGCTCCATTATTTAAATGTGATATAGGAAGAATTTTTAATAAATCCCTTTTGGACACAAGGTGAGTGTGAATATTACGACCAAAGGTATTTATGATAAATTTAAGTTCGGGGAAGTAAAACCAAATTTTATAGAATTTCATATGGCAGAAAGATTAATAGACAACAACATGCGAAGCCAGAAAGTACTAGGTGGCCGCCACCCCCAGGAGAGACTGATCTTGCTTGCGAGAGATGTGAGGCTAGTATCAAATGAGTGAAGCGAGATTACCTTAGGAGTATAGTATCATGCCTAGCGACAACTACACTCCCTTTTCATCTACATAGTCGTACAAACCAATGAGGGAGGAACCCCACATTCCTTAAAAGGTAGAAGCTCAAAATGTCATTTAGTGTTTTATCTCAGCTTGTGATTGATGCACTAACCTCTTCCAACACTCGTTTCTTTGACCTACAGGATCTATATATATATATATAATTCGGCATAATACCTAGATGTTGCTAAGGGACTAGCAACGTCTAAGTAGGGGGGTATATGATAACACCCTGCATTCAGTCTTTATTTCATGCTATTAGCACAATTTTATGCATTTAACGAGCTTAAAATGGGGTTGTTATCATAGATATACACAAATTTAATGTTCCCAAGTGATTTCTGATTTTTACCTAATTTCCTGTTAATTTTATGAATTTTCTGAGGTTTATTTGAGCTTGAAATAATTATTTTTGAACGAAAATGGCGGGTTTAAAATTTTAATTTTGAGCATAATTATTATGCGAATGAAATACTGAATTGTCTAGAATTTTGTGGAATTTTATGGAATTTTCTAGGATTTATTTAAGATTTAATTTGATTTTTAAGATTTATTTAATTGAGAAATGAATTTTTTGAAGGGGAAAAGGATATATGTATAAGGAGGAAATGAGTCTTAAAACAATTTTTACTCTCCCAAGGGCTTTTCGTAAATTTTAGTTGCAAATATGCCCTCGAAAACAGCTCTTGGTCGTGTATGCAGGCGTAAAGTTATTATTTAAACAGTTACAGGGTTTTATTGCAATTCCTTAGTTTTTTTTAGAGGAGAGAGAATGCGCAAGGGGCATATACACAATTATTTGTGAGTGGCGTCAGCTGGCAATTTTGTATTTTAAAAAAGGTCTTTTGCGCAAAATATCCAATTGATTGTTTTCGGGAGTCGACGTGGCCTCATTTCAGCCGTCGGATGCAAATCTGACGGTGCTTAATGACAGGGCGCCATGGGAGGGGGTACGTGGCGCAACGAGATCAAGCCCGCCATTTGAAGTTTAAATTCGTCAGCCAATGAGATAATGACACATCATTGCGTGTTTAAAAAGAAAATTAATAAATAAATGTATCTAAATCCATTGGCTAAAATTGGTTTAAATTCATTTATTAATAACTTTTGATCCTGAAGTCTGATTAAGATGATTTTTTTTATGGATTTGCTCATCTTGATCCCCTCTTTCTATCTGTATTTCAGATCAAGCCAACATTGATAGATAAAATTTAATTACTAAATGGGGGTAAAATGGTGATTTTTACCATGTAACCTAAGTATAAAAGCTAAATTTCGAGAGGGGAAGCTCATTCTTGATGGTGCTCTATCACAGCTGCGAGCATGGATCAACTTGTTTGGTACTTTTTCCTTCATTGTATTTGAATTTTTTGGTGTATTTTGGATGTTATTAGTTGAATCTCTTAATCGTTCTTCTTAATTTCTGTCTGAACTTCTAAATCTCTTGGCTTGAGCGGCATGTACAACCCTGACTAGGATTGAGAGGAGTAATTGAGAGATTTAACTGGTTATTCAAGTGCATTTCAAGAAAACTATATAAAACAACATAAAAGGGTTAACTTTCTAAGAGACTGAATTTCCCATTCCAATATTCAGTAGAGTAGTTTTTTTTTCCTGAATTATCAAATCTATAGAGTCAACCAAAAAAAGTCAAAATTTTCTTCTCAATCTCTCCAATTGAACTCTTTGATCCTTTCAATTGGATCGATTAATTCAAATTAAAGCCCCTTATTTCTTCTACTCATCTCATCTCTTCTACCCCCCTTTCTACATTTCTCCTATAATTAGGGTAATTTGATCTCTGTTGAAGATTAAATTAACCCAAATTAGGTTTAAATTATTCATGAAGAACATCAAATTGATTCCTTACTAGCTTCCCTTGGACGATACTCGTATTTACCACAACAGATTCTAAGTAGAGTTTTTATAAATTTTATTGTATAAGCTAAAATTGACAACGACAAGGGTTTAAAATTACATAAAATTCACCCCTATTTTTAACTTATAAGGGATAATTGAACTCAAGGCTTGGCCAAGAAAAAGTAAAAATTCAAATCTCTAAGCTTCTAAAATTTCTGGAAAACTTTGACAATGATGTTAGTGTATGTGACTGTTAGAAAAAATAATTTCTTGCATTTACCTTAGAATCCTGGAATTTATCTCTCAGCCTGTCTGTTTCTATCTCTATCAGTCACTCAATTTGTGCCTCGCTTTTTCTCTCATTGTCTTATGCAGAGTGAGAGAGAATTGGAGAAAGAGTCAGAAAGAGAGAGAGAACTAGAAAGACATAAATGCAGAAAACATGGAGATAGATAAATTGTTAGATTCATAGAGAGAGTGGCACGGAGAAAGAGAGATAAAGACATATAGAGGGATTGGTAGATAGATAGATAGATAGATGGACCGATAGACGGACAGATAGATAGATAGACAGATAGACAGATAAACAGATAGATAGACAGATAAAGAGAGAGACACAGAGAACACCACAGAGATATATAAAGAGAAAAATATAAAGAAAAAGACAGAGACAGACAAAGAGCAGTGGACAAAGAGAGAGAGAAAAAGACAAATAGAGAGAGATAGAGACACATAGAGAGAGAGAGAGACAAAAAGAAGGAGACAGTTTGAGAGACAAAGGCACAGAGGGTGAAAGAGAAAGACAGAAAGAAGAAGAGATAGAGAGAGACGAGGAGAGAGAGATACAGAGACAGAGAGAGAGAGAGAGAAAGACAGAGAGAAGGAGAGAAGAAGATATGCAGAGAGTCAGAGAGGAGAGAGAAAGATACAGAGACAGAGAGAGAGTAAGACAGAGAGAAGGAGAGAAAGAGAGATAGAGAGACAGAGAGAAGAGAGAGAGATACAGAGACTGAGAGAGAGCGAGATAGAGAGAAGAAGAGAAAGAGAGCGAGACAGAAAGGAGAGAAAGAGACAGAGAGAGAAAGAAATACACAGACGGAGAGAGAGCGAGACAGAGAGAAGGAGAGAGAGAGAAAGAGCCAGAGAGGAGAGAGAGAGATACAGAGACAGAGAGAGAGCAAGACCGAGAAGGAGGGAAGAAGAGAGAGAGACAGAGAGGAGAGAGAGAGATACAGAGACAGAGAGAGAGCAAGACAGAGAGAAGGGGAGAGAGAGAGAGAAAAAGAGAGGAGAGAGAGAGATACAGAGACGGAGAGAGAGCGAGACGGAGAGGAGAGAGAGAGAGAGAGAGAGAGAGAGAGAGAGAGAGAGAGAGAGAGAGAGAGAGAGAGAGACAGAAACAAAGAGAGAGAGAGACAGAGAGATAGAGGGAGAGAGGGAGAAAGATAGACAGACAGGGAGAAGGAGAGAAAGAAAGAGAGAGACGCAGAGAAATGGGGAGTGAGAGAGAACAAGAGAGAGACTACCGACCCACTTATATTATGAAAGAGATTCATAGAAAGGGAAACAGAAAGTGAAAACTTACTACAACCAGCTCGGCGGAAACGAACGGATAGCAATGCGTCGAAACGGTCGCCGGCGGCGGAACGTTATCTCCACCGCGAGGAATTCTCGCCGCAACTGTGAGAGCCGCCTCTAGAGAGGGAGAGAGAGAGAGAGAGAGAGAGAGAGAGAGAGAGAGAGAGAGAGAGAGAGAGAGAGAGAGAGAGAGAGAGAGAGAGAGTAAGACAGAGAGAAGGCGACCGAGAGAGAGTGAGACAGAGAGAAGACGACCGAGAGAGAGTCAGAAAGAGAGAGACAGAGACCGCGAAAGAGAGAAAGAGAGAGAGTCAGAAAGAGAGAGACATAGAGAGGGAGCGACCGAGAGAGAGTGTCGGAAAAATAAAGAGAGAAAGAGAGAAATAGAGCAAGAGAGAATGAGAGCAAGAGAAAAACAGAGAGAGAGAGAGAGAGAGAGAGAGAGAATATGCCGATAGCCATGCGTTGAACCGGTTGCCGACGTCGGAACGATATCCCCCCGTGCAAGATTCTAATGGAAGGAGTGAGGGAGGAGAGAGAGAGGCAGAAAGAACGGAAGCGAGAAAGAGAAAGAAAGAGAGAGAAGTACGACGTGAAAAAGCATTTTTCCTCCAACAAACTTCCTCTAAAAAGTTTCGCCGACAAGGATGTCGGCTTGGCATTTAAAACTCCACCAGTACGCCAATAATACGATACTCTCTTTCTTATTCAAATGAGAACGGTGGTTGAATTTTATGAGTAATGCACTAATGTTGCCACAGTCGGCCGTGAAATGGCCACCGGGACATTTTATAAAAAATAAAATATTTTACGGCCTGGAAGGAAGACAAGTACTTCGATTGATCTGTGCGATGGAGATGCCTCTTCTACTAAAGATATGGAGAGGAGAAATGATAATTTTATACTCCGCATAAGATTGTCCTCAACGTCATCCGCTGTGTATTCTACATCCTGTACCAGCTAGTGGCGATATAAAAAAAATCATCAAAGTGAAAGGGGAGATGAATCTGGAAAAATCATGCGCACTTAAAAATGAGGTTGAGAAGCGGGGCTGTATTCAGCGGTGGGGGGGCGGCTTCGGTTTATTTGCCGACATTGATTATTAGGTGCCTCGCTTATGAAGATTGCAGGTATGTTCTGCCACTCCCTTGTCTATAAATAGCCTCAAGTGAGGCGTAGCGGTGAAAGAGCAGCCTGGGAAAAATGGCTAGAGGCTAGTCGGTGAGAGGAAAAGCTTAGCCAAAAAAGGAGAACAAAAATGTAGACATGAAGCGTAGAAGGTTTGACATGCAGAGACAGAGAGATCCATAGATTGGTAGATAGAATAATGGATAGATAGATAGAGGAAGGACGCTGAAAGGCGAAAGGAGATGGGCAAAAAGTACATTATGCTCATTTGTTGGGCAAGGCACCTGGCCCGAAGCGGCAGAGAGTGGAGTGCAGCCAAGGATGACTTGCCGGCGTGATCTGTCGAAGTTATTCTTCTGGCGACTATTGTGCCGGCAGGTTGTCCTTGGCTACATTTTGCTCTCTTCCTCACATGCGAGGGTCTTGCATCTGACAGAAGGCATCAGAAGGTTCTTTCCTGTCGTTTATGTTGTCTATTTCCGTGCTAATCTAGGCGCCTGATAGATAAATGAACCTATATTTGCATACATTTTAGATGTTTTTAGTACTATTAATTTATAATTTATCATATTATTGTTTGAATTAACCAAATATTTATGCATTAGCTAATAATTCCAACTTTTGCATATTATGATTATTTTTCACTAACTTCATTGACTTCTATGAAGTCAATCAGTTTTATTTCTGATGAGTATTTTATAGTTCCAAATGTGCAGAAATTTACAGGAATTAGAAGATATCATTATGAGAAAAATTGAAGGATTTTGGGAGCTTAGTGATTATCAAAATGGGCTGCAAATGATGAAACAGAATTGTGGGATTTTAAAGGAGAGACCAGAGGGGCTTGGACCACGACCTGACCTACATATTGGGCCTGCAAACACATTACAAAAGAAACAAACTGGAAATTACAAGGCAAAGCTCTCAACCCATGGAGAAAAAGAGGCAAAATGGCAAGAAAAGAGAATAGATAATGCCCAAAGGGGTATTTTAGTAATTCCCACAATGTATAAATAGACTTTTTCTCCCTCATTTTCCCTCATTCTGGACGTGCTCTAGCAAGTAGCTGGCCAGCAGGACAAGGCATTTTTCAGAATCCAGGTTGTTCAACCTGCTTAATGTAAGTTTATTGAAGTTTTCTCTTAATCTCGTCTCTTGTTTGCATTGAAAAACGCCTGATCCTGGCGAAATATAAGGATCCATACTTGAGAGGAAGCATTGAGGGCTCAGTAAACTTGCATTGAGGATTTAGGATCTTAGATTTCTACCTTCTCCATCATTTTCCATCCATTTACCCTTAAAATCCATCACTTTCTCACTCTAAACACTAATTTTCTCAACTTTATCTCTCTAAAATAGGTTTTTTCTCTCACTAGACCTTCATCTATATCCATAGTTACTCCCCTAAAATTTTCATAAAAAACCTTCTTCATTTGCTCATCCAAATTCTATCTCAAACTCCTTCTACACTCTCTCTTAATTTTCTCTCTCTATCTCCTCATTTCGGCCCTTTCTCTCTCTATAATCTGTTATTTCTCTCTCTAGACGTCCATCCATATCCACAGTTCAGCACCACAAAATGTCAAAAAAAATCTCCTTCATCTACACCTTCAAATTCCCTCTCAAACTCTCTCTACACTATCTCTTCATTTTCTCTCTCTATCTCTTCATTTTCTCTCTCTATCCTCTTATTTCGACCTTTTATCTATCTAGAAACATTTGTCTCTCACTATAAAATTTCTCCCTTTATCTCTCTAGATCCTCCTGCATTCCCTACTTCGAATCCCAAAAAAATTGCATTGAAATATCATTTCTTATCCTCTCAAAGCACTTATTTTTTGTCCTCTAGCCGCCATCGTGCGGTGCCGTGTGGCGCCGTGCAGTGCCTGTGCGGCAGAGACCGCCCTCTGCCCGCCGGTCCGTGCACAGCCAGCGCACAAGACTGCAGGGCACAGGGTTGTCCTGTGCAGGACTTAGCCAAATTCGGCTAGGTCCTGGCCATTGGGTTAAGCCCAATAAGCTTAAGCCCAATTTGGCTAAGTCTTGACTTAGCCAAATTGGGCTAACCTTAGTGGGCTGACCCACTAAGGAGGCCAGCCCTCTACGGGCCAATCCAGGCCCGCTGGCCCATTCTGCCGCCGCCGCTGCTCCACCGCTGCCGCTGCCGCCGCCGCCGCCGCCGCTCTGCCGCCGCTCTGCCGCTGCCGATCAGCCGCCGCTCTGCCGCCGCCGCCGCTCCGCCGCCGCCGCTCCGGCGATCGGCGGAGTAGGTAAATTTCACATTTTCATATTTAAAATTAATTAAAAAATCGGAAAAAATTGTTTTCTACGTTAAAAAATCCGAAAAAATTTGAAAAAAATTCTAGAAAATTAATATAAGCTATTTAAAGTCATTTTAACACCTAAAACATTTCAAAAAAATCTCTATTTCTCATTTTTAATGCTAATAGTTGTGTTTCTTATGTGAATTAATCCCAGAAAATTCTACAAATATTTATTTCTGATTAATTTGCTAAGATAAAATATAAAAATTAGTTTAGAAATTTGAATTTTGTGTTTCTACTTGTACTTTTGCTTAATTAGAAACATAGGGAATTCTGAAAATTACCAAAAAATCTAGAAACATCTCTTAATCTAAAAAAAAATATAGTATTTTTCACGTTTAAAATCATTTTCTTCATCCCAAGCTTGAGAAAGAATTCTGAAATTAAATTTCTGCCTCTCCGTGGATCGACCCCTTACTTGCCCTATATTAATTATAGAGTATTTAAGTGGAAATTTTCATAAATATTGTTGGCTAAGTCTGAATCAAAACAACGGCATAAAACCCATTAAATTTGGACTTATCAGCGCCCTCTAAGCATGTAGCATCCGGCCGCGTCTATTAGTTGATTATTACTCTTCTAACGTAGTTCTTTATCAAGTCAAATACGTAATGATCAACGCGGCCAGCCTCGGCCGTTTCTACATCATCTGATAGCTATAAGATTTTCCCAACCATGTGCAAAGATCGGTATCCTTTGACGCGGTATTTTTGGATTGGTTGAAGCATCTTACGTGTTATAAATGTTTTGGTTACCATTCGCGCGGCAACTTTGGATTCGGTGCCACGTCTTATGTGTTATAAATCTTTCTTGGTATCCATTCATGGGGTATTTTTTAGTCGGTGCACCTTTTTATGAGTGGTAAATGTTTTTTGATATACATTCACGTTGGCATTTTAAGATTCGGTGCGGTGTCTTACGTGTTATAATTTTTTTGCTATCCATTGATGGGTTACTACTTTGATTCATTGCAGCGTCTTGCATCAACGCAAGAAAAAGGGATTCAAAAGTACAAAATATCTCAGTTAGTCGACGTCAGAAAAAGCTGCGTTCACTGTAGTCAAAACCTAGAACTTTTACATACTGCGTAAATCTTACAGTGAATTTGGTGCGAGCGTTCTCATCTTTTCTGTTTTTGTGGCTCTTGTTTTGCCTTCTGCCTGATCTCTCGCCAACTAGCTTGATGAGATATTATGAATCTTAAGTCAACTTGGTAGAACCCGGAAAAAAAAAAGCCAGGAGCGCGGTATATAAGGGAGAGGTGATCACAACGCGATTCAAATATTTGCCAACCATTCATCTCAGCATTAATAAATCCCAACTTAAAGTTAGCGGGAGGAGCGGTAGGTAAGGCACTTGAGGCAACGAGATACAATTATGCTTTCTTCCAGAACGAAAATCACCGGTTTCTTCATTCTTCCAATAATCTCGTTCTACCCTTCTTCTTCTTTCGTCGGACATCTTGTTCGAGGCCACTAATTGCGTGTTGGAGCCGCGAATCTTGCTACCAAACGATAGGCAGGTTGAATAGGATGCAAGTTTTGGCAGTGCCAAAACTAAGCTATCGGTTATCTTTCAATTTCCAGCGGCTCCCTTTCAATTGATGACCTCGTTTTTTAGCTTCTTAAGAAAGTCAATCTCTGGGGAAACTAAGAAATGGCCTGGTAGTTGGTGTGCGGTCCTCTCCTTCTGTCTTGAGCCTTCTTTTAGGGATCCATCTCTTTCCCTTTTTCCACAGATTGATTCTGTGGGACACCAATGAGTTTTGGATACCGACCCAGTGTCCGTGATGATCAGGCTAAGACGATTCTGTGGGTCACACGCAACTATTGACTAAGATGAGCCATCCCCTTATACGTCGATAAATACGACGGAAAATCGTTTGGTGAGTGGAGTTGTCCAAATCAATGGCCTCGCCTGTGATATTTGAGAAATGGTGTTTGGGATACATAAATGATATCATTTTATGGTTGTTCAGTTCTATTTGTATGTATTTATAAGCAAGTTGTCGCATACTGAATCATTTTGCTATACTTATCATGATTATTCATCCTCTGCTATATATGCAGTTTTCACTGTAAATTATTGTGGCAGTCGAATAACGCGTTCGATAATTAATTAAAGTCGATTACTCCAATTTTATGTTTCCTTGGTAAGGTTTTTTAGTGTTGAGTATCTTAAATTAAAGGGTTATTACTATGAAACACCAATAAGACGATGCCAAGTTGCGTCTTCTTTTTTTTTTGGTCAGCGATGGTCAACTGCTGACGTGGCTTCCACCGTGGTAGCCAGGTGGACTTCACGGTGACATCCACATCTCCGGCCGCCGCCGCCGCCCGTCTCCGGCCGCCGCCGCCCCCGTCCGTCTCCCGCTGCTGCCGCCGCCTCCGCGCATCTGTATCTCTCTCTCTATCTCTCTCTCTCTCTATCTCTCTATCTATCTATCTCACTCTCTCTATCTATCTATCTGTCCATCTCTCTTTCTATCTCTCTCTATCTCTCTCTCTCTCTATCTCTCTATCTATCTATCTCACTCTCTCTATCTATCTATCTGTCCATCTCTCTTTCTATCTCTCTCTCTCTCTATCTCTCTCTCTCTGTATCTATCTCTCCATGTTACATGTTACATGTACCATACATATCTCTCTCTCTCTCTCTCTCTCTCTCTCTCTCTCTCTCTCTCTCTCTCTCTCTCTCTCTCACACACACACACTCCAGCAGCCGTAGACGGGCGGCGGCGGCAGCTGGAGACGGACGGAGGCGGTGGCCGCGGCAGCCGGAGACACGCGGCGGCGGCGGCAGCCGGAGACGGGCGGTGGTGGCGGCCGGAGACAGGCGGTGGCGGTGGCCGGAGATGTGGATGCCACCGTGGAGTCCACCTGGCTACCACGGTGGAAGCCACATCAGCATTTGACCATGGCTGACAAAAAAAATAAGAAGATGCCACTTGGTGTCTTCTTATTGGTGCGTGCTATTTTTTGAACATGTCAGAAAGTTTATGCTGCCTGGCTGACAAATTTGAAAGTTCATGCTGTTTCATAGTAATAACCCTAAATTAAAGTAACATTTTGAAAGTACGTGAAGTTATGGACCATTGACAGCCTACCGCTGCAACCAGTGAGGCGGTGATTTTTTAGCTATCCTTTGACATCACTTGAGGCTTCTGTTAGGATAAACTTACCAGTTATCGGTTGAGGATTCGCAGACTTATTTTACCGACTTCGTTTTCCGACGTTTTTACCTACTTAAGTTCTTTAGTTTGTGTTTTTGTTTGTCGGTGCAAACCGTCATAAGTAGGCAAGAAGATGTAATGGAATCCTTACCCTCCCACCTATCTTTTTTTTGTACAATGAGATGTTGTTTTATATCTGTTCCTGTTGATCCTATCTATCTCGACGAGTCCACGAAATCTTCTCAACTCTCGTGTGTTGTGTTTTATTTAAGAAACCTCCAGCAGTAACATGATGAAGTACATGAAGAAATGCACCACTGACAGCCTACCCCTACGACCAGTGAGTAGGTGACTTCTGAGTTATCCGTTGACATCGCTTAAGGCCTCTCAGATATGATCAATCACAAGGCAAAGTTTTCGAATAGTTTTTTTCCCTCTTAGACCATTAAGTCGCATCAACCCAGGATTTGCAAGATTAGGTGTTACGGACTTTTATCCAATAAAAAAAGTCAACAGCATATTGTATGGAAATCAAGCAAGCGACAACTGACAACTCCAGTACGTGTCTCTTTCCATGGTAATCTTGGTCCCCCGCACGCATCCAGGACTCCGCCGCGTCTTTTAATTGGTATCCTTGTAAAGTTATTCTTTATCATATCAAGTACGTAATGGCCAACGCGGCGCAACGTCGACCGTTCTGCATCATCTCAAAACTGGAAGATCAATCTAGCAATCTGCTCTGACTGGTAGCCTTTCATGCGGCACCTTTGAATTGGGTGAAGCGGCTTACGTGCGATATGTTTATTTGCATCCGTCCCCGCCGCACTTATAAATTGGTTGCAACTTCTTATGCGTTATAACTTTTTTCGTAACCATTCGCACGCCACTAATGGAAACGGTGCAGCGACTTACGAGCAATATATATATTTTTGGGTTCATACATGGGGGCATTTTTGGATTCGGTGCAGCGTCTTACGCATGATATGGGTTTTTCTGTAACCATTGACGTTGGCATTATTGGATTCAGGGGAGTCTTACGTGTGATACAATTTTTTTCGTATAGATTAACGGAGTACTTTTGGATTCACTGCGGCGTCCTGTATCTTTTTCAGTGAACGCAGAAAAAGCGATTCAGATAGGAAAGATCTCGATGACTCGATGTTATAAAACCCTGCATTCGTTCTTATCAACCCAGAGGTTTTACATCCTGCGTAATTCGTTCTAGAAAGGTACAGTCGGCGTTCTCACTTTTCTGTTTTCCTGGTTCTTCTTTTGCTTTCCTCGTGCTCTCCTCTCCAACTGATTTAATGAGACCATAGGAATGTTAATTCCAACAATATGGTATAAAAGGGAAAAGAATCCAACAATATGGTATCAAAAGGGAAACTGATCCCGACGCGATTTCAACATCTAACACGAAAAAAGAATAAGTGATTGTCCCGAAGTAAAATTTCAACTGGCTGGTGGTTACCCTGGCCATCTTAATCTTCGTGCGCTTGTACTCCGTTATTCTCGTCTTCATCAAGGGGTTAATAACACCCACGTCAAGGTTAACGGGTTAAGGCAGAGAAGGCACATGGCGGAGGACTTATCCCCAATGAAATATAACGATATTTTCTTCAAGAACGAAAGTCACCGTCTTCTTCTTTCTTAGAACAATACTGTCCTACTCATTCTTCTTTCGTCAGACATCAGGTTCAGCGACACTAATTGCGTGTGGAAGCCGCAACGATAGGTAGGTTGAATAAGATGCCAGTTTTAGCGTAGAGTCAAGATAAAGCTATGGGTTATCTGTCTATTTCCCGGGGCTCCAATTCAACCTATAACCCTTCTTTTAGAATCTTAAGAGTGTCAATCTCGGGGGAATCTAAGAAATAACCCGGTGGTCGGTATGCGTTCCTCTTCCTGTCTTTGGCCATCTTTCAGCTACCCATCTCTTTCACATTTTCCGCAGATTCATTCTGTGGGAGAGCGAAGGGATTTCGGATACTGACCCACTTGCCGTGATGATCACACTAAGATGATTCTGTGGGTCACACGCAACCGCTTACTAATATGAGCCGTCCACTTATACTCCCATAAATGCGGAGAGGGGTTGGATAAGTTGAATTGCCCAAATCTGTCACCTCCTTAATGATATTTAATAGCAGGCTTGTTGTATTTGTACTTATTTATAACTATGCTGTCGCTTACTGATTCATTTTGCTACAGTAATGCTGAAAATCTATCGGTGGATATATGTGCAGTATTCTCCGTAAATTATTATGGTTGTGGAATAATGCTTTTGATAATTTATTAAAGTCGACTAATCCCACTGTTAAAAGTGAGCTTCACTTTGGCGGTTATTCTGATTTTTCCGCTCTAGGCAGAGCATCACCAACAAACGAAATAGCAATCGATTATATGCAGAGAAGAGGAGAAAGAGACGAATCTCTCCTCCTTATTCTCTCCTCTTTTCTATTCTTCTTCTATTTCATCCCTTCAGATCGCTATAAATACTGCTGCGTTTTGGAACATTAACACCTCTACTTTTGGAATACATTTCTCTTTTGTTCTTGGCATCTCTCTCGCTACCTGGCTATTTTCTTCGACTGTTCGTCAGTCCCACGTCGTTGTTCTAGTACAACACTTGGTCTTCTCATCTCCTTTTCAATCTCTTATCTCAATTGATTGGTATCAGAGCAAGGAGGTTGGAAGATCAATGGCGTTCGCTAGGTGGAGGTCCATCTGCTTGACACGAAGACAAACTTCACCTTATGGCAGCTGAAAATGAAGGCTGTTCTTACTCAGCTTGACTTTGAGGATGCTCTCTCTCCGTCAATGTCTGCTTAATGGACGGAGGATCCGAATAAGGGGGTGAATCGAAAGGGCTGAACCCAAATCGAACTTCATCTTTGAAATGACATTCTTCGTGGCCTTCAAAAGGAGACTTAAGTTCATAAGCCATGGTTAAGGCCAGAGGAGATATGCGTGGCCTTGACAGTCACCCTATGAAACATCGCCTGACAACGACTGTTTGGTCTACGTATGATGGAAGGTACTTCTCTGGAATCACATTTAGCCGCTTTTAAAGATGTTATGGCATAACTTGAAGCTCTTGAGGCAAATACGCTTATTCCAGATGATATACGTTCACTACTTCTTATGCCCCTGCCGCCATCTTTTTCAGGCTTCCGGGATATTTTATTTTATGGATTAAAGCGGTTATCCCTCGAGACCATTTATGAAGACCTCTCATATAAGCAGAGAAGGAGCGAGCACTCTGAACCACCTATATCATGATATGCTGAAGGTCTTATTATTCGAGTTCGTGACACTGAGAAAAGGACGCCAATGTCAAGGGGTCGATCAAGATCCCCATATCCTGATAAAATATGCAACTACTGCAAGAAGAAGGGCCATATTCAATCATAATGTTACAAGCTCTGAAACACGATGAGAAGAGAAGCCTCGAATTCAGTTCAACTGTCTACTTTTGAAAGCCCTTCTGCAAACATTACCCTACTCCATTATTATGATGAAATTCTTGCTGTTGCAGAATCGGAGTTATATTCGCTAGGAAATGGGTTCTTGATTCAGCATGTAACTTCCACATGTTCGATCAGGAGGTGAACATCTAGTAACAAAGCGCAGTAAGACGGCAGGTTTTCTTTGTTTGCAGAACCGAATGTTCAGCATGAAATGCATTCAGGTGCGACGAGCAGAAGGGGCTAACAGAATAAAGAACGGAGGCGCGAGTTTACAAGCAGGAGGGGAACGAAGAAGCGACGGAGTGACAAGGTTATGTTTTTTTTTTAATATGAAACGATGAATCGTTGATGAATCGTTCCTGACTTCATAACATTGATTCATTTACTTCGTAACCTGAATTGACTTCGTAACCTAAAGACTTTCCCTTCTGCTCATAAACTCGACCCTCAGAATATCAGCACTTCTTCTCCCGCTGGTAAACTCGTCCCTGGGAACCTTCCCTACGTGCCTTGCAGAACCTAGTTCTACACTCAAATCTGCTAGTTTTTCTAAGGCGCGACTTTAGGAGCGATTTATGAGCAGAAGCAGAAGCGAGTAAGGTTCTGCAAGAAAGTTGGATCGGGTGGAGGTGGTCTGGTGATAAACTCTCAAGTTTTATCCACTGCGCGTTGCGCGCCTTCTTTCTATGGGCAAACAGCCTAGTTGCAGAAGTGAGAGCTGTGGTTTACAGTCTACTTGTGTTGCTTGATGCAATTCAAGTTAGCAAAGCGGTTGAGACTGATTCGTGTGTTCTAGTCAAGAGCTTTCATTGAAGTACATCAGCAGGTGTTAGAATCATAAGTAGATGAGTTTTGGCTGGTACAACCACCCTATTGTCTGCTTCTAATAAACGTGATTGGCCCAATTCTGGATCATCTTCTGGAATCATATCACTGTCAAAAGTGAGTGACTGTTCATCAGAACTGTTATTGTCCGAATACTCATAAGGTTGGGTCGACGCCCGCCTCACCCCAAACTTTACTTGCAAGTTTCCCCACAAAAGCTCTCCACGCCTACTCTTATAAAGAGCACTATTCTTCTTTAGTTAGGTGGTCATCTCCTCTCTCTCAGAGATCGCAAGACCCCGGCGAAGGTTACGAAGTAAGGGTCACATGCGTGAAAGCGGGAGCGGCCCTACCTACTTAGTTGAACTAGAACCGAAAAAGTGCTGTTTCAACACACATGAGACATGCGGAAGGTATGGGACAGTTCACCATACCTTCTATGTAATCTATCTGATGTTAGCGTTGTTTTGATAAGAAAGAACTCAGCCTGCGAAGTTCAAGTTTTGGAATGTTTCTGTGTACATGTTTGACGGCAAAATCTTTACCCATACTAAGGTTAGATATGTCATTGAATTGAGGGGAATCCTATTATCTCTCTTCACATTGGACTCTTAAGTGTGGAAATTCATTTGAAAAGAAGGTACTCAAGGTCTGGTGGTATTATAAGGTCACCGAAAAAAGGCAAACTTATATGTCATTAAAGAAAGAACACTTATGGGCAATGCTGCTGTGATTGACTCATCAAAATTCACACCAGATACAACTAAATTATGGCATATGTGGCTAGGACATATGAGCAAGCAAGGAGTGTCAGAATTAAGTAGACGTGGCGTACTTGATGGAATAAAGACAAACAGTTCGCAATTTTGTGAGCATTGCCTTTACGGCAAACATGTTCCATTTGGCTTGCTAGTAGGTCATCATAAGTCTAATAGAATTCTTGATTATATACATTTGGACATTTTGGGAGCATCAAGCATACTATCACACGGATGAGCCTCTTATATGTTAACTTTTACTGATGGCTACTCCAAAAAGGTGTAGGCTTACTTTCTGAAGAATCGATCTTTGGCATTCCAGTATTTTAACGAACGAAAAATCATGGTAGACACCAAACTTGTTGGTCTATAAAAATTTATGAACTGGCAATGGGATAGAATTCTGTTCAAATCAATTTCAGGATTTTTGCAAAGCTAAGGGCATCTTAAAATGCCTCATAGTCTGGCACACCCCACGGCAGAATGGAATAGCAGAACGAATGAATTGAACAATTCATGAAAATTTTGGTCCAGCTCACCTGGTGACTATTCTCTACTCAGACTTTTGGCTGCCTCGCCGTGCTCAGATCAACAATCATAAGCTTAAGCCTCATTCCATCAACTACATCGTCCTTGGTTTTAGGGCTTAGGGTTTAAGGGTATAAACATTTTCATCCAGATGATAGGAAATTATACATAGTTGCGATGTTGTCTTTGATGAGGCAGCAATTATGTAGTCTCCTAGTCAGCTCAAAAAAATACCAATCTTTTATATGCAGCTGACCAAATGGTATGTAACGCAAGTGTGAAGCCAACCTCAAGACATAATGAAGATTAAGCTTTAAGGGTATTTTTAACACAATGCTTTGATGTGTATTTTGATGAATGTTCAAAGTGATGCAAGCCTCAATATGGGTTTTAATCAACGCACAATAGGCCCTCAGTCAAGTAGTTGACTGATTGTATGTGAAGATAAAATAAAGGTTACTTAGTTTGACCATACACTGAGCAAGTCAAACCGTGTATTTAGGACTTATAATTTTATGACATGAAGATAAAGATAGGTTTTACTATTTTTCAGGTACGTGCGTGAATTTTTCTTCATTTGATTTGTTGAATAAAATGGTCAAAATCTTAATTACTACCTTCAAGTATTTAAAGCTGAATTTATTGATGATTTAATGAAAATTAATTACATCAAGATACTATTATCCAATGATGATATCTTTATTTAGATGTTTTCGTAAAAATATCTAAAAGTTTAACATTATTTTAAATCTCTAGTCCTTGGGTTAACAGCTAGTTTTTGCTCTTAACTCTTGAAAGGTATTTTGATTTGATGGCAAAATTGTAAATATAAAAAATTGAAATTAAAATGATTATTATTTTATATTTTTTAGTCATAATCAATGAATATGACTGTTGGACTTTTCACAGATTAACATTATGCCCTTTCAGATTTCCAAATCCATATTTGCAATTTTGAGCCCTAATTACAAACCCCCTTCTCCTTGCCCTTTGAAAATCGCAGTCTAAAAGCTAAAGCGATCTCTCAAGTCCTAGAGCAATTTTCAAGCAGTTTCTGAGCATTCTTTGCAGAGATCATTTGTTGTTAACATCAATCCAAGTGTATAGAACTTAGAATCGTGGTTTTTGGTGCAGGGTATTTCAAGATTCAAAGAAAAGAGGGCTGGGATCCGAACTTCGCACATCCTCGACCCTATGATAAATTTATAATTTTTAGACTATTTTTTTATACTGATTTTGACCTTTTTCTAAACATATGAATTTTTTCTAATACAAAACCAATTTAATCACATCATTGGGTTGAGTTTGGAAAGAGTTACTGGGGTTTGAAGTTGGACACGGAGGAATCGAGCAGTAAACAAAGGACGTTGAAAGATTGATCCCTGGAGATTTCTCTGATTTGTTTTTGAATACTTTGTATGAGATAACAGTTGTGCAAAATTGTGTTACGAAACCATTGCACATAGAATCATTGCATTGGGTGCAGGATTGAAAAAAATATTGGACTTTTAAGCATCAAAGGTCAAATGCAAATCGAGAATTTTATCCGAAGAAAAATGTGGACAAGAAAAGGACTAAAGAATGAACGACCAAAAACAAGGAGGTATTACTAAAGGGAAGTCATAGTTATATTTATGAATCTTTATCTCTGAATTAAAAAATTTTGACATAAAAGTTTTCTTGTTGAAATACTTAAAATTGATCATTGTCTTGAATACTATTTTGAGGAGCCACGAATAATAAAGGCTTCCACGGATTTCTGAATACAAAACCTTTAATAAAGCCTTTATACCTGAGTGATCACAAAGCCTTTATTTCTGAATAATAAAGGCTTCTACGGATTTCAAGAGCTATATTCAGAAATCCGTGGAAGCTTTTATCCTTGTAGTTCTTGAAATCCGTGGAAGCCTTTATTATTCAGAAATAAAGGCTTTGTATTCAGAAATAAAGGCTTTGTGATTGTATACTGATTCACCAAAAAAAATAAGGATGAGATGATGTAGTTCTTGAAATCCGTGGAAGCCTTTACTAAGTGTTGTTGAGGAGAATACATTATTCAGAAATATGCTGTTATTGGTAGATCTTTGTGATCACTCAGGTTAAGGCTTTGGGGGCCATAATAAGAAGGCTTGGGGGGGCTAAGTTAAAGTAGATTAAGCAACATCATTCCGTGGAAGCCTTTGAGAGTTGAGGACAACAAACTTCATCGAATTTTTCTTTTTCTTGGTATCCTTGTTCAACTCTATTTCCAGGTGATTTGCTTGGGGGGCATTCACACAAACTTGGTTAGGGCTCATTATCACCTCGGGACGGATAACCCCGAACAGCATTAAGGATTAGCCTAAGCTGTCTAAAAAAATAACTTTGTCTCCCATTTCCTCTACCTCATTTCTTAAGTATAAAAATCCTAGGCTAATTAAAATAAAAATAAAATATAAATAGAGAACCTAATTCACCCCCCCCCCTCCCCATTTTATGTTATTCCTCGGCCGCCTAAACTAACACTTTCCCATTAGGTTCAACATGCTGCTCCAACCAATGACTTATATTCTTCAGCTGCCAAAGGTACATAAACTGAAAATGAAAACTATTCTATTGCAAGAGATCAGCCTCAAAGGAAGATAAAGCCTCCATGGAGATATCCACACGCTGATTGTGTTGCTTATGACTTGGCCACCACAAAAGAAACTTATGACCTTGATCAACCAACCATTTTTGAAGGTGCAACACGATCTAATGGTTCATCCAAGTGGATATTAGCAATGGATGAAAAAATGGAATAACTGAGAAAATCATACATTGGACTTGGTTGAACTCCCAAAGGACAAGAAACTTATTTTCTGCAAAAGTGTTTATAAACATGATTTAAATCTCTGCAATTGACTATATGGATACATTCACCTAATGGTGAAACATTCTTCTATACGTTCCATTATTGGTCTTCCTCCTCCCAGTGATTCTGAATTAGAACAGGTTGATGTAAAGACAGCTTTCCTCAAAGGAGAACTTAAATTGAAAGGTTCTATCGACATCAGAAATGAGATGGTAGTCTGTAAACTCAGCAAGCCTTTGTATGGCCTGAAAAAATCACCTTGACAGTCGTATAAGAGGTTCATTTCCTTAATATCTTCTTTGGATTTCAGTCGAATTCAATAAGTTATTTAAAAGAAATCCTGTTAAAAAGCGTAACAAGTAAATACATTTGTATTTAGTTTAAAAGAAATCAGGGATCATTCATATCGTCTTCTATATGTTCAATGACATCCTGTTAGAAGCCAAGAACATTCAAGATATACCACAAATTAGCATCAGCTTAGCAAAGAATTTGAAATGAAAGACTTTGGAGCAGCAACAAAAATATTGAGAATGGAAATAAGGAGGAATCAATATGCAAGATCTATATTCTGAAGTCATAATGAATATATAGATAAGATACTTAGGATTTTTAGTTTGGATAAAGCAAAACTAGAAAGAACCTGCCTTTCTGGCCACTTCAGAGTTTCTGTTTCACCTTTTCCAAGCACTAAAAAAGAGATTGAAGGCATATCAAAGATTCCATACTCATCTGATGTTGACTCCTTGATGCATCCTACGATTTGCAGTTGAGTAGAACTGGCGCAGGTATAACGAGTCGTTACATGGAAAGTGATGTCGGGCGGCGTCTAGGACATCATCCGGTTGACACCGAGTATGATGGCTCGGTGCCGATAAATGATGATGGCATCAAACGTCAACAATGTCGTCATTCGACGGATGAACTCTAACGGGTTGATGTAACTACGATGCGAAGATGAGTACCCTACGTGTCATACATGCAGGCTCTGACTCGAGGGGGCGCCAAGCTCCAAGCTTGGACAGGGTCACCGAGTGACGGCGATGGTGGCCTCTCGAACCTCGTCAGAACGACCAAGGCGTCTACGGCCGAATAAAATCTTTCTGTAGGGCTCGCACGTAACGGACAGTCTCATCCGTACTGGTAAGACATTCAAGTATCGTTTGTAGTTTTCTCTCAATTTGCCTCTCTCGCACGAGCACGGTGGAGTCAAGACAAAAGTAAACTGCAAGCGGTAAATAAACGAGCGACGGGAGAGGACGGCATACCTCGTCGGCATGGCTCAAGGTGCAGAGTTTGTCAACAGTCGGCGGCGATTTGGAGCGGGTGGAGCGGAGAGACGTCGGAGAGCAGACGGTGGCTCGACGAGCAAACGAGGATGTTAGAGCTATAGGTAAAGGTTGGAGGAAGAGGAATCACGGTCGAGGCCGCGATGAATCGGCTCAAGCGTAATGCTGAATTCTGGGCGCACCCCTATGGGGGAACTGGCGCAGGCAAATTCAGCCAAGCGACGCGAGCTGCGGCTCGACACATCCACAACACGCAAGATGACCCCCCCTCTCCCCCGACCCCGGGTGGCGGTCGAAAGTGGGCAGCAGAGTGGGGTCCTAGACCAGATCCTGATCGATTAGTTCGGTTGAATGACAGTGTGGGCTTCGATCAGTTTGAATGAATACCTGCCCAAAAGGTAGGTCAACTCTTGTCTCGACCGGTTCAGTCGATGCCTGTAGAGCTTCAATCAGCTCGGTCAAATACCCGCCAAAAAGGCAGGTCGTCTCTTCTCTCAATCAGTTCAGTCGACTCTTCTCTTGGCCAGTCGGTCGACATCTGTAAAGCTTCGATCAATTTGGTTGATCCGTCGGACGTGTTAGGCTCAGTGTGGCCTGGCCAGTTGTATGGCCCTTTGGGTCTGGCAAGACCCCTTGGGAATGTCTGTCGCTCAGCAAATCACTCCAATAGACCCCCACAGCGGAGCGACAATCAGTAATTTTGATCAACGTCGTTTGCGGCGGACGGAGCGGCCGATATGACTGTGCGGGGTGAGTTTGGTCACCTCATCGGCAGCTTTCGCCAGAATCAGCGAATCATCCACCGATGCGACGGCAATTGACCATTTATGGCGTTGTTGGCGACCGCGGGTGTTCTTCCCTACAGTGGAGTGCCCAGGTCTGAAAGGAGGTTTCGACCGTGGGAATTGGCCGCCCAAGAAGGGCGGTGGCTCTCACGATCAGAACAAAATTGCGGGGTAGGGGAAAGCGTTCCCGACCCCCAATTGCCACCGTTTCTTTCCTTTTGCTTCCTCTTCTTCCTTCCTCTGTGTTCTTCTCTTGAGCGAGGAAGGAAGACCAAGATAGAAAAACACGATATTCACTTTCTTTCTTCTTCCTGGTCTAGAGGAACTAGGGTTCCCCCCTCTTCCCATATAACGGGGAAGAGGTCAATGGGCCCTCCCCCTTAGTGGGTCAACAAAACACAAAGAGGAATCCATTAGGGGCCCTCATAGAATGGGCCCTCATTACACATAGAAGGGGGAGGAAATTAAAATAAAAGACAGAAAAGGGGAAGGGGAAGGCCCCTTTCCACGACGATGAAAATGCGGGCACGGCATCTCGCAGTGCAATGAAAACAGGATGGCGAATATGGAAAACACAAGACACGACTAGGAAAATGACAAAAATCAAAATGGGATAATTGAGCGATTTCACCCGATCTTCGACGACGGTGGCAGGCGGTGCGGACGACATTGTCGACGATCTTCGATGGCATGCGCCATCAGAAAGTATTTGAAAGGAACATTGAAAGGCTGTCCGATGGATCTTTAAATTTCTAGAAGGAACCTTAGAGGTATCTCTTAAATATCAGAAATGCCTCTAACACAGTTAATGGGTATGTTGATTCTGATATTTCTGGAGATCTTAATAAATGGAGATCTCTTACTTGATATTTATTTAATTCTGGTGATACTGCTATATCATGGAAAGCTTCACTCCAATTTACCACAGCCATGTCAATAACTGAGCCAAAAGACGTGGTTATGACAGAAGTAGTGAAACAGGGAATTTGGCTCAAAGGCTTCTTTGGGGAAATATATGATAATTAGTAGATAACTTATATTTGAATAGCTAAAGTGCAATCTATCTCTCAAAGGACCATATTTCCATGAATGCATAAAACATATCAATGTTCCTTATCACTATACAGGTGACATATTCAAAAGAGGAGCTCCAAGTATCAAGAGGATAAGTACCCATGAGAACCATGATGATATGTTCACCAAACCACGGCCCAAAAAAAATTCAGTCTCTGTCAGCAGCTCATAGGAGTTTATCAGGATTAATCTCAAGAACATCCACATTGATAAGCCTAAAATTGGTGTGAACAAAAGCAAGTTTAAATGCATCGTTTGGATTTAAGCTTATGATGTGGATGCCACACAACTTAAAAACAAATCTTTTCAAATGCCAAATAAATTCTACAATGTATTCTTTTAATTATAAAAAAATATTTCTTGGCTATAGAATTGTCCAAAAATTATTAATAAGACAGAAAATTCCAAAAAGAATAATAAGAGCATTAACAACCTCTAACAAAGTTTTTTATGCGCCACAAAAAATAAATCTTCAATGCATCGAGGTCAAATATTGGGTAGAAAATACTAAAAAGTTAAAAACAATCATGAAAATATAGTGCAAGCCATCTATGTCTATTTAATTATGATACCATGCAAATATGGCAAGTAAAACACATATGTGTATGTAATATTCATCAATTTAACATTATAATTTGCAAGTTATCCTAAACCTTTGGTCACGGGAAATTTGTTAAAAGTGACCTTCACGTGGGCGGTTATTTTGATCTTTCCAGTAGGATGACTTAGGGTATGGTCAACTATCAAACCTGAATCAGTCATCCGAGTTAGTACTGATGTGTTCGAAAATCATCGTAAAAAAATATTCTCTGATATCTCACTATCTTGGCTAAGGACTTCATCACATCATCTTCCTTGAGCTGTCACCTCTTAAACTAATGGTGGACGACCTAATATTGACCACTCAATCGTCTTTGTGAACTTCTTGATGCACCCGAACTAAGATTATTTAGAATCGCATGATTAAGGACACGTAGGTGATAGTCAAAGTACAACTTTCCATCCACAATATGTCTTTGGTGTTTCAGGTCTAAGGACCACTTACACAACCGTGACGTGAGTTAACTTGATTGCCATTTCTGTATAATACCATTTAGGGATTCATACAAATCAATTCACTGAACTCTTTCAACTAAAGAGTTCCCACTATCTATACTTAGCGTCTCCACACTCATGACGAGGGAACCAACCATACTAGTATTATGATTGAGTCTAAATAGTGATAATTCTATTCGGATACTTGGATGTTCTTCTCGAGTATCCTTGGAATATGAATATTTAGAACACATGCGCAATGACTAGTGATCTCCGTATTACAATCACATCATAATTCACAAAGTCAGATCATGTGTTCATGGATTTCATTATAAGCATCACATGTGTATTATAATGAATATGTTCTTTTAATGAATATGGAACGAGATGTGGAATGTGTGATTGGCTTCAGCCACATATATTTCCATCAAATTTTACTTATAATCTGGTCTGTTACAATGTGGGCTTTAGGCTAGGCTGGTGGGAAGGCTGACCAATTTATTATTTCTTTCTTTCTTAAAGTCTCACTCTGTTGGACCATTATCCATTTCTTTATCTCCTCGTCCTAGCCCATGCTAAACTGAGAAAATAGGGAAATGTGATGGAGGACCATGCAGAAGAGCAAGTCCAGTCTCATCAAGAGCCACGTCGTGGAGCCCGAGCCGATGTGAAGAGCCCAAGTTTTTGCTACCAGGTTTGAGGGAACGGCCTTCATGACATTTCATTTTGTGCTTGTGTCTTCTTTTGATTTTATGGAGGCCAATCCCGTGTAGGGGCCCCATTTTGCATCATTTTGGTTTCACCTCGTTCGTCCCTTTTGGCTATCGAGAGGCCCTCTCCTGCGCATGTATGGCCAGTCCCATAGCCATTAGTGTAGGGACACTAAGGATAGATAGTGGGTGCTCTTTAGTGGAAGAGTTCACTGAATTGCTCCGTGATAATCCCTTAATGGTATTATTCGGAAATATCAATCAGGTATATTCACATCACGGTTGTGTAAGTGATCCTTAGACCTGAGACACCAAAGACGTCTTGTGGACGGACCTTTGTATTTTGGATATGGCTAACGAGTCTCTAATCATGGGATTCTAAACAGACTTAGTTCGGGTACATCAAGAAGTTCACGAAGACGTTTGAGTGGTCAAGATGGGATCATCCTCCCTCGGTGTAAGAGGTGATAGCTCAAGGAAGATGATGGGATGAAGTCCTTGGCCAAGGTAGTGAAATATCGGAGAAGATTTCTCTGATGATTTTTAAATGCATCAGTACTAACTTGAATGACCGATTAGGGTTTGATAGTTGACCATACCCTAAGTCATCCTAGGAGCGTCCAGTGGATGAGGGTTTATACTTGCACAATAACCGATGACGAACATATTCCATGAGTGAGTCGATACACACTCCTTTGTATCTTCTAGAAAACTAGGTGTAGCTTGGCACCCCACGTGTTGGAGACTCGATCTATCGATTGGGTTAAATCGATCAGATATAAATTAATCTATATGATGATATATTTAATTAATTTAGAAGGCCAATAAAGGTTATTGGGCTGTTAAAGTTGTTAAGTAGACTGATACATGGGCCTAGAGGGTCACACGCAAATGGTCTTTTGGACGTCGGAAGATATACTTAAGTTTTGGGGGTTTTTATGAAACATACCCACTTATTATAAATAGGGAAGGCCATGAACAAATTCACTCCAGGCTGAATTGTTCATGGGACTTTCTCCTTGTTCTCCCTTCTCCCCACACCCCCTCTCCATGCCCGATGTGATCGGAACGGCATAACAATGACAGTGGAGGTAAAACGGAGCACATCAAGGAGAAGGAGGAGATCCGAGATGCTGAGGATCGCGTGGATACATCTAGAGGCTGCACATTTGAGTAGCTCAACTCGGCTCTGTCCAGGATCGGAGAACTCACAGATGTGATCCATGTAAAGGTACCTCGATTCATGGTTTGATCGATGTCGTTCGATTCACAAATGTCCTCCACTACGTATCGTTTTGATTTGTTCATCCCGATCTAGGCCTCTAGAACCCAACAATAGTGTCATTAAAACAGTCAAAATAATCTAGATTTTTTTAAAACCCTTCATCCTCAAGTCTAAGTCTTCCAATTTTAAAAACATATCTCAAATTTTAATTTCTTTATTTTTTAATCTTCAAATTTTATTCTTTTGATTTTAAAAACAATCAATCTCAATATTATTTTGTTTTAACTCTTTTTACCTTCAAATGTGTTTTATCTAAAAATACTATTCTGCTTTTCAATTCTTTCATCTTCAAAGCTGGTTTTTTTTGGTTTTCTAATGTGTTCTATACAATTGTATCTTGTTTTTTATTTGTTTCATGTTTAAATCAAATTTCTGCCTTAAAACAAGCTGTCTTACAACAATCTGTCTTAATATTATTATTTTTAATTTTTATTATTTTTGAATCGTGCATGCCTGATTTGAAAAATATTATCTTTCCTTATTTTGTTATTCAATTCTTTTATCTTCAAATCTCATATTTATAATCAAAACTTTTTATATCGAACGATTATATCCATCTTTAATTATTTTGTTTTTAAGTATTATTTCTCAGTTTTTTAAAAATCATACATAAATATTAATTTAATTTTCAGTTATTTTATCTTGAAATCTGTTTGTTGTGATTTCAAAAGAATTATATCTTGAAATCTCCACCTATGACTTAAAATCATTCTCTCCAGATATTATTCATTTTCATGTTCTTTTATCCTTAAATTTCTACTCCTAATTCAATTTATTTTTTTCGAATCTGTATTAGTTGTAAAAAATATTTTATTACTGATTTCAAACTTAATTTATTTATAAAATTCTATTTCTGATATCCAACCTTCGATTTAAGCCCCTAGGAATTCTTATATTTCATTTCTAATTTCATATTTTAGTTAAATTTCTTGTATCTTTAAATATTAGATGTATTCTTTTTTAATGTCACTCAAGCATTGACTTTTTTGAAATTTTAAAATTAGTGGTCTAGACTCATAAATCTTACTCGAGTAATAGATCGTTAGTTTAATATTCTAGAAATTATAGTTAGAATTTGGCAATCATCAGTTTGAATTTTAATCACATATAAATCGAATTTTGTTGTGAGTACATATCTATATAAATTTATATTTTTCAATATGTTAATTTCTCTAGATAAATAAGTTTCCAGGTTCTATTGAGATCATTATTCAGAAGATGAACTATACGGTGTCACATGTGATATTGCATTTATCCATCATATAGAAACATGAAGGATCATCATTCTCTGGATCATATGCAAATATTTGGGATCATCTTTACAATCTAGAAATCAAGGGCAGATAAAGAATAAGACAAAGTCATCAGTGAGAAAATCAATTTCATATCCAAAAAGTCAAAGTCAACTTCATACAGTCAAAGTCAACTTCATACAGTCAAATTCAACTTTAGAAAGACAAAGTTTACTATTCACGAATGATTTAACTAATATTGATTGATTTATATTTTCTGTGGGAATCATTTAAAGTTGAGTTTAAAGTTTTTAAAGTTTTTTATTTCATAATGCATGTCTTTCAATTAGTTGGCTTTGGGTAATTCTTCGTTACTAGTGAGCAGTTGAAATGCATTAACATTGGCAATAATGCTTTTTTTTTTTCATTTTTCATGTACTATGGACATACGATACAAGTCATTTTATTTGATTTACATTTACTCATTTCTTTGTGAATTAGAAATTCCATTTGTTCTTATTAACCTTTACAAAGAATAGAAAGGAAGAGTTTATGGGGTTTCCTGTTTTAGAAGTAAAGTGTCGGTCAATATCTTTATCATCCTAGCTTAGGTGGGCACACACATATATTGTCCACCATCCCCATTTTCTCAACACCCATTTAGTATATTACACTAGTTCGTATGTTATTGGGACTAAACTATCTAAGTATTACTTATATATCCATTATACTTTACCTAAGCTTACACATTATTTTAGCAATTTACCATCAGCTTGTTTCTTCACCCATAGATAGGAGACTCACCCCTAGTATTCATTGACACACATTTGATATGATTTGCTTATATAGTGTGAGAAGTGATGGAGGACCATTCAGAAGATCAAGCCCAAGCTCATCAACAGCCGTGTCGTGGAGCCCGAGCCGATGTGAAGGACCCAAATTTTGGATATCAGGTTTGATGACAGCTTCTTAGTCTTGTGTTATTTTTTTGCACGAGTCATCTTTTGTTTCCACTGACCTTATGGTGGCCCCTCCCCACGTGTGTACTGGCCTCCTCCACGTCCATCGTTCTGTGTTTTGTTTTTTTGTTTTTGATCAAATCTTTAGGGGACAACTTTTGTTTTGACCCCTCCCCTAAGGTTGGCCATAAGGGCAACCACACCCCTCCCCCCTTACTATATAAGGGGAAGGGTGATAGCATGCTCAGTTTGGAGATCCTTTGGAAAAAAAACAAACCCTTGTTGTTGTACATTGGGGTCTCCCTCTTCCCCTTCCCTAGAGAAGTGGAATTTTATTTTTGTAGGACACTCATGAAGTAGAAGCTCTTGATCCTTGCCACCGATGAGCCACCACTGATCCGGTGGCCTACTGCTGACAGTTTGTGTCGCCAGAGTTTGATCCCCTTTACACCTAAGCCACATGCTACCACCGACTTCCACCCGTGGAATGCGAGAAACTACTGCCCTGATCCTTCGGCTGGCCCTAGATTGTACCACCGGTTCTCAACTAATGTCCACCCGAGTCTCAAACTCGCACCGTCAAAGCCTTGTCACACCTCCAGAATCGGCTACGCCACAACCAGCAATTGCACGAGCCCGTACGTCCAATCTCAAGTCCGCTACTGCGTTGGCCACGGATATCCTCATTCACTACGGTGTCACTTAGATCTTCCTCCCAGC
This sequence comes from Wolffia australiana, assembly GCF_029677425.1. NCBI lineage: Eukaryota > Viridiplantae > Streptophyta > Magnoliopsida > Alismatales > Araceae > Wolffia > Wolffia australiana. Next base: position 6,798,718 of record NC_135847.1, on the reverse strand, counting down.
ACGTCGCACGGAACTGCCAACCTATGTGTGCTTTGCTCGCGATCCCTCGACTTTATCCGTGCCCCCCTTCAGTTCCCCAGTGCCTACAACTCCTCGGCACCTGCTGTCGTGCACAGCTGATTGCACTCACTGCCCTACTACGTGTGGTCTCGCACCGTGCTGTCATCCCCTGTGTGCGGTCATCCATGGTGCTTCCTGCCACAACCGTTGGTTGTTGTGCGTGCCCCGTGCATGTTGCCGCACGTGCATGCGCGGCCGCCCGCTGCACTACTCGCCCCAGCTGCTACTTCGGTGTGCGCACCTGCGGTGATCGCCCATGCCCACGGTCCTTGTCACATGGAGTAAAGGATAGCTGCGCTCTACCCAGCATGGTAGTCACACTGCACATCAACCTTCCGCGGCGCTGACTACAGTCACCGCCACACCAGCGCACGGTCATCTGTAGCGTCATCCACATATGCTCCCCTCTCTCGCCTTAGAAGTGCCTTGCCTATCTGCGATGTTTGTGATTCACCCGAACATCCAGACTCAAGCCCGCAGGCCACCTCTCCTTCCCTCCCCCCATGACAGTATTATCACATTTTTTAGTGTCGTCTTTGTCTGATCTGCTACCGAGAGCTTTTTTTCTTCGAATCGTAGGAATAGCCATACAAATTGTGTTAGGGATTTTATTCTTTGGTGTCCAACCTGGCTTGCTCTCGATGGCCATCTGGACGCTCACAGGTAGTGATTGTCCCCCACTCCGTTAGCCTTTGATCGGATCACTCGGGTCATTGGGAGCTTGCCCATTGCCAAGATCCCTCGTGTTGACTATCTGAGATGTCGTATTGGGTTAGTGGACTTCAGTTGTACTTCTCGTTGGTTTTCTTCCTCATGACGTATCATCTTACTGCTTGCATCACCTTTTCTGATCCTCTCCCTGTGGTATGACACGGGCTGTTTAATCCCGGCACTACGTGTTACCTCAAGAAGACTACATATTTCCTATTTTAAGTTGGGAATCAAGTCAGTATGAAACCCAAACATAAAGTACATGCCATCCACGAGAGAGTCATCTTGCTTGTGAGAGGTGTGAGGCCCACCATTTGAATGAGAGAAATAAGGAAACAACAGTCAGTAAGAAATTAGCTTCATTCATTATGGCCACCAGCTCTTCCTAAACCAAGAGGATTATTCGCACACATTCTTAGAATGTCTTTAAGATTATTAATACTAAATGTGAATGATATTTTAGTACCTAATGCAATATATTCTTTTCTTTCAAGGTAAATGTATAACATAAGGAGAGGATAATAAACATTGATATGGGACTAGAAAACATTAAGTTGGGGGGAGGGAGGGCATTTGATAATTACCAATACCAAGGTAATCGAACAATATAACAATAGAATCAAATATTTAAATAATTAATTTCAAATAAATAATCATAAATCATTTTGGCTTTTATTTACATTTCTTGTGTAAATTTAGGAGCATGAATGGGAAATATACGATGAATAAGATGTAACATAATTAATTAAATACATGCACAGTAGAAGAAAAAAGAAAGGATAAGAATGCCGGCAAGGTAGCTTGTTGAGTTTCTTTCGTAATCTCATAGTATCTTGCATTAGGAGAAAGGTTATAAATTCACATTACAAACCCAACTCATAATATGCAAATGAAGATCAAAGAAAGACTTGTAATAAATAATGTGGTGGGGGACCATCCAGAAGACCAGGCAACATTTTGTGAGCAGCCGCGGCGTGAAGCTTGAGCCGGCGCCCAGAATCCGAGCTTTAAGTATACGGCCTAACGACAAGCCTCTGTGGTTCATTTATTTTCCTTTTTTTCTTTTTTTCATGAATTGGTATGAGGGCCATCATGTTTTGGGCCCCCATTCTTATCATCTTTTCGTTTATGTATCCTTGTACAACTAAACTGATCTTCCAATACGAATATTTCCAAGCTCATAAAGGTAGGCCTTATTCACTAATTTCTTTCTCTTATTATAAGAAACAAAACCATCATTAGTCATTAGTCATAATTCAGTGTATCCAGATTGAGTGAATGATGAGCCCAAACCAAGTTTTTGTGAATGACCCCTGAGGAAATTCCTTGTGAGTAGACCATAAAGGATACCATAAAAATGTTTTACAATCAATAATTATAGCCTGAGAACCAAACAAATAAAGATGTATTCATTAAATTGTATATTTTTTGACTCTGCCATTACCTAGAGACCCGCTCTACATTTTGAGTGGCTTAGTAGGGTTCATCACAGCTACAGATAGTTCAAGGATCTCAAGCAGGCTTCAAGGAAGTTTGAGGTTGAATGTGAGTGTGCCTACATGGAGGAATATGAGCTTGGTAGAATACCCAAGTCAGGGGGTAGTAATCAATGGCCCTGTCCTTTGCTTAACTAAATAAGGCCAATCAGGTTCTTCCTAAACTTTTTTCTTAAGGAATTATTTCATTTTAATTTAGTTGATAAAATCTATAAATTTGAATTGGCATTTTAATTTAAGATTGTTAAGATAGTAACATTGAGGAATTTCGTAAACAAACTAGCATTAATCTGGAATTTGATGCTATTGTTTTATTTCCTTTTAATTTTACATTCACACATACCATAAAATATGTAAAAATATAAATATACCACCATTATTTATCTATTAAAACAATCCATTTCTTCTTTCTTTTACATAATGGAAACCCCCATTGTCTTCAGTTTTTTCATCATCCCAATATTTCAAAATTAAAATTTCCTTTTCTTTAATATACTACAATCTATATCCTTAGCATAATTCCATAAATAGAGACTCTATTCACATGTACGCACTACCTCTAAAAAAATAATATAAGAATATTTTATCTCCTAAAATATTATCGAATATCCATCATCATTAAACTATCTTAACCCTTACATTTGACCCACATACCTCAATATGATTATTAATATATCTTTAACAGTATGACCATCATTATCTTATTTAGTCCAGATTACCATATAAGTAATAATTATTTTTTTTCCTATTATCATATTGTCCCATTATTCTCCCTCTTTCTAACACATTCATTAGATCTATCCCATATAGAAGGTCTTTGGGTATATAGTTTCATTCATCAGTAACATCGAGACCAAGTTAAAGAAATTAAAAAATGATTAGATAGAAGCAAGTTCATATTGCAACAAAAATAATAATTTGGACAATGCTATTTAGTTTCAACATTTTCTTTGTAATTAACCCACGCTCTCTCACTATCTTATTTAGTTTATATTAATCACGGATCCTCATGACAACTATAGAATGACTTAAGGTATGGTAAACTTTTTAATCATACCCGGTGATCCATGTTAGGACAAGTACATTGGAAAATAAAAAAAAATCCTTGTCTAGTATTTTCATTACCTTTTTCAAGGGCAGACAATCCCTTAGTAATGACATGATAACCATTCCAAGTCTTCATTTCGTATCTTAGAAAAAATTTTTAGGAATCTCATGATTAGGGACTCGTATGTCATAAGTGAAAACTCAAATTTAATGCATTAACTCATACATCAATTAAGGCTAGTTAGGGATCATTATATGCATACTGCTTTTCTATTAGGGTGTAATCATCTTATGTACTAATTTTTGCATTGTGTAATACTTACTTTCTATATTTGGAATTTGGATCATTTACATGTTAATATTTGAGTTATTAAAATAAGTTGAAAAAGGGAAAATAAAAATGAGAAAAAATATAATTAACATTAAAAATATATGTTTGGCATAGCTAGGGACTAACTAGCCAGTGTAGCAGGCACCCAAGCAAGTAGCGACCAAGGAATGGTAGCATCCTGAGAAAGCAACGTGCTGGATAACAGTTAGAATGTACAGAGAGGGTTAGTGTGCAGATAGAAAGCCCTAGAGCCTATATATATAGGTTCAGAATTTGTATAGCAGCAACATTTGTCAATTTTCCCATATGGGATTGACATTTTGATGTAACTTGTTGTGTCGGGATCGAGCGGCTCACGTAACACTGCAGGGAAACAGCAAGGATGCATGATGCAATGATGTTTATAATGCATTCGTACGAAAGTTAACGCGAAGAATGATGAGAAGCCAATTGATAAGGGACGCAAGCACGGGTAACGAAATGAGGGGTCAGACAGGGGCAATGATGGCGCGGCGCAGCCCGAGCCCCCAAAAACGTCTTCGGAGACGTCACCATCATCATCAACATCACCGCGAGCTCGCGTTCAGCCCACCCGACAAGCCAAGGCAACGGTACATATGCTCGGATTCAAGTATCCCAGGTAACGGGCTCATTATCCTTTTCGTGTTTCTTTACTTTCCGTTGTCTTTATCTCTCATTCCCTGTCTTTTATTCTCGTCTTACTCGTTGTAGCGAGGGGAATCCAACCTATAAGGAATTCCCCTCCACCACCATTCAAGGGAAAGACAATTCCCTCCCCCTCTCCTTTTCCCCTCATCCTTTTCTTTTCTTCCCTTTGGTTTTTCTTTCTCCCCTTTCTTTTATTTCCTTTTGGGTTAGGCCTGTTATGTTAAGGCACATCTAACTCCCCCTGTAAAAGGGACAGGATGGTGCCCTAAACACTTCACCTCTCGATAATTTTGACTAAGTAGTTTTTTGAGAACATTCTGTTAGAACGAAGAGGTCGCCGCTCTCGATCGGGAAGAGGAGAAGGAAGAATAAGAAGAGAAGAGGAAGAAGAAGGAGAGAAGAGGTGAGGGAAGATTAAAAAGGAAGGAGAGGAATGGAGACGGAGGAAAGCATTGCGCCATCGCACGCTCACTACTGTTAATGGCGCGCACGAGCCTCACCACAGCCACCCGCCGTTGTCGCGCCCACCAGCCCGTGCCCGAACGCCGCTGGCCTCGCGCATCGCCGCCACCCCATCCAGCCGCTGTTGCCTACTCATCCTACGCCCCAACTCAGCCCCCTTCCATGTGCAACGCCAACGACCGTGACTCCGACGTCGAGTGAGCGTTGAACAGCCTCCCCGCGCACTCGGTCTTGCAGACGTCTCCAATCGCCGGACGTCTCATGCGCACTGAGATCGCCCCACGCAACACCCATGGCCGTTATCTGCCACCGTCGCCCGTGCGCACCGGTGCAGTCACTCGCCTGCGACGTTCAACCGCTGCTCGTGCCTCGCGCCTGCCGCCGTCTTTTTCATACTCCCTTGCACCCGTGATTCACCAGCGCTCGACTGGACACCCCACAGTGCGTCTCGGCACCCGACGCCCGCTTAACAGTGCGTGGAACTTGGGCGCTCCGCACCCGCCCCGCCACTCGGTGTGCAGCATACCTGCGCTTGATGTGAGGTCTCCCGCGCCCAGCTGTCGTCGTTGACGCGCTTGACAGCCAGGCCATCACAGCGCTTGAGCCCGGTACCATCGTCGCCACCATGCGGACAATGCACTTCTTGTTCTCACATATTCCCCGCTCCGTCGAGCACTCACCACTGACACCCGCACTGCCTCGCTAGGACGAACGCATGAAATCAGGACGGTGGACTACGGACCCGGATGAGGTACGTCCCCTCAGCCCCGTCTCTTATTTCTTTCGGTGCATGATCTTATTGCCTCCACCGTGCTCAGGTTAGACGTAGGTGAGCGGGACAGGATGAGTGAGAACTCGCGTATTTTGTGTGTCTTACCTGTTTGGTACGAGTCGGGCTTGCCCGTCCCGTGTGAGAAAAATCCGGCGGGAGAATATCCCGTTCGGTGTCGTAGCGTCCTTGACCCCCTCAGACGAGGTTCAAGAGGCCTACCATCCACCACTGGGCGACTCCATCGACTTCCCGGGAGTAGGAATTCATTTCTTGTCGGCGCTAGCACGTACCATATGTAGACTCAGCCTGCATTTCATCATAGATCCCTCCAATAGGGTTCACTATCGGACGACGATCTCCGTTCGACACCGAGTTCACCCGCTCGGTGACGACCAGACGATGCCCCAACGACGTCCAGCATCAGGCAAGTTCTAGATGACTGAAGCGGTCAGATCGAACGCTAACAGAGTGGGGGACTTTCACGGTCCGTGCGCGTCCACACCAGTCACCGAAAGCAAGGCTGACATGATACTAACAAGAAAGCTCCTTATGCAAGTATGATGGCTGGTCCTACAATAGGTATATAACTCTCAGGGCTGTTGTAGATGACATTGGAGAACATAATCAAGGAATAAGTGGGGTTAGGAGTATCGACCTGTTGGTTTGGGGCTTGACAACCGAAACCGTTCACGAATGTCATCGTGGTCGACGTCAGCAGCTTGGACCGACCTTGACTTCTAATGGGAGGGGCACGTGGGAGCAGCCCAAAGGGGCCAGTGGGATGACACTTCAGCAGGGAGCGCACGACAAGTGCTGCGGCATTGCAGTCCAGTCACATGGCGAGGAAGTACCCACGGTTGACCGCAACCAGTGCAACTACTCACGAGAGCAATGGATCGAGGGGCGTCAGTGGAGGTCATGAACGGGTCGAAGGAGGCAGCTTGTGTTGGAACCTAGCTCTCTCACTTCAGCAACTCACACAGAAGGGAAGGACAAGCACTCACTCTCCTGATCTCACAAAGAGAAAAAAGGTTTTTAGCCCTCACTCTCTTGATCTCACACAGAGAAACAAGATGCAAGAACACTTTGAGAGAGAAAGGAACCTTGATGCACACAGCATACTAAAACAATGGAGCACCTACATATTTATAGGCACTCCCCCATAACTACCTATGGATCTAAGCTCACCATGGCCACACACCTGTCCATGTACTTGGTCTTCCAAGAAACCCAGTCTTCTGCTCTCCTTGAACTCAGCTCCTGCCTCCACATCACCCTATACCATGCTGACTTGTTCTTTGTTGACTTATTCAAAACACCAACTCCTAAATTAATTAAGTCAAGATTAACTCTCAAACAGATTGACCAGTAGAGATTGGCGTCAACCATGTAAGAGCCGAACGAAGACCCATGGGTGACAATGGATGGGTCGGACATCGTTACAGACAATGGATGGGTCGGACGCGGCCAAGAGGACAGCAGCCAATCAGTTGCACTACGCGCGGGAGGACGAGTGCATGCAGTGTAACCCGAAAGAGCGTAGGGACTCCGGGATAATCAGCAGTGGGAGACGAAGCCACATGGGGTCACGAACAGTCTCTAGGAGGTAGCGCGCCCGTCACCAACGATGTTGGCAGGTCTGGAGTGGTGTAGGCAGCGGATCCGTTCAGACATTCGTTCAATAGTCTCTAAAGAAAACGTGAACCCTCTCCTTATACAGTAAAAAAAGAGGGGGGGTGTTTATGGGAGCCCTAATGGGCCCCATTAGTAGAAGAAGCCAACATGGGCTTCCTCCCTAAAGGGTCCTTTAGGAGGAGAAGCTCAACATGGCTTCCCCCCATAAAGGTGTGAACGAAACAAGACAAACATACAAAGACACACACATGAGTGAGGCTAGATAGTGTTATTCTATCTGGATACTTCGATGTCCTTCTTGCATATCCTTCTAGTAGGAATGTTTAGAACACATGCTAAAATACTAGCAAACTCTCATATTACGATCTCATCATAATTCACTAAGTCCGATCATGTATTCATTGACTTCATTATAAGCATCACACATGCACTATAGTGAATATGTTATATTAATGAACATGAAATGAGATGTGGAATGTGTGATTGGCTTGCCGGCCACATATATTTCCATCAACTATGTGGGCTGGCACAATGACACAATGAAGGAAGAATCAGAATGACATGCAGAGGTGAGAGACACAAAAAAGTGCTCTGTGAATTTTTACTAATGTTGTTTTGTTTCTCAATCCCCAGATATTCCTGAACTAGTTGGCACGAGGAATACCCTATTTTATCGTATTCTCTTCATTCTTAAGTTTGATGCTCCCAAGGGCAAAACCATTAAATAACCATAATTCAGTTCTTTTTTAATACGTAAAAATTGGAGGATACGAGTAGTGTTCAGATAATTTGGCTTTGACTTCAATGTATGCCTTGTCAATCTGTAAGTAGCTGCACGCAAAAGAAAATATCTTTCTTGTGTGATTTTGGCTACAAGTTAACAATCATATATATATACATATATATATATATATATATATATGTGTGTGTGTGTGTAGATATATCTATTTATCTAGATAAATGTTTTAAAAAAACACATGCATATGAGAAATTTCTAAAATGTTGAATTTCATTTTAATTCACATGGTTATAAATATATTAATTCTAGCTCATATATAAATATATATGCAGATATATGTTATCACTATCAATTTATAATTATTTCATTCCTTATATTTTTTATATACTTAATTCATCTTGTTATTCCCCTTATTATATTTTTGCCTAACCTTGATGTGTGCAATGACCTCATGAATTATGATTAGAGGAAAGAGTATAACCACATATTCTAAATATTCCTATTTCATAAATGATAAGTCCAAATTTAGGGGTTTAATGTCAATGTTTTAATCCAGAATTAACCAATAATAGTTATGCAAATTTTCACTTAAATACTCTATATTTAATATAGGACAAGTAACGGGTCAATCCACATAGATCCAGAAATTTAATTTAGGAGTTTTTTTAAGCTTCTAACAAAAAAATGAAATTAAAAGTGACAAGTAGAATTTTTGATATTTTTTAAAAATTTTAGTTAGTTAATATAATTTTCTATCATTTCAATGAAGCAGAAATACAAAGAAAACACCAAAAAAGTTATACTAATTTTAGTTTGCACAAGAAATAGTAAATAAATATTTTCAGTTTTTTCTAGAATTAAATTCACAATTAAAATGAGAGTTAGATATTTTCTTAATTTTTTTTGAAATGCTGGAATAACTAGAAATGAATTATATTAATTTAAGATAACTTTTATGATTTTTTTACAATTTTTAAAATGTAGAAAATAGTTTTTAGGGATTTTTCCTATTTTTCGGATTTTTAAATCCAAAAAATAATTATTTTACCATTTCCAGTGATCGACGATGGCGGCAACGGGCAGCAAAGCAGGCAGCGGCTTTTCTACTCCGGGCCTTTGGGTTAGCTGGCCCGATTCAGCTCTGAGTAGGGCGGGCTCATCAGTTTGGCCCAATTAGGCTTGGCCCAAATCAGTCAGGACTTGTCCTGTTTTGGCTATGTCCTGACAGAGGGCACCCTTCTGCTTGGCGGATGCGCGTGCTCTCCACCCACGGACTGGTAGGTGGAAGGGCATCCCTACTGCACACGCACTGCATGGCAGTGCACAAGTTGTGGGGGGGGGCAGGTGTGCAGGAGAAGAAATCTGATTTTTTAAAAGCTCACATGATGAATTTTTTGTACAACTGTTTTGGGAAATCAAGTATAGATTTTATGGAATGTCGAGAGAGAGAGAGAGAAGAAAGGATCTATAGAGAGAAAATGGTTGCAATGAGGAGATAGAAAGAGAAAGTGAATAAATGGTGTAAAAAGAGTTTGAATTGGAATTTGAAGGTCATAATGGTTGACATTGTTTATGAAATTTTGGGGTAACAAATTAGAGATATGGATAAAGCTCTAGACTGAAAGAGTCAATTCTAGGGAGAGAAAGTACAAAAAATAGATTTTGAGTGACAAAGTGATGGATTTATAAGGGAAATGGATAAATAATAATGAGAGGATTTAAAGGACCACCTCCATTTAAAGGATCAACGCATATCTCTGCGGTATTCTAACTTATGGATCACACCTCTGAACTCCGCTTCCACGTGCCACGCTCGCAGCATACTAGGACGCCCAGGTCCTGTCACCTGGTTACGTCCCTACCCTCCCCCACTTTTCAGTATTATTACACCTTTCAGTGCCAATTTTTTACTACTCCACTGCCCGAGAGATTTATACGTGTCGTAGATTTAGCCATCGTATATGTGATAGGGAATTTTCTTAATGGAGTCAGGCCAGTGTCGTTTGCGGCGATAGACTTGGACACGCTCAGGCGACTGCCATCCCCCACTTCATCGGCCTTCGAGCCAACCATCGGGGTCATTTTGAACTCACCCGTGAAACAACTCCTCGTGTCATCTATCTGTCCCAATGCCCCAAATCTGTCATTTTATTTCGTACTTTCTCGTTGGATTTATCACTATCGCATCTCTAATTCCATTGCATCCCATGTTCTCGTTCATTCCAAGTGGCGTGAGACGATTCGCCTAATTCTGGCATGTTGTGTTACATCATATTGGTATAAGAGCTGATCATGCTAACCTCTACGCTTAGCATCGTTGGTCGCACTTATTCTCATTTCCGCACTTTAAACTGCATGCATCGCATATTTCAAAATGCATTGCAAGTGCATACATATATATCTCGTCATTGCATCATTCTAGATAGAGAACCCTAGATTACAACTTATCTGGCTATAGGATGGTCCAAATGCGTGGCCAATTACGATCCGCCGTAGATGGTATACGTCATGAGGAGGATCACAACTACGATCCCGATATCCCAGACCTTCCACTAGAAGATCATGTTCTTGCACTCCCTCAAGCAACTTTTCCTGACCTCGGCGAGGCCGAGACATCTACTCATGCCAATAAGGAATCCCCCCTGAGGTCCCCTACTCGCCCTAGTAGGCCGCTTATGAGCGCCCCCCCATCCCGATCTGATGATTGAGGATAGGCTGTATTACCATCAGCACCTACACAAGCAGCAGGTCCCCACCTCACTCCAACACACGTGGATGATTTCGTTCAACGTCGCGGGAAGGCGCCAGCCAAAGATAGCTCACAGTCGCGACCACTCCTCAACGTGCCACCTTGATAGTTTGAGCAGCCAAAGATAGTTTGAGCACCTTGATATCAGCCATATCAGATGCCATGGGGATAACTGCCATGATGACAACCACCGACCAGCCTGTACCACCCACTGACGCAACGAAGTTTGATATTACTACCAAGACTGGCCATAGTACTACCCTGAATCAAGGTTCCCACCATGCGAGGAGGCATCTGCCACTGTCAGCTATCACCAAGAGGACCCCATCATGACTATCAGGGCCGACCTTACAAGGCGGCTCTTGTTCTCGACCCATGACACTTACATCCCGCTATATGCGTGGGGCCATCCATTGGCACATGATGAGTCGAACTACTCGCCTCAGGCGACTCTGGCCCCGTACGGGCCAGCACCAACTCATGCGCCACCATACGGTCCACAAGATTACTATGGGACTCCTCGCGCACCACTGACACCACCTCCATCGACTTTCGTGCTGACCCCAACCTATGTGTTGGTGCCGACCTACGTGCCTCATGATCATACACCATCCCAGCAGCACCCCCTGCACCACCAGTTGTGACTGCAACCTTCACAATATACGTGATGTCGACCTAGTACGACCTGTCTACTTAGTTGGTGTTGCCTACGCCAAGACCTGTAGACATGCTACCTAGACCATATGCACCATAGGATTACAACCCTACTCCTCGGGTCCCGGATCAGCACCAACACCGGAGCCTAGAGACCCATTTGAGCCCCAAATCATCTAGAGACATCAGCCAACCCCCAATCCATTGTCACTACGATAATGACGATAGAGACCATAGATGAGAGGCACACTGAGACATGATTCAGACGAGTGTCTGAATTGAGGTTCCCCTCTACGAGGGCATGCAGAATCTGAAGGATTATACAGACTGGAAGTGTGACCTAGAGAGTTACTTCTAGTGTTACGGTATGGACGACAACCTATGTGTCTAATACACCAAGGCGAAACTTGGAGGTCATGCCAAGATATTCTAGAAGAACTAGAAGGATGCCGCAAGACGACAAGGAGATCCAACAATCACTTGGGAAAAGATGTCAAGAAAGCTTATGGATAAGTATATGCCTCAGCTCTATATGAAACGATTCCTCCTAAAGTGGATGGATCTCAAGCAAGGCAGGCGTAAGGTAGGCGATTACATCAAGGATTTCAAGGAGTACCACATGCGCTGCTGCTTCGTTGATACCCCACAGGTTCAGATCGCACTTTTTGTGCATAGTCTCCATCCCGAATTAGGAGCTTAAGTATTGTAACAGAATCCAATGATAGTGGACCAGGCCTACAATTTAGTAGAGAGCAACGAGTTCTCCTTTAAGGACATGAGTTCGGCAACGACCCTGACTTCTCGTACCCTATCCGCCGCCACGACTACAAGTACCAGATCATCCCTGGCCATGGTGGATGAAAGGGGTTCCCACTACCCCTAGGAGCATCAGCCCTCCATCAACAATGGTCACAGTGGTCCCTGCCGCATCATCCATCGTCTCGACAGCTCATGCCCCAAACATGAACTGCGAGCAGCTATAGTGCTTCAAGTGCAAGGGATACGGGCACCGATGGTCCGATTGCCCCTCCCTTCTTTATATGGACTTCAACGGGAATCCAATCGACCCACCACGAGAGGAGGGTATCGAGGTTGACGTCTACCCTGGTGAGTGCTCCGAGGATGAGATCTATGAGGACCCATTAGGATACGTACATATTACTCCCGTTGGTCCTACACCCGTCTCATTCATAGTGAACCTCACAATTCAGCAAGGCGATGCCTACCCTAACATCCCTTGAGTTCAGCGATCCACTCCGACTAGAGCACCGGCTAGGACCACGACGATCCCAATCTCGCCTCCTCAAACGCTACAGCCACGGCCGGCTACGGCAACCCTGGCAATCGCCTCATCACAAACTCCTACCCCTGTGGTCATACTACCACCTCATCACAAACGCCTCATCACAAGCTGATAGAAAACATGCTCATTCATGTATGGAGGATGCCGATTGATATGGTATCCAGTGGTATGAGCACCTACTCAGATAGTGCTGACCGTCCCAACATCGGCTCCCCAGCCAAAAGAACCATTGATCGCCAACTGGTGCATATTTCAACAAGAGCTTGACCAGGAGCGCTAACACTTGCCCGTTTGTTTTGCTCTCAACCGAGATGTTCCCTCAGAGGAACTGCCACGAGCATCCGATGTGCCTAACGTGCTTGAGCTGACAGAGCTCATGGCCGATTTTGGGACTGTCTTCCTTGAAGAGCTCCCCGAAAAGCTCCCACCCATGCGTAGCATCTAGCACGCCATTGACCTCATTCCCAAAGGTACGCTTCTGAACTTAGCACATTATCAGATGGACCCAATAAAATACAAGGAGTTGTATCGACAGGTGAAGGAACTCTTGGCCAAACGCCTTATACGAGAGAGCCTCAGCCTATGTGTCATCCCCGCATTACTTGTGCCGAAGAAAGACGGGACAAGACATATGTGTTACGACTCTCATGCCATCGACAAGATTATGGTGAAATATCATTTTCCCATTCCTTGATTTCAAGACTTATTCAATCAAATGGCTGGCGCAACCATATTCTCAAAGATCGACTTGCGTAGTGGATACTACCAGGTCCCCATCCAACTAGGAGATGAGTGGAAGATGGCCTTCAAGATCAAGGATAGCCTGTTCAAATGGAATGTCATGCCATTTGTGCTCCCCAATGCCCCGAGTACATTCTAATGATTGATGAACAAAATCCTATGCCCGTTCATCGGCAGACTTGTCATCGTCTACTTTGACGATATACTCATCTTTAGTGGTTCTCGCATAGACTACCTACAACACCTATGAGAGGTGTGTACAGCATTGCAACGTGAGAAGCTCTAAGCTCATCCGAAGAAGTGCAGTTTCTTCATCGCCAAGGTCTCCTTCCTAGGTTTCATTATATCCGCTCAAGGAGTCTCTGCCGATCTGGCCAAGGTTGAGGCCATCATGTTGTGGCCTAATGACAGATGAAAATTCCGTAGTTAAATGTTAATTTGTCATTGTAAAATTAATTTGCCTACAATCAAATAAATTTTTAATAAAGTATAGAAACTTACTCCAGTGTATAGCGTGAGTAAGGTCGTCTCCACAGTGACTGGCCTTCAGGTATTTATTCAATAATTGAGTTGATAATTAATAAGATATATTAATGATATACTAAAGGTAATAAGAAGAATTAAGTAATTAGTAAGTAGAGAAAATACTAGTTCAACAAGTTAAAAAGAGAAGATAAAATATCTAAGATTATATATATATGTATTGGAGATACTAAGAATAATAAAGAATTGAAGAGGAAAGATATTATATTTAAGAAGGATAATAAGATAGATAAGAATTTAGTAAGAATGAGTAGTTTAATAAGAGTAAAGATTAAGTATAAGTAGAAGAAGATAGATAAATATATTAAGAGAGAATGAGAGGGTTAGGGTAGTATCTATATATACTAAGAAGATAGGTGAAAACGGAGTATTAAGTAATAATTTAACTATATTATACTATGTATAAGTATAGAGAGATGTTAAGATGGAATATACGGATTACTAGAGGCAATGAGGAACTAGATATGTATATAATCACCTCTAGTTGAGGAGAATACCTTATATATTTCTAATATTTATTATATATAAAGTATAGATATCATAATAAGTTATTTTAATTATTCTTATAGTCAAAAATACGGAGTAAAGGAACAGTTGTGTCGAACGCCCTTAAGGTGTTCGGTAGAATGCCCTATAGAATATCAAAACAGGACAGTTTTTTATCTTTTTATACTTTCTATCATTTTTAAAGAGTTTATATAATCGATTTTGATAATCAGTGGGTCAATTTAGTAAAACACCCGAGAGGTGTTTGACCAAATGTCCGATAGAAGATGAAGATGTAAGAGATGTATAATATACTTCGTTATATTATGATTTTTATAAGTATCTTATATAGGTGTTGTAGATGAAATTGAAGGTGAGGGGTATTTCTGTCGAACGCACGTGAGGTGTTTGACAGAATGCCCAATAGAGGTCGGGTAAGAGGTATGTATTTATAGTGTAAGTTTTATAAAGTTTAGATAGTGGAACTTAGGTAAATTGAGCAAATAATCATCGAATACGTGAAGTGTTCCATGAAATGTCAAAAATAGTTCTCGCTATGAAATTCAACAAAAACACGAGTAACTAAGTTGATTGAACTTAAAATTAACTGTATAGAATGATGGAAAACATGAAAATTAGCCAAGGAAACACATCAACTAACCTGAATCCCCAGGATTTGAAAAGATGGAGTGGCGGTGCTGATCGTCATAGCCGAGCTTCGGTTTAGGGATCCCCTTTCTCTTCTCCTCTGTGCGGGTGCGAATCTAGGCTGCTTTAAAGCTTCTTCAGCTCCCGCCTTGCAGTCTGCAACTACCTGTGCTGTCATGACGCCGCAGGTTGCTTCCAAACAAGGAAGGGATCTCCGCCGTCCTACAGACTTAAGGTCAAAAGATCACTCAAGTTGGGAGTTCTAGACCCCTTTGAATGGCCTGGGAAAAGAATAAAACATGTTAAATAAACAGGATAAGATCTCACCGTCCAATCTTCTTAAAGAAGATTGAAAAGATGAATCATATCCATCTATAAAGATACCCAAAAAGACATAGGCTTCAGGCCAGGCTGGCTCGAAGCCCAGTCTCCTTTTTTCTTATGTTTCTTCAGATTACCGCGCATCGGGTCACGATCGCTTGGTCACCTTGTGGCCCGGCCCACACGGCGATAAAATAGACTATGGGCTTTAAGTCCCATATCAAAAAATTTTAATTAACGAAGCGTTAAATAAAATTTGGAGTGTATTACCAACTGAATCAAAACACCAAAGCCATACCTTTCATGCGCACAACTTGACTTCTGTGGGCCTCTCTACGGGCATGTTCTCCTTGTAGTCAGCTGGGCATGCCTGACAGCTGCTGCCCCATGCCGGTTGTGGGCTGGCTTGAGCCTTGCTCTTGCTAGCCTTTGCTGGCTTGGGCACTAAGTGCCTGGTTGGCTCCTTAGCCGACCCAATAAACCCTTTGTTTTATATATTTATATATTTTCTCTATTTCTTTATTCTTCATAAATTTCTCTATTTATTTATTCTCTTCATTTCTCCAATATCATTTTCTTCCCTGCAATAGCATACATACTAAATAGAGCATAGGAAATTAAAAAGGTCTTACTAACAAATATTTTAAGTTGTAAAACATGCATAAAAATGATATTAAAGTGCATTATTTTATCATTTGCTCCCTTTAGTGCATGAAATGTCAAATTCATATAAAATTTGAAAAAATATTCATGAAATGATCCCAAAATGACTTTAGAATATGTATAATTACATTACACATTTTGGGTTTGTCATCTAAGCCCAAGGACGTTCATGATGTACGGAGGTTCATTTGCTTGGAGGCTTTCTACCAGAGATTTGTTCCAGGATTCAGCAGCGTTACTGCTCCATTCACAGATCTCATCATACTCGACAACTTCAAGTAGATGAAGGTGGCTGATAAGGCCTTTGAGGAAACCAAGTGCCGCATGACAGAGGCTCCCGTGCTACGACTGCCTGACTTCAACAAGGTGTTTGAAGTCGCTTGTGATGCCTCATGCATAGGTATTGGTGGCATCCGTACATAGGACAAACACCTCGTTGAATACTTCAGTGAGAAGCTAAACAACACGAGGCAAGGCAACGATAATTATGATCATGAATTGTACACCCTGGTGCAATCCCTCCACCATTGGCGGCACTATCTCCTACCCAAGGAGCTCATGCTCTTCTCAGATCATAATGCCCTACAGCACTTGCACGACCAGAAGAAGGTTAGCAACCAGCACACTCGATGGATCGCATATCTACACAACTACACATTCATCATTCGACACAAGAAAGGAAAAGATAACGTCGTCGTAGATGCTCTTAGCCAGAGACAAGTTGTCCTCAACCTGATGAGGACCCAAGTTTTAGGATTTGATCAACTCCCACAGGATTACACCGACTGTCCCGACTTCGGGAAGATTACAAGTGCTATTGGTGAAGGCCCAAAGGACAAATAGCAAGACTATTGCCTCTCCGACGGCTACCTTTTCCACAAGGAGAGGTTTTGCATACTTCGCACCTCACTACGAGATTTCTTTATCTAGGAAATGTACGCAGGTGGTCTGAGCAGACATATTGGTGCCAACAAGACCATCCTCTCTTTAGAGTACCAGTTCTACTAGCTCTCATTCAAGAGAGATGTCAGGAAGATCATCTCCCACTACTTCACCAAGGCCAAGATGACAAAGCAGAATACAGGGCTCTATACGCCCCTACCCGTGTTAACACGTTCGTGGGACAACGTCAGCATCGATTTTGTGCTTGGTCTACCAAAGACTGCCCGATGGCAGGTTTTCCAAGATGGCTCACTTTATTCCCTGTTCGAAGACATCGGACACCTAGCGAGTAGCACGACTATTTTTGACAAGATTGTCCGCTTGTATGGAGTACCACAATCGATCTTGTCAAACCACGATGTATGTTTCACTAGTTATTTCTGGAAGACCTTATAGGTTCTCTTGGGAATTAAGCTCAAATTCTCTATGGACGGGCAGACAGAGGTAGTGAACCGTAGTTTAGGAAATCTGCTCGATTCCATCGTGGGGGATAACCTCACCACGTGGGATTATGTCATCCTCATGCGAAGTTTGCTTTCAATTCCTCCGTGAATCACACCACCAGCCACACGCCATTCGAGATTGTATATGGCCAGGTACCTCGTAGGCCCCTAGACCTCATTCTAGTAGAACCGCATTCCAGAGTGTCCGAAGATGACATTGCATTTGCACAACATATAAGGGACATGTATCATGACATTCATACTTATGGCGTCATGCAAAATGAGATGTACAAGGTCGCCGCTGATGCGAGTCATAGGTCAGATAGCTACACTGAAGGAGATCAAGTCATGGTCATGTTGAGGCCCGAGAGATATTCTCCTAGGGTCACTATGAAGCTTCATGCTCATAGTGTTGGACCTTTCTCGATAGTCTGTATGGTCGGCGAGAACGCCTACGTTGGGCGTATCCCATTAGATTGGAAAATCTGTCCCACCTGCAACGTTAGTGATCTGATCTGATACCATCCTATGCCACCCATTGTTGAGTCTCACAGCCCCTCGAGCCTTAGTAGTGATGTGAGCGAGAGACCCCATCTACCCCCTCCCGTACTGTCACCAGAGAGGCGTGAGTATGTTGAGTGATAAGCTCAAAAATTACGTTTATATATGTCGTTATTTAGGGGTTTTCCGAACTTAATCACTAAAATTTATATGTCCCTTAATGCGCAAGTAAGGGGTCGAACCCTAGGGAGGCGGTGGTGATATTCAAATTTCTGTCTAATTAGGGTTTTAGAATTTGACACCCAAATGAAATGATGTTTAACTATTTATTTAAATGCAAATACTTGTAATTAGGAACTAAAATTATATCTTTTTTGAAATTAAATGATTTTGTTAATTCTCTGTTATTAATTAACAGAGATTCAAAAGTCACTTAATCTTATCTTTTTATTTGATTTAAAGTCTTTGATTGTTTTGGTTATATAATTTTTTTTTCTTTTTAATGAATTTCAGATCTATTTCTAAAATAGGTTTAACTCTAATTTAGTGTATTTCTTTAATTCGTTTTGTTTATCAGGTGCTTTACTATTTTTAAAGAATAAAAAGAACTAATACTTATGCTATTATTAAGAGCATTTTTATATATTTTTATTTTATCCCATTTGATTCTAAATTGTAAATATGTCCTAAAACAGCAAATCGTGAATACGATTCACGATTTGCTTATTCAAGAAGAACGGAATCGTGAATCTAATTCACGATTTATGCGATTCAAGCAACAGGTAGGGTTCGAATCAGAAATTTTATACGCAATTACTACTAAATGATTTTAGACCGAACTAAAATTCAGTAGCTGAATGACTAAAATCGGAACAGATAAAAAAACGACGGCGAGCATAAACTGAGTGCAAATTTCAGAAAACTAAGTATGAAGTAAGGTGCAAAAATCAAACACGGATAAACCTAGAGGTACCAGAAAGAGCAGAGAATCGATCCAGGCGAGCTTCGAGCAACGAACGCCGAATATTTTCCTCCGATTTTGGCTTGAAATTCCGGAAATTTGTGGCGACGAATCTGCGAATTTCGTCCACGAATCGAGCTTCAAACTCTTCTTGGGTGATCCTTGAGATTTCAAGGAGGGTAGGGTATCCTTCCTTGAGCTTTGAAAATCAAGAACGAGTCAGAAAATTCGTTTTCTGGTCTTTTATCGCCGCGGAATCGGAAGAACAGCTCTTCCGATTCCGTTAGCATTTTCATCATTTTTGCGTTGTACGCTGAGCGTACAACGCGACGCGATTGGCTCTTAAAGCCTTCGCGTATCTTTCACTCGTCCGCGACACGCACGAAATCACGTGCGTGCGTGTCGCGCACCAAAGGCGCTAATGGGCATTCTGATTCGCCGACGCCCCGCTACGTGCGGTGCGTTATTCCGTGCATTCAGCGGGTGTTAAAAGAAGAAATTAGTACTCAAACTGGCTCACTGAGGGCCGGTTTTAATAAAAAAAGATTTATTTATATTTTTTATTAAAAGAACACATACATTAAATTGTAAAAATCATTTCTAAATGCATGATAAAAACTAATTATTCATTTATAAAAGACTTTAATTTTTACGTTCTTTTTATTTATAGAACTAGGTCAATTACAATCATTTAAATTGTTCCAATCATCATTTTAAATCATTTAAATGTGTAAATTGACCTAAATATTGATTAAAGTTATTATTTAACTTGAAATTCAAGAAGTTTATTATTTTAACCTAGAATCATGATAACATGCTTGAAAACTAATGTTCTATGCATGAAAATCCCAAAAATATGATGAAATGTGCTCTTATTTTAGCTTCTATTCGGATGTTATCATTGAGTCAGTACTAGAGGAGGTAATTAACGCTACAGGGGAGCCGATGGATGGGAAGTTTCTTGTGCATTGGCAGGGTCGACTGCCATCCGAAGACACCTGGATTTTAGAGGCAGATCTCCTTCGATTACACCCA
This sequence comes from Wolffia australiana, assembly GCF_029677425.1. Classification (NCBI taxonomy): domain Eukaryota; kingdom Viridiplantae; phylum Streptophyta; class Magnoliopsida; order Alismatales; family Araceae; genus Wolffia; species Wolffia australiana. Next base: position 6,778,806 of record NC_135847.1, on the reverse strand, counting down.
GAGCTCGTCTAGCCCCTCAAAGACATCGTTGGCTCTAACTTGTCGTAGCCAAGTTCTTCCCACCTCGGGAGGACCATCCGCTGAGCATGCCCAGACTCATCTGCAGCCACCATGCGGAGCCCAAGCCGACGTGAAGAACCTAAGTTTTTGCTACAAGGTTCGAATATCGCATTCGCGTCATTTATCTTGTTTTCGGTTTGTTTTTACATTTTTTTTGGAGGTCCTTCATGTGTATGGTCCTCCTTTTTGCATCATTATGTTTTATTTCATCACCTCTTTGACTATAGGGAGGCCTCCTGTGTGTGTAAGGGCCTCCCCCATGTGAGTTTTTGGTTTCTCTATGTATTTTTGGTTTACATCTTTGGGGGGGAAGACCATACATGTCTTCTTCCCCTTGAAGGACCCTTTATGGGGAAAGCCCAGTAGGCTTCTTCCCCTAAAGGATGCCCATTAGGGCACTCGTAATTCCCCCCATCCTTTTCTTTCACTATAAAGAGAGGGAGAGGCCCTCGACTAAGGGATAGACCTGTTATTAAGAAGAAAATAAAATCGTGTTATTTTCCCTCTAGGTTCCCTACCTTCCTCTTCCTAGGGTTAGTTTTCTCTGTACGTAGGTTGCATCCACATGGGTTATTCTGACTGCTGCCCCCACCATGATTGCCCCCAGCATCTTCACTTGCCCGCCAAATCCCCTTGTCGGCGAGGACTGGTCTTCTTCCGTTGTTTGGGGTGCATGGGTTTTGATGATACCTCAAGGCGTCAACCAATACGATCGACTACTCTGACGTCCGGTCATGTACTATCGTGCGCCTCACTGCTAAGAAGGTGCTACCGGCAATCCTGGGTTCGCTGCATTGCTGACATCTCGCCTGTTGTGACTCTATCAAGTCATCAACTGACCATGACCAACGTTCATTGTTGCACGTCACTGTTGCACCTGCTATCCTTTGCATTGACCATGACCAACATTGTCAGCCCATGGAGGGTACGACGTAGAAGAGCCCTCTATCAAGTCATCAACTAAACCAGGCCTCTATCAAGTCATCGTCGTCGTCATCACCGTCGTCGCCGCCGCCGCCACCGCCGCCGCTGCCGCCGCAGTCGTCATCACCGCCGCGCGCAGCCGCGCGGTCTGCCGCGCCGACCGCCGCGCCGCGTGCCATCGCGCGCGCGTGTGCCTCCGCGACGCGCGGTCGCGCGGCGCTGCGCGCGCCGTCGCGGCGCCTCAAGCAGCGCAGCGCGCGCGCTGGAGTTCGCGCCCGACCCGCGTCCCGCTTCATAACGTCAACCAGGGCGGACAACGCCGGGCGCCCGTTCCAGTATCACGCCGCGCCGTGCGCCACGAGCAGAATTACCTGCAGCCTCTACACGCACTACGGTGCTGAGGTATACCTGAACCCTGTGGTGTCGACGTGTTCTCCGCTCAGTATTTTCTCGGGAAGTTTCCACCGCCGTCAGAATTAGACTTGGATTTCCTCTTCTTCTCTCCTTTTCTCGAGTGTTTCTTCGCGACGTGAATTCGAGGTATTGATTTCGGTGCTTAGGCATCGTCGCGGTTGGGGAAGACAGTACTCCCGCCCTCGATAAGGGTCGGAGCTGCACCACCAGATTTCATCGGTTTTAAGTCCGAGAATCGACCGTGATTTCTGTGGATTGTTTTATCCCTTACCCATTCCTACCCATAGCCTCGTCATCCGCCCTAAATCGTCCATCCCATAGTCGTCCTACGTCAATTAGTATTCAACTCAATTAATGTCTCATCTTTGTTGTAACACAAGCTGACCGATCCTGACGCTCTTCATGTTACATCAGTATGAGGTGTATCTTTGCGTACCACATCATGGAAGCTCAACCAATTAATTGCGTTAAATTCACCCTTTATTAATTAACCTATATGTCGGTATAGTTAAGTAATGAGAGGCTGGTCAAAAAATGTTTTTGGACCATTAAAGATATTCGCTATGATATATCGGTCTAGACAGTCATACCATTAGACTAATTTTTTAAAGATATGCCTTTTAATATGGATTTTAGGTGCCCATAACACCCAAATCTGGGTGTCCCACCATCATATTTTTCTATTTAATCCAGTCATTCTACAAGCACTCGTTGATGGTAATAAGATTGGCAATGTCTTCATGAAGAGTTAGTAAAATAGGGATAGGATATTAACAACCTAGTAGTTACATTAATACTTCTAGAGATCATGGAAGTGACTGGCTTCACGAATTTCTCCGAGGAAGAGTGTCAATGGTAAAAAAAATTCCCCACGAGGTACTCTAGTGTAATATTTTTATAAAATCAACTTTTTCGTTGATTCATTTTCCTCTGCATTGAATATGTTTTTGATGCACCAAAGCCATAGCCCCATAACCTAACGGTTTATAAATTGATTCATGAAATGGAATATGAAGCTATCTACCATTTTAAATAAGTATCCATGCATCAATTGCTGAATTGAATTTTCCAACCAAAGTGAGACTGATACACCATACTCATATGTAATCCCACACTGTTTCATATTGTACTTGCTAACTCATATTGTACTTGCTAAGTCAATCCAGTAAAATCATCACTGTTTCATAGCCCTGGATTGAGAAGTGTCGTTCAATGAAATCTATTCTAATATCTTTTCAAATATAGAGTGGAAATGGTAGGAGGAGTTGTATTCTGGATATCACCATGGCGAAGGCTTTCTTAACTCATGAATGGTTAACATACTCTTTAGTTGCCTTAGGAATTGGAAATCATTTCTCCTCCATGTTGTCGTCATGTGACTGCAGTGATGAAAAAAAACAACAATCATGGTAAATGTCATTTAAAATACTAACAAATGGGGTCAATGGATTACTGAATGATGGTACCTTACTGAGATGAAACGTTTTTCACTTTTCATACCATCAGATCTATAAATATAACATAATAGTGAAGATGAATATGAGACAACATAATTCAAGAAGACCTACCCTAGGTCCTCATTTTGCTAGGACCACGATGCATTGGGGTATCCTCAGTCACCCAAGACACCAAAACACCGTTGATAGAGACTTGCCTCACCACTTCTCTTTTCGCCATCCTCAGTCACCCAATATACCAAAAAGCTGTTGATGAATCCTCACTCACACTCTCTTTCGATCCATCTACTCAAGAAATAACCAAGTTCATTATCCATTTTTAAATTGATTGACCATAAATCTGTTAATTGACCATACCCTAAGTCGTCTATGGGGTGCCAAGCGGGTGAGGAAATGTTGATAGACTGGTTCCAGGAGTAAGTTGATACACACTCCTTTGTACCTCTGATAAGCCAAAAACAGGGGTAAATCTTATGCAATTTTAAACCCTTGTCATCGTCAATTTTAGCTTATACAATAAAATTCATAAAAACTCTACTTAAGATGTGTAGTGATAAGTACGATTGTCGTCCAAGGGAAGCTAGTAAGGAATCCAATTGATATTCTTCTTAAATAATTTGAACCTAATTGGGGTTATTTTAATCTTCAACAGAGATTAAATCACCCTAATTAGATGAGAAATTTGGAAAGGGGGGTAGAATAGATGAGAGAAGTAGAAGAAATAAGGGGCTCTAAATCGAATTAATTGATCCAATGGAAAGGATCAAAGAAGTCAATTAGAGAGATTAAGAAGAATATTTAGATGTGTTTTGGTTGATTCTGTAGATTTGATAATTCAGGAACAACTACTCTATTGAATAATGGAATGGGAAATTCAATCTCCTAGAAAGTTGACCCTTTTTATGTTTTTTATAGTTTTCTTGAAATGCACTTGAATAGCCAGGTAAATCTCTCAATTTCTCCTCTCAATCCTAGTCAGGGCTTGTACATGCTGCTCAAGCCAAGCGATTTAAAAGTTCAGACAGAAATTAAGAAGAACGATTACGAGATTCAACTAACAACATCCAAAATACACCAAAAAAGTCAAATACAATGAAGGAAAAAGTACCAAATAGGTTGATCCAAGCTGGAGCTCCTCTCTATCTTGCAGCTGTGATAGAGCACCATCAAGAATGAGCTCCTCCTCTTGAAATTTAGCTTTTATACTTAGGTTACATGGTAAAAATTACCATTTTACCCCCATTTAGTAATTAATGTTTATCTATCAATGTAGGCTGGATCTGAATGATCCAACATACAGATAGAAGAGGGGATCAAGACGAACAGATCCCTAAAAAAATCATCTCAATCGGACTTCAGGATCAAAAGTTATTAATAAATCAATTTTAAACCAATTTGATCCATTGGATTTAAATTGATTTATTTATTCATTTCGTTTTTTAACACGCCATGACGTGTCGCTCTCTCATTGGCTAGCGCATTTTGAATTCTCCTTTTTGCAGAAAAGTCCTTAAAAAGCCTGGAATTGCTGCTAGACGCCGCCCAAAAGTAATTGTGTATATGCCCCTTGCGCACTCTCTCTCCTTTGGTTTCTCCTAAAAATATTAAAAAATATATTAAATAATTGCAATAAAACCCCATAACATTTTAAATCATATCTTTACGCCTAAAACCACGACCTAGAGCTGTTTTGAGGGTATCATTGCAACAAAACCTTACAAAAAGGCCCTTCAAAGTTCGAAAATAATGTTAATACTCTTTTTTTTCTTATAAATATATCTTTTTTTCTTAAAAAAATGTATTTCTTCTTCAAATAAATCTCATAAAAATCCTAAAAAATCCTAGAAAATTCTAGAAAATTCCATGAGATTATAGAAATTTCAGTATTTCATCCCCATAATAATTAAGCTTGAAATTAAATTTTAAACCTGCCATTTTCATTTAAAAATAATTATTTCAAGCTCAAATAAATTTCAGAAATTCATAAAATTAACAGAAAATTAGGGAAAATCAGAAATCACTTGGAAACATTAAATTTATGTAAATATATGATAACAACCCCATTTTAAGCTCTTTAAATGCATAAAATTGTGCTAATAGCATGAAATAAAGACCGAATTTAGGGTGTTATCAACCTCCTATAGCGTCAGGTGTATCTTGGCACCCCTCAAGTTGGACCTATCGCATGGGTTAAATCAATCCAACATTAATTGCATTATATGACATGGTTATTTAACTTGGAAGCTCAATAAAGGTTATTGTGTCATTGGATTCATGACCATAATTGATATATGGGTCTAGAGGGTCACCCCCTAATGGTTTTTTAGATGATATGCTTAAAGTTAAGCACTTTTTATGAAAGATACCCACTTTGTATAAATACGGGGAAGCCCCGAGGGAAATTCAACTATTCCATAAATTAATTAGGGTTCTTCCCCTTCATCCCCCTTCTCCCCATAGCTCCTCTCCATTTCTGATGTGATCTTGAAGACATAATGATGATGGCAGAGCGTGAACAGAGTTCATCGCAATAAAGGAGAAGTAATGTGACATGGACTGCATGGATACATCAAGAGGTTCTAATCATTAGCAGCTCCACACATCTCACTCTTGAATCTAAGAAATCAAAAATGTGGTGCATGCCCATGTGATTCATGTTGCTTTAGTCTTCTATTATGAACTACTCTAGTTTTTCATCCAGATCAAGGCCCTAGACTCCAACAAATTTAATATTCGATTGACTATAAATCAATTAACTAATAATAATAAAATTATGTTTGAAGCCTTTAACTTTTAATGTTCAAAATATGTGACATAAGAGTCTTATGATTGACTTATATTTATCCAATCCCTCAAATATCTCATGTGATATTTTCTATGAATGACATGTAACATACATCCTTCAACCTCTTTTTTCCTACAATTAGGGACTTATCAGTACCTATTTGTAGGTACCCTCTTATACTCTACTCTAAAACCAAAATACATATCATTTGAATGAATCTGTATTTTCATTCCATACTCATGATGTGAATAAAACATTTAGATCCATACTTTATATTTTCGAAATTAATATCTCCATGACATCTTCTAGTATGATTGACATGATATTATTAATTTAAACAAACCAAGAACATTGTTTTGAAAAATAAAGATCCACGGGATTGTTTTTGGCTACTGAGTATTCAGTTTTTGAAACTGATCAATAAAGGATAATCCTTTACCTGATTAATAACTGTAAGAATAATTCTAACTATTATCATATGTTGATTTCTCATCAAAACTATTATTTTTAGTTACCTTTAAATAATGTGTTACTTTGTTTCTTATTAATCATCCCCTTTCGTGAACTGGATATTTCTACTGAAGGGCTATAACCTGTTCCTTATAGTATTTATGATCCACGTACATTCATCAACATGTTTAACCCATTTTTAATTTCTAATTTTTTTTCATAATTACTATTTAGAAAATAATTTAATTCCATAAAATCTATTTTATTTTAGCGACAATTTTCTAATTTTTTAATAAGATTACTGTTCTCGGTTATTAAGTAAGATTAGTAAGAGGTATGAAGTAGAAAGAAGAGAGAAAAGAAGTGCTATAAATATAGGATAAATAAGAAAATATTTATTGAGATGCAGATTGGGTTAATGGAAAAATACTTAAATATATATATATCCTAAGAGTTTAAGCTTTAAGAGCAAGTTTGGTAATTTTATAATACAATCAATTAACTAGCTAGATTGGAAGAGAGGATAAGAGATAATAAAGGGGCTAGTAAAGATAATGTGGTAGTGTATATGATTTAAAGTTGCCTATAGGTGTAGATGATGACTTATATATGTATATTTTTTATTATCGGGTAAATATATATATATTACATTTTTATACTTTTTTATGGCTGAAATTCAAGAGAAACAAGGGTAATTCTGTCAACACCCAAAGGTGTTCCACAGACTGCCTAACTGAGACCGAAACAAGACCGTATTTTTTATATTTTGACTTATAATACATTTATGAGTTAAAATAGGAAGCAACTTACATAAATTGATTGATATCTCCGATTGCATCCTAGGTGCTTTGATGAGATGCCAAAACAACAACTATTCACAGAAATCTAATGAAATGAATATTCTCTTCTATTAATACTGAATTAATCAAATCAGTAGGGTAGATCAAATGGTTTTCTACCAGATTTGAGCAGAAATCCGACTTGAATCGATGAGCAAGGGTGGCAGTGCCTATCGCCACTCCCTAACCTCAATGTGCAACCCCTTGGTTCTTCTCCTCTGTTCTGACATGAATCTTCATCTCCTTGGGCTCTCTTTGGAGCCGTCCTTAGTGGCTGGAGTCGTCGGAGCAGTGTCACTCTCCTCCTCTTGCTCTCGCCACTATCGGAAGGGCCCTCTGCCGCTATCTATTCTCTGGATCAGAAGATGCTGTTAGAGATGTCCAAATCTCTCTTTAAATGGTCGGGACACATTCTCTTGATGCCTCAAGGTTCAGGTTCGATCCAAAGGCTCTCCTGGGGCTGTTAGATCAACATGTGGCCCCCTTGTTGCTGGCCTCCTCTAGCCGGCTAACAAGGATGGCAGCTGGGGAGCAGAGAAAGACAGTATTGCTCCCCAACCATTAGATCTCCCCTTATAAAGATTCAACAATGGGGATTAAACCACATGCATGGGCACATTCTCAATCAGTGTTACCCCTTTGGCCACGTCAGCTGCGTTTTACAGATTGAAAGTATTTAAAAGTCATGTATATTAAATCTCATTGTCTGAAATTCTTTAAGAAGATTCAATGGTTGAAATTAGAATAAAATATTTAAGAAACCCCGCTATAACTCAGGCTTCGGGCCAAGTGGCTCGAGGCCCATTCAATATCTATTCTATAGTTCTTAAGGTAGTGGCCCGTTGGGATGCGATCAATCTTATCCTTATCAAACTGGCCCAGTGCGTAGCTGAAAGAGGTTGTCAGCTAGAGTCCCATATCGATAATTTTTAGGAAACATTTTTCTATAGAAATTCTGCATAATATTATAGAATGAAAATAAAAGACTTCCCTCTCTCAGGCGTGCATGGGCTTCTCCATGGGTTTTCTAGCCTTGTTTTAGGCCTTTGTGGGGCCTTTATGGGTCCTTTATAGGCCTTTATGGGTCCTATCTTCTTTTGGGCTTGGTGTGCGGCAGCACTCACCGTCTGCTAGCCGGCCTGAGCATTGTGCGCATGCTGATGTAACACGATGTGATAGGATGGATGGCTCAGGCTACATCACAAGGGACAAACATAAAGAGATACAAAGAGAATGATGTAGTCATTTATATATCAAGGAAAGGGTACACCTAGATGCCGCCGACTAAGACGGTAGGACCCGTTTGACAACAAAGGGTCTATGTTGGGTTCTGTAGGCCTAGATCTGGATGAAGGCAAAGATTCCACGTAGTAGGAGACACGTAACAGAATCAAAGAGCATGGACAAAGTCATTAAAAGGAAGTAACTTTGCATGGATCGCATCCATGATTTCTTGGATCTAAGAGCGAGACAAGTCAAGTTGCTCAAGTGTGCAGCCTCTAGACGTATCCACGAGGCCTCAGCATGTCAGATCTCCTCCTTCTCATTGACAAGCCCCGTTTTACCTCCATCATCGTCATTATTACATCTTGATCGCATCATGAGTGGCGAGGGGTTGCGAGAAGAAGGGAGAAGAAGGGGAAAGGCCCTTGAACAATTCTGGTCTATGTGAATTTTTTTCAGAGCCTTCCCCTATTTATAATAAGCGGGTATTTTTCATAAACACTCCCAAAACTTAAGTATGTTTTTTGACATCCAAAAGACTATTTGCATGTGACCCTCCAGGCCCATGTATCAGTCTAGTTAATGACTCCAGTGGCCTAATAACCTTTATTGGGCATCCAAATTAATTAACTATATCAACATATAGATTAATTAATATCTGATCAATTTAACCCAATCAACAGTTCGAGTCTCCAACACGTGGGTTGCCAAGCTACACCTTGTGTTCTAGTAGATACAAAGGAGTGTGTATCAACTCACTCATGGAACCTGTTCATCATCGGTTATCATGCATGTAGAGTCCCTCATCCACTTGATGCTCCTTGGATGACTTAGGGTATGGCCAACTGTCAAACCCTAATCGGTCATGCTAGTTAGTACTGATGCATTCAAAAATCATAAGAGAACTCTTCTCCGATATTTCACTGCCTTGGCCAAGGACTTCATCGCATCGTCTTCCTTGAGTTGTCACCTCTTATGGCGAGGGTCGGCGATCCCATCTTGACCACTCAATTGTCTTCATGAGCTTCTTGATGTACCCAAACTAGGACCATTTAGAATCCCATGATTAGTGACTCGTTGGCCATACTCCTGATTAGTGAATCATCCTGATTGACAGTGAGGTATAATATCATTCAGGGATTTGTACGGATCTATTCATTCAAGGCTTTCGACTAAAGACCACCCATTATCTATCCTTAGAGTCTCCACACTAATAGCTCCATGACCAAGCATACTAATCGCATGATTAATGCTAGATAGTTCTATTATATCCGAATACTTTGATGTCCTTCTCGTCCATCCTTCAAATAGGAATGTTTAGAAGACATGCTTAAAGACTAGTGATCTCTGATTATGATCTCATCATAATACCCTTAATCCAATCATTTATTTTTAGACTTCATTGTAAGCATCACACGTGCACTATAATGAATATGTTCTATTAATGAACATGGAACGAGATTCGGAATGTGTGATTAGCTTGCCAGCCACATATATTTCCATCAGTCTAGTGGTCAAATAAAATCTCAATGACCCGACAGATCTGCTCGAACATGAAAAAGTGGGGTGTCAATCATTGCCCAAGAGTGTCCAAAGCCGTTATCGGTAACGAACCCAATCTAATGCAACCCGTACCGCCGGAATCGATGGCGCACGTTGCAACACAGGATGGAGATGAACAAGCACGTTTGTAAAGACAATGAGAAGTATGGCAATAACCGAAATAAGGCGACGCTCTGGAAGAGTTTCCTTACGTGTCACGTACGATCCGACGCCCAATGACCCGATAGATCAATCGAAGGACACCGTAGGAGCGGGTATCCTCGATCCAACTATCTATCCCCGAAAATAGTGATGGACAGGATAACGACAATAGGTAGCTACCCAAGACCCAATGTGCGAGAAACGGAGAAGGGTGTGGTTCAACAGTGGAGCACGAGAGGAAATATTGCAAGAGGTAATAATACGCAGTAGAGGGGTTAGCGTCATGACCTGCAGACTTAGGTCCGATAGTCGCGGTGGTCGCAGCCGAGTCATAATTGGCGTGGCGGTCCGATAAGGAGAGGCAGAGAACGAGCAGAGTTGATTGGTCGGCGACGTAAGGAGGACGAGGGGTCGGGACAACGGCGTCGTCTGGGTCAGCTCCGAGGGCTCGGTGGTGAGCACCCTGAGTGGGCTCGGCCTTCCAGCGGAGCGCCGAAGGGGCGCACGATCACGGGCTGGAGCAGGGATGGCAGTTCACCCGTGCCCTGAGCGTGCTCGACCCTCCCCTGGAGAGCGCCGATAGTGTGGACCCAACTGATCGCGGGCCGGGGCAAGGTCGCCATCCTCGGGGAGGACGGTCAGGCGTCGGAGGTCGGGTCGCAGGCAGCGTCCGGCAGCGCAGGTCGGGGCGGGTCCGATTCCCCGCAGGAGGGACACCCGCTAGAGGCGGCGGACGTGTGAGGTAGCCACGGCCGATCGACGGCGGCGGGCACCCTGGTGGCCGCCTGCTGATGAGCGGCGGCGCTCGGAGCGGGCACGAGGGCGCAAGGCGCTTGCGGGGAGTCTGGCGGCGGTGCCTGAAGAAAGACGAACGGGCAGCGGTGATGGCACCCGAGCTGGGCGTCAGCGGTGGCTGCGGGGCGCAGGAGTCGTTGACCACGATGGCGGAGGAAGGGGGTCTCGGCGGTGGTGGTCGATTGGCTCTAGCGGTCTCTCTGCCAAGAGACGGTAGGGAGGGCGACGGCAACAACGCGGCGGCGGTGCAATCCGGCGTAGTAGATTCGTCTTCCGAACGACGGCGGCTGGCGGCGGCGACGAGGCGGCGGGGGGTTCCCCCTTCTCCCTCAAGGGATCCCTCCCTCCTCTTGGAGGGGTCTCTCCTTCTAACAATCTGCAAAACACAATTCAAACTTCTCTAATCTCCTCTAGGGCATCTCTTCTCCTTCTATAGTGGGAGAGAGAAAACCCTAGGGGTCGACCCAAAATTAGGGAAAAACCCCTAATCGAGCCGTAAAATGCAGTTTGAAATACGACGGAAGGGGCAAAACACAGAGGTCCTCCCCAAATAAAACACAACGAGAAAGTTCAGGAAAACGCGAGGGAAAAATAAATTAGGGGAAGCCTTCTCGACACGCCGAGTATTTGAACTCCGGGTCCTTCTCGTCAGCTCGAGCTTCACGACATGGTTGCTGACGTGTCACCGCGGGTTGACCTGGTGCTTTAGCTTGCGGATGGTCCCCCATCACAATCCAACACCTAAGAACAAAATTCTTGACTCTCGTGTTGGTAACTAGCCCTGCGACACTATGTTCAAGGAAAGGTGCAACGAAGAGGGCACTAAAGAAGATAATGATACTGAAAATAAGGGGAAATAGAATCTAGGGTGGTCATAGCTGCCGTTGGAAAGGTATCTGAGAACAGTCCTGGAGCGGCCACGGGCAATGCGGTCAAGGGACTGGTGGTGGGGGTGGAGCCAATGGTCTCTATAGTAGGGGACTGAATGATCGCGGGTGCGATCGCGCATGCGAAGGAGGCTGCAAGCGTCCTAAGTCAGCAAATAGCAGTAATTGCAAGCCGTCAGACTTAGGTGACTCATGCACGGGAAAAGGCAGAGGGTAACCATTGCTGTGAAGGGAGGCCACACCAGTGATGATGGCATGGCTCAAATTGAGGGCCGCACAGGGTGGGCCACCATCCATGAACTGGACGGCCATAGTAATTGGCCGAACAGTTGTGATTACTCATGAGGAGGGCGACCAAGGGTTGACGGCTGCATTTAAAGGGGAGGATGGAGTTGTTACGAAGGTAGTTCAATCAGGATTGTAGAAGAGATGAAAGACCATTCAAGGGCATCCGACGGAAGGCAATTTACCACCGAACTGATCAAGGTGGCATCCCTGATCGTTTTGCGATGGCAAAAGGGAAGAAGGATGTTGTTGGCAGGTGAATCGTCATGGGCCGCTGGGAGCTAACAAAGGTGCTCCCAATCACGGGGCCTGGTGACAAGGACGTGGCCGGCCGTGGGTGCGACGTTCATTGTGGCTGCTAGGTGGATGGCCACTTGAAGAAGAGAACAACGGCGGTTGCGGTAGTGTTGTATCTGCCGAGTTGGAGCGCCCGGCTGAAACAACCAGGAGGAAATCAAGCTGTCGTTCGAGGGGGGAACCGGCAAGAACCAAAGACTACGGTTGGGGCGACGGCTAGACGGCAACAGAGTTGATGTCGATCGACTTTGCAGCGGCAGAGTGGCTGATCCAGAGATGGAGCCAAAAGGGCAGCGCGGCAACGTGGGCCGACACGTTAGCAGCAGGCTTGTGTCGGGCCTTGGTGACATGGCATGGAGAATGCTAAGACTTTTACGAAGAGGAATATATGACGGCGGCATCAGCAATAGATATTCTACCACTAGCGGCAATGTCTTCACAGCAGTGAACCTAGCAGAAGCGGATCATCTGGCTTCGTTGATCTCGTCCTCTATTATAGGAAAACTATAAGATAGTCTCCACCAAGGAGAAGGTAGGATTCGTAAGGGAGAAAGAACAACTCAATTTCTAGAATGGAACTCCAAATGGCCTTAGGGATATACCATCCCTTAGATAGGTAAGGGGGTGATAAGCATGAATTTGTCGTTGCATGCATGTATAAAAATGTCAGATTTAGATAGTAATTCATCAAAAAATCATGAACTTATACTAATTCTAAGGTGAAATACTGCATTTATGTGAATTCGCATCCTAACCCTAAAATGCATCATTGTTGTGATTATGTGCTTATTCTACAAGACTAACCCCACTTGACACCCCCAAGGTTAAGTGGTTGCCATCTCACGCTTTTCATGAGTATTGGAATGCTAGAGAACAGGAAATGACGCGTGGAACGAATGCAAGGATACGTGCGACAAGCAACACCAAATAAATATAATAATTGACTACAGTGCACCACCAAATCAGGTTTGCGATTAATTAAGGATCATCCTTTCATATCTGGATGATTCATGACTTTAGGTAGTCGTATTGGTCAGTTTTCGTTCATTAAAGGTATTAAAAACGATAAATAAGTCTCCAAGGATAGGCTTTGGACAAAATATACGAAAGACCTAAATCTATCAAGGGTTTCAAATTTTGGATGATTTAAATAGATAAAGGATTAAATTCCTGATCCAATGAAAAAAATTTGAGGTCAAACAGAGTTAAAATGAGAAAGTTACAGTGAGTTTAGTAAGTAGGGGGTTTTCTGTAAATTTCCATATAAAGCGGGTGAAAATCGGTGCCACGAAAACCTACACTTGATCCTTAAATTCTTTTGATATACATATCCGTTTGTGCTGAAATTTTAAATGTAGCTTCCTAATGATCATATCTAGCAATTGGTATAAGTTTGGCACGAGTTTGAGTTCCATATAATTTATAAATATTAAATTGACCAAACTACCCCTTAAACCCTAAAACCCCTACAAATACTATTTTCTTTCTCTCTCATTGTGCTTTTTTTTGTTCTCCTCTTAACATCAGGCTACTAGAAGGAACCAGAGCGAGGTCAAGGCCCACTCCTAGCATTGTTTGATGCTCAAGAGTGTTGTGGGAGTGCATTCAAGTGGAGGAGCATCGTCGTAGCAGGCCTTGCATCACCCGGTCAAGGACCGACATCAACAACGGGTTTGTGTGTGGTGGTTTGGACATTTTCCCTACTTGTAAGCCTTCCATGTATAGTTAGAGGTGTTAAACCTATTTTTTAAAGGAATTTATCATATCTTTTCATAGAAAAATCTCGATCGCTCCATTCCCTTCTTCTCCACGTTCTTTCTCTAGAGTGTCTGTTCTAATTCCTCAAATCACCTTAAACCAACTTCATTGATCATTACTATAGTTATATCTATATTAAAATTCTGCTCCATAATCTACTTCACTTTCGTTTCAGTCATTTCCTCTCAGTTTTCTTCCTAAATCACCTCTCTAACACTATAGGTATCTCTACTCTCTCCCATCCAACAAACAATCTAATCTCATACCCAAGCTCCTTGAGGTTCGACCCTTACTTAATTCCTATACTAAGTGACGAAAAATCTAAATTTAGTGTATGAAACTCAGTTCACAACAACGATCATTACTACCCTAAGTCGAGTTCATCAGGGGGGTTGCCCTAATAGGCCAACTTAGGGGAAATGTCCAAACAAAGACATTCCCCTAATGGTTCGGATAACTCCAAAAAGTATAGGAAAGACGACATGGGGTCCATAAAAATCCATAAAAACATAATGCAAAAGTAAACGAACAATTGGGACCGGTCGTCAAGGCGTATACATGAAACAAGGGTTCTTCGCGTCGGATCGGGCTCCACGAAGTAACTGCTGGCTAGCTGGCAGTTGGCTTGAGCGCCACCAGCTCGTATTTACTTGACCACTCAAAAGCTTTTTAATTCATTTATTTATTTTTATTGAATCTAAATAAAGTATTAGGCCATATTAATTTTCAAATTTTTTTTTCAATGGGATAAAAAAATGGCTTTCAAGCACTATATCAGATTTTGGTGAGAAAAGTGATCATATTGAAGATTTTTAAGAAATAATGCATGGAGGGAAATTTTCCAGTAAAATAAAGACATAATTAATAAAATGGTGCATATAGTAATTCTAAAATGTGTATATATTTACTAATCAAAATCCCTTTATCAGATACCCACAAATTCTTGAATCATTTCTCCCTTTTTGTCAAAATAATTGGAGGGATCCCTCCCCCTCCTTGTTTACTGGTCTCGGTCAACGGCCTGTTGACCGGATCTCTGCTTTCTCCTTCTTTGGTATTTCCAGGAATAGAACTTATCAATACTCTCTCCTTGAAGACTCAGCTTGTCCTCAACCTAGAATTCTGGGAATGTCTTGCGTATTTGATGGACTTGTTCCCATGAAGCGTCCATAGCTGGGAGGTTTGTCCATTTGACCAATATCTCTGTTCCATAAGGTGTGTGATGCACCTTTAGAATGTCTTCAGGAAATACCTGCCATTCATAATCCTCAGTTAGACAAGAGGGTAAAGGTTGGACATTCTGATGATGAGGATAAGACCATATAGAATGAAATCCCTAGCAAAGAGGATGTGTGAGAAGCTTAGCCCAAAATTTTTTGGCCCTTACAAGATCCTTCAGAAGATTGGACCAGTCACTTACAGATTAGATTTACCCCCTACATCTTCATTGCATCCAGTTTTCCATGCTTCCCTACTAAAAAAGGCACTATTAGTAAACTTCCCACATGAGTATCCCTTACTTGAGATGAAATATATTTACTTTGTTTTTAATAAATTCTACTGAATTATTATAATATTTAAAAACATTTTAGGATTTGTACAGAAAGAAATAAACAACAATATAACTGAAACCATTGGCCACAACTTCTGTGGCAAAATTTGCAGGTGGATGTGCTGGCTGGTGCATAATTTGCACTAAGTAGTCAGCCACCAAGCAATAGAATAATACAAACAGTGTAACTGTTCCTATAGGATAACTTTTTAGTTAAGTTTAATGCAATTGAAAGCTTGAAGTCTAATTTATCCACTTGAATAGTTATATCGATAAAAAGGCAAGAAAAGTAAAATCAAACATTCAGCAGAATACACAAACCTTGTTTTCACATCCTCAAGGGCAAACTAGTGTTTTTTCTCCAACAATATTGATCACACTTGAATCTGCTCTCTAACACTATTGTAGAAAAATATTGTATCACAGAAATCCTATGTCATATGCCTCCAGTAACAAGTTGGGAGCTGAAATCCAAGATGGGATGTAAAGAGATGAGAGAAGAGTTCAAATAGAAGTGTCCTAACTAGTCTAGACAATGGATTTAATTCAACGGTTTTGGAGGGTTCAAATTACTTGATTTCTGGCCTAGATCTTTGTACCTTAAATTTTAGATTTGAAAATAGACCATTCCCATTGAAGAATTGGCTTATTGTATACTGAACCTCCTTTTATGTAGAATTTGATTTTAGTTTCTCATTTACTCCTTTTTTGTATTCCAAACTTGGCATTGTGCTTACACAGTCACATATTTTGATTAAAACTCCATGAAGCTGTCAGAAATCCACTTGACTCTAAGAACTCAAGTGGGTTTGGTCTAAAAAATCAACAAAATACATATCAATTAGGCTTACGAAAATACACCATAAATTTTTCATTTTATCCTTAAGGGCAAATAATTCTAGTGTAAACCTAAAATATGTAGTAAAAGTGAAGTATAAAAGCATATTTTATTGCACAAATTTAATAGTGTCTTGATGTTCCTTTATGGGTTACTCTAAATTTATCCCATATTTCTTTTGTTGTATTATAATTCAAAACATGGTGAAGGAAATTTGAGTTGATTGAAGAAGAGATAAAATTATTTGCATTTCCATTATTCTTGAGATCTTCACATAATTTCTCAAGAAGTGACTTATTCACCATAATTTTTCCGACTGAATACTTCTTTCCCATGAAATCTGCTTTCATCGTAAGGTATATTCATATTCTATCTACTTATGAATGGATTCACTCAAAGATATATCTTGCCAGCTACAATTCTTCCACATAGTCTAGTAGCCATTGAATAATAAATCATTTTTCTAAATATAAAATACTTAATATGCTCATAATTTCAAGTGTTGCAAATAATTTCATACCTATGCATTATAAATGTGTTATGTTATTCATAAAGTGCCATTAATATTCAAAATTTTATGCTAAACCCTTATTTGCACAATATGGGAAGTTGTCAAAAAATACTCCTTGACTTCATATAATTGTAGATGTCTTATTTTTAAAAATTACTTTTTAGTCTCATTATTTTAGGATTACAGGAATTAAATAAACTAACCATCCATGTTCTGGATCATTCTATGGGATCCACGAAGCCAAAAAGAAGTGAGTTTTGAATTTTTACTCCAAGGAATAGTTAGAGGGGTTTAAGCCAACATGTCTACTAACCCCTGAACTTCCCTTGTAAAGGGGGAACATAACACAAAGCCCCAGGAGGTGTCAACCAATAATAAATTATGAAAACAGGGCAAATGGAGATGCTTGGAAAATATAGAAGGAAATTTTAGTTGCAATATTTATAAACTTTCTCATGTTCACCTTATCTTTGTCATGGATGTGCTGTAGAAGAGGATAGCCAACTCTAAAAGGCCTTGTATAAGATCCATGTTTATGAACCTGACTAATGCAAGTGTTTCAAGTGAGTTCTCTTTTCCTAACCTCTCCCTAAAATAGAAAATATGTGATATTATAACAATATATGTACTCATGGTTAGGTAGAGCCATTGAGGGGCTTGGTAGTGTTGGTTCATATGGCTAAGTTTAAACTTCTGAGGAGGGTGCATTAGGTATTTTAAAAAAAAATTAGTTTTTTCATTTAATTCCTGAGGATCGTTTTCCTATATAGTGAAATGGAGAGGAAGGATTGGCATAGTGATTTGTATACAGGTTAGGGCTACCCCCTTAGTCCTGTCACAAGGACACCCTTACCCAGATTTCATTAAAAACACATCACAAGTACAAAGCCCTCAACCAAATGCTCAGAAGTAGAGTTATCTAAGTAAACCGTAATAAAAGAAAAATTGCTGAAGAACATACCCCTTCTCGGCCCCGCCCCCTTTATCTTGCTGGATAAACATCTCTTCCACATCCTCTTCTTTAGACCACTCAGGTCTCTTCAATTGGCCCCTTAGCTGAAGATTGATGGTCAGTCATGAATCTTTATTTTGGAATTTGATGAATTTACAATACTAAGTTGACTTTGGCTTGGGCCAGTTATTATGAAGTATCTAATAATACTAGAGAAATAATATACACAAATGAAATCATAAAATTTAATAATTTTCAAATTGAATATATTAAAGTTTGCAAGGAGAAGATTGAAGCATGAACTATAGAGACTTCAAATTTTCATTATAATAGGTATCTTTCTTTTCTTGCCCTCGGAGGTAATAGTCGTTACATTGAGAAGGCAGGAACATTTTTGGCATAAGAACAGGGGATTTGAAATGAGAAGAAAAGGAGAAAGGGGTGTTGCTCGACTCTTAGGTTTTCGGTGATTCAATTGAGAAAATGTTTGTGAGTCAAGAAAAACAAACCAAACCAATTGATCTGTTGTAGAGAAAAAGAACCACATTGGGCACCTTGAGACCAAGAAGGATACTGTTCGCAATTGGTTCTTGAGATTAAGATTACCCAGAAAGACTTCGGTTGGTCTATTTGGTTGTTTTCTTTTGTGTTTGTTGTTGATTGCAGGAACAGCTAAGGAATCCGGTACTGGAAGGCAGAATAGTCTTCTTAAACAACGATCCACTTCCTGGTAAAAAGTCAGTGAATATTTTTAGAATTCAGGCAGGAAGAATCAGACTTTACATTGAATCAGTCATACATCTTTTTTAATTCAACATTCATCAAGGTAATTAAACTCTGAAGGGAAGTTCATCCAAGTTTTTATCTTATTCTCACTTGAGCTTACAATATTCTGATCGACTCGGTCTGGTCTAAATTCATCGGAGTAGGTCAATGGGCTGAAAATAGTTTGATCTATATCATTGGATTTCAAACTCGACTTATAAATTTCATTTGAAGTTGAAAGTCTTCTGATCGATTCAGTCTGTTTTTAAATCTTCTGAGTTATTCAATCTGAGCTGAAATTATTTTGATTGATTTCATCTCATTTTAAAATTGTCTGCATTTCTTCACTGGAGTTGAAAGTCTTTTGGTCAATTTCACCTGGTTTTGGAGTAGTCAAAATAAAAGTATTTGAGTTGAGGTTAATTACTGAAATTAATCCTCTTCCTAAAGTGACTCATGAAGTACAACATTGATGTCATTAGAAGGTTGCGTCAATCTAGGGTGTTCTTGATCTGGCAAATTGAGTTGAATTAGTATCCAAAACCAAACTGAATCAAATAATTAAAGTTAAAAATAGATCATATGCATCTTAATTGAATCTACAAATCTGCTGGTTGTTATTTGAATGTCATTAAACTTGTATCAATATTGCTTCGTTGCCTTTTAATTGAGCTTGAATTACTCGTGACCAAATCATATAGGGTTATTATGTGATAGTTTCAGAGAGTTCCCTCTTTGTGCGTTGGAAACAGATTAGCAGTGCAGGTAAGAAAAGACCAGAGTGCTCAATGTAAGAAGGAGAAAGACAAGTGAAGAATTTGCACAAATTCCTCTAGGTTTGAGTTCAAGTTTCTTTATTGACTATCGATAGAGAATTGATTTTCTACTAGGCATATAAAAGTGACATTTTACAGAATTACAAACAGGATTTTGCCAAAATTTTCAGTGATTAAGCCAAGCTCTTGAGGATATCTAAAGAATCATATTTGAGTACCAAAGAGGACTTCACATTAGTTGTTTTAATTCAAAGGTGATACTTGTGGTAGATTGCTCACTAACAATGATCACTACTATTTGATATAACCAAGTTGATAGTTGCTGAAATATCTGTTGATTATTATTATCAGAATGTATGCAATAGTTTCTTGTGTTAAAACCATAACGATTATCTTCCAGACTATATTGTTCAAGCCAAACACATAGATAAGTTTATTTCAAGGAGCAGGCAAGTTGGGCCAATCAAGAGGACCTGGGTGGTCTAACCTAGAAAGAGTTGAGAGGATGAGTGAATCTGCAAAGACTAAGGTGGCCCAAGGCTGCTTACCATTTCAATTCTTAGATAGGTGATATCTTTGTATCCCTATTACAAGGATGATTTATCTTGGGGGGCTAAAAACTTTGTTAGAGATTGATCATAAAGTCTGTCTGGATATCTCGGGATAGGAGTAAGGGAATAGCCCTAACCTGTATAAAAATATCGAGCATCATCTTCCTCCTGCTCATCAAACTAAGGTATTGTCAACGATATACAGTATCATAACTAATATAATTAAAGAGATTATAAACAAGAAAAGAAAGACAACCTAATTCAACCTTCCCCTCGTAGGTTATTCCCTAGCAATCTAAACCAACATTAGCTGTCTTGAATGAGTTTACCTCAACCTTGAGTCAATCACTTAGACTGCACAAGTGACTTCCTTAGCCTAGTCTAGAAAACTCTCACAATATCTTTAGACCTCTCAAGATTATACAATCAAACAAATCAATACCCATCAAATAGAAATAATTAAAGATGACAAACTTTTTAGATTTTTGTCTTTTGTCATCAATCAACTATTTACCTAGATTTTATTTTTTGACTTTTGATTTTCACACTAACTAATCGACATCTTTACAGATAGTCTGCTATATCACCTTCGCAATAAATCCTCTTCTAATACTTTCAACAATGACCTTGATGATTTAGCTCAATTCCTTCAAATTATAAAGATCAAGCTTCCATCGGCCACTAAGTGTACATTTCAGGTTTTCCCAAAAAAACCCCTCTTGATTCAGTCTGTTTAATACTCAAACTCAATCCATCCAGTATTCTCTTTGTGATCAATATTAATCTAATAAAATTTGAGTAACTTTACATTAAGTATCAAAACAAACTATTGATCAAGAATCTTCCTTCTGTCTATGATCCGTTTTATGGACAGTCTCACTTGCTGAAAGATACACTTTAAAGTCTCTTCGATATTTAAATTCTTTCACTGAAATAATTCTTTCTCCTCGTTCACTTCAAGTTGTTTTAGATAAATTAATCAATATTCTCCTAATAGATATATATATATATAGAGCAGATGAATTATATCTCAAAATTTTCATGATTTTTTATAGAGTCTCTCCAACTTTGAGTTTTTGAATCAGAACTACTTCATCATACAATTAATATTTTATTTCTTTATTGACATTAAATTCTTATAATAATATGAATGACTTAATTATTTCAAGTTATGATATAATAGGGTAATTAACATATTCATTAAATTGGAAATTCTCAAAAATACCTCATTTTTATATGCATAATACAGAACATCTGGGTATTTCCATCTGGTTTATAAAAATATGGAGTAACATAAAAGTTAATGGTATGTAAAAATACAATATTATTTCCTAGTTTATGGACTTCTATGAAGATATAAAAGCGTATTAATTACTCATTTAAAATATTCAAGTAAAGAATATGCAATAATAAACTTGGTATTTCATCCATGTACAAAGATGCCAACATAACACATCAGATATTGAAAAATACAGATTTATAAGGATTTACGCCGATCTATTTCATTGATCCTCACTCCCACTATACTTGTATGAAACTTTATAGGAATATAATGTCTAGGCCCAAGGGTATGAAAAAAAATGTCCTTCAAAGAAATCAAAATGACATAGGCTTTATAATATGGAGATGTAGATTTCTTGATTTTACAAAAAGGGTTTCCAAAGCTTTGTAATCAGTTGAATACTTTACTGAAGCCACCAATGCCTTCACCAGATTTTCCTTCTCCAATGAATTCTGTTTAACCCTGATTTTCCTTCTTAAAAAGATTAATGACATAATTAAACCCTGATTTTCAAGTTATCAAAGTCCGGCAGGTTGTGCGGTGATGCTCCTTGGGTTGAATGATGTACAATTCAAAATTTTCTACCCCACGACACCCCAGCACCAAATAAAAAAGCAATCATTTCAAAAAGGTTGATATACAGTTTGTGCAGATATCCTCGATTAGAACAGTCGGGACTGTGCCCCCTTTTTTTAGTTCACCACCCAACACTACCATTTAAAAATCCAGTTCTTATCGTTTTAGAATTTAAATATTAAAAAATATTAAATATCTAAAATTTTACTGTAATCGTAACAAAAAATAGAATGGTAACTGTTTAGGTAGGATGCATGTGGTCCAATAACTAAAGATTTCCATCTTTTAGTAATGTGGTATTCTTGTCAACAGACATAGACATTGTCTTTCTCACTCCTACACTCGCACCTAAAGTCAAACCTTGGTAATAAGAAACGTTATTAAATTATTTATCATTTATTTCATAAACAAATCCCTAATACTTTTGTGTCTGGAGTGAGGTGCAGGTTTACTAGGGATAAATTTACCTGGTGGGAGGAACGAGACTTCTATTCAATGTTTCACTAGGAAGCTTCCAAATGGGTTGGGTGGGGAAAAAAATGAAACCTACAACTTCTGGTGAGATAAACCAGAAATCTGTTTGGCAATGAGAATTGTTTTGTTAACCACAGCTTAATTTATCTGGGATGTTAATAAAAAAATTAGGAACAATGCCTTTTGCTGGGGGTTGTCCATTATTCTGAATTCAATATTTAATATTGTCATCAAATTATTTTTTTGTAGAACCTTGATATGGCATTCCATGATACATTTTTCATCAGATTTTATCAAAAATATTTTAAGGTACAAAATTATTGATTGCATAACGTAACATCAGAATCTATTCTTGCGCACAAACTCTGAGTATTTGAGGGAATGCTATAACTAGAAGTATGAGTCAATTATAGGTTTTTCCTTCCTCCTATCCCACTCGTAAACTTGCACCTTAATAAACTAAGGCTTCAGGTCATGAAGAAACAAAAAGCAGATGATATTTACTATATAACCCGAAAGAATATTCTGAAATAAATAAATCAATAGATACTATAAAATAAAACTTACATTCTTTAAAAATAAATATGTTGAACTTGGTCTTTTTGGCTGGAATTAACTGCTGTAAGTGTAACAACCGCTAAACCATTGTTGTTCCAAACCCAGTCTTCTAATAGATTACTTCTATAATCTTCTATATTCAGCCACTTTACTGGATAAGTTGGTCTATTTCCACAGCACTGTTTCAATTTTTCTGCTTCCATCAAATCAACTATTTAGATTCCCACAATGGTTTCACATGATCAACCAGTATGAATATAAACAAAATGTCAAATCGAACTACAAGCTAGAGCCCATTTGAATTACGTTTGGTCTCTGGCAGCTACCATTCCTAAGATTGTAGAAAGAAAGCTGATAAATTTGAAGATATTTTCCATTGTAGCAGGATTTCTGTCAGAAAATTTTTGGATGGTTACTAAAGGAGAACATTGAGATGTTTACTTTAGTGCCATTGTAATTTGAATTTTTTTAATCATTTTTTTACTTTTGACACTTTCATTTCTACAAGGACAGGTAATTTAAAATGACCAGAATGTTTTATTTATAAAGATGGAGAATAAATTGATAATATGATAAAATGAAACTAAGAGGTTTTAGTTATATAATAATAAAGATAGTGATAAAGAAGGCGATAGAGTTATGAGGAGAAATATTTCTAAGTCGTAATTTTCTCAATGTAGTGATTAAGATGAGTTAGTAATGCAGAATACTAAGTTTAGTAAACAAAAAGTTATATTAATAGGATTACTATTTTTAAGAGAGGAAATAAGTTCTATAATTATAATTAAAATGGAGGTAGATGATAAGTATTTAGAGAATAAACAATTATGGTGTAAGCATAAAGATAGATATTTAGATATTTGGATATTTTTAATAATATGTGAGAGAACAAGAATAAAAAAGAGAGAATAGCTGATAAATGTAATAATAAGGACATGAATACTTTATTGTGCATATTAATGGAAGACAAAGGAAGTATTGAACTAGTGGAGAGTGAATATGTTAGATTATATATTTAAGCAGAGACTTATTTTTATTTGTAATAAATTTTTTTAAGTGAAAATAAGGATGAAATACAATATTCTTAGATTAGCAGAATGGTTCTAATAATCATTTCAATTAAATTTGAACTTCGACTAAGTCCAAATTCAAAAATGAATTCTAACTATAAATTAAAACTATGAATCATCAAGAAGATGATTCTTGCGTCCAAATCACCTTGATCTCTTGATCGCTTAGGTGCCGACGGCTGCCTCCTAATAGTGATGTGCCACTCCGAGTTGTGTTCTCTATGTTGTAGTGAATCCTATTTTGTTTAAGCTCTTCTAGCACCATCCTAAACTATTCAAGATGTTGAAAAGCTAAGACAACTCTCTTCTAGCTCCTTAAACCCCATGGATGATGGAAATATATGTGCTTGAAAAGCCAATCACATATTCCATATCTCATTCAATGTTTGTCATTATAGTGCATATGTGATGCTTATCATGAAGTATGCTGAGATCGTACAATGAAGATCCGCAGTATTTAAGCATGTGTTTTAAATATTCCTATTCGAAGGATACTCGAGAAAAACTTTGAACTATACATATAGAATAGTACTATCTAGCATTAATCATATTATGAGTATGGTTGGTCCAAACATTGAGGAGACACTAAGAACATTTAGTGGGTTCTCTTTCACAAAAAGATTTCACAGACTTGATATCTCTAAATCCTGAATGGTATTATAATAAACAATCAATCAGGTTGATTCATGTTACAGTTTTGTAAGTGGTCCTTAGAGATGGGATACCACAAACCTCTTGCGGACATAAAATTGCTCTTTGACTATGACCTCTGAGGTCCTAATCATTGGATTTTCAAGAGTTTTAGTTCAGGTGCATCAAGAAATTCAAGAAGACAATTGAGTGGTCAAGATGACGCAGTCTGCCATCAGCATAAGAGGATACAGCTCAAGGAAGACATTATAATCGAGAACTATATGTATGTGATAACCGTTGATGGCAAGGTTCCATGAGTGAGTGGTGGCGACGACGTCAACGCATCGACACCGGACGCGCCACCACCGTCATCCAATGTTGACACTGCTGCTGAGGACACGCCGCCACCATCACCCGACCAAGTCAACGCGCCAGCATCAAGCACGTATCTACCTAAGCACGCCCCGACACACGTCATGACACGTCGCCAATGACAGATCAAGAACTGCCCCTTGATGTGACACGAAACCACGTCGCCCATCTTTATTTTTATTTCATTAACTGCATTTGTCTCTTTCCTCCAAGGCCTATATGTATAGGCCAATATTCCAAGAAACAGTTAGGCAAGTCATAATTCAGGAATTGACTTCTTTACTCTTCTTGGAGGACTTGCCCTAGCCTCCTTTCCCTCCGTCTTCTTCTGATCACCGCCGCCGTTGTGGCCGTTGCCGCCATAGCTGCCACGCGTCCAACCACCACCATCTCTTTCTCTCGCCCTCTCTGCCTTTCTTTCCTCTTCTTTCTCCCTCCCTCTTTCTCCTCACCCTGCCACTCAAAGATCCGACCTAGGTCTCCCACCAACGCCAGCGCATGCCAGTGCCAGCGTACGCCAGCACCCGTCGGCACCCACGCATGCCACTACCCGCCTGCGCCACGCACACCAACGGCTGCCAGCGCCACCGTCCACTGGCGCATGCACACGCCAGCGTCCGCCGATGTCGTGCACGCCAACGCCCGCCAGTACCAGTGTACGCACGCCAACACCACCAGCGTCAGCACACATCAGCACCTGTGCATGCCAGCGCCTGCCAGCACTGGCGCATGCAAACACCCGCCACCGCCCGCGTGCCCCAGCGCCTACCGGCGCCCGCGCATGCCAACGCCGCCAGCGCCAGCACATGCCCACGCCTACGCACGCCTGCGCCTGCTAGCGGACGCGCACGCTAGCACCTGCCGGCACCCGCGCATGCCAGCGCCCGTCGACGTCCCACGCACACTGCGCGGTCATCATTTGTCGTCTGTCTGCGTTCCCCGCTCATCCTACAATATTGTCAGGGCCGCTCAATGCCCGGAATGCCCGGTTATTTCGTCCAGTGGGTCACGCAACACGCGGAACGCCGAACCAAGTTAAGACCAGAATTTCCTGCAACCTCAACATGCACTCCTTGCCGAGGTAGGCCTGAACTCTTTGGTGTCGCATGTTCTCCGTCCAGTGTTCCACGAGAAATCTTCCACCGCCATCGAACTTACTTTGATTTTCTTGGAATTTCAACGACTAGTGGATTAGGCCTTCTGGTGAGTTTCCCGCGAACGCAAACTCAACGGTATTGGATTTGTTGCTTCGGCATTATCGCGGTGGTTGAAGACAGTACTCCCGTCCTCGACGAGGAAAGGGGCTGCACCACCATTATTTCACCAGATATAAGTTTACTAAATTGATCGTGTGGGTTTGTGGTATGTTTTATCCCTCCTATCCTCACCCAATTCCTGTAATCCGTATCCATTGGCGTCCCTCCTGTCTCCTTAGTCATCTGCATCCGTTCCCGTAGTGGTCGTGCATCAAATTGGTATCAGAGCCTAACCTGTGTCAGCCTTCCCGCTCCATAGTCATAGATGTTATTTCATCATCATTAGATTTGCATGCATCTGCGTTCAGGAAAACGCGTCTTCGCTTCAATGACTGACCAGACCCAAGATGTTCATGAGGTGTCCATCCCCGTCCACGAGTCATCCCCACCTGTCCCACCAACCTCCTCACGTGGGGACATTGATCCCGTGTTATACGCTGTCCACAACGGGTTTTGTGATGTAAATACATGAATAACCAATATGGACAACCATTTAACCAGTTATATTGATGCAGTTAGTGAACGGACTTATCAACTCAAAAATTGAGGTTGTGATTGAAATCGTCGTGAACGTGAAGACCATCAACCGAAACCTAGACCTCGAGATCGTGATAGGAATCATCATGACTTCGATGATCCCATACAACCCGAGAATAGATCCGGGAGTCAAAATCAGAATCATTCCGAGCGAGAAGATCTGATTCCTCCAAAGGTTAGAACTCCAGTCCATGATAAGAATTGTTGTGACGATTACTATCCGCCTGAGCCTAGAACCCCAGGCCAAGACAGGAATCGTCCCCCGCGGAACGATCCCTATCCACCAATGGATAGAAACCTGGTACATGATGGAAATCATCCACCATGTGAGGAATACTATCTACCAGAGGAGAGGATCCCAGAGCGTGATAGGAATTATTCCCCACGGAATGATCCCTATCCACCTGATGATAGACATCGAGGGTGGAACGGGAATCGTCCAGAACTGAACGATCCTTATCCACCCGAGGATTGGGAACCCCCTCGTGATCACCACTGTGCGGATCACGACAACCAGTGGCAGCAAATTCAAAGAAGTGTCAAAGTCGATATTCCGTATTATGAGGGATCTAGGGACCCTAAAGAGTATCGAGATTGGGAATCCAAGCATAATAGTTATTTCAAATGGTACAACATGCTTGAGTGGCAGAAAGTTCAGTATGCCGAGATGAGACTAGGAGGTCAAGCCAAAATCTTTTGGGAGAATCTTGAATTTTCAATCTATAACCGACGAGAGGCACCCATAGATACTTGGCCCCAAATGAAGGACAAACTACATGAGAAATATGTTCCTATTGCTTATTTAGATAATCTTATAGATCAATGGCATAAGTTGCAACAGGGTAGGCACCCCGTCTCCGAATACATTACACAATTCGAGGAATTTTACATGAGATGTCGAGTTGAGGAAAATACGCGAGTTGTCATATCACGATTTAGAATCGGGCTTAACCCATACTTAGAAACTGAATTACTCGTTCGTAAGGCTGCTACATTCAAGCAGGCCTATCAGATTGTGGAGGATTTAGAACTTTGCCAGAATTTGTATAACACTCCCATCGTCAGTGGTCGTCCCTTCCTCATCGATCGTGCTCATTCAACCTCTTCCCATCGTTTAACTCTGCATAATCCACCGTTAGCTCTCTTGGCACTGGCACCGGCTCACACTCACACTCCCACCGAACACCGTCTGCTAGTTTCAACTTCCCAATCCACCACTCTCACCAATCTTAATGCCCGTACCTCTACTTATCTCGACTCCACCAGAAGAGCTCCACCATAACCCAATCCAGCACAAATCGGTCCAACCGGCATTACTTGCTTTAAGTGTCAAGGACGTGGGTATAGAGCAACCCATTGCCCACCCCAGTATCACCAATCGGTCCCACTGCCCATCCCGAACCTTACATATTGGACTAGAGCCCGTGGAAGCCGATCCTACCCTAGACGAGCAACCCACTGATTAGGAAGAGTATAGAGTAGAAAATTACGTCGTAGATGAATTTGTGAACGAAGAAGGATTAGTGAGCTTCATTGGCATCACTGACTGTCCATCATCCTTCCTCATCATAATCCATCCACGTCATTCAGGGGAATTGTTCGTTGCATCCTTACACAGCCGTCCGCTGATAATTCTGCTTTGAGGACATCCATATTTTACACTTACTTTAAGATTGGTGATAAGATGTGTAAGACAATCGTAGACAGCGGTAGTTGCATCAACGTCGTATCTGATTTTATGACTTCACGATTGGGATTACCCTTGATTGATCATCCTCACCCTTATTATGTATCTTGGATCGATGCTACCTCGATCCCTGTGAAAAATCAGTGTCTCCTCCCTCTAAAAGTTCAATCGCACGAGGAAGAAGTATTATGTGATGTGTTACCCATGAAGGTAGGAAGCATCATCCTAGGTCGCCCATGGTTATATATAGTGACGTACGTATCTTCGGTAGGAGTAATACTTGCTCATTCCTCGATCAGGGCAAGAAAATTACATGGCACCCATATACGCACAGCCCACAGAAACCTTCACCAAAACCTACGTCATTAGGTCTTTGCATTCTGTACGGGTGTCAATTTCATAAGGAGATAGATAGTGAGATGTCTATTTGTTTAGCCATGATTCCCGATCATTCCTCTGAGGATTCCACACCCCCACCACCGGAGGTTTCCCAATTACTAGCCGAATTCGAGAGCGTCTTCCCCGAGGATTTACCCAATGATTTACCACCAATGCGCCAGATTCAGCATGCCCTTATTTCATTCTAGGATCCTCCTTGCCAAACCTTCCCCATTATCGTATGGATCCCACGCAATACGAGGAATTTCAGCGTCAAGTCCAAGAACTCTTGGACAAGGGATTCATTCAGGAGAGCCTTAGCCCATGCTCTGTACCTGCATTACTAGCTCCCAAAAAGGATGGGAGTTGGCGCATGTGCATTAATAGTAGAGCCGTTAATAAGATCACCGTCAAATATAGGTTTCCCATCCCTCGCAT
This sequence comes from Wolffia australiana, assembly GCF_029677425.1. Taxonomy (NCBI): domain Eukaryota; kingdom Viridiplantae; phylum Streptophyta; class Magnoliopsida; order Alismatales; family Araceae; genus Wolffia; species Wolffia australiana. Next base: position 6,749,721 of record NC_135847.1, on the reverse strand, counting down.
TGATGATATGTTTGATATGATGGCTGATTCGAGGATTTTCTCAAAAATAGATCTCAAGAGTGGCTATCATCAAGTCCGAATCCGTCCTGGTGATGAATGGAAAACCGCGTTTAGAATCAAGGATGGATTATATGAATGGAAAGTTATGTTGTTTCGCTTGTCGAATGCACCTAGTACCTTCCAGCGTTTGCTGAATCATATTCTTAGACCATTCATACGAAGCTTTGTCGTGGTTTATTTTGATGATATCCTCATTTACAGCAAGTCCAAACACAACCATGTCCAACACCTACGTCTAGTGTGTGAGGTCCTGAAGACCGAAAAATTTATTTGCACATCCAAAAAAATGTTCATTTCTTGTCGATCAAGTGTCATTCCTAGGCTTTATCTTGTCAGCACAAGGAGTTTCTGTCGATCCGGCCAAAATAGATGCTATAACCCAATGGTCGACCCCTAGAAACGTCCATGATGTTTGTAGCTTCCATGGTTTAGCCACTTTCTATAGACGATTCATTTCTAATTTTAGTACTATAATGGCACCCATGACCGAGTGCCTAAAGGGGAATCACTTCGAATGGACTGCATTAGCGCAGAAATCCTTTGATGATATTAAACTTAAGATGACACAAGCCCCATCCTGCGTTTACCCAATTTTGATTAAGTATTTGAGGTTGCTTGTGATGCATCGGGATTAGGAGTTGGCGGAGTACTGAGTCAAGAGAATCACCCCATAGCATTCTTTAGTGAAAAGTTGAATGACACCAAGCTCAAATATTCCACCTATGACAAAGAGTTCTATGCTATCGTCCAATCCTTACGTCATTGGCATCATTACTTACTCTCTAAAGAATTTGTTCTCTACTCTGATCATGAAGCATTGAAGTATCTCCATTCTCAGCAGAAGTTAAACCCTAGACATGTTAGATGGGTCGAATTCATCCAATCATATACTTTCGTCCTTACACATAAGAGAGGAGTCGAGAACCGAGTGGCCGATGCCCTTAGTAGACGTGTCCACCTCTTGAACGTAATGAAGGTAGAAGTTATCAGTTTTAACCAAATGAAGGACCTTTATCCCGACTGCCCGGACTTTGCACCCATCATCCAAGCCATAGGAAATTACCTGAATCCCATAACCCAAGATTATATCTTAGAAAAGGGATTTTTAATTTATGACCGCCGCCTATGCATTCCACAGTCTTCCCTCAGGGATTTCCTTGTTTGGGAAACACATGCCGGAGGCCTAAGTGGTCATTTTGGGAGAGATAAGACCATCGCCACTGTAGAGCATAGGTTCTTTTGGCCATCCCTGAAGTGAGACGTAGATAATATCGCTTCCCAATGTCGTGTATGTGCTCTCGCTAAACAGGTTAAGCAAAACACTGGCTTCTACACCCCTTTACCAGTTCCTCATAAGCCTTGGGATGACGTGAGCATTGACTTTGTTTAAGACTTCCAAGAACTCATAAGCGTCATGATTCCATCATGGTTGTTGTAGATCATTTTTCTAAAATGGCACATTTCATTCCGTGTTTTAAAACTTCTGATGCTTCTCATGTCGCTCAGCTTTATTTCAATGAAGTTGTCCATCTACATGGGCTTCCAAAAAGTTATAGTATCGGACAGAGATGTCGATTCACTAGCTACTTTTGGAAGACCCTTTGGCATCTCTTGGGAACAAAGCTCAAATTTTCCACAGCTTTTCATCCCCAAATGGACAGTCAAACCGAAGTCGTTAATAGAAGCCTCAGCAATCTATCACGATCGTTAGTCGGGGACAACCTCAAATCTTGGGATGACATCATTCAGCATGCCGAATGTGCCTATAGCGCGTCGGTCAACCGCACCACTGGCATGAGTCCCTTTGAATTTGTGCATGGTCATCCACCTCGCAAGCCGACCGACCTCATACCTATGTTGCCGCATGCTAGAGTCTCAGATGATGGTCATGAGTTCGCAAATCATATTACAAGTCTGCATGAGGGTATTCATAAACGCATCATAAGTAGCAACACCTCATGCAAACAGACCGCAGATTTACACCGTCGTTTTCGTGAATTTAATGAAGGTGCCTTGGTGATGGTGAGGTTTAAGCCGGAGAGATTCTCCTCCAAATGGGCTACAAAGCTTCATGCTCGTAGTGTTGGGCCGTTCCCAATCCTCAAATGAGTAGGGGAAAATGCCTATGCCGTCGGTATACCCACTACTTGGGGGATAAGCACTACTTTCAATATCTCAGATTTGGTCGCATTTAAAGCCCCACCTCCTTCATTAATTGACCCTTTTCTACCCATGGACTTTCCGGCGAGTGAGTTTGACTTGTCCACCCCTCCCTCACTACCTTCCGATTGGCAAGAGAACATCGAGACTATACAGGACGAAGTAATCACCTTCACCAAAGGTGGGACGGTGCGGAAGTTTCTTGTTCATTGGCAGGGCAAATCGTCAACAGACAACACGTGGATCATGGAAGAGGACCTTGCTCGTTTGCGCCCTGACTTGGTGATCCCGCTGGAGTCTTTTGACACTGACTCGATGGAGTCGAGTTCTTCTCACCCCGGGGGAATTGGTGGTGATGACGTCAACGCATCGACACCGGACGCGCCACCACCGTCATCCAATGTCGACACTGCTGCTTAGGACACGCTGCCACCATCATCCAACCAAGTCAACGCGCCAGCATCAAGCACGTCTCTACCTAAGCATGCCCCGTCACACATCATGACACATCGCCAACGATAGATCAAGAACTGCCCATTGATGTGACACGAAACCACGTCGCCCATCTTTATTTTTATTTTATTAATTGTATTTGTCTATTTCCTCCAAGGCCTATATGTATAGGCCAATATTCTTGATGGCGCAGCGCCAGCAGCAGCACCAGAAATGTCTTTGGAGACGTCATCATCATCTCCGACAGCTCTGGCAACCACCCCGGATACGTCTTCGGCGACGTCACTGTCTTCCCCGACACCGCCAGCCGTACGTGTTCAGCCCGCTCGACAAGCCAAGGTGACGGTACGCACGCCCGGATTCAAGTATTCTGGGTAACGGACTTTTATCTTCATCTTTACGTTTTTGTTCGTTTGTCATTTTCTGTCATGAAGTTCGTCGTTTGTTGTTTTATTACGCACTGTGATCACGTGTAAGGAGGGAGGTTCAACCCTATAAGAATCTCCCCTCCTCCCTCCCTGTGTTCGTCTTTGTTCTCCTGGTCTTCCTTGTTGTTTTACTTCCTCGGTCCTAGGTCATAGGATGTTCTTTTATTATGTCTTTGGGTTATTTTTTGTCTAAGCAGGTCACCCCACTTCCCCCCTATATAAGGGAAGAGGGTTGCCCTAAAAAAACGTTATCGATGAATTTTGAAGAATGAAGATTTGTTTCAAGTTGAAGAACTGTTTTCTCTCGATGGAGAATTAGGGTTCCGCCCAGGAGAAAGAGGAAGGAAGGAGCAAGAAGGAGGAGAAGAAGGAGGGCAGAAGGGGAGAGGAAGAGATCAACCTAGGAGACGACTGCTGTGGTCGCTCGCCCCCCCCCCCTCGCGCCAGGACTGCTGTCGTCGACGGAACACTGACCAGGAGCTCTGGTTTTCTTCCCTGCCGGTACACTGCCGCCAGCAACTAGTTGCCGCCACTGGTGCTCACCTCTGTCGTCCCAGTGAGGCGCTCCGCGCCGACACGCCGGAGCGGTGCCACCCACCGAATTGCCCACTCTCACCGAACTCTCACCTGCACCAGACTCGCGCTGCCGATGCTCTAGAGCCTTGCCACAAGATCGGGTTCTTGTCCCCGCTCCGTCACTCGCCGATGCACCTCCGGCTAGCTTGTCAGCACTCCCGGCCCTATTGATGGTCGTTCCTGCCCCGGCGCGATCACCGCGCCCGCCCTGGGGATGGTGCCCCACGATGTTTGACCGTCATGTTGCACCGACGACCCTGTCTACACCTGCCTCGGCCCCAACCCCGATCCCCTATCGCACTCACGCGGTGATCACTCTAGGAGTCCGGCTACGCTCGCCAGGGGGTGCCTGCGTCCCGCACGCCGCGTCGTGCCTGGTGTCGTTCATACCCGTGCCACTACGTTGCACCGATCCACCACTGCCTATGCATGCCTCAGCCCCGGCCGCAGCCTTTACAGCGCGCCTGTGCGTCGAACTCTCTCGACGCCCCTGTGCACTTTCCAGGTCGCGCCCGCATCCGCACGCTGCGTCGTACCCGTCGCTACGCCGATCGGTGCCCGCCCGGTTGCACCGCAGAGCGCCCATCATACCGGTCCCGCGTCCTGGACCATGCCCTTCGGTCCGCCGTGACTCTTCCGTGTACCCTGATTGCCCGCTGCTATTGTACCCCGCCGACCCTGCCGTCCACCCCAGCGGAGCCTTCATCACAACCCAAGGACGATCGTCCCCAGAATGATGACGAGGTACGCCGTTCGCTCCCGTCCCTTATTTCTAGCAGTACGCTTTCGTTTGCCTCCGCCGCACCCAAGTTAGACGTAGGTGAGTGTGCGAGGTTGAGTGACGAAGCATCACTGTCGAGCGTCTTTCCTGGTTTGGTACGAGTCGGTTCGCCGGTCGCGTGTGGGCAACCTTTGGCGGGAGACATCCCGTTAGGCGCCGTAGCAACCTCGTCCATCCGAACGAGGGTCAGGAGGTCCACTTACCCGTCTCCGGGCGACCCTGTCGTCACCTGGACGTCGGCTCCCTTATTGCTTGTCGGCAGCTGCACGTACGACACACCTACCCGGAGCCATCCATCGTAGGTCGTCCCCGTAGGGGATTCGTGCCGGACGCCTACCCTTGGGTAGATGACGGGCACCGATGCCATCGATACCGAGTACAAACCCCCCGGTGATGACCGGACTTGGTCCCAGACGTTGTCCTGCATCAATTCCAAGAAACAGTTAGGCAAGTCATAATTCAAGAATTGACTTCTTTACTCTTCTTGGAGGACTTGCCCTAGCCTCCTTCCCCCTCCCTCTTCTTCTGATCACCGCCGCAGTTGTCGCCATCGCCGCCATGCGTCCGACCACCACCATCTGTTTCTCTCGCCCTCTCTACCTTTATTTCCTCCTCTTTCTCCCTCCCTCTTTTTCCTCACCCCGCCAGTTCGAGATCCGGCCTAAGTCTCCCACCAACACCCGCAAGCGCCCGCAGCCACCACGCATTGTCTTCAACCACTACGATAATGCCGAAGCACCAAATCCAATACCATCGAGTTCGCATTCGCGGGAAACTCACGAGAAGGCCTAATCCGCTAGTCGTTGAAATTTCGAGAAAATCAAAGCAAGTCCGATGGCAGTGGAAGATTTCTCGTGGAACACTAGACGGAGAACACGCGACACCAAAGAGTTCAGGTGTACCTCAGCACCGGTGTGCGTGTTGAGGCTGCGAGAAATTCTGGTCGTAACTTGGCTCGGCGTTCCGGGTGCTGCGTGACCCACTGGACGAATAAACTAGGCATCCCCGGCGTTGAGCGGCCCTGGCAATGATGTGGCCCGCGCACGCCAACATCGACAACGTCAGCGCACGCCGGCACCTGCTCACGCCAGCACCCGCCAACGTCCCACGCACACCGCACAGTCATCGTCTGCCGTCCATCTGCGTTCGCCGCTCGTCCCACGTCATTGCCAGGGCCGCTCAATGCCCAGAACGCTCAGTTATTTTGTCCAGTGGGTCACGCAACATGCAGAACGCCGAGCAGAGTTAAGACCAGAATTTCCTGCAACCTCAACATGCACTCCTTGCCGAGGTAGGCCTGAACTCTTTGGTGTCGCATGTTCTCCGTCCAGTGTTCCACGAGAAATCTTCCACCGCCATCGAACTTACTTTGATTTTCTTGGAATTTCAACGACTAGTGGATTAGGCCTTCTGGTGAGTTTCCCGCGAACGCAAACTCAACGGTATTGGATTTGTTGCTTCGACATTATCGCGGTGGTTGAAGACAGTACTCCCGTCCTCGACGAGGAAAGGGGCTGCACCACCATTATTTCACCAGATATAAGTTTACAAAATTGATCGCATGGGTTTGTTGTCTGTTTTATCCCTCCTATCCTCACCCAATTCCTGTAATACGTATCCATTGTCGTCCCTCTTGTCTCCTTAGTCGTCTGCCTCCATTCCTGTAGTTGTCCTGCATCAATGAGTTTATACACATTCCTATGTATCTTCTATACGATAAGGTGTTGCTTCGCACCTTAGGGGATGGAAACTAAACCTATTAGTTGTGTTAAATATATCTAAAATTGATTAATATATATGGTGATATAGTTAATTAATATGGAAGGCTAAAAAAGTTTATTGTGTCTTTTGAGTCATTAGCTTAATTGATATATAGCCCTATAGGGTCACACCCACATGATATTTTAGATATTGGAAGATATACTTAAAAGTTTAGAGTTTTTATGAAAGATACCCACTTTGTATAAATAGCGAAAGCCTTAAGGGAAATTCACCCATGTTAGAAATTAATTATGGCTCTTCCCATTCTTCCCCCTTCTCCCCATAACTCCTCTCCATTCTTGATGTAATCTGTGTTGGGTTCTAGAGGCCTAGATATGGATGAATAAAGCAAAACGATTCCCAGTGGAAGACATTTGCGAAATCAAACGGCATCATCAAAACTATGAAACGAAGTACCTTTCCGCGGATCGCATCTGTGATTTCTTGGATCCCAGAGTGAGACAAGTCGAGCTGCTCACGTGTGCAGCATCTAGACGTATCCACGCGATCCTCGGCACGTTGAATCTCCTCCTTCTCCTTGACGAGCCCAGTTCTACCTCCACCATTATCGTTACGCCGTCCCGATCGCATCGGGCATGGAGAGGGGTTGCAGGAAGAAGGGAGAAGAAGGGGAAAGGCCCCTGAACAATTCTGGTCTGTGTGAATTTTTTTCAGAGCCTTCCCCTATTTATAATAAGCGGGTATTTTTCATAAACACTACCAAAACTTAAGTATATTTTTTGACATCCAAAAGACTATTTGCATGTGACCCTCCAAGCCCATGTATCAGTCTAGTTAACAACTCCAGCAGCCTAATAACCTTTATTGGGCATCCAAATTAATTAACTATATCAACATATAGATTAATTAATATCTGATCAATTTAACCCAATCAACAGTTTGAGTCTCCAACACGTGGGTTGCCAAGCTACACCTTGTGTTTTAGTAGATACAAAGGAGTGTGTATCAACTCACTCATGGAACCTGTTCATCATCGGTTATCATGCATGTACAATCCCTCATCCACATGATGCTCTTTGGATGACTTAGGGTATGGTCAACTGTCAAACCCTAATCAGTCATGCTAGTTAGTATTGATGCATTCAAAAATCATACGATAACTCTTCTCTAATATTTCACTGTCTTGGCCAAGGACTTTATCGCATCGTCTTCCTTGAGCTGTCACCTCTTATACCAAGGGTGGGTGATCCCATCTTGACCACTCAATTGTCTGCATGAACTTCTTGATGTACCCAAACTATGACCATTTAGAATCCCATGATTAGATACTCGATGGCCATAGTCAAAGAGCAATAGTCCGTCCACAAGACGTCTTTGGTATCTCAGGTCTAAGGACCACTTACACAACGGCGATGTGAATCGACCTGATTTTCAGTTCAGTATAATACCATTCAAGGATTCGTACAGATAAATTCATTGAACTCTTTCCACTAAAGAGCACCCACTATCTATCCTTTGTGTTTCCACACTAATGGCTATGGGACCGGCCATACTCATCATACGAGAGAGGCTAGATAGTGCTATTTTATCCGGATAATTTGATGTCCTTCTCGCATATCCTTTACATAGGAATATTTAGAACACATGCTTAAAGACTAGGTGACCTCCATATTCCAATCTCATCATAATTCACCAAGTCCAATCATGTATTCATGGACTTCATTATAAGCATCACATGTGCACTATAATGAATATGTTGTATTAATGAACATAGAACGAGGTGTGGAATGTGTGATTGGCTTGCCGGCCACATATATTTCCATCAATCAAAACAGCCTAACAATGACAAAGCATAAACAGAGCTCGTCAAATGGGTGATTAGATGATGTAAGGTCAAAGGGTAGAAGCTATATACTCTAGAGGTAGAGTGATGAGTGAATTGAGGTCCCCCATTTCATCAGCTCAAAGTAACTGATCCATTTATATATTCTTTCTCACCATTATCCTACTCTTCTTTCAAGATAGGTGTGAGTCATTTTCCAAGTCCTATGCACAGGATACATCGTCTTCACCTACCTCATTATTCCCACACACTTCACATCCTAACCATCATCACCTTACTTTCATTACCGACGATGTGCCTATTTCCCATGTACGTCTATCCTTCTTTCCTTGATATCACTCTGATATTGCCTCTTCGCCTCTTCTTTTGACAGTGCTTCACCCCGCATTATCTCAATCTTATTTTTCTGTCCTTTCTATCTTGACCAATGTAATTGGTATGTAATTCATCGTTACTTGTAATAAGATATTTAGAAACCATTCATAGGATGGAATGTGTTTTTTTTCATACCTCTTTTCTATAAAAAAACAAAATAAATAAAATAAATAATAGTGAAAAAAATAAAACAAAAGAAGAACAAGGGGGTTTTGATGTGAATGAAGTTCTTATGTTAATTTTCCCTCCATGGTCATATTGGACTACATTATGCATCATCATATTGGTCACATCTTTTCTGTCTCCCCCACTTATTCTAAATCTTGGGATTAGGTTATCTTAGGTAGCACCGCCTCTCCTTGACTATAAATTCATCCAGTTTTTAGCACTTACCCTATCTCATTCATGAGACTTCCACATCTCCAATCAAAGGCCCAAGAATTCTATCTTATGTATTGCTGTCATCTTCCATATTTTGTGCTCAACAAGAGGAGAAAAGTGGCTTCTTCTATTCTTGGTTAGGAGAAAAGCTAATGGAGAGACAAGAACTAAGTGGCCGCCACGCGGGGACAGAGTAATTTTTCTTGTGAGAAATGTGAGGCCAGTATCAAACGAGTGCAGAGATATTACCCCATGAGTATAGCGTCATAATGATAACTTGCAAATTAACAGGATTAATTGAATAATTTTACATTATATTTATGTGCTTTAATGACCATATTTCCATATTATCATATAAAAATGAAGATAAATGACTTATACTTTGATTTTACTATTATTTCTATTTTTTTAATATTTTTTACATGGTATTTAACCTCATTTCAATGAAGAAATATTTTTTACGGGGCTTTAAATACTTGGCTAAAGGTTGGTAAGGGCTTTCATAATTTTATATAATTTTCTGACCAATATTTAGCCAAGAAATGATTTTTTCTTAATGACATTTTAGAAAACGTTTTTGATATATATTTATATATATATATATATATATATTAAGTGGCATCCACGTCATTCGCCCGAAATTTGGGCGAATGAATGATGCATATTATTAAAATAACTAAGAGAAAGAAAAAATGAGCATTATTGGCTCATTATGGCATCGCAAATCGCGATGCCATAACGAGCCAATCATTAGCCTACAACGACGTGGCGCGGAAGGCGACGAAGAAAAGGTATGTTTTAATTTTTGTGCAATAAATGCATGCCGAGATAGAGTCTCCGCGTGCATTTATAGTTATTCTTAGTTCGTTAGCGCACACAATTAATCCACGCGCTAACCGACACACGTGATTCAACGTGCATGCGGCGACGGTTTGCTGCGTGCATTAAATGCACGCGGAATCGACAATGCATGTGTCAACAATTGTGGCTAAACTTGTCATTTTCTGCCTATTTTATAGAAAAAAGAAAAGGCGACGTGGCATCCTCTTAGTCATTTAAAGAGAGTGATCATTCTCCAATAATTGTGTGCGGCGGACGCAGACAACAACGTGTCAGATCGCGATTCAAGAAGGGGGAAAATGAGGAATACGGCAGCCAATCAGGAAATGCCATTTCCTAACTCATTGGAGGAGAGATAAATTAATCCAACGACTAGGATTCATCCTCAGTAAAACAGCGATAACTTGAGATCTAGCCGTCCGATTGGGCAGAAATTTTGAGGGCACGTTTTTCTTTTCCCCCTCTACAATCTCTATAGTTGGATCTTTAAATAGAGGTCTGGAAAAGTTTGAAATTCACTTTTTGAAGCTCTCCCCAAGGATTTGGCTAGGAAGAACACAGGAGTTGCTTTGAAAGTCGACAAATCTTGATCCTGCATTCAAAGTTGTAAGTTTCTGATTTGTATTTTGAACTTCTTCTTGAAAGATTCTAAAACCCCCAGCCGTGGGCGAAATGTACATGCCCTAGAAGTTGTTTTTGAGAAAATTAGCATTGCATTTTGAGTCTAATTCAAGATCTAATTGTTAATTTTTAGTTTTAAATAGATTTGGAACAATTCTAAATTTTTAGATTTTTAATTTAGGGTCGGATTTTACATTTTCCCCAAATTCTTCACTTTCTCTCTCTAGGTTATTTCATCTAGTTTCTCTCTCTAGATTTCAAAATTTATTGTTTGTAAATTTAATTCAATATATAAAAACCCTAAATATAAAATTTCATCCATAAATTCGACCATCTTGAACTCCAATTTCAAAATCCCTTTCTTGATTACTAAATTCCCAATTTTAATTCATAAAAACTATCTTAAAATTTTATAATAATTGGGAAACTAATAATCCGAATCAATCTGATCTTATAATTGAAATGATTACATCTTGAGCTTTTTGATCAAAATATTTAAAATAAAAATAATATTTTACTTGATTTTGATTAATTAAAAAAATTATTAAGCGTAATTAAGGTTTATTAATTATAAAATTATTCATCCTTGAATTAATTCATTAGAAATTGGATAAAATTCTTGCTTGCTACCTCCCTGTGGTTCGACCCCTAGCTTGCTCTATATTCTATATTTAGTGATTAAGGGTATTTATAAATTTTATTATATAAGTCTAAACGTCAAATCAACGACATATTTACACGCATTTTTAGGCTTATCACATACCTAGCCATAAGTACACTCCCTTTTCATCTTCCTAGGCATACAAACCAAGGAGAGGGAAATCCCACGTTGCTGAAAAGGTCAATGCTCACATTGTCACATCCCAAGGGGTATGTTTGTTTTTTCTTATTTTTTCTTATTTATTTATTTTCTTATTTCTTATTTCAGGCTGAGGACGAACCCATAATATTCATTTAAAGATTTTCCAGCCAATGAGAGATCGACACCCAATTGCATGTTTCGAAATTGGTAAAATTAAATAAATAAAAATTTATCCAATAGCTTAGATTGGTCAATTTTTTTTATTAATAACTTTTGATCCTGAAGTCAGATTGAGGTGATTTTTTTTGGATTTTCTCATCTCAACCTCCTCTTTCTACCTGTAAGGTTGGATAATTCAGATAAATCCGAGAGTTCTGACTAAAAACTAATTACTAATTGGGGGTAAAATGGTAATTTTACCATTTAACCTAAGTATAAAAGCCGAATTTTGAGTTGAGGAGCTCATTCTTGAGAGGGATATTTTAGAACTGCAAGATAAAGAGGAGAACCAGCCTGGATCAAGCCTATTTGGTACTTTGTATGTTATATATTTGAATTTTTAGTGTAATTTGGATGATTTGTTAGTGAATCTCTTCATCGTTCTTCTTGATCTTGGTCTGAATTTCAAAATTGCTAGGCTTGAGCGGAATGTACAAGTCCTTACTAGGATCAAGAGGAGTTAGCATTGAGCTGATCTAACTAGTCCAATTGCAAAATAAGAACAACAAAAAGTATAAATAAATTTTAAATTCTAGGAAGATTAGGGTGTGTTTATGAGATAGTAGTTAGATAATTTGGTTTCGAAATACCTCAAAAAATCAACACCAAATCTCCTCCTTAACCCCTCTATTTGACTCCCTTGATCCTTTTTATTGGAACAAAGAAGTAAATTTAAAGATCTCTAATTCTTCTAATCCTCCCATATCTTCTACCCTCCTTTCTCAATTTTTAATCTAACTAGGGTAATTTGATCTTCATTTAAAATTAAATTACCTCTAACTAGGGTGAAAATATTCAAGTAGATCACTGATAAGCCAAAAATAGGGGTAAATTTTATGCAATTTTAAACCCTTGTCGTTGTCAATTTTACCTTATACAATAAAATTTATAAAAACTCTACTTAAGATGTGTAGTGATAAGTACGAGTGTCGTCCAAGGGAAGCTAGTAAGGAATCTAATTGATGTTCTTCTTGAATAATTTGAACCTAATTGGGGTTAATTTAATCTTCAATAGAGATTAAATCACCCTAATTAGACGAGAAATTTGGAAAGGGGGGTAGAAGAGATGAGAGGAGTAGATGAAATAAGGGGCTCTAAGTTGAATTAATTGATCCAATTGAAAGGATCAAAGAATTCAATTAGAGAGATTAAGAAGAAAATTTAGAAGTGTTTTGGTTGGTTCTTTAGGTGTGACAATTCAGTAATAACTACTCTATTAGACAATGAAATGGAAATTTTAATATCCTAGAATGTTAACCCTTTTATAAGTTTTTTATAGTTTTCTTTTAGATGCACTTGGAATAGCTAAGAAATCTCTCAATTTCTCCTCTAAATCTTTGTCAGGGTTTGTACATTCCGCTCAAGCGAGCGATTTAGAAGTTCAGACAGGGATCAAGAAGAAAGATTATGAAATTCAACAAACAACATCCAAAATACACCAAAAGTTCAAATACAAAGAAGGAAAAAATACCAAATAGGTTGATCCAAGCTGGAACTCCTCTCTGTCTTACACCTGTGAAAGAGTACCATCAAGAATAACCCCCTCCTCTAGGTAAAATGGAAACAATTACCATTTTACCCCTAATGAGTAATTAAATTTTATCTATCAATGCAGGCTTGATCTCAATAATCCAACCATAAAAATAAAAGGAGGGAATCAAGATGAGCAAATCCATAAAAAAATCATCTCAATCGGACTTTTGGATTGAAAGTTATGAATAAATGAATTTAAACCAATATTAGCCATTGGATTAAATCATTTATTTAATTTTTTTCTTCTTCTAACCGCTCGCTGAGGTGTCATTTTTTCATTGGTGGCGACATTTCAACTTCTTCAGGCGGGTGTCTTCTCGTTGCACCACGTACCCCCTGGCGAAAAATAAATATAGACAAAAAAAGGTAAAACAAATTAGGCGTATAAATAGAACATGCACGTGGCGCAAGCCTTTCTCGCCGCACGAGCGAATCCGCAAGCGCCACGTCACCGCCAGTGCGTGCGCGTTGTAGGCGTTGCGCGGGCGATGAACTTACCTCCTGGCACCGACCCCTCCTCAAGCGCCGTCAGATTCTCATCCGACGGCCACGATGACGCCATGTCGACACGCAAGAGACTCTTTGGCCTTTTTGCGGCAAAGCCCATTATAAAATGCGAAATTACGGATGGACGCCGCCCAGAAATATTTGTGTATATGCCCTTTCCGCATTCTCTCTCCTCCTGTTTTTTTCCTAAAATATTAAAACAAATATTAAATCATTCGCAATAAAACCCTAGAAAATTTTAAATCACATCTTTACGCTTGCAACCACGACCGAGAGCTGTTTTGAGGGTATCATTGCAACAAAATTTTACAAAAAACCCTTCAAAGTTTGAAAATTATCTAAATACTCATTTGTTTCCTTATAAATATATCTTTTTTCTTAGAAAAAATGCATTTCCTCTTCAAATAAATCTCAGAAAAATCCTAAAAAATCCTAAAAAATCCTAGAAAATTCACTGATTCATCCCCGTACTGATAAATCTCGAAATTAAATATTAAACTTGCCATTTTCATTCAAAAATAGCTATTTCAAGCTCAAATAAATCCCTTAAAATTCATAGAATTAACAGAAAATTAGGGAAAAATCAGAAATCACTTGAAAACAGTATTTTCATGTAAATAGATGATAATAACCCCATTTTAAGCTCTTTAAATGCATAAAATTGTGCTAATAGCATGAAATAAAGACCGAATTTTGGGTGTTATCAATCACTAATTGAATTCCTTACTAGCTTCCCTTGGACGATACCTATACTTATCATTATACATCGTAAGTTAAGGTTTTATAATTTTGTTGTATAAGCTAAAATCAATGACAAGGAATTTTAATTGGTTAATTCACCCCAATATTTGGCTTACTTGTGTTCTTCATCCAAAGATGGCCTAGAAATGACATAAAGTCACCTTCAATCATCTAGGAGGGTCCCTTATAGGATGTTGATGGTGTGGGCCACGTCAAGGTCATCCTCAAAAGATTTTATCATCAACAAGAAGCCTTCCCATTACAAAAGTTTTCTACTTTGTTAGTAGGAACAATGGCCCGGGTGGGCAAGTGTGTTTATACCCTTGGTTGTTGGATCGTTCTTATGGGAGGAAATTTCAGCCTCTTACTCTCGCTTAATCAGTTCTCATGAATCTTTCTCAAGGGTCATTGTTCTTATCTAGACACAGCTAAATCATTTACATCAAATGCATGGGCCCCATTATCCTCATTAGCTGCCACTAATCCATAACGATATCAAAGGAATAAAAGAAAAGTGTATGTAAAGTGACAAAGGCAAATTGTGTGTTAAATTTTAATGTGTTGTTGTAAATGAATTTGCCTACAATCAAATAAATTTGATAAAATATAGAAACTTACTTAGGTGTATAGTATGAGTAAGGTCGTCTCTGCAGGGACTGGCCTTTAGGTATATACTCAATAAATGAGTTGTTAGTTAATAAAATATAGTAATAATACTAAAGATTATAAGAATAAGAAGAGATGAGTAATTAATAAGTAGAGGGGATATTAGATAGGATGGCTAGATATCACCTTCCGATCTTCTTTAAGAAGATCGCACGGACAAGATCATATCCGTCTTTTCAAATAAGCCCAAAAAAATGCGGTCTTCAGGCCGGGTTGGCTCAAAGCCCGATCGTACTTCTTATTTTCTTTAGATTGCGGCCCAACATATTCTGGTTTTGTGGCCCAGCCCTCTACGGTTTAAAAGTAAAGTGAGATCTAAATCCCATATGGAAGATTTTAACGAAACGAATCGCTATGTAAATTTTGGTACATGTTTTCTACTGAATTGAAATGCCTTACCTCATATGCGCGCGATTGGACTTCTCAATGGGCCTCTTCTGTGGGCCTGTTCTCCTTGAGGCCGGCTGGGTGTGCTACCGGGCGCAGGCTTTGTCAGCTTGTGGGCTGGCTTGAGCCCTGAGCTTGCTGGCCTGCGGCTGGCTTGGGCTCCATGCGCCTGGTCAGCTCCTTAGCCGGCCCAATAACCCCACTTTTTATTTTTATTTACTTTCTTATCATTCTTCTTTCTTTCTCCCTTCAATAATTATTTCTTTTTCTTCGACTTCTTCTCTACCGAAAACATAAAATGAAATACTAGATAGAGCATTAAAAATTAAAATGTCTTAAATATATTTTTGCTGAGAAATTCTTGAGTGTGTTAACCATGCATAAAAAATGACATTGAAATGGAATTTTTTATCGTTTGCTCTATTTAGTGCATGAAATGCAATATCTCATCGGCAGCTATGATGATGATATCAATGGGCAAATTGTCATCATCATAACTCAAACTCAAGCAGCATAAGATGCTCATGGCGGGTTTTGGATGACAGACACTGATGACGGAGTAGTGGATTATTCAGCATTCAAGAAAATTATAACATCATCCTTTATTGGTAGCCAGGGATGATATCAACGACCCAATTGTCATCATCATCAATCAAACTCAATCAGTTGACAACGCCGATGACGGGTTATGGATGACGACACCAATGACGGGTTTTGGATGACGACGCCAATGACGGGTTTTGGATGACTACACCGATGATAGGTTTTGGATGACAACGCTGATGACGGGGTTTGGATGACTACGCCGAGGACAGGTTTTGGATGATGACACCAATGACTGGTTTTGGATAATGATGCAGATGACAGGTTTTGGATGACAACACCAATGATAGGTTTTGGATGACAGCGCCGTTTACGGGTTTTTGGATGACTACGCCGAGGACAGGTTTTGGATGACGACGCCGACAGGTTTTGGATGACGATGCCGATGACGGGTTTTGGATTCTTCAGCATTCAAGAATGACCATGATTCTGGGCCCCACTGAAATGAAGAGTTGGCCAAATGGGTATGCCTCCCAAGACAATACATGTCTGATTCCCTGAATCCATCCCATCTTGAATTGTTGAGCTTGTGATCCCATCAGTAGGGAAGGTAGACTAGGCAGACCACGGATGAATTGAAACGAAAAGATGAAGAAGCATTGATTGATTGATTGATTGGATGGGCCGTAGATTTCCTCTTTGCCCAGAAGAGGAAACCGACGAATTCGACCGAAATTTGCATCGAAATTGCATGATTCAATGATTCTATCCAGGTGGGGTAGCCGCTTTGGGGGTTGGCAGAGGAGACAGGGCACTGCCCGGGTGGCATGGAGAGGGCAGCGATGATGTCGAGCTCCTTCTCCAAGGATTTTTTCGCCAAAAGGGTCTTCTTGCGCAGGCGAAGATCTTGGGTTCAGCCAGTTGGGGACGCCTCCCTTTCAATTCCTTCCCATTTCGGAGGCGCCCTTCGACCCTTCTTCCGTCTCCTCGGATCCCCTATTAATATCGCCTCCCCTTGCTTGTCCTCTGTTTCCAGCAAGCCTTCTGCTCTGATGGCCGACAAGGAAGCGTTTTCTTCGGATGTCGTCGCCATGGACGCTGTCCAGAGGCGTCTCATGTTCGAGGACGAGTGGGTTTTCGTTGCTCCCCTCGCTCGACCCATCTTCTTTGATTTTAGTTGTTCTTCTGTGGGTTCAGCCGTTGTTTGGATGCCCAGTCGTTCTGGTTCAAATCTTTGGTGATCTCCCTCTGTCAAGTGGTTTTTGCTTTTTTTTTTGTTGTTCAGACATTGGGGAAGGAGAATGTGAGGGGCTGAATCAACCCCAAGAGAAATAATTTCTAGTGATTGCCTTCTTCAGATGTCTGCGTTTTATGTTTATTGCATAAACTGGAGGAAACGTCGGTTTCCGAGGCTTCCGTTAAATTTTTTCCTTTGATGATCCTTTTGGGATAAGGTTTTTCATTTCGTGATCCAACTGGGTAAAGTTTCTCTTTCGTATCTCAGCAAGAACTTTCAAAACAATTGAAGTTTTGGGTTCGGCGTTTTTACCTGATTCATCCTCACTTCTGATCGAATGCCACATTGTCTCAATTATTCGGATGTTTTCTTTTCTCCACTTTTTATAATAGTTTGGATGTCTCATACGGGACATGATGATAGCCAGATCTTTTATATCCTCGAACAATCAAGTTTTTTTCTGTTTATGGAAAGAACACACATAAACTAATCTTTCTTTCTGATGAACGACGTTACCCCAGATTATTATATTTGATAGTAACTATAACACATAGTGCAGGTGTATCCTGGTGGATGAAAACGATAATGTTGTTGGACATAATACGAAATACAACTGTAAGGATAGTTTTGGTTTTTAAATCTATTTGTTTCCATCCGAAAAAATCAAATTACGTTCTCTAGCATACCTCTTCAAAAATATTATTCTCTCACTGTTCTACAGGTCATTTGATGGAGACCATCAATGCTGGAAATGCGCTTCACAGGGCCTTCAGCGTTTTCTTGTTCAACTCAAAATACGAGCTCCTTCTCCAGGTGATTTCAAATGAAGAAAATTTCATCATTTTGAGAATTTATTTTTTATCCTGTTCAGATATTGGTTTAAAATTTGTAGAATATCTATCTTAAATATATATATATATATATTGGAGAAAATTATATGCAGACTTGGTTTTTTAAAATTAAGAGAAGTGTATATGAGCTAACACCAAGACTTTTTTATTGGAGAAAAGTTATCGCTGACTATAATAAACACTATAATTTCTTTAAAAAACACATTAACGTGGTATTTTTCAGGACTGATATATGTATATTGGCTAACATTATGACTTTCTGAGAATAATATTACGCAACGTTTATCGGAGAAAGTTTATGTTGGATGTAATAAACTCAATAAACTTATTTTTTTCAAGATAAAGAAAAGCGTAGCTGAGCTAACACCATGACTTTTATCTTTACAACGCAGCAAAGATCTGAAACCAAGGTGACGTTTCCCCTGGTGTGGACTAACACCTGCTGTAGCCACCCTCTTTACCGTGAATCTGAGCTTATTGAGGAGGACTTTCTGGGTACTTACTTTCAGTCCCCCTAGATTTTTTTTTTTGCGTGCATCAAGTAATCTTTAAAAGTTTTGAATTAAATACAGAATAAAACAAATAAAATTCATTTGGGTTTGTCACTGATTTTGGGTGATCTTCCTCCCTCTTTTCATTAAAAAAAGCCAAATAAAATATGAGGAAATTTTGGACCAATATCTTTATCCTTGGCTAAAAAATCCTCATTGATGATCTCAATCAGGGGTCAGAAATGCTGCTCAGAGGAAGCTGCTGGACGAACTGGGTATTCCAGCTGAACAAGTCCCGATTGACCAGTTTACTCCAGTTGGGCGCATGCTGTACAAGGCACCCTCTGATGGAAAATGGGGGGAACACGAGCGTAAGTTCTTACAATTGATCTTATCTTTTTTTTATCTTCAAGTTTTTTAAATAATTCGATCCTTCATTTAGGCTATTGGCTCAAGTTTATCTATAAATCACAACCTTAACTCTGCAATTTACGCATGCTCTTGAGGCAATGGCATGTTCAGTAAATTATATTCCTTAGTTTTACCATTATTTTAATTAGTCCTTCATTTGGGTTGTTGACTGGGATTGAACTCTAACAACCTATGACTCTGCAATTTGCACATATTCTGAGGTCATGGTGTGTGACAGTGGAATAGCTGATCTTAATGTGTTAGTTAGCACATCTATTCCATAGTTGTACCCATTTTTTAATCATAAAGTTCTTCATTTGCTTTTTTGATTTGTGTCTAACTGTATCAACCTCAAGTCAGCAGTTAACAAATATTTTTGAGTTTGTTTGTGCCTTGTGCAGTGGATTATCTGCTCTTCATGGTGCGCGACGTGGAGGTCAACGCCAACCCGGATGAGGTAGCTGATGTCATGTATGTTGACCGAGAGAAACTGAAGGATCTGCTGCAGAAGGCTGACTCCGGAGAAGGGGGGATTAAGCTTTCCCCTTGGTTCAGGCTGGTGGTTGACCACTTCCTGTTTAAGTGGTGGGACCACGTAGAGAAAGGCACCCTTAGAGAGATGGTTGACATGGGGACCATCCACAAGCTGACATCCTAAACTCAAAGTGATGGTTTGCCAGAGTTTGGGACCCATATCATCTTATTCTGAAACTTATCTTGACCCACCTTCCCTTTTTGTTAGTGCTTCCTCAAATAATATGGGCCCTTTTTTCTCATCTCTCTGTTAATTTTCTGAGTGTTTGAATGAGAGTGGTAGAGGATTCATGACTGTGGAGAGTAAAAAGCTCAGATATATGAGACTATATTTTTTGACTGAGAAAAAAAACTTAGCCATCACAGATGATCAATCTCATTTACTTTGTCTTTTTCTAAGAACCCCCGCCGAACAACATTTCCTCTCTGCTTCGTCATGATTGAGCTTGCTCTTTTCTGGACTATATCTTGACTTTGGGATGTTTGAATGAGATTTTAACAGGAGAAGAATAACTATGGTTCTGGGAAGGAAGAAAACACTTTTAGGCTCCAAGACACATAATTGAAAGCTGGGGAGCCAGCGATACTGGGGTAGCTTTCCAGTTTGTCGTTTCTTCTTTATTTTTCTTAATTGGTTTTGTTCTTGTTAGGTACTTAGACATCCATATATCCTGAGACTGAGAGCTTTTACTGTATCAACGCATCCATAGAGGGCCATTATAGTTGAAAGCAATGCACTAGGAGTACACCATAGAGGGCAGCACCACCAATTTGATAGAGCAAAAATAGGTGTATTAACGGCGCTGTTATTACTTTCACTTCTATCAAATAATATTTATGAATTTGTAATCATACTCAAAGGTGTATAGCACGAGTAAGGTCGTCTCCTCAAGGATTGGCTGTCAGTGTAGTTAGCTAATGAGTTAGAGAGTAGGGGTAAGAGTTTCTAAGATATCAATACTAATAGGAAATGCTATTATTATTGTTATGTGAAATCCAGATAGGAAAATGTGAAGATACCTCAAAAATTCTTTAAGGAAATATTAAGAGATAATTAAGGGGATGAGAATTAGCAAGAAACAAGGAAGATAGAGAGTGTACTTGAAGAAGATCAAGAGCACCCTAGGTGTTTGTAGAAATGATTGTTAGAAAAAGCAATCTTATATATGTTTTTCTAAGTAGAATTTCCCTTGTAGATTTTATCAGAAGATGAAATTTTTTATTGTGATAGTTTATGTATATTAAAGAATTAAGGTAATTTTTATAGAATTTTCAGAAGTCAATCTCTGGTATAAAATTCGGAGTAAATTTTCGTAGAAGAATGTAAGTATGACATATTCGATGAAATGCCTGAAAGAAGAAAGTAGTTTTATGATGCTTTTATGAGAAACGTGAAAAACTCCTTTTGTATTTTATATCTAAAAATTCAATACAATGAGATTAGTAATTTTTTAGAGTTTATAGGTATTTTAAAAGATTTTTGAATTGGATGTTAAATATCGAGAAACATTGATTAAATTTGCATATGAATCAATGCATATCAGCTGTTGGAGGAAATACTTACAAAAAAATTTTACTGAAATCAAACAAACTTTGGGTTGTTGTGTTTTGTATTAAGCTCCTAAATCAATTTAAAATCATAAAGAGATTCAAGTATTTCTATCTTAAGTTCAATGACTTCCTAGAATGATCGCCCGTTTGGGATCGCCGATGGCTTCACATCCTCTTCCGGCCGAATCTTCTTTCAATTAAATCACTCTCTCACAGAACTCTCTTCGTATCACAGCCCTGTCACCACCGTTGACCGAGAGAATCGAGAGAAAATGAAAGGAGAAAGGAGGATCTTCCCTCGTTTTATATTTCAACATTCAAATTCTAATTCTCTGAGAAAGATTTTTTTTTTTTGAAAATATATGTGGTGGTCACCCGAACTAATAGGTAACCACCCAACAAGTACATGACTTAAGCTCTAAGGCTCTTACTCGGTGAGAAAGATGACGCTTGGGACCGGAAAATTTGGGTTTAGTAGGATGGGAATGCTCCAAAGATCTTCCTCGTTGATATGGGACTATTCCCTGGAGTTTTCTGGCGGCGACTGGGGCAGAGATTCACCTGCTCTTTGTCAGAATCAGGTTGCCGGTGACAGAGATGGCGACCAGAGGTAAAAGAAGACACCCTTGCCCCTGAGCTGTTAGATGCATGTTTGGAGGGTTCAATGGCTATAATTAAATTGTATATGTGGGCCCTCTTATGTTCCGGGGGTCCACACCCCAGTCAGCCAAGTCCAGTTAGCTTTTATTGACATCTGGCCCTTCTTCACTCGTCCCCATCAGCACTCGCGACTGAGTCATCACCTAAAATATAGCGAAAGAGATATATAAATAAAAAAAAGGCATTTAACTTGACCGTTCGATCTTCTCACTAAAAATGGACAGTCAAGATTAAATCCAATTTTTTATAAACTCGCTTGGCAATGGGCTTCAGGGTCGTTCGGCCACAAGCCGGCTCTCCTCTTATGCTTCTTTGTTTGTTATTGATATGGCCCACGGGTAGTATTCCATTGGCCCTAGGCCCGTAATATACTGCTCTGAAAAGGCAAGTGAAGTTATCCCATATGGAAGAAAATATAACGATTTGATTGTATAAAAACTTAAAAATTCTATATCATTCAAATTTAAAGAAAGAGAAATAGGACTTCTGGTGCATGCCCTCGTGAGGACTGACACTTGTTACCTCTCTTACTTCATGCTTGTCATGTTAATGTGTGGTTGTGGCTGCAGCCCTTGGCATTAGGGTTGTCGGTGTGACTTGGGCTGCAGCTGTGGCTTTTTGCAATCAATCCTTGTATGCGGATGCGGCTTTTCAAGACCAACATAATTTTTTTTATTTCTTATTTATTTAATAAAAAATTGTACTTATCATATCATATTCATTCTCATAATAATGTTGAATTCATAAGAAGTATAAAAGTTTATTTGATATATGAATTGATGCATAAAATGGAATTTATTCATCATATATCATGGAATGGTATACTGGTTTAATCATATAGACATCATATACCCTTCAAACTGTTAAATTGCATGTATAAAATTGAATATGTCAGGCAGCTATAGTTGAAAGCAATGCACTAGGAGTACACCATATTTCCTGTTTTGAATCTTCTGCAGAATATACCTGTTGATGTTATGATCTCTGGGGAAGAATAATTTCAAGGGACACACTTTTGTATAATGGGAAGAAAGAGTTGAGATGATCTGATGCAAACCTTGGTTTAGGCCCTGAGTAGATCAATGATATCTCTTGGAGGCAGGTATATCTCTTGGAGTAACTACCTCAAGAAGTGAAGTGGAGATGATAGGGGGGATGGGGAACATAGAGAGGGAGACAAGACTTAGACATTCATTAGAGGAGAGACAGGGACTTCCACTTCTTGATAAATATCTGCGCCCCACCTGGAGAAGGGGATTCCCTCTTTTAGGGAAATACATGAAGGCAAAATGACAAATGCACCTTATTCAGATAACATGATGAAACTATCCTAGATATGATGGGGATTATATCATGATCCACTAGATTGAAGGGAAGAATTGTTGTCAAAAGGCTAGTGATTAAGGATATTATACCCAAAGAGACGTCAAATCCCTAACCAAAGTATTTATTTTGGATACCAAAAACACATTCATCTGTGGCAATTTTCTTTGCTTACTTAGAGTCCTAGAGATTTGGGAGAATTGATATACTCAAAATATGGATGTTTTTACTGGTTAGTCGTGTGAGAATTTGAGCTATGCAACAATATTTTTTAGCCTCACAGCCTTAGGGCGAGTAAGGTGTCGATCCACAGGGAGTAGGTAAATCAATATTAATTCTTTTCCAAGTCAGTTTAGCTTATAAGATAACTGTATCAATCAAAGCAATTGAAGAAAACTACCCAAACACGTGGCGGGCGCGCGTGCAAGCGTTTCTGCCCGCGGCCTCAGCAATGTGCAGACGCGCCTGCAGGAGCGCCTGCGTGCTGCAAGAGCGCACGCAGCTACGCTGCGCGTGGCCTGGTTGCGCGTAGTTGAGGCTGCGCGCTGCTAGGCAGCACGCCGCGGTTGCTGTGTGCTGCTCGGCCGCGCGCAGGCGCTTCTACGCGCAGCAGTCGCTACGCGCTGCTCGGCTACGCGCGGGCGCTGCTGCTGCGCAGCCGGTGCTGCGCGTAGCTGCAGCTGCACGCCACTTGCGCTGTTGGCAGCCTTGGCCGCTCGCGGTTTAGGCTGCTGGCGGCCTGGGCTGCTGGCGACCGAGGCTGTGGCCTTGGTCGATGGTGGCCCTGGCTACTAGCGGCTTATGCTGCTAACGGCCTTGGCTGCAACCTTGGCTGCAGGTTGCTTTACTGCCTGCGGCTGTGGTTGCGCTTGGCTTGGGCGTGTTCACAACCTAGGTGATTCTGATGATGTAATTGTGAACAAGTTGCAGTGGAAATCAGAGGATTTCAAGAGGGATGAGCAGAAAGAAACGATTCAAACGAACTTTAAACTCAAAATCAAACTAGCAGAAGAAACAATATCAGTTGGAATCGTTGGAAGAACACTGGAATGTTTCTTCCAACCCAACTTTGATTGTCTATAGGGAGAGGAGTACACAGTACTGAAACTTGAGAAATCGTTCCGTCCACGTGTCACGTCCTTGCGGCGAGGCGGAGGTCTTCAATCCCAAGCTAATCTTCAGCTCGTTCCTTCTCTCCAACTCCAAAGCTCATCAGCTCCTGGAGGGTGCAGAAATCCTTCTTCTCCAAGCCCTAGTTCCCTTAGAGAAAATTCTGAACAACCTAAAATCAACTCTCTAGAGAGTATTTATAGGTTTCTCTGAAGTCATGCCCAGGGGTATTTTCATAATTTTTGCTTCTTTGAATTTTTGCCCGCTCCTCTTGATCCTCGTCTCTTTCCTTGATCTTCTTAACCTGTCTCTGAATGTTTACTAACCATAAAACGTTAAATATGTTCCACTTGATTCAAAGGATCAAGTGGGGTTAGTGTTTTCATAAAATGATGCATATACATGATATTAGCATGAATTAACATTATAATTTTGATGAATGAAAACTAAAAAGTTTAATTATTTGATGACATATTTGAGAGTCATCAAGAATCCCTTATTATGTGATTGAAAAAAATGAAGATTGGCCATTTATTTAATTTTTATGTCAATGGATTAAATAAATAAAAACATTTTAGGATACACATCTGACTGGGAAAGCCTACATTCAGTTTTATGTCTATAGATCAGATATTTTTAGTTTGAAGTGGAGATCATAATAGGTCAATAAAAGGCCAACATTCAGATGACAGAGCCCATACATTAAAGGATCGAGCTAATAGATTCATCAGTGACCTAACTTATTATTATGCAACTCGAAATACTATGGTTGTAACCGGCAATGGTTTCTTCCTTTTGAGGAAGACTTGAATTTTGTTCATTATCCATATTTCCTTAGTCATTATCCATTATCTGTTAACAAATAATGATAATGGATGACACCATTTCTATTTGATATATGTTATTGTATCTATAATCTGTCAGCTTTCATAAAATATTGTGTTATTAAGGTTTCAATATCTGATATTATGGTGAACTCATGCCGGCAAGGCTCTTAGCCGTGAACTCGTGGTGGTGGTGTCCGACTTGCAGTGGCAACGGCGGAGGACTCAGGGTGGTGAGACTCTTAGATTGGAACTTGTGGCAGTAATGACAGCGAATACACAGTAGGGAATATACTACAGTAGTGGCAGTAATGGCACTATTAGTGTTATTAATATTAAATAACAATAATAACACTAATATTTTTTGAAATAACACTAATATTAAATAACACTAATAACACTAATATTAAATAACACATATTTTTTGAAATAAAACTAATAGCAGCACTAGCGACAGCGGCAAAGGGCAACTTGTGAGGGGAGAACAGGCAGCGAGCTAAGGCAGCCGTGACGTTGGTTGAGAAACATGAATTTTCAGCTACATTGTAATACAATGATGAATGATGAAGCATTTCCTGTCTAGTTCAATGCTGATGAATAATAAAATGATGTCATACGCGTTTAATATTAGTGTTATTTCAAACCAGTTTATATTGATTTGAAGACGAAAAGCCTTACTTTGTGTTCATTCAAACATTTTCTTTGAAAATGTATATTTTTTTTATATTAAAATTATCGTGATATCACCTTGTCTTTATAAATAGTTTTCAGCTATATCCATGTGTTATATCCCTACTTATTAACCACATAATATTTTTAGCATTCACTGTTCACTTGACTGTTCGTATGTCGACGACGCATTATGCCAAATGGTGGACGACTTAGAAGAGGAGTAAGTTGGAGGAGACACGGAAGGTGAGCTTTTGCAAGTCTAAAGGCGTTCGAAAAGGTCCCCAATACTTAAATATTTTTCACTGGTTGGGGATTATATTTATGAGTATGAAATTTGTCATGCCAAGAATGCAACAAAGATTGTCCAAGTGAAGCGTCCATTGGATGGTGACACTTCAGACTTGTCCACCCTAAAGATAATGATGTGCTGAAGGGCACTGCTAGCACACAAAATTGTTTCGAGGAGGTCTCTGATGATGAGACATCAGGACTCTTCGGGTAAGGTGACCCTTGGGGGGTTGATGAATTGAGGAAATAAAGGACGCCTTTAGTCACCTTGTTTCATGCACCAATTTGCCATGGTGTTGGGTGAACTCCAATTCTTATAAGGAGGACACCATTAGAGCACGCTACATCAAGCTGCGGATGCAGAAACCATTTCACAAGATGAAGGTGGAGATCAAGCGGATGTTATAAAATGTTGACTGGGCATCAATAAAAACTGATGGGTTGACGACAGAGAACAGTTATTGCCTATTTGGCATAACTGTTCATAAATAGATGCGTGTTGGTAGTGCATGGAGCATGTCCTTTCAATATGTCTCCTATGTCTATGGTTGTGAGCCTCCTAGAGGTATTGGAAAAATTCAACTTGAACACAAAGGTGAACACTAAATAGTGCCCTTATTTATCACGTAAAAGTTAGTGGATAAAACAATTATTATAATGTTTCACTACCAGAGCATCTGTTCCATGTGTCACACACATATTGAACCTCATCTTTCAGTCTGCACTTAAGAGTTTTGGTATCAATTTTCTGCGGCACCCGTAGTGGAGATGGAGAGTGGTGTGACAAGGATGACAGTTTTTTATAATAGTTATTCTAAGTTGCAGGATGGGCTAGACAATGAAGACTCATCATGTCGAAAAATTGATTCTTTGGTCAAGGCATGACAAAGGTCAGGATATTTTTTCCAGCCATTCTTTGAACTGCAACAAGAAAAATGTGTTATGCAAACCTTCGTAGGACACACAAATAGAAGCCAAAGTTACCTGTACTCTATTGCCTGATGCGGTGGAATAGCACTAAGATATGCTTGAGGAAGCTAGGGAAATGAGATGTATTCAATGCAGATGCTGCCTTCTTCACATCAGGAGGGAAGCAGACAAATATCTCTTGAGATGAGTGGGAGCTACTCAAGGAGTTTTGCCTTGTTATTTATTAGGTCTATTTTATTACACAACTGATCTTGTGAGCCAGTCAAGAAAGAAAGTTGGAAAATTCCGCCAACAATTCAACAAGAATATCACAGCATATAGATGAGGTCATGATGTAGGTTTCTCATGCCATATTATTCAATGGGAGGCGGTTAAGTCATGGTGGTTACATCGGAATGATTGTTCGCAGCAGGTTGTGTTATTCTCAATTATGAGTGATCCTATATAGAGATTGATGGAAATATACGTGGTCGGCAAGCCAATCACACATTCCACATCTCGTTCCGTGTTCATTAATAGAACATATTCATTATAGTGCACTTGAGATGGTTATAATGAAGTCCATGAATACATGATCGGTCTTAGTGAATTATGATCAGATCATAATACGGAGATCACTAGTCTTTAAGCATGTGTATAACATTCATATTCAACGAATACGCGAGAAGGACGTTGAAGTATCCGGATAAAATAACACTATCTAGCCTCACTCATATGATGAGTATGGCCGGTCCCATAGCCATTAGTGTGGCGACACTAAGAATAGATAGTGGGTGCTCTTTAGTGGAAAGAGTTCACCAAATTGATACGTACGAATCCCTGAATGGTATTATACTGAACTGTCATTCAGGTAGATTCACGTCACGGTTGTGTAAGTGGTCCTTAGACCTGAGACACCAAAGACGTCTTGTGGACGGACGGTTGTACTTTGGCTATGGCCAACAAGTCTCTAGTCGTGGGATTCTAAACGGTCTTAGTTCGGGTGCATCAAGAAGTACACGAAGGCGATTGAGTAGTCAAGATGGGATCGTCCACCCTCGGTATAAGAAGTGAAAGCTCAAGGAAGATGATGCAACGAAGTCCTTGGCGAAGGAAGTGAAATATCGGAGAAGAGTTCTCCGATGATTTCCAAATGCATCAGTACTAACTCGGATGACCGATTAGGGTTTGACAGTTGACCAAACCCTAAGTCGTCCAAGAAGCGTCAAGTGGGTGAGGGATTATACATACACGGTAACCGATGATGAACATGTTCCATGAGTGAGTCGATACACACTCCT
The DNA here is from genome assembly GCF_029677425.1 of Wolffia australiana. Classification (NCBI taxonomy): domain Eukaryota; kingdom Viridiplantae; phylum Streptophyta; class Magnoliopsida; order Alismatales; family Araceae; genus Wolffia; species Wolffia australiana. The sequence goes on along the minus strand of NC_135847.1, from coordinate 6,721,921 downwards.
TTGTATCTTCTAGGACACGAGGTGTAGCTTAGCACCCCACGTGTCGTAGTTTCGACCTATCGATTGGGTTAAATCGATCCGACATTAATTAATCTATATGATGATGTAGTTAATTAATTTGGAAGGCAAATAAAGGTTATTGGGCCGCTGGAGTTGTTAACTAGACTGATACATGGGCCTAGAGGGTCACACGCAAATGGTCTTTTGGATGTTGGAAGATATACTTAAGTTTTGGGAGTTTTTATGAAAAATACCCACTTAGTATAAATAGGGGAAGGCCCTGAACGAAATTCACCCAGGCCAGAATTGTTCAGGGGCCTTTCCCCTTCTTCTCCACTCTCCCCACACCCCCTCTCCATCCCTGATGTGATCAGGACGACGTAACGACGCCGACGAAGAAAGAACGGGGTTCGTCAACGAGAAGGAGGAGATCCGACGTGCCGAGGGCCGCGTGGATACGTCTAGAGGCTGCACGCTTGAGCAGCTCGAGTCGTCTCGCTCCGGGATCGAAGAAATCACGAATGAGATTCGTGCAAAGGTATATTGTTTCAATGTTTTTGTTGATGTCGTTCGATTCGCAAAAGATTTCCGCTGCGCATCATTTTGTTCTGTTCATCCAGATCTAGGCCTATAGAACCCAACAGTATCAAGGTGTTTTAGTGGATGACAACGCGCCAAGAAGAGGATAAGATTAGTTTTGTTCAAGCCAAAATATGTTATCCCATCTGTATTGGAGACTCACTAGAATATTGGATGTGCACGACGTTGGGATGTATCCTTTACTTTTAAAAATGTCAAACAACATATGTTGGCTTTTTGGTGCACATATTTTTTATTCAAACATCAAAAATGTATTCTTGTTGGAAAAATGGTGATGAACTCGCTCGATGGTGTTAAATACTTTTATTATAAATTGATTTCACACAATATAATTTATGTTACCTCAATTAGTATAGGGCTTAAGGATCGAACATCAAGGAGCATAGGTACAAGATTAGATTACTTTTAAATTTTGAAAGAGGGGTGTAACCTATAGATTTAAGCATGGGATTTACAATAGGATGAGAGAAAAGACAATCTGAAATGATGATATGGTCATTGGATTCATTTTTTAATATAAATATAGATATAAGCCAGAGAAATGGGATGACTAGTGGGTGATTTTAGTGGTGAGAATGAGCACCTAGAGAGAGCAAGTAGAGGGAAGAAATGAAATGTTCTGGGTGTCGAACACATCTAACTATCCTTGGAAGGTTTTAAAATAGGGAAAATTAATATCAAAACTTACACAGAAACTCCATAGTGATGCCCCTCCGAGACCGGGTGATGGGAAGCTTGCTCTAACGATGGTCCTCACCAGAAGACACTTCCACAAAGCTCCTGAGCATCAACCAATGCTGGAATGGGAATTGATCTTCTCGAGTTCATTCAGGTAACTTGCTGCTAAGAGGAGAAAAAAAAGCACAAAGAGAGAGAGAGAGAAAGTAATTTCCATTTATAAGGGTTTTAGGTTCATTCTTAGCCGGGTGCTCTCTGGGTTGTTTGACCAAGATGATTATGATTGGGAAGCTCAGAGAAGTGTCTTATTCATCCCTAAGTAGTGAAGAGAGAGAGAGAGAGGGAGACAGACCTCTGATTGAGATTGTTAGATTGCAATTGTAAGACTAAGATCAGGCAAGGTGATGTTGCATTTAGTAGTTACAATTCCATGTAGTGTCATCAAGTGGCCCTCTGTCTCCGCTCTCCAACAGCCACTTAGGCTTCCCCTGCCACGTGGCAAAACCTCTCTTTTTTATTAGAATCATCATATATATTTCACTTTAAATGCATGGAATTAGACCAATTTTTGACTCCCGTAATACATGGACCATCCTAATATTATCGTCTGATCATTAATTCATTGCAAACTTTATTTGGTTATGTGTCAGAGTTGATGAAATATCTTATCTTTGTCATTACGCTTGCATTAATATTACACACTCTTTCATGTTCCCTTCCATCCAAATACTCATGAAAAAGTTTGAGAAGTAACCCACATGACTTCATAAAAGTCAAGTGGGATTAGTCTCATGAAATATACACATAACTGCATAGAATGATGCATGAGAGGGTTATGATGTGAATTTCATATAAATTTAGTATATCATAAATTTAGTATCTCATCTTAGGATTAGCATAATTTCATGTTTTTGGATAACTTAATACCTAAATGTGGTATAACTATGCATGTATGCAACAAAAAATTCATGGTTGTCAAATGGCATACGTCGTAGACAGTCTTAACAGCTCACACCATGGCGATGAAGGCATAATGCAGTCTTTGGAGGAAACAATAGCCAAAGCCGATACATACCACATCAAAGCATAAGACTCATCCAACAGGGATTAGCAAAGTGATGTAACCCAAAAGCCCATTTTCTGAGGCCCATTAGCATCTAGTGGTCCAAGAAGGATGACCTGGGAAAAGATCCTCTAACAAATTCTGCTCTAACAGATACTTTTTCTGCCACAATCTGTAGAATATCTTTGCTCTGGCTTGTCAAAGCTATAGATCTTTTGTTTTGACTCATAAGGATCTTCGTGTGCCATACAAACATCTTATAACAAATTCTACAAGCCCTAGAATCTGCAGAATATCTCTGTTCAAGCCTATCTGGCTGCTTATCCTTTGTTCAGCTTGTTAGAATTTTTTAATCAATGTTTGAGTTGTCCTTTCATGGGTACTACCATTATGGATGATCTTGAACTTGGTGTGGCCTATATAAGGCCCCTATGTAGCGTTGAAGGATAATCATTGACGTGTATTATTGAAACTCCTGTTTCTCCCTTTGAGTGTTCTCTTTTCTAGAGAGTGCTTCAGTGCTTGTGGATACAAGGACAAATTCTTATAGACTCATGTTTTGGAGATGCCCATTCTGCGGATTCAGGAGTTAGCTGCTTCAAGTATAGAAAGGCTTGTAAATTCAAGTTGTGTTCCAACATGTACATGTACTAAGGCCACATCACAAAGAAACTCCAATACTCTAATCTAATCATGATTAGCTCAGATTATGAAAAAGACTGTGACAACAATGGCAATGTTGAAGTAATAAATGTTACACCAAGAGGGGGAAAAGTTTTATTTATATGAAATAAAACATAACCTTTTATTTTGATGAATCTTCAACTTCTTATCCATGCTCCTGCACATAAATTTGCATCTCGCTCTTCGCTCCAAAAGCCGCACCTTCTGATTAATTTTAGTTATCTTTCTAATAAATCAGAACCTTTTTTAATAGAACCTAAAAATCTCTTTGATGAAGACTCTATCTATGTCTAACGCCAAAGAGCTTTCTTCTAGCTAGGAGAGTCAGCAAGCTACCAGAAGCTTCTAACTTGATGAAGTCAGTTTGTTCACCATGTAACAGAAGGCACCTATTTAGGTGAGTACCAAGTGCCTCCTTGCACACCTCCTTCACCTGGCCTGGGCCCACATCCCAATTTGGGAATTAGGCTCGCTTCCCCGTGGAGTTGACTCATACTCTATCAAGTGGGTTGATAGCATATTTTGGAACCATTTCAATTTCTCGACAGTGATGGTTAACTTAGTCCAACGTCAAGTCAAACACATTGTCTAGCCAGGTATTGACCCACTCAACATAGCCCGCAGAAGTGTCAGCGGATGGCTCTTTGAATTCAATACATTCTGCCCATAGTCCCCACCTTCCTTGGTTTGTAGTTTCATTTAACTCTTTCTTTAAAATGCACTTCATCAGTTAGTTTTGAGAAACCTATCTTATTCTACTTCCATATTTCTTCTGGCCCAGCCCTATCATTGTATTTTAGTTCTTAAAATTTTTATATTTAGGCCCCAAAGTTTTGTTCAATTTCTTATCATAAATGTTTTATAAATCTACACTTTGATATTATCAAATTTAATATTTTATCATTACATTCTGCCGAATTTACTTCACAGTACCCCATAGCAGTTATCAAAACAAAGTTGTATTCAATATTAATACTGCTTAATGACATAGGTATCCATCCACTTACTGATATCCAACATCTTAATCCCGTTATCTAAATGAATAGATATCAGATACGGATAAAAGTAGTAGCACCTTCAATGTTTTTTTTTTTAAAAAAAAAATTATCGGCATAAAACATGGTGCCGGGTACGGCCAACCCCAAGGGTTGTGCCCGCAGACCGATCCATCCGTGCCCTGGATGCCACCCAGGGGATTTTTATTTATAAAGTGAAGTGTTTGTCAATGTTTATAGGCGTGGAGTGAGTATAAATATCCCAATTACACTCAGATCCCACTCGCCCACGCCCATATTTGAGGAAAGTAGCACCTTCAATGTAAATATGTGTTATACAGAAATGGGAAAATTAAAATTGAGGATGATAGAATATGGATATTAAAGGTGGGGCAGGTCAAGAAGGCTGCTAATCCGGGACACAATCCAAAGGGAAAGTCAGAGTGCTAGCAAAAGACATGGAGAAGGATCTCGAGACAAATCTTGAGAAGGGGCTTTCTAGTGTCAGGGAATATCATGAGTTACACAAACATTCACTCACAAGCCAATAGGCTCACGTGATGGCAAAGGTAGTGGGCTACAGACGATACAAAAGCAGGGAGGGAGAACTTTTCAGCAATGAAGTATGCCTCATGGAACATGCACAGAGCCCATGATGAAAGGAACCATAGAATGGGGGGAGATACCTAATTTCAGTAGGTTGTCATGGTAGTCTGCTTGCAAGAGACTATGATAGAAAGTTCTAAGGTGAATGATTTGAATTTGGTGGGGTGCAATTTCCTTGATAGGTTCCTAGCGGTGAATGGTTGATCTGGAAGTTTGGTGGTGGGATCGAAGTAATGATGTTGTCAAAAGAGGTATTACAGATGGGGAAGTTGACAGTAACACGGAAGTTGAAAAGTCGGAGAAGTGGATTTGAGTTGGTTATGGCTTTGGTTTAGAATCCAGTTAATGTTGCTCTAAGAGACACCTAATGGGAGGTGTTGAATCAAGTGGTCTCATCCTTCCATACACTCTCATTTCTGTTTCGGGGGGACTTTAACATAAAGGCCTAGATGGGGATAGACCTTATTAAGCTGGCAGGTGGCACAAGGTTGCCACTGCATTTTGGTTCTTCATATTGGGGGAAGGGTTGCAAGCAATGGGAACTATGAAATTTGTGTAAATTAGAGAAGCAGAAAGTGGCCCGTTGCATTTTCTCACGTGGACATGTCCATGTTCTAAGTGGAATTTTAGGGGAGCTTTCCAATGACAGAGGTGCAATCACTCCCTACACCACGTTTGTCTCACTTTAGCACATGAATGATGTATAATGGGAGAAGGACTCAATACGTAAGGAGGGGGATGTGTAAGTTTGAAATACAATTTTGGAGTAAAAGAGATAGAACCTAAGGAACAGTAGGGTCATTAGGAATTCAGTTAGGGAATTCTAAGCAAGAGGGAGCTCCTGAGTTGACCCAAGTACTCTCCTCAAGAGTTGGGTCAAGTTGAAATAAGGAAGAAGGATCATAGGGATGCCTAGATTCTGATCTTCTTTCAAAGATCAAGATCAAGGAATGGAAAGAGTTGTTTCTCCTCACCGGAAGAGAAAAATTCATGAAATCCAATGAATGGAAATCAATGATCATAAGCTAAGCTACATATATTTCAAGCATCATAAATGATTCTACCCATTTGGATCCACCTATCTACCTTTTAAGGAAATTTTGGTGCCTTTTTAGAAGAGTATGTGACGTAACATGATGGACTCCGGGATCAAACGGCTCCTGTTACACCACAGGGAGGGCGAGGGCAATCATGTCATGCAGCGGAGACAAATAATGTGTACGCAATGCATGTGATAATGTGGCGTTGAAATCACTAAGAAGTATATATCCGGCATCAACGGACAACAATGAACACTAAGCCACTGTAAGCAGGATTTGGGAATGATGTTAGGCTTCCAATGGTGCGGATGTCAGGGTTGAAAGCCAATGGTGCGAGCACGGCTACTGCCTTTAGTGCATTATCGACGCGCCAACCAAGGTCGTACCGATGGTAACCTATTCCACTATAATTTACTTCTATCTATCACTATCCTAACCCCGACGACAGAGACATGCTTGAGAAGAACTGAAGAAAATAACTTAAGGCAACAAGGGAAGAAACGCGTGTGTTCCTACTTCGTTGTGGGCCTAACATCTGTATCAACGATAATGGGCTGGCGAGAGGCCGGGCGGGAGGCCAGGCAATGATGACTAACAGTGGCGAGCTCTTACGAGCGGTGGCGACAAATGTTAACAAGTGGTGGTGGCCAATGCTGAAGAGCGGTGTCGCCGTGGCGGCACATGCGGCAGTGGCGAGCAAGGTGTTGGAGGGGGCAACGATGGGAGCGCATCGGGAGTTACGGTGGGAACGGTAACGCGCATTGCAGCAGGCACGAAGGCACCACAGGACACTAGTTCCAGGGAGCGACGGTAACGCAGAACCGGTAGGGTGAAGTAGTGAGGCGGCGCGGTGACGTGGCAACACGGTGGCGCGGAGGCGAGGCAGCACGGCGGTGGCAGCACGGCAGAACAACCATGGCGGCATGATGGCAGAAAGTCGCGGGTGGTGACGAGAGGGCCGTGGGGCAGCTGAGGGGGGCGGCCGCTCGAGACCTCGGGAACGGCGGGGCGACCGTGGGCAGTTGTGGGGGTAGGCGGTCATATTGTAAGCAGGACGTCGTCATGCGTCGACGGCCAGAGCTCCAGAGAAGGCAATGGGGGCGGTTTTTGGCAAAATTTAGAGTTTCTGACCCTTAAAGTTGTGGTGGCATTTTTATAATTTTCGGTAAAACAAAAAAACACTAAAAAAAAGAAAAAAATCCTTTACAAATCACATTTTTCAAAATTCTTCTCTCCCTCTTCCTATGGGCACCCCTCCCCCCCTTATAGGGGTAAATATGGGCCTCCTCATTAGAAATAAAGGGGAGAAGGCCCAACTAAATGGACATAGGGCCCTCTAATAGGAGAGATACCAACTAACACGCCCACACACAGGCTCACACATGCACAAACCTGTAGGTCTGTATAGCGGCCCAAACACATGCAAACAAACAAAAAACAAACATACATGCCTGACATACAAGGCCTACAACTAAACAAGGAAAATATAAGGAAGGATAATGTCAAACCTCTGTGACCCATTGACTATGCCAGGTACTCTAACGGCTCGGTCTCGCACGTGAGCCCTCACTCGAAGAACTGGTGCAACCGGGCCTTCAAAGCTGGATGGTCCCCCATCACTATGATATGTTCTTTAAATCACACCCCATTTAGCATGTACAGCTGCAAATGCTTAGCATTTTGGCAACAAACAAGGATATCAATACGAAAGGAGAAAAATCACATATTCAATCCAAGAAATTCCAGAAATATTGACCTTAAGATATTTTTTCATTAGATAACTAAATATTATTCAATGGCAATGCATCACATATTATGGAATTAAATGTTTTTTTAATTGGGGCAAATCATTGAATATTGGCATGCAGATAGCAAATAAAAAATGTAGCATTCTTTCTTCATAGGACCGCATCATCAACACAGCATACATTTATTACACAAAAAAAATTGCATATTATTTATTTGAGATCATCGATAGAGTTGTAATCACATTGAATATGATTCAAATGTGTGATTGTCCCATTGAAATATCTCCCTATATGCTTGAAACAAGATGGTTAGGCCTTGATTGGCATTCTTGAGTTAAAAAATGGCAAGGTCAAATGATGGGTAAAATCTATTGTTGGGTAAAAAATAGCACATTTTAATCACGACATGTGGCAGAGTGATATGAACCTAAAACAAACCCTAAAAAAACTAATCAATACATTTAATAAATTTTGAAAACATAATTTTTGGATTCAAATTTCAATTTCTCTTTGGCGTAAGTGCCTTAAGTAATTTAAAAAATGAAGCTTTCCACCACCAATCTTGATTTATGCCAGCAATTGACAATCCATGCACTGAAGTCCTAACACTCCTGTACATGGCCAGTGATGTTCTGGCAGTGCGGAGACAAACTCCTATGCAAACCCTAGTGATGCCAAGGTAGATAAAGCTCGACGTGGTCACAAGGACACTAGCAAGTGCAGGTGGCGACCAAGATGAGTTTCAGTTGGGGAGCTACGAAGAAGACACTCCCATAAGAAGGCAAACAGAGCTACTCGGAGCATCGCATCCTTCTCTTAAGGGATGGAGGAGAGGAGTGAGGTCGATGGCAAGCATCATGCCTCCAGATTCCATACTCCAAGACAGGAATGATATTGTGAGAACAACAAGGCCGAGACAAAGGTGATGTTGAAGACTACAAGAGAAGGAGGCCAGAAGGCAAGTGAGAAGATGTCGCCCATACAAGAATTGTTAGGAGTTAGCTTTGACATTTAGGACCGGGGACCAGTCGGACCGGACCAAGCCGGGACCGAACAAGACCGGATCGGAACTGGACCAAACTTCAGGTAATGTTTAGGTCCATGCCAAAAAGCCGGACTGGACGGGACCCTGTCCCACGCACTATCCATCCCCCTGCCCATTGCCCTTCCCATCACCCACCCCAAGCGCTCATCGCCACTGCTCCGCGCGCACAACGCCTCCGCCACCCCCCCCCTTTCCGTCACCCGCCCTACCGGACCGGACCGGGACCGAACAAGAAGACCTGACCGGAACCAAACCAAACTTTAGGTACGACTTAGGTCCATGCCAGAAAACCGGACCGGACCGGACTGGGACCGTCAAACCCTAGTTAAGAGGATCAGAGAAGGTGATGTGAGGATGGGGGTTTTGGGGGGAGAGGACTGCAACAGGGCTAGGACGTACTTTATATCCACACCCGAAATTTGAGGAACCCACACGTCGAGACAAGACAGAACCCTTGACACGGACGGAAGAATGCCAAAATAGTGCAGGACGGCCTGGCCAATCATCTATGGTCGCTCATAGTGTCGGGGAAACGCGTGCACCAGAAGTAGAGGAAATACAAATGGGTCACAATTGGACCACAAAGGCAAAGAAATCTGCATCAAACCCCCTCGTAAAAAGGAAAGGAAAGGAAGAATGTCGCTACAAATGCTTGAGGGGTGGACACAAAGCGAGGGAGTGTCAGCAAAGCTTTGTATGCCCCAAATGCATGGGGGTGGGACATCGACAAGCAGAATGGCCTAGGAGGGCTAAAGAAGATGACAAGATGTTTACCACCACATCTGAAATTTTGGGATGACAAGATGACAAGAAGATGAAAAGACATCAATCAATAATTGATGCTCGTCTGCTGACCAAGGTGATGAATAGTCTACAAGGGGCCCACATGGGCTGCCTAGTCGAGGAGGTCACGTAGAGAGCACCAACAATGAGCGAAGTACAGAGGGGACTCTTGAAAAAATTTACAGCCATAGACAAGGCTGAAATTCGGCCCCTTGAGTGTGGGTATTCCTTTCTCCGGGGGGGCCAATGGCAACCTATATGATTGCAATTGGCTGGGGACAGGAAGGAGGCGTAGTTAAAATGGTGATGGGTTCCGCTAGGCGATGGATCAGCATGGGGGCCAGTTCATTACTAAAGCTCAAGGCCTCCCTCTAGGCCATAGGATGGGACAAGCACTAGAGGCACTAGAACATCCCTTGGGCATTCTGAGATGTATCATCTTCAATGGACTAGAGTCAGGAGACCCAAACAAGGTGATACCAGAGGTTGAAGGGACCCACACAGCCACCTCCTACCCTCAACTTTTGGGGCCCGAATGGCATATTCAAAAACAGAATTACTATAGTATTGCCACAACCGCCACAACCAACGGAGAGATAGTCAAGTGGGAATGCCACAGTGCATCTGAAGGCCTCTTTTTTAGAAGGGGAGCTGACTTCAGGCCTGAAGGATGCGGAGGTCATCTTGCTGCCTTCTCATGGAAGGAGAATAACACCATGGGAGTGAATCCATGAGTCAGAATGCCCACTCGACTATAGGCTAGAACCATAACGACTTCTGACAATGTAGGCTAGAACCACAGGGTGCAAAAAAGGCACAACCAAATGAAGCAAGGAATTAGGTGGATCCAAGAGCCCGGACACATTGACCCACCTGGAAGATGTAGTGGCGGGAAGCAAGGAAGGAGGTCTCGTTAGCCCATAAATGTTACCCCCTTGGAGATGGAGGGTGCAGGCAGCAATAGAACAGCAGACAGGTGTTTGAGGCTGAGAAGAAGGGAAAAAAGGTATGAAAAGACTTTTTTACAAGCGTAAGAAGCTTGCAATCCACCACAAAAGGAGAATCATCATGTGGGCCCAACTCGATTAAAGTAGGCGCCTGCTACTAGTGGTGAAGATTATGACAAAAAGCAACACCACAACAGAACGTGGAGTGAAAGGGGAAGATGAGCCACAAGGCAAAGACAAGGAGATCATGTGCTTGCCCAGCCATGGGGATACAGAGCCTATCGATGAACAGAAGGTCACCAAAGAGGATCCAATCAAGAATCCACATGCCAAAGTGAGCGGACTAACCGTGAGATTGAAGCTGACGAAAGGCAACGAAGGAAGTGTACAAGGCATACCATGAAGTGCATCTCATGGATTGTCTGAGGCCTTCTGGATGAAGGCAAACATCAGGTACTAGGAGGAATTTGTGGCATGCTAATAAGAAACCATGCTGGAAAGTTGTGAGGGAAAGGAGTGGAATCTAGTGGGCAAAGTTTTAAGGCAAAGGGTAAGGGTTCCTGCCGGTCAATGTAGTGGGATGGTACGAGGGAGTGGTAGTTGCATGGAATGAAGCCATGTTCTCAAAATTCGCAATGTGGATAGGGCAGTTTGCCGTAGCAGCCAAATTGAGGTGCTTGAGTGACAATCTTGAAATGTTCATAGCCTCAATATATGCCCCAGCAAATGTCCGACGGAGATGCGACCTATGGAGGGGGCTGGGCGAATAGCAAACACATTCGATGGGTGCCCCATTCTGTTGGGCAGAGACTTCAACGTGACATTAGAGGCACGGGACCAACCGAACAAAGCGGTCAGCAAGATATTGACTTGAAAGTATTTTGGGCTTTCATCGTAGAGACATCACTACAAGAAATGGGGCCCACTGATTGTATATACGCATGGAGAAGCACAACGGGACGTAATAGGATGATGCATCTAGATCGGTTTCCATCCTCAGTAGCGCTCATGGAGCAATTCCCCCTAGCGGACGTGAGATCACTTCCCCGTCCTATATCCGATCATACACCAATAGCATGGGATGGAAATGAGACAACCAAGAGACGCACTTATTTCAAAATAGACACATCATGGCTACAACAGGTGGGCTTCAGAGAAGAGTTTCAGGAAAATTGGTTATCACAACATTGACTACGACCAAAGATGGAAACATTAGCTGCTGAAATACACGAGTTAAGACATCATCTTATGGAGTTTCATAAGTGAGTACATGTGCATAGAAATAAGACCAGAAAGGAGGCTCTAAGCAGAATAAAACATTTCAACTATTTGGATGACACAAGGTTCTTGGAAGAAGAAGAAGCACATGAGCAAAGGAAGTGGAGGGGGGTGGTACCTGTGGAAGGCAAGAAACTTGAGATGGATTATAGAGAGCAGTCTAAACAGCTGTGGCTATAGGCATGCAACACGAACATGAGATTTTTCCACCTAGCCGCAAATGGGAGATGTCGAACCAATAGCATCGGGAAATTGACAGTGGGATGCCAAAAGCATGTCAGACCACAGCCGGTGGGCCATGTAGTTGCAGAACACTTCTAGGCATTTTATAAGAAAGGCTGATGCAACACATTGATGTGATGCGGGAAGGGGACTCGAACATTGGACCCCCCACACAAAGCAAAACTAACACCATTTCTCAAAGAAAGAGGCCAGGTGATGGGGGACCATCTCACTAGCCGAACCACAGGATGCCAACAACCTCACCATGCAGCCCAAGCCGACGCCCGACTTCAAGTACTCATGATCGTAAGCGTTGATTTATTTTCTTGTATTTTATTGTATTTTGATTTCTGAACGATCGGATGGGCCATTGTGTTTGGGCCTTGTCTGTTGTTTTTTGTTTCATTTGTTTTGATGTGCATTTAAGGGGAAATCACTCGTCACGAGATGGTTTCCCCTTGTCTGGCCCAATTGGGCATCCTCCCTCCCCTATATAAAGTGATGCCATGCCCAAGGAAGCCTTGGAGTTCATTTGAAATTGAGATAAAATTCTTCACCTGGGCTCCCGCCTCCTCCCATTGGGAGTTATCTTTACAGTTTTCTAGAGATTAGATCGTGGGAGTGCACATCACCACCAACAGCTTTGCCTTGTCGAGCCACGCCTCTGAGGAAGAACCACGTCGTCGCCGCTTACACGCACCACCTTACCACCAAGACCTCTTTCTTGGAGACTTATTGAAGCTGACATTCAAGAAGCTGGTACAAGAAGATTTTTCTTGGAGATCAATTCCAAGAGCATCCATTCTTGTTTTTTTTTGTTTAGGCCCACGTTGGCAATGCCGCTTTAACCTGAGTTCGCCATTGTTACTTTTTGAATGACATAACCACTCCTTGGAGCTTTCTTGGAGCTTCTTGGAGCCAAATCAATAAGTTGCCTCTCCAAGAATGCACGGCTTACAAGAAGCACAACGGCCTCATCACTGCTCGTCGTCATCCCAGTTCTAATCTGAACGATTGCCTCTCCACCCTGCCGCCAAGAACCCTTCGAGGGTTGACGACCTACAAGAAACCACTTCTTGGAGCTTCTTGAAGCAAATTCAAGAAGTTGCCTCTCCAAGAACTGACGGCCTACAAGAAGAACGGCGGCCTCCTGCTGCTCGTCATCATTCAGGCTCCATTCCAGACGATTGTCTCACCGCCTAGCTACCAAGAATCCTTCGTGGGTCGACAACTGATAACAAACAAATTCAGTGGTAAAATGATATAAATATGTGTTCTCTGGGGGTATTAAAGTGATTTAAATGCATATTCACATATGGAATTATCATTTATCTGCATAAGAACCACTTATTGAGGCACTAAATCAAAATGAAGTTAATTTGGTGAGTATATGATTTTTCTGATTTTCTTTGGGTATTCTTCCAACATTTTTGTTCATCAGAATATATTTTTATATTTGTCAAAAGGCTTATTTGGGTCTAAATATTTTAGATGATAGGTTTCAGCAAGAGATTGGATGATTTTGGAGGGAAAACTTCTGAGAAAGAAGAGCCAAAATGAGCACAGAACACGCAGAGGCAGAGGAGAGAGAAAATGATAAAATGGGGAGATAGCCCACTTCAAACCCTCATATCTCGCAACTCCACCGTTGGATCATGCTCAAATTCTGATTGTGGGTTGTTCACTTCATCTACTTTCAATCCAACGTTGGAAATTACCAGCAAATCTCTAGAACTCTTGTAATGAAGGGACGACCAAGGGCAAAAGGGGAAGTGACTTTACCCTTTCACGCAAGGTACTTAAACCCTTTATTATTTTCTCTGCGACCATTCTGGAGTCTTCCATCCACAGCTGAGCAGACAGAGGAGGAAGTTCTTGGATCAAACAATGTTCTGAGTTTATTTCATTGCATGTGTATTTTTCTAAATCGCCTTGGCTTGGGCAAAATGTTCTGGCCCTTTCTCGGAATCGAATCTGATTTTGCTTGAGATGACTATTGAGCCCTGTAAACAAAAATTAACTAAAAATTAGATAGATTTCATTTCCTTATAGTTTAAAAATCAGACAGCTCCTAAAAACTATTGAGAAAATTGAATCAGCTCCTATATAGATTATCATTCCCACGTACATTATCTTATTCCCTACTCTATTTCTGACTTCTTGATCTTGATTTCAAGATCAAGAAGCCTAAATAGAAATCAGACAAAAAAAATCCTCATTTCTTTTCTCCTATCTTGAGGCTCTTGATCTTTTTTATAAGATCAAGAAATCCAGATAGGAATCACTCATCCTATTATCTACTCTATATTCCTCTCCCAAATTCAGCTTAAATACACTAATCAGATTGAACATCTCATTTACCTACTAAGCCTCTATTGGACAATCCCTAATATTCACACTATATATATAAGTATTGGGGTAAATTTATAAATTGAATTGCATAATCTGAATTGTACAATGAAAGTAATTAAGGCATCTTAATCACCCAAAAATTCAGTTTATCAACAACCTTCCAAGAAACCACTTCTGGGAGTTTCTTGGATCAGATTCAAGAACAATCCACCGGGGTTTTCTTGATTTCTCTCACTGCCAAGAACACACCTCCCTAAGCATCTTCTCGGGTGAGTCCACGCTCAAAAGCTCTTGCTGTGCGCTTACGCATTGCCTGCCCGCCCACGACTTTTATCATTTTCTGTAAAACGACTCCTCGCCACGAACTACCGGGCTTCGACCCATCAGGTACAACTGTTTCCCCACTTTAAATTTGTGTCATTATTACTTCTTTCAGTGTCATCTTTCGCTACGTGCTCCTCTGCCTAGTATTGACATTGAAATATAGGACTAGCCACCTACTTGTCAAGGGGTAGGGATTTCTTGAGGTAGTGATTAAGTTTACTAGATACGGAGCTCATGGATGCCACTGGATATCTCGTGTCCCTCACCACTTAGTACATCTAGTTGGTCAGACCGGGTCATTGGGAGTCAGACCTGGACTGGTCCACTCTCGATCCTCTAATTGATTGTCATCTTAGTCAGCAGTCATTGCACATTTCTCATTAAATTTCATCGTACTATGCATTCATCTTGCTAGTTACATATTATCTTGCCGTCTCATTGTGTTGTAACACGAGCTGACCAATCCTGGGACACTTTGTGTTACATCACCAAGGAGGCAATTAAATGCCTCAATGGCGAAGGGGAGCCAGGTTCAGATGATTTGTAAATGCTTCTCACCAGGTTTAGACCTGGTCAGACCAAACGTGATGGCCACACTTGAAGATTACGCCAAGGGACTAGCCATATGGAGATATTAAAGCGGGCCTACTTGCTTCTATTGCCCAAGAAGCAAGGCAATAAAAGAATCCTGGATTTCAGACAAATCTCCTCACCCAAATCCACATACTTAATCATCGGAAAGGTGTTGGCAAACAGGTTTAGAGAAGTGATTGGGGACCTCGTAGGACCCACCCAATCAGCATTCATCTCAGGACATTTTTTGGTCAACAGTGGAGTCACAGCAAGTGAGATGTTAGCTACATGGAAATGACATTGAACCGAAGGCTTCATGTAGAAGGTCAATTTTGTCAAGGCATAAGACATAATGGACTGGGGATTCTTTGGGCATCAAAGAAAAGGAGGGGTTTCCTTAAAGAATTGATCATGTGGATGAAAAGGTGCATTACAACATATTCGTTCTCCGTTATGGTGAGTGAAAGGCTGGAAGGCAGGCATATACAACCGCAAAGGGAGGTGAGACAAGGATGTTCACTCACAGCCCTTCTTTTTGTGCTAGCGGTAGATGCTCTCGACACATGCACCAACCTAGCTATATATACAGTCTCTTCAAGGGCTACCAGACATTGAGTTACCTTGAGGGTATACCGCTACTGCAATATGTGAATGACACCACTTTTTTCAGAGAAGGCTCTATGGAGGAGGCAAAAAATCTGTGCATGTTACTCGACTTGTTCACAGACTTATCGGGATTATGTATCAATTGGGTCAAGTCAGCAATTGTGAGTCGTAGTCTTTCTTAGGAGGAGTCACAATGTGCATAGGTGTTGGGTACACCGCTCGACAACCTCCATATGAGATATTTGGGCTAGCCACTGACAAGAGGGCAGATGACTAAGGCAGATTTGAAGGATTTGAAATATTGTCCAGAGGTGGTCGACTGGTCCTCCTGAGGTCAGTACTAACAACTATTCCCATCTTCTACCTCTCAATGTTGAATCTGCTGGTTGGAATCGGTGAGAGACTCGAAGGCTTGATGACACGGTTCTTCTAGAAAGGCACTGGAAACAACCAAAGTCAAGGGCTTGCACTAGTAGCATGGGATAACGTTTGCATGCCTACCAAACAAGGAGGTCTAGATGAATTTCACATTTAAATCATGAATATGGCACTATTGGCGAAGTGGGTGACAAGGATCGTGCAACCATGTGAGGACCAAGTCATACAAATCTTGAGAGACAATTTTGGTCGTGGCGTCAGTTGGGATGAGAAAACAGCCCCAGCCTGGGGTGTGTCGCCATTCTGGAATGGCCTTAGACAAATTTTCCCCAAAGTCTGGGAGTTCTAATCAGCTTGAATAGGCGATGGCTCTCTTTTTCACTTTTGGACGACCACTGGTTGCCGCGCAGCTCTTTGTGCTTGCCCAATCCCTGAGTCCACAGTGGGAGAGTGTTGGGATAGCACATGGAACCCAAGAGTCAAGGGAGCCCTGTCAAACCAAAGATTAGCTGACTTCTTGGGCATGCAACAAGATGTGTACCAGATACGCCTTCAACCCAAAACAAAAGATGTCTGGGATCGGATTAGCTCTCTCTTCTCAGTCCAAAAAACATACACATGGATCTGCCAGGGAAATTCAGAACACCAAGCTACTACCCACACATGACGAGCCATCGAGTGTCTTCATGTCCTGATGAAGATGAATATATTTGGGTGGCTATTATACTGAAAGATATTGGTGACACACACATTCTTCAAGAGGATGTACCATGATGGATCGACAGTATGTGTGTTATGCACAGGAGGGGACAAGGACTGTAATCATCCAATTTACAGGTGCCCCTTTGTGCACATGATTTGGGCCACACGGGCATAATTGGCAGTGAACTCATCATCAGAGGATGTATTCTAGGAGTGCAAGCAGAATATCGGTCCTAGACGAAGAGAAGTGGGGGGGGAGCGTTGACAGTGGTTTGGGGAATATGGCTCCACAGAAATGAAGTGGTCTTTAAAGGGAGGAAGGCCTCAACGAACAGACTAGTCCATGAGGTTGCGGCCCTCATGGTGACATGGTTCACCAAAGATGGGGGCAGAGTGGGAAGAGGTTGAGCATACATGTAATAGAGTCTTAGTGATGGCACGCAGCAGCCAGAGTCCCCAAAGACGTCTTTGGAGACATCATCATCATCATCAGCGCCTCCGCCGGTTCACGTTCAACCTAACCGGCACGCCAAGGCGACCGTGGAGGCGCCTGGGTTCAAGTACCCTGGGTGAAAAGCACGCTCGTATTTGTTTGGATATCTCGATATCATTATGTCTTTCTTGTGTTCGCCCGTCATTTCTTCCATCACTGTGTGTGTCTTCAATTTTGTTTTGTAAGGGGGTGCTTAGTCATTTGGACCCCTCCCCCTACCCCTTTTCTTTGTGTTTCTTTTTTTCTTTCTTCTTTCCTAGTTGGTTGTAATAGGGTCCCCCTTGATAAGGGCCCCTTAATGGACCCAATTCCCTCTCCCCCCTAATGTAACTCATTAGGCTCATCTCTGTCTCCCTTTTAAGGGAAGGGGTGGCACCCTAATGAGACAGACTTGTGTTTTTTCAGCATATTGCATTTTGTTTTGAAGAGCGCAGGCCTCCCCCTCTAGAAGAAAGGAGGAGGGGAGGGGAGAGGGAGGAAACCAATCGCTGGGCAGAACCCTGGGATGTTCATTTGACTGAAGGGGCAAGGAGCTGCTCCCACGACCTTCTTGAATCGGAGCCCCCCTCACACTGGACGGGGTGCATTCGTTGCGCCACCGCCAACTGCTGAGGTACACCTCCACCGCGGTCAACGGGGAGGAGACGCATCGGGATTGGTCAGGTCAACTTGTGTGTGACCCAGACCTCCCCTATCACTGTCTTCCGGAGAGCGACGCTGGCCGCTGACTTACGGCCCACGTCCGGTGATCCGCAAGAAGGAAACGGCAGGACGGGCACTCGACGGGCACTCGACGGGCACCACTCCGGGTGGTAGCGGGTCATTAGATTCCTTCCCTCCTGTCCGCCAGGTGTTCGTCACGACGTCAACGCCCAACCTGGACTGAGGTGGTGAGTGTCTGATAAATAATTGGCACTACGTCATTAGCTGGATTCCCACCGGACTAAATAGTCACGCTGATTGCACTCGAACTACTGCTATCACTTGGTCCCGATCACTCTGGCCCGTCTCGGTCCCACACTCAACGACCCTGATTGTTGCTGGTGCTCGCGGTCGACGCTATTGCTTATTCCCCTTAGCCATCTCCTCCGGACTCTGCCAAAGCTGATCTATGCCACTCCATCTTTTCTCAGTAGCAATTCTGTGCCAACCTCTGCACTGTCGAGTAACGTGTTGGCGAGACGTATTCCAATGAGGTACGTAGTTCTCTCGCACGCCAGTTACATTACCTTTTGCAGTATACTTTCTGTTGTCTCTACCGCGCTCGGGCTAGAGATAGGTGAGAGAGGATTCAGTGTAAACTACGAGAATTAGTGTCTTACCGGTATGGACCAAGCCCCTACAGATTGACTCCGTTCAACGTCATAAACCCCATCATCCCTTCGACGAGGTTCAAGAGGCAACCGTCGTTGTCAACCGGCGACCCTTTCGGAGCTTGGAGTTCGGCACTCATCATCGAGTTGGGGCTTGCAAGTACGACCATGTAGGATGCATCTTTTCATCGTAGTTACATACCCGTAAGGGTTTATCTGTCAGATGACGTCGTTGACGACGTTCGACACCACTATATGGGTTACCTAGCACCGACTCGGTACCGAACGGACGACGTCCTATACGATATCCAGCATCACTTAGGGCTTCAGTCATGTACTTGTCAAGTGGTTACCGATCTACTGGGGTGACCGCCGTAAATATTTTCAAAAAAAATGATGAAGATAAATTTCTCTTTAATTTCTCTTTTGACAAAATGCCTTAACAAATTTATTGCAAAAAACTTCTATAAAAATATGAAAACCTAGAAAAGGGTATAAATGCCTGAAGTAAATAAAAAATTTATAAATTTGAAGTTAAATTTCTTAAGGAATCCAAAACACTAAAATATATAAGAAATACTAAAATATCACATAATCATTCTCAAGGTGAATTTAATCAAGTTTCCATGATGACATACAAATATGATCCTTTAGCTGCATAAATTCAAGTAATAGTCATGTTTTAATTAAGATAAATTGCATGTTATTAGATGCCATCAGCGGGTTAAATTGAGAAGGGACTCTAGGTGAAGATGACCTCGTTGTGTTATTCTTTTGTGGGTTTTGAGATATCATTTGGGCAACGGTTGTGGACACTTTAAAAGAGTTTCAGAGAGGCAACTATGTCCAAGAGCAAATCAATAAACTACACTCGCTCATTCAGGAGAAGTATCAAGGGTTTATTCAGTTGGATGTCTTTTGGTCTATGTATAACTCTATATATCTTAGCATTGCAAAGTTATTGGCAAAAAGGTTAAGGATATGATCGGAGATCTAGTAGGACCCTTTTAGTTAGCATTCATTCCCAGCACGCAGTTGGTGGGCCATGCAATAATGACAAGCAAAATCCAAGCAACATGGAAGAGGAAAGGGAACATGGGCTTCATATGGAAGCTCAACTTTAGAAATACATATAATCTCCTTAACTAGGACTTGTTGAGGAAGAGAGGCTTTCCCACCAAATGGGTGGCATGATTTCTGTAATGTGTTACATCACGTTACCTTTTAGTCTTAACAATTGGGCATCAAAGTGGGGTCGGATACAATTGGAACAGGCGGACAAATGCCTACATGTACCCCTAAATCATGTGAAAATGACCAGTTGATGGGTTCCAAATGAGAACTTGTCTAATGTTCATTATGTTACTTCAATAAGTAGAGAAAAACAAATAAAACTACATTCTTTTGGGAAGGCTTCATGAAGGAAACTAGGAACCTCTCCGCATTACAGTACATATTTGGAGATTTTAGGTTGTATAAGTAAATCTAGATTTGAGGGGTTTGGGCTAGCAGTAGAGGAGGCACAATGCTCTAGAGCTTTGGGGGCACTCATCCAGTCATTACCTATGCATTATTTTGATCAGCCACTGATGAGGAAACTGCTATTGACCCCAGAATGACAGCTGGTGATTGAGAAGGTGGAGAGTTGTAAAAACATATTGAGGTCAAAGGATGGTTTTTTTTGTGCTTCTGCGATGAGGCTTCTTGGTCTTTAAGCTTTGTATGGGTATAGCAAAGCATAAGGCTTGATGAGGAGGTAGTTTTGCAGAGGGATGTCATAGGTATTTTGGGACATGGTTTTCAGACCCATGGATTGTTAGATAAGGGGGTTCTACCTCTACAATCTATGAACTTGGAACTGTTGACAAGATGGCCCTGCAAAATTATGTGGTCAAAGGAGGATCTGATTTTGAACACCTCAAAGGACAATTATGACACTGGCCTGAATTAAGATAGGCATGCGGTTTCAGTCAGTGATAGTCTAGTTTTTGACATGTCATAAAACATATCTTCCCTAATATATCCAAATTTCTCAGCATGAAACTCAGGGATGTATCCTTATATCAACTGGGTGAACAACTGGTTGACTTTAGGAAGTCTATGGAAGGATTTTTTATGCCTTTTTGCCTTTGCGCTGAATCCTTGCACTACAACAAGGGACTATTGGGGTCGCACATGAATTTTAGAAGGTGCTCAGTCAGACCAGAGGATAGGAGATTTGTTAAGCATGCTACAGTTATTCCACCTCATATCTTTGAGTGGGACACAAGACGGTTGGGGGGTGGAGAGGCACATCTTTTTCGGTCAAAGATATCAACATAAATCTCATAGAGGGATTAATGCAGGAATTCACAACCATCAACACTAGTAGACTTTCATGATATCACCCTAGTCAAGAAGATAAAGGTGAGCATTAGCAATTGAATTCTCAACTAGGGTGCTACCTTTCAGATAATGTATATTGCACTTCACATTGGATACTGATAGCATGAAGGGTTTCTTTTCATTTTCATTTGTAATCTGGGATTCCATTTTCGATGTCTGGCATATGATACTGAATAGCAGTAAATGTTTATTTGTTATCCATAATCAGGTCCGCTATCCATCAGCCTTTTCCAATTTTACTGGATTTTATGTTTTAATATCTGGTACTAGAGAAGGGTTTTATATGATGACATGTTAATCAGTATCAGAGAGATAGCAGAAGAGAGAGAGCTGGAAAACAAGAGAGATAACAAGAGAGAGAGAGAGAGGAAGAGGAAGCGAGATAGAGGAAGGGAGAGTGAAAGAGGGAGCAGGTGAGTGAGAGAGAAAGACAGAGAGGGAGAGAGACATAGAGCAAGTGACAGAGAGGAAGGGAGAACCATAGATAAAGAGGGAGAGCAACCAAGCGAAAGAGAAGACAAGTCAGAGAAAGAGAGCGAGGGAGGGAGAGTGCTTGAGAAAGAGAGAGATGGAGAGCAAGCCACAGAGAGAGTGAGGTAGATTGAGACAGAGTGAGAGAGAGAGAGAGCTAGAGAGAGATAGTTTGAGAGAGAGAAAGGTTTAAAAAATTACAATTAACCTCTTATAATCTCTCAGCACTAGACTCATACACCGCTTCTGTCAACAGCAAAGAGAGGTTAACAGAAAATAAGTAGCCAAGAATGGTTTAATTTGAAGACAGGAGGAATTATTTCAATCATTTCAAACTATCTAATTCCAACTGCATTTAAATGAAATTTTATCTATGTACGATAATGTAGGACTCTCATGTTTATTATTTTGCAATTGCATCATATTTATCTATTTTTTATGGATCAAATTGCTGTAACTAATGAATGTAATCATCTAATTCCTTCATAATGATTTCATTCATGCGTAGCAAACATAATGATGCGTAACAAAAAAATGTTCCATATTATCTTGAGACAATTAAAAAATACATTTATCCATAAACAAAGTAAACATTATTCAGCATATTATTATTATATGACATTTTTTGAAGAAATATACTAATTGTTAGATCATCACGGCCCATTTAGGGCAGATTGGACTGACTTATGGGCCAAAGGCCATGTACATGTAATAGAATAACCCTAGGAAAATGAATAAAAAACCTAACTAAAATTAATCTAAATAAGGGCCCATTAAGAGCCCACTAAGGGCCCATTAAGGGCCCAATAGTGAGGGGCCCATTAGGGCCATATATTAGGTCCACTAAGGACCTAATATATACTGGGCCTGATTTACATCAGGCCCAGACTCCAACGGCTGGAAAACTAGTCGTTGGACATCCAGTTGCAAAAAAGGGCAGCTGGATGTGATAGGTCCCAACGGTCATATTTTTCAAAAATATGACCATTGGAGGGACTGTTTTTCTCTCTCTCCTCAGTGCATATTTGTATAAAAAGGGCAAAGGATTAGTAATGGAGATTCCAACCTTTTGTGCCCTATTTTCTGGTGTTCCTCTCCTCTTCTTCTCATCATTTCCTCATCTCTCTCAAGAATTTACATGGTATCAGAGCAGGCTCGACCAGTACCCATTTGAAGCATTGATTTTTTGGAGTTTTCTCCTCAGAAGATTCTGTATCTCTCTGAGTTGAATCCTCCTTCTGCAGCAGTGATTAGTTTCCTGTCTTCTGTCAAGAAGCAGGATATTTGAAGTCCTGAATTTGGGGGTTCTCCTCAAACTCTGTGAAGTCCTATTTGTCGGTGGCTACCTCAGCAGTTCTCTGCATCCCTGGGGTGTGTGCATCAGCTGCAGCAAAGCGTCAGTTTCTGGTAAGGATTTATTCCTTAAGATTATGGGTAAATCCAGAACCAGGATGGCTGCAAAGGCAGAAAAAGAATCTGAGGAATTGTCTTCTCTGGCTGCTGCAACACCAGTTGCTGCTCCAGCCACTCCAGCTGCCCAGCCACTGCCCTCGTCACTGCATCAGTCCAGACCAGGCCTGTCCTGCCTGACCTGGACATGAAGTACAACGGCCTCAACGGCCAGAAGTGGATCACCATGGCTCAAAGGACTCTCAAGGCGGCATACCTTGGGAGGCATCTAGCGAGGAAGCTCCGTCAGAAGACAGAGCTGGGATTAAAGTCTGGGAGTCTGAAGAAGCTCTCATCATGAACTGGATGATCAAGAACATGGAAGAAGAACAGAAGGATGACTACATTCTGATCGGCTGTGTTCGAGATCTGTGGCAAGAAATTAACAAGTCCTGTGCAGAAATGCACAGTGACTTCCGAGTTCTGATCTCCGAGAGCAAGAGCGAACGTTGAAGCAGGAAGTATGTCAATATCCTCTTTGCACGAATCAAAGCAATTTGGAGAGCTGGATCTCCTTTGGCCCACTGGTGACAAAAATTCTCCCTCTTACATTCGTGAGATCAAGTTCAGGACTCTTCAATTTTTGATGGGGCTCAACTCTGAGTATGAGACCCTCCGAAGCCAGCTGCTGCACAGGGAAAAATTTCCCACCTTAGCAGCGATTTCAGAACTTCAGGGGCAGAGAGCCGAAAGAAAATTGGCACCAAAGGAGGCGAAGCCTCCACTCCTACTGCAGCAGCTCACTTGGCCAAGAAGGAACCTCAGAGCTAACAGACCCCACCCGTGGCACCACCTTCAGTTCCTCGGCATTCCCCGGCCCCACCGAAAGAAGGCAGTACCTCAGAACTAATCTGTGGATATTGCAGGAAGCCGGACACATTAAAAGGGACTGTAGGAGATTGGCATGGAAAGAAGAACAAATCCGAAGGGGACCTGGAATCCAGGTCAGCGAAGAAGGCCTACGTGGCCAGTGAAGGGGAAAACCACCCGCCACCGAGAAGGACGATGCAGGAAGCGACATTCAGAAGATTATACAATCTGAGATGAACAAGATCCTTCAGAAAATCAACTCCACATCTTCCACAGTCAGGTAAGCACTTTGCATTTACCACCTTTAAGAATATTACACCGATTTTGGTATCTTGGGTCTTAGATTCAGGGGCGACAGACCATATGTTACCCCACAGATCATTGTTTCAAACCTATGAGCTTGAAACAAACAACCTCAGAGTTTTCACTGCTAATGGAGGGATCTTAAAAGTAGAAGGAAGAGGGACAATTATGATTAAAGGAAATATGTTGAAAGGGGTACTTCATGTACCTGAATTAAAGGCAAATCTTTTGTCCTTAATTCAGCTGGTAGATGAGACTGGGTGGCAATTTATCTTGGATTCTGACTCCTGCTTTCTCTGTATAAAGAACACCGGGCAGAAGATTTCGTCTGTTAGCAGGAGAGGGGGACTTCTCTTGCTGGATGTACTAAGGGAAGATGGGGAGCAGAAAGTGATCTACGCTGCCCAGAGTGAAGAAGCAGGTCACGCTTCTCCATAGGAGACTAGGACACCCTCATTTCATGTTTTGAAACAATTACACCCACAGTTATTTAAGGGGATTATTTTTGAACATCTTAATTGTGAAAGCTGCCAATTTGCTAAACATAAGAGGTCATCATATCCAAATCACGAATCATAGGGCCTCCTCGGCATTCGAATGTGTTCATAGTGATGTATGGGGCCCTGCTCCATATCTGGCTTGGCACATCAGAGATGGTTCATCTTATTCGTAGATGACTTCTCTAGATATACATGGGTGTATCTATTGAAATCAAAAGCAGAAATCCCATCTGTTATCATATTGTTCTGCGAAATGATCCATAACCAATTCAGTAGACGGATCAAACGCTTCAGATCTGATAATGCTAAAGAATATTTCTGTGGAGAAGTAAACAAGTATATGGAAGAAAAGGATAATCCATCAATCATCATGTGTCAATACCCCCAGCAAAATGGTCTTGCTGAGAGGAAAATTGGCCATATTATGTAAATCTGCCAGGGCACTCCTATTCCAAGGAAACTGCCCCAAGCATTATTGGACTGAAGCAGTGGCAACAGCCACACATCTCATTAATAGAACAGCATCGAAAACATTAGATCTTAAGGCCCCGATTGATCTTTTATCCTCTGAATTTCCACATATATCGTTAAGGACTAACCTGCCGGCCAAAGTATTTGGCTGTGTAGTATATGTTCATGTTCATAATGCAGGAAAATTGGACCATAGGGCAGTGAAGTGTGTGTTCCTAGGTTATTCCACCACGCAGAAGGGATACAGGTGTTATCATCCCGAATCAAGGAAGTTCTTTGTTGCTGCAGACGCGAAATTTGATGAAATCAGAATGTTCCATGACAAGACAGATCGATCAGATATCTATTTGGAGTCCAGTGAGGTGGAAGCCGATGGTGGAGAACTCAGCAGACCTTCTGAACTTAGAGACAGTGAACAGGAACCTGAGGTTAGTGCTGCTCCGAGTCCTGTTGAGGAGGAGGAGCCTCATGCACTAGAAGAAGTTCCAAATGAAGTACTACCAGCAGGAGAAAGTAATCCAAGTAACAATGGATGGTCAATTGCTATCAGTAAAGGAGCTCGAAAGTGTACGAAGACCAAGCTCTACCCAGTAAGTAATTACGTCTCATATACCCGGATATCTCCAGAATATAAACAAGTTGTCCAGGCTGTGATGACTGTATCTGTCCCAAAGAATGTCAGAGAAGCTATGTCATCTACTGAGTGGAAGAGAGCAATGGATGAAGAAATGGAAGCGCTAGAAAGAAATGGTACTTGGGAAGTGGGCCCACTCCCAGTTGGAAAGAAGGTAGTCGGCAGCAGATGGGTGTTCACCATCAAATACCATTCAGATGGATCAATCGCCAGACATAAAGCCAGATTGGTGGCCCAAGGATATACGCAGTCATATGGAATTGACTACAATGAGACATTTGCCCCAGTAGCGAAGCTGAATAGAGTCAGAATTCTGATTGCTCTTGCAGCGATATTTGAATGGAAGTTGTACCAATATGATGTGAAGAATGCTTTTCTACATGGAGAGCTAGAAGAGGAGGTATATATGGCTCCACCCCCTGGATATTGTTTGAGTAAAAATTTGGGTGATGTATGTCACCTCAGAAAGTCCTTGTATGGACTCAAACAGTCCCCCAGGGCCTGGTTCGGCAAGTTTTCTAAAGCAATGTTGGCAGCCGGATACTTTCAAAGTGAGGGTGATCATACCCTTTTTATAAAGCATGGTAAGGAAGGTAAGGTGGCAATCCTAATAGTATACGTAGATGACATCATCATCACTGGAAACGACAATGAAGAAATTCAGAATCTTGAAAGACATCTTTCTTCATCATTTGATATCAAAGCTCTTGGTCTTCTAACCTACTTTCTAGGGATTGAAGTTGCATATTCAAGATCTGGAATTGTACTTTCTCAGCATAAGTACATTCTCGATTTATTGAAGGAAACCGGGAAACTGGACTGCCGTCCAGCCGCTACTCCAGTAGACACAAATGTGAAATTGAAGGCAGAACAACACGAAAAGGATGCCCAGTGGACAAGACCTCATTTCAGAGACTCATAGGCAAGCTCCTCTATCTCAACCATACAAGACCAGACATAGCGTTTGCTGTGAACTCTCTAAGCCAATTCATGAACGACCCACGAGAGTCTCATCAAGGAGCAGCTGATCGAGTTCTTGCATATCTGAAGGGTTCCATCGGACAAGGGCTGTTTTTCAGGACAGGAGGTGAGCCTAGTGTAATTCTTTATACTGACTCTGATTATGCAGGTTCCTTTGAGGACAGTCGATCGGCGTCTGATACTGTAGCTTCCTTGGCGGTAATCTCGTCACTTGGCGCAGTAAGAAGCGAAGAAGTCTCCCTCTCAAGTGCTGAAGCTGAGCTCCGTGCCTTGAAGAAGGGAGTCTGTGAAGGCATGTGGCTTAAAGGTATTTTAAAGGATCTTCATCTATATAACGGCAAAGGGATGATCTTGCATTCAGACAGCAAGTCGGCCATTGCAATGGCCAAGAATCCAGTTCAACATGAGCATTACAAAGCATGCACGGGTGGCGAGACATTACATCAAGCAGAGCATCGATGAAGGATTCATCATTCCGCAATACGTCCCCACTTTGGAGCAAGCTGCGGACATCTTCACGAAGGGCATCCCAGGCCCACAGTTTCAGGCATTGGTGTCCAAGTTGGGCATGATCAACATCTATACCCAACTTGAGGAGGGGTGTTAGATCATCACGGCCCATTTAGGGCAGATTGGACTGACTTATGGGCCAAAGGCCATGTACATGTAATAGAATAACCCTAGGAAAATGAATAAAAAACCTAACTAAAATTAATCTAAATAAGGGCCCATTAAGAGCCCACTAAGGGCCCATTAAGGGCCCAATAGTGAGGGGCCCATTAGGGCCATATATTAGGTCCACTAAGGACCTAATATATACTGGGCCTGATTTACATCAGGCCCAGACTCCAACGGCTGGAAAACTAGTCGTTGGACATCCAGTTGCAAAAAAGGGCAGCTGGATGTGATAGGTCCCAACGGTCATATTTTTCAAAAATATGACCATTGGAGGGACTGTTTTTCTCTCTCTCCTCAGTGCATATTTGTATAAAAAGGGCAAAGGATTAGTAATGGAGATTCCAACCTTTTTGTGCCCTATTTTCTGGTGTTCCTCTCCTCTTCTTCTCATCATTTCCTCATCTCTCTCAAGAATTTACACTAATACATGATTTAGTATTGATAATTTGAGAAATTTAAAAAATAAAGGAAGCCGAGATTATTAATAATTGGTGGATTCTTCCTAAGGAATCCCCAAGCAACTCAGAGTTTGTCAAGGAAAATAAAATTTATGCAAAGAACAACATTTTGGTCAGGAGAGAATAGAGCACGAACTAGTGATTGCCCATCCGATATCTGATACCAAACAACCGATATCCAGTAGAAACTGGGGTGGGTTCTGATATTGGATAATAAATATCCATACGACACTGGATATCGGGACGGATATTGCAGACCTCCAGACTTGGTGGATGCCGGTACGGGATATTGAATCCGATATCCAATACCAAAATCCGATATCAGGATATGGATATCAAAATCCGTACCAAAAGAGTATCCGGATAACGATATCTGATACCAAGATATCAGTTTAGAAATAGAGGACACAGTGCTCCATATGGAGAAAATATGAAGTTACAGTAGTATAAATAACTGTAGTCATGTAATGTTCATGCTGCTATTAATTCAGTCTACCAAATGCCAATATTATTTGTTAGATGGGCTAATATTGTGCTTCTGTGGTGAGAGAAATATGATCCATTTGGTACTGGGCCAGACTAAGTGCGATGTTATAAGTGAAATATAAATTGAAACCATTAAGAAAATTATAAAATGCCCAAAGAAACAGTATATATGACTCACAATAGCTTAGTTACATATCTTAAATTATTTTTAAAATATTTCAAATTCATATATCTGACGTCAATATCCGATATCGTCATCCAACCTTTGAGATGTGGTCGGATGCTGATATCGGGTTGGATAATGTAACGGATATTGGTACAGTAGCAACCGAGATCCGATAATGTCATCCGGCATCAGGATATTGGTATGGACGGATATGGGATTAGCCCATTTTTTAGATCTAGTTCAGCATCCGTCCCGATATCATCATCTCATATCAGGGTTGGGATGGGCGAACAGTAGCATGAACATTGCATGAATAATCACGCCATCATAATTTCCAGCCAAATATGCAAAAGAGAGAATATTTCCAAATTCATAGTGAACGAATACTGCATGATAAATAATCACACCATCATAAATTCCAACCAAAAAATAGAAAACGAGAATATTTCCAGATTCCTAGTGCATGCACCTTACATGACAAATAATAACACATGCAAAAAACAAAGAATATTTCCGAATTTCCGGTGCATGAATATTACATGATAAATAATCACACCGTCATAATTTTCTGTCAAAATATACAAGAAAGAGAATATTTCCGAATTCCTAGCGCATGATGAATAATCACACCGTCATAATTTCCAGACAAAAATACTAGAGAAACAGAGGGGAAGCCCAGCTAGATAATATTACCGGCTTCCGAAACAAAAAAAAAAAGGGTGAAAAAAAATTTACCAGAGATGAAGCGAGCTCGTCTTCATCAAAAGAACTCCTTATCAGCGATACCCGTAGAGTATTCTTGGAAGGGTCAGCAAAGTGTTAACTCTGGAGACTCCCTCAAGCGCTGACCAGTCTTCCCCTTCGTCCTTTCCGTCTGGTGAATCCTTCCAAGAAGATCTTACGGCTACGGCGTCGCCACCTGGCACTGAATCGAGGAAGAGGCACACGGCAGCGCAGTCATCCATCTTCGAGGTCGCAAACTTAGACCGCCATGCCCGCGCCGCCGCCTCCACCAGAGTTTTGGCTGACGACGATCGCGAGGGGGCAGCGGCTACCACGCTAATCACCTCCTCATTGGATAGCACATCCCAAACCTGATTTGATTGAATAAATTGGCATTTGAAAATAAAAAATATTGCACCAAATAAGAGTTGATAATAAAAATAAATGGACAAGATACAAGATTCTGCATCAATTCATATTTGAATGAAAATTTACGCCTCCGAGGTTGAATAGAGGGGAAAATGGGCCATTTTTATCTTTCGCACGTGACTGGACGACAAGTTTTGCTGATGTCAGCGTGCAATTCAACTTTTGATTTTAAAAAAATATAAATACTCACTTAAGTTGGACATAAATACACGATACCCTCTCAATTCATCATGAATGACCGTTGGACAGGTTTTTGAACATTTGCTAGGCTTAGTGGGAGATCTTTTAAAAGGAAACTTTGAGTTATATGAGGTCAGTAGAGGAAAGAAAAAACCCATGGGTATGTGAACTCAAATATATCAGAAAAAGTTAATTATTTGGCGGAAGAAATTTAGTAGTTGATTGAAATCCAGAAACATGAGGAATAGTCCTGGGACTATCATCAAAGATTTGCATCCAATTTCTGTGTGGACTTTTATATTGATAATCACTAATGGTAACCAAAATAAACCGTCGTGGAAGATAGGACTCTGAGAATTTTCTCAAGAAAAAGGCATAGAGCATATTTTCAAGAGTTACATGTCGACAAACCATAATAAATTATGGCCTTCAGTTTTTTTTTAATGGAGCTATCTAATTAGTCATTAAAATCCAAAAAAGGACGAATATGCAGTCCAGCCTCAGAAAACTAGACCGTTATGTTTTAAACTTAAGAAATCAATAAAACATGAAGAGGATCAACTCTCATAAGATCCATAAGGGTTCATTATCTGGTATTTATAGTGAAGAAGAGAGAAAAAACCAAAATGGGCAAAAGTTAATGGGCCATTACTATGAGATATAAGAGATAAAGGAAGAAGCCCATTCAAGAAAAATTGGGATATGGAAAGATAATTATTTGATTGTGTTCAAAAAACCCAAAGATAAGATCGATGGAGATCAAAAAATGGTGAATATCTGAATTACCCCATCCGTGGCCAGGACGATGAACTCGTCCTGGTCCGTGAGCCGGCGGAAGGAAATGTCAGGCACAGCGATAAGACCAAAGTCCTTAAGGCAAAAGTCACCGAAAGCCCGAGCCATGGCTAGGCCAGGAGAGTTGATATTAGGCAGCCAAACCCTGGACACCTCTGGTTCATCACGGAGAGCAAAGACCCGGCCCCTGCACCGTCGGATCCTCTCTGCCTCTCCTATAAACATCAGGAAAATAAATTCAGATCAAATACTTGTAAATTAGATCATCCATATGATCAACAACCCAAATGCAGAATAAAAATTACTGATACTAACTTGGGTGTTCTTATTTAGAGAAGAGGGGTAATCTGGGAGTAAGGGAGAGAAGGGAAGGGACATTGCCAACAGTCAATACCAGGATGTTGAGGATAGGTAGGGAAACCTTGACTCGAGTTTCCCGTAGCTTATTCTTAGATACCTTAGTCATCCATTATGTTTCAAACTTAAGAAATCAAGAAACTAGACCATTGTACTGGTAGATTGATACCAACCGGTTCTTCGCCAACAAATATCAAAGAAGCGAAAGCTGAATACCTAAAAGGCACACGTGAGAAAGAAACCCGTATGTGCGAAAGGCCTGTAAATGAAGCGGGAGACAAGGAGTACTGGCAGGTTGTTTTTGGTCGACACGGCAGTTGCTGCAGCAACTGAGGGCTGTAAGCGGAGCAGGCCGCATCCAGAGGAGGGAAGCTCTAGGTGAGCCGCCCTTCCACTTCTATCCTTTTCCTTTTCTAACTACCATCTTCCTCTCCACCTCGAACCCTAACTCTCGTTGTTCTCTGGTTATATTGGTGGGGGTTTTCCCTCGGACTTCCTAGTGTGGAGTAAGAACGGGTATCATTTTCCTTCTGGAGGTACTCTCCGGGTCACGGGGGTATCATAGATCCTCTCGTTTAAAACGAGAATCTGGTTCAATTCTTCCGTCAGGATTGGTTTGCGGCACTACTTGTCTTGGAGCTTCAAGATCCACCTCTCCGTTGACCTGATTCGCAGATAGTGGCCTTGTTTTTCATGTTTACTGATAATGCCGCCACTTCTTGCATCAGATGATCTAAGACGTTTGTCATCCGCTTTTGATCAGCTGCTACCCGATTTGCCAGATCTTCCATTCTAGACTCAAGATCAGACATGTTAATCCGAGGATGAATAAGCTCTGATACCAAAATGTTAGATGCTTCTACCCCCCGATTGCAATACTCGTGACTGAACGCAATAACCAAAATATACTGTCCAATATGACTGATTAATGTAACCAAAGTGTACGAGAAGTCCAAATCTGGTCAATCAAAACGATGGAAGAAATGGTTACACTGGGCAGAGTTTAATTATAACACATCGTACCATACGTCAATCAAAACTACACCTTTCAGAGCAGCCTATGGCAGAGATCCTCCATCACTCATTCGATATGGATCAACTCCATCTCCCTTTGATTCCATAGATAAACTATTGATCGAAAGGGATCAGGCCCTCATCCTATTAAAGCAACACCTAGCTAAAGCCCAGTCAAGAATGAAGATTCAAGCAGATAAACATAGAAGAGACTAAGAGTTCCAGGAGAGTGACATGGTCTACTTAAAATTAAGACCATATAGAATGAAATCCTCGGCACAAAAATCATGTGAAAAGCTCAGTCCGAAATTCTATGGGCCATTTAAAATCCTCAAAAAGATTGGGACTGTCGCTTATAAATTGGATTTGCCCCCTCAGACCACATTACACCCTGTTTTTCATGCCTCTTTGTTAAAAAAGTCTCTGGGATCTCATCAACAAGCTACAAAAGCACTGCACCTGCATCTAACTGCTGATTATGAATGGCAGGTGTATCCAGAGGACATCCTTAAAGTTCGTAGTATGGCCTATGGGAAGGAGATTCTGGTTAAGTGGACTAACCTTCCAGCGTCTGAAGCTTCTTGGGAACAGATTCATCGATTCCACAAGGCCTTTCCTGACTTCCAGCTTGAGGACAAGCTGAAACTCCAAGGGGAAGGTATTGATAGACGCTATCATAACAAGTACCAGAGAAAAGGATCCAGATATGGTCAACGGGCTGTTGTCCAAACCGACTGACTAAAGAAAGGGAAGAGGGGGTCGCCAGGGACCCAATATATAAGAAGCCACCCACTCAGGTAAGGGCACTTGATCTCTTCTTGACAAGAATCTTGGCAGTTACGCCGGGGTCCGAGAGCTGTGGAGAGGGAGCTCGCCTTCTGCGGGAGGGAAGAGTCCGATCTGGAGGGAAGACTGCCCTGGTGATCGAGAAGGAGCTTCTGCCTGGAGGGAGGAGCCGTCGCGATCTGAGCATTATTTCAACGATACTCCATCTACATTTCTATTTCGGGATATTCTTGAACTACAATTCAATCATCTTTTGCCATTTTGCGTCGCACGTGCTTCTCCTGAGGCATGTGTAAGGTGCTCTGCCTGTCAATGCCTCTTTGTCCTCTGATAAGTCCTGGTGGGGCTTCTATCACCGTCCTCTCCAACATGACAATGATGATGATGAAATCATAATCATCGTCATAGTCTCTTATCCACAGGTGAATGTTACAATCCCATAGAGATCTAATGAAAATTGAGAAAAATATGAGGAAGATAGGAGGAAGGAAGAGAGAAGAAGAAGAAGAATAAGAAGAGTCGCTAGAATGGCCTGGGCCTCAAGAACTTCCGAATTGGGAGTTCTTGCTCTCACACCAGCTAGATACAAGTACTAGTGCCAAGAAACCACAAACTGATCATTCATTCAAAGCATCTCTAATGACCTTATTAGGAGGTCTCTATAATGCTAACATTTTCAAGAATCAGTTATTTTCTCACCTAAGGCTCAGCCGTTGACTGAGCGTTGATGACCAGGTCTTCTATGATGAGTCCTTGTCAGAACTCTAACAAGTAGTTCCCCCATCGGCGACAGCTTGACCTCAAGCTGTAAAAGATGACCCCTGTGGATTATAGGGTTGGCCAGCTACTGGGCCAAGGGCTGGGCCAGGTTGAGCCCAGGATTCAGTTGTGCTGCACCATGGTCTGGGCCACAGCTGGAACCCTGATTGGGCTGTAAGGAAGACTGATGACAGTAATATCAACTGAGAGTTGGCGACAGGATGAGGGCAGTTGGTCTTACGACGTTGAAAGTATCTGGTGATAGGATCCTTGATAGGATCCTCAACCTATTTAGGAGTAGTTTCGTCATGTTAGCCCATAAGGGCATTTCAGTCATTTGGCAATTATGTTTTTTCTTTAAGTAGGGATGCTCTCCCTTTCGGAGGACAGACAAGAAGAAGAAGAAGAAAAAAGTACTCTTGTCTCCCCTCTCCACGTCTAGGTCTGTCCTCCCTCTCTCCCTCTACAATCCCCGTCCTTGTGATCGTCTCTACCTCACCGCATCTTCAGGCGGCTCATCATCGGCTGATCCCTACCCCCCTCGGCTCAGCCTCCTCTCCGATCCTTCTTGTTTCACCTCTCTACCCCGGGAATTTCTACCTCGCCTCGTCCTCTACCCTCCTTTCGATACGAGCCTAGATCCAGGATCGTATCATCTGGCGATAAGGAAGCACCTAACAGGATGATGGCAATGGCGTTGGGCGGCAAGGTGGTGCTTGGCATCACGACGCCAGCAGAGCAGCAACATCTCATCAATCCCCCTTGATAGGGTTCCAATATGGATCTATCATAGAGTCAAATTGAGAAGATGCCAGTCGTCTAACATGTTGGTACCACCACGTGTGTCAGAATTGGCACGTGTCTTCAAGATAGCTCAAGGGGAGAAACTAACTTCCTACAAACAAACAAGAAGGACATCTTGAAGGGGATTCATATTTTTACCAAGAAAGTGAGCAAGACTGTCGGGATCTATGGTTAGAAGAGGAGAGTAAAAAATTCTCTCTCTCGTACACTTGTTATCTTCTTCTATTTCTTCTCTTGCTGTTTTCAGTGTGAACTATGGTTTCTTACTTTGTTTGTTGCGCAGAATTCTGTCCTTGATCTGTGGGAAAAAACGGGAATTCGGAGTTCTTTGAGGCAGTTTTTCTCTCAAGATCCAAGACCCTATCATCCCTCTGTTAACCTCCCTCAGATGACAAGAGACAAAGACAATTTTGTCATCCGTCTGCGGCCAGGACAATGATGACGAGGAAAAAACTGTCATCGTTAAGCAGAGATGATAACGATGACTAAGGAAGAAATGGGTTTCAGATGATGATGACGACTATTGTAGGTATTGTCTACAAACACTAGCTGCCCTTCAAAAGAGAGAACTACCACTATTTAAAGGTAAAATTTCAAATAATGCAATTTCAACTTAAGATGATGGAAATCCCCGTAAAGGGATTGGAAATAGCTCAAGGAATCCAACTAAGTTTCTGTGGCGCACATACGAATAAATTATACCCGTATAAGAAAGCCAAATAATGCCCTAAATCCAATACAGAAGGATAAGATTACTTGGAAGATCTGGCTTGAGGTCAACGGTCAATTGGACAGCTACCAAGATGTTATCTTCATCTCTTGTGGCTAGAATGGCCCTTGAGTCACCAACATTGCCAATAATAAGATCCCGCCCCTAAGAACGCACAGTAAATTTTCAATTCAACTTTGAGATGGAAAAATATTGATGAGAAAAATAAAAAATGAGACATAGATGTTAATTTATCGAAAAAAATGTGACCTGCTTAACCAAAGTGACAGCGGTTGTTCCACTGCAGAAGCAGTCAATGCCGGGGTGAACTCGCAATTCTTTGTCCATAAATTTAAAGGCCTTCAGGAAGGATTCCTTCATCATTGAAAGAGGATCAGGCGGCTCCTCCTTTCCATCAGAATCCAGCTGGGTTTTGAACTCATCATCACCACTGACTGTAGCTGAGTTTTCTGAAGCAGTAATCTTTGTGAAGTTACAGTCTCTCTCTTTTTCGTCGTTGAAACCAACATTCACCTCCCACTGAGCGCACAGCTTCAAAGGAAGCATGTCTCTAACTCTTCTGGCAACAACATGCCCGAATGGTCCATGGCCATCAAAAACACCACAAAATACTGTATTTGACCTCGATCCAAAGTTCTACAGGGAAAAGAATAAATTGTTAGCGGATGAGAAAGTAAACATGACATAAAATAATGTAATTTCAACTTCTCATAGTGTAGCACATATGGTACCAATTGTTTTAAAGATGGTAAGAAGGAATTCACATTCAGTGCCTCGTTATCATGATACTGGTAGGAACCTTGATAGAGGTTACCATAGATGAAAGACTTTCCTGAGAGGCAGAAGAAGTGGGTATAATCGGAGGTAGAGATGATGATCTGAAGAGGTACACATGATCAAAAAGTTGGGTAATCTTTGAGAGAGAGTAGGAGAGACCAAGACTAGGAAAGACAGAAAAAGAGAGCCGCGAGACAAAGAGGAACTAACATTTCTCCCTCTTAATGCCACCCAAAGGAAGAGATACAACTAGATGACGGAAATGACCCAAATGCCCTTGAAGATCTAAAGTGCAGACAATACCCCAGTGGATATTGGATTTTCAATTTATTCCACAGAGACCAAGATATTGATTCCAAGATTCATGTGGACATTATTTAAATTCGGATGGATATCAGTAAGAAAACCAGTAAAAACTATTTTTTAAAGAAAAAGAGGAATACCACCTGAGAACGGTGATTAACCCTCATTAAAATCTATTTTTCCATAGTAATCCTTCCATCCAATGGCCTAATGTGAAGAGTTTATCCCAAATTATCTAGGTTTACGATGAAAAATGATAATCCATTGCAAGCTCGGCGTTCAGTTAATTTAAAATCGAAAAAGAGGTTCAAAACTTGTGGTTCAAAGCAGTATCAGCAGGCGGCAATCTACTTATCAAATAAGTACAGCCGCGGAGAAAAGGACTGAATGTCGATGAAACACATCATTCGGCTTACTCTCCATCCACGAACTATAAACATTCATGACCACCTGGATTATTCACAGTAAATTAGTTCAACTATCATTAAAAATATCGGAACCACCTTTTGTCCGTGGGAAAAGACTTGTTTCATCGTGGGAAAAGATTTTACTTATTACTTATTTTGCTGATTCGAGGTCAAGCTGTGCATTGGTGGTATCCAATACTATCCGAAAATCCAAGATATAAAATTTGTTTAAAAGAAGTGGGTCGACAACCGATTCTTTGAAAAAATGAAGAGTGCGACAGAATGCCAAGGAACTGAAATTGGGCAAAGAGATTAGACAGAATCTGACCTCCCAGACAATCATGGCGTCCTGATTCACACCCTTCTTACCCTGTTGCGTAAAAAGGGACGCGAAACTGCTGGCTCCATTGAAGAACATTCTTCCAGGAATTTGACTCAGAAGTTCATCCGTTTTAAGGTCGAGCGAGCTCCTTGACCCTTGTCTTCTTCCACCTCTCTGTTTCCGCCCAGCTCCAGCGGCGACGCCACTGTTAGGCGAAGAGGCTGTGCCCTGGCCATCTGAAGATAGGCAGGAGCCCATCCCCAGGGCCCGGACAATGTCTAGAAAGCACTCCAGAACAGCAGCGCACTGTGGAACCTCGTTTCTCGTTGAAGGATCCGTGATCGCCGCCGCGTGTTCCGATCTCGAAATTACTGCATTATTCTTCTCAAAAATTAACCAAATCAGTTGGATTGATGTCTTCAAGCAAAGATCAATGCACAGTTTCCAGCAGGAGTTGTGATCATAGAAAGAGGAATCAACCTGTCGTAGAATATCCTTCTCAAAAGAAGATTTGAATCAGTAAGACCGATGTTTATGAGCAAAGATCAATGCACAGTTTCCAGCAGGAGCTGTGATCATAGAAAGAGGAATCAATCTGTCGTAGAATATCCTTCTCAAAAGAAGATTTGAATCAGTAAGATCGATGTTTCCAAGCAAAGATCAATGCACAGTTTCCAGGGAGATGTGATAAAAGAAAGAGGAATCAATCTGCCGTAGGATTTCCATCCCAAAATAAGATCAGAATCAGTTTGATCGATGATTTCAAAGTTCAATATAGAGTTTCCAGTACCAGATAGGATCACAGAAAAAGGAACAAATCCGCCGCAGGATTTCTCTCTCAAAAAAAGTTTTGAATCAGTTTGATCGATGATTCCAAGGAAAGATCAATACATAGTTTCCAGCACCAGATAAAAATCACAGAAATAGGAATCAATCAGCCGCAGGATTTGCCTCCGAAAAAAAATTTGAATCAGTTTTTGATCGATGTTTCCGAGGAAAGATCAATACTTAGTTTCCAGCACCAGATATAATCGCATAAAAAATGAATTAATCTGCCGGTGGATAGAGATCGTTCCACAGAGGTCTCAACTCCCGCGTTAGATATCGTTCCAAAACAAAAAAAAAGTAAAATATTTTTTAAAGATACAAACAAAGGAGAAGAAATCTAGAAAAGAACAAACGCGCTTACACGATTGCGATTACGAGGACGAACAATCGGAACCGATTTCTTGCGAAATCGGCGATCAAGCGATCTTCCACCTGCCACCGATCTCTCTATCTCTCTCTCTTGTTTCTGGCTTCCAGAATATGCAACTTCTCTCTCTATCTCTGGATTTATAGTAGAATATCCAATGATCGTTCTATCCTGTACCGGTCATCCGGCGAGCTTTTCTCCTCGAGAAGATACTTTTCGCGACATTCCACAACGTCCCCTGGTGAATTCCGATGGTCCAACCCACTCTCTCTCTCTACCTTTCTCTCTCTTCTACGTCTCCTTCTCTCTCTTCCTCCCTCCTATATCCTCTCTTCGACCTATCTTTCTCTCTCTAACTTTCCCTTGCTCTCTCTTCTACCTCTATTTCTCTCTCTATCTTTCCCTTCGTTTTCTTCTACCTTTCTCTCTCTAACTTTCCCTTGCTCTCTTCTGCCTATCTTTCCCTTCGTTTTCTTCTACCTTTCTCTCTCTTCTTTTCTCTTCAACGTGTTTTCTCTCTCTTCCTATCTCTATCTTTCAATTCTTCTCTCTCCTTACCTATCTCTCTCTTCATCTCTCTTTTTCTCTCTATCTTTCCGTTCATCTCTCTCCTCCTATATTTCTCTCTTCTTTTCTCTTCAACCTGTTCTTTATCTTCCTCTCCCTATCATTCAATTCGTCTCTCCTACTCATCTCTCTCCCTCTCTACCTTTCAATTTCTCTCTCTATCTCTTCCTCCAATCCGTATCTCTCCTCCTTATCTCTTCCTCTCTCTCTACCTTTCAATTCGTTTCTTTCCTATCGACCTCTAAATCTATCTCTTTCTCTCTCTATCTCATCCTCTCCCAATCTTCCAATTCCTCTTCTCTCCGATCCATCTCTCTCTATCTCTTTCTCTCTCTTGCTTTTTGGTTTATCTCTCCTCTCTCTTCCCCCTTTCGCGCCGCGCCAAGTCAATTCCGCCTTTTGGGCGGCCGCCTTCTTTATTCCCATTTAAATGAATTTGGGCTACGAATTTATTCCTAATTTCCACGTGGCGAAAGATGGTGGCTCGGATGGCGGATAAATCAGCTTCTCTCGTTTCGCGGCATTATCACGACCAACAAACTCTCCACGACGCGTTTCAGCCGCCCGATAAAGATCGTACGGCGCAGCTTATCTGCCCTCCTCTTGCGGCAACCGCGGTGACGTGGTCCGATTCTGACCCTCCATTAAAAAGAAGCTTTTCAAACTAAATAATATTAAATTATAAAATAAAGGCGCCTCCCTTGAAGAATGAGGAAACAGGAGACCATCATCATCATCATTATCATCTGCATCATCATCATGCATGGCATGATGCAGATATGATATGGCACATCATGCTGCATGGTATCAATCCACGTGACATGTGTCAATGGCAAAAGAGCTTGATGACGGAGTCGGCGCCGGCGGTGAACAGCCATGGTTGCCGAGGATGGAACTTGCAGTCCAGTACACCTGGCATGTTATCCGTTACATCACATAACCATCCCACAACAAAACATACATACATACATACATACATAAATACATACATACATACATACATACATACATACAGCCATAATTGTGATACAACCATGTGCTTAAGTAACTACATACATCTACAAGAACATTAGCGGAAATGCATGGCATGCTTTAAACTAGATATGAATATCCATGCATGCATGCATCCATATACATATAGATAACAAAAATCCATGCATGAGTGCATGATGGGATGAAAAGAGAAGGGTTGGGCTCACCTCGGAACGAGGCGCTGACGTGGCCGCGGAGGATCTCGAGAGGGACGATTAACGGGTTCTGGTTGAGATCCGAATAGACCATACCATGGAAAACATACGCGGTGCAGTCTTCTGATGATGATGCAAAAAGAGGGTATGATCCATGGAAAGCCACGCTTGTTATGTCCTTGGGGTGGGCCCTACAAATATTCCAAAATAAAAATAAATTTCCATCAATTAAAAAAAATTATGAATCATACAAAGTGAATTTAGAGTAAATTCACAGTATACTTATCCCATACAGAAAACAATTTTTCTGACAAAATTTGATAGAAGACAAAATAAAGACTCTTGAGTGATTCGTGTAAATCCATATTCCTTGTGTTCCTGGAATTGATCCCACCAATATCGCATTGGAAGACAAATTTATAGACAGAAAAGAATCCACGATAAATGGAGAATTCGAGTGATTCATGTAAAGCTATCCACTAAACCATCCCACTAAAAAACTAATTTAGCAAAGAAAAACTCATACAGAGAAATTTGACCACAATAAAATAGAGAAAATGGCCCATGTAAACCATCTTCTTTATATGGTCCTACCATATCTCCAGATAAATAACAAATTTAGAGACAAATAAAAATTCATAGAACTGAGAGATGGGTCCTACAAAATATCCCAATTAAAAATTGGTTAGCGTTAAATAAGAAATTGATAAAGGGGAAAAATGCACGATGAATATGAATTAGAAAAAGGATTTTGAGAAAAGTACTTCAGAGTCTTGTACGGTTTGGAGGACAAATCCATGTCAAACCAGCACAATTTCCCTTCCTTACTCCCAACAATTACATTATCACCTGTCCACAAAATTTCAGAAAAACGATATAAACAAAAGGACCATTCGAAAATTCAGAAAATAAATAAATCAAATAAATTTTAGAACCTCCTGGATGGACACCGATGGACGATATCTCGCGCACACCAGACTCCAGTTTCTTCATGAGCTTGGGCTTCTCCGATGATAGGTCGTAAACACGCACGTTCTTCTTCGTGGCGATAAACAGAACGCGACGAGACGGGTGGAAGATGGAAGCGACAGGCAGGCCGTGTAATTTCTTCACGGGATTGAAAGTAACCTTCTTGGACAGCCGATGAATCAGGATTGCTCTTGATTCGCGTAAAACAACATTGGGTCAAGGGAAAAGCAAAATAATTTGGAAACCTCCCCTTTGTTTATCAAACAGGTTCAAATTATAGATTGTTCTTAAGGGATCATTCGCAAAAGGGTTCGGCATCAAGGATGATGACGACGAGTGGCCTATAGCGGAGACAAAGCTGCCTCGTTCACAAGACCCATTGATTTTTTCTCTCTTGTCATTTGTCCACGCAAAAACCTGGATGATGATGACGAAGATGACTTCGTGAACAATCCCGACCCTATGAACGAGCAATGACAAATTTCTCATCAACGGTTGGATAATGATGACAGATTTGTCATCAATGGGAACTATATGATTAAGATGCCTAAGTTATTGCAATCATCATTGTCATCCAACCCGTGAATTTGGCGCCATCGTCACTCGTCCACCTCACCCACGGGGTCGAGAGGCGATGACAACATTCAGGAAGACAGTGACAAAGTAAGGCTGATGATGACGAAATCGCCACTGCACCCAAAAATGAGAAAATGATAAAGAATCGGATTGCAAGGATATCAGTAGGAGAAACCGTTATGAAATAGTCGCCCTTAAAATGCCATTCCACCGAAATCACAGCCTACATTTAGAAATAAAATAAGATTAGAAAAAGATAGTTTAGAGTTTAGGGTTTCAGATGAAAATTACCTTGGGGTGTTCAAGTTTGATGGCATCAAGCTTGTCATGTCTCAACCATTTAACAAGGGTTTTGGGGTTTGAATCTGAAAAGATATACGAAGAAAGATGTCAAAAGATACAAAAGAGTGGATAAAAAAATATTAAACGGCACCAAGGACTGACCACTATGATCACTTTCTTGCTGAAGATTAAGCAAATCTTCGATTTTCGCCTGAGCCTCTGCATCGCCGAGTCCCGGGTCCATCAAAACCACATCATGGCCCCTAAGAGATGACAACGATGATGATGATGATGATGACAAAGCATGTTCATTTGAGGATGAACTTAGAATGACGATCAGAAAAAGCCTTACAGAGAAATAGCCAGGATGGGAAGATCAGGCAGAGGATTCCAGGCAATGTGCTCGATAGATTCACCAAGCTGCCACACTTTGAGACATCGACCAGTTTCAATTTCCCAGATCCGAACACTTCCATCGCTTGAACCTTCAAATATCATAATTTGGGGCTTAGCGCTTACATTCAATGTCAGAGATGGTCAACATGATCAGATTAAAGAAATCAGTGTAATCCTAAAAGCCAAAATATAGAAACTTTTCGGCACCGAAGGGAATGTGAAGACGAGTACCTGAAGCAAGCCATTGTCCTGTTTTATGAACAGATATTGATCTGACAGCTGCAGTATGACCCCTGTACTCGAGGTAACAGACTGAGGGATAAGGCTTCAAATCTTTCCGGCTAGGAAGCTTCGGCTTCAGCGACTCAGGATCTATATTAATCTGCCAAATAGAAGGAAATTACAAACAGTCAAAAAGAAATAACACAAAAAGTTAAAATAGAATTGATTATTTGAGTCGCTCTATCTCCCTCACCCGTTTCTTTCTTGTTCGCGGGCACAGATACAAGTCCAATGAGCGTTCGAATGCATCCCTGATGGCCTTCTCATAGGCAGGAACGGAACGGAGAGATTCAAACCTACAAGGAATCTTGTCTGTGAGCTTCGAACGAGAATTTTACATAGATTTCATAACATAACGAAGAAACTGGACATACTTTTTAGGAATGAACTTTGGACGATCCTCCTCATACATCAACTCATAGGAATTAATCTCCTCTTGCGTTGGAATATATTCCACAGATGGATTATATGACTCCTCATGGCCTGGCCAGCAAAACATGTCGATCAATTTGTTGAAGTCATTTCTTGCTCTCAAGACAAATTTTCAGTGGTTTAACTTCAAAATTGAGTAATTACGAAAAGAAACGGAACTTCAAAATGGCTGAAATTAAGTGACGTCAATTAATGTATCCAAAAGTGACGTGAATTCATAATAATAGGCCAAAACTGATATAAATGAATGTATCCTGAGAATGATACGGAAAAACAATAAATAGCTTTCCCCACTGAAAACAATAGAAGTGGGATCAGTTTTTTACATACTTTTGCCCCAAAAAGATAAATTTTCCTTATAGATCACCTGGTAACTTTAATTTTGGCGGCGGAATGTAGCTTAATCCATGACGTTTATTCTCAACAGCATCGGAATCATCTCCCCATAGCATATAGAATCGCGGTTTCTCCTTCTGCTTCTCGAATTTTATTAGTCCTTTGCGTATGGCTCTGACGTATTTCACAACCTAAAATATTGAGCCCAGTTAGTAAAGGCAGAAAATAACTTAATACAGATACCTGTTTCATCTTTTTTCATGGTTTATACTCATTAATCTAAGGGGGAAAGAACATGACTACCGCCTCTCTTTAGCTTTCAAGTATCAGTTTCATCTTTTTGATCTGGTCTATTTTTCTTCTTCGACGTTTAGTCTCTCTCTATTCTTGATGTTGCTTTTTTACTTTTTACCCCCACGGCTGAAAGTGTAAATACAGGTTTCTCTGTGATACGTTTTTTTACAAGAACGAGCAATTGAAAGCTAACGAGAAGGGTAAAATAACAAGAGGTACGTGCAGATAAC
Source organism: Wolffia australiana (assembly GCF_029677425.1). Classification (NCBI taxonomy): domain Eukaryota; kingdom Viridiplantae; phylum Streptophyta; class Magnoliopsida; order Alismatales; family Araceae; genus Wolffia; species Wolffia australiana. The sequence goes on along the minus strand of NC_135847.1, from coordinate 6,678,567 downwards.
ATAGCACATGAGCATGATCTTTCAATAAGGAGGAAAACGGCAAAGCATTGAATAAGTTTCAAGAAGTTGTTATACGACTTGGCATCCGGGAGTGATTGAAGGCTGGTATGCGGGAAATCCACTTACTATCATCATTGAGGTTCCCTGCTACAGATCGCTACTTTTACCTAGTTATAGTTCACTCATTTGCGACGGAATCAGACAGTGATTGAACAATATTTCTCTGTTGTTAATAGTTCTACTAGGAGAGACTTACATTTGATTCTTATTGGAGTTGAGCATAACACTCTATCACAGATAATAAGAAGGCTATTTCTTTCTTTTATTTATCTGTTTCATGTCTCTCTCCTCTACTCTCCGGAGGTTTGAATTCTTTCTGCCACCATTTTCTACGAAGTCACCTTATTTTTTTGAAAAAACAAATTCACCAGGGGACTGAAATTATCAGACTCGTGGATAAAATCTTGAATAGAGAGACCAGAAACAGTGTTCTTGAAATCACAGGTTCTGCTACCGATTAAATGGAGAAACAGGCCATAGGTAAATAATATGATAAGAAAATAAAGGAAAGTTGTATAATTTACCTTTTTCTGCTCCCATTTGGAAGGAATAAATCGCCGCTTTGGCTCCGGGGCACCTGAAAGAGGCATACCCTTTTCCTCCCATTGGAACCAATCAACATATGGCTGCATGAAAATCAAATTATTTAAAATCAACTTGAGTCATATGTATTTCTAAGCAGATAAGTAGGGAAGTGAAAATGGTCTACAAACCGCATATGGATCCACGTCTGCATGAGGAGTTTTTCCCTTCAATATTCTACCAATTAATTTTCTTTCTTCTTTTGTCAACTCCACTTCTTCATCATTGTACTCGTCATAAATCTTTCTCCTAGATGATAAAAGCATGGGATAGATCAATGTTAAACAGCAGACGCCAAAAAATACATGCCTATCAATACATCATTCGCCAGCATAGACCTGAACTCAAGAGAAATAAAGAAAGAAATTAAGAACGCTTGAGGAACGCCAAGTTTTTTATGTCTCGAGGACATGTTTCAACTATGGATTTGGTGCCCAACCAACTCAGCTCATTGTGAAATATTATTTAAGAAATTCACATGGAATAATATTATTTAAGCCTATACCTTATCCAAGAAAATAAAATGATAAGTAACTTCCTCGTGTAATACTAAAGCTTGTTACTTGATGAGAGAAACATTTTATCAAAAATAATTCTTGCAGAGCTTCAGCTGATACAACGTCTTTACGGTCGAAACCCGGTTGAATTTGTTTCTCATCAGTGGAGATATTTCATGAAATTATTCATATTTTCATGTTAAAAACCTTCATTTTTTGGCAATGGGATCTTGAAAATTCTTACATGCTAAATCGAAACATCTAAGAAAAGTCTCAAGCCAGTATAGAACCCTTGAAATCTTAAACATTACTCTAGATACTTCAAAAGAATCCTTCCACATATACGCAATCATATGCGACAAGCGTAACATGCAAACGCCCAACGTTTCGACATGATCACAAAGGAAGGAAACTAAAATCAGATACACTTCCTAAAATCGTAACTGTACCAAATGAAAAGTGTTGGAGCTACAAAAACAAGCAACGGGTAGAAGTCAGATCGGTCTGCCTCGAGGGAAAAAGGTAAGAGCAAGAAAAATAGAGATAATAACCATGTAAAGGAGTGAAAACAAGATAGAATTGAAGTCAACACGGCGCACACTCCTTGAAAATTTGACCCAAAAAAACCCCAAGTGCGAATGAAGTTTAACAGAATAAAACAAAACATTGAGAGAATTGAAGAGGATAGCAGGCTACATGTTTTCTCTAATTATTCAATGTATGTCCCTATCATTCAACTTGAAGAAGTATAATCAAAGATCGAGCATGAACAGAACCAAAAAAAAGAGAGAAATAAAAACGAAAATATCATATTTCTTATCATAGAAAATAATAAAAATGCAAATTGAAATATGAATAAAAACAGCTACCTACCAGTTCTTAGAATCATCTACTCCCGCTAAGAACGAATCGATCTTGTCTCTCTTGGCCTGCTTCCTGATTTTCTTTCCCGCAACATCATACCCAATATGCTCCTCCTCATCGTACCAACGAAGAGGAACGTCGCCAACTGTGTTCCTATCAGGCACCTCGTCTTCAGACGAGTCACTCTCCTCGCCCCCATGTTCTTGAGCTCCTCTCTCCAATTCCTCCTGCAAGAGATATCGAATGAATACATGGAACTGGAGCAATACAATAAATTATCGATTGCCCAGTAAAAAAAACCTCATTTTCCGACGACCCAGATTGGTTTTGACGATCTCCGACTCGATCATCCTCTCCCGACCCCGACCCATCTTCATCTCTCCGAGCTTCTTCCTCGGAAATTTCCTGAATTGTGAAAATTCCGTTTAAATTACCATCAATTCATCACTCGGGCATTGAAGAGGCATGGACGGCAACAAAGAAAGCTTGCCTGAGGCGGCAATGGCAGCGGGGATAGCTTCTTCTTTGATGCTGCTTTCTTCTTCGCCATCTCCGCGAGAGTACGACTGTCGTCTCTGAATGAACTTCTGGGTTACCAGAAACCCTAACGAAGGGTTTCTCTCTGTGCAACTGGGAATCGGCACTGACCCGTTTGAATGCTTGGAATCGGTACTCTGACTCGGTCTTTCAGGACCTAGTGACATTATTAATCATTTATAATTTTATATGCTCTGTTTCATAAGTTTGTAAACGATATTAATGAGACTTTTATACATAAGTTTCGTAAGTTTGTATAGACTATTAATAATAAGTTTGTATACACTATTGACATTATTTTTCATAAGCTTGTATTCATTTGTATGCTGTGTTGATGAAGAGGAAGCTGTATGCACTAATGATGGTGGAATTGTGGTATTATATGATTTATTGGCATAGCAATAATGAGACTTGTGATCATATAACAAGATATGGGGGACTTTTCTCGTCTGACTTATGCGTTAACGAACCGACCTAATTGTGATCATTAACAGAATGGTACGAACAAATAAAAGGTTACGAAAGAAATGAGTTCTCCATTGAACCAACCGTTACGATGTAACCGAAGTCCATCATGGGTGTGTACCTCCTTCCACTCACTTATTTATGCAAGATTAATTAGCTTAGTGGGTGGAATACCATGGGTTATGTTGTATATTAAGCCCAATACGCACAAAACCATGAAGAGGATTAACTCAAAATGCAAGGTATAATGGCTACTATCATCTAAGGAGAATGCACCCTCGAGTATCTGCAAACAATAATCATGCATTCTTTGTCACTGTTGTGTTTAACTCCCTAGTTTAGCCGTACATTCCTTCTTTAGTGACTAAGTGGGGTATATTACCGGTTTCACTTGTTCTGAAAATAATTTTACAGACTAAAAAATGGCATTGTAATTTATAAAAACCTAAGTTTTAATGACACGAGTATCACTCGCAGTCTTTAGGTGATTGAGTATTGGATCTTGATGATAAACATTAAAAATTAAAATTGACGAGACAATGGGGTTGGGCATTGAGACATAGGTCGCCATTATTTATTCGAAACCCTTAAGATTTAGCATGTGAATCATGTAATACTTTCAAAACTAATACAGATGTTGCCGGTGTCTTTTTGCCGCTAGCTTTGCTTTCTGAGACATGATTGTGTAGCCTATAGGCTTGAAATTAGAGTTCAATAAATGTCATGATCCTTGATGTATTGGATAAAGAAGAAAAAATTGCACAAAATGAATAAAGTCATGAAGATGAAGCTTTAAGGGTATTTTAGTAAAATACTTTAATATGTATTTTGATGAATGTTCAAAGTAATGTGTGCCTCAATAGGGGTCATGATCACACACAATAGGCTTCAGTCAACTAGTTTACTTATTGTAAGTGAAGATCAAATGGCCATACATAGTTATATTGAAAGGCAACTTAGTTTGACAATATGGTGGGCAAGTTGAATCATTGATTTAAAGCTTGGATATTCTATGACACTAAGATAAATGTATTCTCTAACATTATTCAAATATTTGTCTAAATTTGACCTCATTTTATTGGTTTAATAACTTCGTCAAATTCCTACTTACTGCCTTTGAGTATTTGAGGCTGAAATTATTGATGATTTAATGAGGATTACTTACATGAATATATTTCTATCCAACAGTGATATATTGAGGAAATGATGTAGTCAAGATACCTGAAAATTTCAGATTTCTTTTAAAGCTGAAATTGTGGCATAATGGATAGTTTTTACTCTAAACACTTGAGATGTATTTTGAACTTATGGAAAAATAGTAAATATAAAAATTCAAAGTTAAAAGGATTACTGTTTCAGAATGTCCAATCATAATCAACACATATGATTATTGGATTTTTGAAAAATTAACAGCATGCCCTTTTTAAATTTCTAAGCTCACACATAGACAGTTTTGAGCACTAATTTCAAACTCCCCTTCTCCATGCTCTCTAAAAATTGTTGTCCAAAAGCTAGAGAGATCTTTCACTCCTTGAAGCAATTTTCAAGCAGTGTTTCAAACATTTCTTCAAGAGGATATTTTTTACTAACATCAATGCAAGTCCATAGAACTTGGAATGGTGGTTTTTGGTGCAGGATGATTCAAGATTCAAAAGAAAGAAGGCTGGCCTCCAAATTCTACGCATCCTCGACCATGTGATAGTTTTGACATCTTTAACATAATTTTTATAGTTTTTTGAGATTTTTTCTAATTATGAGTATTTGTAACATCCAAAAAAATCCATAGAAATTAGAATCGCATCTTTTCGTTGAGTTTTAAAATAGTTACAAGGGTTTGAACTTGGACGCGGAGGAATTCGATGGTTGACTGAGTATGTAGAAAGATTGAAATCTAGACATTTATTTGATTTGATTTTGAATATTTTATCTGATATTACAGTTGTGTGTAATCGTGTTACAAAACCATGCCAGGTAGAATTGATTCATTTGGTGCATGAATGAAGAAGATATTTATTTATAAGCACCAAAGAGGACTTGAGGAAAGAAACACCATAAACAAGGGGGTATTTTTGCAGGGAAATCACAACTACATTTTCCATTTTTTTCTCTCTGAAGTAATAAATTTCTGAACTAAAAATATTATAGCTGAAATACATGCAGTTATCCATTGTCTTAACTACTACTTAAGTGACTATATACTAAGCGTTGTTGAGGAAAAATGCATATTTTTCAAAAATGTATTGTTCTTTCTGGATCTTTGTGGTCAATCAGGTTAAGGATTTGGGGGCCATGAGAAGAAGGCTTTAGGGCCCAAGTTGAAGTAGTTCAAGCAACATTGTTCTGTGGAAAAATTTGGGGGTTGAGGACGACAAAGCTTCATCGACATTTTTCTTTTTTGGTATCCTTTTTCAGCCCTATTTCCAAGTGATTTGTGCAGGGAGCATTCACACAAACACAATTGGGGCACATCATCACCTCGGGACGAATACCCCCAAACATCATTAAGGATTGCCTATGTTTTCTAAAAAAATAATTGTCTCTCTTTTCCTCTACCTCATTTACCAGGTAGAAATATCATAGGTTAATTAAAAGATAAAAATAATATAGCCATAGAACCTAATTCCACCCCCCCCTAGGTTATTCCTTAGCCACTTAAAATAACAAGTCATAATGAACCTAGAGTGAAGTAGATTAAGACCATACATATTTGCTAAGGAGATAAATTCACATCACTGAAGTCAAGCTTATTTGACCATTCAGCAAAAGATACCCTCCAAATGCCCATGAAAATCAAGATAAAAATCCATAGAATCAAGAAAATTAAAGCGGTAAGCTGACAATGTTATTCAAGTCATGTAGATAAAGTTATGGACTTACCAAGGGAATAATAACATCTTTTGAAATTGAATTCTTCACCAACCCCTTGCTTTGGGTCACTAGTATGATATCTCGAACCCATTTCAGCTAGTATTACTTAGTTATTTATCAAGTAATCAAAATCAATATGATAAATAACATTAAAATGGTATCATTGAGTCCTTTTGACTCAGCCAACTGATATATCGGAACAATTCATATAATATGGAAATAGAGAAAAGATTTGAACAACTTTAGATGGGCATTCCTCAATATGCATTCAAGTTGACGATAATCAATACAATATCATTGAGCTCGCAAAGGTGAAGCAGATTCCAGATAATCTTCTATAATGCTAAAAAATCAGGTCTAGATTGAATGCCCTATATTAATCCAGGCACATCCATGCATAACCACTTTACATGCTGATGATCGTCAATAAATGGACAGGACAATGTCCATCTTGAGGAGTTTAATTGCAACAGAAATAGGACTGAGTGCCTCAAATTATGTGATATGAGCGGATGTTTTAAACAATTCCTTACCTGGGTGCTAGTTTCACCTTATCTAGATAGAATTATTTCATTGTTCCATCATGACGGTCATCATTGGGCTGCATGTTACATTATGTTGCCATCATCATACTCCACATATTGAATTGCCAAGGAGTCAACTTTTGAGTGGTCCATACGACACCATCTCCATGGAGGACAACTCTTAAGATCCTCTTTTTTTATTCTTCTCTCTCTCAATGCTCGTATCACCTTTATTGTAATTTAAATCAGCTCTTTTTTCTATTGGTCCACATCACTCCTGAGAATGAAAATAAAGAGATATTCAGATAGATCATGATTGGCATCACGATTTGTGATGCCCTAATTGCACCTTTTTGCAATTATTAGTGTGTTAATAATTGCGGATGGTCGTGATTGGATGCCATTCGATTCATCAAATAGCGACACGTGTTGGGTGCTGGACACGACACTTCTTCATGAATATATTAAAATAAATCAATAAATCATTGTAAAATAAATAATATGTCATAAAAATATAATATAAATATATATTGAATTAGAAAATTCTTATCTCTCTGAATATAAGTCCGAACAGACATTAAAATATATTCTGAATTTGAAAATTAGGTTCTTTAAGAATTCAATGTTAAAAAATGTATTTAAAATCTGATTAAATCTAAAAAAATCATATTATCGATCTAAAAATAGGTTTAATCATTTATATATTGATAACACATATTTATATGTATTTTAATTCATGAAGAAGTGTAACTTTCTGATGATTAACCCCATAATTTATGTGTTATCAGGACCAAAATGAGATTTTAAATGAGAAAATCACTTCCCTAATAGCAACTGTGAACACAAATCAAAGGGTGCCTTTCTTAGAACCATGAGACTCTATATATAGGTAATGAATGAACAGAGAAGGTAAATATGTGATTACCATGAAATTTCAGCTCAAAATTTTGTATGGATCATTAGATACTGTCATTTTAACTTAGGGCAATATGAACAGTCCAGTTTTCTCTCCCCTCGTTGTTTTATGCGGTGGATTGCCAGAATGACACAAATTTTAGGAGGACCCAAAAAGTCAAAAAATCCTTAAAAATATTTAAATAAATTTAAAATTATTATTTATGACTTATGAAATTATTTTCTTTATGAATTTAATGTCACAAAAGTCCATAAAAGACCATAAAATGGGGGGAATCATAATTTCATTATAAAAGTATAATATAGCTCTAAATAAAATTATATAAATCAAAAAATATATTTTCTGATAAAATTTTAGGAAATAATTTTATGCAGTTGTGATCATTTAATCTAAAATAATGACATTACTTAAAAAATTATCATTTTCTAGTGACTATCAGATACATAATTGAATTACCGTCCCTGGCCATAGCTCTCGTGCCACTGGGTGCCAGATTTTAGCCATGGTGAAAGTGATCCAACAGTGCTGAGAAGTGCACCAAGAAGTCATCCATGTCCTCCATGGCCAATAGAGGCAAGAAAGAAATGGCAAAATACCCTTTAAGAGGATTGGGGCAGGTATTCCAAAGTTACAACAGCTTGTGGCGGCTTGGCTAGCTAAAGGTGGAAGAAAAAGAGCTCCAACAAGACCAGGAGTGGCACTTGCACAAAGGACAGAGTTCATAAAGGCAAACCGATGTTAGGGGTGGCTTTCCTCAACCCTTTCATTAAAAAAATGTGAAATCAGGGAAATTATGGTATTCTTTTTTCTTCTTGATGATGATTGCTATTTATTTATTGTTAATAACTATTTAAATTGGACAGTTAGTTTGGATCGAAGTTCTTAAGATAGCCTCATTGAGGCATTTCATCAAATACCTTGTGTTAATTTGGAATTCCAAGAATTCTATATTGTTTCTCTTCTATACTGTCTTATAAATAATGCAAAGAAATACCTAAATCTATAAATAAAATGCATTCAGTCTCTCTTCAATTAATCTACCCCCCAATCTTCGATTGAGACACAAAATTCTATATTAATCCCCTGGTATTGTTCCTCTCATCCCTAACCCGATTCCACTCTATTTGTTTTCTCTTATATATTATTAAAGAATCAAAATACAATTTTATTATCATTATCGATTTATTTTACTCTTATAATATCACTATTAGTTATTCTATTCAACTTACCCACTACCGTTCATCTCTTCAAAAATATTAAACTAGTATTTGTCTCCTAAAATTATTATCCTCATTATTCTGTCTTCCCTATTTAATCTACATGTTTCAATAAAGCATTACAACCCCTACCTTGACCCAATGCCTCTTAATATAACTCTGATGTAGGACAACTAATGAAAGGGCGACTGAGGGGGTGGATACGACAACGACGGATGTGGGGTAAAATAGACCACGAAAATCCACACGGACGAATTCAGAGTTTAAAATTAATGAAATACTGGTGGTGCAGCTCCGATCCTCGTCGAGGACGGGAGTACTGTCTTCACCCACCACGACAATGCCGAAGCACCAAAATCAATACCCAAAATCACGTCACGATAGAAACACTCGAAGAGAATTTAAGGAAAATCTAAATCAAAACAAATCTGACGGCGGTGGAGACTTCTCGAGGAATACTAGACGGAGAACACTTCGATACCTAAGAGTTCAGGCATACCTCGGCACAATAGTGCGTGAAGAGGATGCAGGAAATTATGATCGTGACGAGGCTGGGCAAATCCGAGCGTTGCGAGGCCCAATGGACGATGGGATCTGGACGTTGCGGGCGTTGAACGGCCCTGGTGGTGGGGAGACGGACGAGTGCAGACACGGCGAGCCATGGTAGGAGGCCTGACCGGGTGGTTGGGCGGCCTTAGGGTGACCCTAGGCGAGCAGCCAGGGGTGGCCCTTAAGCGGCCCTGGGCAGGAGGCCTGTGGGTGGCCTGGGGCACCCTTGGCAACCCTGGTTGGGGTGACCTGGGTGGCCCTTGGGCGGCCCCAAGCGGGAAGCCTGAGGGCGGCCTTGGGCGGCCTTGGCAAGGGCTGCCTGGGCGGCCCTTGGGCGGTCCTGGTAGGGGCTGCCTAGGGCGGTCCTTTGGGTGGCCCTGGGCGGAGAGCCTGGGTGGCCTAGGGATGGCCTTGGGCGGCCCTTGATGGGGCGGCCTCGGTGGTCCTTGGGCGGGCCCAAGCGAGCAGCCTGAGGACGGCCCTTGGGCGGCCTTGCGCGGTCTTGGTAGGGGTCGCCTGGGGCGGTCCTTTGGGCGGCCTGGGGAATGCTTTGGGTGGCCCTTGATGGGGCGGCCTTGGGCGGCCCTGCGTGGGCAGCCTGGGGCGGCCCTGGGTGGCCTGGGACGTCCTTGGTGGCCCAAGGTGGCCGGCCTGGGGCATCCTTGGTGGCCCAAGGTGGGCGGCCTGAACGACGACCTAGGACTGCCAAGAGCGAGGGACAAGAAGGGGAGAGAAAGAGAGAGAAGAGGGAAAGGAAGGAAGGGGAGGAATGGAGAGGAGGAGAAGGACGACGACCAACGATGCCAGGTGGTGGCGGCGGCGACGACGGCGGAGGCGGCGGAGGTAGGGTTGAGGAAGGGATAGGGAGGCTTGGGCAGTCCTCCAAGAAGAGTTCAACAAAAACTCGATTCTTGAATTATGACTGCCTAACTGTTTCTTGAAACAATGGCATATAGGCCTTGGAGGAAAGAGAAAACACAACTTAATGATGAGAAATTAAAGACGAGGGACGTGCTTCGTGTCACGCCAAGGGGCAGTTGTTGATCTGCCATTGGCGACGCGTCATGATGCGCGAAGGAGCGTGCGTGCGTGGAGACGTGCGTAGCGGAGACAGTTGCGACATGTCTGTGGCGAAGGTTTTGACTGTGGCGGTGTGTCCATGGTGGAGACGTTGACTTCGGTTGATGGCGGCGGCGCGTCCGGTGTCGATGCGATGGCGTCCACGCCACCAAACTCTAATCATATCGTTTATACTTTCATTATTATTATCTTGCTCGGTGTACAATATTTTAACTATCTTTAAGAGCAAGTCCCTGTGGAGATGACTTTACTCGCCCACAGACATCCCCAGTGACTTAAATAAATAGAAATTTTATATATTTAAAGTAAACTAAAATCACAACAGCATAAAAATTACATAACTTAATTTACTTTATGAGATGTCGCGCAGATTTCACCACATTGTTAATACGCTCCCCTTTATTTTAGTTTCACATATGATGCACAATCTAAGATGAGATTTGAATATAAAAACAAAAGACAAGTTCATTCAAACCTTTAAAATAATAACACTTTTATGATCAAAAAACCTTTCATGGAGTTGAATAGACTACCTTCTGGTTCCTCAAATAAGTACTTATGTCGTACAAGTGGTAGACATGTAAATGTATTCATGCAGTCCTTGACACATAAGATTTATTTTTATTATTCTCTATAAATAAAAGTAATTAAAATATACGATCTTCTCACCATTCCAGTTGCACTAAGAGGTAAGCATGATCAGGAAGAAGGAAGAAGAATGGGGGGAATCTATTGAGAAACTTACATAGGTTTGTCTTGCATAAGATTTTGGTTATTTTAATGGATAATTATTTTTTTAAATACAAGTATTTACTCTTTAAATATATATTCTTGTTCTAATCAACCTTATATATGTGACCTTCGAAGCTTAGTACCCATCTAGTTAATGACTTTGTAACCCCAATAACTGTCATTGGTAAACCTAATTCGTTATCTGATCATGGACTGATTTCAACCAGTCTAAAGCTCCAGTTGCCAACACGTAAGGTGCCAAATCACACTGCATGTTCCATAAGATACAATGTGTTTCATCAGCCCTTTCAGAGAACAAGTTTGCCACTGGTTATCATGTATGTATAATCCCTGTATGCATGACAATCAAATTACTTAAGTTATGATCAATTGTCAAAGCGTAATCATCATCCTAGTTAGGGCTAACATGGATATACTATTAGAAAACTCATTTGTGATATTTTATATTGACTTGACAAAGGGCTTTGTTGCGACATATTTATAGAGTATTTTATGCTCTCATTCTTATTAGGTATTGTGCTGTGATTGACATTCCCAAACTGATAATAACATATTAAGTAAGTTGAATAAAGAAGGAATATTATAAAATAATGTACGGACATGCCAATGATTAGATTACGTTGCTTAGTGATATTGTAATGAAACAATTCCTTGTAGGAATCTATTAAATATATTTAGATGTGTAGCCTCTAGGCGTATCCTCACGGCCCATAGTCCATTGAATCTCCTTGTTGTCTTATCAGTTAGTGCCAGTGGAGATCTGTGAAGATGTTCTTCCAATGTTGATCTCTCAAAGAATGGAGAGAGCAAAAGAAAATAGTAAGAAGAAGGATCGGGCATCCTTTTCATTCTCACCCCTATATTCCTAAGAGGAGCGCCTGTTCCTTTTACACTTAAATGAGAAAAAAAATCAAAACCCTTATACTTAAGTATATCTTCTAATCTCGAATAAACCTTATGCCTCTGACCCTTTAGACCAATATATTATTTTAGTAAATAACTCTAAGTCCCATGAACTCCATTTTTTGATGAAATATGTTAATGATGCTATCTTAAGAAATTTGATTCAAAATTTGATTAAAACTATCTCAATTACTATGAATCTATTCTTAATAAGAATTAAAAAAATTAATTAAAAATATATTTTAATGAACTTATATGATACAAAGGATTATAAGTGGCTATTAGCCCACATAATTCTATTATATATTGCTTACTTTATGCATTCGCCCTCGTTAACTTTATGCATTCAGAAAACTCATTTTATGATTTTATATTTCATTGTCTTATTAATATATTATAACCATTTACTTGAGTCTGTATCCTCCTATACTAAGGGTGGAAATTCTCATCTTGATCACTCAATCACTTTATGTAGGCTTATTTATGCATTTGGGCTATAAATCTAGAGATTATAGACTCCAAGCCATAGTTAGACACAAATGTCCATCCACAAGATGTGATGGGGGACCATCTCGGTAGCTGAACCACTGGACACCAACAACCTCATTATGCAGCCCGAGCCGACGCCCATGACCCCAACTTCAAGTATTCATGGTCATAAGCGTTGATTTATTTTCTTTTATTTTGATTTTCCTGAACGATTTAGATTGGGCTGTTGTGTTTGGGATCCTCTGTTGTTATTTTCTTTCATGTTTCTTGATGTACGCTGAAGGGGAAAACCTTGTCACGATATGGTTTTCCCCTATTTTTGGCCCACTTGGGCATCCTCCCCCCAACTATATAAAGGGACGACATGCCCAACGAAGCCTTAGAGTTCATTGGAAAATTGAAAAGCTCTTCTATGATTGGGCCCCTGCCTTCTCCCTTTGGGAGTTTATGATGTAATACGATACGGCCGAGATCGACGGCTCGTATTACGTCACAGAGATGCTCGATGACTATTCAGTATATCAATGAATGTGCGTTAAAAGCCTCAAGAGCGGAGAGGACCGGCCGACGGTGGGGCGACGATTCAGTAAATCCTAAGGTGACGACTAGGTCTGGGTCGACTCCAAGTGACCCGCAGAACCTCACGATCGAGCACGATGAGAGGGCGTCTGACTGCCCACAGGAGTTCACCCTCGACCACTATAATCGGGTCGTCTATCCCAAAGAAAATCCTAACCAGACTCGTAACAATAACAAACGGCAGAGGAAATCGATAGAGAAAGACAGCACTGCTAGGAGTAATAATACTGTAAATGAAGAGGAGATCGAGCGGGAACCTGGCGTAGGCGTGGGGCCTTGGAGAAGGTACGGCACTGGACCGATGAACAGAGCACGGCGTAGTCAACAGCTTTGACGGCCGTTGGTGGCGGTGCGCGTGGCGGCGGTGACGGGAGTCAATCACGGCACGTCGTCAGCCGAGAGCGCGCGCGGGGCAGTCGATGGCACCGTTGGACGCGCGTGGTGGACCATCGATGGTGCGCACGGGCAGCGGATGGCGCAGTTGGGCGCGCCGGAGCGATGGATGCCGAGGGGCTGAACGGTGGCCGCGAAAGTCCTTGAGGGCGAATCCGTCAGCAGTCCTTGGCCACAGGACTCGACGGGCCGGGAGCCAGTCGACCGGGGCACCGGGGTCCGGTGGCGGAACAGAAGCAGTGGGTGACGGTCCTGATCCGGCGATGCCGGCGGCGGAGCAGGGACACGAGATCCGGCCAGAGATGCCTCCGAGGACGGTCTGGTGACTCAGAGATGTGGCGACAACGATCTGGTCAGGTGATGAGTGTGACTCACGGCCAGGAGCTCGCTGGAGAAGACCGAGGGCGCGGTGCACAACTGAGAGATCACGGGCAGCGGCGGACGATTCCACGGACGGGCGTCCGCGATCGGGACCGGCGGCGACGATTGGGGTGGTGCTCAGGACTGGCGGCGGAGCTCCGGACTGGCGCTGCAGGCTTGGGAAGCAGGAGCTCAGCCCAGAGCTGGCGATGGCGGCTCAGACGGGCATAGGTGCGGTTCCTGTTCAAATGTGGACGGGGCAGCTCCACGGACGGGCGACGAGACCAGGCTGGCGGCAGATTTGAGCTCGAACCAGGGAAGATCGTCGGAGGGGAGCTGAACCGGCCAGAGAATTGACGGAGGTAGAAGAAGGCACCTTACTATTTTATTAACTCTAAGAACGGCAGGATGAAACCCAAAAAAAAAACGAATGTTCTGTATTCTTCCAAAAGACTCTCTCTTTGCCCTTGGGCATTGCCTTCCCCTTAAATAGGGGGGGGGGGAAGGGTGCCAAGAGGCTAAGCCCTCCTCTTTACACAAAATTTCAAAGAAAGAGACGAGACGTAAAGACGGGATCGGTCCAACACACGACTCCATCCTGAATTACAATTAAGCAAATAACAAAGAAACTTACTTTGAGTACTTAAATGCGGGGTCGCGTGCGTGGGTACGAGCGGCTCGGAGAGGTCGAACGTGTCCCGTGTCGGTGTCGTCGCGATGGTCCCCCATCAGTTTTTCTTTATCATTTTCTAGATAGAAAATCATGGGAGCTTCATCTACACGTCGCCAGATTCCCCACGTAGAGATCACTCCGTGGAAGAACCGCTCGTCGCCGACTTCTTCTCCCCTAATCGTCGTTGTTGCCGCGTCTTCTTGGAGCAATTTCAAGAAAGTCGCCTTGCCCCGATTGCCGGCCTGCAAGAAGCACGCTCTCTACTTCCATCCCTGCACGCCCGCGCCGCGCTGCCATCCCAACAGTCGTTGTCCGCCTCGTTTCCCCAAGAATCCTTTTCTTGTGTGGATGACCTTCCAAGAATGCAGTTTTTGGACCTTTCTTGGAGCAGATTCAAGAAAAGGCCCTCTCTTGGAGCTTTCTTGGAGATTCTTGGAACAGATTCAAGAAAAGGCCCTTTCTTGGAGCTTCTTGGATCAGATTCAAGAAAACGCCCTCTCTTGGAGCTTTCTTGGAGCTTTCATGGAGCTTATTGGAGCAGATTCAAGAAAACACCATCTCTTGGAGTTTCTTAGAGCTTTCGTGGAGCTTCTTGGAGAAGATTCAAGAAAATGCCCTCTCCAAGAATGCACGGCTTGCAAGGAGCACATCGGTGTCCTGCTTGCCATCGTCCCGACTCCGTTCTGGGCAATTGCCTCTCCCCCTCGCCGCCAAGAACACTTTGGGTCAGTGACCCTGCCAGATTCTACTGTTTCACTCACTTTTAGCAGTATTATTACTTTAGTGCTGTCTTGCGCTACTTGCTCCATTGCTGGTTTTATCGACGATTAATAGGATTAGCCACCTACTTGTCGAGAGGTAGAGATTTCTTGAGATAACGACTAAGGTCCCTGACACAAAAGGTCGTGGACATCTTTGGAATTCTCGGTGTCCGCTCACCTCATAGGATGTCTAGTTGGTCCTAGTGGGTCATTTGGAGTCTGACAGTGAATGGTCCACTCCCCAATCTTTAGTCGATTGTCGATCTAATCATCAATTGCCATGTCTTTCTCATTGGTTTTTCACCATACTTCGCATACATTGTATCTCTTACATTTCATTTGTAGTCTCGCCTGTGTTGTAACACGAGCCGACCGGTCCCGACACTCATTGTGGGACTTCAAAATGTCCTTAGTGTCTCAGGTCTGGCTGCATACACAATTGTGACTTAAATAAACTTGCATTATATTTCAGTATAAATCAATTGAAGGATTTTTATGGATCAATTAAGCGAACTACTTCTCTAACGAGTACTCACCATCTCCTCTAAGTGTCTCTACATAAGTGGTTATGGGACCAACCATCACCGTCATATGAGCTGGAAGTATATGTTGATATTTTATTAGTATATTTCAGTATCCTTATTGAATATATAATAAGTGCGAAGATATCAGATATCTATTTAAAGATAAGTGATCACGTTATTATGACAGGGTCTTGATTCACTCGGGATTTCAAACATCCTTGGACTTCTTAATAAACATCATATGCTGATCTTAAATAAGACATAGATTAGTGAATGGCTTGTGGCCTGTAAACTAAACCATCTACCTTCCCATCTTCCTATGGGTCCTTCTAATTCTAGCTTCCTACAATAATTTTTTTTAAATAGTCCTAAATTCTGTCTCCTTTAAATTAAGCCTTGTTGGCTAGCATCTTATATTCTAGTTTTCAGTGAGTGATTATGCCTTCACCATCATAGTGGTCCAAAATTATTCCCCCATGAGATATTTCGATTATGTTCATCTCTTAGGGATTCTATCCCTCTTAAAAAATGACTAATTCCCAATTATGGATGCCATGGTGAGGGTATTTCCTACTCACAACCCAAAAATTCCAAAATCTCACTACAACTGTCCTATGTATAACCCTTATTCGCTTTTATATAGGCATGTCTGATACCTACGATGTAGACATTTCCCATCGCATTACAATATTGAAAATTTGGACTTAAATTTCAGAAAAAAATATTTCGTTCTAAATCATAGGATGTGAAAGGTAAAATTTTCATATTGAATTTCTCTTTTGCATCTCTGAAAAATTACAGGAACTTCAATTTTCACAAACTCATTGAGATGTAGTTTATCATTCACCAATTTTGATATATGTGGAGTCAATCCTGAAATTCATTGTTTCAACAATAGGATCATCTATTATAATGTTTATTTGAATTTTATAAAGTTCTCTTCATTTCATTCTCTTACCGTTTTGATTTGGTGGAAGGGTATACTTTTTATTTACTCTGCATTGAATTAAAAATAAGTACAATGCAATATATATTTAGATAAACTCATTTTTTAGGATGTTTACAGTCGTCTCTCAAATTTATATTTAAGAAACAATTTACAAATTTCACACACGCGATCTAATGGAGAGTGTGTGTTAGGGAGTCTCAGAGATGGAAAGAAAGATAGAGAGAGAGTCTGATAGAGTCTCATATAGTGTCAGAGAGTGTTGCAGAGAGTCAGAGAGATAGATAGATAGATAGATAGAGATAGATAGATATATAGATAGAGACATAGATATATAGAGAGAGATATATATAGATAGAGAGATAGATAGATAGAGAGAGAGATGGATAGATAGGTAGATAGAGATAGATAGATAGATAGACAGAGAGAGAGATAGATAAAGAGAGATAAATAGATAGAGATAAATAGATAGATAGATAGAGAGAGAGATAGATAGAGAGAGATGGTTAGATAGAGATAGATAGATAGAGAGAGATATATATATATATAGATAGATAGAGATAGATAGATAGATAGAGATAGATAGATAGAGAGAGATATATAGATAGGTAGAGATAGATAGATAGAGAGAGATATATAGATAGATAGAGATAGATAGAGAGAGATAGAGATAGATAGACAGATATATATATATATATAAATATATAGAGAGAGACAAAAGGGGAGAAAGGACGCAGATTATTTTATAGATGTTAGGGACATCAACTTAACCAAAATCTTCAGCAAAATTTTTACGCGGATAATGGACCAATCGAATTCAAAAAGAGCGCCTAAAAAGCCTTTTGCAGCTCCAGCCGCGAAGTGCAGTGCCCGATTTGCCATCATATCAGCATCTCCCACCAAAAAGGGCGTCGATTCAGCTCGCAATCATCCAAAAGTGAAATCTTGGGCTCTTTTCTTGCTGCAATTCCGGTTTTGCAGGAATTTGGTTGCATAGATTCGGCGGAAGACGCTGCAAGGACTCGTCCCAGATACAGTCGCAAGCTCTTGAATCCGAGCCCGCAAACACTGTCCGAAATTGTCTTAATCGAGCTGCAGTTCATCCACTGATGGGACGGAGAAGAGTCGGAAGATCGATTTGGCAGTTTGGAAATGATAATCTATTCTTTTCCTCTTCTGGGCAGTGTTTATTTCGGCTAGTTTTGCCGTCCGAGTTGGTTTTGTTCTTGCTGCTGTCTCTGGCTGGATCCGTGAAAGGAGGTGACCCTTATGTTTACTATGAATGGGACGTCTCATATCTCTCGGTTTCGCCTCTTGGTGTCAAGCAACAGGTTCTCCTCTCCGTTTTAGCTTCTTTCAATCTTCCCCATAATTTCTTTCTCATATCGTTCTTTCTGTTTGTCATCAGTTTCTTGTGGAACTAGCGCAATCATGGTTTCTTTTTTCCATTATTGGTCTGAACCCAGTAGGATACACGAGCCAATTTCCACATTTTGCTTTCTATTTTTGGAGCTGGTTAGAAATCTCCTAGAACGAAGCAAAAGTACTACTATTGATACTCTTGTTGCTGATTTTGACGGGCGATTGCTCTTGCTCTCTTTTCTCCACGTCTCTCTGATTAGAAATGGAAATTAGTCCCTGGGCATGACTGAGAAGACCTACCTCGATCTTTCTTTGTTCCCCTATAATAATGTTCAAGGGGTGGCTCCAAAGCGAGAGAAGAATGGCGTCTTGTAGTAGTATGGAGCAAGTTGAAGATCCCGCCAAGGGGAAGACTGTGTTACAGCTGGTGTCTGTGTTGACAAAAGAATGCTGGGAACTGGTTGATATTGGTTGTATTTGGTGATCTTTTGAGCGTATGAGTTCCTCTACGACACTGCATAAACTGACTAAGGCATTCCCACCATGAAGGCAAGGTCAAGTCAGGAGGGATTCAAATGTATAAGCTGACTGATCAACCTTTGGTATCAATATATATTGACTGGAGTGGACTCTTCTCACAATCCTAGCTTCTGATTCGGGTCAAAGGGCAGTGATGATGGCTTTCAGTCAATCATTTCCATCTGTGTCAATATATCCAGAGTATAATTTCTGTGAGTTATGTAACTGGTCGAGTGCTTTAGTCACAAAGGCTAGGGATAATGTCAGACTCGGGGTAAGAATTTTTCCATCATCATTCCCAGTAATGATGTTATTATAGATGCATACTAGTACAATGACAACCTGATAAGACTCTCGATATCACCACAAAGAGAACAAATAAATCTCCTCTGAAACCCTTCTTGAAAAGGTCGTTTCATCGTACACAATCTCTAGGATCAATCAAGGAGCAACAGCTGAATACCAGAACAGGAGTCCAATGAGAAGATTGAGAGGGGACCCAGAAATTGAAAAGAAAAGATGAAAGCCAATCAGAAATTGCTCAACCAGCCAATAGGATCTCCCGCTGGCCCGAGCGCCAGAGTGACTCCAAGTTTTAAGAAGAATTGATGCCTTCCTTCCTTGGCTTCTGCCTTCATCTAGAGCCCCCTTTTCTATCCATAGGTTGCTTTATTCAGACTTCCACATGTGCCCTATTGGGTTGCACGTGTGATGTCCCTTCGCTTGTTTTTTCTTTGATAGGTTTTCATGAGGCTCTTATCACAACCTTTCAACTAGAAAGAGTTTGATAAACAAAGTACGATCTCCTTTGCTGGGTTGATATCCTGTTTCTTTCATAGCATGGCACAATTTCCCAGACATGATCTGGGGGACTGCTTGAGACAACACAATGCTTTCTTCAACCTGCATACGGGTCCTCTGGGTGCCTGTACATCTTAGCCCTAAGGTATTTGCATGTAAATTTTCTCATGTAAATCACTGCAAAGAAATGCATTCTTTGCGCCATACTGTTACAATCTCCAGTCCATGTTGGCTCCCACAGCTAGAAGGATTCAAACTGGGCCAGCTTGGCCCCTGGAGCAAAGTGTCTCTCCATAGTCAATGCCCTAAGACTGTGTGTACCCCTTTCCCTGCAGTTGAGCTTTCATTTCAACAATTCATCTACATTATGCTTGACAGCATACGGCCATCAACACACACGACCTTTTTACCATCAGTAAGGGATACAATGGTCCAAGAGTCATACTGATACCAGAAATTCTTTTATTAACTTTGCAATGGGTAAATTTTGAATAGGGCTCGTCTAATATGCGCTATGTTGGAATCACAATGCAAAACCAAGGAAGAATTCCAATCTGTCCTCGTAAGCAAAGGAGAAGCAAAAGGAAAAAAAATGCAGATAGAGGTTGTCTTGTCTCTCCTCCCATTGTGGTGGCTCCACCGCTTCAGCCTCCTGGCCTCCTACGGATCTTGATCCTGATTCTTTGAAATAAATGACTGCCCTCTGCCTTCTCGGCGCTGGTGTTATTTATTGAGAAATGACATGTGCGACCCTTCCCCAGCTTCCAAGCGAGCTCCCCATTGTTTTAGTCTTCTCGGACAACTTCTGTTAAATAACATATTACATTCATTACGAGGGTGTCCATCTCCACATCCATTGCGTTTTTCTTAACTTTTTTGATCACCTTATAAATGGAGCAGAACCCAATTCCCACAATAAATGCTTGGTAGTCAGCGGAGGAGATCTTATTGAATGCAGTGAGAAAATGGTTTTAAGGTAATTGAGTACATGCCCTCTACAGTTTTTGTTTTTCCATTGACCGACTATGGTCATAATTCCGCATCACCTGCGCAGATTGAGCACCCCTTTCCTCTGATTCTGTGTAACAGATACTGGAGGAGCCCGGTCTATTGGTTTGACTCTGTCATCGGATTCATTGCTGTCATACATGAATGTCTATTCCATAGCTTGTACACTTGTAATGTACTCCAATATCTGCAGACTCCAACCTCCAATGTCGAAATGGCATTGCAGTAGGGTCCACTCCCTGCCCTCTTTGGGCTCCCTTTTCAGATGCACCCTTGGAGAAATATGGCTCCAACTCATTGAATGTAACGTCCTATGATATGAGCAATTTTTTGAACCAAGGATGACAACGCTTGTGCCATTTTTAGGTCAGTGTATAGCCAACAAACATTCACTTAACTACTCTTTGACTGAGCTTGTTGGGGGGATTGTATACTGATATGTTCTTTTCAAGAAAATATAAAAAGCGAGCCAATAAAACAATCAGGTCCATGTCAGCTCAAGAAGAATCAGGGGCCTAGGAACCTATAAATAAGGTTGGGGAAGGAGGCAACAGATGAAATCACAAAGCAGTTGCGGTCCCGTTCAAGAAGTACGGGAAACGCTGGAGAGCAGGAGGAGCCTGCATCCAGAAGGACGGATCGCTCGATCCTTGGTCCTGGTATCGAGAATTCCGTGTTCTTGTATTCACATTGTCCAAACAATTGTATCTCCCTCTCTTGTTCTGATCAAGAATTACATTGAATTGATAAGAGTTTCTCTCTAGAAGACAGAAGAAGATCAAATGTTCATTCGATTTCAATTGATGCTATCATATAGAAGGAAAAATGCTGTGGATTCAACATCCTGGCTTTTAGATCAGTTCTTATTTGAGCATCATAGTAATGCGGTAACATAAGATTTCATGGGCTCTCATAGCTAAGATAAGATGTTGTGGAAGCTGATTGATCAGGTGCCCTGCTGTCAATAATGCTTCACCCCAGAGGTACTTAGGTACATCTTGATGAGTAACTCTCGCAACGCTCAGCAACGCCATTTTACTGTGGGATGTTAATGCATGATGACTCATGGACGATGCCTTGCACTTGACAGTAATATGACATCATCTGGCCTGAACTTCCTCACCTGAATGCTGAGTTGGGTCTTCAGCAACGAGAGAAAGTGTTTCACAACCTCAGTGACTTCTGATTTGTTCTTGAGGAGATATGCCCCTTACTAGTATTACAAACTACGTTTCCCATTTGAAGACAAAGAGGTATGCAGTCCCCAGACAGCTGTGTACAAGGTGAAACAGACTCTCTGCTCCCTTTTCTTCTTGAATGGAGAGCGTTTATGTCTGACACACTGGCAAGCATTACATAACAACTTAGAAAAGTCCATATTGCAAGTAAATACATGGAATCTTTTCCCTAAAGAGTTCAAAGGAAAGATGACCCTATGAGAATGAAACACTTTGACTTGTTCTACATAAGGAAGACTGTCTTCTTCAAGTTGTCCTCCATCTACCATCAGTGCAATTTTTGTGACATCATCCACGTTCAGCAGTCCATGTTGTTTTTCAATTGCTCCGATCCTTCAGTTCAACTTTGTGTTTTATACAAGACAACCAGTGGAGTCCGATGCCAGTGAAAGGCACACATTCTTTACCAACTTCTGAGGACAAATTAATTGTGCCTTTTAGTTTAGCATCATGGAGAACATTTTTAAGAAGAACCAAGCCTCTGATCTTTGCTATACCAATGACCGTAACTGATAGTATTTCTCCGCTGCAGTTAGCACGCGTGCCTACCCCAGAGAAAATAGAGTGATCAACGAATTTGGATAGGAATGAGAATCATATGACCCGTTGCTCCAGAAAAACAGCCAAATTTTCATGTTGAAGGAAGCAATATACTCACCAATGCATGACATGGACATGCTTTCTTTGTCAACTGAGGTCTTCCAACTAATCCAACTTTTCCTTCAAGTCGAGGAAATCAGAAAGTGAGAGTTGGGGCCATGATCTGCACTTGTGGATGGTTCATTGCCATACAACCCCTTAGTTGTCATGACATGAGCCTGGCTATGGCAAGGTGGTTGATATGATGAAGTATCCAATAGGAATGTTCTGGGACAATCTTCCCTTCTAGCAACAAGAATCAAGGAAAGAATATTTGGCTAATGGATGTTCACAGAATCAATCCAGAACAACCTGTAAGTTCAAGGATATAGGAGAGAACAGAGATCAGGAAGAAGAGTAAGATACACTTCGAGAAGAATCGTGGATTTATCTCCTCCCTTTTGGTCGCTTCTCTTGCATTCCTGCCTTCGGCTGTAGCTTCGGACCAGGAAACATTCTCTCTTGAAAATAATTTCCCCTTTCTCGTTCGCCGTCTTCTTTATTTATAGCTTCAGTCACACATGTCACCTATTTCTCCTGATTTTGGATTTGGCTCATCAGGGCGCCTTACTCAGCATTGAGCCCCACGAGGAATCTACAGAGTTGATCTTGCATACCATGCTCTCGATGCATGCAATTTGTGCCATGGACTAGTCTGTAGTTTTCAACTTCACCCCATGGAGACTCCAGCTTACGTACATACTGTTGACCTGTCCTATCACCCTGCTATAGTCATGGGGCCTCAGTGATCAACTCATAAGTCCTCCATGAATTTGCTTTCTTCATGAAGTTTTTGTTTATTTGATTCCAGATTTTTTGTAATATCTAGGAGAAAATAATTTGGATTTAAAACATTTGTGACTGCCAAGAAGCCATGCTTTAATAAAAGACTAGAGAACATTTTTCACTGCATCATCCATCTCTCCAAGAAAAAATGTCAGACGTCGGCCTGTCAACAGTCCGATGACACCCCATAAACACTCCTTTTATGCAGGCATTTCCAATTGTCAGCTCTGTTGGAGCAGAACAGACCAGCAACCAGCCTCCACAGTTAGGGTTCCAGAAAGGAAAAAATACAACTTCAAATTCGTGCTCAAAGTCTGGGGTTTAAATACCCATGACTTACATTGTAGGCTTGGGCCCAGGTGCGGGCATGGAGTGGGCCAAAGACTAGGCCTGGGCCGGGATCGAGTTTAAGTGACTTAATTCACATAAACAGTGAAATTAAAGATACAATTAGGGGCTCTGTTTAACACCCATGTACACCGTAAGTGACCGACCGTACCAACTCTTGTTGGTTCATGGATATCTGGCATGTCAGATGCTGCTACAGTCCATGCTTGTTGATGAAGTTCACCCTCCTGGCACTGTTCTTTGTTCGTTGTGCCACACCAGATGCCACTATGTAGCACCTATGCAGATGTGGATCAAGCTCCTGCATGTTCTGGTACCATGTCGAGGATCTCTTGTTTCCCTGATGAGCAAAACCCAAGTAAAGAAAGAGAAGAAAATAACATTTGACATCTTTCATTTCATTCAGACATGGTTTAGATTATAGATGGGTCCTCTGCTTTCTTTATTCTGGTAAACATGGAAAACATATGCTGATGTGGAAGTAACTGTTATTTGCGTAGAGTTTAATATTGTATACTATTTCTAGCTAAGCCATGGGAGAGAGGCCTAGATAATAATCTTTTCAATACATTAAGGGCAAATAACACGTTAAAGTTCCGCTTTATGAAATTAGAGAAATTGATAGTCATAACCGTTTCTTGGATCATTAAGGGAAAATATACCCTTGAATGTACTGAATTAGCAGCTGTTCATCGTTTCTCTTGAATCTTGATCCTTTCAGTAGAGCTCCTGGGATTGTATAAGAAATCTCAGATGATGATGACTATCACCATCAAGTCCCTGTGTGTCGTTGAGCTAGAAAATGACTATCACCATCAAGTTTTGACTCATTCCTTATCTGATAAACGGCTTTTATCATTTTTAATTGTTTTTCTGGGAACTGTTGATGTCTTTCTGTCACTTAATTTAATTGATTTTTTCAGGTTATTGGAATCAATCGGCAGTTTCCTGGGCCTACACTTAATGTGACAACAAACTGGAATGTTGTTGTGAATGTTCACAATAACTTAGACGAATCTTTTCTCATCACATGGTATGGACGTCGTGTTAGATCATGGAAGATATGTGTTAGGATTTAAGCTAACCAATGGGCCCGAGGCCTTTGTGTAAAATGTAATAGATTAACTCTAGGATTACGAATAAAAGACTAACCTAAAATGAAGGGCCCATTAAGGGCCCACTAATTATCCACTAAGGGCCCATTAAGGGCCCATTAGTGGGAGGTCCGAGTAAGGCCAATATTAGGCCCTTTATGAGCCTAATATTTACTGGGTCTGAGATATCTCAGGCCCAGGCTCCAACGGTCAGAAATTCTGACCGTTGGACAGCTATCTCCTTCAACGGTCATATTTTTCGAAAATATGACCGTTAAGGGGATTCTCTCTCTCTAGTTTAAAGGTATAAAGGGGCCTGTTGAAGAAAATAATAGATGATGTTTTTTGCCCCAATTTCCTGGCTGTGTCACTCTCTCCCCTCTCTTTTCTCTTCATTACTGACATGGTATCAGAGCAGAGATCGATCTGAGCCTGCTGCAGCATTGTTTGAAGCCCTGATCGAAGTCTATTGAAGCCCTGATCGAAGTCTATTGAAGCCCTGATCGCAGTCTTCATTGAAGCTTTGTTTGAGGCTCTGTTTGAGCTCAGATTTCTGTGTTCCTTTCCCTAAAATTCTATGGGAAAATCCAGAGCCAGAGCAGAAAAAGAAGCTGAGGAGCTAGCCTCCCTAGCTGCCTCCACTCCAGCAGCAGCTCCAGCAGTACGTGTTTCAGCCGCTGCCATGCAGTTCACCACACCAGTCCAGGGAAGGCCTGTCCTGCCCGACCTGGACATGAAGTACAACGGCATAAATGGCCAAACATGGGTCACTATGGCACAAAGAGCTCTCAAGGCAGCCTATCTTGGGAGACATTTGACAGGAGAAGCTCCATCAGAAGATGATGCCGGATTGGAGGTATGGGAGTCGGAAGAGGCTCTCATTACGAACTGGATGATAAAGAACATGGAGGATGAACAGAAGAAGGATTATCTTTTGATCGACAGCGTCCGAGACCTCTGGTTAGAGGTAAACAGATCGTGTGCAGAAATGCACAGCGACTTTCGTGTCTATGATCTCCGCGAGCAAGAGCGGACACTAAAGCAGGGAAATCTGACGATTTCCACCTATTCAGCAAGGCTAAAGGCGATTTGGCGGGAATTGGATCTCCTGTGGCCCACAGGGGATAAAAATTCCCCCTCGTACATCCGAGAGGTGAAGTTCAGAACTCTACAATTCCTAATGGGCCTCAACTCCGAGTACGAGACCCTCCGGAGCCAGCTGCTACACCGGGAAAGATTTCCCACATTAGCAGAGGCAATTTCAGAACTCCAAGGAGCAGAAAGCAGGAAGAAGTTAGGTAGTAAGGGAGGAGAAACTCCCAAGCCTACCGTTGCAGCCCACCTAGCAAAAAGAGAGCCCCAGCCTGCGGCACCTCCCCAGCAACCCAAAGCCCCTCCAAAGGAAGGTAATACCTCAGAACTTATCTGCGGGTATTGCAGAAAGCCCGGGCACATCAAGCGAGACTGCCGAAGGCTGGCGTGGAAGGAGGAGCAGATCAAGAAAGGGACCTGGAACCCAGGCCAGCAGAAGAAGGCCTATGTGGCCAGCGAGGGAGACCAACCACCCTCCACCGAGAATGAGGAAACCGGGAGCGACATCCAGAAAATGATTCAAGCTGAAGTAAGCAAAATCCTGCAGAAAATGAGCTCAACGTCCCTCGTGCAGTCTGGTAAGTGTTTTGCATTTACTACTTTTACAAATTCTCAACCTATTTCAGTATCATGGGTGTTGGATTCAGGGGCGACAGACCATATGTCACCCCACAGATCCTTATTTCGAACTTATGAGTTTGAAAAAGGAAATCTTAAAGTTTTCACTGCCAATGGAGGAGTCTTACCGGTAGAGGGAAGAGGAACAATCCTCATTAAAAGGAAAGTCCTGAAGGGGGTACTCCACGTACCTGAATTGAAGGCCAATCTTTTGTCTTTAATCCAGCTAGTGGAGAATACCGGATGGCGGTTCTCCTTGGATTCTGACTGTTGTTTTTTATGTGTAAAGGACACCGGACAGAAGATTTCATCTGTTAGCCGGAGAGGCGGTCTTCTCCTGCTAGATGAATCATGGGAAGGAGGGGGGGAGTCGATGGTCTATGCTGCCCAGAGCGAGGAGCGGGTCATCCTTCTCCATAGAAGATTAGGACACCCCTCATTTCATACCTTAAAACAATTGCATCCTCATTTGTTTAATGGAATTTGTTTTGAAAACTTAAT
Organism: Wolffia australiana; assembly: GCF_029677425.1. Lineage (NCBI taxonomy): Eukaryota > Viridiplantae > Streptophyta > Magnoliopsida > Alismatales > Araceae > Wolffia > Wolffia australiana. Next base: position 6,652,021 of record NC_135847.1, on the reverse strand, counting down.
TTGTGACAGTTGCCAATTCGCTAAACTTAACCGGTCCCCATACGTCAGTACGAACCACAGAGCCTCCTCGGCCTTCGAGTGTGTTCATAGTGATGTATGGGGCCCCTGTTCCATATCTGGATTATTACACCAGAGATGGTTTGTCCTATTTGTAGATGATTTCACGAGGTATACATGGGCATACCTAATGAAATCAAAGGCAGAAGTACCGTCTATTATTCTGTTGTTTTGCGAAATGATTCAAAATCAGTTTGGAAAAAGAATTAAATGTCTGAGATCCGACAATGCCAAGGAATACTTCTGCGGAGAAGTAAACAACTACATGGAAAAGAAGGGAATTGTCCATCAATCTTCATGTGTAAATACCCCTCAGCAAAACGGGCTTGCTGAGAGGAAAATTGGTCATATTATGACGTCGGCCAGGGCACTCCTGTTTCAAGGAAATTGCCCTAAATACCTTTGGACTGAGGCAGTAGCTACGTCCACACACCTCATCAACAGGACAGCATCAAAGACATTGGGACTCAAGGCCCCAATTGACAATTTATCCTCTGAATTTCCCAACATAACTTTAAAGACTAACCTGCCGGCCAAAGTATTTGGCTGTGTTGTGTATGTTTATGTCCACAATGCAGGAAAATTGGATCATCGGGCAGTGAAATGTGTGTTTTTGGGTTACTCTACCACGCAGAAAGGGTATAAGTGCTATAATCCGGAGTCAAGGAAAGTGTACGTTTCTGCAGATGTGCAATTCGACGAAGTCAGAATGTTTTATGGGACAGCAGACAGATCTGGAGATTACTTGGAATCAGAGGAAGGAGATGCGGAAGGTGGGAAGTCCAGTCGATTGCTAGAATTAAGGGATAGTGAAGAGGAACGTGAAGAAAACACTGTGCCGGATATGACAGAAAAAGAGGGACCTCACCCGGTAGTGGATGCCGTAAGCGAAGAACAAATATCAGCAGAAGAAGCAAATCAAAGCAACCATGGATGGCCGATTGCAGTTAGTAAAGGTACCCGGAAGTGTACGAAGACCAAACTATATCCGGTAAGCAACTATGTCTCCTACAGTCGTTTTTCCCCAGAATATAATCAAGTGGTGCAGGCCTTGATAGCTGTGTCTATCCCAAAGAACATCAGAGAAGCTCTGACATCCCCAGAATGGAGAAAGGCAATGGACGAGGAAATGGAAGCACTTGAGAAGAACGGCACCTGGGAGGTCGGTACCCTTCCAATGGGAAAAAAGGTAGTCGGTTGTAGATGGGTCTTTACGGTAAAATACCACTCAGATGGGTCAATAGCAAGGCACAAAGCCAGACTGGTGGCCCAGGGGTATACGCAGTCATATGGGATTGACTACAATGAAACGTTCGCCCCTGTTGCGAAACTAAACACGGTCAGAATTCTGATTGCACTGGCAGAAATCTACAAGTGGAAGTTACACCATTACGACGTGAAGAATGCTTTCCTACATGGAGAACTTGAAGAGGAGGTATATATGGCACAACCTCCTAGATATCAGGTGAGCGACAATCCCAGGAACGTCTGCCGCCTCAGAAAGTCTTTATATGGACTTAAGCAGTCTCCCAGAGCATGGTTCGGAAAGTTCTCTAGGGCCATGCTGACAGCAGGATACTTTCAGAGTGAAGGAGACCATACACTCTTCATAAAACATGTTAAGGAAGGTATGGTAGCAATATTAATTGTGTATGTGGATGATATAATTATAACAGGGAATGACGACGAAGAAATTCAGAAACTGGAAAGGTACCTATCGTCATCATTTGATATTAAATCACTGGGGCCTCTAACCTATTTTCTAGGAATTGAAGTTGCCTACTCAGGGACTGGGATTGTACTGTCTCAGCACAAGTACATCCTAGATCTGTTGAAAGAAACCGGTAAGCTGGACTGCCGCCCAGCCGCCACACCAGTTGACATTAATGTCAAACTAAAGGCACAGCAGCATGAGAGGGATGCTCCGGTGGACAAGACATCGTTTCAGAGACTCATTGGTAAGCTCCTGTACCTCAATCATACGAGACCTGACATTGCATTTGCAGTGAACTCCCTGAGCCAGTTCATGAACGACCCACGGGAGTCTCATCAAGGCGCAGCAGACAGAATTTTAGCCTATCTAAAAGGAACTATTGGACAGGGACTATTCTTCCGAACAGGAGGTGAGCCAAGTATTACTTTATACACTGACTCTGATTATGCAGGGTCCTTCGAAGACAGCCGCTCTACTTCTGGGTACTGCAGCTTCCTTGGTGGTAACCTCGTTACATGGCGAAGCAAGAAGCAGAAGGAAGTTTCCCTCTCAAGTGCTGAAGCAGAGCTTCGAGCCTTGAAGAAGGGGGTCTGCGAAGGCATGTGGCTCAAGGGCATCTTGAAGGACCTACACTTATACAACCGTAAGGGTATGATTTTGCAGTCATACAGCAAGTCAGCCATTGCAATGGCGAAGAACCCAGTCCAACATGAGCGCACAAAGCACGCACGGGTGGCGAGACATTACATCAAGCAGAACATTGATGAGGGGCATATCGTCCCACAATATGTACCTACGCTGGAGCAGACCGCGGACATCTTCACGAAAGGCATCCCAGGCCCTCAATTTCAGGCGTTGGTGTCCAAGTTGGGCATGATCAACATCTATACCCAACTTGCGGGGGGGTGTTAGATCATGGAAGATATGTGTTAGGATTTAAGCTAACCAATGGGCCCGAGGCCTTTGTGTAAAATGTAATAGATTAACTCTAGGATTACGAATAAAAGACTAACCTAAAATGAAGGGCCCATTAAGGGCCCACTAATTATCCACTAAGGGCCCATTAAGGGCCCATTAGTGGGAGGTCCGAGTAAGGCCAATATTAGGCCCTTTATGAGCCTAATATTTACTGGGTCTGAGATATCTCAGGCCCAGGCTCCAACGGTCAGAAATTCTGACCGTTGGACAGCTATCTCCTTCAACGGTCATATTTTTCGAAAATATGACCGTTAAGGGGATTCTCTCTCTCTAGTTTAAAGGTATAAAGGGGCCTGTTGAAGAAAATAATAGATGATGTTTTTTGCCCCAATTTCCTGGCTGTGTCACTCTCTCCCCTCTCTTTTCTCTTCATTACTGACATTCGTGTACATGCTATTTAACCAACCAATTACGCCATGTGTTTTGACAAAAGAAACCAAGTGTTTGACTGATGAATGATCCAGGAACGGCATACAACACCGAAAAAATGCTTGGCAGGATGGTGTCTCGGGAACAAATTGCCCTATTCCTCCTGGTTGGAATTGGACCTATGCATTTCAGGTCAAGGATCAAATAGGCAGTTTCTTCTATTTCCCGTCAATTAATTTTCACAGGGCTGCGGGTGGCTATGGGGGCATCGTTGTGAATAATAGAGATATCATTCCATTGCCATTTGGCTCTCCAGATGGAGACGTCACCCTTGCCATCGGTGATTGGTATAAGACAAATTTCAAGGTCAGATTCTCTTTCAAACAACAGTCCTCAACTTCTCTGGGGTTACTTCCGTCAATTAAGCGCTCTAGGTGCATTGTGATCTTTTCATGCGGACATGTTTCCTACCAAATTTCATGAGTGGGTTTTTCTCTCTGAGAAAACGTGATAAGTAACTTAAACAATCCCCAGGCATGTTTCAGGCATTTTAGACCACTAGAGGCATTTTGGGTTTCCCACTCAGGCGTGTTCCCTTTAAATAGTGTACAAGACAAAATTTGTTCTACTTCAGGCATCATGTCCTTTAAACAGGGTATACGACACAATTTAAGGTCTGATTTTACTCTTTCAGAAAACATTTAAAGCTACTAAAATGTTCCCGAACCCCTCCTGGGGTATTTTTATCATTTTAACTCTTACAGGGCATTTTGTTCTTAGTCCATCCTGCCGCTTCTCTCCTCACTTGGCAAGGTCCACCCTGTCATTATCCTTTTCCCCTGCAGAAGTTCTCTCTTTCTAGCAGACCGTCCTCTGAGCTCTCTTCTTCCCTTTTTCGTGATAAAAACATGATAAGTGCTTCAGCAAGTCTTATCAGAGGAGGTCCAGGTGTGTGGGAAACGGTGTCCTGTTATGATCGCCATGGAGATCTAAAAAAATCAAGAAACGGTACGACGGATAGAGAGGAGAATAGGAGAGATGGAAGAGGTAAGAGAGAAGAAGAGAGAGCGATAGGTGAACAAACTCTCAAGAACCTCCGAATCGGGAGTTCTTGCTCTCACGAAAGCCGAATACAGCTACTCATGCCAAGAAACCACAGGGTAATCATTCATCAAAAGTCCCTCTAATGACCTTACAAGGGGGTATATATAACCCTACGATTTCAAGAATCAGTTATCTCATCTGGACTCTAACATGTCCATTCAGTTTTCTATGCTAATTCTTATTAGAAAATTTTAAATCATCAGATCTCTATTTGTTATACTGCACACTATAACTGAACACCTAGGTGGTTATCAGTAACCCTCCAAGTATTTTCTAATTTTCATCATACCAGGATCTCAGAAAAGCATTTGATGAAGGCAAGGAGCCTGCGTCGCCTGATGGTGTATTGTTCAATGGGCTTGGCCCCTACCGATACAATGACTCTACTGTTCCGGCGGGAATTGCCTTTGAGACAATAAATGTTGAGCCAGGTGATGTTTGCTGGCGTTGTTTGATTTGTGGTGTTTTTAGTTTTTGTATAAGTCAAAATTTTTTAGCTCCTTATGATATTTTGTCAAACACAACCATCTAAGTAGCATAAAAAATAAAGGGATAAGAAGAAGTTATACTTTCTTATTTAATGAGGAAAACATGTGATTGAAATTCGTTGAAAAAAGCATATTTTTTGTAGGTGCTTTCAATTATTTGTCATACGATAGGATAAGAATGGCCGTTCCCTTTATTATTAGGGTGTTTCACAAAAAATTGTAAAGGCAGATAGAATATAATCAAATAGTGTTGTTCAGCGTGAGGTCACTGTTGTTTGCGCCAGCTTATCTTCTCTCCTATCTCACCACAATACACAACATAACTGAGAAAAATTGAAGTAGTTATGGAGTTGTGTTTATTCTAGGATGAAGGTTGTTGTAAAGTAGACACATATAATTAGTTTTTGAACTGTTCTTTTATGGTCCTGTATTCTTAATGACGTGAAATGAACATCAAAGCAGGTAAAACATACAGGTTTAGGGTTCACAACGTGGGCGTCGCTATCAGTCTAAACTTCCGAATCCAAAATCATAATCTGCTTTTGGTGGAGACTGAAGGATCATACACTGTTCAACAAAACTACACGAATATGGACATACATGTTGGTCAATCGTACTCATTTCTGGTGACAATGGATCAGAATGCCAGCACTGACTATTACGTAGTGGCAAGCCCTCGATTGATTGATTCTACTTCAGGCCATACAGTCTCAGGTGTTGCCATTTTGCATTATTCAAACTCACAGGGTCCAGCATCAGGCCCCCTTCCTGATGTTCCCAACGAGAGTGACATATATGCATCGATGAACCAGGCGAGATCAATTCGGTATTATTTTCTTCTCTAACTCTTTCTTCTTTGATCCTGTAGAATTCTGATTAATTGGTTGAATTATTTTGTTCCTTGTGGATGATGCAAAACATTCATTACTTTATAAATAATTCTGATAAGAAACTATGTGGGATTATAATTGTGCTGGCCCAATGAGGGCATGCTGATCATCGGTAGGTGTTGATGTTTATGTCTATAAATTATGTTGATCATTCAGTTTCATTCATGTTCTGGCTGTAGAAAAGCAGATGGACAATTGAAACTCCTAATTAAGAAGGCAGTGACATTTTTACCATGCAGTTCAACTGTGGGGTTCACTATAACTGATGATTTTTTTTTGAAAATTCACAATAACTGATGATGATGACGAATTTCATCCTTTGCCAGCTTATGGTGTAACATCGCCAGCTTTTGTCTCTCTGATTTGACTCTCTCATTTGTATTCCATGTTTTCCATAGATCCTTAATCAGAATCTAATTCTTTTTTTGTTGATCATTAGGTGGAATGTTTCAGCCAGTGCAGCGCGCCCAAATCCCCAGGGATCATTCAGATATGGGGACATAACTGTTACTGATCTATTCGTGATTCTTAATAAGCCTGCAGAGCTTATAAATGGAAGGTGGCGCAGGACTTTGAACGGCATTTCCTATGTTGCCCCTGTGACACCACTTAAGCTGGCACAACAGTATGATGTCCCTGGGGTTTACAAGCTTGACTTTCCAAATAAGATGTTGAATCGGCTGCCAAAGGTGGACACCTCTTTAATCAACGGCTCATATAAAGGATTTGTAGAAATCGTGTTCCAGAACAATGACACACATGTTCATACATACCACCTCGATGGGTATGCGTTTTTTGTAGTTGGGTAAGTGCCGATAAATGTTTTGGCATTTCAGTTTTTTGGTTATCATTCTACCCTCCCTCATGCCTGTGGAAAGTCATACATGCGTATTGGAAACTGTAGCATGGATTATGGAGTGTGGACGGAAAATAGCAGAGGTGTTTATAACAAATGGGATGGTGTTGCTCGTTGCACTGCACAGGTATGTATGATAACTAGGCTTGTATTTCTGATTTTTTATAGTTTTATCAAAACAGGTCTTGAAAAAATGTTATCAGATTAATATAGAAATGAATTTCATCCCCAAAACTGGAACTGGCAAAAATTAGACAAGACACGAAAATTCACGAACTTAGGTGTTTAACTGCAGATTTGTGCATATATTCACCTTAAAATCACGGTTAGCTAGTATTTTGCTTTAAAATCTGAATCTTGATACATATTATTGAGTTGACCCTTGGGTGATTCTCCCTTCTTTTTTTTCAAAAGAAAAAAAAACTATTGAGGTGACCCTTGACCCTAAACAGAATCTTAATATCCTAGAGCCAAAACCCCGAGTTCATAATCTAATCCAAACCCCAAACCCTATCTTGCAGAACGTTAACTCTCAACCCTATACCTTGAAATCTAGACCCTAAACCCTAAAAACCAAACCCATTTTCTAAAGCTTACTAATAAACTTAATACGATGAGCCAGGCTCTAAGAGAGCACAATAGAAAATGTTTTATTCTTTTACTGAATGGAAAGGAGGTCTCTTAGGGAAAAGACGAGCAGGAAACCTGAATTAAGAGAATTCTCTGCTTGTTTATTTTTTTACCTTTTATTTCTAGGTTTTCCCTGGAGCATGGACTGCAATTCTCGTCTACCTGGACAATGCTGGAATTTGGAACCTCAGAACTCAGAATTTGAACTCATGGTATCTGGGCCAAGAACTCTATGTCAGTGTTGTGAATCCAGAGTCGACCGAAAAGTCTGAGTCTCCCGTTCCTGACAATGTCCTATTCTGTGGCGAGCTCTCCAGCCTTCAGCGGTCAGGATTTTCTCCTCTATAAATATTATTCTAAAGGGATTTCCTTTTTATTCATAACAGTATACTGGTGAAATGTCGCCGGCTTTTGGGGTCGCGATGATGCAGCCCCTAGAGCTAGAGAGGGCGGGTTATATATATTTTTTCAATTTTATCTTCTCTGTTTCTTCCTTGCTCCATTTCTCACCTTTCTCTTCTCGCTCTACTTTTTCCCCTTTTTTATAATTCTCTTCTCTTCTTTGTGCTCGTTCTGTTCTCTTTTATGTATCTCTTCCTATCTTCATTTCTTCTCCTCTCACTTTCTTGTCCTCGCTTTCCATCATCTATTACTAACTCTTCTCACATCGTTGCCCTCTCCCTCTGTTCCCTCTTAACTATCTCTTCTCAACCCGTTCTTTCCCATCTTCAGTTTTTCTGCTCTTTCTTCTTCATCCTCCTATTTTCTCATATCGATCCAATCCCTTGCCTCTTCTATTTCTCTTTTCACTTCTTTTTCTTCTTTTGACATTCTCTAATAACTATCACTTCTCTCTCCTTTTCTCACTCTCTCACTTTCTCTTCTCTCTCAGCTACCTCTTCTTTCTCCTCTTCTATTTTTCTTTGCTCTTCTTCTAGCAGCGACAGGGACATCTGCGTTTGGGCAAATTTCATCTGCCCCTGCGTCTTGTCTGGGACGTCACACCCTTAGAGACATGTTCCCCGATCAATCATCTCTCTTCATTATGCTGTCAAATTTGAAGCTTAATTATAATACCTGTCGTTTCTCTTACCTTTCAACTGATGAAATTTCTATTACCTTTCTTTTCAGGCAGCAGTCCAGTAGATTCAGGTACTCTGATGCTTGTTTGATCCACAATGGCTGGCTAGTTTCTCTTGTGGGATCCCTTGCTTGGGCTGGGCTTCTTCTTTCGTGGTGAGTCTTAGGCTGACTTGACGAAATATGCAGTTCTCTAACTTAGGTTGATTCTGCCTAGCTTTGTTTTCCTCTGCCTCTCTCTCTCTCTCTCTCTCTCTCTCTTTCTATCTATCAATAAGAAGTTATGGAATCGGCTCCTACTTCTGCATCCAATGAGCAACGAGTGGGTAGTCTCTCATTTCTCTCTTTCTTTGGCGCTTCTTTTTTCTTTAATCTGTGGTAAAAGAATTTCACCTGTTGATCTTTTGCCCGCCAATGATTTTGAGTACTTGTAGTGACCCGTGAGTCAATACAACTTATCCAATGATTCAAACTCTTTCAAGAATTCAGCATGTGTTTTACTGCATCATTGATGATATTCTAGGATCATGAGAGGACATTATCTTATTATTTATCCCTAACTACCTATTAGAAGATATGAGCTGTCTCACACCTTAATTGTCACTCTAAGAGGGGAAGCAACATCAACGTGTTCTTAGAAGAAAATTATATAATCAACCGCTGAGTAAAATTTCAGTCACTGATATCAGCCAAAACAATGTGAAAGGATCCCCATGTGAGATGTCTCATCTATACAACATTTTGATGTTATATGGTAAATCTTTTTGCTATAAGATTGCATTTTAGCATACATTTGCTTCAAGCTCATTTCTTTTTGCTGAATGAGTTTATAAACTCACCATGTTTGACTAAAACTCAAGAACCTCAAGACGAGTACCTAAATGATTTGTATTATGTAAAAATAAAATTAAGGTTCCCGAAACATATCTAGGCTCCTGAACAAGGAGATTAAACAAAGATGGAGTGAATGTGCTGTAGTAATTCCAATGTGGACAATTTTAGCAAACCTTTGTTACAAGGTAGAATGAAGTTTTAGGTAGTTATAAGACACCACAGATGAGCAAAATTATGTCCATCCATTACATATATGTTGGTGCCAGACTCGCAAGGAAATCATGTTTTAGTGATAAGGGGAAAAATAATACAACAGAGAGAAGATATACAAAGCTTAAAAATAAACAAGGGAAATCAGAATGCGTAGAATGTGGGGAAGTAATAATGTATAATTTGAGCTTTCTTCAATGGAAGAATATTCATTTGTTACTCTTCAAAAAATTGAGTGAACTTTCAAGGGGTCCACAAAAAATTACCATGGACATGGAGGCAGCATGGACATGTGGTTGATGATAACTCTTATCTGAAACATAGGCTCAAAGGTGGACACCAGTCCATATTTGGATTGATTACGAGTCTTAATCCTGAGTTTATATTATTTTAGAGGGTAGTATTTATTAGAGCTGGAATTTAATCGCATATTGCAAAACGATAAAAAATATCTCTTAATCACTAAATAAAAACCCCTTCACATTGAAGTGACCTGCTTCATCATTATAAATATATATTGGAGTGTTATGATAATAATAATACTTTCATTCTTCATATGCATATTTTATTCATCATATTTTCATCCTTCATGTACATATTTTATCCAACTTAAACCACACAGTCGAGAAGACTAAGACTGGAATCCCAATTGCGTCATTAATTTGATGGTTTTATCACATGTCCACGTATTGGATCCATGTTGAGATGTTAACCTGTCAAGCTCTAAACACATATGCACCATGCCCAACACGTTGAATCTCTTCCTTCATATTTACAAGCCACAATATGGCTCCACAGTCCTCCATACGCCGTTCCGATTGCATCGGAAGGGGAGATGAGACAAGGGAAAAAGGACAAGGGTGGGTGCCTAAACAATTCTTGCATGGGTGAGTTTTGTTCAAGGACTTCCCCTACTTATACTCAATGAAAATGTTTCACAAACATCCCTAAACTTTACGAATATCTTTCGACATCCTTATGACCCCTTGTGTGTGCCCCTGTAGGCACATATATTGTTATAGTTAATGGGACATGTGCCCCTGTAGGCACATATATTGTTATTACCATTACAATTTGATTGTATGTATTATTATATTGTTCAATGAATCACATATGAATTTAATCTACTTGATATGCCGAGTCTCCCTCCAATGGATCGCCAAGCTACAACTCGTGCTCTAGAAGATACAACAGAATGTGTTGATGAAACCTTTCTATCAAAAGTTGTCGTGCACATATAGTGCTACGTCACCTTGACGCTCCTCAAATTACTAAGAGTGTGTCCAACTGTCAAACGGTAATCACTCAGCCACATAGTACTAATGCGTTGGCATATTATTGAGGAAGTCTCCTCTGAAATTCCATTGATGTGGCCAAGGACTTCATTGCATCGCCTTCCTTGTGCCTTCTTTTATATCGAGGGCCCAAGACAAGCGCAAATAAATTTTCTCTCAATCAAACAACTGTTCAAATTGATGGCCCCATACGTTGATTATGATTCATCACAGAAACAAATATTATAGTAGTTTTTATTGATAGCACGAGGGTTGAGTTTGAGGTACTAATTAATGATTCAGACAAGTTGCAAAATCCGATCTCTATGACGAGAAATCTAATGAATGTTACACAAAACTTACCAGAGATGGTTCAAGCTGGTAGTATGTTGGGTCGAGGAACTCTTAAAGAGTTTGATATTACAAAAATGTCCTAATTTCCCAATTCATCAATGAGCAGTGATTTTTCTGTTCATTTTTTCCTCCCATTTTCCTATGGATGACAACGATACAAACAGAATCCTAGTACAATGATCAAGCGAGATACATTTCATTAGAGAAAGAGCTTTGTCTAAAAGTTGGTACCAATGTATTGGACATCCACAATTTCCTATCTTACAACACGTAAAAATTCGACCTGTTCCGCATATCACTCACCTCAACAAACTGAGTTTGAACCTGAAAGTACTTCTAAATCTCATGAACTGTCCTTTTTCTCAAATCCATCATAGTTCAAGTAAACCACTTGAAGTCATCAATTTTGACTTTTGGGGACTATCACCTTTTCTCTTTTTAATCTAGCTTTTCTATTATCCAATTTTTGTAAACAGTTTTATGAAATTTATATAGCCTTATTTTCTAACAAGAAATGTGACTTGTTATTGCTTATTAAATGCAAAAATTGATTGGAAAATTAATGCTTCAATAGTATCTATTTCTAAACTCAATCCTAACTTATTGTTTTTAAAACACAAGGAACAATTCATCGATGGTCATTTCTATGCAGTTAAGAAAAAAAAACTGCACAGCAGAAACATTTATATCTTGTGCAAATTTCCCGGACTATGCTTCATCTATCAAGTGTGCTGAAGAAACTCTAAATGAGGATGTGTTTGGTTCTGATTTTCTCCTCATTAGAATGATCATTGAGGGAGATCGGGGCTCAGAAGAGATATATAGAGTGATGGAGATAGAGAGAGAGGGAGAGGGAGAGAGATAGAGTGATGGAGATAGAGAGAGAGAGAGGGAGAGAGATAGAGTGATGAAGATAGAGAGAGAAAGGGAAAGGGAGAGAGATAGAGTGATGCAGAGAGGGAGAGGAAGAGAGATAGAGTGATGGAGAGAGAGGGAGAGGAAGAGAGATAGAGTGATGGAGAGAGAGGGAGAGAAAGAGAGATAGAGTGATGGAGAGAGAGAGGGAGAGAGATAGAATGATGGAGAGAGAGAGAAAGACAGATAGAGTGACGAAGAGAGAGAGAGGGAGAGGGAGAGAGAGAGAGAGAGAGAGAGAGAGAGAGAGAGAGAGAGAGAGAGAGAGAGAGAGAGAGGGAGAGAGGGAGAGAGAGAGAGAGAGAGAGAGAGAGAGAGAGAGAGAGAGAGAGAGAGAGAGAGAGAGAGAGAGAGAGAGAGAGAGAGAGAGAGAGAGAGAGAGAGAGAGAGAGAGAAGGAGAGAGAGAGAGAGAGAGAGAGAGAGAGAGAGAGAGAGAGAGAGAGAGAGAGAGAGGGAGGGAGAGAGAGAGAGAGAGAGAGAGAGAGAGAGAGAGAGAGAGAGAGAGAGAGAGAGAGAGAGAGAGAGAGAGAGAGAGAGAGAGAGAGAGAGAGAGAGAGAGAGAGAGAGAGAGAGAGAGAGAGAGAGAGAGAAAGAAAGAGAGAGAGAGCGAGAGAGAGAGAGAGAGAGATGTAAAGTTCACTCACAGAAGAGGAAGTGGAAGAAGAATAATGGAGATAGAGGAGAACAAGAGAAGATGAGAAGAGTGGCAACACAATGTAGACCGTGGTTCTTCTCTTCTAAATCATTAATAATAAAAGACCGGTGAGTTGGTATTTATAGGATAGATCATAACGGTAAATTTAAACTATTTAGGCAGTTATAGATTGAGATCTATAAGTGCCATTCCAATTATAGCCATTATATTTTCTAATTGTTATATCAGCCTAACGAGATGTAATCCTATCGACTAGATTAAGCCTATGTAGATTTAATCCTCTCCTCTAGATTCCCTTATATTTAATCCCACCCGTCTAATACTCATACCGAGTTATAGATATATGTTTCATTTTTACTAATCTAGAGTTATTAAGATCCCTATAGTCGTTGCTGTGGCTGACATGTTCTCTATTTCGCTTCAAGACAGACAGACAAATAGACAGACATACAGAATGGGAGATGAATAGAGAGAACTGATAGAGAGAGTGAGAGCAAACATAGAGATAAAAAAGTGACAGAGAGATGAGAAAATATGGTGAAAGACATAGAGAGAAGGTGAGGAGCGTGAGAGAAAAAGAGAGAAATGAAAGAATGCGAAATCTTTTCCAAGAACGAGGAGTAGAGAGAGGGAAGAAAAACAGTCGAGACTGTTAACTGATGATCTTTATTAGTCCATAAAGTTAATTATAATACTGGTTCACGCTTTTTCTAATGGGTAATAGCTGTTAAAATAGTATGTTTCTATAACTTAATCATAGCCATCATAAGAAATCAGAACAGCTATGCTAAGTTGATTCCTGGCCTTTAGATCATTTCCTATCTACATTTAATCCTAGACGCTAGATTATTTATGTTTGATCCTGGCCATCTAACTTTGAACTTATATTTAATCCTAGCTGCTAATTTCTCATGAGTATAGGTTACGAGTCTCAATTTTACTAGCTTATCTTTATTATGAATCCTATACATCCCATTGGTGCTGAGCTGTATGCTGAATTGTCACCGAGTTTCAGACTCCGTTATCAAGAGAGACAGAGGGAGAGGCAAAGAGTAATAGAGAGAGGCACACAACACATAGAATGAAAGCGAAATAATAAATATGATAAACACACTAAAACAGAGAGTGATGGGAGAGAAGACAGAAAGAAAAATCACATCAAAAGCACGACCTACACCAGTCACCTTAGCTGATCACTAACTGTATCATATCTCAGTCGACTATGTTGATTTATCTAATTGGAGTGATTGGCCTAGAAAATTGACGCGGATCAGATCGTGATGCACATTGTGGGATAAACAGAGGGAGACAGAGAGATTTAGAGTGACAACAAGTGAAAGAAAGAGAGAGCAAACAAGTAAGACACACACAGAGAGCAAACATGAGTGAAGAAAAGAGTGAGAGTGTGAGTTAAGTATGTTGGTGTTAATGATGTCTTGACGACAAGTAAAGTTGACAGCATGATAAATGGAGAACAAAATATTCTCCATCGTTTGTTTATTTCTTTTGAACAAGTATTGTTTTCATTCGGATCTGTTTATTACAATTTTCATTCTATTAGTTCATAGAAGATTTCCTATTTGTATGAGTTCAATGTGCAATACATCCAATGTGTAGTTCATCTTCTTGTCTCGTTCTTCTGCTTCCCTCTTTCTCTGGTTTGTGTCTGCTCTTTTTGTTGCAGACTGGGCAAAAGTCCTTCATGTGGTATCACAGCATCTAATCTAGAAGAACCTGATAAGATGTCGAGGCGAGGATAAATGATGAAACTGCCAAGAAAAGGTCTTATGTTGGAAGTCCATTTGCTGGTATTGGGACACCTAGGGTGACAAGTGAATCCAACTCTACTTTGCTTCTGATTTCTCCCAAAGAACAACTATCCTTTGTGGACAATGCGTATCCATGTGTTCCTTGAGGCTCATGGGCTGTGTGGGATGATCGTGGAGGACAACGTGCCAAGGAAGAAGGATCGACATACCCTGGCCTTTCTCTTCAGTGCAGCGTCTAAAGATGTACTTCACATTGTTGTGGACTGAGTCAATGTGGGTCCCACATAGTGGAAAACCCTACTTATGTCCACGACAGAACACTTGTTGAGAATATGGAAAAATATTGTTTCTTCCGCCGCTTCACTCTCCTCTCTTCCTTCTGCTTCTTCCTGCTTCTTCTTCCTTTCCCTTCTCTCTAGAATCTCAGGGTGCTGTCTTCTTTCATTGTCCTACATTCTTTTCTTCCTTTATTTCCTCTCTCTCTCTCCTCTCAACATGGTATCAGAGCCTGATCAACTCCGGCAGCCAACAATGCAGTCTCCTCCGGCGGATCTTGTCAACTGCACAAAAAAGGTTTGCATATCCTTGTTTGTCTGCTATTAAAAAATACGAATAGCAGAATTTTATGTTGCTGTTGTCTTTGTTGGTGATGTGTTTTGAAGCCCACACTTGGGTATGTTGAAGAGTTGCTCGACTGTTGTGGTAATGTCGGGTTGAAGTTGGATATATCTTTATTGCTGTTGACGTATCTCGAGGCCTTATTTGATCATATTGCAGTGATGATCGATTGTTGATGTTGTTTCTTCCTGGTTCTTGAAGAGTCTATTTCTGGTTTTTATTATTCCCCAAGACGACGGAATCCTCTAATATGATCACGACCCTTGAGAAGTTGATGACACGCTTGCTAGAGCAGCGCTCTTCCAGTGACGAGGAGCCAAAAGTTGTTGTACTTGAAGTTAATCCAGTCAAATTGGATGGTCCAGACACATATCTAAGCTGGATGAGACAGGTACATCTTATATTGAATACCCATAATTTATTGGGCTATATTTCTGGCAACGAAGAACCTCCGAAAGGGGATGATAAGGCTTTAAAGAAGTGGCAGGCGTATAACTCTCGTATTACTGGTTGGTTGCTCGGGTCAATGATCCCACATGTAGCTCGTAACCTTGATTCATTCACTATAGCATCTGAATTGTGGAAGGCGGTCTCCAAATTGTACTCTCACGAGCATAAGGTACAACGCTCATAGGGTACAACGTGAACTCCGAACTCTTGTCCAAGGCACCAAGTCAATCACTGAATATGTTGGCAATCTTTGTCGTTTATGGAATGACTTTGATTATTACTTTCCGTTTATTCCCACTGATCCTAATGATTTCATAAAATTCAGGCAGTGGATTGAACGTCTACGGTTGGTCGATTTTCTTGATGGTTTGAACTGTGAATTTGAGCATTGTCGTTCAGGCATACTCAGCTCGACAGTATGGCCTACTCTTGATGAAGCTATTTCGAAGATTATTACTGAAGAGGCACATCTGAAGTTGGCATCTATTTCTCCTCAACAGCCTAGCTCACGATCCGCTCTCACCGCCCAACCTCTAAGCTCCTCTGGTATTAATTCTGGGTTGAGCTGGGTTGAGAATTCTACTCCAAGAGTGTCTTGAAGATCTGTGATTATTGCCACAAGCCTGGTCATATTCGAGCATACTGCTATGATCTACATGGTCGTCCTGACTCTTCCAATATTCATCCTAGTCACCGAGGTAGAGGTCAAGCACGAGCTGGTAATAGTGGACGATCTATCCGAGGCCGTGGAAGAGGGGGAGCACCCAACTACGCCCATTTCTCTTCTGCTTCCACTCCTAAAGACCTCACCACGTCAGAAATCCAACTCCTTCACCGTTTTAGGGAGAGCATGCAGTCCTCCACTCGTGGTTCAGAAGCAAAGTCATCAAATACAAAGGCAGATGGTCCCTGCACAACCTCGGAGAATTATTTTGCACAATCGAACAATGGAGGTCAGCTATTCGCTCTAAATTGTCATGATTTATCTATGTGGATTGTTGACTCTGGTGCATCTAATCATATGACTGGAAGCTTCAAGAGCTTTATTTCTTATTCTAAATGTTCTGGCCTTGATAAAGTACGATTAGCAGATGGTTCATTTGCTTCTATTGTTGGAAATGGCTCCGTGAAGTGTACTAATACTATGACTCTCCCATCTGTTATGCACGTACCAAAGTTTCCAATAAATTTACTCTCTATTAGTGCTCTCACCCGTGATCTCCATTGTGTTGCAAGTTTTTATGAAGATCGTTGTATCCTTCAGGAACTCAAAACCGGACGAACACTTGGGACTGGCACAATGCGTAATGGAATCTACTATCTGGATGTCGGGGACCATCACGACGCCACCAACCATGGGTTATCAGTACTTTCTTCTCCTGAACATGAACTGATTTTGCATCATCGTCGGCTTGGGCATGTACCATTTGATATATTGAACGACATTTATCCATTGTTGTTTGATAATTGTGCAAAATCAAAATTAGTATGTGATGCTTGTGAACTAGCTAAACATATGAGAAGGTCTTATCCAGAATCTGCGCACATTTCTAGTTCATCCTTGTTCGAAATCATTCACTCTGATATATGGGGGCCATGTACAAAGCCCTCTATTTCTGGTCATCGGTGGTTTATTACATTTGTTGATGGGTTTAGTCGTTGCACTTGGGTGTATCTCATGAAGCATAAAAAGGAAGCATTTACTTGCTTTCAGTCATTTTATGATATGATTTCTACACAATACTCAACCACGGTCAAGATTCTTCGCTCAGACAATGGCACAAAATACATGTCACTGGAATTCCAAGACTATATCTCATCTCTTGGAATCATTCACCAAACATCATGCGTAAATACCCCTGCCCAGAATGGAACAGCTGAACGAACGAATAGACACTTGTTGGAGGTGGCTCGTTGTTTGATGTTTTCAATGAATGTTCCAAATTTCTTGTGGAATGAGGCGGTACTCACAGCAGCCTATCTTATTAATCGTATGCCTCTCCGAGTGCTAGGGTTCAAAACTCCCATCCAATATTTGCAAGGTACCAATTCATTTATTGTACCCCCCAAAGTATTTGGTTGTGTGTGTTTTGTGCAGGATCATCGATCATCTGTGAGTAAGCTTGATCATCGTGCCATCAAATGTATATTTGTGGGATATTCACCGACGCAAAAAGGATACAAATGCTGGTCGCCTTCAGAACGAAAAATGTACGTGAGAATGGATGTGACATTTCGAGAGAGTGAAACTTTTTATGGGAATTCTCCAAGTGGTAGCAACACTATAATTTGGGAGTCACCACCAACATCGGAAGATCAATCTCAAACAATATATCAGAATCTCCAATGTGACACTCCAGCCAACTCAAGTGACAAACAGGGGGAGGAATTTATCCAAGAAACTCATGCTCCTAATGAAGAGCTTCCTGTTGTATCTAAGGTAACCCCACAACTTCTCCCACATAATGATGAACACATTGAGGAACAGCCCAATGAGCTAGAAAGAAACTTAGATGTGCCCATCGCTTTACACAAAGGGGCATGTCGCAAGGTAATCCCTTCAAGATTTCGTGATGACCTTGGATATGCGCATGATATAGCAAATTTTGTTTCTTATGAAACCCTTACACCATCCCATAGAAGCTTTATTGCAGCTCTATCTTCTATAAGTATTCCGAATAACTGGAAAATTGCATGGGAAGAGCCAAAGTGGAAACAAGCAATGTTCGAGGAAATGGATGCTCTTGAGAGAAATAAAACGTGGGAGCTTACTACATTACCAGAAAGGAAAAAGTCGGTGGGCTGTAAGTGGGTATTCACTATAAAGCAAACTCTAGAAGGAACTGTAGATCGATACAAGGCAAGATTGGTGGCGAAAGGATACGCTCAAACTTATGGCCTAGATTATGAGGAAACATTTACACCTGTTGCAAAGATGAGCTCTATACGGACTCTTATCTCATGTGCGGCAAATAGAGGATGGGATCTATCTCAGCTTGATGTTAATAATGCATTCTTACATGGTGACCTCCAAGAAGAAGTATATATGGACATCCCTCCAGGATTTGATACATCAAAAACAAGAGGCAAAGTATGTCATCTAAAGAGATCTTTGTATGGCCTGAAGCAATCCCCAAGGGCATGGTTTGATCGCTTCCGCAAGGTAATAGTAGGAATGGGATATCACCAAAGCAATGCTGATCACACTCTTTTCTTCCGAAGACACATGGGTAAAATTACTATCCTCATTGTATATGTTGATGATATTGTTATCACTGGTGATGATCGAAAATCAATCAAAGAGTTGAAAAGTAGCCTTAAACAAAATTTTGAAGTTAAAGACCTCGGTCAACTAAGGTATTTTCTTGGGATTGAAGTATCAAGATCACAAGAAGGTATTTTCCTCACTCAATGCAAATACACGCTAGATCGCCTAAGAGAGACTGGGATGCTAGGATGCAAGCCAATTCGTACACCCATTGAACATAATCATCAGTAGGTACTTAACGAGGGGGAGAAGGTTGATAAATTACAGTATCAACGATTGGTGGGACGATTAATCTACTTGTCACACACACGCCCTGATATTACTTATGCTGTGAATGTGATTAGCCAGTTCATGCACGATCCGAGATCACGCCACTTAGATGCTGTCATGCGGATACTAAGGTACTTGAAGGGTAATCCAGGTCGTGGAGTACTATACTCGAGTGACAAAAATTTGAAGGTGGAATGTTACACAAATGCCGATTGGGCAGGAAACAAAGACGATAGACGCTCGACTTCAGGGTACATTGTGTTTGTTGGAGGGAATCCAGTTTCATGGCGAAGTAAGAAAAAAAGTGTCGTTGCTCGATCTTAAGCTGAAGCTGAATATAGATCAATGGCACTAGGTATCTGTGAAATGTTGTGGCTACGGACGGTCTTGTTAGAACTAAATCTACTCAGCCCTGATCCACTTATCTTGTATTGGGACAATATAGCTGCTATCAACATTGCGAACAATCCTGTGCAACATGATCGCACCAAGCATATAGAGATTGATCATCACTTCATAAAAGAAAAGTTAGACAATGGTATCATATCCTTGACACATGTTGGCTCAACTAAACAAGTTACAGACATCTTGACGAAGGGGGTAGACTCATCGACATTCACTTCCTTGCGTACTAAAATGAAGATGCATGATATCTTCACCAACAATGAAGCTCTATGATTTCTTGATGTACCATGATATTGTTGGGTTCTAGGGGCCTTGACTTGGATGAATAAATCTAAAACGATGCGCAGCGGAAGTCTTTTGTGAATCGAACGGTATCAACCCAAACATTGAAACTAGTTACCTTTGCACGAATCTCATTCGTGATTTCTTCGATCCCGGAGCGAGACGAGTTGAGCTGCTCAAGTGTGCAGCCTCTAGACGTATCCACGCGGTCCTCGGTGCGTCAGATCTCCTCCTTCTAGTTGACGAGCCCCGTTCTTTCTCCGTCGGCGTCGTTACATCGTCCTGATCACATCAGGGATGGAGAGGGGGTGTGGGGAGAGTGGAGAAGAAGGGAAAGGCCCCTGAACAATTCTGGCCTGGGTGAATTTCGTTTAGGGCCTTCCCCTATTTATACTAAGTGGGTATGTTTCATAAAAACCCCCAAAACTTAAGTATATCTTCCAACGTCCAAAAGACCATTTGCGTGTGACCCTCTAGGCCCATGTATCAGTCTAATTAACGACTCCAATGGCCCAATAACCTTTATTGGCCTTCCAAATTAATTAACTATATCATCATATAGATTAGTTAACATCGGATTGATTTAACCCAATCGATAGGTCGAGACTACGACACGTGGGGTGCCAAGCTACACCTCGTGTCCTAGAAGATACAAAGGAGTGTGTATCAACTCACTCATGGAACCTGTTCATCATCGGTTACCGTCTATGTATAATCCCTCATCCACTTGATGCTCCTTGGACGACTTAGGGTATGGTCAAATGTCAAACCCTAATTGGTCATCCGAGTTAGTACTGATGCATTCGGAAATCATCGGAGAACTCTTCTCTGATATTTCACTGCCTTGGCCAAGGACTTCGTTGCATCATCTTCCTTGAGCTGTCACCTCTTATACCGAGGGTGGACGATCCCATCTTGACCACTCAATCGCCTTCGTGTACTTCTTGATGCACCCGAACTAAGACCGTTTAGAATCCCATGATTAGAGACTCGTTGGCCATAGCCAAAGTACAACCGTCCGTCCACAAGACGTCTTTGGTCTCTCAGGTCTAAGGACCACTTACACAACTGTGACGTGAATCTACCTGAATGACAGTTCAGTATAATACCATTCAGGGATTCGTACGGATCAATTCAGTGAACTCTTTCACTAAAGAGCACCCACTATCTATCCTTAGTGTCGCCACACTAATGGCTACGGGACCTGCCATACTCATCATATGAGTGAGGCTAGATAGTGCTATTCTATACGGATACTTCGATGTCCTTCTCGTGTATCCTTTGAATAGGAATGTTTAGAACACATGCTTAAAGACGAGTGATCTCCATATTATGATCTCATCATAATTCACTAAGTCTGATCATGTATTCATGGACTTCATTATACGCATCACACGTGCACTATA
Source organism: Wolffia australiana (assembly GCF_029677425.1). NCBI lineage: Eukaryota > Viridiplantae > Streptophyta > Magnoliopsida > Alismatales > Araceae > Wolffia > Wolffia australiana. Next base: position 6,631,144 of record NC_135847.1, on the reverse strand, counting down.
ATGAATATGTTCTATTAATGAATATGGAACGAGATGTGGAATGTGTGATTGGCTTGCCGGCCACATATATTTCCATCTGATATTAGTATTATGTTTATTTTCTATTTGTGTTTGAGTCAGGTTGGATGTTAGTTAACATCACATCCTGAAGGGGGAGTGTTGTGGACTGAGTCAATGTGGGTCCCAATAGTGGAAAACCCTACTTATGTTCACGACAGAACACTTGTTGAGAATATGGAAAAATATTGTTTCTTCCGCTGCCTCACTCTCCTCTCTTCCTTCTGCTTCTTCCTGCTTCTTCTTCCTTTCCCTTCTATCCATAATCTCAGTGTGCTGTCTTCTTTCATTGTCCTACATTCTTTTCTTCCTTTATTTTCCTCTCTCTCTCTCTCTCTCTCCTCTCAACACACATCATACCATTACTGAAATGTGGGGAGCAATAAGGACAATGAACATGGGCGTGGCTTTTGTAAAAAATTCCAAGATTTAGGGTAAAAAGCGGGAATTCAAAATGCGTGTTATGGGAGAAGAAGAGCCTGTATCAGAATTTTCTTGGAAATTATCCAAAGTTGTCACTCAAATGAGAAGCTAGGGCAATAAGGTTGAGGAAGGAGATGTTGTTGGAAAACTTCTTCGAGGATTTCAAGTGAAGTTTGACTCCATTTCCTCATCCATAGAGTAATTTGGAGACATGGACTCCATGACTCTTGAAGAACCAATTATGTCAGAAGATACATGAAGATAATCTACAATATTGTCAGATATGTAATGAGGAGTAATCTCTGTATTCTCGTGCTATTGGAAAATCTAAACCCAGAGGAAGCAATGAGGATCGTGACAAGGAAAGTGAAGGCAGAAATCAAGAATCACGTACTAAAATTGTAAAAAATATGGACATTTTGATTCATAATGTCACAATGGGAGAGAGGAGAGAGTTCACATTGCGGATACCATGCAAAAGCAATATTCTGGTCTTGTTGTGGTGGGTTGTGATGATGTTAAGGAACTTCTTCTTCAGGGTTTAAGCATCCAACCTCTTGAAGCAGAAATGTGGTATCTTGATACTAGTGCAAGCAATCATATGGATAGGAACAAAGTTTCATTTCAAGAGATTCAAGATACTGCACCACAAAATGTTCAATTTGGTGATGGATGAAAAGTTGTGATTCTTGGCACATGTAATATTACCATATGAAATTAAGATGGTATGATCTTGAAATTCAGTAATGCTCTTTATATTTTCAAGTTGAAATCAAACATTATGTCTGGGCAACTTGATGAAGAAGGATACAATATTTTTCTGGAAGCTGGAATGCAATCTATGATCCACATGGAATTTTTCGTCTATAAGTAAGATGAACTCAAGGGCGATTATATCTTTTGAAATTATGAGATTCTAACAGGTGTTTTTTAGCTGATGGGGAAAAATCATCCATGTGGCTTTGGCACCAACATTTTAGGCACTTGAATTTCAAGTCACTCATACAGCTAGGAAGTAAGGAGCTGGTAAATGGGCTGCCTCTACTTGAAGTACCTAGGAAAATATGTCAAAGTTTTACTGCTGGAAAGCAAGGTAGGTATCCATTTCTATCAACAATGTCTCATTGAGCAACAGACCCTCTGGAGCTGATTCATGGTGATTTATGCAGGGCCATCTCTTTATCAACATTAGAGGGAAGTAAGTACTTCATGCTAATTGTTGATGATTTCTCCAGACTAATGTGGGTTGCTATTCATAAGCAAAAATATGATGAATTTAGTGCCTTCAAACAATTCATGTCTCTGGCTAAAGCTAAAAAATATATGAATGTTAAATGTTTAAATCAAATATATTATATTAGCGAGTTGCAAAATCTGTTCTCCACTACGAGTAAGCCAAAGTATGTAACGCATAAAATACCATAGATGGTTCAAGCTGGTAGTGTGCAGGGAAGAGGAAGACTTAAACAGCCTGATGTTTGAAAGAAGATATGTCATGAATTCACAAATCATCGGTGAGAAATGTTTTTTCTGTTTAATTTTTTGCTCCCGTTGTCTGATGGGTGACAATAATGCAAACAGAGTCCTACTTCATCCGAGTATCAAGTGTTATGGATCCCATTAGAGGAAGAGCTTCTTTCGAAATTTGGCACCCATGTGTTGGACAAACACAATCTCCTATTTTACAGCACGTAAAAAGTAGGACCTGTTCTACATATCACTCCCCTCAACAAACACATTGAGTCTGAATCTTGGGGGTACTTTTGAATCTCATGAACTGTCTTTTTGCTCCTCTCCACCATAGTTTAAGAAACCCACTTGAAGTCATTCATATGGAATTTTGGGCGCCCCTCATATATCCTTTTTTTATTCTGGCTTCTTATAGTATCCAAAATTTATTAACAGTTTAGGAAATTTATGTGCCTTGTTCTCTAAGAAAAAAAGCCTATTTATTGCCATTCCATATCGAGGGCCAAAATTGATTGGAAAATCAATGCTTCAATAACTTTCAGACAACTAGCGGCCTCGAATCGATCCCTAAACTAAATCCTTACTTTGGGTTTTTAAAACACTCAAGAGAAGATAACAGCGTAACAGATACGTTGATATCTTGTGGAAACGGCACAAACGGTACTTCATCTATCAAGTATGCCGAAGAAACTCTGGGATGAAGCGGCATCTGCCTCTGGTTCTGTCCTCGTTAGAATGATCATTGAGTACGACAAAGGGGGAGGTTGCATGAGAGATTTGTCACATGTAATTCAGTGAGACAAATTGGGAGATCGGCGCTGGGGAGAGAGAGAGAGAGAGAGAGAGAGAGAGAGAGAGAGAGAGAGAGAGAGAGAGAGAGAGAGAGAGAGAGAGAGAGAGAGAGAGAGAGAGAGAGAGAGAGAGAGAGAGAGAGAGAGAGAGAGAGAGACAGAGACAGAGACAGAGACAGAGACAGAGACAGAGACAGAGACAGAGACAGAGACAGAGACAGAGACAGAGAGAGAGAGACAGAGACAGAGACAGAGACAGAGTTAGTGGGGGAGACAGAAGAGAGAGACACCGAGTGACGGAGAGAGAATGCGGAGAAAAGAGAACCGAAAGAGAGCGCGAGAGAGAAACAGAAAGGGAGAGGTATAGAAATACGGATAGAGAGAGTGAGAGCCGGAGCCAACATGGAGATAAAACAAGCGAAACAAATACGGAGAAATACATCGAAACATAGAGAGAAGATGAGGAGCGAGAGAGAGACAGAGGGAGAGGGGAAGAGTACTAGAGAGAGCCGCACGACACAGAAAACGAAAGCGGAAGAATAAATTAGAGAAAGACAGCTAACAGGGCGAAAGATGAGGGAATAAGAGAAGATGGAGGAAGAACAAACACAACAAAAGCACGATCTGCACTAGTCACCTCTGCTGATCACTGACTATACCATATCTCAATGGAATATGTCGATTCATCTAATGGGACTGATCCGCCTAGAAAATTGACACGGATCAGATCGTGATGCGCAGTGAGGGATAACTAGAGGGTGACAGAGAGCTCTGGAGAGCAACGAGCGAAAGAAAGTGAGAGATGTTGGGGTTAATCCTGCCGTGTTTGAAATAAAGGGCGTAGCTAAATAAATGGGAATTGTGGATTCTTGTTCACTCATTTTTCTTCTTTGAATTAGTCTTTCTTTGAGCAAGTTGAGATCCAAGTTTCTCTATTTATGTGTGACTTAGTTCACACTGAAACTCTATATGTATGTTCAACGTGAATAGAATTAAGTGTGGTTGTTGAATCTCTCTTCTCTTGCTCTCCACCCCTGTTCTCTCTGGTTCGTTGTCTGCTCTTTGTATTGCAGACTGGGCAAAACTCCTACAAGTGGTATCAGAGCCTGATCCAGAAGAACCTGAGAAGATGCCGAGACGTGGAGAAGCAACGGTGACGGCACAGCCAGGAGATGGGTCCTCCGTGGGCGCAGGCATTGCTGGCAGCAGTTCACTCAGGACGTCGAGTGAACCTATCTCGGTTTCTCTTCCAGTCCTCTCCAAGAACAACTACCCTTTGTGGGCAATGCGCATGCAGGTGTTCCTGGAAGCTCATGGGCTGTGGGAGACGATCGAAGATGACGATGTGCCAAGGAAGAGGGATCGACAGACCCTGTCCTTTCTCTTCGGTGCAGTATATGAAGACATCCTCGCGCAACTTGACATCAACAAAACTGCCAAGGAGACGCGGGGAGCTATAAGGACGATGAACATGGGCGTGGCTCGTGTCAAAAAGGCCAAGGTACAAGCTCTCAAACGGGAGTTTGAAATGTTGGTTATTGCAAAAGAAGAACCAGTATCAGATTTTGCTGGAAAACTGTCCAGAGTTGTTACTCAAATGAGAAGCCTGGGCGAGAAGATCGAAGAAGGAGATGTTGTTGCAAAACTTCTCCGAGCGGTTCCAGCAAAATTTGACCCCATTGCTTCATCTATAGAGCAGTTTGGAGACATGGACTCCATGACTCTTGAAGAAGCGATTGGTTCTCTGAAGATACATGAAGATAAGCTACGGGAAAGACAGACATGCAAGGAGGAGCAGGCTCTGTATTCGCATGCTATTGGAAAATCAAAAGGCAGAGAAGATGGTGGTTTTCCTCAGAGCAAACAACGCTGTCACGGTCGTGGACGTTGTCGTGGTCGTGGGAGAAACAATGAAGATCGTGGGAAGGCGGAAGAAGGCAGACCACGAGATAAATCCAAGATCAAGTGTTACAACTGTAACAGGTATGGACATTTTGCATCAGAATGCCACAAAGAGGAGGAGGAGAGAGCACATCTTGCAGAAGTCGAAGAGAAGCCCAGCTCTGCTCTTCTTATGGCGAGCTGTGAAGATGTTCAGGAGCTTCTTCTTCAAGGATCAGGTGGCCAACCTCTTGAAGAAAATATGTGGTGTCTTGATACTGGTGCAAGCAATCATATGACTGGAAAGAAGAGCTTATTTCAAGACATTGGAGAAACTTCAACCCAAGTAGTACGTTTTGGTGATGGGTCGAAGGTGGAGATTCTTGGCAAAGGTAACGTTACCTTAAGAAGTGAAGACGGTATGATCTTGAAATTTCAAAATGCTCTTTATATTCCCAAGCTGAAATCAAATATTCTAAGTCTGGGCCAACTTGATGAAGAAGGATACAAGGTTGTCCTAAAAGCTGGAATGCTTTCTATCTATGATTTGCATGGGAATTTTCTTCTATCTGTGAGAAGAACTCAAGGGAGACTATACCCATTGAAGTTATCAGATTTCAACAGGTGTTTCCTTGCTTTTAAATCTTGAGCTTGGCTTTGGCATCAACGTTTTGGACACTTGAATTGCAAGTCACTCATACAACTAACAAGGAGCTGGTGAAAGGGGTGCCTCTTCTTGAAGCACCTTCACAAATGTGTCAAAGCTGCACTACTGGAAAGCAACACAGAACTCCATTTTCATCAGCAGTGGCTCACAGAGCAACACAACCGCTTGAACTGATTCATGGCAACTTGTGCGCGCCTATATCTCCATCAACATTAGGAGGGAGTAAGTATTTCATGTTAATTGTTGATGATTTTTCCAGATTGATGTGGGTTGCTGTTCTCAAGCAAAAATCTGAAGCTTTTGAAGCCTTCAAAAGATTCAAGTCGTTGGCTGAAGCAGAGAAATCATTGAAGATCAAATGTTTTAGATCCGATCGTGGAGGAGAATTTAATTCAGATGATTTCAGCAAATTCTGTGATGATCATGGAATTCGACGTCAGCTCACAGCCCCTTACTCTCCTCAGCAGAACGACATTGTTGAAAGAAGAAATAAGACAATTATGTCTATGGTCAGAAGCATGATTAAAGAGAAGAATTTGCCACCAGAATTCTGGGGAGAAGCTGTAAGTACTGTTGTGGCCGGCAATATATGCAGTCCACCAGAATTCTGGGGAGAACCAAGTCACACGTAAAGAGAGAAACTTGGATCTCAACTTGCTCAAAGAAAGACTAATTCAAAGAAGAAAAATGAGCGAACATGAATCCACGATTCCCGTTTATTTAGCTACCCCCTTTATTTCGAACACCGCAGGATTAACCCCAACAATCTCCTCCTTAATCCTGCTTTTCTTCCTTGATGATGTGAAGTCCTAACTTCAGACACATTCCTGCAAACTTCAGTCTTCCCAGAGCTTTAGTAAACATGTCTGCTAGCTGCTTATCAGTCTCCACATATTCCAATTCAACCTTCTTCTCTTCCAAACATGAACGAATGAAATGATAACGAGTGTCGATATGTTTTGAACGACTATGGTGAATTGGATTTTTGCTCAAATTTATGGCTGATTTGTTATCAACCTTTAGCTTGATTGGTTTCACTTCTTCACCTGTTAACTCACCCATCAAACGAGCTAACCAAACACCCTGGCAGGCAACAACAGTGACAGCAATGTACTCAGCCTTGCAAGATGACAAGGCTACTACCTTTTGCTTCTGTGATGTCCAGCTGATTGCTCTAGACCCAATGAAAAATACGAGGCCACTGGTACTCTTTCGATCTTCTGTATCACCAGCATGATCACTGTCACTATATCCAACCAGACCTTCTCCAGCTCGACCCTTCTCATAAAAAAGTCCATAATCAAGCATCCCTTTGACGTATCTAAGGACTCTCTTGATTTTGAAATAAGTGTTCAGTGGTTGGATGCTCCATGTACCTGCTGAGAATTCCAACAGAGTACATAAGATCTGGTCGGGTGCGAGTTAAATACCTCAAACTCCCAATCAGACTTCTGTAATGAGCTGAGTTTACAGTTGAAAATTTTTCATCTCTGCTGAATTTTGCCCGTGCTTCCATAGGAGTTAATGAAGGATTGTAGTCAGCCATCCCAGATTGCTCAAGTATCTTCAATGCATATGCTTTTTGATTTGAGATGATGTGAGAATCACCTTGAATAACGTCTATACCCAGATAAGAATTGAGTAAGCCAAGATCACTAATCTCAGATAGAGAGAGAGACAGAAAGAGAGAGAGAGAGAGAGAGGGAGAGAGGAGTGACAAGGAGCGTGTAAAGAGAGATGACGAGCAAGTAAAGAGAGATAGTGATGGACCCCACGCACTTGCAAGGGGAGTAATGACCAAACCAGAACCGGTCGCTGAACTGGGGGACCCAACAGGGTCAAAATGGGAATCAGAGGCTTCAGACGTTGGTCGTACGAAGCCTGAGAGGATCATCCCGCCCATGGCAGAGGAACGAGCGGAGCGACCGCGGCGCTCCGCGAAGCCAACGGCTGGACCGTCGGAATATTCCTACTTCTAGAAGCTTCGCTTTGTCCCTCCGACGGGTGATAAATAGGGACCTCCCATAGTTCGGGAGGGCATCGAACATCTTTTTTTTTTACGTTATTTCCCTTCTAGTTATCTCTTTGGTGTGAAACCTGAGGTAACGGACTCCAGCCGAGAAGGCTCGCCGGACGTCTGACGGCCGGTGCTAGAGTTGGGCTCGCCGAGAAGGCGTGGTGAGGTATTTCGTCACCACTGCAGCCGTCCGCCACCTCTCCCCTCCTCACCTCTTCGTAACGATCTCTGACTCCTCGGTGACCCCACGCGCTTGGAGTCACTGACCGCATCATAATTCTGGTATCAGAGCCGACGATCCCAGCGAGCGACTCATGGCAACCCGCTCGGGAACTGAGTTTCGTTTAACTGCAACGACGGCAGCCGACGACGTGCCGGAATGGGCCAAGGCCCTGATCCGCAAGCAGGAGGAGTCTGCGATGCAGATCGAGTTCCTAATGACGCAGAAATCTTCCCCGCCGGAGGCCTTTCCCCTTCCCCTTTCCCCTTCCCCTTTCCCTTCTCCCTTCTCCTTTCTCCCTTCGATCCCCGTAAGAAATCGGGTATCTAACGTGGACACCGCCTGGCTTCCAGGTGGAATCCCGTCTTACGTGGACTCTCCGGATTCCACCTGGCAGGCAGGCGGTGTCCACGTAAGCGGGCGCGTCCTAGATCTGGCAGTTTAAAAATATCTGGACTGTAGGATGTCAAATTCAAAGTTTGGCATATATCTGCCAAACTTTGAAAGTTCTAGCCTGCAGGGTGCTAAATTCCCTTTGGTTAATACACTGACATCGCCATCACAGGCGATTGTGGTGGTTCCTACGGTCTGGCTTAGACAAAAGAAAACCGTGCGGCCAAGAGATGGCTGAGAATGGAATCCCGGTTGCATCCTTAAATCGATTGTCTTGATCCCTGTTGAGATGCTAACATGCCAAGCCTATAAACGTCAGCGCGCTATGCCTAGCACGTTGAGTCCCTTCCTTCTTGTTTACGATCCAAGTCATGGCTCCACAGCTGTCCTTACGTGACCCAGATTGCATCGGGAGATGAGAGGGGACAAGGGGTAAAAGCAGGAGAAGGGTGGTCACCTAAATTATTCTTGCCTAGGTGATTTTTTTATAGGACTTCCCCTACTTGCACTCAATGAAAATGCTCCGCAAAAGTACTATACCACTGGAATATCTTCCGACTTCCAAATGACCCTTTGCAAGTACCCTTATAGCCCCATGCATTGGTATAGTTGACGGGCCAAGTAGCCCACTAATAGTTGTTACCATTGCAATTTGATTATGCGTACCATTATGAGGACCGACGAATTGCAGCGGACTTAACCTATTCGATACTCTGAGTGTCCAACCCCTTGGGTGCCAAGCTATGACTCCTGCTCTAGAAGATACAAAGGAGTGTATTCATGAAATACTTATATGATCGGCTGTCCTGGAAAATATAGTGCTGCGTCAGCTTGAGGGCCCTAGGATTAATTAGAGTGTGTCTAGATGTCGAGCCGTAATCGTTTAGCCGAGTGCTGCTAATGCTTCTGGAAATCATCCACGAAGCCTTCTCTTGTATTCCACGGCCTTGGCCAGACTCTTCATCGTATTGTCCTCCTTGAGCCTTCTTCTCTTATGTAGAGGGCACAGGACAGACTGCAAATAACTTTCTCTCGATGAAAGAAATGGTGAAATTTTTGGGGCCATACGAAGATTATGAGTCATTACGGAGACGCATATTGCAATAGTTTCTATCGGCAGAACCATGGCTGAGTTTAAGGCACTTATTACCGATTTCACAAGTTGCAAAATCTGTTCTCCACTACGAGTAAGCCAAAGCATGTAAGGCATAACATAGCATAGATGGTTCAAGCTGTTCTCCCGCTCCACCACCGTCACCATCTCTAGCTGGTGGCAGCGGCGCCCGCGGCTGGCGGTGGCGCCCGTTGCTGGTGGTGGCACCCGCGGCTCGGGGCGGCGCCCGCGGCTCGGGGCGGCGCCCACTTGGGCGGTGGCGGCCGCGGCTAGCGGAGGCGCCTGCCTCTGGCTGCGTAGGCATCGCTTCTGGCAGCACCTGCTGGTCTGGGGCAGCCCGGTGGCGGCCGCGAGGCGACGCGGTGGCAGCGTGCCTGTAGCAGCGGCCGCCTAGGGCTCCGAATGGAGCCCTAGAACGGACGCACGGGCAGGACGAAATGGGCGCGAACCAGACCCCGTTCCATTCCCTCGACGATGAAAACGCGGACACGGTTCGCATCACAGTGCGATGAAAACAAGACGATGGCGAAGAAAACACGAGACAAAACTAAGAAAAACAACAAAAATCAAAATGAGATAATCGAGCATCTCTTCACCTCGCTTCCGATGACGATGGTCGGCGGCACGGATGACGTCGTCAGCAATCCTTGATGGCGTGCGCCATCAATCCTCCCGGGGCTGGAAGAACTCGGCTCCGTCGAGTTGGGGTAGCTGGCGCCGACGTCTGGTGATGGCCTGGTTGTCACTAATATCGGTCACGCTCCGCGATGATCAGGTCAACTGCACATGCATATAGGAGCCTTTGCGGTACCCTGTTCCCTGCATTGTTAATTACCCAAGTAGTATACAATCGACTGACTCATGCCAATCGGGCGTGTTCACTAGGGAAGTGGTCGCGGCAAACTCGCTCACATCAAAGGGGTTTAGAAAGGTCAGGTTAGAGGGGAGAAAAGGGGCTTGGTACAGGATCGGACCCGCCACGATAGGCGTGGAGTAGGTCCCCCACGAAGGAGGGACTTCAGCGACGTAGGCGTATCTGCCCACTCGTCAAAGGGTTGGGAATGGGCCGGTGCTACGAACATGTAGTGTTGTGGCCAGCCTGGCAGAATAAATCTCCAGCCAAATTCTCACTGACACTCAGTTTCCTACGTCCGCCACTCGGAGTCGGCTCTGCGAGTCGGCAGCCTGCTTACACTGGGCATGCCTATATGATGACCTATCATGATGATGATGATGCAATGACAAAACATGCAGAGCGAATGCATAATGAGTGACTACTGCGGGTGCTAGGGGTTGAAATCATGGTGGGACTTGGCCGTTTGTGATCTCAAGTGGACTCAACCCGGCGGCGTGGGCCTCTCGGGAGAGAAACTCGTGCTCGGTGCGTGGGGTAGGGCAACGGCGATTGGATGTTCCGTTGCGGATGGTATGGCGGGCACAACGCGTCCGCCACTCATCCTCCTGGCAGTGGAAGAGTGAGTGGTCCGCACTGGGTCGAGGAAAATTCTGGACGAAGTCGGTGGGGATGCTACGTGTCTGCTCCGGGCGAGTGGTGCATGCAGCCGGACGACTATCACAGGCGGCTCGTGTAGCTAGACGAACGGCTCCGGCGGCGTTGTGCTTGGTGCAGGTCTCCTGACTGGTGGCGCGGGCTGTCCGGTGGGCAGCGCGATTGGTCGGCCACGATGACACATCGTCCTCTTTGTATCCCAGCTCTCGAGGGGGCGCGGGATAGCAGACGATCATTAGCCCGACCACCTTGGTTGGGGCACTCTTCGCTGCTGGTTTCGTGGTGTAAGGGTACCACGTGACCCATCGTCCCTTGTGCAGAAACGAACACGTGTTTGCTCTACCGGCTATGGTGACGTCAAGATCATAGATCATGGGACGACCCAAGATGATACTTCCTACTTTCATAGGAAGGACATGACACATGTCGGTCTCATCGTACGTCCCCACTTTCAGCGGGACGCGACATTGTCGCTTCACTGGCAGTGAAGAAGCGTCAACCCAAGACACGTTGAATGGCGTAGGGTAAGACATGTTCGCCAACCCTAGTCAGGCGACCATTGCGTCTGATATGGCATTGAAGCTACTGCCACTATCCACCGTCAACTTACACACTTTGTCGTTGATCCAGAAAAATGTGCAGAAGATCAATGTTCGTAGTGTCATGTCGGACATCGGTGTTGTCCTCTACGGGACTGGCGCAGGATTACCATGTGAGTCATCGTCAGGTGGGCCGGTTGTCCCACTAGTGCTTGGGCGGTCGGCGATGATGCTAGTGATTCGCCGAACTCTAGGGTGTGGAGCGGGCACTGGGGTCGTACTAGCATCCACTATCTGGATGTACCCGACCCGGGGGTTGGGTGACTTGTACTCGTTCGCGATCTCCTCAATTGCATGATAGTCCAGCCGATCGGAAACCATAGTGGTCAACTATCTTGTCACGTTAAGAGAAGATCCCCGTTATAGATGGTGCAGTCGACGCAGAACAAGGACTCCACCCCTGTGGAGGGCTGTCATCATTGACGATTCTGGTTGGGAAAGGCTACCGCCGGTGCTCTACCGTCGCTGGCTCGCCGACTCCCTACCGGGACTAAGGAACCTCAATGACTGCTTGACTCCAGTGGTGTGGTTCTACCCCTGACCAGCGAACGTGACATTGCTGATAGTCGGCTCTCACCGTTCGAACAGGGACTCTCTGTGTCCCTGAAAGCTTGCATCCAACCCTCAACCAACCTCCGTGGCTCAACCTGCTCGTGCCGACATGCCAGAGAACATTGCTCGCGTCACCGCCCTGAACCCACATGCGCACTCCCGTCAATAAGGGTGCGAACGGATCGGGAACACGCTTGAGCTGGTTCCATGTGGCTCCCGTAGTCCCTCCTCCTCCGACCTTTACAAGAGCTCCGGCATCTTCATCGCTCGTCGAGCCACCGTCTGCTCTCCAGTGTCTCTCCACTCTACCCACTCTGAATCGCCGCCGGCGTTGACAAAATTTTGCACTATGAGCCGCCCCAACGAGGTATGTTATCCTCTCCAAACACTCGTTCAATTACCGTTTGCAGTATATTTTTGTCTCGACTCCATTGCGCTCGAGCTAGGTGGGTGAGAGAGACAAATTGAGAGAAAACTATGACGTATTTGAGTGTCTTACTAGTATGGACGAGACCGTTCGTTAGGTGCGAGCCCAACGGATTGATTCTATTCAGCCGGTGATTTGGGAGTGTTAGAAGGTTGACCGGAGCAGGATGGCGAATTAACCGCGGCGACGGCCTGCCGTTGCTGCCAGAAAACTCACATTCGAGTTGAAATTTTACCCAATTATTTTATTCCCTGTGGTGGCGCACCAGGGGCATGAAGGTCCTATCTCAGTCGTGAGAATCGGGCACCTGCACGCGGCCATAGTGGTAAAGGGGACCACAGGCATACTGAGAAGCTGCCCAAGTCTAGCTCATGCAAGCAGTATGAGAACACAGTTCTCTCTCTCTCTATTTCTCTCTCTCTCTGTTTCTCTCTCTCTTCCTCTCTCTCTCTCTGCTCCACTTATTTCAGAAATAATTTGATTGCTTTGGCATCGATAGAAAGGGTATAATTCTAGTGGATGATTCTTACCATTATCTCAAAGTTATATTGCTCCTAACAAGTTCAAGAACTATTTGAAGAAAGCTCATCTTTATGAGCATACTGATAACACCCTAAATTCGATCTTGATTTCATGCTACTAGCACAATTTTATGCATTTAAAGAGCTTAAACTGGGGTTGTTATCATGTATTTACATAAAAATACTGTTTTCAAGTGATCTCTGATTTTTCCCCAAGTTTCTGTTAAATCTATGAATTTTAAGGGATTTATTTGAGCTTGAAATAATTATTTTTGAATGAAAATGGCAAGTTTAATATTTAATTTTGAGATTTATTAGCACGGGATGAATCAGTGAATTTTTTAGAATTTTCTAGAATTTTATAAGATTTTTTAGGATGTTATTGGATTTTTCTGAGATATATTTGAGGAAGAAATGCATCTTTGTCCAAGGAAAAAAGATATATTTATAAGAAAAAATAGTGTATTGAGATTATTTTTTATCGCTGAAGGGTTTTTCATAAATTTTCATTGCAAGGGGGCCCTCAAAAATAGCTCTCGGTCATGGTTGCAGGCATAAAGATGTTATTTAAATTCTTCTAGGGTTTTATTGCAAATGATTTAATAATTGTTTTAATGTTTTTAGGAGAAACCAGAGGAGATATAGTGCACAAAGGGCATATACACAATTACCTGTGGGCGGCGTCAGACGGCAATTCCAGTTTTTTAAGAAGGGTTTTTTGACAAAAGCGTAGGGAAGTTTTCGACTGATCGACGTGGCCTCATCATGGCCGTCGGATGAGAATCCGACGGCGCTTGATGAGGACCAGCGTCGGGAGGTAAGTTCACCGCCCGCACGGCGCGTACAACGTGTATGCACGGGCGGTGACGTGGCGAGCTCCAATCAGTCAGGGCAAAGACTAAACGCACGAGTACGTGCGAATCAAAACTTATTTAAGTCGCAACTTCTGAGTTTTTTTTTCTGTTTTTATTTTTGCCAGGGGGTACGTGGCACAACGAGAAGGAAACCGCACTTAGAAGTTGGAAGGGCGCCAGCCAATCAGAGAACGACACTGATGGAGGACCATCGTGCGGCGGCGACCTGATGGCAGCAGCGACATCAGCGGACGACCGGCGGCGACTCGCCAGCAGCCACGTCGGACAGCTCGTGCCGGCGTCCACAACCCGGGGTTTAAGTACTCCGGGTAGGTTCGAACAATTTATGTTTTTTCTGTGTATTTTCTTTGCATTTCGAATTATGGATTGGGCCAGTATCGTAGGGCCCATCCTCGTCTTTATTTTCATTTTAAGATTGTATTTTGATTTTGTAAGGAGAGGTCGAACCACGTCTCATGACGGTTCAACCTCTCCCACGTCTCCTTGGCACCCTCCTCCCTATATAAGGAGGGCATGCCCAAGGGACTACTTGGAAGTTTTGAATTGAAATTATTTCAAGAATCTTCCCTATCGTAGTAGCGTAGGGGTTTGGCTAGCCCCACCTCTTCGTCGAGACCACTCCGAGGAAGTAGAGCCCACGTCCTGTCCATCGAGATCACTCCGGGCGTGGCGTGTTCAACCGTGCCGTCGAGATCACTCCGATGCGTTGAAGATTTTCAAGAAGCTGTTGAAATCAAGAATCGAGAGCACCCATCGAGATCACTCTGGGCGTCCTCGAAGGTTCGCGACGACTCTGGCGCCGCGCTGCATTTGGGAAATCATCTCCAACGAGGAGAACCACCGCGACCCACCAAGAACTCACCACGCCAGGTTCTTGGCTCTACCCATCCACCCCCTTCTCCTTCATCCAGCCCATCTCGCCCACATTTCCTTGGACGCCACCCCTTCACCCTCGCTTCTTGATCATCTAACCCCATTTCTTGATCTTTCCCGCCGATTCTTGAACGCCACCCATTCTCATCCCCCCATTTTCTTGAAATTCTTGATCGCCCAACCGCTTCCCCTACCCTTTCTTGATCGCCCTTTCCCCTTCCCCTGCCCTTCTTGATCGCCCAACCACCTCTTCTTGCCTTTCTTGATTGCCCTCCCCCTACCCTGCCTTTCTTGATCGCCCACCCTACTTTCCCCTTCGTTTCTTGATTCCCAACTGCCTCCTCTTGCCTCTCTTGATCGCCCACCCTCTTTTCCCCATCGTTTCTTGATTTCCAACCGCCTCCTCTTGCCTTTCTTGATCGCCCACCCTCCTTTCCCCATCGTTTCTTGAATCTTCCTCTTCACCCTCATCGTTCTTGACCATTCCCCACCATCTTCCATCGTTCTTGACCATAACCCCCCCATTCTTGCATCACCCTTTGGCTTCCCCCCCCCCCTTTTCTTGATTCGACCGCCACTTCTCCCATTGCCGCCCCGCCCCGAACCCCGATTCCCGACCACCCCGCATCATCGCCCGCGTCGGGGACCCGCTCTGTGCCATGATCCCACGCCGCGCCGTGGACCCATTCCGCGCCGCGACTCCGCGCGCGCGCGCCGCCAGCGCCGCGGACTCGCGCCCAGCCATGATCCGACCGTGCGCCGCGAGTTCGCGCCCCGCCGCGGGTCCGCCAATTGCCACGGTTCTGCCGCACTCTGTGGCTCCATGCCGCGCCGAGGCTTCGCCCCGCGTCATCAACCCCCCTGCGCCGCCGTTCTGCCCTGTACCGTGGCTCTGCGCCACCGCCACTGCCAGTTGCGACCGGTGCCGCCCCGTCACCTGCGCCAAGCCACGTTGATCCTCCCGGCATTCTGGCCTCGACAAGGCGAATCCGTCCCGAACGCTATCTACGCCCGTCTTCGATACGCCGTGGACTACATATTTTAAGGTCAGCTCGTCTCCTCTCCCTCCTTAACCAGTATTATTACCTGTTCCAGTGCCGTCCTCCGCTATCGCATCCTCTGCCGCCACTCATCAGTCGACGACGGATTCGGAACAAGCCACTGTTGTGGGAGCAGGACTTTCTTGAGGTAAACGGTCTGTCACTTGATCTTTAAATTCCGAACTTATCAGGGCCGTTAGACGCCCCTCTCGTCTAGACGTCTAGTGGTCTTGAGGGTCATTGGGAGTCTGACTTTCGGATCAATCTATTTGGTGATCGTCACCGTCCATCGCGTTATCTCCTTGTGTCTTAACTGCTCGATCATAAAAATCTCATTGTGTTTGCATCATATCATCATTATTCCTGTGACGCGAAACGCGCCGCTCGATCCCGGCCGTCGGCGTTTCGCATCAGACACCTCAGCACGCGGTTTAAAAGAATATATATAAATAAATGGATTTAAATCCAATGACTAATATTGGTTTAAATTCATTTATTCATAACTTTTGATCCAGAAGTCCGATTGAGATGATTTTTTATGGATTTGCTCGTATTGATCCCCTCTTTCTATCTATTTCTTTTGGATCATTGAGATCAAGCCTACATTTATAGATAAAAATTAATTACTAATTAGGGGTAAAATGGTAAGTTTTACTAATTTTACCTAGGTATAAAAGCCAAATTTCGAGATGAGGGGGTCATTCTTGATGGTGCTCTATCACAGCTGCAAGACAGAGAGGATCTCTAGCTTGGATCAACCTATCTGGTACCTTTTTCTTGTTTGTATTTGAACTTTTAGTGTATTTTGGATGATGTTTTAGTGAAATTTCTTCTTCATTCTTCTTGATCTTGGCCTGAATTTTTAAATCACTAGGCTTGAGCGGAATGTACAAGCCCTTACTGAGATTGAGAGGAGAGAATGAGAGATTTACCTAGCTATTCCAAGTGCACATTAAAAACTAAAAAAAACTTCAATTTCTAGGAGATTAAATCTCCCTTTTTTATTATATAATTGTGTAGTTATTTCTGAATTATAAGACCTACAAAACCAACCAACTCAAATAAAAATTTCCCTCTCAATCCTCTCTAATTGACCCCTTGGACCCTTTGCTTTGATCAAAGAAGCCAATTTGGAGCTCCCTATTTCTTCTATTCATCCCATCTCTTCAATTCCCCTTTCTAAATTTCTGATCTAATTAGGGTGATTTGATCTTCATTGAAGGTCAAATTAACTCTAATTAGGGTTCATATTATTCAAGAAGAACTTCGATTGGATTCCTTACTAGCTTCCCTTGGATGACACTCGTACTTATCACTACACATCTTAAGTAGAGTTTTTATAAATTTTATTGTATAAGCTAAAATTGACAACGACAAGTGTTAAAAATTGCATAAAATTTACCCCTATTTTTGGCTTATCACATACGTAGCATTGGCAAAGGGTAGAGAACTTAAGATGCATGAGATGCATAATTAGTGCATTTGATTTTGTATCATATGCTAGATGCTAATCGTACATCTTGGGTAGAGTACGCATGCCTCCAAACTTATGAAGTGAACATGTCAATGATTTGTTGTATTTGATACATGGGGATGTATGTTTCTACATACCTGAAAGAGTCTGAAAATTTTTTGATGAGATTGAAGAGAATAATACTTGAGTATAGAGTTCACATAGTTCATGTATGAAGATGTTTCCTATCTCAACTTAGTCATCTACTTATGAAATGAATGGTTCATCAAAGACATATGTGAGTGAATATACCCCCCTTCAGGGGTATTACTGTAATACTCTCTCTCTCTCTCTTGTAGGGTTCTCTCCTCCTCTACATAAGGAGGTACCTCCCCACTCCTTTCATACTCTTGAGATTATACCATTCTACACTCCTTTCCACATGGTATCAGAGCCACCAGGGTTCTTGACCTAGGTGGTGGAGCACCACCACCCCCCCCTCCTCCTCTCCGGCCCGCTGCTTGCCGAGATCATCGCCGATGCCCTCTGCTCGCGTCACTCTACATCCCGCCGGCTGCCGCCTTGCATCCGGCCGCCTTGCATCATCTATCCACCGGCCGCCCTACATCCAGCCGCCGGCCGCCCTGCATCCGGCCAAGCCGCCGCCTCCAGCCGCTGGCGCCGCTTTGCGCCCAGCCGCCGCCCAGCCGCCGCTCCATCTAGCCGGCCACCTCTTGACGACCGGCCAACCGCCGGCCGCCCTCTTGACGACCGGCCAGCCGCCGGCCGCCCTCCAGCTACCGGCCGCCCTCCGTCCAGCCGGCCACCCTCCGTCCAGCCGGCCGCCCTCCAACAGCCGGCCGCCCTCTGTCCAACCGGCCGCCCTCTGTCCAGCCGCCGGTCGCCGGCCGTCTGACCACGGCCGCCCTCCGTCTAGCCGGCCAGCCACCGGCTGCCGACCAGTCCGCCGTCCGGCCCACCGCCGATCGCCCTCCTGTCCGCCGGCTGCCCTGCGTCCAGCAGCCGGCCGCCGCATCCAGCCGGCCGCCCGACCTACTTCCGGCCGACCTAATCCGGCCTTCTGACCCTCTCCGGCCGCCGCCGTGCATCCGGCCGCTGCTCTGCCTTCAGGACTGGGCTATTGTCCCGTCGACGCTCTCCTCCTCACTTATGTGCTGTTATGGAGCATCGCGAGGGATCGTCGGCTTCCTCATCGCTTCCGCCACTGACTTCGTATCCGGGTACATCTCTGGATCTTCCGATCCCGTCTCATGCTTGATGGCACGAACTATGTCACGTGGTCCGCCGGGTTCCGTCGGTTCCTTGAGATCCATGGTCGGCTCTCCTTTCTCACCGACGACCCGCCCTCTCTAGAGGATCCCCGCTTTGCCACCTGGATCACTCAAGATCAGGCGGTCACCTCCTGGCTTCTGAAGATGGCTATTCCGACCATTGCTGAGCAGATGCAGCTCCTCTCTCCGTCCAAGGCCATTTGGGACGAATGGGCCCGTAGGTACGGGTATCGTTCCAACATTGGTCGAACAGTGGAGATCGTTGAAGGGATGTTTCGCGCCCGCCAGGGTACCCGCTCCCTTCAGGAGTTCTATGCCACACTGCGCTCTCTCCTCAATCAACTTGAGATCTATCAGCCCTACACGCCAGATCTCACCGTGTAGCATCGCTATCGCGAGGAGACAGCAGTTGGACTATTTTTGGCGGGCATCGACCCCACCCTCGGCGCTCAGATTCGGGGCCCTATGCTGAGTTTGATCACTCTTCCGACGTTGGGTGAGGCCTTCTCCATCGCTCTGAGGGTTAGCTCTCCGGGGCCCGTCCCCACCCCTCTCTTGACCGACTCCACCGCCCATTCCTCGGAGACCCGCCCTCGCGGGCGCGTCTCTGATAACGGTGGTCGCGGTCGAGAAAAGGGATGCGGGCACGATGGCAAACTCTACCCCCCCTGCGTTCATTGCCAGAAGTTTGGCCATCGCTCCGACAAATGCTGGCAGAAGTTTGGTAAGCCAGACCAGGTTGCCCACTCCAGCACGGCGGACTCCGCCTCGACCTCGGACCTCCTCACTATCTCCCGGGAGGAATTAGCCCGCATGCTTGCCACCCGAGCTCCGACGGATACCTCGAGCACCTCGGGCTCTCATACTTCTCACCTTGCGTCGACCTCCACTTCAGGTACCGCTCTACTTGCATCTTCTTCGGGTCCCTGGATTATCGACTCGGGAGCCTCTGCACACATGTCAGGTACCTCCTCTCTCCTCTCTCAAATTGCCAGCCTTCCTCACCCTGAGACGGTCACCATTGCGGATGGTCGTGTTTGTCCCGTTCGGGGCAAAGGCCGTTCCCTACCGACCCCCTCCCTTCCCCTTTCAGATGTTCTATACGTACCCAATTTTCCCGTTAACCTCCTCTCTATCTCTGCTATCACAAAATCCCTATTTTGCTCAGATCTTTTTCCCTTACCACTGTACCTTTCAGGACTTGCGGACGGGAAAGAGGATTGGTTTGGGACGTGAGACCGGCCGGGGTATCTACGAGCTTGTCCCTGATCTCCCTCCGACTGGTTTTTGTTGTCTTCTCTCCCAGTCGGACACTTCTCTACAATGGCATCGTCGTTTGGGCCATCCTGGTATTACCAAACTTCAACAGGCCCTTCCGTGGCTAACATTATCTCCTTTTGAGTGTGAGTCTTGCCAGTTAGGCAAGCATTTTCGTTCTTCTTATTCCCGCTGTGACTCTATGCCATGTACGAAACCATTTGATCTCGTACATTGTGATGTTTGGGGACCGTCTCGTGTCTCCTCCCCTTCCCACTTTCGCTACTACATCGTCTTCGTCGATGATTTTTCTCGTCTATCATGGGTGTACCTTCTCCATGACCGCACTGACGTTCTGTCCTCCGCTCACAGTTCCTCCAAGAGATCTCCACTCAATACTCCTCTACCCCCAAAATTCTTCGCACGGATAATGCCTTGGAGTTTGTTCAGTCCGCCCTCCAGGACCTTTGCTCCTCTCGCGGCATTATCCACCAGACCACTTGCCCCTGCACCTCCCAGCAGAATGGTGTCGCCGAGCGGAAACACCATCATCTTCTGGATATGACCCGCACCCTCCTCATCGAGATGGGCGTCCCACACTATCTCTGGGCGGATGCCCTCCTCACCTCTGCCTATCTTCTTAACCGCTTACCTTCCTCTCCTCTAGGTGGTGAAGTCCCTCTCCGTCGCCTACACCCCGATCGTGAGCTTTTTACACTGCCTCCTCGGACGTTTGGGTGCGTGGCCTTCGTCCATGACCACTCCCCAAATCTGTCCAAACTAGCTCCTCGCTCCCTCAAAGGCGTCTTCGTTGGCTACTCTCGTACTCATAAAGGTTATCGTGTATACCTTCCTGATCAGCGCAGATATCTTGTATCGGCCGACGTCACCTTCTTTGAGACCATTCGCTACTTCACCACCACCCCGTCTGTGTCCACCCCTACACCTACTTCGTCTACTCTGACACCCTCGTCTCCTTCTTTCGTTTCTCCTCTGCCTATCTTGGACGTAATACTTGCGTCACCCTCCTCCTCCCCCTCTTCTCCTCGCTTGGGACCGCTCGCTCCATCAGTACTTACCTAGGAGCCGGACTCCGTCGAGCCACCAGGCGGGTCCTCGCCCACGTCTGCAAGTTCGACGCCCCTTGCATCGGCACCGACAGACCTACATCTCCCCATTGCTCTACGAAAAGGTACTCGCTCTTGTACCCTTCACCCTATCTCTAACTACGTACACTATGACCGTCTTCACCCCACCTATCGTGCCTTCGCCCTCTCCCTCACATCCGAGTCGATACCGAGGACCCATGTGGAGGCCCTACGCAGTCCCCACTGGAAGGCGGCTATGGCTGCGGAATATGCGGCCCTCACCGAGCGTCAGACTTGGATACTTGTTCCTCGTCCGCGCAATACGAATATCGTCACCTACAGATGGATATTCACGGTGAAGTATCACGCTGATGGCACGGTTGATCAATACAAGGCCCGTCTCGTGGCACGCGGCTTCACCCAGACCTACGGCATCGACTACAAGGAGACATTTTCTCCTGTGGTACGTTTGAACTCCATTCGAGTTCTTCTTTCTATTGCAGTGAATCAGGGGTGGCCCCTCCATCAGTTGGATGTTTCCAACGCCTTTTTATACGGGGAGCTTACCGAGCGGGTGTTCATGGAGCAACCGCCCGGATATATCACTCCAGGCTCGGTCGGCAAGGTATGTCATCTACAATGTGCTTTGTACGGCCTCAAGCAAAGTCCGCGTGCATGGTTTGCCAAGTTCAGCAAACTTGTGCTTGCCTTGGGCCTCACCCCATGCACGGTGGACCCTACTGTGTTTCGTCGGCACGGATCCACTGGCACGGTCATCCTTGCGGTCTACGTGGATGATATCTTACTTACGGGCAGTGATCATGCGGGTCTTGCTCAAGTGAAAGATTATCTCCATCAGCACCTGACCATCCGGGACTTGGGTACGCCCAAGTACTTTCTCGGCATAGAGTTTGCACATCAGCCGGGTAAGCTGATCCTGAATCAGCGAAAGTACGTCCTGGATATGCTGGAGGAAGCGGGGTTACTCGGGTGCAAACCCCGAAGTTCCCCGATCGACAGCAAACCGTGCTTCTAGGATTCTACTTCTCCCCTACTTACTGATGTTGAGCCTTACCGACGCTTAGTTGGGAAGCTTATTTACCTCACTGTTACACGCCCCGACATTGCATATCCAGTGGCACTACTCAGTCAGTTCATGCATGCTCCCCAGGACATACATTGGCACGCTGCCCTCCGCGTGCTTGCCTACTTGAAGCATGCCCCGGGCCGGGGGCTACTCTACCAGTGCCATGGCCATTTGCGTGTGGAGGCCTACTCGGATGCAGGCTTCGCGGGCGATCGGGGGGATCGGAAGTCCACTTCAGGCTTCTGCACCTTTTTTGGTGGAAACCTCGTTACGTGGCGGAGTCAGAAGCAGCGGGTCGTCTCCCTATCTAGTGCCGAAGCTGAGTACCGCGCTATGACGCACGCCTCTTCGGAGCTTTTGTGGATTCGCTCTCTCCTTCGCGAGCTTGATTTTCCTGTGCAGGAGGCTATGCCAATGTATTGTGACAATCAAGCCGCTATCTTCATCACCAGCAATCCCACCTTCCATGAGCGGACGAAGCACATTGAGATCGACTGTCATGCGATTCGTGATCGTGTGCTCGCGGGACTCATCACTACTCCCCATGTGGGATCATCGGACCAGTTGGCGGACATCTTCACCAAAGGACTGAGCACCACCTCCTATGACGTCATCTCTCGCAAGCTGGGCATGTTTGATATCTACGCTCCAGCTTGAGGGGGAGTGTGAGTGAATATACCCCCCTTCAGGGGTATTACTGTAATACTCTCTCTCTCTCTCTTGTAGGGTTCTCTCCTCCTCTACATAAGGAGGTACCTCCCCACTCCTTCTTTCATACTCTTGAGATTATACCATTCTACACTCCTTCTTTCCACAACATAGATTCACACTGTGTTGGACATAGTGGAGTCCATGATAAGAAACTTAAGACCTCTAGTGAACCCATGTGTACATGCACTCATTACAATTTTATGAATACTGAAATTGTTAACCATTTAATATGTGAATTCGACTGCATAAGAGTTGTGGAAAAAATGAAGCCCAACTTTAGGAATGATAATTCTAGCCCGTAAGACGAGGATTGACTGAGATAAGATGGAGTTGAGGACTATGAAATATGGATTTTATAGATATCCAAATTGGAAAATTTGGATACTACTTTTACCATGCTAAGGAACAAAAGTATTTTGTTGGTTAAGGATTGTCTTGTTGAAAGACACATATCTTCTATGACGAGATAGTGGGAGCAAAAGTAGTCTTGGAAGGAATTCCATAACCTCAATGGAGGAGGAGTTGGTCCTAAACTTGTTCAGAAGTATACCGAAGAGGTTCATATGTTTGGTAGAAGTGACTAGAGAACTCGATCATAATGTTGGACATCATGATTTTGAGTTAATATCAAAACACTCTATCTAAGAGATGGTGATCTCTAACATATGAAGAGGATATTCTAACTTGTGGAATGAGCGAGAACATATGGATTTTAGAATTTGGCCCACACATCTCAACCAAGTTTTGAACTTGGTCGAAACTCTGAAGCGTATGATACTCATTATGACTAAGTGAATCTTTCAATAAAGATTAGGTGCTAATGGACAAATTGAAAATTTTCAAAGTAAAAGTTCATGGAGGAACGGGTTTGCACTAGCTACCATGATACAATCCACCAGAATTCTTCTCGCCATAGAAGTACACTATGATTATGGAATCAAGAAATGGTTGAAGATGTTTTGGGATGGCGAACTCAAAGAGAGGTTCATTGTGCCATGATAATAAGATTAATCGTGCACATCATTCTATCTGCGAGGCCTAAAGTAGCGTAAGCTCTAATTGTTATAAGCACTAAAACAATATGAAATATGTTGTCGATGTCTTGAGAAGACAAAAGAAAATACTTTAGTTCATGGAGAAGATGACTTGGAACTTAAGGGCTACATCCAATTGAGTTTTCTATAGTATTCAGATGATAGAAAGTCTACATTTGAAGTTTTGCTCATACTATAGGGAAGTATAACCTGTTGGAAGGTTTCCAAGTAGGTCAAATTAAAACTTGATGACAAGAAAAAAGTAATGGAAGTGTGATTGAAAAAAAGTAATGGAACTTGATAACCTAAAGAAGAAAGAGTGATTGAAATATTCATCACTAACCTTGGATTTATATTTGATCATAACCCCTATTCCATGGCTGTTTGACACCAATGGTGCTATGCACAAGTGAAATAGTCTAGGTCTGATTTGAAGTTAGATAACTTCTTAAGACACTTCACTTGATTAGGAAGATCAACTTTAGTAGGAGATTACATAATGGAAGTGTTCCATTGATCGACATTATAGTAGATCAATAGATGAAGCCATTAGATCAATGTATTTTGAGAATCACTCGGATACAAAGGGTTTGTTCACTAAGACTGATTGGCTTTTGTCCAAGTGGGAGATTGATGGAAATATATGTGGCCGGCAAGCCAATCACACATTCTACATCGCGTTCCATGTTCATTAATAGAACATATTCATAACAGTGCACGTGTAATACTTATAATGAAGTCCATGAATACATGATCGGACTTAGTGAATTATGATTAATAAATACATGATCGGATTATACTACGAAGATCACTAGTCTTTAAGCATGCATTCCAAATATTCATATTTTAGGATATGCGAGAAGGACATTGAAGTATCTGGATAGAATAACACTATCTAGTCTCACTCATATGATGAGTATGGCCGATCATGTAGCCATTAGTGTGGAGACACTAAGGATAGATAGTGGGTGCTCTTTAGTGGAAAGAGTCCACTGAATTGATCCGTAAAAATCCCTGAATGGTATTATACCAGACTGTCAATCAGGTTGATTCACGTCACAGTTGTATAAGTGGTCCTTAGACCTGAGACACCAAAGACGTCTTGTGGACGGAAGGTTGTTCTTTGACTATGGCCACCGAGTCTTTAATCATGGGATTCTAAACGGTCTTAGTTCGGGTAGATCAAGAAGTTCACGAAGACGATTGAGTGTTCAAGATGGGATCGTCCGCCCCTCAATATAAGAGAGGACATCTCAAGGAAGACGATGTGATGAAGTCCTTGGCCAAGGCAGTAACATATTAGAGAAGAGTTCTCCGATGATTTCCAAATGCATTAGTACTAAATCAGATGACCGATTCGGGTTTGAGTTAAATCAATCCGACATTAATTAATCTATATGATGATATAGTTAATTAATTTGTAAGACCAATAAAGAATATTGGGCCTCTGGAGTCATTAATTAGACTGATACACGAGCCTAGAGGGTCACACACCAATGGTCTTTTGGACGTCGAAAGATATAAAAACCCCCACACCAAGTGTTGGGGGTTTTTATAAAAAATACCCACTTAGTATAAATAGGGGGAGGCCCTGAACGAAATTCACCCAGGTATGAATTGTTCAGGGGCCTTTCCCCTTATTCTCCCTTCTCCCCACACCCCCTCTCCATCCCTGATGCGATCAGAACAGTGTAACGACGATGGTGGAGGTAGAACTAGGCTCGTCAACGAGGAGATCTGGTGTGACGGGGACCGTGTGGATACATCTATAGGCTGCACATTTGAGATGCTCAACTTGTCTCACCTCGGGATCCAAGAAATCATGGATGTGATCCGTGCAAAGGTACTTCGTTCTATGATTTCATCGATGTCGTACGATTTCGCAAAAGTCTTCCGCCGCGTGTCGTTTTTATTTGTTCATCCAAATCTAGGCATCTAGAACCCAAAACCAAGTGCATAAACATTCCTCATGTAGCAACAGTAACAATGTTTATTATTAACTAAGTTACCACCCAATCCCTTGCTTGTCGCGTTCTGTTGCTTACAACAGTTGATCGCTCTACGTGCAGCTACATTGAATGGATCATTCCCACAAAATCAGAGTTAGACTTATAGTTGGCTTATCTGACTTGGGAGTCGATGATAACGCACATTTTAGTTGGCAAATATGACCATATTTACATGTTTATTTGCATCAAATTTATCATACATGCATGTTATCAAGGCTAAAAATGAAAAATTTTATTTTTAAAATGATATGTTGAATTTAATAATTTTTTAAAAGGAGTAAAAAAACTAGGAAAAAATAAAAGGGCATTTTATATCATGCCATATGTATAAATATTATCTTCCTCTTGCTATCTACATCATTCCTGACATGCTCTAACATAGGGTAAACAGTAGACAAGGCTCTCTAGGATCTTGGTAGCTCAACCTGATTGAATTAAGCATTTTCAAGTGTTCTTCCTTTGCTCATCCTTTTCTTTCATACAAAATTTCCTGATCTCGGTGAAATAGACATTGGGCCTCTAGAACGAAGCATCAACCCGTTAGAAACCTAGATCTAAAGTTTAATCATCATCAGAATCTATTTCTCCTAATTATGAATCAATTTATATCTCTTTCTCTCTCTAATCATCCATTCTCTAACATTTTTCTCTCTCTAGAATCCAAACCTTTCTCAATATATACCTTGCATAATGTCTCTAGTTTCTTCACCCAAAATTTCATTAAAAAACTGAGTCATTTACCCTCCAAAACTCACATCCCATCATATGTATCCAAATCCTGTTAATAAATTACTCCATTCCAGTAACCATACTTGACCAAAATTTGGCTAATGCAGGATCACTATGGGAGGGTCCTTTTGACAAGCGGATCCCATTGATCGAAGACCCATTCCTAAACTCAAAAATATATATTTTAATTTAAATGTATAAAATAGATAATACAATCTTTATGAATACTATCTGTTTTGCAATTCAAATGAGTTCTAGATTAAAATTTTGAAAATATTATTTATTATTTATAGACTTTTTTTCTTTAAATTAATGTTTATAAACGTTTTAAAAAATATAAATCATATATATATAATTTTTAAGAATTAAAAACATTCATGATAAACCATATATATGGTTCAATCATTTTATTAAAAATGATAAATTTTATAATCTCCAAAAAATATAAGACTATATTTTATTTGTGAGATTATTTCTTTTATTTCCAAAATTTGAAAAAATCTTAAATTGAATTATTGTTCTCCTTTGGATCGACCCCTTGCCCTTTATTATTTAGAGAGTATGAAGTTGAAAAATAATTATACAGTGTTTATGCTTAAGTATAAATTAAAAAATAGCATAAACCCCTAAATTTGGACTTATTACTGGGAAACAGCTTCTTTTAAAGTTCATATATATATTTTTTCTTTTCACATTTTTATTACAGAATTTTTAAAAGAAAAATTTAGATAAACCTGCTTACTCAACCTTTAATTATTTTCTATGTTGTTAATATCAATAAATCATGTATTTATCCTTATAAAATGGTGAGCCTTATGATGTATGATATGAGTTAAAAAAATAAAAGTATAACTTTCAACCCACAAAGAGAAAATTTTCGTAAATCCTTAAGAATGCCATGAAATTTGTAATCTTATTTTTCCTAGACTTTATATTTAGCGTACTGATTCATTATTTTATATAGAAAGAAATAGAATTTCTAGCTTTGAGATTTCTCCTGAAAGTGACAAACAATTAAAAATATTTTTGATGATTTTTCAAGATGATAAGAGTGTAAAATTATGAAATCAATCAATTGGCCTCAATATCTGATTAAAAATCACTTTAAAACAGTTATTTATGTCAAAATAATGATTTAAATTTTTTACCAATGTGCAGGATTAATACCGAATCTAATTAAGAAATGAAATGATTCCAAGGCATTCTATTTTGAAATGAAGTTAATGATGGAAGAAGATAATTTGTATGAGATTTTTTGTGTTGGAGTCATGTGAATATGAATATAGATGACAGAAAATTTTTTAAGATGCATAATTGTTTTCCAAATGAATGATAAATGGATTAAATTGTGTTCTGTCTCATCTATTGATTGTGTTGTTTATTTTATTTTCACAAAGTTACCTTTTTAAATAAAATCCGAGTCCTGGGTATTCAATGCAATAGCATACACAACAAAGACAAAATGAATGACAAAACAGATATACCCGCTGGTTTGCATAGAGGACCATGCATTAAATGTAATTTATAAGTTAACATTTTTTAGGTGGTACTTAATCAAATTATACTCCTGTTGTTTTTTTTTAAATTGTATATGGTGGTTTTTTTTGGCTCTTAGAGTGGGATACTTGTCTATTTGAGGATGATAAAAAAATAAGGTGAGCTATCAGTATTAGAAAGCGAAAGAAACATTAAGGTCAAAAATGGATGTATATAAATTCATATTCTAAGTAGTGTAGAAGAGTGGAAGGCAATGGAAAACTAAGAAAAAAAGATGTGATGTAATACGACGATGGCTGGGATTGATCAGCTCGTATTACGTCACAGGAAAAAAAGACGATGAGTGGTTTCGTAGTTAAATGAATGAATGTCGAGTTGAGAGAGTTCCCGTTAAATGAGCAATATTTGGACAACACGGATAGGGATGGAAGTCGATACCAATCACTAAACGAGATATTGATCTGGATTAAACTCCAATGACCCGTTGGACCAACTAAGACATCTAAGGAGCGAGGGGCATTTGACGGCCCGAAGATGTTCGACGCCTAAGGATCAACGATTAATCTTCAACCACAAAGAATAAACCTATATCTCGACGATGGTGGCTATCCTATAATGATTATCGGAATAAAGCAGGACAGAGGAAGAGATGGCGAAAGACAGCACTGGAGACATGTAATAATACTGGAAGTAATGGAGGGGAGACGGAGAGGTACCTGATTTGACGATAGTCCACGACGTGGGAAGCAGCGTAGTTGACCGGTGGACGAAGGTGAGTCGACAGTTGGATCGCGGCGGATGACGACGGCGGCAGATGGTGCGAGACCTCCGAGTGGAAGGTTTCTTGAAAATAACCACCCAAGAAGGCTGTGATAGAGGGGCGTATCTTGATCTTCTTGGAGGGCTCTTGGTGAGTGCTGGATGAATCAAATCCAAGAACGAAAAACAAATAAAGACACAAAAAAAAACAAATAAAAGATAGGATGCTTACGCGGGGTACTTAAACCCCGGGTGGCAAGCATCGGCACGAGCTGCTCGGCGAAGCTGATGTCGTCCTGTCGTGGCGTCTCCTGGATGGTCCTCCATCAAGATGGTTCAAGAAACGAAAGGAGAACAAGAGGATAGTAGAGAAGAAAACCAATAATGAAGAGCAGATTTAGGAGGAATGAACAATCCAGAAACAATAAGTTAGATTGAAGTGCAGATTGAGAGCTTGGAGGATGGTTGTAGAACGAGAAGAGGGGTAAAAAGAATAAAAAGAACAATAGTTTAAGTGAAATGTTTTATTCTAAAATTGATAGGTATTATGTGGCCTTCAAGCGATGTTTGAGCTCATTAAAATAAATGTATATATAATGAGCTATTAAAATGACAGAAGTGTAGAAACTAAGGACAGAAGTTGGGTGCTCTTTAGGCAAAGATTTCACTGAGTTTATATGTTTGAACTCATGAATTTTATTATACATAAATGTTAATCAGGTTGACTTATGTCACTGTTGTGTAAGTTATCCTTAGACCTAACACACAAAGCATCTTGTGCATTGATGGCTATTCTAACTATGGTTTATGACTCCATAGGCATAGGAGTCAATTATTCTTAGTTTTCGTGTAGAAATAACTTAAGGATGGAGAGTCAACGATGAAGATGCTATTGTCCACCTCACTAAAAGATGAAATTGACTTGAGCAGGAAGAAACATCAAATTTTTTGGCCAAAGTAGTTGAGATATTTGAGAAGAGGCTCTCCAATAGTCTATGTTACACATCAGTAATAACTAGAATGATGAATCAGACCATTCAGTATCATCGCCTTGATGATGGGTTATATACATTTGATAACTGTTAACATGAGTAAATAAAATACCATGTACCTGTTGGGTTCTGGTGGCCTTGAGATGGATGAGCAACACAAAACGATGCGTAGCGGAAAACGTAATTGCGAATCGAACGACATCAACAAAACCATTAAAACGGCGTACCTTTACACGAATCCGATTCGTGATTTCTTCGATCCTGGAGCGAGACGAATCGAGCTGCTCATGTGTGCAGCCTCTAGACGTATCCACGCAATCCTCGGCACGTCGGATCTCCTCCTTCTCGTAGACGAGCCCCGTTCGATCTCCGTCTGCGTCATTACGTCGTCCCGATCACATCAGGGGTGGAGAGGGGGTGTGGGGAGAGTGGAGAAGAAGGAGAAGCCCCCTGAACAATTACGGCCTGGGTGAATTTCGTTCAGGGCCTTCCCCTATTTATACTAAGTGGGTATTTTTCATAAAAACCCCCAAAACTTAAGTATATCTTCCAACGTCCAAAAGACCATTTGCATGTGACCCTTTAGGCCTCTGTATCAGTCTAGTTAACGACTAACCTTTATTGGCCTTCCAAATTAATTAACTATATCATCATATAGATTAATTAATGTCGGATCGATTTAATCCAATCGATAGGTCGAGACTCAGACACGTGGGGTGCCAAGCTACACCTCGTGTCCTAGAAGATACAAAGGAGTGTGTATCGACTCACTCATGGAACGTGTTCATCATCGATTACCGTGTATGTATAATCCCTCATCCACTTGATGCTCCTTGGACGACTTAGGGTATGGTCAAATGTCAAACCCTAATTGGTCATCCGAGTTAGTACTGATGCATTCGGAAATCATCGGAGAACTCTTCTCTGATATTTCACTGCCTTGGCCAAGGACTTCGTTGCATCATCTTCCTTGAGCTGTCACCTCTTATACCGAGGGTGGACGATCCCATCTTGACCACTCAATCGCGTTCGTGTACTTCTTGATGCACCCGAACTAGGACCGTTTAGAATCCCATGATTAGAGACTTGTTGGCCATAGCCAAAGTACAACCGTCTGTCCACAAGACGTCTTTGGTGTCTTAGGTCTAAGGATCACTTACACAACCGTGACGTGAATCAACCTGATTGACAGTTCGGTATAATACCATTCAGGGATTCGTACGGATCAATTCAGTGAACTCTTTCCACTAAAGAGCACCCACTATCTATCCTTAGTGTCGCCACACTAATGGCTATAGGACCGGCCATACTCATCATATGAATGAGGCTAGATAGTGCTATTCTATCCTGATGCTTCGATGTCCTTCTCGTGTATCCTTTGAATAGGAATGTTTAGAACACATGCTTTAAGACTATTGATCTCCGTATTACGATTTCATCATAATTCACTAAGTCCGATCATGTATTCATGGACTTCATTATATGCATCACACGTGCACTATAATGAATATGTTCTATTAATGAATATGGAACGAGATGTGGAATGTGTGATTGGCTTGCCAGCCACATATATTTCCATCATTACCTTCTAAGGAAGAAGGTATTTCTTTGCACCCCATAGGCTGAGACATATATCAATTGATGGGGTTAAATCAACCATAAATTATTTAATCGACCTGGACATATGATATAGTAATAATAGTAGTATGAAATGTTATTGAATCATTAAATTTATTGACTAAAGTTAAATTTATTCTAAATAAGCCTTTTGGCTGACATACATAAGATATTTACAGTTTGTGGACACATAAGCAAAAACCTTGTGTTAAATATGTCCTTAAGGGGGTTTTGATTTATACCACATTAAAAAAATCTCCTTACAAGGAATGAGCAAGTAAGGGCCTAATCCACATTATGAAAGTATTGAAAAAATGAATTTGAAATTAATTTTTAATTTTAATAAGTTTAATATAGTTTAAAAAATGAAAACTAATTTAACAAAAATCAAAATGGTGAAAATTATGGAACATTACAATGTTGAGAAAGTAATTTTCCAAATTACTTCAAAATTTAAAAAATAGTTTGAAGTTTTTTGTGGAATTTTCTAATGAGAAATAATAACTAAAACTATTCAAGAAATATTAACTGTTGCCTTGGTAGCACTAGGTGGCACTAGGTGATGGGAATATGGCAGAGTTGATTGAACATACTAGAACTTTACTGAGAAAAATTATGGCAGAGATGGCTGCAAATACAAGCCGACACGCGACATAGTTGGCAAGTGATGTGGATTTATCCACGATCATCGCAATGGAGATGGAGGTGGATTTGCGGTGATGAGTGGTAGTGAATGGTAAAATTTACCATCTCTGGTATTGATGGAGATTATGGCAGCTGCACTAATGAACGACATAGTTGCTAATGACTTTTATGCCGATGAGTGACACACACTAAAAAAAAGTGAGTTTGAAAATTTAGAATATCACGCTTCCCGCATCATCATGTGACCAATGGCTACAATGGTTCTTTCTCTTCTCAATTCCTTATTTAAATGACATTCTTCCAGCTATTTACACTTCCAATTCATATTACTTTAATTTATGCATTTACAGGATCATTCTTTTTTATAAGGATGGATGATCTGTTTATAGATCAGAGATGGTGGATAGATAGAGGGACAAAATATGAAGTTACACTCCAAACTTCAGCATAAAGATATCGTAGTTTGAAATTGAATTGTACACTAATGCATGATTTTTTGGAAGATTCCAAACCCTTTAATTTAATATCATAAATATCACAAACATAGAATAGTAAATCCCTTATAAGTTTTATAAATCATAAATATATTTTATGTTTTAGAAATAAAATTAATTACATAAAATTATGTCAAATACCATAAAATGGGAAATTTTGTATCATCATTGTAGAAATTAATATGATATCTGTGTTTATCAATATACTAATGTTATGAGGACTTTCAGAAAACTTTCCATGAATAAGTATCGGTTATGCACTTCAGGTGCCGATGACAACCATATCTGCAGAGCCGCTTGTCTTGTCCTAGGAGAGATATTGTTTGGTAAATCATATGGATACTTCTAGAGGCCAGACATGTAAAGCACTAAAATTTTCTCTTCTAGGGAACAACAAAGAGATTTTAATCAGTTCCATGAACAATGAAATGACCCTCCCATATTTTATGACTCAGTTCTGAATTCATTTGTTTATTCTATTGCATATGATATGATTTTAAATAGTCAATCAAGTCCACTGAACCCAAAAAAAACTACAATGGAATAATTGCACAATATAGTGGACAGGATAAAAGGCACCCAGAAAGCAGGGAAATAATACAATGACAAGGGTGCTGAAAAAAAACAAATAATGACATATTTTATTGTAGAAGAGTAAGAACCGATGCAGTAAAAACGATATAGAGACAGTAAAAGTTTTAGGGGAGAAGAAGGAAAATTAGAAATTGCAAAAGAAATTGGGGTAATTTAATTTGGCGATTAATCGTGAGATATTGACAAGAAGATCACATAGATTACGACATGACAGAGGATAATCTGATGAAATCAACAGAATTAGGATTAGATAATTTTTGGATGAACAACAACATGACGGGATTCATTTTTTCTGTTTTATTATTTATAAAATGTAAATAGATTTTGACTCGTATTCTCGGTAATTTTTAGAATGAGAAATATAATTAAAGTATGATTCGATCAATGGAGAGATCAAACTAACCAGTAATGCGTGTCAAGCTAGAAACCACCAGAGCTTCAGGCTTCTCTCCTTTCTTTATACTTTCTTTCAAGTAAGTTTGCTTTCTTCCTCATAATAAATTCTCCTTCAAGGTTCAGATCTTTCAACCCGAAGGCCAAAATCTAAGGAGAAGAGGAAGGAAAATGAGAAGAACTTGGGATATCGATGGATTCTTATCAACAATATATTTATGTAATACAGCTTAGGGTAAGGTTAATTAACAAAAAAGAATCTATAGAGCTGGGGAAGGCTACTGCCATGCATTGCAGTACCTGCTCCCCTAGCTCTCTGGAATAAAATTGAGCATTCTTTTGCTCCTAGCCATCATCGGAGGTCACAATCGGAACCACCGGTCGACGGCTAGCGAAGGGTTTTTAAATGGTCTTGGTCCTGGCTGAATATTAGGGGTTGAACGGCTGTGATCCTCTACTTATATTGGTAGACCCCCCTTCCTAATGATCCAGTAAACTCTCTCTGATTTTCTGGCTGAAAATAAAAAAACGCATTAGGGTTACGAATCATACCGTTCAATCTTCTTTCCCAAGACTAGAGGCCAGGATTACATGATGCCATTTCAAATGCACCCTGTTATGAAAAAGGATTTGGTCCCAAATGGAAAATTCAGAATCTTAAAGCCGATATGAACTTTGATTCAGTTTAAAGCTGAAAAACAAACGTATCGCATATGCATGCAAGTTGACGACTTTAGACGCCCCTTCATTGCGCAGCAGCCAATTGCCAGTCCGCCGCAGCCAAGTGCCAAGACAAGTTGAAAGACCGCTACCCATCGCTGTATTAACGCGTTACGATAGCAGCGGCAGGGCTGGCCGTGGCTTTGTGAAACGTTAGTCGTGCTTGAAATAGCACATTATTTTCTTTTGCATGTGAAAAGTTTCGCCTATATGATTTCTTAAAGCACTTGTCATAATGATAATTTCCATGAAGAAAAGTAGAATACTAGTGAATAAGTGCATTAATTCCTCGTTCTTCAATTGGATGTCTAAGTAATTTCATGTTCTTTACTTGTTTTAATAGCATTGTATATAAATATCCGTCCCGTGAAGGGAATGGCACGTCCGGGACATGACGCCCCATGCGTGACGGGATGGATGACGATGCGTGATGAACGGTGACATGACGAAATGTTCATCACGTCACTGTCTCGTCATGCGTCCCTTCTTCCTCGTTTCGTCACGTCACCATCACCGTGACGCCGTCACCATCACCGGTGACTTAAATAATAATATTTATTTTTACTATGTAAATAAGCATAGTTGAAATATAATATTAGTTATTTTACTATGTTATTGTTTATAATATTTATTTTACTATGTTTATCCGTCACGGTCGTCATCCGTGACGGACTTGTCGTCACGTCACACGTCTGGGGTATCCCGTCACCGTCACGTACAGCCCGTCATACGTCACTGTCACCGCCATGCCCTATGCATTCTGTCACCGTCACTGTCACGTGTCCGTCACGGTGACATGTGACGTGACAGATGTGGTTTGAGGATCCCTAGTCCCCTCTACTAGATCGCATATCATTGAATGTAAATGAGGTAAAATGACATTTGCTTCTCTACCTTTTCCCATAATTTGTCCCAGATCAATTCTTTCACTTCCGACATATCGGAATTTCCAAAGTTACTTTTACCGAACATAAACTTTGGATAATTAATTTGCTCTGATTTCTTAGTACTAATATCAATGAAATAACCCTTTTTCTTTAATGTTGGAATGTCCATATATTTTGTAGTCTTTCAGCTTCCTACGGCTATCTACTTAAGTACCATGCAGCCTTTTGCGAGCTGTTTAAGAGGAAGTGATGAAACTTTGTGTCCTATTCCTTTGGAGCATTGTCCTATCCATGCCAACCAAGATTTAAAAGTCCAAAAGGGATGTGACTTTGGAAAAACCAGTTACAGGAGTTGAAATTAAACACCAGTCCAAGCCAGCGTAAAGAGACCAACCATGTTCCAACTTGTCAACTCTAGCAAGTTATACCGCGTGACAAGCTAAGAGAAATTGACTGCCAGGATTCCTGGCTGTATTAAACTGAAACTCAATAAATGGATATGCTTTAGAGCTCAGTAATTACCTTCCTTATCTACAAAAATCAATGGTGGCAAATGCTCAAACGGTTCTTCGCATAAACTCCTTGATTTCTCTTAGAAACACGAAAAGTCAAGCTCATGTCACGTTCGAATAGTGTACTTGATTGGCAAAAAAAGAAAGGGTATGGAGTTTAATAGCGATTCCTCGTTTTGTCTCCCAGAGGGGAAACAGCGGGAAAGGAGAAAAAACGGCAGTCATTATAGGCCAACTGTGGCTCAAACGCACACTTTTCCTCAGCCCTCACCTCCCAGCCGTCATCGTCAATACAAAGCAACTGTAGCTGAGTACGACACCCTGCCGCGTCTTCCAAATTGTACCACATTTCTGACAGACCCCGAATCGCCGGATGATCTCCAGGCACCAAGGCCCGGGGCCCCCCTCCATAACACAATCTAGACCGTCCATTCTGTGTCTCATCTAATCTCGCCCGCACAACGCATGCTCCTTCCTCCTTTGTCTATTAGCGAATCACCGGCCCCCCACCTCGGAACAGTACCCGATCTCTCTCTATCTCTATCTCTATCTCTGGCTAGATTGTCAGCAGGAGAAGGGGGAGTGTAAAGGTCAGGGCTGCTGGTGCTATTCGGTCAACGGGCATCACGCCTAGATTTGGTATGACCCTGTGGAAGGTTGCGGTGTTCTTTTTAAGGGAAGAGCCCTGCCCTACACTCTTGAGACTTGAGACTTGAGACCTCTCCTTTGACATGAAGTCCGTTCATCTTACGGTGAAAGAACGCTCGATCAGTGACACAGCGGCGTACGTAGACTTTTACATCCATTCCTTCTGTCCCCACTCTCTTACTATTTCTTTATCTTTCTCTCTTCGTATATCTTCATATTTGATTATCCACCGAAACATTTATACGTTCTCTTTCTATCTAGCTGTATCTCTCTCTCTCTCTCTATCTGTCAAATCTAGATATCTCAGGAGCGTAGAAATTAAAAGGTGATGGGCTTCTCTTATCTCTCTCTATATATCTATCTATCCTTCTAATCTTAGGCGAGATGCGGAGAGAGAGGGTGGTGGTAAGTGTTAACCTCGACCTCGGTGCTGGGTTTTGGGGAGAGTTACCCCGTTTTGCTGGGGTTTCCCGTTGCCGGATTTCCTTGACCGGCCTCGCTCTGATCGAAGAGAGTCAGCCGCTTTTGCAGCTGGCGCGTTAGAGCAGCTTATTTATATGTCCAACGATGGACAGAGAGAGCGATAATTAGATATGGACATGTACGGACTTCTTGATAGATGGATAGATCAACACATGGAGGAAAAGATAGCAGCCGCTTTCGGGACTGGATGGATTTCGGGCAAGATGTAGAGAGAGAGATAGGTACGGACGTGTGTATGCTAATGAGCTCTTCTCCAAAAGGAAGAGACGCCGCCGCCAAACGAGGAAACTCTCCAAGAAACCCATCTCCGAGGGATCAAGTTGCCCAAATACCCTTCTCTCTCTCCAGCTCCATGGCGGGTCTTTGAGAGGTAATGGAGAGAGAGATAGACATGTTAAACGAGAATTTGATCTGCCAAACGAGGAAACTCTCATCAAATTCGAAGCCCAGCACAGAGACAGGAAGTTGCTGATCGTCGTCTCTCTCCTCTTGCTTGGCTTCCCGGGAGAGAGAGAGAGAGATAGCCAGCCGCTTTTGGACTTGGCGGGTTTTGAACAGGGTATAGAAAGATAGAGAGACAGAGGGAGATTGACATATGTTAACGAGTGTTTGCTTAGAAGGGAAGGAGAGAGGGTAGGGGGCGAGTCGCAACGCCGGCGAGCATGGCGGCGAACAGCCTGGACCCGGCGGCGCGGGAGTTTAGCCCGGCGCCGTCGTCCCGTTCCCCGCTTCCCACGCCACCGCCTCCGCCGCCGCTGTTCTACGCCGTGGCGGCGACCCCTGCCGCGCCTGTGGCGGCCTTCTTCCCCGACCCGCGGCTGAACCCTAATCCTTACGTGAGCCCCGCGGCGGCGCTGCCGGACACGAAGCCCACGCGGGCGCTTCTCCTAAGCTCGGTGCCGCCGCACGCGGGGGAGTTCGCCGTCCGCGCCGAGCTCGAGCACTTTGGCGGAGTTCGCGCGCTGGAGATGGGCCGGGCGCTGACCGAGGGCCTCGTCACCGTCCAGTTTTACGATCTGCGTTGCGCGCAGGCGGCGCTGGCGGAGATCCGGAAGCAGCACGTAAGGCAGCAGAGTCTTCTGGGCCAGCGCTACGGCTTGCTGGGGATGGGTCCGAGCGGGACTGCCAATTGGGGCAACGAGGAGTTTTCCCGGCGTGGGCTGATCGCCGGCCAGGCCGTCTGGGCGCAGTTTGCACCCGAGCCGCCGGCGCTCGACGGCCCCAACAATGGCTCTCTCGTCGTCTTCAATTTGGACTTGGGTGTCTCCTCCGCCGCTCTCAAGGACGTCTTCGAGGCTTTTGGTGAGTCTTCTTCTTCGACTACTACCAAAACTGCTACTTCTACTAGTACTATTTCTTCCTCTGATTTTCGTGTGAGAACC
Source organism: Wolffia australiana (assembly GCF_029677425.1). Taxonomy (NCBI): domain Eukaryota; kingdom Viridiplantae; phylum Streptophyta; class Magnoliopsida; order Alismatales; family Araceae; genus Wolffia; species Wolffia australiana. The sequence continues at coordinate 6,593,431 of NC_135847.1, read as the reverse complement.
CAATTCTCTGTTTAGTGGGTTTTATTGGGGGTCTCCTCCATGCAATGATGGTTCATATGAAGGGGCGGTGAAGGAGCTGCGAGAGACACCGTCAAAGCCGCGGCACAGGTTTGTGGAGTTCTTCGACATCCGCGACGCCGCCCGCGCTCTACGTGAGCTCAACGGCAAGGAAATCTTCGGCAAGCGCGTCGTTATCGAGTTCAGCAGGCCCGGCGGTCAGCAAGCGAGAAAGTGCGTCTCTTTCACCCCCTTTCTTCCTCCTCATCATCAGCTTATTCTTTTTCCTCTTTAATTTTTTCTTTTTCCAGTATTCTTCTTCTTCATAGTCGTGTTATATTCTTCCATCATTTCTTGTTCTTATTCTTCTTGTCCTTCACCGTCTCGCTCTCGGTAAAAACTTCTGTAACGTAGGAAGGGGGCAGGGCATCAGCCGACACCTCTGCCTCCGCGGTTGCTCGGGCAGGACCAGGGCGATTCGATCGAGAAAGGAGAGAGCTCGCGGCGGAGCAAGAGAACCAGCGGAGGCGCGCTGCCCGCAGCCCCAGCCACCGCTGCGAGACAACACGTAGGGCGCCACAAGGGTTGGAAGAGCCACAGCGGTAAGGGCAAGAGCGCCAACGAAACGAAGTTCCTCTTCAACGAGCTATCCCTTAGCGGTGGCGCGCCTTCTTCCTCTTCTCCCGGCGACTCGAGAACCACCGTAATGATCAAGAACATCCCCAACAAGTACAGGTTTGTCTCCTGTCCCCTTCGCCTGTGCATTTGGACCATCTGGTCTCTATCGTTTTTTCTCTCTGGTGCAGTCAGAAGCTCCTGCTGAACATGCTGGACAATCACTGCATTCACTGCAACGAGAGAATTGTGGCGGAGGGTGATGGTAGCGAGGCCATGTCCGCCTACGACTTCGTTTACCTCCCCATTGATTTCAAGTGAGTCCTCGGCTTCCTCGCTCATGCAGTTTTACTAAGTCCTAGCCAGGGTTAGTTGAATCACTGCGACCCAGTAGTGGAAACCACCTCTAAGAGATATGGCAATGCTGGTTCTTAAAGCTTGGAAAAAGTTAGAAGGGGAAGATAATTAGGGTTTAGTCAGTCCTCACATGCCCCGTCTCGTAACTTGAAGGAAGCTTTTCTAGTTTATGATTCACCGAACCCTGGTTAAGGTTTTGTTAGTCACCGCTACTTCGTCTTTTAGTTAAAACCGGCGGAACACGCTTTTAAAACTGTCAAAATGATGTTTTTAAAAGCCGGGAAAAGGTAGTTTGAGTATTGCGATTTTCTAATCACGGTTTAAAGTTTTTTAATGAATCACCGCGGGGCGGAACCCTGCAATTCGCACCTAGAAGGACGTCTAAATTGATTTTATAGAAGGCGGGAAAACGAAAACCCAATTTTTTAATTGTAGAAGCTATGGAGTAGAAGGCCTAAATGTTTTGTTCTAAAGTGGGGAAAAAGGGTAGATGGGGAAGGGTATGTGGAAAAGCAGAAAGACCGGTTTTTAACTGTCGGAGGTCTGTTGAGCGACTATTTTCTTTGCTAAATTTATTCCATTCTGCTTTTTCGCTGACATGGTTGTGCCGAATTAAGCAACAAGTGCAACGTTGGATACGGGTTCGTCAACATGACTTCGCCGGAGGCCACTTGGAGGCTGTACAGGGCCTTCCATTCGCAGCCGTGGGAGGTTTTCAACTCCCGCAAGATCTGCCACGTTACTTACGCCCGCTTGCAGGTGGTGGCCCGGTTCTTTCCCTCTACATCGCGCTCTTGCGATAATCTCACATTGTCCTTCTCGTACTCTTCCGCAGGGAATAGAGGCGCTCAAAGAGCACTTTCGCAATTCCAAGTTTGCCTGCGACACCGACGAGTATATGCCAGTCGTCTTCTCCCCGCCCAGAGACGGCCGGGTTCTGACCGCGCCGGCTCCCATCGGTAGCCGCGGGGGCGGCACCCCCTCAGAGAATGAGAACTTGCAAGAAGAAGAAGAAGAAAAAGAAGAAGAAAACGACGAAGATGACGATGATAGTGCAGAAGAGAAAGAATCTGAGAACTGAAGCAGTGTAGAAGCCGGCTGTGACCAATTGGTCAGGGCAAATTACGAATACATCGACTGGGGGTCTTTTCCGCGTAGGTGGGGAAGTAAATGAGAGAAGGGTAGATAGGACGGCTGGCCTGTCGCCGGGATGAACAAACCCTAAACGCTGATGTGATTTTCGGCGCAGGAGCACAGTAGCGTCGACAAGAGTCAAGCATCTGACGCGTAGATGCCTGTGGGCATGACTTTCAGACAGCAGAGGTTGCAGGGGTGTCCGGCTCGTGTCTTCTGGCCTTCTCCTTAGACCCAGGGGAAGATCCACCGATAGGCTCGGAGTTCTCGGATATCCATGCTTCCTGGCTGGAAGGCAGAGAGAGAATGAGAGCTTCAATGAAGAGAAAGAGATAGAGGGAGACTGATATAACGAGAGAAAGAGGAGTGAGAGACAGAAAGACACTGATATAACGAGAGAAAGTGAGTCAGTGATAGAGAGAAAAAGATATTCATATAAGATAGAGTGAGCTTGAAATAACAAGAGAGAGAGAAAGAGAGAGAGAGAGAGAGAGGGAGAGAGAGAGAGGATGAGAGAGAGAGAGAGAAAGAGAGAGCGAGAGAGAGAGGATGGGAGAGACAGAGGGAGAGAGAGAGGGGAGGGAGAGACAGAGAGAGAGAGAGAGTGAGAGAGAGAGAGAGAGAGGGGGAGGGTAGTATATGTGAGCGCAACTCGAATGGGTAAAGGGCTACAGTCATCGGTTTTGTCTGGATTGGAGAAAACGGCTGGTCATCCTGGGCAGAGCAACATTCTGAAGATAGCTGGGGCCACCAGCTGAGAACACATGTTAGAGAGAAGAGCAGGCGTACTCTTTCTTTTAGAGACTCTTTTAGAGAGACAAGCTAGAAAGAAATAAGTCTTAAGTCAGTGATGGAGATCGGACAGGCAGAAGCTGTGCTAGTCTGGCACTGCTAGAGTGTTAGTGAGAGAGAGAGAAAAGCCGGTAGAGGTCAGAGGAGAAGACGTCTTCCTCTTATATATAGATACATAAACAGAAAATGGAGGTCAGAGCAGGGAAATAAAATAGCAAGCGGGCGGGCGATACGGGCCAGGGAAGAGCTAAAAGTACTCTTTAAATGAGCCGGAGAAAGGTAGAGATCAGAGTAAAGCAATGGCCTTGTATTCTGCATCACTGCTTGATTGCGCAGCACAAGGTTCAAGATCCGTGTATTGACATTCTAGCCCAAATATTGAGATATGTGCTTGTGAAACCAAGTCTTAGGTAGATGTATTAGCTCAGAGAGAGGTACTAGTGCTTATGTAGTTGAAGTCCATCATATACGATACCTCTAAAATATCAGAGCAGGTATCCAAGTCTATTAGTCGTCTTATGATGGATGGTGCATTGTATGGCAGGCTCTATTTCATTTGCAAATGAAATGTCAGGGCATCTACGGCGCTTATAGGGGGCTGGATCTGGTGCTGATGGCTGGTGTGATGATATTTTATCTCTTGTAATGGCTAGATTTTGGAAATGAATTTTCAGAATTCCAATTTGTTTTTGGAGCAGTGAGGTTATGTATTTAATTTGAATTTAATTATAGCCTGATGTAAGAGGTATAAACTCTATTCCTCAAGAAAATGGGATGGACCAAAGTACCTGATTTCAAAGGCTGTAAATAAGAGCAATAATGACAATTTTAATTTCTGTAGTGATAGTGAAAATAACTTTGACAAACCCTAACATTTTAAGGCTCTGATTATGGTAAAAAAAATATATTTTTTTGGCATGTATGAAGGGTTAAACCATAGTGAGCATTTGAAAATAAGTAATTTCTGTGAACAATTCTCTTTAGATTTTGATAAGTGTAATATTATGTGTGACTTTTCTGTATTTCAATAAAATTAAATTCGTCAATCCCAAATCAAACTACTAAATATTAAATCAAAGAAAATTTTAAATACCTTGGAAAGTATTTATTTTGATCTTCTAAAGTTTATAGAAAATTTAGATACTTTTTGCAATTAAAAACTAAGTTAAAAATACCTTAGATGTCACTTTGTCGCAACAGACTGGTGTGGATCAGAGGAGGACACTGGTGGAATGGGAAACATGGTACATGGGTGTATGAATGGGCAACGTGGGAATTTTGTTTGGTTTGGTTAGTAGATCATATTGACTTAGTAGCGACTGAGTCAACTTGTTGGTGCAATTTACATATGGTATTTTGAGAGCTGTCAATCTTTTCATCAAATTAATTTTCAAAAAAACTCTTTGTTTGTATTTTTAAAAACAACCTCATCATATAAAGCTTTCATACAAATGTCCTGCTCAGAATAATCATTCATTTTATTCAACGATAAATTATCCACACTCATATAAGACATTAATTTTCATATGATATTTCACAAACTTCACATGTCATGTATAAAAAAGTATAATTCTAATCAAAATTATGGTCTGTTTTTATTTGATCCCCATATTTTTCTCATCAATTGTCAGTATGGAATACAATGCACGTGACTCAACATGAGAGAGATTCGTGTTTCATGGAACGAAGAGTGCAAGATTGACCTGTCTTTTTGTCCTTCATAGAGGTCAACCATGTATTTTCTTTTTTCCAAGAATTTGAGAAGTGTTCCACGCTATAATCATTGGTAATTGTGAACCTGATTATCTTTTTGAACCTGAAAATTTTGAAATTCTTCATCGAAATATGATTAGTATATCACCTAGAAGAACATGTGAAATTTATATGAGTTGCATCTTCTCTCTCTTGATCATGCTTTTCATCAAACTTCATATTTCTCACATCTTCATCTTTGCACAATATTTTTCTACATGAATACAAAATTGATACCATTTATTTTTTTTCATCCTCTTTTTTATTTCACAATGGAATATCTCAAAATTATTACATCCCTTAGATACAACTGACAACAAGTCCTGCAACTCACTCAAAATTTTTAAAATCAAATAATCCTTTCTCATCATCTATTGATTAAAATATTATATTTAATCTCATGTTTCAATTATTGCATCAAGGTATAAAATTTACACATCGCATCCTCTTTTCAAGATAATCGTGAAGGCGAGAAGTTCTACTTTGAGCAAAATAATAAAGTAATCACAATATTGAGGATAATGTATAAAAGAATGAGAATATTAATTTTCATTATATTATGAAAACTATCTGGGTAATTCAACAAAGTTTATTTTATGGATCTAAATCAGAACTGTATAGTTCGTGTGATTCATATCATGCATCATGGCTCAATTTTTCTACCACAAAAGTTGAATTCATTGTATCACCAAGATCATTAAGTGACAAAAGGATGAGTCATTAAGTTGAAATACGAAGCCATCTTTTAATGCCTTTCTATAATTAGAAATACGAGAGAATAAACAATAATAATAGTAATAATAATAATTACTAGTATTATTCTCCGACTCAATGACACCTACGTCGTGGTGATGACCCTAGTTTATGATTAATTTATGTCATTTCAGGTTCTGATTTTTGGAACAAATAATTATTCAAATTTCCTTAATAAGCACACAGTCTGTAAGCTTCAAATGCACTGAGAATGGGTATTCAAAATAAATGAAATTTGGGTTAATATATATTCGAATTTTGGACAAAATTCAAATTTCCTTAATAAGCACACAGTCTGTAAGCTTCAAATGCGCTGAGAACGGGTATTCAAAATAAATGAAATTTCAGTTAATATATATACATATATAGATTTTCATAAGTGCTTTTATATTTTTTTCTTATTTTTTGTTAAATACTTTTAGTTAAAATTAAATAAAACTTCTTAAATTATTTCAGAAAATAAGATAATAATGATTTTATTTTTAAAATATTATATGAGATTGATAATATTTTTTGTCACACCGGTTAGGGTCCAACATGGTGTTATTTCTTCTTCTCCTGATTGATGGATTTATACCATAACTCTCCTAATATGAGACACCTGAAGAAAGAGTGGAACAACGAAATTAATGCACTAAGGCAGCCAACAATATATCGGGTCATAATTGAAGCTTGGGGTACAATGATGGGAAGATAAGTCCAAATAGAGGGCCCCTGATCTCCTCAGATCTTAAGTTGTTTCAAAATGGGGGGCTGTTTAACCCTTTAACCCAGCCTGCTCCACATTTTTCATCATTCTAATATAGGAAAGCAGGTCGAGAAATTATTAAATTCAATAAAAATAAATTCAATAAATTATAATTAATATGTAATCATGTTTTTTAATCATAACTAACATATAATATGTAAGTATAAATAAAAACAAATAAATAAATTAGCCATAATGTAGATATATCTCTACCCTTTTGAAGTTATAGATATATCGAAAAACAATGTTGGGTTGTGAAGTGCCGTGAACATTTTTTCATTAATATTACTATAGGAATATTTTTTGGGCATGGTTAGTTGTGCTGGAATGATCTGGGAGCTGGATGTTGGGTTTTGGAGCTATGGTTTGGTGTGTGAAATCATATTTAATGTAGTGGAAGGTAAGTATCTTTTCAAAATTTATTTGTAAAACACATTACACATAAAGTACCTTGTGGGGAACTTTTCCACTTGTGACTTGCTTCCTAGAAGAGCTTCTTCAAGCCATTCAATTGCCTGACCTCTTAGAAGTATCCAAGCGACTAGAAGGCTGTTGGATATCATCTCATTATTCACCATTTCTTCTTAAAGACCCTGTGGATCTTCTCACCATCAAGAGTGATTATGGGGGCGTGTATATCTGGCTAGCATTAGCACATGAAATTTGGTGCTCCCTTATTTATACTTGAATCTTCCATAAAATTGTTACTAATAGATATTTTGTGGCTTTCAAGAGAAATCACACCACCATATTTTATTTAAGTTCATTGTATAAAATATTATGTTCATTATTATTCCAGTGTGATGTTTATAATGAAGCCCATGAATACATGCGATGACCTAGAGAATTATAATGAGATCATAATACAGTGATTGTTAGTCCTTAAAAATTTATTTTAAATATTCCTATTCGATGGATAGTCGAGATGTACATCAAGTTATCCAGACAGAATAACACTAACTTATCCTACTTATATCATAAGTACAATTGATTCTATGGCTATTAGTGTGGTGACACTAAGGATAGATAATGGGTGCTCTTTAGAGAAAGAGTTAACTGTATTGATTGGAAGAATCCCTGAATGGTACTATACCTAAATTGAATCAGGTTGATTCATGTCATGGTCGTATAAGTGATCAATTGATATGAGACACCAAGGACATCTCGTGGATGGACAACTACATTTTGACTACGACTTAATAGCCTCTAATCATGGGATTCAAACAAGTCTTAGCTTGGATGTAGTAAGAAGCTCACAGAGAGGATTGAGTGGTCAAGATGGGATCCACCCTTGGTATAAGAGGAGATTAACTCAAAGCAGATGACACAGCGAATCCCTGGTCAGGGTAGTGAGGATATTGGAGAAGGCATTTTCCAATGATCCCCTTCACGCATCAGTACTAATTGAATGATGGATTAGGGTTTGAAGATCAACCATAACCTAAGTCATTCGAGAGTCTCGTGCAGAGGATGTAGTATACATGAGAGAGTTCAAACATTACTCGGTATCTTCTAGAGCATGAGGCGTAGCTTGGCACCCCGCAGACTGGAAAAGTAACCTATCGTTTGGGTTAAATGAATCCATAGTTAATTAATCTATATGTTGATATAGTTAATTAATAAGGTTGGCCAATAATTGTTATTGGGCCACTAAAGTTATTAACTAGAATGATACATGGGCCTAGACGGTCACACACATAAGATCATATGAGCCTTGGTGAATATATTTTTCTTAATGGGTTTTTTATAAAAACTTAAGTGAAATATAAATAGGGGAAAGGGAAATCATTTCAAGTACCCAGGCCAGCCAGAATTGGTTGCTCCCCCTTTCTCCATTCTCATCTCTTCTATGCTCAATCGTGGAGAGTGTCTCTAGGGTGAGAAGATCTTCATGATTTTCAAGGAGAGTTGTGGTGGAAGTATATGTGGCCGGTAAGTGAATCACACATTCCACATCTCATTCCATGTTCATTAATAGAACATATTCGTTATAGTGCACGTGTGATGAAGTCCATGAATACATGATCAGACTTAGTGAATTATGATGAGATTGTAAGACGGAGATTCCTAGTCTTTAAGCATGTGTTCTAAACATTCCTATTTAAAGGATACGCGAGAAGGACATCGAAGTATCTGGATAGAATAACACTATCTAACCTCACTCATATGATGAGTATGGCCGGTCCCATAGCCATTAGTGTGGAGACACTAAGGATAGATAGTGGGTGCTCTTTAGTGGATAGAGTTCACCGAAGTGATCCGTACGAATCCTTGAATGGTATATACTGGACTGTCAATGAAGTTGATTCACGTCACAGTTGTGTAAGTGGTCCTTAGACCTAAGACACGAAAGACGTCTTGTGGACAGAGGGTTGTACTTTGGCGATGGCCAACGAGTCTCTAATCATGGGATTCTAAATGGTCTTAGTTTGGGTACATCAAGAAGTTCACCAAGACGATTGAGTGGTCAAGATGGGATCGTCCACCCTCGGTATTAAAGGTGACAGCTCAAGGAAGATGATGCGATGAAATCCTTGGCCAAAGCAGTGAAATATCAGAGAAGAGTTCTCCGATGTTTTCCAAATGCATCAATACTAACTCAGATGACCTATTAGGATTTGACAGTTGACCATACCCTAAGTCATTCAAAGAGTGTCAAGTGGATGAGGGATTATACATATACGGCAATCGATGATGAACAAGTTCCATGAGTGAGTCGATACACACTCCTTTGTATCTTCTAGGACACGAGGTGTAGCTTGGCACCCCACGTGTCGGAGTCTCGACCTATCGATTGGGTTAAATTGATCCGACATTAATTAATCTATCTGATGATGTAGTTAAATAATTTGGAAGGCCAATAAAGGTTATTGGCTCGCTGGAGTCGTTAACTAGACTGATACATGGGCCTAGAGGGTAACACGCAAATGGTCTTGTAGATGTTAGAGGATATACTTAAGTTTTGGGGGTTTTTATGAAAAATACCCACTTAGTATAAATAGGGGAAGGCCCTGAACAAAATTCACCCAGGCCAGAATTGTTCAGGAGCCTCTCCCTCTCGATGTGATCGGGACGACGTAAAGACGCCGACGGAGAAAGAACGGGGCTCGTCAATGAGAAGGAGGAGATCCGACGTGCCAAGGACCGCATGGATATGTCTAGAGGTTGCACACGTGAGCATCTCGACTCAACTCACTCTGGGATCCAAGAAATCAGGGATGTGATCTGTGGAAAGGTACATTGTTTTAATGTTCTTATTGATGTCGTTCGATTCGTTCAAGTCTTCCGCTGCGAATCGTTTTGATTTTGTTGATCCATGTCAAAGCCTCTAGAACCCAACAAGTTGAAGATCACGAGCAAGAGATCGAAGAGCAATGTGATCACTCGGATACCTCTCGAGGCTGGCCACATGAACGACTGTAGAGCGATCTCATATTGAGCAAGTCAAGCGTGGAAAAGTTCCCCATAAATTACATGTGATCTATTATTTTAACAATCGATTGAGAATCGTTAATCGCTTTCTTATCCATAGAAACCATGATTGAACCAAGGCACATCACCCAACAGCTTCCACATTATATGACATGACCTCTATTACTCTTAATCATATTCCTAAACTAGTATGCTCTATTTCATTTTACAAAATAACTAGAATCCCATAAAAAAAAGAAAGTAAACTTAGCAATGAGAGGCATTATTTAAAAAATAATAAATACTGCATCATCCTTTGACTAATCGTCAAGATCTGATGAGTTAAGTCATTATATATTCTTCAATGAAACAATTTTAGGACTATTGATGACTACCTAGTAAATGTAACCTCATATGATGAGGAGACCGCAAATACTGATTGCACCACTTTACAAAACTTTGACAACCATTTGAGAGCAAGTCAACATACTCGCCCTTCCCATCAATCTAATCCACTTGTACCCGAAATCCCCTTAGAGAATATGAGGCCACCTTTTTAAATAAAATAGTGATGGACACCATCATCTGGAATAATATGAGTAAATAAAAATCAGAAAGACACTTTCATTTAAAATTACAGATTCAACTATATAAAACCAGAATTGTAGGAATCATTGAACCGAGAGCCAATAAGATGCATATTGAAAAATATTTATAAAAAGATAGGGCTAGATACCTGTAGGTCCAAATAAAATGGAAAAATATGGCTTTTGTGGGATGAATAGACTAACATAAAAATTATTGATGAATGTTCCCAAAGTATTACTGTATCAATACAATGGATTACATATGCCGTGATGTTTAGATTCATCTATGCCTCATATCTCTTAAAAGTTAGAGAAGTATTATGGAACAATCTAATAAATAAATTTAGTAATCTGCATATACCATATATAATAGGGGGTGACTTAAATATTAGAGATATGGATTATTTTAACAAAAATATTATGCATTTATACTTATTTCAACCTAATCACAAAAGTAATCATTTATCCTAGTGTAATGGTCGTATGGGTAGCCATAGGATATATGAAAGACTTGATATAATTCTCATGAACATTCATACAAACAACTTTCATGCATATGAAATTAACTATCTTCCGATAAGACATTCTGATCATGCACCAATGCTTATTAGGATTCAACGATCCCCTCAATAGATAAGGAAACCACCATTCACATTTCAGGCCACGTGGACTCGACATCCTATATTTTATGAAACAATAGAGAACAAATGGCATAAGGTGGGTCATGCTGAGCCCATGGAGAATTGAATTATTAGACTTAGATCTACTAAGATGGTTCTGATGCAATGGAACTAAATATCGTTTGGAAACATCTATACAACAAAAGCGAATCTGAAAAATCAAATTGATTTGTTTGGAAATAGATCAACTAAACTGCCGGGATGGAACCAAACACACTTTTTGGAACCAATTAAAGAAAGAATGGGAACTAAGAGAGAAGCAATATGAAATGTTTCTAAAACAAAAAGCAATAAAAAATGGCTTATACAAGGGGAAAGTGCAAATAAGTATTTTCATTCCATTACTTTCTTAACTCTACTCTCTCATTCTTTCATTCAAGACCCTTTTTCAGAACTAAAGAGCTGTCAGCTCTCATTTTAAAAGGGTCAAGACAACTCTCACTCTACCCGAAGCCCGATTGGGAGGGGGCGTATAGAGTCCAGCATTCTGCTTGGTCAACTTTGCCTTAGAACAGGTCAAAAATTGGGAGACGATCTTCCCAACATAGCTCTTTATAGAGGGCCAATAAAAATGGTACTCTAAGGCCAGGATGATATTGTTGACACCAAAATGTCCGCTAAGACCACCAACATGAGTCTCACAGATGAGAAAATCGTGCATCGACGTGCGGGGTACACATAACCACTTCCCATGGAAGAGGTAACCGTATGAGAGATAATAATCCTGGAACTCAAACTTCGGTTCATCCTGGAGGGCACTAACAATCTTTTTGAAATCAGGGCAATCTGCGTAATCCTGCAAAAGCTGATCAAACCCTAGAGCTCGCGTCCTCATCACATTGAGGACAAGTGGTCTCTGACTAAGGGCATCTACGATGGCCTTATCTCTGCCCTTCTTGTGCTGAATGATGAAAGTGTAGTCCTATAAGTAAGCAATCCATTGGGTATGCCAATCTCTGACCTTCTTCTGGTCATGCAAGTGACGAAGGGTACTATGGTCCGAGTATAGCACAAACTCCTTCGGAGAAGGCAATGCGCCAGTGCCAGAGTGACTGGACAAGGGCGTAGAATTCACGATCACAATTATCGTAGCGACGTCTCATATCGTTCAGCTTTTCACTGAAGTATTTGACTGGGTATCCGTCCTGGCTAAGGACACCACCAATACTAACACCTGATGCATCACACATGACTTCAAAGACCTTGTTGAAGTCAAGAAATCATAGTACCGGGGACTCGGTGAGGAGGCCTTTAACCTCTTCAAAGGCCTTATCGGCTGCCTTCATCCATTCAAACTTCTCGAGGCCAACTAGGTCCGTGATAGGTGCAGTGACGCCACTAAACCCATGATGAACCTTTGATAGAAGGTCGCTAAAACCATGAAGTTGTGAACATCATGTACGTCCTTAGGCTTTGGCCAAGATGTGATGGCCTCAATTTTGGCCAGTTCAGCCGAGACTCCGTGAGCCGATAAGATGAATCCGAGGAAAGAGACCTCGGCCATAAAGAAGCTACATTTCTTCGGGTGCGTGTAAAGCTTTTCTCATTGTAACATCGTGCACACATCATGCAAGTGCTGTAAGTAATCCGCACGGGAGCCGTTGAATATCAGGATGTCGTCAAAGTAAATGACGATGAATCTACCGATGAAAGGGCGTAAGACCTTGTTCATCAATTGCTGGAACATGTTGGGGGCATTAGAAAGCCCAAATGGCACGATGTTCCTCTCAAACAAGCCATCCTTGATCTTGAAGGCCGTCTTCCCTGCATCTCCGGGTCAGAGGCAAACCTGATGGTATCCGCTGCTTAGATCAATCTTTGAGAAAATAGTCACTCGTTTCATTTGGTCGAACAGGTCTTGCACACGAGGAATCAGAAAACGGTGCTTCATTGTTATTTATTTATGGCGGGAGAATCACAACACATGCGCCATGTTCCATCCTTCTTCGGTGCTAGGAGTGCAAGAACGGTGCAAGGACTAAGGCTCTATTGTATGAGGCCCTTTAACAAGAGCTCCTTCACTTGCTAGTATAGCTCCTTGTATTTTATCGAATCCATCCGGTAATGAGGTAAGTTTGGGAGCAATGCACCCAGAATGAGGTTGATGGCATGCTGTATGCCTTTCATGGGTGGGACCTCATTAGGGAGCTCTTTGGGAAATATGTCCCAAAATCGACCATGAGTTCAGTCAACTCAGGTGCGGCAGGCTCACAAGGGGTCTCTTCAGAGGGAATATCCTGGGAGCACATAGGAGAAGCTTCTTTCTATCTATCAAGCTCTTGGCTGAATATGCACCCATTAGTGACTAACGGGGTCTTTGGCGGTGGTATCGGTGTAGAGTCGAATGGGGCCGGTGTAATCAGCGTTCGTGTCAATGGATACCACAATACTCGCAGTACACCATAGATGAACGAAAACATATTCACTCATCCTGCTAACTGGACATCATGGTCGAAGAGCCGAGGTCAGCTCAGTATGATACTACTGATTTTCATTGGCAGCACATCACAGAACACTTTCTCATCGTAGGCGATCATCTTCAACGACATGTGGCATTAAGACTTCACCAGGAGGGTAGAGGCATCAATCCATGACATGTTGTAGGACGTTGAATGCGGCATTGGTGTGAGGCCTATTCGAGCGACCATATCTTTAGAGACTACATTAATGCAGCTCCCACTATAAAGGATCAATTTACATGTATGCCCTCCTATCTTAATGTACACGTAGAAGATCGAGGTGTGCTGAGCAAGCTCAGTGGGGGCGGTCGCCAATTGAGTCAACGGTGGTGGTAGTATAACTGTTGGTGTAGGGTTCCGCGACGTGGAGGCAATACCTCGAGCCGTGGGGTCAAGTGTGTCAGTGGCATTGGCATGGCCTTCAGTACGACCAGTGGGGTAGCCGGTTGTGGTGTAGATGGTATGATCCATTGGGCCCTAGGAAACCCTGAACTCGGATCACCCTGCTGGATCCGTTAGTTCAATATCTATGAGATAGGCATTGGGGTGGCATGAGTGATCTGAATATACCCAAGATGCTCTTCGTAGACAGCATCCTCGAGACACTCACCCAGATAGATATAGACCTCAAAATCATCATCATCATCTGGAGGGTCGATCGGGTTCCCACTAATGTTGACTTGTAAGAGCGAAGGGCATTCAATTCGCCAGTGCCCAAAGCCCTTGCACTTGAAGCACTGGACTGACTCGCGGGTCATGGCCGGAGCTCTGGAAATCAAAATGATTGAGGAGGCAGTGGGTGATGTGGTCAAGGTAGTCGATGGTGGAGCAGTGCTCCTAGGGATGGTGGGAACCCCTTTAGTCCATCCAAGGGTCAGTGACATCTTGGTGGTTGTACTCAAAGCGATGGTAGTGGCTCGGGTGGTCGGACCCGACGTGGGAGTCGTATTATCAAGGGAGAACTCGTTACTCTCCACAATGATGTAGGCCTGGTCCACTGTCATTGGATTCTATTCCAGCACTTTAGCACCCGATTCCAGTTGGAGGCCATGTACGAAGAGTGCAATCTGGATCTGCAGGCTCACGACAAAATGGCAATGCATGCGCAACTCCTCGAAGTCCTTGATATAATCGCCCGCCTTGCACTTGCCTTGCTTGAGGTCCATCCACTTTAAACGGAGTCGTGTCATGTAAATCATAGGGACATACTTATCCTAAAGCTTCCTCGACATGACCTCCATGTCATCATGCATCATCCTTCTCATTCTTTTAAAATATTTTAGCTTGATCTCCAAGTTGGGATTCAGCATACATGACACACAAGTCGTCGTCCATGTCATACCACTGGAAATAGGTTTTTAAGTCTGACACATCAGTTAGTGTAATCCTTTAGGTTCCGCGTATCCTCGTAGACGAGAACCTCAATACAAACACTTTTCTGAATCATGGCATGATGTGCTTCTCTTCTTCGGTCTCGATCGTCGTCGTCATAGTGACGACAGACAGGCTGAGGTCGCCTAGCATCCTATGGCCCATAGTGTTCACGTGGCTCTGTGGGCGTTGGGTAAAATCAGCCGGGCAGGGTGGTGAATGTCGCGGGCATGCTGTCCGGTTCGCATGCCCGCAGCTGGTGGCGCGTATAGTGCGGGAAGGTCATAATCTCTATGATGAGCTAGTTGTGCATAGGGTTTGAGGAGCTTAGTCATGATCGGTGGCAGTCCCGGTGGATACTCATACTGGCACATGTAGTCGGCTGCATATCGGTCACACATAGTGTAGATCAGTGCTGGTGCCTGTGGTGGAAGATGAGATGAAGGTGCGTAAGGAGACCCATAGTGATATGGGGCCAGACAAGCTAGCGGATCGTATCGCGCATCTTGCGGCACAATGTGTGCAGCCTGTGCCGAGTAGGATGGAGGGTTTGCCTCGTAGCGTTGCTCAATATAATGATAAGGATCATCTTCCGGATAATAACCCAGGGTGCTAATACCTAAGCTCGAGGTGAATATCTCATCTCATGGTAGCACGGGAATCTATCCCGGGGATAGTGACGATCTTCAAAGTGGCATTGGGACCGAGGTCGGGCTGGTGGTGGTGATCTGTGTCTCAGTTGTTCCCAAGGCGTATGACATTTCTGGTGATGGCAGGCAAGCTGTTTGTGCGGTCGAGGCTAAGGCAGGGGTGGCTGCACGTCACGGGATTGGGGTGGTGTAGGGCCATCCCTCACTGGGCCTTACCGGGTCGGTGGGGAACATTGTCCACCGAGGCTGGGCCACGACAGGTACTTGACGCCGGCATAGGAGACAGTGCTGGGGCAACCTGCTCCCAATCCTTGGATCAGAGTGGAGGTACGGTCTTGGATAATCCACTGGGAGGGGTATGGACTCTCAGAGGAGAGTTTCGGCCAGCCCGAGTAGACGACTCGTCCAGGGAAAGTTCAGGTAGGATATCCTGAACATGCAGGCTTGGAGGATCTTCCAGTTGGGTGTCGGGACCCTCGAGATGATGCAAGTGATCTTCGTCATAATCATCTTCACCAACGTCAGACCATCCTAAGGCCAGATATCTCGTTATCAAAGGGTTCTATCTACCATGATGCGATGACGAGATCAGTATGAATGCACGTGGTATGAGTTTTAGAAATATGCGATGCGTGTAAATTTTTGTGAAATGAGATAAATAAAATTCTTGACTGACCGTGCTTAGCACGATCGGCTTTGATACAAATATGGTGTACCACAATTTGACGGAATCATCGGATTGGTATACACCACAAGAGCGGGGGAATGATATGTGTGGGGAGATGATGCAATTATTTAGAAAATGCAATGAATAATACTCGGAAGTATTCAACTAGACCAATAGGAACACTAGATGGATACGAGATGGTCTAGGGCCGAACGGGCTCCCAATGACCCGATGGACCTGCTCGAAGACTGATGTAATGGATAAGCGATCACTACCAGAAGGTACCCACAACCATCGCTGATATCAAGACTACTCCGACACCAAAGAAAGAAAATCCTACTCTCAATGAAGTGACCAGATTAAGTATAATTCTCTCCGACAATGGAACGATGTGATCGGCTTTGAAGCAAGTAATTAAGCTGAAAATTAAAGGTATGGGGGAAAGGAAATGAGCTGGACAAAAGCTTCCGTACGTGGATGAGGTGCTTAGAATAACTGGAGAAGGCAAGTCTGTAAGCAGCATTGGGTAATGCACACCCACTCTTCACCGGCCTTAATGTTGTGAACATGCGACCCGTAATGATTCTCGTAGGGAGTTTAAAGTGGTCCTCACTAGGAAGAGATGTTCTTCGGGATCAGGTGACTTTGGGCAGTCAACGAGACCACACAGAAGGCCCAAGGACACCGCTGATCGGGTTGATCATCCCAAAAAAGAGATCGTTGGTGAACGACGATGAGGGTAGATGGCGGTCGTCCATCTGCGGGTAATAGAATAAAATTGGGCTAGGTCGGTAACCGCAAATCGAGAAAAATGACAAAAATCATATCGGTGTCGATCACAGGTCAACATCAACTGTTACTCCATGACCCACTGTGTACGACGAACCTGATAGGGACGATCGATGGAGGTTGGAAGAAATATCGGTATTTCCATCTCGTGAACTATGATAGGGAACCCAGATCCGTGATGTTGATGATAAACGGGGATCAGATGGTGGTTCGAATACATGCGACGGATATATGATGCAATACGGATTAACAGAAAAGTCAACACACAGCCGGCATGTAGATCGAGGATGGCCTGCTGATGCCGGACATCGTCGGGACATCGTCTGATCGACACCGAATGTGATGGTTTGGTGCCGATGAAAGATGAAGGTATCAGACTATGCAGGGCGTTGTTTGACAGCGAATCTTAACGGTAGAAAATTACAATGAGATGCAAGATGCGACAGACTATGGTACGTGCAAGTGCCGACTAACGGTGAACTCTAACTCCTGGGGAATCGACGGAGTCACTCGGTGGTGGTAGGTAAGACCTCTCGAGCCTCGTCTGAGGGGACGAGGATGGTTATGGCGCCGAACGGAGCAACTCCGCCGGGTTTTGCTCTCACGGGGCGAGCAAGCCCGACTCGTACCAAACGTGAAAGACACTCTTGTATTCTTGTATTGTCCGCTCAAACTGTCCCTCTCACCTACGTCTAACCCAAGCGCAGAGGAGGCTATACGAAAGTGCACTAAAGGAAATAAGAGACCGACGGCAGAGTAGACGTACCTCGTCAATGTCTGCAGATCGACGTGTCTCTGCTTCGTGCGTTTGGCCTGGTGCGGCAACGTCGGGGACGAGGACAGCCAAAACACAGAGGGGTGGGAGAATCCTTTCGACCAGCCTGCGCACGGAAAGCCGAAGTGGACGCGACTCGCAGAGTCGGGGCATTTAGTGTGCTGGAGGAGGCTCGGTCAGGTGCACGGCGGCCGGGATGAGCAAGGCCTCATAAACTAGAGTAGGGCAGCAACAGGATGCCGAGGCACGGGCTTGCACCGGCGGCTGCAGGGCAAGACACTAATGGCGCGGGTGAGAGAGAGAAACAGCCAGCGTCGCGGCATGGTCGACACTGGTGGTGGGCAGCACGTCATTGCGTGCTGGCTGCGGGCGCCTTAGTACCGTGGACACCAGAGGTGGGCACCACAGTGCCGATTGCACCGGCTGGTGGTGCCGCAGTGCTGCGTGCACCGACAGTGGATGTTGCTGCACTGGTGGCACTGGCGACAGTAGGACGTGGCGCCGGTTGCGCTGGCGGCAGTTGGGCATGGTGCCGGTTGCACCGGCGGTGACAGGATGTGGCGCCGGTGACGCAGGACGACAATGCTGGGGTTGGATGAATTGGCGGGGGGGGGGGGAATGGGCAATCCTCTCTTCCCCCTTGCCTTCCAATCTTCCTCCTTCCTCCGCTCTTCTCCCTCCTCTTCCTTCTTCTTTCTTCCCTCTTGGATCATGACCCTTCAACTTCAATGATACTTAGATAAACACACGCAAGTCAAGGGTGTCCCTTAGGGCACCCACCCTTTCCCTTTTATAGGGGGGAACGAGGATGGGCCCCTAACAAGCTAACAAAAAGGGGAGAAAAAGGGGGGTTCTAGGCCCATTAGTGGGGTGGAGGGGAAAATCCTTATAGGTTGGATTTCCCCTCACTAGAATGGATAATTGATAGGGGAAAGAGATAAAAGAAGAAAAGGAGAGATGAGAGATAATACCGGCAATGGAAAAGGCGAGAAACACGGATTGTAATTCAGATGAAAATGATGAAAGAAAACGATGATAGCGTGCCCGTTACATGGGATATTTGAATCCGGGCATGCGCGCCATCTCCTTGGCTTGTCGGGCGGGCTGAACGCAAACCAGTGGTGATGTCGATGATGATGGCGACCTCTCCGAAGACATTTCTGGGGGCTCAGGCTACGTCACGCCATCACCTGCAGTCATGTGAACTCCGCACGGTTGCAATCTATCTTTCAGGCATTCTAATGATGAACACGACTGAACATGATGGCCTAGGGAGGCAAACGATGTTCAAAATACTTCAACAAATAATGGACAAGTGAGAAACTGTCAAGGGCGGCGGTAATGACTAGCTGACAGCGGCGAGATCGTTCCACGCGGCAGTGCACATGAGGCAACGGCTTCAAGTTTCCGTCTTCATTCTTTGTGACAATACTAAGAACAGCGAATGTGGTTCTCTTTGGGAGCGAGATGGGGCTTCAATGAGAATAGGAAACTTCCAATTTCAAAACCAAGAAATCCATCCATGCATTACGGCATACCATCCCTTATATAGGTAAGGGTGGTTGCCCTAATGGGCCCATCAGGGGGAATTGTCCAAAAGGAGGCAGTCCCCTCATGATCCGGCTTAAAACAAAATGTGACACAAAACAAGCAAGACAAGGGCCCAAAACACGGGTCATAAAAGGTTCATAAAAAAACAAAAAAATGCAGAAATAAACAAACTATTGGACTGATCGTCAAGCTATGTAATTGAAGCTCGGGTCCTTCATGTCAGCTCAGGCTCCGCGAACGACTGCTAGCAAATTTGAATTGGAACTACCCGATGGTCCTCCATCATTGCATCTATGATTTCTTGGATCCTTGAGCAAAACAAGTTGAGCTGCTCAAGTGTGCAGCCTCTAGATGTATCCAAGCAATCTTCGGCCTGCCACATCTCCTCCTTCAAGCTTGCAAACTTCATTCACTCTCTATTGTTATCATTACACCGTGTTGATCTCATTGGGAGTGGAGTAGAGTTGTGGGGAGAAGACGAGCAAGAGGAAGCCCCCTGAAAATTTTGGCCTGTGTGAATTTCATTATGCTATTTATACTAAGTGGGTAATTTTCATTAAACACCCCAAACTCAAGTATATCTTTTGATGTCCAAAAGACCATTTGCTTGTGACCCTCTAGTCCCATGTATCAGTCTAGTTAACAACTCTAGTGGCCCAATTAACTTTATTGTCCTTCTAAATTAATTAACTAATTAATGTTGTATCAAATTAAGCCAATCGATTGGTTTAGTCTCCAATCCGTGGGGTGCCAAGCTACACCTTGTGCTCTAGAGAATACAAAGGAGTGTGTATCAACTCACTCATGAAACATGTTCATCTTCAGTTAATGTGTATGTATAGTCCCTCATCCGCTTGATTCTCCTAGGATGACTTAGGTTATGGTCAATTGTCAAACCCTAATCGGTCATCCAAATGAGTACTTATGCATTCGAAATCATCCGAGAACTTATTTAGATATTTCATTGGTTTGGACAAGGACTTCATCGATTCATCTTCCCTGAGCTGTCACCTTTTATATTGAGGGTGGAAGATCCCATCTTGAATACTAAATTATCTTCATGAACTTCTTGATGCACCCAAACTAAGACTATTTAGAATCTCTTGCTTAGAGACATGTAGGTCATAGTCAAAGTACAATTGTCTGTCCACAAAATGTCTTGGTGTCTCAGGTCTAAGGACCACTTGCACAACCATGATGTGGATCAACCTGATTGACAGTTAAGTATAATACCATTCAAGGATTCATGCGGATAAATTTAGTGAACTCTTTCAACTAAAAATCACCCAGTATCTTTCCTTAGTGTCTCCACACTAATGGCTATGGGACTGCCCATTCTCATCATATGAGTGAGACTAGATGGTGTTATTCTATTTGGACACTTGGATGTTCTACTTGAGTATCCTTCAAATAGGAAAATTTAGAACACATGCTTAAAGACTAGTGATATCTATATTACAATTTTATCATAATTCACTAAGTCTGATTATGTATTCATGGACATTATTATAAGCATCACACGTGCACTATAATGAATTTTTTCTATTAATGAACCTTGAATGATACATGAAATGTGTGATTAGCTTGCCTGAAACATATATTTCCATAAAAAACATACCACGATTCATGTTTGGCATAAGCTCACCTTTTTTGCTACCTGTCACTTGGGC
The DNA here is from genome assembly GCF_029677425.1 of Wolffia australiana. NCBI lineage: Eukaryota > Viridiplantae > Streptophyta > Magnoliopsida > Alismatales > Araceae > Wolffia > Wolffia australiana. The sequence continues at coordinate 6,572,673 of NC_135847.1, read as the reverse complement.
TTACATCTCGTTCTTCAATTATTATCATCTCTTGGTTCACTTTACCTCTTCCAAAAAAATATTTTTCAAAAATTAGGGACATCCCCAACATCAAGGAAATAGTTAGAGAAAAAAAAAGAATAATAAAATGAAATGAAATAAAATCATGGGGACGTTTTACTTTCCTTTTGTCTCTTATTTTTTCTTTGTTTCTTGAGAATGATGTTGAGCTATTTTGTAATTTGTATTTTCTTCTACCTCCCCAGGTTCCATTCTAATAATTGGAACTTACTAGTAGTTCCCTTACACACATTTATCATATATCTACCATCAAACATTCTTTTGGGCCATCCTTTCATTATCTTCTCTCTTTACCCTCAGAGTCGATAGCTGCCTGACAACTTTGTTTCTTTAATACAAAATTTGATTTCATATGCTAATACAGGATGAAAATTTTTCATGCCCCTACATTGACCTTGTATAACATATAGTTGAGCTGTCTAGTGCAAAGCAACTCGCCTGTGGAGAGAGTGTCAAATGAGGGGTAAGGCCCACATTTGAATGAGTTGAGTAAGATCACCTTTGCCTATAGAATCATTTCTAGATGCTCTGAAAAGTGGAATCTACTTACATGCCTTAAAAGAGATAATTACTTAAAGGTACATGCCTTTAACATAGTGGACTTTTTTTACTATGTCACTTTTACCTCTCTCGTGTGCAATAATAGTTTGATTCTCTTATGTAAGCAAGGAGCATTGCTGAGGGAATAGCAATTATATAATTTGCAAGGCATTTGATGACATCAAATACATATTGATAAATATGTTTTTTAGTGATTTATTTTACTAATAATATGCAGAATATGCACAACATTTATTACTTATTCATGTTGAAAATCAAATTAATTATTAATGAACTAATCCATCTTGATTCTATTGAATTAAATTGATTTTTTTCTCATGATTTCCTCAAAGTTTGATTGTATTACAGGACGTAGGTAATGATAATACTAAAAATATACCAATGACAAAGGAGAGAGGGAGTCCAAGGATAATGAAGCCCACTATGGAGCAGGTCCAATCGGGATCCCAAAAGGAGCTAAAGCCCAATCAGAGGGGGGCTATTTTAAGGAAAAATTCAAGTGGGATGTTTCTGTTTGTTTCCTAAAAATTGCCTTCAAATTTACTAGTCATATTACCAAATCCTAGTTGCATTAGGTTTCTCATATAGAGAATATGGGACCCCAATTTATACCCCTTATCTTCCTTATTGATTGCAACAGTGTTTCTTGGATCCACTCTATTTGAGTGTCAAGTTGAGTGAGGAAGAGAACCAGATCACCAGATTATGAGGAAACTAAAGAAAAATGCATCTAACAAGCTGAAGTTTGGTATGATTAACTAGGATAATAACTATTTGTGTTTGTAATCAACTTATACAATAAAATGTTTAATGAAAACTCTATCATAAGATGTACATGATGAGTAGAAAGGTTGTCCACAAGGAGCAAAGTTAAAGGATTTAATTCAAGCTATCTAGAGTGAAGCTTTAATAGGTGTAAACCTGATAAGATCTGATCTTCAGGGAAGATCAGACCTCCAAGATTAAATGGACATGATCTCTATTGATTTCCCTTCAAAATACAGGCTGGATCCTTAGATCATAAGGGAAAATAATTAAGTAGTGGGAGGGACGAGAGATGAGAAATTGTGAAGTGTACTTAATATAGGATTATTAAAAAATAAGGGTTAGTGAAAAATGTAGGGATTGAGAAGAAGGTAAGGGACATATAATCTGTTTAACATTTAGGGTATTCTTATACCTGATAATGAAATCTGATCATTAGCCTCATTCCGTGTTGAATGAAGATAAGGGCTAGTACATTTTTCCATAGGCAAGGCGATTTAGAATAACACAATTAAAGATCAATAAAGAAGGAAACTTTAAAATCAAGTACAACACTAGGATACATTTTGATCTGAGGAGAACTCCCATTTTAGTGCAGACTTTGGTCTAACCTCCAAAAAAGAAAAATATAGGGAATTTAAGGAATTTGATGAAGTTAAATTGTACTGTGATTTTAGTTCTATTATAAATGTAATTTGCCTAAATCAAATAAAATTTGTAATTATGTAAACTCACTCAAATGTATGTATAGTAGGAGTGAGGTCATCTCCATGTGGACTTGCCTTTAGTAAAGGTAGTGTATAATTTAGAATGATTATAAGGGTAATTAAAAAGATTAATAATAAGTTGAGCTAAAAAAGTGATAATAATAATAAAGATATCAAAAGAATGGGTATAAGAAGAAAGAAGTAGTTAGGGAAGTGAAGAAAATAGAACTATATAAAATAACTAGTGATAGAGAGTAGTAGTGAAACAATGAGGTGAGTTATTATTATGGATATTTGATATAGTAACTAAGATAATGAAATTTATTTATAGTACTATGATGAAGTGATATGTTAGGATAGGAAGTGGAAAATTTATAAAAGATTAATAAGTTAGAGAGAATAATAACATACTATTCTTGGTAAAAGATAAGTAATTTATTTATTTTAATTAAGATGTAGGTTATATTGAAGATGGGATATAGATATAGTATGATGGATATTATGTGGGGAGTTATCTTATAGGAGTGTTTACTTTAGTAAATTATTAGTTTAAGTGGGTAAGGAATAACTAAGTAAGGGTGATTAGGCTCTCTGGTTATATTATTTTTTACATTTAAATTAACCTAAGATTTTTCTAATTAGAAAATGAGGTAGAGGAAATGGGAGACAATTATTTTTTTAGACAGCTTAGGATAATCCATTATGCTGTTTGGTGGTATCTGTCCTAGGTGATGATGTGCCCTAACCAGTGTGAATGCGCCCCAAGCAAATCACTTGAAAATAGGCTGAATAAGGATACCAAAAAGTAAAAATTCAATGAAGCTCTATTGTCCTCAACCCCCAAAGTCTTTCACAGATTGACATCGCTTGACCTTCTTCAACTTGGCCCCAAAAGCCTTCTTCTCATGGCATCCAAAGCCTTAAACTAACTGACCACAAAGATCTATAAATAACAACATATTTATGAACACTATCTTCTCCTTGAAAACACTTGGTATAACCATCCTTAAGTAGTGCTCAAGAAAAGGCCGAATTTCATGTATTTCAACAAGAATATGTTTACATCAAAAATGTATTACTTCAGATATGAAAATTTGCAAACGTAATTATGACTTTCCTGAAGAAATGCCTCCCTGTTTGTGCTCGTTATTTCTTCAAGTTTTCTTCTCCCTGTTCGTGGTTCGTGTTTGACTTTTGGTGCTTAAACTAAATATATTCTTCATTTTTGGACCAAATGAGATGATTCTACCAGGAATGGTTTCATAACATAATTACAAACCACAGTTACATCCCAAAAAATATTCAAAATCAAATCGACTAAATCTCCAGAGGTCAATCATTCTACATTCTTAGTCTACAATCTCATTTCTCTACGTCCAAATGAAACCCATGTAACTCTTTCAAAACTCAACCAATGATATGATTCCGAGTCCTATGGACTTGCATGGATGTGAGAAATGATTTGCAAGTTGAAAAAAATCTCAAAATAAATGTAGACATTATCTTATAGATTTCAAACTTATCACATGGTAGAGGATGTGCCAATCTTGAATCACCAAACACCAAAAACCATGATTTGAAGTTCTATGGACTTGGATTGATGGTAGCATTAAATATCCTTGAAACAATGCTTGAAAGTTACTTCAGGGATTGAAAGATCTCTCTAGATTTTGGACTATAACTTTCAAAGGGCAAAGATGAAGGGGAGTTTGAAATTAGTGCTCAAAACTGTATATATGGACTTAGAAACCCAAAGGGGCATATGGTAAATCTTCAACAGTCCAAAAGTCATATGCATCGATTATGATTAGAAAATATGAAATAATAATAATTCTAATTTCATTTTTTATATTTAGGAGTATGCCATAAGTTCAAAATACTTCGATAGTGTTAAGAATGAAACTAACCATTATGCCAAGAATTTCAACTTTAAAATAATCTGAAACTTTTATGTATGTTTCCTACATCATTTGAATCAAGATATTACTATTGGATAATAATATATTTATGTAATTAATTTTCATTAAATGATAAATAAATTCAGCCTTAGATAGTCAAACACAATTGAAAATTATGCTTTAAGGGCATTTTTAGCACAATATTTTATTGTGTGTTTTGATGAATTTTCAAAGTGATGCATGCCTCAAGATGGGTTGTGATTAAAGCACAATAGGCCCTCAGTCAAGTAGTTGACTGATTGTATGTGAAGGTAAAATAAGAGCCTTAGATATATTAAAAGGCTACATAGTTTGACCATACACTGAACAAGTCAAGTCATGTATTTAGGACTTGTAATTTTATGACATGAAGATAAGTATAGTTTTTACCACTGTTAAGGTATTTGTGTGAACTTGTATTCGTTTGATTTGTTGAATAACTTGTTCAAAATCTTATTACTAACTTCGAGTATTTAAGGCCGAATTTATTGATAATTTAATGAAAATTAATTACATGAAGATATTATTATCCAATGGTGATCTCTGTATTTAAATGATGCGGTACACATATCTAAAAGTTTAATATTATTTAAATCTCAAGTCCTTGGCATAAAGGTTAGTTTTTGATCTTAACACTTGAAAGGTAGTATGAATTGATGGAAAAATTAAAAAATTAAGATTACATTATTATTATTTTATATTGCTTAATCATAATCAATGAATATGACTGTTGGATCTTTGATAGATTACAATTATGCCCGTTTGGGTTTCCAAGTCCATATATGCAGTTTGAGCCCTAATTTCAAATCCCCTTCTTCTTGCCCTTTGAAAATTGCAGTCCAGAAGCTGGAGAGATCTCTCAATTCCTGGAGCAATTTTCAAGAAGTTTTTGAGCATTTTTTTCAGAGCTCATTTGTTGCTAACATCAATCCAAGTCCATAGAACTTGGAAGCATGGTTTTTGGTGCATGGTATTTCAAGATTCAAAGAAAAGAAGGCTGGGATCCGAACTTCGCACATCCTCGACATTGTGATAAGTTTATAATTTGTAGCGCACTTTTTATACTGATTTTGAGATTCTTTTCAACATAAGAATTGTTGTTAACATCCTTAAAAAACGAGAGAAATTTGAATCACATCATTTGGTTGAGTTTGAAAAGAGTTACACAGATTTAAAGTTGGACATAGAGGGTCGAGTGGTAAACAAAGGATATTGAAAGATTGATCTCTGAAGATTTATCTGATTTGTTTTTGAACAATTTGTGTACGATAACAGTTGTGCAAATTGTGTTACAAAACCGTTCCAGGTGGAATCATTGCATTGGGTTCAGGTTTGAAAAAGATGTTAGAGTTTTAAGCATCAAATATCAAACACGAATCAAGAATTTCATCTAAAAAAAAACGTGGAGGAGAAGAGGACTGAATAAAGAACGACCACAAACAAGAAGGTATTACTGAAGGGAAGTCATAGTTATATTTATGAATATTTATTTCTGAATTAATAAAAGTTTGACATAAAAGTATTCCTGTTGAAATACTTAAAATTGGTCTTTGTCTTAAGTAGCCATTAATACTAAGTGTTGTTGACGAGAATACATTATTCAGAAATATGATGGTATTGCTAGATCTTTGTGATCACTCAGGTTAAGGCTTTTGGGGCCATAAGAATAAGGCTTTGGGGGCCAAGTTGAAGAAGATCAAGCAACGTTACTCCGTGGAAGCCTTTGAGGGTCGAGGACGACAAAGCTTCATTGACTTTTTTTGTTTGCTTGGTATCCTTGTTCAGCCCTATTTCCAAGTGATTTCCTTGGGGGACACTCACACAAAGGTGGTTAGGGCAAATCATCACCTCGGGATGAATACCCCCGAACAGCATTAAGGATTAGCATAAGTTGTCTAAAACAATATTTGTGTCTCCCATTTCCCCTACCTCATTTCTTAGGTAGAAAAATCCTAGGCTAATTAAAAATAAAAATATAATATAAATAGAGAACCTTATTCGCCCTTAAGTTATTCCTTGGCCACCTAAACCAACAACAATAATTAGGGATTTGAAGAAGTTATTAAACCAAAACAATGAAGTCAAATTCAGAAAATTATTTTAAAAGTGTTATAGAATATGTTTATGTTCATGTCATTAAAAATTCAATTCCTAAATCCATGATTTGACTTGTTCATCATATGGTCAAACTAAGTAGGCTTTTATAATTGAGGGTTACCGATGGAGCTCCCACTCCACCAAGGACGATGCCGAAGCCCACGTTGTCACCGGCAACGGGCGCCAGCTCAATCCCCGCCAAATCAGCATGCCAAGATGAAGGCAAAGGCACTTCCTCCCTTGTAGGTTTTGGGCCATATCACGCGAAAGGCCCTTCCTTTCCTTGTCGAATTGATGTTTTTTATTTTGTGTTTTATTTTGTTTTAAGAGGGGACCCTATGCTAATGGGTCCCCTTTCATGGACCCCTTCTTAGGGCCCATCACCATCCCTATATAAGGGATGGAGAGGGTGCTCTAACGTTTTAGAGAAGAAGTTGAATTTTTGGAAACCCAAACTCAACGATCGTGTGAGGAGAGAAAGAAGAAAGAAGAAGGAAAAGGAGAGGAAGGAGGGGAAGGGAGGCAGCGCCGCCGACCACTGCCCACGCCGCCGCCCACACCGCCACTAGTACCGCCTCGCCACCCACGTAGCACCGCCGTGCCACCACATAGCTCCGTCGCACTGCCAATGCTGCCGCAACCCCTATGCCACCGTTTGTGCCACCGTCACTGCCGCTCGCGCTACTTACGCCTTTGCTTGCGCCACCGTCGCCGCTGCACCTCTGCTCGCGTCGACGCTCACGTTGCTGCTCGTGTCGCCACTCGTACCACTGCTTGCTCTGCCACTCGTGCCACCTCTTGTGCCACCATTATCGCCGCCGCGTTGCTACCCGCGCTGCCATAGCGCATCATTGTCCACGCTATCGTTCACACCACTGTCGCTGCATGCCTCTCTTCGACCTTCCTCCTCTGCTCCCACGTCACAACTCCTGACCCATGACAATGCTGCCAGTCGAGCGAGAGCATGCCTGTCTCCGACACAGCTCCACCAACTGTGCCCACCGATTCCTACTTTGACAAGTACCATGACTTTGGGACGGCGACACCTTAGAGGTACCTCGCTCCCCTCGCCCCCTAGTTAAATTATCTTATGTCGTATATCTTTCGATTGCTCTCCACCGCACTCGGGTAGAATAAGTGAGAGGATAAACGGACACTAGAGAGCCTACAGATCGTTTTCCTTAGGTATGGATTGAGCCCGTCCGTTACGTGAGAGCACCCACGTACTCAGTTCGTTCGGCACCGTAGACACCGTCACCACTCTGACGAGGGTCAAGAGGTGAATGTTACCATCATCAGTCGCCTGCCCTAGAGCCTGGAGCTTGGCGAACCCCACGAGTCGGGTCCTGCACATATATCCGCTTAGGAGTCTTTGCATCACATAATCGCATCTCCGTAGATCCATACTCGGTGGACGACGTCTTCGACGATGTCTGTTATCACCCTGGTATCTGAGCATCGCCTCAATACCTGACTGGATGAGGTCTAGCATGGAACCGGTATTCGAGCATCGTCTCGGTACCCTCAGGGTGACGTCATCGATGTTGTCCTGCATCCGTTACAATCACTCAACTAGTTGATTGAGGACCTATTTTACTTGATCATAATTACTATTGAGGCATGCATTAATTTCAACATTCTTCAAAACACAGTATTAAGGTATTTTCTAGAGTACCCTTAAAGCTGTAATCTCCAATAACTTAGTGAAGGAGAGAAGTATTTACATATAATAAGAGTAAGGAAGATAGTGAGAGCATAGATTTCATTTGAGTTTACAAGAGTTTATTTAATCTGATTGAGAGGGGGAAGATAGAAAGGATAGTTAGGATTACTAAAATTAATTCGGGTGTGAATATTTTTAATATTATATGATTTATAGGTACATAATATAAAAATGTAGTTTATAAACATAAATTGTTATATATTATATTATAATCTAAAAATTGGGAGAAAATACAAAAAATTGTGTAAAATCTCGATGTGTTGAACATGCTCAATGAGATGCTTCAAAAGGCCGGGACACAAAAACAGGATGCAAGAAAGTTTGGGAAGTAATTTTACCTAATTTTTTGAATCTCAAAAGGATAAATATGTAGATACCATCCCTATTTAGTGTAGAAACTCACCTGAATTGCCCTGATTTGGGGGGCAAGTGAGCAGAGAATGGGGGTGCTGATCGCCACCTCTTAGCTTTAGTGTGTGAGCCTGTCAGCCTTCCTCTATGCTAGGCAAATGTAGGGTGTTCTGGACCTCCTCTAGTGCCTTGCTAAGCCAGAACCACTACCCTAGAGCTCTCACCAACTCCAATGCGGCTGCACAAGCTTACGATAGCCCCACCCCCACCCCGATCAAAAATCGTTGTCTCACTTAAGTGGGACAGCCACCAGGGGCAGGGATATATGAAATTAACCCTAGCCATTGCATATCCTGTGATGAGGGGTGAATGATTGCAATTCAATTGCATACGTGGATCCACTTTTAAACTTGACGAACCCCCTCAAGCCACTTCAGCAGCCCCATCAACGGGTACGTCACCCGTCTCATCGGCAATCTCACTTCCAATTAACCAATCACATTGCCCAGCTGATGTGACAAATTAGATCCATGGAAAAAGAAATAAGAAAAACAACAGGTAAAATTTTGTACACACCATTCGATCTTCCTTTTGGAAATCAAATGGTTGCAATTAGAACACTAATGATGTGACCGACAATGGAGCAAGCTTCAGGTTAGGTCAGCTCAAAGCCCAATTATTACTTCTTTTTAAGATCCCATGCTGTTGGCTCAAAGCTTCAGGTTGGGTCGGCTCAAAGCTTCAGGTTGGGTTGGATATCCGTCGAGAGATGGATATCCGGGGCCATCAGGGATGGCTGCGATAGTGGCTTGAGATCGCTCGGGTCACATGTTAGCGTATAGGCCGAGGTATGATTAGCGCTTGGTTTGATACTTGGGATGCTGATGAGCCTTTCGCTCGCCATCCCTGCTTTGTACCACATCGAGTGCAACTCACAGTGGCCCAACTGCTTATGGACAACATGCCACACCTATGGGAGCAACATGGCCTCCCCTCTGCTATGTTACCCTAGGTCCAGTACACTTCAATCGGGTCCACTCCTGAGCGTGCTATTTGGACGCTCACACTCGACGGCGCTTACTCATGCAGTTCTTCTTGGGAGTATTTCCGTGAGAAATCCCCCATCCAGCACTGGGGTCGCCGCATCTAGCACCCGACGATCCTTACTCGCGTCTCCTTTTTCCTCTCGAGACTCCTACACCGTGGCCTCCCGACTAATGATCGGGTGATCCGTCTTGGCCACTCTCTCACCTCACGTTGCAACTGATGTCCCGCATATCCACATATTGAGACTATGGAACATCTTTTTTTCCATAGTGAGATAGTCATAGAATGTTGGCGCCAAATCACATACCTTTGGCGCCCACTAATTCATATTCCACTGACCTCATTGGAGTGTTTTGGCAAGATATTTCTCTTGCCAATATGCTCTAAATGGAGCCCCATCCTACACATCACCATAGCTTATTTACTATGGGAGATATGGAAGGGGCGAAATTCTTCTCATTTTGCAGGGATTCCCATGCGTGCCATGGATATCATGCGTCGCGTCAAGCTGTGGATACGACGCATCCACCATCTCATCCCCACTCGCGACTGCAGCTCAGCACTCAGATGCGATCTCCTTCGTCCCTAGGGCATTCCGGTGACCTTGGCCCCTATCTGCATTCTGTTACAGGTCATCCATTGGCACCCACTGCCAATTAGCAGCCTCAAACTGAATGTGGATGGTGCGTCCAAAGGGAATCGAGGGCCAACAGGGGGAGGTGGTATCCTCCGGGAATCATATAGGGAGTATTCTCTTTGCTTTCTCCTCTTTGTATGGCATACAAATTAACACAGTAGCCGAAGCTATGGCGATACATAATGGTTTACTCCTTTATGAGGAATGAAACCTTCATGATATCATCGTAGAATCGGACTCACAAGTGTTAGTCAACATGCTTCGTGCAGGTACATGCTCCTAGTGGCGACTACACCGTGTATGGCAGGACATCATGCAGTACCGCCCTCGCATAACTAGCGTTCGTCATCAGCTGCGAGAAGGCAACCAGATAGCAGATGCCCTCGCCAACCACGAGGTACACACATGACTCCCTTCCTCCCTTTTCTTTTCTTGGCAGGTGCACCCTTCGACAACTAGGGGATGCTATCGCATCGAATGTGATGCCGGACGTCGTCTCAACGGCGTCCGACCGTCACCGAGGGTAGGAACTCGGTGTCGTATCTCTAACTAATCGGGTTACGTCCACAACGTCAGCCGATGGATATGCGGGGAACAGAAATACATGTATGACGATAACGAGGACGATGGTTCTACGATGGTACGTGCAATGCGCCGACAAGCTATGAGAGCCAACCCAGAGCGGGGACGGGGTCGCCAAGCTGGGTCGAACCAGCCCTCCAAGTCGTCCGAGGTGGGTCGAGGGCGCGCACGCCGTCGAATGGGGTAACTCCCACTGGAATGCTCACACGCGTCGGGGCGTCCCGACTCGTACCGGACAGGTAAGACGCTCGTCTTTGTTTCGTCGTTCTCTCAGTCTGTCCCACTCACCTATCTAACCCGAGCGCGGTGGAGGCAATACGAAAGAATACTGAAGGAAATAAATGACGTAAGAGGCGAGGCGAGTACCTTCGCGCTGGCGACGGGATCTTCGTACCAACTGGTTCCGGAGGAGGGAGTTGTCGGGTGCGCCGGAGGTTGACTGGTGCGGAGGGCGGTAGCGCGCAGTCGGCGCGGAGCGATGCAGGGAGGCGCGGTCGACGGCGAGCAGTGCGGTGGGACGACGTCGCGAGCACGGCGGCGTCGTTGCCGCGGTCGGACGACGGTGGTCACGCAGCGCAACCCGGGCGACAGCTTGGTGAGGGCGTGGCGAGCGGCGGCAGCGGTGCGGCGGCAGCGGCGCAGCGGTGCGGCGGCGGCGAGGACGGCGCAGCGGCAGCGCGGCGGCACGGTGGCGGTGCGGCGCGCGGCGACGGGCGCGCGGTCGCGGCGGCGGCGCGCCAGCGCGGCGCGGCGCGCTTGGCGGCGGCGCGCGGCGGCGCTGTCGCGGCGGCGCGCGGGCGCGGCGTGCGGCGCGGCGCGCGCGCGCGGCGCGGCGGTACGCGGTCGCCGGCGCGGCGCGCGGGCGGCGCGACGGCGCGATGGCGGGTGCGCGTTAGCGCGGCGTCGGGTGCGCGTCGGCGGCGCGGCGGTGGGCGCGCGGCGGCGGGCGCGCGGCGGCGGGCGCGCGGCGGTGGGGGCGCGGCGCGCGGGGGCGCGGCGGCGGGCGGCGGGCGCTGGCGGTGGCGCGGCGGCGCGCAGGACGCCGCGCGACGCGCGCGGCGGCGGGTGTGCGGTCGGCGCGTGGCGTGGCGCGGCGCGGCGTGTGGCGGCTGCTCCCCTTCCTCCTTCCTCTCCCTTTCTCCTCTTCCTCTCTTCTTCTTCTTCTTTTTCCTTATCTTCTTCTTTCTTCTATTCTTCTCCACGACCTGACCCTTCTTTCTCAAAATGCCATTCTTCAAAAATTTAGGTCAAGGTAAGGGAAGAGCCCACCTCTTCCCCTTATATATGGGTGAAGATGGCCCTTCCTTAAGTCCAATAACACAAAATAAAAGGGAGAGAAAATAAGCAAGAAAATAGGAAACGGGCTTGTCAGGCCCAACATAAAAAAAGGGGGGAAAAGGGTTCCTCCCATGGGCCCTTCCCCCGCTACACGACAATACGAATAAAGGGAAAACTATAAGATAAAGTAACTGACTGTAACGGTGTGCTCCGGTGGTCGGCGTCCGCGTCATGCCGAGTAACGGAATGCGGGATCCCGTGTTGCTGCGGCGGCTCATCGTGGTGGCTGGACTCGTCTCGGTGGCGAGCTGGGTAGTGCCGGCTCCTCGGGTGCTGGGTCGGGGAGGTCCTGCTGCTCCTCTGCTGCTGGCTCGATGACGTCCGGTGGTGACGCGCCATCAGAATGTCTCGGCTTGCTGAACCTCTGCACGCGCCGCACACTTTTGAAGGAGGTCCCGTGGGAGTGGCGGATCGCATGGAGCACTCGAGGTGGGAGCGCTTACGCCTGATCTGACGATCACGACAACGGGGTGAACTACGCCCACCTCGGATGAGGTCCTCACCATGCACTTCATCTATGCACTTGTTAAAGGCGGGGACAGCTCCACTATCTCTCCACCATCATCATGTGGGGGACTCCGGTGAGGCGTCGACACAAGCACTTCTTTGGGCACCTGCAAGGTATCACTTATGTATCATTTCCTTTCCTGCACATGGGCGTGGACGAGTGGGATCCGAGTGTAATTGGGATATTTATACTCGCTCCACGCCTGTAAACATTGATAAACACTTCACTTTATAAATAAAATCCCTCTGGGTTGCGTTCAGGGCACGGCTGGATCAGTCTACGGGCACAACCGTAGGGTTGGCCATACCCGACACCATGTTTTTTGCCTTTAATAAAAAAAAGAAGAAGATCCCATGATGTTTGGCCCTAAACGATCTCCTCTACTATCGACCCAGAATGATGTGAATATGAAAGGTCTGTTACTTTGTCAATCCCATGGAAAAATCCAAAAATAATTGTCACTTATAAATACCATTTCAAAATGAGAATTAAATTCAAATATCTCATTCCCCATGTGTGTGCGTGTTGCTCTCTTTTGACTTTGGCCTGCGGATGATGACCCTACTATTTGCCTTGTGTGCACAACTTGTGGTGGCCCTTGCATACCATGTTTATGCACTAGTGCTTGCCTTCGTGGGCTGGTTTAAGCAATCTGTACTCACTGGCTTGTGGTGGGTTTACACTATGGCGCACATGTCACAACTAAAGGTGTATCAGTCTCTTTTATGTTTTATTCTTATATCTCTCAGTATTTTTTATTATTTCCTGAACGTTAGCTTCATCCCTAAAAAGTATAAACCAACAAACTATAGAGAATTAAACTAATTAACTTTAAAAATATTAAGCACATTTCCAGTAAAAATTAATGGGCTTCAAAAGTATTTAGAAATTACATTAAGAATGTGGACCATTTAATGGATGAAAGGAAAAATTGAGAAATGAAGACACTATGAATAAAATGATCTTAAGATGACTATGTTTTGATATGTCATTTGGGTTGATTTATAACGTGACACGACGTGCCTGGGCTGGCGGTTTGTGTTACACCACATGGGACAAGCATGATGAGATGCGACAAGAGAGTGATGCACTCATTTATAAATCAATGAGAGAGCACACTCAGATGTCACCAACTAAGACAATAGGACCCAATAGATAACACAAGGTGTCTAGGGGCCGGACAGGCTCCCAATGACCTGGCAAAACTGCTCAAATACCGACGAAGTGAAGAGACGATCACTGCCCAAATGTGTCCATAGCCGTCATAGATTACCAACCTAATCCAATACCTAAGAATGAAATCCTTAACCCTCATGATGGTAGCTAATCCTATGACACTATGCTCCGGCAAGGGAGTGACAAAGATGACTGAACCAGGTAATGATACTAAAATAGGGGGTAGCGAAATTGTGTGACCTTGATAAGTCAAGAATAGGGGTAACTTTTATTAAATTTTACTCTATTGGATAATGAAATGGGAAATTTAATTTACTTGGAAGTTAACCCTTTTTTATAAGTTTTTTTATAATTTTCTTGATATGCACTTGGATTAGCTAGGTAAATCTCTCAATTTATCCTCTCAATCCTAGTCAGGGCTTGTACATGCCACTCAAACCACGTGATTTAGAAGTTTAGACAAAAATCAAGGTGAACAATTAAGAGATTCAACTAACAACATCCAAAATACACCAAAAATTCAAATACAAAGAAGGAAAAAAATACCAAACAGTTTGATCAAAGCTCTAGCTCCTCTCAGTCTTGTAGCTGTGATAGAGCACCATCCAGAATGAGCTCCCCCTCTCAAAATTCAGCTTTTATACTTAGGTTACTTGGTGAAAATCACCATTTTACCCCCATTTAGTAGTTAATTTTTATCCATCAACGTAGGCTTGATCTGAATGATCCAAACTCATAAGATAGAAAGAGGGTGTCAAGACGAGCAAACCCTTAAAAAAATCATCTCAATCGGACTTCAGGATCAAAAGTTATGAATACATGAATTTAAACCAATTGTAACCATTGGATTTAAATCTATTTATTTAATTATTTTCTTTGGAAACATGCAATGACGTGTCGATTCCTCATTGGATGATGGATTTTAAACTTCAAATGGCGGGTTCATTCTCGTTGCGCCACGTACCCCTTTCCTGAAATCAGAATAAAGAGAAAAATAGAAAAAATAAACATTGTACAAAGCGCTTTGTACGTGTGTGTGTGCTTGTACTGGTGCCTCCCAATCCAAAGGCGCGGCGTCAACAGCGGTGCGTGCGCTGTGTATGCACTACAAGGGAGAGAGAATTCCCTGGAAATTTTCAGAAAATTCCCCTTTTAAATATGCGCGTGCAAGAGGACGCCGCGCTAAAAATATTTATGTATGTGTCCTTTTCGCTTTCCCTCTTCTCTTTTTTCTCATAAAAACCATTAAAAAATACTAAGTAATTGCAATAAAACCCTGTAAGTGTTTAAATAATATCTTTAAGCCTGCACACATGACCGAGAGCTGTTTTTAAGGGCATAATTGCAACTAAAATTGAAGAAAAGCCCCTCCGACTTTAGAAATTGCTCTAAAACTCATACTTTTTCATATAAATATATCCTTTTAACATTGAAAAATTTGTTTCTTCTTTGAATAAATTCCCAAAAAATTTCCAATAAATCCTCGGAAAGTCTAGAAAATTCAAGAACATTCTAGAAAATTTAGTAATTCATCCCCATAATAATTTACCTCGAAATTAAAATTTAAACCTGCCTTTTCATTTAAAAATAATTATTTCAAGCTCAAATAAATCCCTAAAAATTCATAAAATTAACAGAAAATTAGGGGAAAATCAAAAATCACTTGAAAACATTAATGTCATGTAAATATGTGATAACAACCCCATTTTAATCTCGTGAAATGCATAAAATTGTGCTAAATTATTTGAAATATAGACCGAATTTAGGGTGTTATTAGACCTACAAGGAAAGGGCATGGACGTGTGGTGGAGCTTGAGAACGCCTCAGATGAATGGTTTTGACAATGCAGGTACCAGTTGGAATGACCTGATAGACATGTCCGGGAAAGTGTAGTCAACAAACGGCAGTGTCCGAGTGGGGGGGGGGAGACAGAGAGGGATTGCTTGGGATAGTCGATCGTTTCAGGATAAATCAAGCACCAGTACTCACTGGCTGAGTTGGTGTTTGTACTGATGGATACCATAATAATCATCATCTATCATAGATAAACAAGCATGTGTTTGCTCGGCATGCTATTTGGACGTCGTGATCAAACAACAAAGGGCATCCCAACAAAGGGCATGCAACTCCCACTATCTACGATCAACTTATATGTACATGCTCCTATCTTAACATACACGTAGAAGATCGATGTGCATAGAGCTTGTTCAGTGGAGATGGGCGTCGGCTGAGCCAACGACAGTGGCAATATAACCGCTGGGGTAGGGGACCACAATACAAAGGAGGTACCCCAAGAATGCCAGATCGGGTGCATCGCTAGCACCTACAGGGCCTTCGGTACAACTGTTGAGGCCACAAGTCATAGTGTAGGAAGCATGGCCCGGTCAAACCGCTCGGTTGTAGGGATCTTTGAACCAGGTCTCCCTGCTAGATCCGAAGGTTCACCATTCATGAAATAGGTGTCTGTGTGGTAGGAGTGATCTGGATATATCCAAGATGCTCCACGCAGGTGTCATCATCAAGGCACTCCCTCGAATAGATATTGACCTCAAAGTCTGTCCTCGGGAGGGTCGATCAGGCTCCCAGTAATGTTGACAAGCAAGAGTGATGGGTAGTCAGTCCTACAATGCTCAAACCCCTTGCACATGAAGCACTGAACCACCTTGAGGGTTGTGGCCGGGGCATGAATAGTTGAGACGACCAAGGAGGTGGCAAGTGCCGTAGTGACCATAGTCTAAGGTGGAGCGGTGCTCCTAGGGTTAGTAGGAACCCCTTTTGTCCATCTAGTGGTCGGGGACATCTTAATGGCCGTGGTTGAGCCAGTGGAGGTGGTCCAGGAGGTTGGGGTCAATGCGGTAGTCGCATCCTTAAAAGAGAACTCGTTGCCCATGCCATAAACCTGATCCACGGTCATTAGGTTCTGCTCTAGCACCTTAGCACCCAACTTTGGCTGGAGGCCATGCACAAAAAGTATGATCCGGAACTGCAAACTCTCGAAGAATCACCATCACATGCAAAACGCCTTGAAGTCCTCGATGTAGTCGCCTACTAATGGCGAGGACGCAAACACATCACCGTCCAACGTGTCGGCACGGTCAACTGGAGTCAACATGAAGTCAACTGAAGTCAACATGCCACGGTCAACCGACGTCAACACCAAAGTCAACACGCCGCAACCGTCGACGAGCACGTCTCCACCCGCGCGCGTCCCTACGCGCGTCATGACACGACGCCAGAGGCAGATCCACAACTGCCCTTAGGCGTGACATGGCGCACGTCTTTTCTTTAATTTATCGTCATTTTCTCTTTCCTACAAGGCCTATATATAGGCCATTGTTTTCAAGAAACATTTAGGCAGTCATAATTTCAAGAATTGAGTTTTGTTTAACTCTTCTTGGAGGACTGCCCAGCCTCCCCTATCCCTCTTAACCCTAGCCGTCGCCGCCGCCACCGTCGCCATTGTCGCCTCACGACGTCGGCCTTCCATCCTTTCTCCTTCCTCTCTCGCCATCCTCTCTCTCTCTTACTCTCTCTCTTTCTCTCTCTCCATCTCACCCTCTCTCTAGCCCAGGCCGCCCCAGCCAAGGTCGCCCAAGGCCGCCCAGGCAGCCCCGCCAGTGCCGCCCAGGCTGCCCCAGCCAAGGCCGCCCAAGGCCGCCCAGGCAGCCCCGCCAGGGCCACCCATGCCGCCCCAGCCAAGGTCGCCCAAGGCCGCCCAGGCAGCCCCGCCAGGGCCGCCCAGGCAGCCCCGCAAGGGCTGCCCAGGCCGCCCCAACCAAGGCCGCCTAAGGCCGCCCAGGTCGCCCCAGCCAAGACCGCCCATGGCTGCCCAGGCCGGCCCAGCCAAGGCCGCCCAAGGCCGCCAGGGCCGCCCAGGCCGCCCATCCAAGGCTGCCCTCCCCGGACGCTGCGTGCCTGTCATCCACGCTTCGGATGCCCTCGAAGCTTCATACAGTGGGGCATACCGTTTAGGTTTTGGGGCGCTACCCCGAACCCCGCAAGGGGGCGACTCCCCCCTTGACCCCCCGCCAACTGACCGCGCAATTGGATCCGCGACACCCTGTCGTAGCGCACGTCAGTCATCCCGCCAATGATGCCCACGCCCAAGCACTCCGGCCTTTGAGCAACCAAGCCGAGTCTCAACCAGGGCCATTCAATGCCGGGAATGTCCAGATCCCATCGTCCAGTGGGCCTCACAACGCCCAGATTCGTCCAGCCGCGTTACGATCAGAATTTCCCGCATCCTCTTCACACACTACGGTGCAGAGGTACGCCTGAACTCTCTGGTGTCGAAGTGTTCTCCGTTCAGTATTTTCTCGAGAAGTTTCCACCGCCCTCAGACTTAGATTTAGTTTGGATTTTATACCTCTTCTCTCTTGTTCTCGAGTGTTTCTTCGCAACGCGAATTCATCATATTGATTTCGGTGCTTGGCATCGTCGTGGTGGGGGAAGATAGTACTCCCACCCTCGATAAGGGTTCGAGCTGCACCACCAGATTTTCATTGGTTTTAAAGTCCGAATCCGACCATGTGATTTCTGTGGCTGTTTTATCCCCAAAATATCCGCTCCATCCTTAGCCGTCCACCTTCTCGTAGTCAGCCCATCTATCCCATCGTCCCGTCCTTCGTCATCTATCCCATAGTCGTACACCCCGTAGTCGTCCTACGTCACCTACCTTGCACCTACCTTTCTTATGGTCTATCCACTTCAGATGGAGTCAGTGTGATATAGAGCTTAGGGATATATTTATCCTTAAGCGTTCTTGACATGATTTCCAACATCATGGGTGGATCTCCCTGTCGTCTCACCACATCCTTCTCGTTCTTCCAAGATATCTTGGCCAGGCCACCAAGTCTAGCCTCGACATACGAGATGCATAAGTCATCATCCATGCCGCACCACTAAAAGTACGTCTCTAAGTCAAACTCCCAACATGTATAGTCCTTTGGGTTCCGCGTACCCTGGTAGAACCTTGATACGGATGCTCTTCTTGATCATGGCACGATGTGTATCTCTTCTTCGCTCTCTATCGTCATCGTAGTGATGATAGGTAGGCTGGGGCCACCTGACATCCTGTGGCCCATAGTGATCTCGAGGCTCTAGCGCAGGGGCAATGTAAGATTGCTGGGCTGGAAAGTATTTTGGCAGGCGTGTTGTCTGGTTAGCACGTAGGCAATCAGTGGTGTATGTGGCGCGAATGGGGCATACTACCCATACTAGGCCAGAAGCGCATATAGCATTGGGGGCGTGGGTGCAACCAGTGGTGGTGTGGGACACATTGGAGCAGCATAACACCTAGTTGACGGTCCTTGAATGATATAACATGATGTGCTGGGATCAAATGGCTCGTGTTACACCATAGGGAGGGCGAGGGCAATCGTGTCATGTAATGGAGACGACTTATGTGGATGTAATGCAAGTGATGATGCGATAATGAAATCAATGAGAAGTCACCTGACGTCGACGGACACCAATGAGCTCTAAGTCAAGGTAAGTAAAACCTAGGAATGCTAGTAGGCTCCTAATGTTCTAAACATTGGGTTGAAGGCTGACGGTCCGAGCTTGACTACTACTGCTAATGCGCATGCCCTTGATGGTCCAAACCAAGAATGTACCGATTGAAATCCTAATCCTCGTAACATGAATCCTATCTATCACTAATCTAACCTCGGCGGTGGAGAAAAAGTTTGGAGGTAATGAAAGAAATAATATAATGCCGAGGGAGTTATGAGTGTACCACTAGCAATACGCAGGGTGATGTCTAATTTGACAACACTGGACGACGAGTGGCACATAGTTGAGATGACATCACAGGTAGACGCAACGGTGTGAGTAGGCGTGCGACCATGAGTAAATGCGATAGTGGCCATGACAACGGACCCAAAAATGGGTGCAACAAGGGCCCAACGATAGCAGGTCACGGCGACATAGTGGTGCGGTAGTGACAAGGTGCGATGGCATGCTGCGGTGGTGAGGCACAACGGCAGCGAATGTGATGGTTGTGGGAAAATAGGTGCAATGATAGCAAGGGCGATGATGATGGTGATAAGTTCAGCATCCGCTAGGGCTGCGGCGGCCACTGGGGCTGATGCGGTCGCGACGGGCAGCGGTGGCTAGTAGGGCTTCTCCGGACGCAACGGGTTGTGCCGCCCTATAGGGCTCTACGCCGACCGCGGGTTGCTATGACGACCGCACGCTGCTGTAGTGGCTGCGGGTGGTGCTGGGCAGCCTGGAGGGTTCACACGCGGTGGTGATAGTGGCGCCGGTGATTTCTGGCAAACTAGGGTTTCTAACACTCAAATTTTTTGTGGTTGTAATTTTGATGAAAACAAAAAGCACTAAAATCACAAGAAGATCCTTCAAAATCACATTTTCTTAAATGTTTCTTCGTCCCCTATTTCCAATGGGCGGCCCCTCTCTTATAGAGGTAAAGATCGGCCTTCCCCTTGGAAATAAAGTGGAGAAGGCTCAATTAAAAAGATCTAGGGCTCCTTAATAGGAGAGATATCCTCTAAGACGCTGACGCACAGGCTGACACACGCACAAACGTGTAGGTCCATACAGTGGCCCAAACACATGCGAACAAACAAAAACAAATACATACACAGCCGACATACAAATCCTAGTAAAAAAGGAAAATATAAGGAAAGATAATGTCAAACCTCTATGGCCTGTTGACTAGGCCGGGTACTCTAAAGGCTGGGTCTTGCACGTAAGCCCTCGCTCGACGAATTGGTTTGATGGATCTTCAAAGCTATATGGCCCCCCATCATTGTGGGTAAATGTGTTGTGGCATGTCAACCGCAGCGTACGGGTCGTGCGGCACGTGGGTTGGCACCGGCACATACGGTGGGTGGGGTGTCTGGGGTGTGTAAGGCACCCCATAGTGTTAAGGTACCAGTGGGGCCGGTTGGCCCTACGTCGGTGCATTAGGTGCAGTGTTTTGGGTTCACGTTGGGTACAGGGCAGTGGCCGACTCGTAGGGTTGCCGTTGGTAATCGTAAGGGGCTTCACTCGTGCAGTAATCTGTAGGTGTTGGCACCTCATCTCGAGGTGGGTATCTTGTCTCTAAATAGCATGGGAATCTATCCCTGGAATAGTGTTGGTCCTCGTGATATCGTTGGGAGTGATATCGACTAGGTGGCGGAGATCTGCGTCTTCGGTGTCCCCATGACAGTTGACGCTGCTAGAGATGACGCGCCTGCTAGCAGTGATGTCAGTGCTGACCCCGTAGTGGTGGTAAGACATGGGGTTGGGTGATGGAGGACCATCGTGCCGACGACGACCTGATGACGACGATGACATCAGCCGGACGACCGATGATGACTCACCAGCAGCCACGTCGGACAGCTCGTGCCAACGTCCGCAACCCGGGGTTTAAGTACTCCGGGTAGGTTCGAACAATTTATGTTTTTTCTATGTGTATTTTCTTTGCATTTCGAATTATGGATTGGGCCAGTATCGTAGGGCCCATCCTCGTCTTTATTTTCATTTTAAGATTGTATTTTGATTTTTTAAGGAGAGGTCGAACCACGTCTCATGACGGTTCAACCTCTCCCCACGTCTCCTTGGCACCCCTCCTCCCTATATAAGGGGAGGGCATGCCCAAGGGACTACTTGGAAGTTTTTGAATTGAAAAGCATTTTCAGAAGTCTTCCCCCCCTTATCGTAGCTGTAGCGTAGGGGGTTTGGCTAGCCCCACCTCTTCGTCGAGACCACTCCGGAGAGTAGAGCCCACGCCCCGCCCGTCGAGATCACTCCGGTCGTGGCGTGTTCAACCGTACCATCGAGATCACTCTGGTACGTTCAAGATTTTCAAGAAGCCGTCGAATCAAGAATTGAGAGGGCTCCCATCGAGATCACTCTGGGCGTCCTCAAGGTTCTTGACAACTACGGCGCAGTGCGGCATCGGGACATCTGCCTCCAGCGAGGAGGAACGCCCGCGATCCCGTCAAGAACCCTCTCCGCCAGGTTCTTGAATCCTTCTCCTTCACCATCATCCTTCTCACCTCCCCACCTCGATCATCTTCTTCCATCATTCTTGATTATCCCCCCCCCACTTCTTCCCTTGTTTCCTTGACCGAGAACCCCTTTCTTGATCTCCTCCCATTGCCCTTTCCCCCCGTTCTTGAACCCCACGTCCTGTTTCCCCTCCCCCCCCCCCCTTTGCCTTCTTGAATCATCCCTCCTCTGCATAATTCCTTCTTGATCCATCCCCACCCCTTCTTGACCGCCTGTGCCATCCCACTCCTTCACCTCTGTCCCGCCACCATCTCGCCACGCCGTCCACCGATTCTTGATCTTTCCCCACCCACGCTCCGGCCACGATCATCCCTGACCCCGTCGCCATCCCAACGCTGCCCTCGCCGTTACCCCTCGCAGCCAACTCCTCGCTGCCCGCGCTGCGCCGCCGTAGGCCCCACACGCGGTCCCGCCTGGTGCCGCGACCGCATGGCCCCGCACGCGGACCCGCCGTCCCTTTCGCTGCCAGCTCCGCCCGCGGCCGTGCCATGCCGCGGCACGACCCCGCACGCGACCTCACCTGGTCCCGCGACCGCGGCCTCACCTGCTCCGCACGCGGCCTCGCCTGTTCCACGGGATCGCGCCATCCGGCGGTCTGGTCGCGCGCCCAGATCTCCGCTCGGCGCCGTGCTCCCGCTTTGCGCCGCTGCCCTGTTCCAGCCGACGAGCGGCCCCGTGACGTGCCCTCGCCCTGCTGTGTACCCCCGTGCCCCCGCATCGCATTCACGTCGGCCTCTACCGGTGACTCGGACATCATCAAGCTACCATTGGTCTTCGACCCGTCAACTCATCGCTCTCATCCGACACGCCGTGGACTGCGTATCCTAAGGTCCGCTCGTCTCTTCTCCCACTTAATCCAGTATTATTACTACTTGCAGTCCCGTCTTCCGCTATCATGTCCTCTGCCCCGGCGTCTCGCCTATCGCCAGAAATCGGAATAGCCACCGTTGACGAGAGTAGGGACTTTCTTGAGGTAAATGGACTGTCCCCTGACCACTTAAATTCCGAACTTAACAGGGCCATTGGACGCCCCTCTCGTCTAGACGTCTAGTAGATTCCGAGGGTCATTGGGAGTTTGATCCTTGGATCATTCTTCCCGGGTGATCATCCTGATCTACATCGTTATCTTCCGAAGTCTTGTATTGCTCGTTCAAACGTGCATTATTTTTTTGGATTTCATCTCATTACATTGCATCACTCTTTCCTGTGACGTGAAACGCGCCGTTCAATCCCGGCCGACAGTGTTTCGCATCATTGGGGTGGTGTAGAGCCAACCCTCATTGGGATCTTACCTCAGTGGTACCGGGGTGTGATGGGTATTGGGTGCCAGCCTAGGCGACAACACTAGAGCTATCTCCTCCCGATCATCAGACCGGGGTAGGGGTACGATCACGAGCAGTCCACTAGGAGGTGTAGCGAATCTCATAGGAGAGTCCCTACCTACTAGAGTAGACTACTCAGTAATGGCAAGTTCAGGCAAAGTGTCTTGAAAATTCTGGATAAGAGGATCTGCCGGTAGAAGATCGGGAACCGCAGGATTGTACACATGATCCTCGTCATAATAATCATCACCTACCATGCACCATCATTGGCCGCATGTTTGAACCATCCAATGGCCAGGGAAATCATAATCTAGAGTTTTTTTAATCACAATGATGTGATGAAAAGTTATATGTAAGCACACGTTATGAATACCAAAATATGTGATGCATGAATTTAAGCGTGGAAATGAAAAAACTTTGACCGACGCTGCTAAGCACAGAGGTTAGCACGATCGGGTCTGATACCAATATGATGTAGCACGATGTGCCAGGGTTGACGACACATGTTAGACCACAGCGGACGTGTGTAATGAGATGCAACAAGAGAGTGATGCAGTCGTTTATAAGTCAATGAAAGAGCACGCTTGAATGTCACCAACTACGAAGATAGGACCCAATAGATGACACAAGGCGTCTAGGGGCCGGACAGGCTCCCAATGACCTGACAGAACTGTCAAATACCGACGAAGTGAAGAGGCAATCACTGCCCAAATGTGTCCACAACCGTCATCGATTACGAACCTAATCCAACACCTAAGAATGAAATCCTTCACCCTCGTGATGGTAGCTAATACTACAACACTAAGCTCTGACAAGGGAGAGACAGAGATGGCAGTGAAGCATGTAATGATTCTAAAAATAAGGGGGTAGCAAGATTGTGTGACTTGCAATCAAAGGGCTTGGACATGTGGCGGAGCTTGCGTACGCCTCAGATAAATGGTTTCAACGAAGAAGGTACTGGTTTGAATGACCCGGCAGACCTGTTTGGGAGGGTGGAATCGGCGGATGACAGCCTCCGATCAGGCGGGAGACAGAGAGGCAGCACTTGGGAGAGTCGGCGGCTTCACAACATATCAAGCACCGGTACTCATCGGGGATGACCAAATGTCGAGGTTGTCAAAAGGGGATTATGGCAGGCATCCACTAGTAACCTAGAGGCCATGATGAACCGGCTGACACAAGCACCAGTGGTGTGGGTCAAGATCATGGTGATCAGGGCTGGGGTGGTAGATAGTAGGGCCGTAGAAAGCTTAGAGGTTGCGGGCTTTTAGGACCGCGGGCGCAATGGTCATGGTTGAGATTGACTCAGCATGAACTGTGAGTGGGCGTAGCTGCGTCCACGATCATTGCTGGTGAAACTACGCGCAGGTGCCAGAGGGTCATAAGAGATGAGGGCTGCGTGCTCCTAGGGCCGAGGGTGGTAGAGGCCGCAGTCATGATGATCGGAGCCATGGTCAGCGTAGTTGAACGGGGGGATGAGTGTGGTTGGGAAAGTGACGGGCGGACCAGATGGACAGAAATGGCTGACTATAGCGCCAGCAGCAAGTCGTGGCACAACAGCCCTAGGGTGGCGATGAGGGACTTCTAGTGGATCACACAAATACGACGTCGGTGCAGGCGGTAGCAGTTGTTCTTTCCATGGCAATATTTGCTTCGCGATGGTGAACTAGGGACGACAACTGTCATTCGGAGATCATTGTCCTCTTGGAAAACAAGAAGATAATCTCCATGTTGGAGAGGGTGGGAAATCCAAAAGTGAAGAGCGAACTCAATTTCACCAAATCTCATACCAAATGACATTAGGGGCATACCATCCTTTATTTAGGTAAGGGTGGTTGCCCTTATGGGCCAAAATAGGAGAAATGTCCAAAGTAAAGACATTCCACTAGTGGTCCAGATAAACTCAAAAAAAATATTAGAAAAAGACGAGGAGCCCAAAAAACACAGGGGCCCCCATAACAATTCATAAAGACATAATGCATAAAGTAACAAACTATGGGGATCGGTCGAAAAGCTGTATACTTAAAACTCATATTCTTTACGGCAAATTGGGCTCCACAACGTGGCTGTTGGCGAGCTTGGGCTTGGTCTTCTAGATAGTCCTCCATCAATCCAATACCCCCCTTACTTAAAAATTGTTAGTCCCTTAGCAATAATGGATAATCGAGGCAAAATGTTTTCTCATGACATAGTTTGATTTTGAAGACCAGCTCTTCTTAAAGTGGGTCAGCTCCCTTTGAAGGTGAGGGATATGCTAGAGGTTTTTCTCACCAAATACCAGTCTCTTTGCTCACTTGTGTATTTAAGAGGGAGGCCTCTACAAGGTTTTTTGCACACAAAGTAAAATCTCAATCCCTCTATTTCTTTCGTACTATCCAACATCCATTGATCCACTGTCTACCTAAGCATGCATACTATCTGCCACTCTATTCAACAAGATGTGGATGAATAAAATTTATGCCTCTCAAACATTTTTTCTTTCCCCTTCATAGTTTTTTTTTATATTTTTGTTTTACTTTTGTTGGGTTTCAATATAAGGCATAGAGATCACACACGTCAGTGGCTCTTGGTCCATATACTGCTTATCATACTAATATGATGCCGGACAACGTCGGGAACGAGGTCCGGTCATCACCGAGGATAGGGTACTCGGTGTCGTGGGTTTCGGGGCACGACGTCTACTCAAGGGTAGTCGTCGGGCACAGCCTCCCTACGTGGATGACCTACAATGAGATGTTCTGGGCAGGGGTGTCGTACGTGCAGTAACCGACAAGCCGAGGGTTGCCAACCTCCGGGTATCTACAGAGTCGCCCGGAGACGGGAAGGATAGATCTCCTGACCCTCGCCCAGACGGACGAGGCTGCTACGACGCCGAACGAGGTATGTCCCGGCGGGTGTTGCTCACACGTGTCGGGCGAGCCGACTCGTACCAAACCAGGGAAGACACTCACAAGCACGTGATTTTCACTTGAGCTCACACTCTCACCTACACCTAACCCGAGTGCGGTGGAGGCAAACGAAAACGTACTGCAGGAAATAAAAGATGGGCAGGAAAGGGCTGCGTACCTGGTAGCTAGAGGGGCCGGCGTTGTAATGGGCTCGGCGCGGTCAGGCGACGCGGCGAAGGGATGTGGTGTCCACAGGGCGGGACACTCGGCGGTCGCGGAGCAGGCAGCTCGCGCGACGCGGGTAGCAGGCGTGGCGCGCACGGTGGCTGTGGGGTGGAGGCGCGCGGCGAGGATGTTGTGCACGACACGAGGGCGGCGTGACGGTGCTCAAGCGTTGTGCCACGCCGAGGGCAGTGCGCGCGGATGGTCGACGGGCACGACGCGGTCTGGCGCGAGGGCGCGTGAAGGCGCGGGTGGTCAATTGGGCGCGGGCGCGGCTCGGTGGCGGACGTGGGTCCACGGCTCAGTGCAACGGCTCAAACGTGGGTCTCACTTGGCGCGTCTGGCAGGCCGAGTCGTAGGGGCAGCATCGCGGTTCCTGGTGAGTACGGCGACCGGGACCGGGCTTGACGGGTTGTCAGCGCAAGGGGCAGCAACAACCAGGGGCGCTGGGTTGCCGGGTTGAGAAGTCTGGCAAACGGGGCTAAGCGGTGCAGGTCGTCATTGGGGTCCAAGGCCGGGTACGACGGGTACTGGCTCAGGAGAGTTGATCGCGTTCGGGCGGGAAGCACGCAGACTCCACCGTGGTGCAACAGCGGCGGGAATAACTGTGGCCTCTCGGCTGAGGTGATTGAGGACGGTGCAACAGGCAGCGTCATGGGTGGTGGCTCGGCTCACGCTGACCGCAATCCGACGAGGAAAATGGGCATCCGAGGCTCAAGGTCGGCACCTCCGCGCGGGCGGTGCAGGCGCGATGAGTGAGCGCGATGGCAGCCTAGAGCGGTGACAACTGCGGCCGTCTTCCACGTCCCGGTCAGGCAGTGCTCTCGCGCGGAGGCAGCGCAGAGCGTGATGGAGAGGCGCCGACGGTGGTCGGGAGCGATGGCATCCGGCGGACCCTCTCCTCTCCTCTTCGTCCCTCCCTCTGTCTCCCTTCTCTTCTCTTCCTTGGCGGCACCTTCTTCTTCCTCGGGGGGGGGGGGGGTCGCAACCCTAATTCATCATTGTGAGAAACAAGTTTCTTTTCCTTCTTCAAAATTCAACAATGGTAGTGTTTAGGGTTTCCCCTCTTCCCTTATATAGGGGATGACATGGGTAACCCTTGGACCAAAAAGGACATGAGGGAATACATAAGGGAAAACACCTATGAGCTAAGGAAATCATGGCAAAGGAAATTAAAGCAAAGGGACGAGCTGAGACATGTTGACGAAAGAGGAGAGGGGAAGGGGGGAGATCCTTATAAGGATGAACCTCCCTCCTGACGTATGATTATGACGAGTCAAAAAATGACGAAAGACGAAGATCAAAACCAAAAGACGACGAACGAAACAAAACATGAAAATGATGATAAGGTGTCCGTTACCCGAGATATTTGAATCCGGGCATGCGTACCGTCGCCTTGGCTAGCCAAGCGGGCTGAACACAAACGGCTGGTGCTGTCGAGGACGGCGGTGACGTCTCCGAAGACGTGTCCGGGGCTGCGGTTGGTGCTGCGCCATCATAATATTTTATATCTTTCACCATTTTTTAGGTGTTTGGGCATTATCAATTTCAAGACAAAGATTTATGAGTAAGGAGCTTGGGCGCGGGCTGAGAGATCTATAGTATGACTCAAAGCTATTTGGTGAGAATCAATGATGGAAGAATAGGCTTAGAAGACCTGATTGGTCATGTTCATCTTCAAGGTACTAAAAATAATCACACATTGACCTGCCATTGAAGCTGGACAACGTTGGTGACGTCGTCCCGAGGGTACCAAGAGGATGCTCAGCTACCAGTTTGACGTCGGACCTCATCCGGTCAGGTATCAAGGCGATGCTCAAATACAAGGGTGATAACGGATGTTTTTGGAGCCGTCATCCATTGGGTATAGATCTACGGAGATGCGACAACGTGATGCAAAGACTCTTAGGCGGATGTACGTGCAGGCCCTGGCTCGTGGAGTTTGCTAAGCTCCAGGATCCAGGGCGGGGACCGATGATGGTAACAGTGACCTCTTGACTCTCGTCACTCACAGACTGAGTTTGTGGTTGCTCTCACGTAACAGATGGGCTTGGCCTGAACCTAGGGAAAATGCTCGTTAGGTTCTTCTTGTGTCCGTTTATCCTTTCACCTATTCTAAGCCAAGTGCAGTGGAGTGCAATCAAAAGATATACGACAAAAGATAATTTAACTAGCGCGAGAGGGGAGCGAGGTACCTTTGTGGTATATCGTCCCGGAGTCGTGGTACTTGTGATGTCAGACATCGTCAGGGATGTTTATCGGTCGGCACCGAGTATGATGGCTCAGTACTAATAAATGATGACATATCGGATTACGTTGGTGTTGTTGTCCGACGGTTAACCCTAGCAGGTTATGTAACTACAATGCAAGACAATACCCTACGTATCGTACATGTAGGCCCCGATTCAAGGGAGGTGCCGAGCTCTAGGCTTGAATGGGAGTCACTGAGTGGCTGCGACGGTGACCTCTCGAACCTCGTCGGAGCGATGAGGATGTCTACGGCCGAACCGACTCAATCCGTTGGGCTGGCACGTAACGGACGTAATCGTCCGTACCAGTAAGACACTCATAATTATAGTTATCTCTCGTTTATCCTCTCTCACCTACCTAGCCTGAGCGCAGTGGTGACGGGATGAAAGAATACTGCAAGAGAATCAATAAATGAGCGATGGGAGAGGAAGGCATACCTCGTCGACAATGGCTCGTAGTGCAGGATTTCATCTTCATCGGTGGCGTGTCGGAGCGGGTGGGGCGGAGAGACGCCGGAGTAGACATAGCGGTTCGTCGTGCAATTGCTTGCAGGAGCTATGTGCGAAAGGACGGAGGAGAGGAGACGAGAAGCGACCAGAATAGTGACACGGCTCGAGCAACTTCGATAGTTTCATCGGAGCTAACGCCCGATAGGGACACGGCTCCAGACGAGTCGGGAGCGGTTGCGAAGGGCGACGCTCCCTCCAGGCAAGAGCAGGGTTCCCGACAACAGCCAGTAACAAGAAGCTGTATGACCATCTTGAG
Organism: Wolffia australiana; assembly: GCF_029677425.1. Lineage (NCBI taxonomy): Eukaryota > Viridiplantae > Streptophyta > Magnoliopsida > Alismatales > Araceae > Wolffia > Wolffia australiana. Next base: position 6,543,715 of record NC_135847.1, on the reverse strand, counting down.
ACGGCAGAGTTGAGAAATGCACCGTTGCTTCGGCACAACGGTCAGGGAAGCCAACTAGGTCTGATCAACGCTTTGCTGCCTTGTTCAATTGGCGTCGCCTTCACGGAATTCCCTGGTCGGTCGGATCCCAAACCACACCGAGTCTGACCTGGAGAATGATCGACTAAGGTGATTTCCCAACAGAGACAATCACCGCTGACAAATTCTGAAAGGTCAAGTTCACGTCAGGCTGGACTACGACCAGGCGAATTCCCAGCCCAGTGGATCCTGTCCTGACGGACTATCAACTAAGGTGAACCCGACCAAGAAATTTCCGCAGCAGATGGGTTCCCGGGCGGTGAAATTCGGGTTCATGGCGACTGGCCGAATTTTCGATCATTGGGAGCAATGGCGACGATACAAATTTCTGGAGCGCATGGTCTAGGTAGTCTTCTCTTGGGTCTGCTCACACAAGGGCCGAGATCCACTTAGGACCTCGCTTCGCCGGTCTATCGCAAATTGGGGTGGGGAAATTTGCTCATTGACCGGCGGAGGGCTGACTCAGTGGCTGAATCTACGACGGCGGGACGAAGGTTATGCCCGGTAGAAAGATTTGAGGACATGGGGGTTGAAGAAGAGAGGATGGAGGGTAAGGTCGGTAGACTTCCCCCTGTTTCCGTTGCTTCCTTCCGGCCGATTTTCCTCCCCGACGCCCTCTGCAATCTTCCCTCTTACCCCTTTCTTGATCTTCTCTCGATGGAGGGGGTGAGACCAAGAAATTAACAAACGACTTTCTTCTTACTTCCTGGTCTGTGTTCTTAGGGCGCCCTCTCTTCCCTTATAAAGGGGGAAGAGATGGGCCCTCATTACAAACAAAGATAAAGACTTAAAAACAAGGGGAGATGAGGGAATGAGGAAAAACAAGGGAGGGAGAGGCAAGGGGGAAGGGTCAACGGAAGGTCCCTCCCCTTGACGGTAAAATGACAGACGGACGAACACGTCGCAAACGTGACAAAACACGACGACGAGGACGAGAAAAGACAAAGCACGCGAGAGAGAGATGATAAAACAAAAAGGATAACTGAACAGCTTTACCCAGTCTTAAACGTCAAGGACGCACGGTGAAGATGACGTCGATGACAACTTTTGATGGCGTGCGCCATCAACTTGTCGATGCAGGAACTGATCGGCGGAGTCAGTAGAGTTGTGCCGGAGACAGGCGCAACGTCGCTCGATTGGCGGCATTGTTGTGGTTCAGAAATCATGACAAAGGAGCAGAGGAATTGTGCTCGAGGTGTCGAGCATGGCGATCAGGGTGCGACTGATGGTGGATCAGTAGCAATGACTCGATAGTGGGCGATGGTGGCTTGTCAGTGGCGGCGGTAGCTCAGCGGCGACAACGACGGCTCATAGGCGATGGCGGCTCATCGGCAGCAGCGGTAGAGGGTGCATAATACAAGAACGGCAAGGGCGGTGCAGGCGATGCTCGGCAGTAGGCGATAGCACCGTGGGCGATATGGGCAGCTCCACGTGGCGACGGTTATCATGCAGTGGCACGATGAGGATTGATGATAGAGACGGTGCGAGCGGTGCTCGGCAACAACACATGCAGTGCAGTGGCATGTCGGTGGTGTGGGCGGCCTGAGCAGCAGTGCGAGCAGCAACGATGCTAGCACGAATGGTGACATAGGTGGCACGGCAGTGCCACGCGGCAGAGCTAGGGCGGTGACATAGGTAGTGCGGCGGTGCTACACGGTGGCATGGCGGCATGCGAGGCATTACACGGTGGCACAGGCAGGGTGGGTGACAAGGCTGGCGCTCGATGGCAAACTGGCGGAGGCGACGGCTATCCAGCATTGCGAGTCGGCAAACTGGCGGCACGCGGCAGCAAACTGGCGGCAGCGGCGGAGTCCAACGGTGGCAGTGGTGGCTCTCTCTCTCTCTCTCTTCCTTTTTTCCCTCCTTCTCATTCTCCTTCTTATCCTTATTCCTCTTTCCCTCTCATGATCGGGAGTTCTGTCCAAAAATATTCAACTCTGATCTTGACAAAGTTGATAGCGCGCCCACTCCTTACCTTATATAGGGATGTTAATGGGCGCCTTGAAAGAGGTCAAACAAGGGGCCCCATAAGACAGAGGAGCCCCCTTAAATACCCAAAAACATAATAAAAAAACACATACAAAAATAGAAAGAGGGGGTCAAAAGGAAGGGCCTTGTGGGTGGATATGGCCTGAAACATGTTGAAACTTATGAGCATGGGCGTGTGTATGCCTTGGCCTTGGAGTGCTGGTCAGGATGGGCTCAAACCAGTGGCTGTCGATGACGACGGTGTGGGCTATGAGGACATCTTTGATAGAGTGGGACTGCTCGCTCCATCAGCCGTCCACTGTCAAATGAGACACCAAGGAATTTTAATCACGATAGAGTTGGTAGGCACCTAGTGTCACCCCTCTCGCATCGCAGGTGGTTTACCACACTATTCCCTAGATGACTTATCCATGGATCATTCTACATCGAAGGAATACTTGACTAGGAGGATTAAAGAATGGTGTGTATGCACATGAATGGGTCTGATATGCAGCACATGGTATGAAATTAAGTTGTCTACCCATGTCTCAATTTTTCTTATAAAATATATGAATGGACAAAAATATTGGAAATAAAGAAACCAAGATTTTAAGCTCCTTGCTTTCAAAACGACCTGACTTCTTCATCATTGGCATGGTTGACAGCTCGTCATATGTCCATTTGAACTGAAATACTCAATTGTTAATTAGAAAATAAGAGAAGTTCTAACTTTGGCATGGAAATAATCAAGAAGATAAGGGGCTGAGTCGTCTCCTGCAAGCACTGATTTAGAGTCTTCAGCCAGACTTCATAGAAGTTCATAAAAGAAATTTTATGCCCGTGTGAATGTATTTGCACTTCAAGGTTGACTTCAGAGATTACTTAACATTTGAAAAAATATGGTCTCTTTATTAGTGGGAAGTAGAGGTGCTTTTGGTCCCTTGAAGGATGTTCATGGAATTCAAAAGTCCGCCGCCTGAAATGATTTAATGTGCATCATCGGTTCAAGCCAATATTCATAATTATGAGTCTGTGGTGTTTCCTCAATGTTTGGCTTCTCAACCATCTCAACCAAAGGAGAGTCTGAACATATGATTTCTTTTTTATACATCTTCTTCTGAATCGTAGGTGCCTTTCTTTTCATCTACAATCATCATGGAGGTTTCATTAATATCCACATAAACAGGAGCTTCAATCTCCATATTAAACCCTACGTCATCCCCTTGTCGATTATCGAATGTAATGCAAGGGGAGTCTGAACATGTATAAAATCATTAATCCAATAAAATCATCATTGTTTCACAGCCTTGGGATGAAGAGAGCTATTCAATGAAATCTATTATTATATCTTTCCAAAAATAGATTCGAATGGCTAGAAATTTCTGCAGTCTGGCTAGTACCATGGTGGAGGCCATGTTAGCTTGGGAAACTTGGCATTGGTTAATATACTCTTTACTTGCCTTAAGGAATCGTAAATCACTGTTTCTCCATGACCGTCAATATTGTTCGCATGTGATTGTGTTAATGTCAAAAAAATGACGATGGTCAATGTGCTGTATGATATTGATAGATGATATCAATGGATTACTTGATGAAGACAATACTTTTTTCATCAGATGATAAGTAAGCCACTTTTTTTATTCACAGTTACAACATTGAATAAGTTTATAAAAATAAATGAGGGAGAGAGCAGAGTTGAAAAACAGAGATATCATAAGAGTAATGAAGTACAAAAAATCCTTAGTGAAGTAAACACAAATCAGGATAGCAAGAGCGGGAGAGAAAAAGATAAAATAATAAAAATAAAAGAGAGAGATCGTGTGACAGCGAGAGACAGATCAGAAACAAAATATAGAATTATCATAATGTAATGGAGAGACATAGCAGCAACAAGAAGTGGGCAACCGGTAGTACTGCCATCAGGAAAAGGGGGTTTCAGAAACTAACGTGTGACAATGTCTATCACTAGGAGCACGAGTCAAAAAGTTCACGAGACTTTCTTTTCAATACAACGTTGACATTTACATGGATGTGATGATAATGAACCATAGGGATTGTGTAGAATGATGGCATCAATGTCGCCAATTGTTGATGATGATATATAGAATGATGGCAGAGATGTCAACAGTTATTCCTGATGATGCCATCGTCATAACTTTTTTGTCCACATTTTTTTAAATGTCATCCACATGCATCGTCATCGTCGGGATATGTTGATCCCTCATTGCCTTCTTCATATTTCAATGATAACATGCACTATTTGTTGAAATTTCCATGTTTATCTCCATAAATGAGTTATATATGTGTGTTTTATGAAGTCTAAAATGATTAAAATCCCTCCTTAGAATGATGTTTTGAATTATGTGATTTGTTCAGTATCTTTTGGATTTTGGAAATGTCGAAGTTTGAAAGAAAATAAAATTTTGAGTCTGAATATTTTTTTAATTTTTTTTTGACATTATATTCATAAATCTATGAGTTTTCTAAGTCAGAATATTATTTTTTTATTTGTTGGCAGAATATTTAATTAAATAAGAATTACTAATGTAATTTCAGATTTTATTTTCGTCCTATTGCGTGTTGTCATTTGATTTGTCGAACCATGACACACCAATGATTAATGTGAATGATTAGCAACCTCCAATCAATAAACTTCATCAATGATTGGTGTCAGTCAATCATTAAAAACTGAAACCATTATGGCATCGCAATTAACAATGCCATAATGGCATTTATTGCTAATAGCTGTTTAGTCAATAAAGAAGTCAAGAAATAAGTAAATAAAGAAAGTAAAAATGAAGTCAAAAAAAGCTGGTGCCACTACTAAGAAAGAGCAGGGGGGCTATGACTTTGAGCTTTCATGATATGATGCACAGGAGGTCTATGTTGATGATATTCTTTCTAAGTCTTGGACTCAAGAAGACCATCTCTTCAATCTTAAAAATGTTTTATTTAAACATAAACACTAACTCATGTATGTGTTTTTGGAGCAGGAAAGCTCCTAGGATTCTTCGTTAGTCGGAGAGGGATTGAGATTGATCCGAGTAAAGCTTTGTTCCAGCATCTTAAAGTTCCGCCACGTTATGAAATAAAAGAGATTAGGGGATTTTTTTTACTAATCCAATATTTGAGCTGATTCATTGTACAGCTTATGCCTTGTGAACCGCTGTCCCGGGCGCACCCGATTCGCCGCCAACCACACGAAAGGAACCACTTTATTCATGCAGAGGTAACGAAGTTATCCACAAACATCTGAATGTGAATGGAAGGTTCCAAAGGCGTGAGTTTACAAGCGGGTAAACGTAACCTTTGAAAAGTCTCAACAATTGTCAAGGTCGACAAAATTGGCTCAGTCTAACAAAGCCATTGGTACTCAACTAGAGCAGTTAGAATTATTGGCAAAACATGAGTCCCAGTGGCTGACGTGTCCCAGCTCCCATGGTAGTCAAATTCTTTACTTCTTCGCTCGTCCGCTCACTCGCGCCGTCGCTTCTTCGAAAAAACTTCAGAATTTACATAACATAAGTTCTTGCAGAACCTTGCATCATAGGTAAGGTTCAGCATAAATGGAATGACTTCTTTTGCTCGTCGCTTCGCTCCGCTCCCTTGCGCCTTCTTTTTTTATGAAATTGTTTGTTTTTTTGTATACCTACCAACTCTATTAAGTAAACTGAGGCCTCTAAGAGAGCACGACATGTTGTAGCAGAACTGCTTGATGAACTTGGCCGCCAACTCAGCAAATGTTGGAATGGATTCGGCTCGGGGTTAGGTTGGTAAGCCAGTCTAATGCTGCCCCGGAAAGGTTTCATTGGAATAAGCGGATAAGGTTTGCATCGTCGCCAGTGAATTCCGTGCAGTAATGGGTCAGGTGAGCTGAATCCGCTCGGGCTTGCCTGAACCCATTGTCACGATGGAATGTTTACTTCGTAACAAAAAGTTAAAGCAGAAATTGATTTCTTTGCTCATTGCGCCATCGCTTCTTCGCTCAATCGCGCCATCGCGCCTGCTTATAGCTCACTCGCGCCTTGCATGAATCGTTGATTCATTGACTTCATATGTGAAAATAACATAACCTTGCCACTCCGTCGCTTCTTCGCTCCTAAGCACATCAGATTGATGATTCCAGGCTTCCCGGACTCGTTACGGACTAAAAGGAACAAGAAGAGGTGATGCTAATCACTGCTGTAGTTTCACTTCCTGTAGCTAAGATGGCCCTCTTTTTTGTTTGTTCACAGTGGCACAAATGAAGAAGCTGGAATAACTCAGAAAGAGAGCGCCTAGCCAAAGCGTTTGTTGTCTTTGTAGAATAACCGTGCGATCTTGGACTGGCCCCCTTTGCATGACCTAGAAATAAAAAAGGAGGTACGTGCTACTATAAGGCCTCTAAACTCCTTCCTCTGGACACTATATGCATTGACAAAAATTGAGGCATTTTTTGTGCAGTAAATGTGCACATGGACCAAGGCTAGCAGTTTGCAAAGAAGTAATTTTTCAAATACTTTGACTAGTAAAACATACACAGCACCAACTTATGTGTCTTGAGGCACAACCTGCCACATGTACACGTGATGTACATGTGCCCCTATTTTATTGGATTTTACTAAAAAATGCATTAATGTGGTCAGCGCCTCACCGCCATGTAACACACCCTCTTCTCTAATTAATATTTTTTTATAACATGTACATTAAACCCATTTTTGTCTTTTTTGCAAGGACATTTTGCACAACGAGAGTCGTTGATCAAAGCCAATGGCTGCATTTAATGCTATGATGCAGAAAAACCCTACAAAATGACATGACAATGCTGATGAGGATAATGAAGAAGAAATATTTAGATTAAGTCAACGGCGAGGAATCTTGTAACTTCATGGCTTTATTTTTTACAATCTAAAAGCCCCCTTGAGCTGAACATTTAAGGATAGCTTCATCTTTTATTCCTCTATCCATCAATATGGTTGGATCTATGAATTGAACCACCAATCATTTTATAAAATATCTTAGAACTCACTTCCTCCTCAAGAGGCAGATTGAAAGAGAATGAGGTTTTAAAGGTCCATCAAGGGTGTTGTTGTTTCATTGAATGCATGGAGAAGTCAACATAGAAGTGGGAATGTGGATCTACATTAGGAAAATGCCTTGATCCTCACGGAGTAAGGATCTATAGATAATCTCTTACCTTCCATTGATCCATCTCCAACACATTCACTTAAGTAGATCAAATCTATTTCATCATCATTATCCACCATCATACATTATCACCCATCATCATATTCTACCTACGCCACATGTCATCTATGCGGTCACGATCTTGTCACACGATTTCCTCTCTATTTACCAAATAAACCCCAAACCACTATCTTCCTCCATCTCATTTGTCATTCATCCCTACTTCCACCACCTTTATCACTAGGTCTCATCCCATCATCCCCATCAACTCTTGTATTCAAATCCTCATAAGCCTAATTTACGCATCTCTTCTTATCATTTTCCCTTATTCATCATCTTTTATTATCATCACCTCTTCACGTCTTCGTCTATCTTAATCTCTCATTTTCACTTGCTTCGTTTACATTCCCCCCCATGTACTACTCGTTATAATATTCATCTAATTTTCATCAAATAGTGTTACTATTTCCATCTCATATTGGCATATTCCTCTTAGCACTACCTCTAATCATATACATATTCCTTCTCGTCCTCTTAAAATCATCATATCAAGAGAGTTATTTTTCGGAAGATATCTTCCCTCTGGAGACAACCCGTACTCATCCATTATTTAGTAAATTTACGTGTGAATTAGTTTATATGTTTTATTAAATAAACTCAAATCAAACAACGACATAATTTTACCCTAATTTTGAGTTTATCATTCACCAAGAAATTATGGGAACCACTTCAGTAAGACTACATGTGCTCTCATTAGTTATTGTGGTTAAACTCTTTAAGTATCCTACATGAACAATGCTATGTTTCTTACCATCTTTTATAACGTTCAAATTATTAGATTAATACAATGAAAATTTATATATTTATATAAATTAAAATCATTATATCTAAGTTATGAAGCCTAAATGATGAAATCTATTTATAATTTTTTTGGGATATTTATAGATTTTAATGGTATGATACTTTAAAGAAAATGTCTTTATAAGTTTGCATTAATTTTTGTAGAATTAGTTGACATTGAATCAATATAAATATTATTTAACTTGAAATGTAATATTTATGAATTGAAATTTATTTTAAAGGAATTATTTAATTGTTTCCTGTCTTATTTTTTGACAGTTTAGGAACATGACTTGAATCCATGATCATTATAATTGAAGCACCCAAGTCTAAAATCCACATAACCGGCTTCTCCAAAAGCCTTAGAACACTCTCTAACAAAAAGAACACTTAGAGGGGAGAAATATAATTATCAACTAAATAAGATACTACAATAAGCATCCTTAAAGTGTACAAAGAGTACTATATATGCCAGTAAAGGTGAATGGTCATCCATTATGATAGTAACCTTGAAAGGACAACTTAAAACATTTAGAAAAATAACCCAAATGAGATAAAATATAATATGAGGATCTTTACAGGCTTGAGCAGTGATATTCTGTAGATTTCGGGGCCTTTAGAATATGTTAGAATACATTGTGTGGCGCACAAAGATTCTTACAAGACGAAAACAGAATATCTAAACCTCTGAAAAGGTGTTGCATAGATATTATGTAGCTTATGGTAGAAGAATAATCGGTTAGAGGATTTTGTGGGTCTCTTGGTGATTTTTGCATACCTTTATCACTTTGAAGAAGGGTCTCCATCTTGGGCTACCACTTGCATATGGGCTTCGAGAAATGGGCTTCTCTGCTACATCATTTTCTGCCACACCATGAGTCACCATTTGAATTGACCAAATGGCAATAATCATGCTTCTGAAAAATAACTAGCACATTTAATTATGTAAAAATATGTCATTATGAAACTACAAATTTTGAAGCCATGATGGCCAATCATTAGCTGAAAATGTTTATATTTTTTATACAACCCAACAAAAAAGGAACCCATTAAATCACTGTAAATGTGATTGCAAAGGAGATGGAGGGACACATGTAATCAGGTTGAAATGAGCTATTTGAACTATGGTCAAAAAGACAAATATGTTGATGTGGCATACACAAACAACGTAACCACATCACACCTTTAATTCTTTAATCCTGACACATTTTCTTTTTTATTATGAGAACCACAAGTGATATTATTCCATTCAGGAAAGATAAAAATATGTAGGTGTGGCAAATGGTAATGAGTCAGTACATAAGACATATAACCATTTTCAGTACTTCATTTTTCTTGTATCGGGTGAAGACATGCGTCACTTCTGGAGCCGTAGATTAAGAATGATGCTAAAATATGGTAAAGTGGATGAATATTTTTAAGGAATTAAAGACATTAAGCCCAAAAAAATGTGCGTCTAACTTCATAGAGAAATTTGCTATTCAACAACCAAGAACACTTAGTATTCAAACCATGATATCTAACAATCTAGAAGGCTAGTTGAGGTGAAAGTTTGTTGCCATATTTGTCTTTATTTTCCCCACCTATCTATGTGTATTTCATAAGATGGGTTGGGGAAATTTTTAAAATGGTCTTTAAACTTGATTCCTATATTTTTTGGGCAATTGAAATAGAGAGAGAAATAAGTTATCCATCATGTGTTCATCCTTGGTGTCTTAAGTGATCGAGGAAAAGAAACATAGAAGAGGAAGACATCACCTGTATCTAAAAATCATCATAGTCCTAGAAAAACATAGTGACCTGGGGCTTGTATACATGCATTACATTTTTTGTCTTCATCATCACAAATTAGGTATCTCTCAAATGTAGCCAACACTTCCATTTGTGAGCCACAAAGTTGGGTAACATGGAGAATCTTCCAGAATCTGATCATATTGGTAGAAAATTATCGAAAGACTCACAAAATCCCAAATTATTCTTTTGCTGAAATATCTAAATGATTTGTGCTACAACTTTTCAAGATGAAATTTTTTTTGTTATGCTGTAATCTCGTCATTCACACAATTCCCTTTAAGAGAATCTATAGATCTCATAATCTGTAGAGTATCTTTGATAATCCGTGTCATGTTTCTGGTCTTTTGTTTTATCTTGTCAGTGTTGTCTTTCCCAATGTTTTGAGTTGTCTTTTTACGGGTTTTGTCATCATGGATGAACCTAACCTTAGTTGTCGTACAACATTGTATGATTTTATTGAAGTATTCATTTTCATTAAGAAACCTGTTTATCTCTTGGAGTGGTCTGTGATAATCCCAAATTTTGGTGTTTAACTAATGATTTTAAGACTTTGTTTAACTTATCAATGTGTGAGGATCTGAGATTATTCAACAATTATTTAACCTCACTAACCTAGGGTGAGCAAGGGTCGAACCACAAGGAGCAGGTAATTCTATTTATTTGTATTCAATCTATTGTGTTCGTTCTTTTAATTCAATAAATGTTTTAAAATAGATTTCAATAATCGATTTACTAATTATGGTTTAATTTTTTTAATTTAGAGTTTAAATTTTAAATTCAAATATCAGACAGATCTTGACTAAGTCTCAGATCTGTCTGAGATTTGCGGTGGCTGCGCACAATGTGTGCAACGGCAGTCCGCCACTGTGCGCTGCGCGACTGGTGGCACACGGCTGCACAGTGTGCTACCGCGCGCGGCTATGTGCGGTAGCGGCCAGCGGCTGCGCGCAATGTGTGCAGCGGCAGTCCGCTATTGTGCGCTGCGCGTGGCGTGTGCGACAGCAGCTTGTGGCCGCACACTTTGTGTGCGGCTTGCGGCTGTGCACCCTGCGTGCAATGGCACACGGCTGCGCAGTTGTGTGCGGCAGCAGCCTGCGGCTGTGCACAACTTGTGTGGCAGCAGTCCGCTGCTGTGCGCTGCGCGTGCGGCAATGGTTGGCCGCTATGCGCTGCGCGCGTGGCGATGGTTAGTTGTTTTCCACAATTTTGTGCAACAACAACTAACTCAAATACACAGATTTAAAAAATAATTGTAAACAGATCTAGTTGGATAAGTTAGAAATCTAAATTTCTAACCCAACTTAATCTGTCTCAAGAGTGATTCAACTACTGTATTCTAAGAAATCACACGTACCTTGTGTGACGCTCCTTCACGGCTAGGGAGTGATCTTCTTCCATAGAATCTTCTCAGCTTGCTTCTTCACTCAACTCAATTTCTCATCAACAATAGAGGGTCTACAGAATTTCCAATTAGACAACAATTCCACTCTCAAAACCAAAATTCTAGACAACTTAAACATTGTTCTTGAGATATTATTTATAGGATTTCTTCTCTCTAAACTGCTTGGATCTTTTGAATGGTCCAGCTTGATCCATAACCGCCATTTGACTTGGTTCATGTTGATCCATAACCGCCATTTGACTTTGTCCAGTTATGTAATAGGATGTGCGTGCCGGGATCGGACGGCTCGTATTACATCACAGGACAAAGTTGAGTGGGTTCGTAATTAGTTATGAGTGCATGCACGTTAATAAACCCCTTTAATGAGCAAAATAAGACGATTCCGAAGAGGGAGGAGGATCAACGTCATCCACTAAGGAAGATATTGATCGGATTAGACTCCGGATGACCCTTGGGACCAACTACGACGTCTAAGGAATGAGAGGTGTTTAACGGCCCAAAAATGTTCGGCGTCTAGAATCAACGATCAACCCTTCACCGCAAGAGAGATCTATCGCTCGACAAGGTAGCTATCCTATAACGACTATCGGAGTAAACCAGGGCAGAGGAAGAGATAGCGGGAGACGGCACTAAAAGACGTAATAATACTGGAATAATGGAGAGGAGACGAATAAGTACCTGAGTCATCGTACACGAAACGAGGCAGGACTCAGGGGTGCTTAACTGTCGTCGAATCCTCGTAATGGCGTGAGTCGGTGGAGGAGACTGTAGCTCGGTTGCAGGAGAGATGGTGGACAGCCGCGGCATCAAAGAGCGGGTGGATTGTTGGTGGGCGGCAAGAGCGATCGGCAGGGCCAGAGGCTCGCAGGGAACAGTGGCGCGCTGGCTGGAAAGATGGGCAACGGATTTTCTGCAGGCGCAGGCATGAGCGAGCGCGCGAAGGCACGGCGCGGGCGCAGGCGCAGGCGCTCGTGCGAGCCTGCTGTGGTGGCGAGCGCGGGCACGGCGAGTGAGCAGACTCGCGTGTGGGTCCTGCGCGGGCACGCGCGTAGGCACGGCGTGCACGTGGTGCGAGTCTGGCATAGAACACACGCGGTCGTGCGCGGGGTGCACGCGTGGACGTGCATGGACTGGGGTGAGGGGGCGCGCCGGGTTGGTGCGTCGGGCGCGGGCAAATAGGGGCGCCTGCAGACGAGGGGCCGTGCGGGGGCGTGGACGGAGCAGGGGCGCACGGGCAGGAGACCCGTGCACGACCGGTGGAGGCGGGCGGTGGAGGTGGCTCGGCGGAGGGCGCCGGAGGGGTGGGCATGCAAGGCGAGCAGGGGAAGTGGAGGCGCGGAGGCGGCCGGTGGTGCAAGATCTCCAAGAAGGAGATTTCTTGGAAATAACCACCCAAGAAGACCCTGCTTGAGTCGGCGTTTCTTGATCTTCTTGGAGGGCTTTTGGAGGGTTCTTGACAATCTTGGAGAGGGAGATGTCGGAGACGCGTACCTAGAGTGATCTCGACGAGGATGGTCGACGATGCCTCCCCAACATGGATGCTTCTTGAATCTTTAGGCGTCCTCGGAGTAATCTTGACGAGGACGTTAAGACACGTCATCATGGAGTGATCGCGACGTGACGGCGCGGGCTCTAACCATGGAGTAATCTCGACGTGGGCAAGGCTAGCCACTCCTCTCTACGATCTAATTCCTATCTACGATAAGGTGGAGACACAAGTTGGAAATTTTCTTCAACAAATGACTCAACCTTTACTTGGGCATGCTATCCCCTTATATAATGAGGATAGGTGCCAAGTGAGATCGTGGAGAGAACGAACCGTTGCAAGATGTGGTTCGGCCTCTCTTTAGCGGTTACAATCAAAAGAAAACATAAGGCGGACGAGGCCCAAAACACTGACCCAGTCCATAAAATCCAAGAACGTAAACAAAGCAAAGACAAAACAAATAAAAGACAAGGATAAGATGCTTACGCGGAGTACTTAAACCCCGGGTGGCGAGCATCGGCGCGAGCAGCTCGGAGTGGCTGGAGTCGTCCCGTTGTGGCGTCCACATCATCCAGCTTGATCCATAACTGCTATTTTGACTTGGTCCAGGCGTCCTCCTTGATTCATTTTTCACCCATGTGCACTATCTCCAACTAAGTATCTGTGCTTATTTAAACAAAGATGAGATCTAATCCACTTGATTCATAGTATCAAGTGGGGTTAGTCAAAAGAAACATATGTTGAGTAGGAGAATATAAAAAATTTGTCATTATATATGCTTAAATGATGATATAATTTATCACAAAATTATGTTTATCAGTCTGTTTTTTATAAAATGCTCTTATGATTGTGGACTCAAGTAAATCTCCCTTTCAACCTGATTATATGGATTCAAGAGTTAAACTCAAGCCATATTTCTACATTGTTTTTGCACTAAGGTTACAACAGCTCAACATTTTTGCTATCATACTACTTCATATTTTAAAAGTATGATCTCTCACCTCTTGAATCACCATTTCACGTTGAAAATATATAAATAGATTCTCTTCACAAGTAAATATTTCAAAATAACTACTGATTTAACTAAAAAACCAATAACATAATAAATAACCATAATTTTGAGTTTATTAGTAATCAACCATAAGTCCAATGTGGTTTCATTGAAAAAATGATGTGGCCCACAATCCAATGCGAGCTGTTAAGCTGGAGGCCTCCCGTAGATGGTCGCTTGACGTGGATGCCATGTCGACGAGCCAGCTCAGGCCAGCTGCCCCGTGGCCCTACCAGCGAGGCCTCCATCTGACGCATTTTACATGTTAGATGGCAGCTTGAAGCCCACGTCAACGCAAGGACTTGTCCAGGCTGTCTGATGTGACAACGTGGATAAATCCAACAATTTGGAATTATTAAAAAATCAAAAAAATAAAAAAATAAAAATAACTACCTTTGCTTGTCCCTCAACAGAATTTAATGCTTTCGAGTGAGTCAACCAACAGGCCGATCTAAGCCTTCATTTCACCCACGTGCTGTGATAACGACAGTCTAGATGTTGGACCCGTGGACCAGCGGCCTGCAATTTGAAAAATGAGTCGTTGTCATTCAAATGCCAACAACTGATTAAATATGACTTTTGCATCATCACCATCCAATTCCCCAACTCCGTCAATCAGACGGTCAGGATTCGGCCCAGCCAGATAGGGTCAACCTAGTAGACTCGGTCGAGTCACACTGGGTTGACCTGGTTGGCTCGGCCAAGTCAGACTGAGTCGACTCGTCCGAGGCAGACCAAGTCGATCCAGTCGACCTGATTGCTTCAAGACGGGTCAACCTAGTCAATCTAGTTGAGCCCAACCGGGTCTACTTGGCCGAATCACGTCAAGTTGACTGGGTCGACTCAGCCTAGTCTGACCAAGTCGACCCGATCGAGTCTGACTGGGTAGACCTGTTCGACCTGGTGGATTCTGATCGGGTTGGTTCAGTCAACTCGACCAGGTTCAACCCGGTCGACCCAGTCGGGTCTGACCCGATCGACCCGGTCGATTCTGACCGGGTTAGTCCAGTCGACCAGGCAAATTCTGACTTAGTAAGACCGATCGCCTTGGCCGGGTCCGAAACGGATGCCTTGGTCGGTTCCTTCATGTTCAATCTGGTCGACCTTGTCGATCTCGATCAAGCTAACTCATTCAGCCCAGGCAATCCGGATCGGGTCGACTCAATCAACCCAGTCGATTCTGACCAGATCGACCTAGTTGACAAGGCCGACTTTGTCTTAGCCAAACCAGCCAATTCTGACCCGGTCGACCCACTCAGCACATCTAGACCTGACCTGGTTGACCCGGCCGACCCAAGCTGAGTCAGGCTAGCTGAATTAGTCGAATCTGACCTGATCAAACCAGCCGACCGAGTACGAGTACGGGTCGAATCGGCTAGGATCGACCCTACTGACCAAGCCGACACAGCATGGGCCAGCCCGGTTGATTTTGTTGGGCCCAACCTGGTCGAATCGGCTGAGCTTGACCAGGTTGAACTGGTAGTACTAATGCACGATTAACATCGAGGGGACCTCCTGGTCGCATTAGCCGACCCAAGCTAAGCTGGCTTTGCAGGCCTCCATAGAGTTGACTTGATCGGCCCTAGCCAAGTAGACTTGATCGTCTTCCCTACCTCAACGAGCTTGCGATGAGTTGGTTCGGTATAGCCTACAACCCAGATGGGACCCACATACGATGGGAAGATGGGGACTACGCCCGAAGAGCAACCATCCAGACCATCACCACAAATGATCTTGTTGGCGAGAGTGGCTGGATCTTCACAGAAGGCTGCCACCCAACCACCCTTAAAGACCACACTTCTGCCCCTTTACGATGATAGGATTCTGACCCGTGATTACACTGAATTTGAGGGAGTGTGGCTCATTGCATTCTCTAAAGAGGAGGTGTCGCAAATGGCAATGCCATTCGCTTACACCCTGATAGGCAGACTTACTACTAAGCACCCCTTATCGATGACATTACCCGAACATATCTAGCACCAGGGCACTTTCTTATACTAGTGATGATCAACGGGAGGATTGATGAAAACAAGATTCGAGGACATGAGCTAGTGATTTCGATAAAAAATATGCAAGTTATGATAATTTAACCTAAAGAAAAGAGTAAGTGCACATGATAGACATGATGATAGACGGTGGTATGAATGATGATAGTGATTGGCTTTGGAATGGTGCGGTGGCGAGGATGAAGAGACAAGATAATGAGGACGTAAGTAAGTGAAATGATAAATGAAAGTCAACAAAAAACTCTAATTATGATAACGATGTAGGAAAAGGAGCAACGTAAGGCGAAGACACTTACCTTAGATCCTAACGTTCTCCAAGATCATGGCAATTTACGAGTGTCGGTAAGCTCCCCCCCACTTCTCCAATGCTTCTCCCCACACACCCAAGACACCAAGAACACACTTGATGGATATCAAAACTCAGTATCTTTCAATCATCCCACACAAGTAGGAAGCAAGTTCAAGATGAATTTCACAATGATCCAGGCCTCTATTATAGATCAGAGCGTATCGATAGAAAGAGGAGGGGAAGACAAAACAACGCTGAAAATGTCAGCTCAATCGGAGTTGTAGATCAAAAATTATGGCTATTTCAAGTTGAAGCAGTCCTAGCCCTTTATTTCATTCTCACTCCTCGTCAATATTTTTGATTTCTGTGCTCATTAAGAAGTCAAATCACTTGGTATTCTGTGCTTTGACTTCTTATTTCGTGCCGGCGCCCTTCGTATTTTGTGCCACGTGTACGTGAAAAAAAGATAAAGAAAAACCCCTCTTCCTCGAGGTTGATGTTGCAGCGCGTCAGCGTGCCATGTCATTCTCTTTTTTCTTCTCTTTTCTCTGTTTGAAATGAGTACCTGGGTGTGCCACATCATCGTGCGCCAAAAAAAAGCCAAAAATACATTAAAAAAATTCATATTATATAAAATAAAACCTCAAAAATACACATATATATATATATATATATTGACTCATAAAAATCATATATTTCCAAATTTAATGTCAAAAATTCCAAAAAATTATATTTTGGCTCAAAATTATATTATTTTTGAATTTATTATTGTAAAAATTCCAAAAAATGCAGAAAATCAGAGATTCATTCTAAAAATAGATTTAATCATTTAAAACTTGATGACATGCAAATATGAGTAATTTAATGGAGATAAACATGTAAATATGATCATATAAGGCACTAAAAATGCATATTATTAGTGGCTCCATCATGCACACCTATTGATGGATGGTCGAGCAGATGAGCAGCTCACGGGATCTCTGCCCCCACTTTGTCCCTATGTGGAGAGGTTTCCCTGAACTACGACCACATCTCTTCATGCCTACTGCTTTGGAATCCTTAGCTTGTGTTGTTCGCACAATTACCTCTTGAAAAAGACATACATCTGTTCAACCACCCAAGATATCCTAGGGTATGTGTAGAGATAGATCTACTCGAGCTATTCATCATATGTTTTTCATTCGCAATGGCGATGAGTTGATCTGCCAGCCTCTTGTGTACGAGAACCTCCCACAATTCTGTACACATTGTATCCCTTTGGGCCACACTCTCCCTATGTGTTGACAAAAGGCATGACAGGACACCTTCCCCTCCTTAGAGGAGTACCTTCCCCCCTTGCCCTATGATGGATACGTAGTAGCAGGAAAGTCCACCCCACAAGGGCGTCGCCCTAACCAAAAACCACCTCCACCTACACGGCCAATCTCCACACTGCAAGGTGTGACTAGTGTACCACCTCCCCTATCTCGATATCCTACGTCGTCTAAGTCTGTCCCAGCCAAGCCTACACCTACAACTTCACAATGGGTGAAGAAGGGCGCTGATAAGAGCCCTCATACCCTGACCCGGGCTAAGGATGTTCCTTCTATTAGCACCCGGTCAAGCAAGGGTAAAGAGGTTAGGGCACACACCCTCACCTCAAATACATTTGCCCTTTTGGACGTATTAGAAAGACCCAATATGCGGGATTGCACGGAGGTCGGGCGCCCCCCCAGATCTTCCTCTACCTGTCCCTCTCCATCCCCTAGGCCTAAATCCCCCTGCCCCTCATCATCCCCTCGGACTACATCCTCCCACCCCTCACCATCTTCCGCTGTTCTTCCATCACCCTGATCATCATCCCTTATCTCATCCCCTCCACCATCCCCTCATGCCACCTCATCATCCCGCTCCCCCCCTTAGCCGCTCCACCTCCATTCCCTTCACCTCCTCCACCCTCCCACAGCCCTAGACCACCATCTCATCCTAGCCATATACCACCCCCACCTGATATACTCCCCTCCCTACCTGACCTCCATCCATCCCATATCCCGTTTGATCGAGAGGAATGCTTAACTTACTATCAAGCTTTGCTCACTAGTTCTAAGGATACTTGTGGCAATACTAGCGGTCACGCTACCACGAAAGAGAAGGAGGATGATGCCTCCATCTCTGAGGACTCCGACATGGACACCTCCCTTCCTTTAGAACATCATTCGGATGCCCCTCATACACGTCGCATATATAACACCCGATCGAGGGTGCGTGAAGTGAGCCCATAGCTTTATGATCCCAAGTCTTGTTTGAAATTATAGAGGGATCAACAACCCTCTAACCCAGTCACATCTCCTCTCTCTAATAAATAAGCACAACCTCAAGATAGTTGGGCTTATTGAGCCGATGACTACATCGGAACACGCCCATTCCATTAACAGGAAACTCAGAATGGACTGATTTAATGTCATCCTTTTAATGAGCTTTGGCTTTTTTGGAAGTGGGATTATTTGTTGAAATTTCTTGCCGAAGAGACACAGTACGTTACTTTTGTCGTATCGTACTCCCCAAAGCCCTACAAGCTCACGGTAGTATATGCTTCTCATAGACATCTAGTGCGGGAGGCCCTCTAGGGAGAACTCACTCAACACATCTTGGCCCACCAGCGGCTTGTTGATCTCCCCTGGTTTATAGCCGGGGATTTCAACTGCATGCGAGCAGTCAGCAAATGCCAAGGAGGTTGTCCTCCAAGGTCACGATGCATGTAGGCATTCAATGACTTTATTCATCAGGCCTCACTTGTGGAGCCTCCCACTATATGTGAGAAATAGACATGGTGCAATGAGCGCCGTGCAGATGCACGCATGTACAAGCAGCTCGATCGCTATTTTACTAATATCACTGCGCTGATGCACTGTACTATCAAGATTGAGATCCTACTGAGATACTACTTAGACCACTCACCGATTCTCTTTCTCCCAGACTCAACTACTCGAGTTCCCCTCCCCCCATTCCGATTCTAAGCTACGTGGCTAGAGCATGAAAACTTTCATAGCTTTGTGCACAATCATTAACATGGAACGATCTCTACATCACCTATGGAGAACTTCAATTGTAGACTAAGGAACCTAAAGTTTCATCTGAAATGGTGGAATCAACGTGTATTTAAAGACATGCACACACCAGTCAAAGTGTTCAAGATGGAGCTAGCTACAATCTCTAAAAATCACGTATCTAATGGCTGAGAGAAGGTGACAGAAACACATGTTTCTTTCATGCCTTGTGATGTAATACGACTACACCAGGACCCACGGTTCGTATTACAACACAGTACATGATGATGAATTGTTTACGACTGTAGATGATATGGAAAATCAAGAGAAATCCGATGAGCAATATTCGACGGCTTTTAACTCAGACGAACAGTCAATGAATTCCACTAAGAGCGAAGTAATCAATTTTAGACTCCCAATGACCCTAAGGATTAGTTAAGGTGGCTACGGTGCAAGGGGCATTTGATGGCCCTAGGTTGTTGCAAGTCTAAGAATCAACGAATAGCCTTTTACCACAATAAAATCCTAACTCTCGACAAGTGGCTATCCTATCTCAATTATCCTCTTTGTTCTAGGCAGAGGAATTTGATAGGGAAAGACTGCACTGCACCAAGTAATAATAATGAAATGTAATGAGGGGGGAAAGCAAGAAGATACCTGAAAGACGTGAGTCCACGGCAGGAGTTCATGTTCAATGGAATCTAGAGACGATGGCGAAGACACCGATGAGAGGTGTTCCATAGGCGCGAAGGAAGGCATGTCACGGGCCGTTCCAGCGCGCGGTTGGGCGAGAGTGGCTGAACGTGCGGGCGGATGTGCTGTGGCGCGCAGGCAGAGGGCCGGGACGTGCAGACGGATGGCCGTGGTGCGCGGGCGGACGGCCGTGGTGCACGGGCGAAGGGCCGGGCGTGTGGGCGGAAGACCAGCCGTGCGGGCGAAAGTCGTGGCGCGCGGGCAGAGGGCCGGGCGTGCGGACGAATGGCTGGGGAACGCCGCCGCCAAGCTAGAGTGCGCGGGCGGAAGACCGGGGTGCGCGGGTGAAGGGTCGAGGCACGCGTGCTGGGGAGCCAGGCGCACAGGCGTGATCAAGACTAGGTGAGAGACGGCGCTCCCTGGCATTGTGGGGGTTGATGATTTTCCAAGGTTTCCATGAAATTTGTTAGACCATTATTGATTCTTGGATTTTTTTTATCAGCAAGAGCGGTGACTCCAAGAGGCGGAGTCGCTGATGATGGGAGGTTGCATCAATGCACCCTCGGAGTGATCTCGACGAGGAGGCAATCTCGATGACCACACTTGAGACTGCAAATCTTGAATCTCAAGAAGACTATCTGAATAGGCGCGGGTCATCCTGATGGCGTCGAAGCGGCCTCGGAGTGATCTCGACGAGGACGAATCGGCGATGGCTCACGGAGTCTTCTCAACATGAGGATGTCGAGAGCAACCACGTTCCCATGACTATCTAACTACTATCTAACCCTCTCTAAGCACTACGGTAGAATGAAGAACATAAATTTTCAATTCAACAAAGCCTACTTCACT
Source organism: Wolffia australiana (assembly GCF_029677425.1). Classification (NCBI taxonomy): domain Eukaryota; kingdom Viridiplantae; phylum Streptophyta; class Magnoliopsida; order Alismatales; family Araceae; genus Wolffia; species Wolffia australiana. The sequence goes on along the minus strand of NC_135847.1, from coordinate 6,523,067 downwards.
TGGGGCATGATATCCCCTTATATAGGGAGGATAGGTGCCAAGTGACATTTCTAGAGGAGGAACCATCGTGAGAAGTGGTCCGTCCTCTAGTCACAGTTACAATTAAAATTGAACATTTAACGAGGACAAGGCCCAAACACAACGGCCTGGTCTGTAGGTTCAATAAAACAAAAATACAATCAAAATAAGGCGCGAAATGAAATATTACTTACGCGAAGTACTTGAACCCCGGATGGCGAGCGTCGGCGCGAGCAGCCTGATGTGGTTGGACTCGTCCCGTCCTGCTGTCGTTCGGATGGTCCCCCATCACCTTGATTCAACACAGAGCTTGTCCTAATTATGCGACCCTATTAAGGATGGATAATCAGAACCCCGCCCAGCTAACGGCAGCTAGTGTCGCATACTATGGTATACTCCTTGCTTCACAGCCGACTAGTGTGAGTGAGGATTTACTCGATTCCATCTCTCACTTGGTGATCGACCAGGAAAACGCCCTACTTACTGTCCTCCCTACAAGAGCAGATATCAAGGAGGTGGTCTTCTCCTTTTGTTGGAACAAGGCCTTGGACCAGATGGCTTTTCTACAAAGTTCTACATAGCATGTTGGGATATAGTAGCCATGGACTTGGTGCTTGCTATCAAGGAGATCTTTACACGTAAAGTCCTACATAGAAGTTGGAAATCCACTTTCTTGGCGCTTATTCCAAAAGTGGACACTCCAGCTTCTTTTAAAGACTTTCGTTCTATTTGTGTTTGTAATGTATGCTATAAAGTTGCATCTTAGATCATTACAAATCAAATAGGGACCTTCCTTGATAGACTTATCTCACCTGAATAGTGTGGTTTTGTCTGCGGTCAGCAGATCCATGATAATATCATGCTAGTATACGAGTTAGCCCAATCACTAGACACTCATATTTGGGGCTCAACGTCATCATCAAACTAGACATGGAGAAGGCCTTTGATCGAGTTGAGTGGAATTTCCTTACCAAAGAGTCACGTTGCTTTGGGTTTACTTACTGAAGAGTTACCAAAGAATAGAGTGTCCATCACCATACAGCTACAGGTTGTCCATTGGCAACCACCACCAATTGGCATTCTCAAATTGAATGTAGATGGTGCGGCCAAAGGGAACGTAGGACTAGGAGGGGGTGATATCCTTCATGACCACAAAGGGAGTATTATCTCTGCCTTTTCATCTTTTTATCGTATCCAAACTAACGCAGCAGCCAAGGCTATGGCAATTCATGATGATTTGCTCCTCTGTGAGGCGCAAAACCTTCACAATGTCATCATAGAATCAGACTCACAAGTGTTAGTAAACATGTTCTGTGCATGTACTTGCTCCCAATGGCGACTGTAGGAGATCATACAGTGCCGCCCCCGCTTGATTAGCATCTGACACCAGTTGCGCCAGGGAAACCAGACTACGGATGCCCTTGTCAACCATCCGGTATGCACTCAAGCCCCTTCTACTCTTTATTCATCCTAACAAGAGCTCCCTGGGACAGCTCGTGGTTGTTGAGGAAGGCGAAAATGGGTATTAAATTTTATCGTTGTATTGTTTTTGCTTCAATCAAATAATATTTTTATGTATAATCTTACTCAGATATGTATAGGGTAGAATAAGCTTGTTCCCACCAAGAATGGTCTTTAGTCATGATTCGATAAGCCAGTTGTTAGTTATTTAAATATAAGAAGAGATATAAGAATAAGATATAATAATACTATCAAAGATAGTAAGTATATAGGAATACATATACTAAGAATAAAGGAGAGAGTATTATGTAATTGAAATATACTTAGGAGTAAAGGATAGTTATATTAATATAATATCACCTATACTTATAGAATACTACTTACATAGATGAAATACTTATTATATAAGTACTATATGTACTTTAATATGTTTTTTATATGGTTTAATATTGTACATGTATTTTATAGATTTTTAATAGTCAATTTAGGGAGTTATAGGGGTAATTTAGTCGAAAACCTATGAGGTGTTTGACCAAATTCCTAAGAGAATGTTGAAAATAAGAGAGTTATATAGATAATATATTTATTTTATAATGAATAGAACTAAGCAATATGTTTTTATGATTTTATATATAGATTTTCATATTGCATTTTCAGAGTTAGGGGGTCGATTTGGTCAAGAGAGAGACAATATATTTATCTTTTATATGATTTTTATGACATTTTATATAGGTTTTAGGAAATGAAATCAAGGACAAGCGGGAATTTCTGTCGAATGCCCGTAAGGCATTCGATAGAATGCCCGATCAAACTCGATAGTGTGTTTCTAGAAATTTTTAAGTGGAAAAAACCAAGATAGAAGCGCTTTTCTGTCGAATGCCCGTGAAGTGTCTGACAGAATGCTCGAAAGAAATCAGAAGGAATATTTTTAGAAATATTATCAGGATGATACGATGGAGCTTAGGAAAATCAAAAATAATGATCGAACACAGTAGATGTTCGATAAAATGCTAAAACATGTTCGCGGTGGAAAATTCTCAGAAAACTTGAGATCTACCAAGGTTGTTCAACAAAATGTGTATGAAATTAACTGATATAAGGAACTTACCGGATGTTTGCTACATGTGGGAATCGCCAACGACTCCTGATTCCCTTCTGGCAACCTAGTTCTTCAGGTAAGTATCCCAAACTCCTCCTTTCACTCTTATGTGTTCTCCCTTCAGGTCGCGGCACTGTCACCACCTTCGACCGAGAGAATCAAAAGGAAAAAATGAAGACTAAAGGAGGAAAGATGTTCAAATTGGGGACTTTGAAGCCCTTTTAACAGCCTGGGAGGGACCTCCTAGGGCGTTAGATGGCGGGGGATGATCCTGAGGGTCCCCTCAAACTGTTGGATCGCTAAGTAGTCCCCCTTGCCGGCCACAACCATTGTTTGATCGGCGTCGTCGATGGAGACGATGGCTGGGGGCAAAGAAGACCATATTGCCCCCCCCCCCCCCCGTTGGATATGTCGTGGAATAAATCAACGGCTGTGATTAAATCGCAGCCGTGGTCCCAACATAAGTTGGTGTACCCCGACCGCCACGTCAGCACACCTCATCAACTATTGTGTCAACTGCATCGTCACCAAGCTCTTTTCTGATTTGCCCGCACCAAGTCCCGTGTCCATGTCAGCCTGGAAAAGAATGAAAGAAAAAATATAATAAACAGAGATAGATCTGACCGTCTGATCTTCCTTATGACGGATGACATCATATGCACCATTGTAAAACTGGCCCGAAAAGACATGGGCATCATGCCAGGCTGGCTCGAAGCCCAGTCTCAATTTCCTTTTCTTTTCTTTAGATCGCGGCCCGTGGGGTCGCGATCATGTTCTGATTCTATGGCCTGGCCCACGGCAATTCTAAAATATGTTATCATATCGGAAACTTCTAAAAGAAGATGCACTATATAATTTTCGACACATATCACTAAGTGAATTAAAATTAAAGCCACACCTCTTGAGCCATTCGATTCTCCTGTGGGCCTAAATGGGCGTGTCCTCCATGTGTCCGGTTGGGTGCGTTCGTCGGGTGCTGCCCTTACTAGATGTGGCCCGGCTTGAGCCTTGCGCTCGCTAGCCTACTGCTGGCATGGGCTAGCACCTGGTTTGCTCCGTAGCCGGCCCTAGAACAACTTTTTTTCTTCTTCAATTTAATTCATTTACTTTATTTATTCTTTTTATTTTATCCAACTTTGTATTCTTCCCTGGAATAGTATAGGAGAGAAAATAGAGAAAATATTTTAAAAATATTCTTATCAAACATTAGAAAATGATTTAAATAGAGAATTTTTAAAAAATTTCAACATGTTTTTACTCGGAAATTCTTAAGTATGTAGAACATTGATAAAATATGGCATTAAAATGCAATTTTAATCACGTGCTCTATTTAATGCATGAAATGCAAATTTCTTGTAGAATTGGATAAAATACAACTAAAATGCCCCGAAATGACATTAAAATATGTATGATTTCATGAAAAAAAATTTGTCTATCAGTTGCCACTATGTTGAGCTCCTTGGCTTCCCGGCTCTTCGAACACGTCACACTCTATTAAAGGATAGACCCCGCTACTGGTGTATTGCATGGAGCACTAGAGGCGGGAACGCTCGCCTTGTCGTCTGACTGATGTCCCACCATGCGCCTCAACGGTGCCATATGTTGACGGTGGGGAGAGCTCCACACACTCCATGCATCATCACTATTGTGGGGGGCCAGGTGGGACGTTGACATGAGTGCCCTTCTCCGAGCACTTGCCAGTTATCACTCATGTACCTTTTTCTTTTCTTGCACATGGCATGGTGAGTAGGATCCGAGTGTAATTGGGATATCTATGCTTGTTACACGCCTATAAACGCTGATAAATAATCCACTTCATATATAAAATCTCCTGGGTGGCATCCACGGCACGACAAGATTGGTCTAAAGGCACAACCACAGGGTTGGACGTACCCGGCACCATGTATTTTGCCATAAAAACAAAAAAACCATAAGTCCTTTCCTGGTTGATGACACTAACGTGCATGGATGCAGGCGGGACGATTATTTTGTCCATGAATGAAAAATCTTTCTGTTTGGGCAATCGACTGTAAGAAGTGACATAGGATCGTGTGCCGGTCTATTGATATGACAGTTTTTTTTGCCACGAGATGAAAGAACCATCCCTTCTATAGCGTTGGATGGCAAATGATTAAAAATGAATTAAAATCCTCTTTATTCATGAAAAATATTTTTAAGGTTCATTAAATAATTTTATTTACTGTAATTTTTTTCAAGGATAATTAATTTTTTGCTGACATTGAGTTCTTCTCAGAAATGTTAATTTCCCCTATCGTGTGACATGGAACAGTTTAGGCTGAAAGCAAATTTAAGTTTATTTTATTGAATTTAATTAATTTTGAGGGATTTTTTTGCTTAGGTTGATCTCTTCTTGGGAATGATAATTATGGCTCGTTCTGAGATGAAATTTGATTAAAAAAGGATGCTATAAGGGCAAAAGAGTAAAAGCGATGAGGGAGGTACATAAACCAATATACTTTGAATGTAAGGAGAAAGAGCTATGGGATAAATGAGTTGACCTGGTTTTCTGAGACAAGAGCTAAAGGCTTAGAGATAAAAATGGAGATTTGGAAGCAAAATAGATATTAGTAGGAATAGAGAAGATAAGTGAAATTAATAAATATTTTAACATCAAAGAAAAAGCGACGGAGTCAAAGATGGTAACATACTGAGACAAAAATGTTGAGAAATAGGAAATGCAAAATTGAGAGGGAACACACGAATTAAAGAAATGCAGTAGAGAGCAATAAACAAAATGCACAAATATAAGTACCATCTGGGTCTCAAATGCAGCTTAGTTAGCACCAGGAAATCAAGATGGGAAGATGAGAGCTGTGAGGGTGAGGATAGGTTAAGAATGTAAATACATATGAGGAGTGAGGTACAGAGGAAGAAATGAAATGGAAAGGAAAATAAAGGCATGCTTAGTTTTGGCATTACGACAGTATTTATATAGAAACAAGTCACCAAGGAATAGAAAGGCAAGACATAACCTTAGATAATTTTGGAGGTGTGTGTCGCATCCCATATAGTGCCTTCGGTGCTCTCCTTGGCCATTATGTTCTGCGGAGTAACAATATATCTTTGTATAAAATATAAGTTCTTCGATGAAATAAAGTGATTGGTGCTTACCAGCAAGTAAAATGTCATCATCGTTATTCATCTTCAGAGTCTGATGAGAATTGGTTGAGATGACAACACCATGATTGCAACATCATTAGCATCTCAATATTTTTTGTGTCACGGTGAGCTCTGGGATATGTGGCAATACCTCAGCCAATAGAGAATAGTCATTCCACTGGTGCACTTATCAATTTCACTTCAAGATAATTCAATGTAATTGATGGAGCACCATCCAGAAGATCAAGCTCAGACTCGTTAACAACCGTGTCGTAGAGCCCAAGCCGACGTGAAGAACCTCAAACTTCTGATTTCAGGTTTGATGACAGCTTGCTGTCGTCATTTATCTTGTGCATCGTCGTCTATTTTGTGCATGTATCATTTTCCTTTGACTATAAGGAGGCCCCCCTTTCGTGTGTATGGGTCGCCCCATGCTCGTCATCTTGTGCTTTGTTGTTTTTTTTTGCTTTGGTCCTAAGGGAAGAGTCCTTGTTGGACCCATCACCTAAGGTGGCCCATTAGGGCCCCCCACACCCCCCTTACTATACAAGAGGGAGGGTGAACATAAGATGATTTTTGGAAACTATTGTGAGAAGAAGAAGAACACCTATCATTGTTTTTTTCTTTGGGTTGCGCTAGGATATCCATCGTTCCCTCCTAGGAGGATGCTCTCTCTCTCTTTGCATCTAGGCAACTCCAGAGTAGGAGAGTGCTGGTCGCCACCACCACTTTCGCTCCACCGGCTGAAGCAACAACTGCCTGCCCCGTCGAGTATCGGTCGCCACGTCAACTTGCACGATCAACAAGAGGCGACCTCACGATAGTCCTCAAGGTGCCACTTCTGCGCAGTCTGCCAGTCAAGTCTCTTGCCCCGCCGTGGCCTACCCATTCTGCACCCGCACTGGCATTTCTAGGAGGGCTCATTCATTAAACTCGCGGTCGTAGCCACCAGATTGTGACCCACCAGCGCCACATGTTCTCATCCTAACCGCTATGAGTAACTACAGACCATTCCCCTCTGGTTGCAAACGTGGTGCCTCGGCTGCCAATCATTCTCTCTTCTCCATCGTTCCTGCCCTGCGTGCCTTTGCCTGGTGCAACTTCGACAGCCCCCGCTGTCTCTTTGTGCTTCTCACACGCATTGCCGCTTTTGCACGTGAACACCCTTTGTACCAAAATGCCACGGTTGCACTCTCCTCACCCATCAATTGTCAGAAGACCCTAGTCCACGCTATTGGTCATGTGTTCCTTAGCCTTCGACCATCAGGAAACTGTTGAAACCTAGCTCTCTTGCTTCAACAACTCACTCAGAGAAGAGAAGCACAGGCACTCACTCGCTTAGTCTCACACATAGAAAAAAGATTTACGCCCTTACTCTCTTGTAGACATGGTCGTGCGGTGCGAAAATTCGCACCGAGTGTGCGAATTTTCGGACGCACAAATTGGGCTGTGCGGTGCGCTTTTGTGCGCAAAAGCGCACCGCACACCACACTTATTCGCACGCTGTTAAAGAGGGGGGGGGAGGCCACGGTCGTCGGCGGCGAGTAGGAAGGCGAGGCCGCCGACGATGGTCGCGGGCTGCCGGTGGGAAGGGTAGGGGTGGAGGCGACGCGAGAGGGTAGGGTGGGCGTGGGCAGCCGGAGAAAGGGGGGCGCAGGTGGCCAAGTGGTGGGGGGCGCGGCGGGCACGGGAGGGGAAGGGGGGGGGGGTGGAGGATTGGGCCGGCACGGCGGGGCAGGGGGGGGAGGAGGGGGGCGGCGCGGCGCCGGGGGGGGGGGAAGGGGGAAGGGGGAAGGGGGAAGGGGTGGGATGGATTTTCGCACAACGTGGAATTTTCACACCGCACCGACCCCTGTGCGGTGGGCGGTGCATTGTGCGAAAGTCCTGTGCAAAAATTCGCACAACCGCTTCGCACATGCGCCCAACCGCACGAGCACGATCCGCTCGCACGGTTTGGCGCATGTCTACTCTCTTGATCTCACACAGAGAAACAAGATGCAAGAACACTTTGAGAGAGGAAGGAATCTTGATGCACACAACATACTACAAAAATGCAAACTCCTACATATTTATTGGCACTCCCCCATAACTGCCTATGGATTTAAACAAACCTTGACCGCACACCTGTCCCTGTGCTTGGTCTTCAAAGACACCAGTCTTTAGCTCCTCAAAATAAGCCGTGTCCTCCACATCTCCTTATGCCTTGCTGACTTGGTTATTCTTTACTTATTCAAAACTACCGACTCCGTCCTCAGAATCGCCTCTTGAATGTGAATCGCTGTTTCATTTCCGGCCACGATCATTGACCTCCCGTGTAGGTCTGGCCTGGATTCTTCCTCCCCGGTTCCCTTGCTCACGTTTGTCACTGTGCGTGGAAGATTTGTGTTCGCTCGGCTACTTGTGTCGTGGCATCCCAGTTATTCTCGTCAAAGATGGACTCGTCTCTCAAATTTTTGGGCCCTAGCCCACAGGTCATTCCTGATTTGCTAAAATTGTGTGGTTTTTACTGGTTATTTACTGGTTAATCGTGTGAGGATTTGAGCTATGCAACAATACTTTTTAACCTCACAGCCTTAGGGCGAGTAAGGTGTCGATCCACAGGGAGCAGATAAAACAATAGCAGTTCCTTCTAATTTAATTTATATTTTTTAGATCTCTATATCCAGTTATAACAATCAGTTAAATTGTCTTCAGTAAAATTCTACTGATTGCGCTCGAGTAAAGTTAATTTAGCTGGATATTCAGTAAAGAGTTTTTTTACTTACAAATTCAATCTTGCTCTTTGAGGTAATTTCACAATTACCCAGCAGGCGCACTTGCGGTGCCTTCTGCTCGCAGCCTTAGCTGTATGCAGAGGTGCCTGCAGGTGCGTTTGCGTGCAGCACGTGCGTGTACAGCGCACCAGCACGCGAGCGTGCCTGCGTGCGGGTAGCTTGCGCGCGGGGTGGCCTGCGCGCAGCTGCCTTGCGCGCAGCATTTGCTGTGCGCGGGCGTGGTTTGCGCGCGGCACTTGCTGTGCGCGTGCGTGGCCTGCGTGCAGCACTTGCTGTGCGTGGGGTGGCCTGCGCATAGCTACCTTGCTCGCAGCGTTCGCTGTGCGTGGGTATGGCCTGCGCACTATTGTCGCTTTGCGCAGGCGAGGCCTGAGCAAGGCGCGGGCTGTGCGCAACCTTGCTGCTCGCGGCCTTGGCTGCAGGCAGCCTTGGTTGTGCGCAGCGTTGTTGTGCACCACGTTAGCTGCTTCTAATGAGGCAAATTTTGAACTAGACGCAGTGGAAAAACTGAGGATTTTTAGGGAAAAGAGAAGGAAAACGATTTGAACAAACTGTAAACTTGAAATCAATCCAAATGCAGAACAACATCCGTTGGAACTGTTGGAAGACCACTGATGTGTGTCTTCCAACCCAACCGAGATTGTCTGATACAGAGAGAAGTACACAATCACTAAAGCTTGGGAAATCATTCCAACCTTGTGTCACGATCCTTGCGGCTAGGTGGAGGTCGTCTAGCCCAAGCTATTCCTCAGCTTGCTCCTTCTCTCCAGCTCCAATGCTCATCAGCACTTGGAGGGTGCAGAACTCTTCTTCTCCAAGCCCTAACCTGTGAGATAGAAATTCTGGACAACCCAACATGCTCTCTCAAGAGGCTATTTATAGGTTTCTCTAAAATTGTGCTTCTTGGAGTTTTTTGTAGGGCTTTTCTTCCTTATAATTTTCGCCAGCTCCTCTTGGTCAAATGCTCTCTCCTTTGTGCTTGATCCACATCTGAACTCATTAATCCAATAAGTGAGATCTAATCCACTTGATTCAGAGAATCAAGTGGGGTTAGTAAGTAGGAAAATACTGCACATAAAATATGACCAATATGGATTAAATGTATGCAAATGATGCTTTGATGCTCAGAGAATCCTTAATAATTTATGACATATTGCGAGTCATCAATTCCCTCTCTCTCTCTCTCCATATTTCAGTATTATTACCTTCCTTAGTGCCAGTTTTTCATCTGTACCTCTGCCTCAAGTTTATACGCGTTATAGGACTAGCCACCGCACTCGTGTTAGGGACTATCTTTGTCGGTGTTGGATCTGCATTGTTTGTGGCGACCGATGTGGACGCCCACGGATGGTGATCGTCCCCCTTTGTCGACTTTTGAGCTTATCACTCGGTTCATTAGGAGCTCGTCCGTGTCATGACCCCTCATGTTGTCTACCTGTCCTATTGTCCGGATCAGTAGATTTCCATTGTACTTCTCACAAGATTTAAAACTTACACATCATTTATTCATATTACATATCGCATTCTCGCCCGCGCCTAGTGGTGTGACACACGTACGATCCCGGCGTACATCAGTAATTTTGGACAATGTGGGAAAGTATCATCTGACGATCTCCTTCCATCATCTCAAGGGGTTATCTTCATCCTCTTTGCACAGGATGTTGAGATACTTCTCCAACTCCTGCCTAGACATTGAGCATGGTCAATGATGATGACTCAATCTCTTAAATAGTGCATAGAGATGATGAAAAATGATGCTCGTCGACCGTGTTACTATTTTCACTGCTCATACTCATCATTGCTTGAGCTTGGATATAATATATATTCCACGAGATTCCCAATATATGAGAGCACATTTTGGAGGCATGACATGTCCAGTGCCTCCAATTTTGAAAATGGATCCAAGATAGTCGCAGTTGCAAAGGCTTAATTTTGCCAAAGCATGATTGGATATAGCATGATCTTGGAATGCACTGTACCACACATTGTCATTAACACATCCCTCCTCTCTAGCATCCGCAAGTTGGGTTTCGAGCACAGTGATTAATGTTGTGACTTCTGTGATAGGTAACTTATTTATCAAGCAAAAAAATTCTGAACATTTCCCTAGTGGATGGCGGATTCCCACATATTCATCAAGCATAACCCAATCACTCTTACAAATGTCGTAGTCATTCATTGGTGTCAAGGTAAACAATACAGTTATATTATTGAGTACTTCTTGGAAAGAGCACCCTCTAACATGTCAAGTGTCGAGTTCAAATGTAGTTGGCAATAGGCTCCTATTTTTGTTTGAATTCATCATTTCAAAATTTTGGCAAAGGTTGACATATCTTTCCATTCGTTGTGTGTAACCCTGAATGGCATTAATGATTGCTCTCACCCAAGTACCAACTGCTCTTAAAGGCATCAGTTTAGATGATCTAATGTCATCCATGGGCAATTCAAATGGTTGTTCGGCGTTTGTAAATGAGTCTATAATTTGGATGGACATTGCTCCTTGGTGCCTTTGAATTACAAAATAATCTTCAAGGTTGTGGACTACGAGGTTGTGGACATGGGCAACGCAAGGTAACATTGGTGAAATTCAATAAATCCAGAGTGGCCGCTAACATTGTTCTGTTGTAAGATGCATTGTCTGCATTAATGGTGCAACTTTTTTACTCTGCCATTCTCATATAGAACTTACATGACAATCCTTTGATTTGTCGAAGGCCAAGAAGCATATCATAGAGCTTCCAGACGGTGTCAACCAGTGGATTGTGATGCGTAATAAGGCAATTTTTTTGGGATATCCAAACATCTACAATAAGAGAGACATTGTGCATATCATCAAACATGGCCACCTGTTTTGCTTGAAGATCTCTCTACATCCTTTCCAATGTCACTTTCAGAGCAACAGGACCAGGGACATCCACCAACACTTGTCTCCCGTAGAAACACAATCTTTGGAAGGATGTCTTCATGATAAATCTCCACGATACATCATTATCGCAGATAAATCTAACAAATTCCTCCTTATTTGCTCCATGGTGACATCACGGAGGTATAGCTTGTTTGACTGGAATTTTCATATTGAAAAAGTGTTACCTTATTGGCCAAAAGACCCCTTATGTCATTCTGGACTTTACTACAGGTTTTCTATAGATGTCCCCATAAAATGTTTGTGATATTCTCTTTATTTCACTTGATGATGACCTTTTGTGTGGGGTTTTGCACTTGACAAAGCACACATTGGTACTTGTCCGGCCAATTGTTGATTGTGTGCCTTGTCGTTTGGGATGAGTTGTTGTAATCAACTTCTATCCCCATGCATTTGTCTGATATTTTGGGCGTAGCCCTTGCAACAAAATTTGGGTGGTACTAGATGTGGCCTCCATTACTCTATTATGTTACAATGAAAGGAGTATATCTTCACAAATTCAGAACCAATAAGGTTATACATTCAAATATTCAAAATAACAAATAGAAATATATGAAAAATTGACAATAGCCAAATAAGCATAATCGGTGATAAAAAATAACAAATCGAAAGATATCCCTTCTCCTAGATCTGGTTCATTTCTATCTCAGTAATCCTCCCTTCCACCCTCTCCCACTTCCATCCCCTGAGACATGAAGAAACAGCATCAATTGGGAAGTAATTTTTGAGACATGTCTTGAAGTTCCCATGTGAATATGGAAATAATGCAAATGAATTGTTTGTACGTATAAAAACTTTAAACTAAAGACTATTCAGGAGAAAAAAATATATAATGTAATGTACAATCCATATTAGAGTGCTAAATGTCTACACATTAAAAATGATTAATCAATAAATTTATGCGTCAGCAAATTCAAAAGACAAATAACCAATAATTCTACTACCCACATGAATTCTATCTACCTCCTCATTCTGCGTGTTTGTTCTGAGGCAACAACTTCTCTTCCTAATATATTTGAGGGTATAGTAAGATAACTTGTCTTCTATTTATCTACTTTTATCCCTCACTCCTCAAGTAATGCTAGCTTGACATTGCTGACGTTACTTGTCGCATATTCTTAGTGGTTTCAGTGGACCTATTTAAGTTATCTTCTATCCCTTAGTCCACAAGTAATGATAGCTTGCCATCACAATTGTTACTTGTGTCATATTGTATCATCACTTCTCATATTCAGACCTCACTTGTGCCACTAGAAATCTCATGCGAAGAATGACACGATGTTATGCCGTATATTAATACTTTCATGTTCTTATTTTATAGACTTTGTAGAAGATGAAATGGGTTCTTAGAAATTACCGTGACTTGTCACACTGATTTAAAAATCAATGCTAATAATGGATACTCACAAATAGAATTGGCAGTAGGAAACAATGGCTGAGAATCCAGATAAGATAGGTCTGACTTCCAATTGCCATGAGGTTTAATAGTTGAGATTGGGAGGCCTGAGAGGGAAAGCCAAGGGAGCCTGATGGAGGACCATGCCATTAAACGTGTCCCGACTTGTCATCAACCTCGTCGCGAAGCCCGAGCCGATGTGAAGAACCGGAGCTTTCACTACCAGGTTTGAAAACCACGTCCGTGCCGTGGTGTTTTCTTGTGTTTGTGCTGCTTTACCACCGTATGGAGGCCCCTCATGGTTTTACGGGGTCTGTTTTATGTCATTATTTTATTTTGTCATCACAGACTGCGAGGGAGACCACACATGGGTGTGTACCGCCTCCCCTTGGAGTTTGTGTCATTTGTTTTTACGATGTTTTTCACACCTTTGAGGGGGGGAAGAAGCCATGCTGGACTTCTTTTGTTCTCCCCCCCCCCCCCCGAAGGTCCCCTCTAGAGGGGGGGGAAGCAAAAGAAGCTTCTTTCCCTCCCCCCCCCCCACTAAAGAAGGCCCATTAGGGCATTTTTGACCCACCCCCCACCCCTCTCTTTCTCTTTTCACTATAAAGGGGAGGGGGAGACCATCGTTTTGGGACAGGCTGTTTTATCGTGAAAGAAGTAACATTCTATTGTTTTGAGTTTTTAGGGTTCCTGCCTGCACACACCTCCATCCCCCAACCGGCCCCTCCTCTATTTTCTCTCCTCCCTTCTCTTCCCGCGTCCTCCTCTCCCAACCATTCACCTTCCCTCACCCTCGCCCCCGGCTGTCGGGAAAAGTCTCGTCCGAAGTTCTGCCAGCATCAGAGTTAACCTGCACCACTCGTGTTCCACGCCTACCCGCCTAACTGAAAGAATCCATTATCGGCTTTATTGACTCAGACTGGACTCACGACGCCCAGGGACCTTGCGGCAGATTGCTCCACGAAGAACCTTACCCACCATCGGCTTCCTAAGTTTGGCCAGAAGTTCTCGCGGCCGTAGTGGCTCCTCGGTACGATAGGAGTTATTTTCGTTGTGTTCTCTTTCCTATTCACGACTCTCCTTTGAAGGTTGCACTGGCCCTCATCAACGTCAATCTTGAACAAGGCCGGGTGGTCAGCGGGTCTGAGCATCGCTTCTTTTGCGAACGGTGCTTCCCTGGCGGCAGACGATCCATGTCGACGATCAAGAGGACGAACACGGGCCCCACCTTTCGTATGAACGGCAGCGTGGACGCTCAACAGGGAGCCTAGTCATTACTCCTTCCCCTCTCCGTCTATCAATTACCCTGCCGAAGACGCCTCCTTCTATCTTGGCCGCTCCACACTGGCTCCGATCCAGCGCCCGAGCAACTAGGGTCCTAACCCTGGCCCCCGTCCATGCAGACGCCCGGCCACCTCTCGGACTTGCAGCCTCACCTCACCAGGTTCATCTCGCTCTCCCCTTTCCGATAATTGTAGTATGATTACTTTGCTCAATGCTGGGGTTGACTGCTCATCTGTCGTGAGAGACTCTTGACGATTATATAGAGAGAGCCACCATCTTGTGATAGGATAATCCTTGATGGTAACGGGGTAGTTAGCCTACAGTGACAATACGGACGCCACCGAACGGTGACTCATCTCCCACTTCCGTCGGTCTTCGAATTGGTCCCCCGGATCATTGGGAGTCTGGACGTGGCTCAACATTCCCCCGGTGTCGCTCCCTTCCCCTCGCCCTACGTTAGTGGTCACTACGTTTCTCGTTCATTTTCCCCTTTACATTTATCTTGCATTCCTATTACTTCGCATTCCGCTAGATGTATCTACTCTAGCGGTGTGACGCGACGACCCAAGCTCTTCATGTTACATCAGAGCCGAGTGGAGTCGCGAGCCAGAGAGGGAGCTAGGGGGGGAATCGAGAGTCCAAGAGGGAGCCGACTTCCCGGCAAGGAAAGCAGATGGGGTTACCTAACTTTTTCGTATGCCCAGAGCCTAAGAGGGAGTAGATGGGGAGACAAGTATTCTTAAGGGTGACCTATTATTTTTGTCTTGGGCATTGGACTGGACGAGAATGTCTCAAATATGACTAGGGTTGGACATTTAGGACGGAGGACCAGTTTGACTGAACCAAACTCGAACCGTAGGTCCTCCCTTTGAGGGTGGACTGGTTTGTCAAACAAACATGTTGAGGTCCATGGGTCAAACCAGACCGAAACTAGAGGTATATTGTTTAATATGTATTTAATATTTTTTTAATAAGATTCTAAAAATATCAAATACAACCTTATAGATAGGTTTCTATTTGATAGATATTATGTGGCCATTAAGCCAAATCACACCACCATGTTTATTTAAGTTTATTGAATAAAATATTTAGTTCATTATTATTCCACTGTGATGTTTATAATGAAGTCCATGAATACAAGCAATGACCTACTGAATTATGATGAGATCATAATACAATGATCACTAGTATTTAAATATGTGTTCTAAATATTCATATTCAATAGATAGTCGAGACGAACATCGAATTATCCGGATAGAATAGCGCTAGCTGATCCTACTTATACAATAAGTATAGCTGATCTTGTGGATATTAGTGTGGCAACACTAAGGATAGATAGTGGGTGCTCTTCAGAGAAAGAGTTCACTGAATTGATCTGTATGAATCCCTGAATGGTATTATACCTAAACGTCAATCAGGTTGATTCATGTCATGGTTGTATAAGTGATCCACTGACCTAAGACACCAAGGATATCTCGTGAATGGACAACTACATTTTGACTACAACTTGCGGGCCTTTAATGATGGGATTTAAACAAGTCATAGCTCGGATGTAGTGAGAAGTTCACAAAGATGATCGAGTGGTCAAGACGAGATCCTCCGCCTTCGGTATAAGAGGAGTGATGCAGGAGGACTACGACCAACGCGAGTAGGGTGGACTAAAGTCAACTTAGGATTGATAAAACATACCACAAATCAACACGATCATTTTTCAACATTTAAATCCGGAGAAAAAGATGATGGTGCATCCCCTTTTATAAGCCAAAAATAGGGGTAAATTTTGCAATTTATTTTTAATCCCTTGTTGTTGTTGATTTTAGCTTGTACAATAAAATTTATAAAACCCTAGCTTAAGATAAGTAGAGGTATCGTCCAAGGGAAGATAGTAAGGTAATTCAATTGTGATCTGCGTGAATAATTTGACCCTAATTAGAGTTAATTTGATCTTCAATGAAGATCATAACATCCAAATTAGATGATGAATTTAGAAAGGGGGTAGAAGAGATGGGAAGGATAGAAGAAGTAAGGAGCTCTAGATTGACTTTTTTTATCCAATAAAAAGGATCAAAGGGGTCAATTAGAGGGGATAGGAAGAAAATTTGATTCTGTCTTAGTTTGTTTTGGGGATTTGGTATCAAAATTCACTAACTATTAGATAATAAAGACAATCTATTTATCCTAGACATTAACCTTTTTTATAATTTTTTCTTAATGTGCAAATGGAATAGCTAGGTCAATTTCATGATCTCTCCTCTAAATCCTAGTAAGGGCTTGTGCATGCCGCTCAAGCCAAGCAATTTAGAAAAGCTGACCAAGTTCAAGAGGAAAAATCAAAAACTTCACTAAAACATAATCCAAATTACACTAAAATTCAAATACAATGAAGAAAAATACCAAACAGGGTTGATCCAAGATGAAGCTCCTCTCTGCCTTGTAGCTGTGAAAGAACCACCTCCAGAATGACCTCCTCCTCTTGAAAATTAGCTTTTATACTTGGGTCAAATGGTAAAAATTACCATTTTACCCCCAATTAGTAATAATTTTTTATCCATCAACGTAAGCTTGATCTGAATGATCCAACCATATAGATAGAATGAAGTCAAGACGAGCAAATCCATAAAAGCCCCTCAATCGGACTTCAAGATCAAAAGTTATTAATAAAGGAATTTTGACCAAGCATAGCCAGATGATCAATATTCATTTATTTAATTACTTTTTTTCCTTACACGCAATGACGTGTCAATGACTGATTGGCTATCGCACTTTGAACTTCAAATGGCGGGTTCATTCTCCGTGTGCCCCGTACCTGTGTCCTAAAATCAAAATAAAGAAAAAAATACACATTGTACAATGCGATTTTCACATATTCGTTTGCTTGTACTGTCGCGCCCCAATCACAAAGCACCACGTCATCTGCCGTGCATGCGCTATGTATGCGCCTCACGGGAGGTGGACTTACCGCCCAGGAGAGAATTCCCCCAAATTTTGCAGAAAAGCCCCTAATTAAATACGCATGTGCAAAAGGACACCCCCCCCCAAAAAATATTTGTGGTTATGCCCTTCTTGCTTTCTCTCTCTTCCATTTTTCTGAAAATCATTAAAAAATCCTGTTTAATTACAATAAAACCCTATAGCTATTGTAATAGTATCTTTACGCCTGCACACACGACCGAGAGCTTTTTTAAGGGCATAATTGCTACAAAAATATATGAAAAACCCCTCTGACTTTAGAAATTGCTTAAGAACTCTTATTTTTCTTATATTTATACTTTTTCCCCATTTAAAAATTCATTTCTTCCTCAAATAATTCCCAAAAAATTCAATAAAATCCTGAAAATTTTTAGAAAATTCAGTAATTCATTCCCACATTAATTAAGATTAAAATTAATTTTCAAACTTTCCATTTTCATTTAAAAAAAATTATTCCAAGCTTAAATAAATTCTATAAAATTCATAAATGGAAAAATCAGATTTTACTTGGAAACATTAATTACATGTAAACATATGATAACAATCTTTATTTTAAACTCTTAAAATGTATAAAATTGGGCTAATTACTTGAATTAAACTCTGAATTTAAGGTGTTATCACCCATTCCTCAGGCAGGAGGACTGTGTTTCAACCACTGTGGTGAAAATAAAGCTCCAAATCCAACATCTCGAATGATCGACTACGAGAACATGCAAACCTATTCAACTAACCTATTCTACTGGGTGGAAGTTGTGACAGTGCTTGGTGGCCAAATCAAATGACATGTAGTTCAACATGCTGAACGCAGATCCAACTGTGTAGTCAGCTGGGGGGGAGTCGCCCCCTTGTGGGGTTCGGGGCAGCGCCCCGAAACCTAAATGATAGGCGCGATGAGTGGTGGTAGAGTAGGCGACCGTGGGGCTGGGCGACTACGCAAGGCACTTGCGGGAGCAGGCAGCTGTGCGCAACGGCCAAGCAGGCTGGCGGTTGCGGGCAGTCGGCGCGGCCGGTGCTGCGCGCGGTGGGCGTGGGTGACGCTGCATGTAGTGTGCACGGGCAGTGGTGCACGCACTGTGTGTGGCGACCGTACGCATGGTGGTTGCACGGACATGCGCTACGCGCGCTGTGGCTGCGGGGGTATGCACTGCGCGCAGTGGTCGCACAAGATGGGCATTGCGCACGATTGCGGCGACGACATGCGACGGATGCACTGGCGGTGGCTATGGGCAGAAGATCTCCTCTCAATGGTGGTAGTGGCAACGACGGCGTCAACAAGCAGCGGCGGCGGCGATAGAAAGCGGCGGCAGAGGTGGTGGCGGCAAGCGGCGGCAGCGGCAGCGGAGAGGAGACTAGGGAAAATTTCTCTTAGAAGAAAAAACTTCAATTCCAAAAGAAAATCGCCAAGGAGTTAAGTACAGTATTGGCCTATTTATAGGCCTTGGAGGAAATAGAAATATAACATAACTGTAAAAATCAAATCTTATTTAATTGGCACTCAGATTCTGGGTCCGAAGTTGGTGTGGACGATGTGTCATGACATGGAATGTCACCTGCGGTAGTGGTGTCACGTCCAGAGATGGTACATTGCCATGTGCGCCACTAAGGAGACTGACTCAAGGAAGACGATACAACAAATCCCTGGCCATGGTAGTGAGGATATTTGAGGAGGAATTCTCCAATGATCCTCATTATGCATCAATACTTATCGAATGACGGATCAGGATTTGACGATAAACTATACCCTAAGTCGTTCGAGAGTCTCATGTGAATGATGGATTGTACATATATGGTAACCGATGATGGTAAAAGTCCCATGAAAGAGGTCAAACACTACTCGGTATCTTCTAGAGCACGAGGTGTAGCTTGACACCCAGGGGATGGAAACTTAACCTATTGTTGGGGTTAATCGATCCTTAGTTAATTAGTATATATGTTGATGCAGTTAATTAATAATGGTAGCCAATAATTTTTATTGGGCCACTAAATTTATTAACTAGAATGATATATGGGCCTAAGGGGTCATACGCGTAAGGTCATAAGGGCATTGGTGGATATATTTTACTTTGTAAGGTTTTTGAGAAAAAGTTAAGTAAAATTTAAATACGGAAGGGGCACTCATTTCAAGCGCCCAAGCTAGCCAAATTTGAGAGCCCCTCCCGTTCTCCACTCTCTTATCCACTCAACCACGGAGAGTGTCTTAATGGTGAGAAGATCTTCAAGATTTTCAAGAAGAGTTGAAGAAGATGGGGTGGAGATCCAAGCCCCAAGTGATCGCGTGGATATTTCTATAGGCTCAACACGTGAACGGTCTCAGAACGATCTCAAAGCGACAAAGTCAAGGGTGGAAAAAGTTTCCCACAATGTACATTCGATGTTTGATTTTAAAGATTGATTTTGAATAGATTATTAGGCTTCCGCATCCATGGAATCATGATTTCATGGATGAACCAATACACCAACCCAACACTATTGAGCTCAGCGGGGACCCCATATATTTGACCATCTATGGGCACCCACTTAATATAGAGGATATTTAACATTAATATGAACATAAATTTTCTACTTTGACTTTCATACTGACTGGTCAACCTGACCAGACCGGGACCGAACAAGAACAGACGAGAATCAAACCAAAGTTTAGGTAAGGTGTAGGTCTTGGCTAAAATCCCCAACCGGACCGGGACTGTCAAACCATAGCCATGATGGGATGGCTCAGACAAACTTCTAAAAATTGTCCCGTCCCACGTCCCGGTCTCGGTGCCGGTCCAGGACACCGGTGACGAGGTCCTGAGCTTACTGATTGTCTAATATAATCCCGTTCCGTCATCCGTCCGTCCGTCCACGAGCCTTACAAAAGAGAGAGGACATGTGGTTCTCGGACACTGAAATGCTCGGTGGATAAGAGAGAGGGAGAGCAGGAATTGGGGAGAAACGTGGACGGGCCCTCCACGCCGGAGAGGCTCCAATCGGCATTCCTCTTCGTTGATCTGCTCAATTGCTCAAGTGGGTGCAAGCGGAGAGTCGAGAACGAAGGTCGGAAGAAGAAATCGGAGGTTTTCATGGCTCTGAACGCTCTGGTTCGGCTCCCGCTGTCCTCCTCCAGCGTGAGGAGGACGCAGTTGGATGAAGGATTGATGGGTCGACGAGAAAAGCAGCAGCCGCGCCTTTTGAGAAGGCAGCCGGCGGTGGTGATCGAGGCGAAGGGGAAGAAGGCCATGCAACGTCAGTTCCAGCGTCAGGCGCCCCCGCCCCTGCCTAAAATCGAGGATGACGGCAATCCTCGCTTCGTCATCTTTATTCGGACCGACAAGGTCAGTCTTCTTTCCTTCATTCATTCACTCATTCATTCATTTATCTGTTCATTCATTCGTTTTTTTCATTCATCTGCTCATTCATTCATTCATATATCTGTTCATTCATCTATTCATTCGTTCGTTTATCTATTCATTCATTTATTTATCTATTCATCCATTCGTTCATTTATATGTTCATTCATTCATTTGTTTATCTGTTCATTCATTCATGCTTTCGTTCATTTATCTGTTCATTCATTCATTCATTCATTCATTCATTTCTGTTCATTCATTCATGCTTTCGTTCATTTATCTGTTCATTCATTCATTCATTTATCTGTTCATTCATTCATGCTTTCGTTCATTTATCTGTTCATTCATTCATTCATTCATTCATTTTGCGTTCATTTATCTGTTCATTCATTCTTATTCATTCGTTCGTTAATTCGCTCATTCTTTTTCTTTCTCTCTCTCCTCT
Source organism: Wolffia australiana (assembly GCF_029677425.1). Lineage (NCBI taxonomy): Eukaryota > Viridiplantae > Streptophyta > Magnoliopsida > Alismatales > Araceae > Wolffia > Wolffia australiana. The sequence goes on along the minus strand of NC_135847.1, from coordinate 6,502,248 downwards.
CTTCTCTATGTATGTATCTCTCTATTCCCTCTCTTCTATCTATCCCTCGATCTAATTATCTATCAATATATCACTCGCTCTACAGATATCTATATCTCCCTATCTATGTATCTCTCTATCTCTCTTTCCTTCTTGCTTTCTTTCTCTCTCTTTCTTTCTTATCAAAACATTACTCCGCTAGCAGTAGCGTTGAATTTCATAATTTTTTCGTGCTATTTCACTTGGCTTTCCTTTCTTCCATTGGATGGAAATATGTTATAATCATTTTGTGTTGAATTCCGTTTGAAATATTGTGTCTCTTGATCTGGTTGAACTCTTTCAATCCACCCATTTAGACAGTGACTTTCAACTGATTGCCCTTTTCTCCATTCGTTCCATTTTCAATTTATTGAAATATTTATGTTTTCCCTCCTTGGTGATCCTTTTAGTGTTTGCTGTCACCGATGTAGCTGACAGAAGACTATGAAAAATCATTATCATCCCCATCATTGGCCCCTGCCATGATGACACAGATAATGACAAAATCTTCTTCACTTGTATCTCTCATCTGAAGGTAGGATGACGATGAAGATGACTATTTAGTTTCATCATCACCTCACGTCATTCTTCCTCTGTTAACCTTGCTCAGATGATGTGAGATGACAAATCATCGTCATCCGTCATCTGCAAACAGATTAAGTAAGATGATGACAAAATTGTCATTCTTCACTCAGGTAGAGTACGATGATGATTACTGGTTTTAAATTACAAATATGATTTTGTCATTGTCCAAGAAAACCATGAATAACGTCATTTCATCTTACTTCATTTCACCATTTAGAAAATGTCTTTCAAAAATCATAATTTTACCCTAATTCATCTTTCAAAAAATAAAGTCTTGATTTGGTCGCATATCTACTTCATTTCACCATTTAAAGTTACTTGCCTTGATCTGATCATGTTGGAGTTCGTACAGGTCTATCTATGGTACCCGTTAAGCGTTGTTACCGGAGGTACGACAGCAAAGATTATGGTTGCTGCTAAGGATAGTTTTATAGGGAAGTACATCTACAAGGATACTATAGCCAGGAATCTTGCTGCTGTCATCTACCGGGTAAAATGCTTATCACCCTTTTGTCTTTTTAATGTATATTTAGAGCGGAGGCATCGATTCTGCATGACAGTCATCAACCTGTATTTGGGCAAAGACAGGGCCCACAAGAAAGAAAGAGGATTAAGCTCAACTCAATAATGGATTATGGTTAACTACGAAGTATTTATGCATAAGGGAGAGAGTCGTAATGGGCCATTCTTATGGGCCAATATACAGACAAAAGAGAAGAAAATAAGCAACTAATAAGTGTGTTCAACAACCTGAACTTCTAATGTTTTGCAATCCTTCCATATTTGCACACTTTGTTGTCTTTTGAGACCGCAATGATATTTGAGCATCTATGACGCTGTGGTTATAGCAGTAATTAGTATAAAGTTTAGTGGAGAATTCGTTCAACCTGGCTCTGCAAGAAGAAGCCCTGTTCTGAGTCGACAAAATCAGTGACTTTGACCATGTAGAAAATGATTATGCACCTCTTCTTAGGACACATTCATCAATAATTTCTTCAATGAAATCTGATCGGACTGGCATGCAGGAGAAAATTTGACTTTCCTGTACTCTCTTCATATGAATATTTTTTATTGTTTTAAGGAGTAAAGAAAATGTTGTTCATCCTGACATAGTGTGGCAAGGCAATCCTGACATAGTGTGACATAGTGTGCAGCCAAAAGTTTGCCATTATATTATGCGCCACAAACCCTCTGACAAAAAACTTGGCGAGAAGCATATGAGCATACATATTAACTCTGGTTAAGTCACCTCTGGCACAGATTGGATCACAGTGACTAGTGGTGGACGGGAAAGTTCTCAAAAAAAATTCCGTGGAATTGTAGTTTCTGCAAGATCTAAGTTTCTGCCTATATTGTGTTGTGCTTTTATTATCATGACATGTGTTGGATGACCCTCAACGTCTCTTCATGTAAGAACGTGTTTATTGGAAAAAATCATCACTGCTTGCTCCATAAGTGGAATGGCGGAAAACCTGAAATCAAGCGACATAGATTTATATATTCTTTGTCATTTCACCGCATTGGGAATTTGGAAATTTTTCCATGAAAGCCAGTCTTATTTCACTGCGAAGACTGATGTGTCTAGGAAGGCTTGCACAAGACCTGTTTGACCATGGATTGACATAAATATGTTTTCAGTAAACATTGTCACTGACTAAGTACATTGCTGGTTCTCCAGCCCATTAGGGAGGATGGCAAAAGGTCAGATGAGATTTCAAGGTAGAAATCTGATATGATCCTATAACCCAAGGGATATTTTTGGTTAGTGGGCAGCATCCTGGATAGGATGCATGAACCGGCACCAGGCGACTCTGGGACGAGGGACGGCAGTTCCAGGGCCAGCTATCCCATGGGGTCAGAAATCATGGGATGGGGGCTGTTGACAAGATTGACTCTTGACAGAAAGAGTTAGAAAGAGAGAAAGAGACAGAGAGGAAGGGACAGAACGAGAAAGAAATAGAAATTGATGGCGCGCGAGAGGCACATAATTTGTCATCGTGTGATTCATTCACTATACTGAAGCCAGTGGTGCCATCACATTGTGATGTAATACGGGACGGCCGGGATCGACGGCTCGTATTACGTCACAGCGATGCACGATGCGTGACAATTAAGAAGATGAATGCACGTTCAAATTTCCTCTTAGAGCGACGAGGACGGATCGATGGAGGGCCGGCGGTTCAGTAAATCCAAAGGGGACGATTAGATCCGGGTCGACTCCAAGTGACCCACGAGATCTCACGATCGAGCTCGACGTGAGGGCGTTTGACGGCCCGCAGGAGATCACCCTCGATGACTATGACATGTTCGTCAATCTCAAAGAAATTCTATCTCTCGAATGGGGTGGCTAACCTATCCAAGGTCAATGAACTAGGCGGCAGCGGAATACGATAGCGGAAGACAGTACTGAAGGAAATAATGATACTGGAAATTCAAAGGGGAGACGAGTCGAGAGGGAACCTGGTTAAGCGCTCCGTCAATGTCGAACACCCGAGAGAATACCATGCCAGTAGCTCTAGCCAGTCAACAGTTGCACGCGCCAGTCGACACACAACCAGTCAACAGAAACAGGTGGCCAACCCTTGATGATCACAGGCGCGCGGGGCCGCTAGCGAATGTGTGCAGAGGGGCGAAACGCACGAGCACCGGTGGCCAGGAGCAGGGCACGACGACCACGGTCACACGGTGACGGGGCGCAGGAGTCCATAGAGAGAGAGAGAGAGAGAACGTCGTCCGCCAGGAGAGAGGCGGGAGAGTGGTAACCGAGGCACTCGGGCACCGGCGGCCGGTAACAAGACACGACGGCCACGGTCGCGCGGGGCGGAGGGCGGGCGTCCACAGATAGAGAGGGCGATGTCCGCCCGGTACGAGGGCCGGAGAGCGGCAAGGGGGGTCTTCCACGCAGGGACAACGCGGGGAGTCACTGCGAGGTTGTCTAGAGCAGCGATGGCAGTGCCAGGCCACGGGTGGCCGGTCGTCACTGGTCGTAAGAGTATCCCGCCGCACGTAGGGGTGCTAGCAGACGTCCGGGCTGTCGTGTGCGGCGAGCGGCGCGTAGGGGTGGTACCGTGCGCAGTGAGGATGCCGGGCAGAGAGGGACGGGCAGATCGAGGGGTGCGTGCGCGGGATCGGACCACCGTGGTGGGTGGGGAGCTTTCTGGCGCCGCGGAAACCTTCCGAGTGACGGCCAAGGTGCCGCCAAGTTCCCACGCTGGGTGAGATCAGAGGACAGGCTAGGCTTACCTTGGCCTGGCGAGGTCGCAAGCCCCTGGAAGCTGAACAGCCTCCTGACCCCTGGACGGAGGTGGAAGAAGACCACCTGCTAATTTTGGACTAACGGCTGAAAGAACAAAAACTCAAGGAAAACAAACATCGATGCTTTTCTCCAAATGGGTCTCTAAGGGGGCCCTTGGGGCATGCCTTCCCCTTATATAGGGGGGGGAAGGGTGCCAAGAAGCCACAAGGGAGGAGGGGTCCATCGCATGACGTGGCCCTCCTCTTTACACGTAACAAAAGAGAACGGGACGTGAAAAGAGCGGACGAGGCCTAACACATGGCCGGGTCCGAATGTTTATCACGAACTAACAGAACAAGAAAATAATAAAGACTTACGACGAGTACTTAAAGTCGGGGTCGCGGGCGTCGGCACGAGCGGCTCGGGGAAGTCAAACGCGTCCTGTGGCAGTGCCGTCGCGATGGTCCCCCATCATCCTCCCGGGGCGGGAAGAGCTCGACTCCGTCGAGCTGGCCTCCACGATGTCGTCGATGGGCTGGAGCAGGTCGGGTCGATGTCGCCGTAGGTCTTCCTCCGTGATCCACGTGTCGTCCAATGTCGGGCGCCCCTGCCAGTGCACCAGGAATGTGCGCTCCACTCGATCCCCTACAGCGTTAATTACTTCCTGCAGTACTGTTTCTATCTTTTCCTGCCGCATACGGGTGGGTAGTGGAAAAGGAATCTATGTACTCTTACTCACTTCACTATCAAGTTTCGAGTGGCTGTGAGGCTCTTCAATGGGTGGCAAGGGATGATATCGGACCAAGTCACAGACGTTGAAGGTAGAACTAATTCCCCAACTAGGAGGAATGCTCACGACATGTGCATTGTCGTTGATCCGTTGGGCTACTCGGAAAGGCCCGGCACTACGAGCATGAAGCTTCGTAGCGACCCCTGGAGAGTGTCTCTCAGGCCTCAATCTAACCATCACTAGATCGCCCTCTGAGAATATACTGGACCTACGTCCCTTGTCGGCGGCAGCCTTGTATTGCTCATTGAGGGATGATATGCGTGAATGAATATGCTCATGCATGCTCCTAAGTTCGTTCGCGAAATCATATGCGTCGTTAGAAAATTTACTGCATGAATCTAAGGGAATAAGGTCAATGGGCTTCCTCGGAAGTTGACCGTACACTATCTCGAACGGGGCCTTTCCCGTCGTGCGGTTCACCGAGTGGTTGAAGGCGAATTCGGCGCGGGGTAGGACTTGATCCCACATCCTAAGGTTCTCACCCACTAGTGACCTAAGGAGGTTACCCAGACTACGGTTGGTAACCTCCGTCTGACCATCCGTCTGAGGATGATACGCAATGGAAAACTTTAGTTGGGTCCCCATGAGAACCCAAAGAGTCTTCCAGAAGTAGCTCGTAAACTTAACGTCTCGATCAGAGACGATGGTCTTAGGTACGCCGTGTAACCTAACCACGTGATCGAAGAAGAGTCGAGCGACTCTAGATGCGTCGCATGCTTTCGAACACGGCACGAAGTGCGCCATCTTCGAGAAGCGGTCGACGACAACCATGATGGAATCATGGTTTCTCAAGGTCTTAGGTAAACCTAAGACAAAATCTACGCTGACGTCCTCCAATGGCCTGTCGGGAACGGGTATTGGTGTGTAGAGGCCCGTGTTCTGCTTCGTCATCTTGGCCCTCGTGCACGTGGAGCATTGGGAAATGATTTTCCCCACATCTCGCTTCAGAGATGGCCAGAAGAACCGATGCTCCATCTCTCTGATCGTCTTGTTGATGCTGAAATGTCCGCTCAGGCCACCGGCGTGCGTTTCCCATACTAGGAAATCTCGGAGGGACGTCCGGGATATGCATAGCCTCTTGCCGTGGAAGAGGTACCAGTCGTCGATGTAGTAATCCCAGGACTTCGGGACTGTGCTGTCGTGGACCTGCGCGAAGATTTTCCCGAAGTCGGGACAATCGCTGTAATCCTCGCGTAGCTGTTCAAACCCGAGGACTTGAGTCCTCATCACGTTCAAGACCAGCGATCGTCTACTCAAGGCATCGGCTACTACATTGTCCTTGCCTTTCTTGTGACGAACAACGAACGTGAAATCCTGTAGGTAGGCGATATAACGCGCGTGGCGATCGCTGACCTTGCGCTGATCGTGAAGGTGGCGTAGCGCACTGTGGTCCGAGAAGAGGACGAACTCCTTCGGGAGGAGATAGTGGCGCCAGTGGCGCAGCGACTGCACTAGGGCGTAGAATTCCCTATCGTAGTTGTCGTACCTCCTGCGCGTGTCGTTTAGCTTTTCGCTAAAATACTCTATGGGGTGTCCCTCCTGGCTGAGGACTCCCCTATCCCGACTGCCGAGGCGTCGCATGACACCTCGAAGACTTTCGCAAAGTCGGATAACCGGAGTACCGGCGCCTCTGTCATGAGCTTCTTCACTAGCTCGAAGGCGTGATCTGCTGCTGGGGTCCATTCGAAGTGCTCCTTCTTGAGGAGGTCTGTGAGAGGTGCAGTTACCCCGCTAAAACCGGGCACGAATCTTCTATAGAATTTGGCGAGTCCTATGAAGCTGCGAACGTCGTGCACGTTCTTCAACTTCGGCCAAGTGGTGATGGCTTCCACCTTGGCGGGATCGACGGCGACTCCTCGTGCTGACAAGATGAATCCGAGGAAGGATACCTCGGATACGAAGAAGCTACACTTCTTCGGGTGAGCATACAGTTTCTCGCGGCGCAGCGTGGTGCACACTAACCGAAGGTGCTGGAGGTGCTCGTCTCTCGTGGAACTATAAACTAATATGTCGTCGAAGTACACGACGACGAACTTTCCCATGAACGCGCGAAGTACCTCGTTCATGAGCCTCTGGAAAGTACTCGGGGCGTTCGAGAGCCCGAATGGCATGACGTTCCACTCGTATAATCCATCCTTGATCTTAAACGCCGTCTTCCACTCGTCTCCAGGTCGGATCCGAACCTGGTGATATCCACTCCGAAGATCTATCTTCGAATAGATAGTGGGTCCAACCAGTTCGTCGAACAAGTCCTGTATCCTAGGGATTGGGAAACGGTACTTCACCGTAATCTTGTTGATGGCCCTGGAGTCACAACACATGCGCCAAGTCCCGTCCTTCTTGGGCGCGAGTAGGGCCGGTACGGCCCACGGGCTAAGGCTCTCCCTGATCAATCCTTTGGAGAGTAGCTCCTTCACTTGCCCGTGCAATTCCTCGTATTTAACCGGGCTTTATGTAAAAGCCCCTCTTCCGGCGCCCCCGGCTACCTACAGGCCGCCGACATACTATAGCACGGCACACGTGTCCGTGCCTCAGACCCACAGCGCCCTGCACGCGCCACCTATCGTGGCCCCACATTACCCCACGGGGTACCCGCCGGCACCGCAGCCGACCTACCCGATCGGCATGCACGGTCAGCCTGCCGTAGCACACACTTACGCTCCCCATCCATATTCGGAGCCAGCAACCCACGCCGGACCATCCGCGCCGACCGCGGCCTACCCACACCCAGGCTACGAGATCCAAGCTCCCAAATCTTGAAGGCGGATGTGAAATCACTGGAAAGATTTGGGAGCTTGGATGTGAATTGTAAAGAGGGAGTAAGGGGCTTTTACATAAAAGCATTAGAGAGGGGCTCTCTTTATCATAGAAAAGACGAGAGGGTTTTCCTCAAGGGTCGTGCTACCTCGAGCTCGTTTACGCGGGTTTTCCTTTAAGCAAACCCCATGGAGTTACAAGGGCAAGTTTCTGTATCTATGAAAGAGTAGTTATTCACCCCAAGGGGGATTTAGGGGGGTCATGTTCCTTCCACTAAAAATCTCTTATCTTTTCCATTAAAAATCTCTGCCTCTCCTGATTGTGTCTCCAGATCTTCAACCAGCTTTCCCTCTCATCCGATCCCTTCTTCTTCTGTGATCAGTCTTTCACTCCTCAACCAGTTTCCCCTGTGGTAATCCATCCTTTATTCGATCTCCAGCCGGCTCCTCCCCTATCGATCCCTGCCTCCCCCAATTGATCTCATCTATCATCTTTTTCAATATAACCTAAATCAAGGTTCCTATCAAGATCATCCTGGATTTGTGAGACAAAAGACTGCATCTGTTACTCATTCTGATAGGTTCAACTCCGATCCTATCTGAACTCGAAACTCCAATCACGATGTATGCCCAAAGAATACTTGTGTTCCAAGAAAGGTAAATTGCAAGATATACACGATATGGTAACGTAGGAGATCGAGACATCTCCTCCCTCCAGGCGGAGCTCCTTCTCGATGCTCGGGCGTCTCTTCCGATGTGGAAGAGCTCCTCCCCCTCCAAGCGGTCAGCGGCGAGTCTCTCCCGCTCTGGCCTTGCCGATGTGGAACCCGGCGTGTGTTACAAGAAAAATCCAGATACGTACCTGACTGTCGACCCCTTTATTTATAGGGTGGTGAACACAGAAGCTTAAGTCATACCGCCTGGTCAACGTACCGTTGACCCGGCCCCTTCTTCTTTCTTTGATATTTCCGGGAATAGAACTTATCACATTCTCACTATAGTTCTCTATAACTCAGTCTTCTGTGGATCGTTGAAACTCTGACACAACTTCTAGCTTGTCATATGTTCTTGCAGATTATTATAATGTCTGATTCGCTAGTGATCAGTGTTTCCCTATTCTTTTTCTTTATGTTATCCATTTAGATTATACTTATATATGAACTATTCCGAGCTGTATTACAGTTATTTCTTAATTTCATTGGAAATTGTGGTCTGAAGCTATTGGATTTTTGTTGTGATTGTCATGATAACTTATGTTATGTGGGCCTCAGCTCACTAACCCCAAAATATTTGATTTTCTTGTGGGATTGGTAATTTTAGTTTTTCTTTTCTCTTGGGACCTTCCCTATCCCAATAATATTGTTAAGAGCTCGTTTTCTAATGTCATAAACCTTCAGCAGTTGCTGCTCGCTGCTCTGATATCATAAATTACTGACTTGATCAGGTGATCTAATTTAAACAGGATGAAAAGTCATTGCAAAAGACTGCTTTTAAGCAATTCAGAGTACTTCGGTCTGCCACATCTTTCAGATATGGCTATAAGCTTGTTGTGAGTCTCCTGTCTTTAAAGTTAACTCGTTTGGTTTCTTAATGGCTTAGTGTTTGGTAGGTTTGTAAGACTCACTCAAGTAATCTTAATTTTCAGGAAAACAACAACCTCCGAGCTGCATTAGCTACATCTGATGTCATTGAAGTAAGCCTTTCGCTCTTTGTTTCCTTTTTTCCTAATACTTTGAATGTTATTACTACAATCTACTAAGAGCTCATGGTGGGAAACAAATTTGCCTTCAGCCCGTCTTTTATTTAGAATTTGGGGTTCAAGGATTATGTTGAACGGCAAATTTTTTAACCTCTCAAAAAAAACTAAGTGATGCAGTTGTAGTTTGACCAGAATAGGGTTCAAGGTTTAGGCGGCATTTCATTTGTGATTAGTACAAAACAGAAGCTCCATTCCAGGATTGCTTTTCATCTGATTTGTTGGATATATTTATTATTTAACTTGGCCACAGTGTGTCAGATTTAAATCTCTTTGGATTTGGTTCATGAAAATTGTTGTCTGGAGCATTTCCGCACCAATGCTAATTTTAAAATCTTCTGTTTATTTAGTTAATATGACCAAATTTTCAATTATGAACCCATTCCTGTGCAGATATCTTAATGGTCATTATTATTTATTTTTCTGGGGGCATATTGCTCATTTGAGAGTGATATTTTGATTGAAGAACAACATCCCGCTTAAAGATGAAAAGTAGCGCCCTTGCTATCAGTTATAGTTTTCAGCACAGTTGGTAAGCACTTGAATCTAACATGGTCTCAGAGCAAGGTGGCATGTTCAAATACTAGAAGCAACACACTTCACGCGGGGGCCAGAAATAGGCCAGCGGGCAGGTGCTGCGGGGGAGTGTTGAAGAAACAACATCCTGCTCAAAAATGAAAAGTAGCAGCCTTGCTATCTGCTATAGATTTCAGCTCAAGGAAGGTAGTGGAAAGAAAGAGAGAATATGATGGGATTAGAAAATAGAAAGATCTCTCTTTTCCATTTCAACAAGTTTCTTTACTGCCCGCCTTAAGGAAAGGAAGGTAATGCAAAGACAGAGAGACTATGATGGGAACAGGAAATAGAAATATCTCTGTTTTCCAATTCAAAGTTTTTTGATTGCCCTCCTTAGGTAAGTGTTTAGTTCCCTTTGTACACCCTCTCCTAAACCAATCTTGTGGAAGCGTGGGTTAGAAGAACGAGAATAAAAATTCTTACTTATTCACCTATTACAGCAGGTTTAAGAACCACCCAATAAAAGTAAATGGGCTCAGCCCACTCATATCAAGTTCTTATTCTCAGGTGGGAGCATTGGTGACTTTACAACAAAGTCACATGGGTCCACTTATAGAAACGTGGCCCGGTTAAACATAAAGGGAAATATAAATAAGAGATGGGAAATGAACAATGGAACAAAGGGCTTCAAGTATTTAACTTGATCTGATAAAGATTTGGGACCCTATCAGGAAGTCAAGCAGTGATCCACTTATAGGTTTCTTACCAGATCTTATAGAAATTGCGAGTTAATGGTATTCGTGGTTATTTAATGAAATCGATCTAGATTATTTTCTACTTGAACAGATGTCGTTGGTGTGACTTTTGGTGGGCTGATTGATTGCCTTTTGTTTACTGTTGAAAGATTTACAGTTCAAAACGCTTGGAATATGATACAGGTTCAGATAACCCTCAAACGCAAAATAGAGTTACTTCTAAGTGATTTTTGATGATGGATTTGTGTCCAGAAAGAAAAAAAATTCATTTTATCTGGTCTGCCGCTAACTTTTGCTTCAATAATTTAACGCCTTTGATATTTAGTTTATTAGATTTCATCCGATATTGTAATACTCAAATTTTAATGGGCTTTCTACAAAAATCTCATGTTTTGTATTTTAACATGAATGTCTATCAGCTACCACCAGAAGAAGAGCTCAAAACTGTGGTTGACAAAGTGAAAGATTTCTTTGGCGATGCGGGCAAGAATGCTAAAGAGGCTTTTGGAAGTATTACGTCCCTCCCGGAGACGACGGAGGCATCAGAACAGAATCCCGAGTCAAAAACCTGAGTAAGTTTTTTTTCGAAAAGAAAAAGGAAGATCACTGTGATCAGTGATCAATCCAAATTTGATTAAGTTATGATTGCTCCTTGACAGCTTATTTATCTCATTGGCCGGCAGTAGAAATGATTGCAACATTTTTCTAATTGAAGAACATTCGCAGTGATATCATGTTCCTGAAATGTATGCCCCTCCCAGATCAGAAATTAACGAATCTGCAGGGGGCATGCCTAAAGTGCTAGATCATCAGTTTGGATTGAATCAAAAAGTTAGATTGATTGGTCTTGATTATGATCAGATAGATCCGATCAACAGATCGGCCAGATCAAGATCAGCCTTGATCTTGGTTGGATGTGTTACCGTATAAAGATTTTACCAAATGTGCTAAAATCTATAGGTCCTAGCAAGGGCGCTTCTTTTCATCTTAAGAAGGATGTACTTCAGAATGATCATTGATTGGTCCAAGTAAAAAATCTAGTTAATTCAATCAAAAATTTCAATCTCCGTCTGTCCCCTAATCATAGGATTGGTTTGTCCATACTGTAATCTATTTATAAATAATGGATGGAAGACGTTGGTCTGGTCTAATGAGAATTGTGGCATACTGGCAGATATTCGGCTGTTTAATTCTCATATCGACTTTGCTAATTTTTTACTCTCTTGTTTGATGCAGACATGTGGAGCTGGAGGAGAGAAGCAATGACTGACCTGATTCGGGTTTCATTTCAAGATTCCATGCTATGTCATATAGTGTTTCCAAAATTGTCTATAAAAGCATACTCTGATGAACACAGATCTGGTTTCATCTGGCCTTTTTGATGCTCATTTTGAAGAACTTTGGTAATCTTTGAATTGATCAGCATGGAATTCCAGAGAGATCAATAATCCAAGGGAGATAAATAATCATGGGAAAGAAAGGTCTATCAAGTATCACAGAAATTTTTCTACAGTGGTACCAGATTTTGGCAGCCATGGTCCCTGTTGTCAGCATTAAATTTCAACAAAAAGTACCAAATAAAAGAGACTGAATTATTTACAGTAAAGCCTCTATATCTCTACGTTGGATGTTAACAGAGCTCAACAATCACGGGGAAAAATGTCTATTTGGTATCATTGAATATCTTCTGGAACGCTACCATGGGAGTTCAGTAGATAAATAATCATGGGAGGAAAAGGTCTCTATGAAGTATCATAAATAATTTATATAGAACTGTACCAGATTTTGGTGCCAATGAATTTTAACAGAAAAGGTACAAGCTACGGACCTCTCATCATGTCAGCAAATATTTCTAACATTGGAAGACAGAGTTGAAACAAAAGACTGAAAATTAGCCTTTCCAGCGCGGGTCTCGTGAGAGGCCAAGTTTCTTTAAGGTTTTGATGTAGTTTCTCATCAAGGCAAATTTGTTCGTACCCAGATGATGAAAATAGTCCCATGTGTAAATGCCGGTCTTGTGCAGATCATCGAATATTAGCCTGATCCCATAGTTCCCGACAGGCTCTGCAGACATGATGCCCACGTTCCGTCGTCCGAAGATTACCTGATTTTAATCCAAATAAATATTAATAATCATACAAGGGAGAAAGAAATCCAGTTTTCAGTACAGGAATGTTAGAAGAGGGAAAGAATTTTCCATTCCATTTTATATGATTCCTTATCTCCATGCCATTTGGATAGGCAGACCAACTTTCACAAAAAAAAGAGCCACCAAACTTGAAAATCAAAACACTATTATTTATCATGGATGATGATGACGAGAGGACGACATTATTGCCCTTGTCATTTGTCTGAGCCTAGATAACAATGACAATGACGATACGACATTGCCTTTCGAGTGTTGGTATGGATGACGATGACAAGTATAATGATAAGTATGATGATCTTCTGAGTACAAATGTAGTATAGATAAAACTATTTATTTCCCACAGGCCTGATCCAAGAAGACAACGGCGATGATGACTCGTCATCATTTATCAAATGCTTGTGCGGATGATGATGAGAATGATGACGACGATGATATTGATAATGGGAGGACAGACATAATCTACATAATATTTTTTCCCTAAATGAGACTATGCCAATCTGCACTTCCTCTCTCTCAAGTGAGCTCATCGCCGTCATCATCATCGCTCGCATCTGGTTATGGATGACGATGTCAACTAGTCATCGCAGAGGTAAAGTGGTTCAATCCAATGAAAAAGGCCACAAATTTCACAAAAGCAATTTGAATTTCATATCAAAACTGTCCCCCATGATTTTGCAACCGCTAATCCATCACAGATGTATGGAAATCATTGATGTTCATACAGTAAAACATGATCAAGAGATATAATTCCACTTGTTTAGTCAAATTAATTTCACCTTCTCCCCCATAACTGACCGAATCTTGCTGTTGGCGGCTGGGCTGTAGACTCTTAAAAACTCTGCGGATAGTTTGAATGCATCGCCATCAGAGAGTTCGACCTCAACCTGAAATCGAAACATTCCAACGACTTATCTAACGTGAGCTGCAAAGGCTGAATTTATGAAATATATGCCGATCGAAAAACTCAAATGGCACAACCAGAACAAAATATGCAATCAATCTAGAAATACATGAAGATTCCGAAGATTGATTTCACGGAAAATTTATTAGGACAAAGAACAACGACGTTATCTGGAACTCATCACCACATCGAAATTAGAATTACTGACCAGAAAAAAATTCGAATGACGATTTTATTCGGATTTTTCAGCAGAGAGGGCCAGCGATCATCCTGGCGGTGACGATTTTGGTGAAATTTGAAAATTTTGGGGCGAAAAAAAACCCTAGAAAAGCCGCTACGGAAGAAAACGGCAATGGTAATCAAACGCTAGCGGAGAAAAGGAAATCGAGGAATGGGGATTACATATTTGGGGGCGCGGAGGCATAATTTTCTTAGACGGGGAGGCTGCGAAGCCGCATTCGTGAGACATCGCCAGATTTGTCCCTTGGAGAGTGGAGCTGTCATGGAGGTGAAGCTTGGTATGTTCATCACCCTCAGCAATGGATATTAAATATTAACTAACCTTATGAAAGGGATAATGGATGATGGATGATGGATGACATATGATGGATGACACATGACGGATGACTAATGTCAGATGACAGATGACAGATGACAGATGATGGATGATGGATGATGGATGATGGATGATGGATGATGGATGATGGATGATGGATGACACATGACGGATGACCGATGACAGATGACAGATGAAAGATGATTGATGATGGATGATGGATGACATATGACAGATGACCGATGTCCCTTGGAGAGTGGAGCTGTCATGGAGGTGAAGCTTGGTATATTCGTCACCCGCAGCAATGGATATTAAATATTTACTAACCTTATGAAAGGGATAATGGATGATGGATGATGGATGATGTATGACATATGATGGATGACACATGACGGATGACAGATGACCAATGTCAGATGACAGATGATGGATGATGGATGATGGATGACATATGACAGATGACGGATGATGGATTACAATTTCAGACCGAAAGAGGCTCAAATGGCCTTATATCCACTCGCCCATTAGAAGGCATGTAAGGAGTTATATGAGACGGACTACGACACGAACGAAGGGATGATTTAAAAAGACTATTGAGCAGACCTTGCAGACAGAAATGGGTGGGGCAGCAAGGGTTTTGTTCAACTTTGTTCTGAAGTCAGGACTGACTGGTGACAGATTGGGAACCGTTCTGTTTGTCATCTGTCTACAAACTACTACGACTTTTCATAAAATACCACTTGCTCATTTGATAATGGTCTTCGCCTATCTTGGATGCTGATATCGGGTCATTTCAATTAACTAACACCACACAAATTATTGGGTTATTTCAATTAAATTTACATATCTTTAAGATTAAAATGACCAAATATGATTTTACACAAAATTATGAATTCACCTGGATTTAATGGTATTTTAAGGAATCTTCGGACATCATATTCTAAATATTAGTTTTCTGATTATGAATATCTTTAATGCATTTGTTGAGATTATATTCTTGTAGATAATAACTTTCTAAGAATGAATATATTGTATTTTATGAGTTAATTTATTTTATAAGTACTAGTTGGAACATATATTTCTAATTATTAGGACATCTAATCACTATGAAAAGGTGTCAATATGATATCGTAAATCGCGATGCCATACTGCCCAATCATTGACTGACAAGCTCTGTTTTATTTGTAGGGGTGACATGGACCAATGGAGAAAAGACAAATTTAAATCACAGTAAATGTGATTCATAGATCAAGAAAAAATGATTAAATAAATCATTTTAGAAAAGGTCAAAATTTTCCGGAGGCAGACGTGATGCACCGTAAATTATCAAAAAAGAGTGATGCTGATATGGAGTGCAGAAATGTGTCACCATTTTACGCAATCATTGGGAATCTTTTCCTCTATGACGTGAATGACACGCGTAGATGTGTCATTTAATAGGGAAAAGATAAAAAAGAAAAAAAAAGTGATTTTTTATATTTTCCTCTCCGCACGAACAACAGGTGTTCTTAGTTCGGCCGATTAGAAAAGATGATGTGATAGTACTAATGATTAAGTAATAACTGTTGAATATTCTAACTGTTAACTAGAAATAAGGGAGAGACATCACTGACGACGAGGAAAAATGGAAGGCCAAGATTGCTCCAACTTTAAAGCTTGAGCGTCGCTTTGTCTTTACTGCCTACTTCCATCCATTCATCAGATCTAAAATCATCCTTAAACTTGATTCCCACATTTTTGGTCTAATAGAAAGCTATTGAGTTTGTGAGATGCATGAATCTTGTTCTTGATGTCCTGGGTGTGTGAGAAGAAGCAACAAAGAAGAGGGGGAGCTTACATGCACTCGTAAATCGCCATGATCCTGGAGGAATGTAAGGATATACTGTAAGTATTATCATCTTCCGTTGGTTCTTCTCAACATCATCCTTAACTTAGATCGATTTCCCCCTAATGTTCTACCTCCATTACATTTGTGTACATTTTGATCATGTACTAACATTTTCATGTCATCATATCATCATCATCTCACTCATTATTCCCTTAAATGAATCACTCTTTACGTCACTCCCGTTCATTCTTGTTGTTACTGTCACTGCATCCTTGCTCTCGCTCAGTCTTCTAAAATTCTAATTATCAATATCTATTGTTTAATATAATCATCTCAAGTATAGTAGTAATCATCACTGTGTCGCCTTGTATTTCCTCATTGCTCAACTCAATATTTTTTATGTATCTCATCTCATCTCACTAATAAATATTGAAACAATAATATACCCTTAATTATTATTCCCTATGGAGACGATACTTTTTCATCACTAGCTAAATTTACTTAAGTGACTACGTGTATATATTTGTATTGCTTTAAACTAAAAAAAACAAATGGCATTAAAATCCTATTTTTGGTGCTCGTCATTAAGTTGTTCATGCTTCCATCATCTATACATATTCACACAATCCTCAACATATTGAATCTCCTCCATCTCGATGAGCGATATTGTCATTGTACCTTCATCAACTATGTTGTTCCATTCGCATCAAGAGTGGACGGAAGCCAAGGATAGAAGGGAAAAATTATGGTCCATGAAAAAAAATTTCAAAGTCTTCTCATATTTTTCCTGAGCTTATCAGGGATTGATATATTCCAATTGATAGGCTGAGTTTCTAGCCTGTGGGGCACCAAGCTATTGCATTGTGATCTATAAGATATAAAGGAATATATCAACTCTCACATGTAACCTTTAAGGTCATCAGTTAACATGTTTTTATAATCCTTCATCCTCTTGATGATCTTTAGTATGGAAACTTGCAAGTCTTAATTGGTCATTTGAGTTAGTACTAATGTTTTAATACCTTGGCCAAGGACTTCATTGTACCTTCATCATTGAGCTATCTCCTCTTATATCAAGAGCACATGATCACATCTTGATCACTCAATATTCTTGAACTTCTTGCTGCACTACAGATAAGGCTACTTATATTTCGCGATTAATAGGTCATATTCAAAGTACAACCATCCAGCCATGATAAGCAACCATGATGTGTATCAACCTGATTGAACATTTTTTATAATAACATTCAAGGATTAATATTTTAATCAGTTCAATGATATCTTTCCATTATCTCTCATTAATTTTTCACACCAATGGTTATAGGATCAACTATACTCATCATATGACTGAGAATAAAATGATCCAACTCTAGCCAGAAATTTTGATGTCTTTCTCGAGTATCCTCTAAATTGGAATATTTAGAATACATGATTAAGTACTAATAATCTCCATATTATGATCTCATCATAACTCCTTACTCATTGCATGTATTAAAATATTCTATTATAAGAATGACACATGCATAATAGAGAATATATTTTATTAACATTTAATGAAATACTGAGTGTGTGGTTGACTTTCCAGCCAAAAGATCTTCATCAGCCATTACATCCCCGTTTTCCACTCTTTTACAAAGAGGGACATCACTTCCATACTCATTTGCAAATTGGTAAGCCTTCACAACATACCCAACTTTCATGTATCAAACGGAAGTGGCCAACAACATACATTGTTTTGTTGGTGAGAAGACAAGAGAACAGCGCAAATGGTTCCCATGGGCTGAATTTAGTTACAACATGACCTACGACTCTTCATTAAAGACTTATCCTTCAAGGATGGTCTACAACTAGGAGTGACCAATGCTCTTCTGATATGGATCTCCTCCCTAGGTGCAGAAGTGAATCAAATCCTAGACATCTGGAATCATATGTTGCATGTCTTGAAGGCAAGTCACATCCATGCTCATGCTCAATGAATAGTTTATTTTGTGACAGACATTGCAGTGACATCATCTTTGAAATGGATGATCTGGTGTACCTCAAGTTGTACCCTTATGGATGTGTAACTCTGGCCCAACAAACAATTGAGAAGTTGTGGCCTCAATACCTTGGTCACATCCTTCAGCAGGTGGGAGTAATGGTGTGTAACATGGAGTTTTCATCCCTTGTGAAAATTCACATTGTATTTCATGTCTCAGCTAGTGTTCAGCCGTTTGATATCTGTTCGGTATCCGATATCCAACGACCAATATCCGACAAATGACAAGGCAGTTTCTGATACCGGATATTGGATATTGAATGGTTATCGACATTCCTATCAATAACGCATATTGGGATGGATATCAACTGGGCTAGGGATGAGGCGGATATCGGATATTAGATATCAGAATCCGATATATGTATATTGATATCCGATATTCTGATATGTAGGTATAATTTTAAACTCCAAATCCTAATATCCCATATGGAAGAAAACAAAACTTTTGATGCATAAATATAATATGAGGTAATAATTTATTTAAAAAATTGGGTGCTATTTACCTTCAAAACATAAATTCATGTTCATTGTTGGTTTTATCTCTCTAATCATAACCTGTTGACCGACACTTTCTCTTGTTACCTATTGGTCAAAGGATTTCCTCTCTAGCCCATTGACCAATGACAGCTTCTAAGTTCCAACTTCAAACTTACAAGTTTCATCGAATAAACCTTTTTTTACACGGATTAATTTGTTGGAATATCAAAATACGATATCCAACTCGGACATCTAATATCGTCATCCATTTCGAGACATATAACGATATTGAAACATATATAATATCGGATATTGTTACTGTAGCAACCGATATATGATATCATCATTCGATATTGGGATATTGGTAAAAAAGGATATAGAAACAGAACTGTCCATACCCAATTCAGCATATGTCTGTATGTCCGGATACCGTCATCTGATATCGAGTACGGGTCATGCAAACAGTAGTCTCAGCTTTAGAAGATGTTGGGAGATGTGGATGTTGGGTTCTAGAGACCTTGATCTGGATGAACAAATCAAAATGATGCGTAGCGGACGACTTTTGCGAATCGAATGGCATCGACAAAAAACATTAAACGAAGTACCTTTGCACAAATCTGATTCATGATTTATTTGATCCCAAAGCGAGATGAGTCGAGCTGCTCAAGTGTGCAGCCTCTAGATGTATCCACGCAGTCCTTGGCACGTTGGATCTCCTCCTCTCGTTGACAAGCCACGTTCTTTCTACGTCAGCGTCGTTACGTCATCCCGATCACATCAGGGATGGAGAGGGGGTGTGGGGAGAGTAGAGAAGAAAGGGAAAGGCCCCTGAACAATTCTGGCCTGGGTGAATTTTGTTCATGGACTTCCCCTATTTATACTAAGAGGGTATTTTTCATAAAAAACGCCCAAAACTTAAGTATATCTTCCAACGTCCAAAAGACCATTTGCGTGTGAACCTCTAGGCCCATGTATCAGTCTAGTTAACGACTCCAGCGGCCCAATAACCTTTATTGGCCTTCCAAATTAATTAACTATATCATCTTATAGATTAATTAACGTCGGATCGATTTAACCTAATCAATAGGTCGAGACTCCGACACGTGGGGTGCCAAGCTACACCTCGTGTCATAGAAGATAAAAAGGAGTGTGTATCGACTCATTCATGGAACCTGTTCGTCATCAGTTACCGCGTATTTATAATCCCTCATCCACTTGATACTCCTTGGACGACTTAGGGTATGGTCAAATGTCAAACCCTAATCGATCATCCGAGTTAGTACTAATGCATTTGGAAATCATCGAAGAACTCTTCTCCGATATTTCACTGTCTTGGCCAAGGAATTCATTGCATCGTCTTCCTTGAGCTGTCACCTCTTATATCGAGGGTGGACGTTCCCATCTTGACCACTCAATCGTCTTCGTGAACTTCTTGATGTATCCAAACTAAGATCGTTTAGAATCCCATGATTAGAGACTCGTTGGCCATAGCCAAAGTACAACCTTCTGTCCACAAGACGTCTTTGGTATCTCAGGTCGAAGGACAACTTACACAACCGTGATGTGAATCAACCTGATTGACAGTTCGGTATAATACCATTCAGGGATTCGTACGGATCAATTTAGTGAACTCTTTCCACTAAAGAGCACCCACTATCTATCCTTAGTGTCACCACACTAATGGCTACGGGACCGGCCATACTCATTATATGAGTGAGGCTAGATAGTGATATTCTATCCGGATACTTCGATGTCCTTCTCGCGTATCCTTCGAATAGGAATGTTTAGAACACATGCTTAAAAACTAGTGATCTCCATATTACAATCTCATCATAATTCACTAAGTAAGATCATGTATTCATGGACTTCATTATACGCCTCACATGTGCACTATAATGAATATGTTCTATTAATGAACATGGAACGAGATGTGGAATGTATGATTGGCTTGCCAGCCACATATATTTCCGTCAGTGGATACATCACAGAAAGTACTGCCATTTCTGTGAGAATATCGTTTTTGGTTGGTTATATCGAAATCGTTGGTCCATAATTTAAACAGTTGGTATCTTTCATGTATGTACACGCAAAATGGCATCACCTCCCCCATTTTGAGGTGATATGGGAAGACACATTACATATTGAAGAACCCTTGTTTGACTTTGAACTTTTGGAAAAGTTTATTCTTCAAGGGTAGATATTTTTAGTATCCAATACTGATCTACTAGAATATGGGCCGTAAACATCTTAAAGGCCTGAGGCTAGGGGCACAGGCCTAGGCCTGCAAATACATCACAAAACCCCTATCCTAGTGATATTCCCCTTAACACAGAACAAATAGAGGGACTATCACGAGAGAAGCATTCATCCTAATAGGTCCAGGCAAAAAGGAACCAGCAAAGGAAATTCGTGAAGCTCCTTCTCTCTCCCTCACCCAGCATCTGTATCCCAATCCCAAACCTTTCCATCTTACCATGTCCTCTCTTCCTAGGTGACTCTCTCTCTAGTGACCAAACCAGTATGTAGGTGGTTTCTCTCAACCTTGAGCCTTTGCTATTTTCCTTTCCTCTACTGATGAACCTCCTTGTGTTTCTTCTTTCTATCTAGATCCCTTTAAATGTGGTGCATGCGTAATTTCCACTAGGAAAATTCATCATTTTTCAATAAATAGTGCACAGGGAAGCCACAATCTCAAATTCATTTTCCACAAGAGTGTTAAGGAAATAGTGATTCATCATCCATTCAGTACTTTCTTGTGTAGGAAGGATCAGGGAAACTACTTTTGTTTGGTGTAGTGTGGATAGGGTTTCTGGAAAAATGATAGGAAAAATTTAGATGGAGGATTCAGGACTGAATGGGTGTCCATTCATTTAAGTATTCAAACGGTTCTTCGCATTTTGATCATCATCCAAGTTATGCATCCTCACCATCCTGTCATCGGTCTCATTCCATCATTCATTTACGACGAATAATGGAGAGAGAGACAAAGTGAAAGAGAGAGGCAGAAGTACGTAGAGATAGAGTACAAGGAAGAGGTCGATAGACACAGAGAGCGAAAGAGAGAGAGAGAAAGAGAGAAAGAGAGACAGAGAGTGTGTGAGAGAAAGTGAGAGATAGAGAGATACATAGACAAAGAACAAGTGAGAGAGAAAAAGAGAGAAAGACAGAGACACATAAAGAGAGGGATGGAGAGCTAAAGAATGGGAAGATACTGGTTTTTAATGGCCTGATAATGCCAATTAATTCCAAGTATATATCTCCTTTGTAGAGATCAACATCCATTATGATGGATGATGCTTTAGGAGGGATGAAATAGGATTAAACATGCACTTCAAGATATGTTTTCATCTTCATGTTAACAAAGAAGATAACAAATGTAGCATCATCCATTATGATGGATGATGCTACATTTGTTGTCTTCTTTGTTAACCTTACTGTCAACAATCTCCATCGTCATCTTAAAAAAAATCATTATGATCATTGAAAACAACATGATTGATGATCATTATTTGCCTTGTTAATGAAAGTTAGCTTCTTTGCCAACAGCATACGAGCCATCATCATCAAAAAAATTTATTGTTAAAGACATTTTTTTGTCAATGATAGTCATCATCTTTGTCAATGATAAATGTCATTTCCATCATCGTTGAAAGATTATTGATTGTCATCATTGTCGTCAAGAAAAATTCATCCTCAGATATATTTGTCCTAGACAATAATAATTGGCATCCTTATCAATGATGAATGACGTAGTCGTCATCAATGAAAGTTGGTGTCTTCATCCTCCTAGACAATATTCATCGTCATCATCATCAATGACAGTCATTGTCCCCATCAAGAGTTGTCATCCTTATCAACAACAATCATCATTCATTTAATGAGATTTGCTATCAATGTCAACGACAATCATCATCCATGCCAGCAAGATTCATCATCTCTTAGAAATAGTTCTCATCGTCAACAGTTCATGTCCTCATCGATGTCATCAAATTTGCCTCCCTCATTGAAGACGCTTCCAAAAACTTTATCCAGAATCATTGTAAATATATTTTTTATCTTCATGAATAGTTGATCCTCCTTGATGATGCATCTTTCACCATTGTACCAGGAGTTATCATCCATTATGTAGAAAAAAACCATCATCCACAACAATTATCATCCTTCTAAACAAGCATCATCCTCCTCCACAATCATCAATCAGTGACTATCATTTGGTATGGCAGTCAACGTCCTCATCAACAACAGTGATAACCTGTATTAATTCAATATATTAAGTATGATATATGATGTATGCATATGCATCATAACTGATGTAACACGACTCCATGAAATCGTCTGCTCGGTTTGCATCACAGGGAATTGACGGATGCAATGGGGCGAATGAGTGATTCAGAGGTTAAAACAATGAATTGTACGTCGATTGTTGCCGACTAGGATGATAGACTAGAGAGATGACACAATGGGTCTAGGGGCAGGGCAGGCTCCCAATGACCCAACAGATCCACTCGAACACTGACATTGTGGGAGGCAATCACTGCCCGTATATGTTCACAGCCATCATCGATAGCAGACCTAACCCGACACCTAAGAATGAAATATCTTACTCTCACGTATCGGTTACCCCAAAGACACTAAGCTCCGCAGAGGAGCGTCGAAGATGGCACTGACGGAGATAACCAAGCTTAAAATAAGGGAAGTGGTGAGAGAGCGTGACCTGATTGTAGAGGCGCTTGATTGACAATAATACTTGGAAAACCCCGCGATAGGCAACGACATGTTCGGGATGTGATGCCCCAGACATGACGGGATGGATGACGATCCGTGACGGATGACGACATGATGAAATTTTTGTCACATCACCGTCCCATCACACATCTGAGGATTTCAGAAAAATCCATCACATTCGCGCCACCATCACGATTTGGGACATATCCGTCACTAGACGACGTCATCGTCACGTGTGACAGGAAAAAAAATCCATCCGGAGGAGAGAGAATTGGAGGGGCATATCTCAAATTATTTTTGGACAGTCCCCTTTTGAGAGCGTGAATTAATGAAGGGACTTTTCAGTAAAATGCCATGAAATCAAGTTAACGACTCCACGTAGTGAAATCTAGGACATCAAAAAGCTCAAATCTTACGATTTTTAATCTTTTTTGGTCATTTTTAAAAAGTCATCACAGCCGTCATCCGTGATGGCCGTCGTGTCTCATCACATCACACGTCCGATGCCCACAGTCACTGCCACGCCCAGTTCGTCATCCGTCACCGTCACCAACACGAGTCCCTAATTTTGTCAGGCGGAAACTTGGCTGTGAACGTCCTCTTGCGTCACGTGCTCACCCTCATTGATCCGCATGGCCGGCTTGATCTGCCCAGCCCCTCCGGCCGGATCGCTCTTCACCTCCTAGGATCAATGGTGCCCCGACTTTCATCAACGTTAGGATGATCCCCGCAGGCAGTCCTTAAGCTTTCGCCTGGTCCACATTCAACATCTGCTAATCTGTCCAACCTACAGAAATTGCCGGACTTCCCACTGGTCGAGATGCCTTGGCGGTGGTGCATGGCAACCAGTTCTTCAAGAGTGGGGCAAAATAACGGATGATGGTGTGCGGTAGTGGTTCTTCCAGCGATGATTTTAAGGATGACATGGTGAACTATTGTGATGATTCGGCCTGCAATCATCTTCTCCTCAGCTATTCTACCGAGTGATACCATAAATCTCTATATGGGAGAGGGTTTAACCTCAAAGAGAAAACATGCAATTCCAAATTTCACGATGAAGTCCAAAGAGGCCATTAGGGCAGACCATGCCTTATATGGGTAATGGTGGTTAACCTAATGAGCCCATTAGGGGAATTATTCAACGAGAGACATTCCCCTAATGGCCCAGATTAAAACAAAAGCAACACGAAAAAAGATACGGGGCCCAAAACGCGGGGGCCATTAAAGGTTCATAAAAGCAAAATGCAGAAGTAAACAAATTGCCGGACCAATCATCAAGCTGTGTACTTGAAGCTCTGGTCATTCGTATCGGCTCAGGCTCCACGACTCGGCGGCTGGCGAGCTTGAGCTGGAACTTCCCCACGGTTCGCCATCAATAACTTTATATCCAACTTTTCTTACCTACATAATCTCCCATCCATTTATTGTCATACATCATCCTCTTCTCATTTACATCATCAATCCTCTATCATCTTGGATGGATGACCAAAGATTGATGGCTGTAATGTTCCCGTCCATCTGTCCACCAACATGGAAGATGGAGAAAAATGGATTCGGATGGAATGAATGAAAAACTTGCTGGAAATATATGTGGCATACATGCCACTTGCACATTCCGCATCACATACAATACTCATTGGTAAATTATATATTTGCAATAATGCACACACGGTGCTGATAGTTGAAATATATGAATACATGCAATGACTAATCTTTAAACAAATATTCTAGATATTCTTATTTGAATTATACTCAAGAAGGACATCAACAAATCCAAATAGTATAACACTGTTATATCCCACTTATACGATGATTGTGGCCAATGATATAGTTATTAGTGTGGAGACATTTATGATAGATAGAGTGGGTGATCCTTGGGGAAAGAGTTAACTAAATTGATATATGAATCCCTAAATGGTATTATACCTATCTTAAGTCAGGTTGATTCATGTTAAGGTTGTGTAAGTCATTCGTAAACCTCATACACCAAAAACGCCTTGTAGATGGATGGTTATGTTTTAACCATGATCTACAGGTCTCTATTTAGAGAATCCCAAAATGTCCTAACTCGGATGCAGCAACAAGTCCATGAGGGTGATTGTGTAGTCAATACTCAAGAAAGATGTTGTAGTTAATTCTTTGGCGAGGTTGGTGGAAATATCAAAGGCGTTCTCTAATGATTTCATCATGCATCAGTACTAACATGAATTACCTGTCAGAGTTTGACGGTTAACCATATCCTAAGTCATTCAAGAGTCTCGCCCGGATGAGAGATTTACATCAATCGATGACAATAAAAGTTACATGCAAGAGTTGACACTCTTTTGTATCTTCTCTAGGACACGAGGTGTAGCTGGGCACCCCACAGGTTAGTGTCTTAACCAATTTATTAGGTAAAATTGATGCTTGATTAATTAATCTATATGTAATATAGGTATGTAATAAATCCACTCATTAAATGTTAATGGGCCATCAAAGTTATTAACTAGACTGATAAATGGGCGTAGAGGGTCACCCACACTCAAGGTTTTGGATCTTGGTGGATATAATCTATGTTTAGAGACTTTTATTAATTGTTCACAAGTACGCGGACTTTTGTGAAAAATTCCTACGGAAAAATTTCTCAAATAGTATTAACGCAGAATTTTAAGAACTCATTAAAAACCCCTGAGAGTCAGATTGAGTGCCCCCCTCTTTCTTGTCTTACTCTTCCTAAGTGTTAGATCTAGTGGAGACTAGATAGAGGGAAAATTGGATTTTTAACAGCTCAGTTCGAAGAAAGAATAAAAGTTTCAATGCTCCCTAAATTTCTAGAGGCTGAGCATCTGAATGTCTTAGATACTCAAGGAACCAAGAAATCATGGATTCAATTGGTCCAAAGGTGTTTTATTTTATTTTCCTACGATTTCGGTTTTCAGATCTGTCTTTCATTTGATATTCCAATACGCAATCAAGTTCAGATCATGTTGATCAAGGCACAAAATTCCCAGCAGAATGGTCATCAGTCCACAAGGCCTAAGGGTGGACATGGCCAGAAGGTCAATTAGATGGTAGACTGAATGATTAAAGGAAGAGAGATGGTGCAACAAAGCGAGAGAGATAGCAATGGGCACGTGACATGTTGCTGAAGATACGGGCAGTTTGCTAGCTATAGGTGACAACGGCTACTAGGAGTTAATTGTGTTAAAAAATTACTACCCAAGGATGGATTCTGTATTGCTTTTTTTCATCACATTATATTTTAGGCGATAAGTCAAAAAGGAAAACAGAAAGCTCCTGGACGTGGGGGGAATATCAATCATGATTTCGTCCGATAGACACGTGTGAGTTTAGAACTCAGAAAAGTCAACCTCAAATAAGTTACCTTTCATAGATTCTTTTAAATTCAGTTCAAGTAGAGGGTATGCTGAAAATTGTTTATCACTCAAAGAAGTCAAAACAAAACCGAAGAAAAGTAAGAGAACAGGAGCCCCCAGAACGGTCAACGGAATCAAGACCGAGCTTTCTTTCTTGATTTCCCACGACCCGCTTTCGCAGCAGCCGCAGCCACGGAACCGGCGGCAGGGCCGGGGGCAGAGTTCCCGGCGCCCCCTTCTTTGGCAGGCGGCGCCACGGCACCTTGCGAGCCCCTCACCTGGTGACGCTTGTCTTTCTTCTTAGGCCGATAGCTGGACCTCTCCCTCCTCGGCAGCCACCTCTCCGGGTCTGGGGGGGGCCCGGGATTCGCAGGGTCAAACCCCTTGGGAAACCTCGTCTTCCTCTTCCTCTTCTTCATCTTCTTCTTCTTCTCCTCCGGCGGCGCCGCTACCGGGGCTTGCCCCTTCGCTCGGCGCTTCTCGAGTTCCTCGACGCGGACAGCGGGCAGCCCCCGTAGCGGCCGCAGCCGCCTCTCGTAGCCCGCCGCCTTCTCCGGGTTCAACCACGCAGACGCTCTCACTAAAGCAGCCAATGCGGCCACCGGGGGGCTCGTCCAGCCCGCGAGGGCGGAGTCTAGAACTGCGGCAGCAGCAGCCGGGTCCCCAGCCCGGTCCAGGAGGCCCGCCAGCGTGGCCGCGGCCGCGGGCGCGTGCTGCAAGCCAGGGACTCGAGCCAGGGACTCGGCTGCCACCCTGGCATGACCGGCAACAGCGGCAATCTGAGCTCGGACAAGAAGGACTGGCCCGGCCCTGTCCCCGGCCTGTTCCGCAAAGTTTGCGAGAGCCTCCTCGGCCTTCTGCACGTTCTTCGCCCGCACGTGGACTGCTGCCTGGAGCAGCGCCACCGTAGCGCTCTCCGGCTGGGCCGAAGAGAGCCACGTCACCATATCTTGGGCCTGTCACGAGGGGCTTTGAATTTAATTATATATTTTTTTGGGAGAGGAGAGGTAAGAGGAGAGAAAAACCTGGTCCAATTTGTTGGCCTGCAGGAGGAGGAGGACCCGGTTGGCGTAAACGGCTTCCTTCTGCCGCGGGAAAAGGTTGGATTTGAGGCCGTCGGCAAACTCGAAGTGGCCCTTGGCGCCGTCTTTCTTTACCAGCTGGTCGAGCTTTCGGAGACCATCAGAGACGTCCTTGCCACCCTTCAAGGCTATTAGGTTGTTTGTGGCCACGGCGACCGACGAAGCATCTGCCAGCTTTCTGGCAACCACATCTGAGTATGCCTGAAGGGCTTCATCCGTCTGGCCTTGCAACTGGAAAAAAAAATGAAGAAATTTTTTGGTAGTTCAAAACGAACGATTGGACGTGGAAATATTTTCCGAATTCATCAGTAAATGGATTAGATTAAGCATAATGGTGAATTAAGGACAAATCAACAGGGATCTAAGGGTTTGCTTTAAAAATTTGATCAATTTATATTTAATTCAATCCATTAAATGATGAACAAGGGAAATGCTATGCTTAATTTAATCCACTAACTGATAGTTGTTAAAAAATCAATTAAATGTCAAAAGATTTTCATAATTAATTGATTCTATTAAGAAACATGGGGAAATAAGGATTAAGTCCTCAATGAACTGCGGGTTGACATTTTTGAAACTCAAACATATTGGATGAGTGGAACGAGAATAGAGGGAAAATGGAAAAGAAGAGGACAGAAAGAAAGCACCCAGCTGAAATTGGATGAAAATCAGTTGAGATCAAGAAATATTTATAGATTTGGGGAGATCGGCAGAAATTGGGAAGAAATTCGATCAGTTCAACAGATCGAATACAAAACGAATATATCGAGGCCTTGGTATTTTCATATTAATGGGTTGAATATAACGGTGAATTAGGGTCAAATCACAGGGTGTCAAGGTCTGACATCTAAAATTCAATGAAAGAGGGGTAATAAGAAAGGGGGAGGATAGAGTAAAAGATCAATCGAATCTACTCTAACAGATATTGGATGAAAATCGTCGTGGAAAAAGATGGAGGATAGAGTAAAAGAATAATGGGGTCTACTCCAACAGACATTGGACGAAAATCGTCATAGAAAGAGGGGAATTCGGGGAAGTTTTCGGAAAAAAATTGCAGAAATTCATTAGATTTAACCGTAATCTATAACAATATTAACTTATTTTTTTCTTTCAAAAAAAATGTTAACTTATTTTTTAAAAATTAACTTTATTAACTCTTGGATGGTTATAATCATCACCTGCTGAACGTAGGCAAGCTGGACAGTAATTGGGGCAAGTTCGCTTTCCATCTCGTCATCCAAGATATCATCCTCCATTAACGTCTCTTGGCCAATCCTGACAAAAACGACCACATTTCAGAGCAACCGTAGATTTTCACAGATATTTGTGAAGCTTTCCAAAAGTTTGATTCATATTATGGAGGATCCAAAGATGAATTTACTACAAGTGATTGGCCACAAAGATTCGCTTGAGGACCTGTTTCTACATATATAAAGATGAATTTACTACAAGAACGGAATCTCAGGTGGAAGTTCTTGAAAAGAACTTGGATTCAATATTTGCTCTGCTTTCAAATATTTAAGGATGAATTTATAGCAAGAACTGAATTTCAGGTAACCGCAAATGGAAATTACATTCTAAATTGAGTAAGAAAAATACGTGACATTCTTTTTTATACTTTTGAGAATTTTTAGGATACGAAGTCCAAAGGACTAATGACACTGTTGTGAGCAGAAACCAAAACATACAAATCGAGGACAGTTCTGTATATGAATTGAAAATTTATACCTTCGAGCCGAAAGCAACATCCGTTCAGCATCTGAGTACTGTTTTTTTTCAATCAAAGAGCATGCAGAGTTGTAAGCCAGCTCGAAGCTGCTGGATGGTTTGATCTTGAGGGCATCCATCGTTTTCTCCACGTCCGGAGACCTTCCCGCAGAAATAAGGGCAGCTATCATATTTGTTTTCATATCCAGTGAGTCGATCTTGAGCTTCCGAAGTTTTTCATAGATCTCCACGCAGGCTTCCATTCTACCCAGCCGGTATAGGATCTGGGCTTCCAACTGGAGAATGATCGCAGTTTTTTCCATTGATTGCAGAGCTTCCAGGGCTTCATTCAGCTTGTTCTGCCTGTACAGGCAATAAGCCTATTGTGGGGAATAAAATTCAGGGTAAATAAAAGTCCATTTACTGGGACAAGAGGTAAATAAATGCCTATCTTTATGCATTAAAGAAGTCAACAACAAGCCTAGCCCCAACTTGAGGGAAAAGGATACTCAGCAAGTAAGAATTCAAGGCTGCTGGAAACTTAGGTAAGATTCTGCACGGCTAGGGTTGGAATCAGTTGATCAGCTCAGGCCCCGACCCCGCCCAAACTTGACCCAACCAACCATTGGATTGGTCAATATAAGGTTTTGTTGGATCGGTAGATGGACAATCTTTCCTCCTCCAAACCAGCCCTTGGATGAACAAGAGGAGAGATAAAGAGACCCAAGAAGGAAAAACAGAAAACACAACTTGTTGATAGAAACTAGATCAGTTCCCTTGTATCCCTTATATAATGGGATACAAGTGGGATTACATGTAACAGTAACATATAAAAGGAAATAACATTAAAGGAAATGACAATACAGGAAAATATCAAATAAAGGAAATAGTTAGCTGACAGGTTCCAATAGTGTCGGTCCCGACCGGACCAGCAACCTACCTCGGCATCAGGTCAAGCCAAATGATCTCATAATGTAACTACTTATACATGTTATTAGCATCAATTCCTAATGTTATATGCATATATTTCTTAAGTAGGGTACCTTGAACCAAACCTCTGACCCTGTCAATCCAAATGAATAAGTGGACTAACCAAGACAATAGAATCAGGTGACTCAATCCCGAACCCAGCCTCCTGGACTGGTCGGGTTAGTCGAATGAAGGATCATGTCACACCAGCCCACCCAGCCCAGGTTGGCCTGCCTTTTTAGTTGGGTTAGTTGACCTAAGGGTACAGTTGGATTGGGCAACCTGAACCAAGATCGATCTGACCCCAGGTTGACCCAACATCTGATGCTAATATAATTGGATCGATCGACTGAACCAAGATCGATCGACCTGCCCTCTTGTTTGGGTCTGGTCAGTTGACCCAGTCTCCCAAGTAACATAAACAGGCCAACCTCTAGGGAGGTTCACTACAATTGGATGACTTGGGAACTCAAAACATGCTCACTGTTAGATAGCCATTTTATCTTTAATTTCTATGTTACTGCATTTTGTTGTAAGTGAGCCACATTTTATAAGTGGTTCACCTCTCCATTTCGTTATGTTCCCATTCGAGTGAACTTCATCCCATTTTTGTATTTCGTAAGTCCTTTATTCTCACACGAGAGGGTGAATGACATAAATGACTCATGTGAGTGGTCAATTATATCACACGTGGAGAATAAGTGACTAACCTGTGATTGGGCCTTGGCCCATAATGTAAAAGACCCTGTACTTCAACCGGGAACCCTAATTCAGTTAGTATAACGTTTATTTCGAAACCCTAAAATGCGCTTGGGGTGGCTGGAGGCTCTGGAAGGGGCGTTCTTCATCTCCATTGGGGATTTCTAACAATGCTTTAAAATCTTAAAACTTCCCTTTATAACTTTCTAATATTTATAAAATAACCATTTAGCCGAGAGAGAACAGAAGCGATAAGTGATTATTTTTTAAAGCAATAAAACAACGGGGTGTATCAGATTTGAGTCTTCGTTCGCTCGAGCTGTATGGGGATCAAAGAAGCTCCAGGGGGTGGATGTGGCTTCTGATAAGGCCTGCAGGGACTCCATCAGGGGAGGCACAGGCAGGGAAAGGCTCCTTGCGGTGTTATGGGTGATATGTCAACATTGTAATGAGGTTGTATTGCAAGCACAGGCCGTCTCACTGGTTTCGGAGGGGTTGAAGAGTGGTAAGAGGGTCAATTATGGCCTTTCATGTATTTCGCATTACTATATATATTCAGCTATAGGTTGGTCACCGATCTCCATTGATCTTTGCTCTTTTTCCTAAGAAAACATCATATTCCGCGAGCTCCTAAATTTTGTACATGAATAATTGATGGAAAGTTGAGAAAAGAATATTGAAGCCAGGATAAGAGCAGAGATCAATACCAAGATCAAGTTGGATGAACACGACAAGGAACAAAGGTTGGGTACAAAACATAATATTGTGCCTTAAGAAGCAAGACATGATGTATCCGGTATGGATCAAGGTTTTTTTCTCAAATGCGTCTGCAACCTAGATCAGAAAACGTGAATGAATAAATATCCTACTTGAACTTTAGAGAATAAATATTACGTGTGAGCCTCGGGAAATTTTGAGTAATTCTCCAAAAAGAATGAAATGTAAGGCTGAAATCCCCTGATCTAACCTTGTAGAAGCCAAAGTCGGCTGTCGATCCCTTAGCTGCTTCGGTATTGATGCACAATAGCGCACGATCAATGGAGTCTGCCTTAATCAAAGCCACAATCTTACAGCGGAGGGCATCCTCGTCTCCAGGCGACGCCGCCAATACTAGACCAGAAATGCAAGTTTGAGGAAAAACTATAGTATCCCGAAATCGAGCAGAAAATCCATCGCCGCAGGAAATCAGAAGAGAAACACGAAAATGTCCAAACCACACATCGATCTGAGACGTTAGGACGCCAGCATTAGAACTGAAATACAAATTTGAGGAGAAAACTGAATTACCTCGAAATCCGACAGAAAAAGGCATCCGCAAAAGGTTAATCAGAAGAGAAACTCGAATAAAAGCTCATCACAGCTCGATCTGCCACCACATCCGTCATAAATAGAACAGAAATGCAACTTCATTAAAAAAACTGTATCATGGAAGAAAATTTGACCAAAAAACTATCCACAGCCGGGAAATCAGAGGAGAAACACAAAAATCGTCCAAACCACACCTCGATCTACGACCTTACTACGCCAGTCCAAGAACAGAAACGCGAATTTGAGGAGAAAATTGAGATACTTGCGAAATCCGACCGAAAAATCCACCAAAGCAGTTCAATCAGAAGAGAAATGTGAAAATAAGCTCATCGCACCTCGATCCGCGACCTTCTCAACCAGAAACAGTTCAGAAATGCAAGTTAATGGAGAAAACTTGATCTTAACCGAAAATGTTAGAGAAAAAAACTGAACAATCCCGAAATTCGACCAAAAAACAGGAAAATCATCCCCTCGCACCTTGATCTGCGACCTTAGCCACCTTCTCGAACTCCATAGCCTTGACGTGGCGCTGAAGCGTGGAGAAAAGCTCTTCCACAGGGACGGCGGCCGGCGCCGCCGCCGCTGGCGGCAGCGGCTTCGTCTTCCCCTTCGGAGGCATTGCGAATGAATCAATCCTCACCTTCCAAAAATCACTTTATAGTAATCCTTCCGCTTAGTCCTTTTAGACGGATGACGGATGCCGTTTTGGACGAACGGACTTCCGTTCAGTCATCCGTCCACACCATTTCAGTTAGGGTTCCACAGTCCTGGTCCCGGTCTGGTCCTACTTTTAGCAAGGACCTAAACCTTACCTAAGGATTGGTCCGGTTCGGGCCATCATGATTAGATCATGTTGACTTGTCAAAGTCGAAGAACAAATGGCACGATAAAAAAAATTTGGTGTGGACTTCTTATCAAAGGGAAAATGTGTAGCAAAGTCACATATAAAGCCCATCTTGAAAAATGAAAAGAAGAATAAAATTGGGAGATTATAAATGCATAATTAAGCATCAGGGAGTTGTATATCTACTATGTTTGAGCTTTAAATATATTTGTCGAAGAATTTCACCAACATTCGATTTAATGGTTTGTACTTAGCTTGGCCCAAAATGAGCCCACTAGCATGAATCGTGGGCCCAATAAATATCTACCACAGAATTTTAATTCAGGCAAGGTAGATTGAAGTGCTTTGTAGCAATTAAATAAGATTTACCATTTAACTGGGAGACACATAAGTGCGTAATTAAGCAATAGGGAGTTGTATACCACTATGTTTGAGCATTAAATCAAAGAATTTTACCAACATTCTATGAATGGTTTGTACGGCTTGAATCGCGGGCCCAATAAATATCCACCACAGAACTTTAATTCAGGCAAGGTAGATCGAAGCGCTTTGTTGCAATTAAATAAGATTTACCATTTAACTGGGAGACACATAAATGCGTAGTTAAGCAATAGGGAGTTGTATACATACTATGTTTGAGCATTAAATCGAAGAAGTTCACCAACATTCTATGAATGGTTTGTACGGCATGAATCGCAGGCTCCAAATATCCACCACAGAACTTTAATTCAGGCAAGGTAGATTGAAGCGCTTTGTAGCAATTGAAATTACATCAAAAGTATTTATACTGTTTTTCTTTTTTAACATGGGATAATGGATGCTAATCTTTTAAGCTGGTATGAGGATATCAACATTCAATGTCAGAATTTGACATCTGATATCGAATTTGATATATGTTACTGGCATCTACCACATCCAGAGCCCAACTATATATGTCCCAATATCAAGTATTGGATGGACATTCATTGATGCAGGATGACTAGGGGAGATCAGGTAGGAAAGACTATCTAGTGTAGGGTGGGATAAATCAGACCACAATTCACACGATCCAATTCGAAGATTTAAGTCCGGTGTAAATACTGATGGTGCAGCCCCTTTCCTCGTTCGAGGGCGGGAGTACTGTCTTAAAACCTACGTGGTAAAAACAAAGCAACAATTTTAATAAATCGAACGGTCGATCGCTACAATATTCAAAGGCCTAATCAACTAATCTCTAGAAGATTCAAAATCAAAATCAGATAATCCGACGGCGGTGGAAAAACAATCGAGGAATGCTGGATGAAGAACACCGACACCAAAGAGGATAGAATTTACCTTGGCACTAGAGCAGTGCACCGTGGCGGTGCGGGTAATTCTCAACGCGTCGTTGGTGGGGGCGAGTGATGTGCGCTTCGACTGGGTGTCGCGGATCCAACTACCGGGTCAGTTGGGGCTAAGAGGGGAGTCAGCCCCTTGCAGGGTTTGGGGCAGCACCCCAAAACCTAAACGGTATGTGCAGCGACGAGTGGCTGCGTGGGCGACTTGGGTTAGGCAATTGCTATGGCCAAGCAATGGGCTATGGTGCTAGTGGTTGCAAGTGGTGGCAGACAGGGCAGGAGGCGGCGCTCGGTGCGCAGACAGGTGGCCATCCGCGCGCCGGGCGCGGGCAGGCGGCGGTGCAAGGGGCGGTTGTGCGGGCGGGCAGTTGTGCGTGCGGCAGGTGCGGGCGGGCGACCGTGTGTGCGACAGGCACGGGCGGGGGCAGACAGGGTGATGTGATACGTTGTCGGCTGGGATCGAGCGTCACATATTACAACACAGGGAAACGATGAGTATGGACAATGCAAAATGATATGGTGTGAATTTTAAGATTGAACGACAAGTACGAAAAGAAGAGCTATCAAGTTGAACGATCAATTAAAATCGACGAAGATCGATTGAGTGACAATCGACTCCTCAATGTCCCTTTGGACCAACTAGACGCTACAATATGAGAGGTAAAGTCAATTACCCGTCGGCGTCCAATCCTCAGTAAACTACTAGTGTTTTACCACAAGAAAAGTTCCTATCTCTCACTAGGGTGAGCTATGTTCAAATCATCAAGGATAATCCTAACTCTCGGAGGCACGAAACGCAATTCAACAATACTGTAACAATTAACTGATCAGCGAACGTAGGGGATGACGATAGAATCTGATGGCAATATTCGTCGATGATGCAACAAGACCGTAAGGTAAGACTCAAGCAAGGAGCAAGGCACCGGCAAGGCGTGGAGTGGGACAGAACGCTGGGCACGGCCAGAGCTCGAGCGCGGGCGGGCACTAGCGACTGGCAGGAGCGGCGTGCACGGCAGAGGTTGGGCGCGCGGCAGAGGTGGGCGTGTGGGTTCGCAGTGGACGCGGTGCGGCAAGGGGCGCCGGTGCGCAGCGGTTGGAGGCGCGCATGGCCAAGGTTGGCCGCGTGGCAAGTGCACTGAAGAGGACAGGCGCGCGGCGATCTCAGGCACGGCAGGGCGCCGGCGCGCCACAGGCGCAGGCGCGCGCGCGGTAGAACGTGCATGCGTGGGCCTAGTGGGCGTGGGCAGAACGCCGGCATGTGGTGGGCGCAGGCGAACGTGGCGGATTGCTTGTGCGCAGCAAGATGCTGGCGCACTGGCTGATCCGGGCATGGGCACAAAGACTAGTCACGATGCGCGTGAGACAACATGGTAGCCTCTCAAGAACGTCGATGAGGGCGACGGTGGGGCGGCAGACCGACGGCGTTCCAGGAGGGGTGACGATCAGTCGGCTATGCAGGCGAAGAAGGCAATGGCGAATCACACTGCTCCAAGATTACTCCCAAGAAGGCTTCTTGGTCGATTCTTCAAGCAATAACCAATCAAGAAATGGTGATTCTTGATGGGAAGATGACGAACAAGCAATGACACAACGGGGCCGATGGCGACGTTCCACGGAATCTCAACGTGGAGAGGTGGCCACGATCTTCCCACAATTTAACTAAAAGAACTATCTATGACTGGAAAGAATGAAACTAAGAAGAAACTCAAACTTGTGCGCGCTGCGGGCGAGGACGAGCGGCCGTGCGCCCGGCGGGCGCGAGCGGCAGCTGTGCGCGCGGCAAACGCGGCCAGGTGGCTGTGCGGGCGCAGGAGGGCAAGTGGTATTCTCTCAAGGTGGCGACAATGGCAAGAGGCAGCGTCGGCGGCTCAAAAGGGGCAAACTTCCTTTAGAAGAAGAGACTTCAATTGCAAAAGAAATTCACCGAGTTTTTCTTACAACATTGGCCTATGACGGTTGAGATCGTGCCACGTGGCATCACATAATCAATTCCTTGACATTTTGCATCAATTCATTGATATTTTACATATGTCCCTCTGCTTTCTCTCTCCTCCATATTTCTTTAAAAAACTTTGAAAAGTATATTAAAAATTACAAATGTGATTTTTTTCGTCCGGGACAAGGGACGGGACGGGTTTTCTCCGGACAGGGCGAAACTGGGAAAGTCGGGACATGGAGGATTTTTTTCTTCAATGGCCGTATCCCTGGATGGGATGGTTTGGACTACGTTGAAATATCTGGATATGGGACACAACGATCTTCGTCCGTACCGTCCATCGTCCACGTCCCGGACGATCCGGAACTATAACTAACAGTAGCTAGAGGGAACAGGCAGCTGGACTATTATAGGATCATTAAACGGAACGGGACGGAATATCTTCGAAGGCTTCATTTACATCGTCGTTCCGAGGACGGACGGATGACGGGTGGTATACCGGCGTATTCCCTGTCATTCGTTGACGAGAACGGACAACGTCAACGCTAGCGCCGAAGGAAGGATATGAGAGCAAATAAATGGTAAAACGGTGGAAACAGCAAATAGCCGAAGAAATTTAGAGAGAGAAGAAACGACTTAGGGCCCTCAAACCCTTCACTCCAATGCTTCTTCTTCGCAAGAGAGTGGATTGCGATCTCAAGAGGAGGTGTGATCCGCGGAATCAGGAGTAATGTAGCGAATTTGCGAAAGGCAATCCCTTTTTTCTTCTCCGGAATTCTTCATTTTCATGGGAGACTGATCTCTCAGGTATTTTCCATCTCTTTTTTGACCTTAAATTCATGTCTCGCCGCTGGACGATGGCTTTATCCTAGAGAAAGTAAGCTCACTTTTGTGATTAGGTTTCCTCTGATAATTTAAATTTTCTCCGAAAATCCTCTCGCCGTGATGAATGTATAGGCAAATTTCCGCTCATAATCTGATAATTTCTTCGAAGAATCTAAAAATTTCTCCGAAAATCCTATTGCAATGATGATTTGATAGATCTAACCTGATAATCCTTTTGCACGGATGATTAGACAGACTTCCGCGGATAGTAAATAATTCAACCGAAATTTCTCTTGCCATGATGATTAATTAGATTTCCTCTGATAATCTAAAATTATCTGCGTAAATCCTCTTCCGATGATGATTATGCTGATTTCCAATGATTATCTAACACTTTTTTTCCGAAATTCTTCTTTGAAGGATGATTAGACAGATTTCCTCTGTTAATCTAATAGTTTCTCTGAAATTCCTCTTGCCATGATGATTAAACATATTTCCCCTGGTAATGTAGCAGTTTCTCCTAAATTCCTCTTGCAGGGATGTTTAAACATATTTCCTCTGATCGTCTAACAGTTTCTCTAAAATTCCTGCAAATTTTTTTATATTTCCGCTGATAATCTTACAATTTCTCTGAAAATCGTCTTGGAAGTATGGCTAGACAGATTCCCTCTGATAATCTAACAATATCTCTGAAATTCATCTTGTCAGCATGATTAAACAGATACTCGGGCGTCTTCCACGGAAGTCGTCCAAGTCAGAGCATCGAGACGCTACAATCGTGATTGAAAATTCCTCAAATGGCAGCCTGATTAGTTCTAGGAGTGTCCCTCAATTGCATAATTTGAGCTCGGATCATGCTATCTATAAACATAATGTCAGCTATGATTCCCCGCTACCTGGATTCAGGCAAGTGCCGAGCTCGGAGAGGCAGAATCTCTTCATCGAGAAGCTCAATCTCTGCTGTGTGATGTTTGATTTCTCGGACCCGTCGAAGAACTTGAAGGAGAAGGAGATCAAACGGCAGACTCTCCTTGAGCTGGTGGATTATGTCAGTTCAACCAATTTAAATTTCTCCGAAGTGGTTATGCAAGAGATTACTAGAACAGTTTCCTTGAATATCTTCAGACCCCTCACCTCCCCACCTCGAGAAAACAAGATTTTGGACTCCTTCGATGGGGAAGAAGAGGAATCCGCTATGGATCCGGCGTGGCCGCACTTGCAGATTGTGTATGAGCTGCTTCTCAGGTTTGTGACATCCCCCCAGACGGAATCAAAGCTTGCAAAACGACACATAGATCACTCTTTTGTGCTTCAGTTGCTTGATCTCTTTGATTCAGAGGATCCCAGGGAGAGGGAGTATCTCAAGACAATCCTTCACCGCATCTATGGGAAGTTCATGGTGCATCGACCCTTCATCAGGAAGGCCATAAACAACATTTTCTACAGGTTCATATTTGAGACAGAGAAGCATAATGGAATTGCAGAGCTTCTTGAGATCTTGGGAAGCATCATCAATGGGTTTGCTCTGCCGCTCAAGGAAGAACATAAGCTGTTCTTGGTGAGGGCGCTTATCCCTCTGCATAAGCCCAAGTGCATTCCCTTGTACTACCAGCAGCTTGCTTACTGCATTGCCCAGTTTGTGGAGAAGGATGGGAAGCTCGCGGAGACTGTTATTGGGGGCCTTTTGAAATGTTGGCCTTTGACAAATAGCTCAAAGGAGGTGATGTTCTTGGGGGAGATCGAGGAGGTGCTGGAGGTGACTCAGCCTGCCGAGTTCCAGCGCTGTGTGGTGCCTCTTTTCTCTCGGATCGCCCGCTGCTTGAACAGCTCCCACTTCCAGGTATTTAATTTTTTTTCAAATTTTCTTGGGTATTTGCGTCAAGTAATTTCCTAACTTCCGAGTTAACACATCATTTTTTATTATGATCGAAGGAAAATATTATTTACTAGAGAGGTATGTGAATCAAATCTCGATATTATTCCTTTATCATAGCAACTCAGTCTTTGATAAATAAGAAAGATCATTCCCCTAGTTGGAATTTATTCATTTGGAATCTGGGTTCTTCAACTTTTACTTATTTACTTACTTTTTGGGTTGATTTCCGCTGCTCAAACATTCTATTTTTTCAATTTTCGTGGGATAATTACATCAATTAAACACCTATGGGCGTACGCGAGGACATCCTCTGATGTGTTGTGCAAGTTTGGAATTTTAACATATACATGGTCAATATTCTTGCCATTTAAATTAATGATGGATGCGGAGCCAGTCTGAAATTCGTTTTCTGATATTTTTGCATAATTTGGTGTCGATAATTGATTTGTGATAATCGTCGGCAAAATATTTGATAAAATCAAATGATTATCTATCTTTTCAAAAGTGTAATTAGCAGTAAAATTGTTGGTTTTCTTTCACCGTTACATCAATTTGTTATCCTCAAAAAGTAATCCGAGGTCTTCAGATGCGTTTCAACTTTTATCATGACCATGCTCGTTATTCATGCTTTTGAATTAATTCATGGACTTCCCAATCCATAGATTCGTGAGTTTGTCTTTGTATTATGAATAACTTCTTTGGCCTGTCGTCAAATAATGCATTGGGAAGGAATAGGACTCTTGTTTCTTGCTTGGTGATAACAGGTTGCAGAGAGGGGATTGTTCCTGTAGAACAGATATTCGGTTTATTTCATTTTATTTTTCACAATTTTATCAACTAATAACCTTGGAAAGTCGTCGTGCTTTTAAATTCATTCATGGACTGCCCGCCACTTCTAATATATTGCTTTTTTCATGTTTATTAGTTATGTCATAGAGTTTTTTCTATGTTCTTTATTTTGGGAGGTTTTTGGGTGCTCGTTATTTGTAT
This sequence comes from Wolffia australiana, assembly GCF_029677425.1. NCBI lineage: Eukaryota > Viridiplantae > Streptophyta > Magnoliopsida > Alismatales > Araceae > Wolffia > Wolffia australiana. The sequence goes on along the minus strand of NC_135847.1, from coordinate 6,462,255 downwards.
CCTGTGAACAGCAAGTTGCAGAAAGGGAACTGTTCCTATTGAACAGATATTCTGTATTTTTTCAGTTTTTTTGCACAGTTTCGTTGATTTTTTCAGTTTTTTTGTACAGTTAGATCGATTTTTTCAGTTTGTGCTCGTTCTTTTTTCATTTTTTTTGAAAAAATAATCATGTCTTCATATGAATTCGTGGATCTCCCTCCCACTTCTGTTATATCAGTTTTGGATTTTATTTTTATTTTTATTATGAAGGTTCTTGGACTGCAGTTATTTCTACCTGGTCAAGGGCAGGGTGCAGAAAGGGCATCGCTCTTAGTCTGAAAACTTTCGGTTTTCTTTCAAAATCTCATCAATTAGTCATCTCCAAGAATAATCATTTTTATATGGATTCATGAACCTCCCGCTTACCTTTTTAATCAGTTTGTAGGTGCTTCTGGGTGTTCAATATGTATACCTGATAAAAGACATGTTGCGGGAGCACTGTTCTTGTAGGACAGTTATTCTGGATTTCTTCATTCTTCTTGCCATCGTGCATTTTTTCTAATTCATGGACCTCCCTCCCACTTCTGTTTTATCTGTTTTTGGGATATTATTATTTATATTGTGGAGGCTTTTGGGCGTTTATCATTTTTGTTAATTCTTATTTGTTAGTTATCTTTCAGGATCATTCACTTTTATTAAATCATGGACCTCCCTTCCGCTTGTGTTATATCATATTTTGGGCCTTTTATTTTATTTTTTATATAATGGAAGCTTTTGGATATTTATTCATTGTACTGTGAAGGTTTTGGGTGACCTCTCATTTATACCTGTGGAAAAATGTCAGGTTGCGGAGAGGGCACTATTCTTCTGGAACAACGAGCCGATCGAGAAGATGATCAAGGAGAACAGAAGGGTGATTCTACCCATCATCTTCCCGGCACTGGAGAGAAACACTAGATACCACTGGAATGCAGCGGTTCAGAGCTTGGCGATGAATGTGCGGAGGATGTTTGCTGAACTGGACCCAGAGCTGTTTGAGGAGTGTCTCCAAAGGTTTGAGAAGGAAGAAGCCGAGAGCCAGGACAACCGAGCCAGGCGCGATGGCGTGTGGCGCCGGCTCGAGGAGATGGCTGCCTCCAAGGTCTCCCAAGGTGACCACCCTGTACTTGTCCACTCTCTAGCCCCCTCTCATGCCTCTTCCTTTTGTTGATTTGATGAAACAGTTGCCCTTTTCCACTATATATTTATATGTGATGTGCTTTCCTTGTGTATATACATTTTTTTAGCTTCTAAGCTTTTTATCTATAATTAGGCTTTGATGGATGGGACGAGATGACGAATTGAACAATAGCTATATCATTGACGATGATGAACTTGGCATCACTAGGTCATTGTCAAATCAATGTCAACACCATTGGTGATGTTATCAATAAAACATCAATGATTTGTCGACATTATCATCATTGTTATTTTCATCGTCACATGCCATCATTCATTCAAAAAAAAAATCATCACATGCCATCATTGTCCCCATTTTCCAAACCCTACACAAGACAGGTCAGGATAAGTTCAGTTGAGACAAACATGGGATGAGATTATCTCAGGATGGGACAAAAAACTCGAGGATGATGAGTGTCATATCTAATTCTATCATTAAAGCTCGGGGCATTCCTATGGGTTATAGAATAGGAGAGGCACTAGAAGCACTTGTTCGACCCCTAGGCATCCTTAGACGTGTCATTTCTGATGGTTAAGGTTCAGGAGACCCGAATAAGGTAATCTTGGAGGTTGAAGGGACCCACACAGCCTCTGTGCTTCCTATCCGCAATTTCTAGGGTTTGGATGGCATTTTTGAAATCAGAATTGCCTCAGTTCTGCCTCCACCGCCGCTACCGCCGCTACCGCCGCCGCCGCCGTCGGTGGAGAAACAACTGGCTGAGAAAGCCTAAGTGCACCCAAAAGCCTCTATTTTCAACGGGGAGCTGACATCAGGCCTGAAGGATGCAAAGATCCTCTTGGAGAGCCCCAAAACCGTCGCCTCCACGGAGACGAAGAACAATATAACGGAAGTGAGCCTACAAGTCGGTGGAGACATAAACCATACATACTCCACCAACTTAGAGTACCGAAGGCTAGAGTTACGAGGTGTGGATGATTCAAAACTCCACATATAAAGGGAGACAAGAAGAGACGAGAGGCCGAACGCACGGCCGCAAACGAGAGATGGGTTGGCAGGAAGGGACGAAGGTCCGGAGAATTCGGATGGTGCCCCAACCCTGGGAGATGATATGACAGGAAGGATAACAAAAGCTGGAGAAAGTAGCAAAAAAGCAGGCAGGCGCTCGGAGCGAAGCAAAAGGGAGAGCAAGGTCTAAAAAGCCTTGTATACAAGATCAAAAAAATAGGCTTCCATCACGAGAGAAGAATTGCTGTGTGGGCATGGGCTGATAAATGAGAGCGATTGCTAATAACGGGGAAAAGTTTGACAAGAAACAACACCACGACGGAGCATGGGGTGAAGGAGGATGCCGAGTCTCAGGAGAAAGAAAAGGAGACCAAGGGACTGTCCAGTAGCAGGATCATGGAGGTTGACAAACGTCTAAAGGACATCGAAGACGATGCTCTTAAGAATCCCCATGCTAAAGTGATGGCATCAACGGTGGGACTGAAACTGACACCGGACAACGAAGGGTGAGAAGAAGGTTTACCATGAAGTGCATCTCAAGGAATGCCTGAGGCCTTTTGGGACAAAGGCAGGCCACAGATGGGGGGCCTTAGCGGCATGCTTACAGGAAACGATGCTGGAACAGTGTGAGCCTAAGGAATGGAACACAGTGGGTTGAGGCTTCCTGGAGGATTTTTTGGCGGTCAATGCAGTCGGATGGTCCGGTGGAGTGGTGGTAGCATAGAATGAGGACATGCTCTCCAAAGTGGCTATATGGACGGGCCAGTTCACTGCAACAGTCAAATTGAAGCGCACAAGCAACAACTTCAAAATGATCGTAGCCTCTATATCTGGCCCAACAAATGCCCAACATGGAAGGAAGCTATGTACGGAAATGGTCGAGGCAACAAACGCGTTCAACAGCTGCCCCATGTTGTTGGGTGGCGACTTCACAGTGACATTAAAGGCCAAGGATCAACCAAATGAAGTCAGAGGGAGAGATGTAGACTCTGAAGACTTTTGGGATTTCATCGTAGAGACATCACTACAGAAAATGGGGCCTTCTGACTACATATATACGTAGAGAAGCGCAACGTGAAGAAACAAGATGTCGCGTCTATTGAGCTCGTGGAGCGATTTTCAATAGCAGACGTGAGATCACTTCCGTGCCCTCTCTGATCATACACCAATGGTAAGAGCCAGAAATGAGACAACCAGGACACCCACCTACATCAAGGTAGACTAATCATGGTTGCAGAAGGTTGGCTTCAAAGAAGAGGTGCGAGAAAATGGCGCTCACAATCTCGACTACGATCAGAACGTTAACCGCCAAAATATATAAGCTGCAGCAACATTTCTTAGAGTTTCACAAGCAAGCACATGAGAATAGAAAGAAAGAAGACAAGTATTGAGGCTTTGTGCAGAATCATACAACTAGATGATCTCGATGATATAAGGTTTTTGGAAGAAGAAGAATCACATGAACGAAGTGGAGGGGGGTGATAGCCGCGGAAGACAAGAAACTCTAGATGGACTGGAGGCAGCATTCCAGACAGCTATGGGTACAAGCTGGTGATATAAACACAAGATTTTTCCACTTAACAATAAACGGGAGATGTCAGACCAAGAGCAATGGAAAGTTGACGTTCGGAGGCCATGAGCATGTCGTATCCCAACCCGTGGGCCATGTAGTTTCAGATCACTTCAGCACTTTCAATAAGAAAGGTAGACACAATATGTGGATATGATGCAGAAAGGGGGCTCGGCGTCTGGACCCCTCACACAAGGAGTTGATTTGTCCATTTTTAGAGGAAGAGATCAAGGAGGCAAATGACTTCAATGTTGAAGGGGCGCCATGCCCGAAGAAATTGCCAGTTTTCTTCTATGCTGTATTCTGGGAGTTGGTGAAACCAAATGTGATGGCCATGCTTGAAGAGTTTCGACAAGGGAGATGCAGTATGGTGATACTAAATCAGGCATATTTGGTTCTACTCCCCCAGCAGCATGGCACAGAACGAATGGAGGACTTCAGACCAATCTCCTTCTCTAACTCCATATACCTTTTCATTGCAAATGTCGTGGCTAACAGATTGAGGTAATTGGGGAGCTTGTAGGACCCTCTCAATCAGCTTTCATTCCGGGCCGTTTACTGGTCTATAGTGCAGTAGTAGCATGCTAGATCCTAACGACTTAGGAATGAGACTGAATTAAAGATCTCAAGTAGAAGGTTTATTTTGCTGAGGCATATGACATACTTGATTGGGGATTCCTCTAGGCGTCAATGAAAAGGAGGGGCTTCCCAAAAGAATGGGTCACATGAATGAAAAGATGCATCACTACATATTCCTTCTCAATGTTGGTGAATGGAAGGCTGAAAGATGGGCGTATACAACCACAAAGCAAGGGTGCCTGTTCGACCCCTATTTTTTGTGCTAGCGGTATACACATTCACCACATGCACTAATCTAGCATGTACACACGGTCTTCTTAAGGGTTATCAAACCACTAGTGTCCTTGGGGATATCCTGTTATTGCAGTATGCAGACGGCACTACTTTTCTTTAGAAGGCTCTACGGAGGAGGCAAAAAACCTGTCCACGTTACTCGACCTATTCGTGGACTTCTCTGGCCTATGTATCAATCGAACTAAGTCTGCATTTGTGAGCTGTGCCCTTTTCTTGGAGGAGGCTCAATGTGCAGCGATGGTGGGTACACCAATCAGTAGCCTCCCTATGAAATACCTAAGTCTGCCATTAACTAGAGGACCAATGATTAGGGCGGATTGGCTATCGGTGGTTGATAAGGTTGAGAGGCGGTTAGAAGGATGTCAAGCAAAAGTGTTGTCCAGAGGAGGGAGGTTGGTGCGACTAAAGGCGGTCTCGTCAGCAATCCCTATATTCTATCTCTCTGCATTCAAGATGCCTACTGGGATCAGCCAGAGACTCGAAGACTTGATGAGACAGGCCTCTTCCTCTATGAAGGTATTGACCTCAGTTGGGAGAGTGAGGGCTATTGCATGGTGTGATACTGTATGTAAGGCCTAGGCCCACCAAACACATGGTGGACTGGGGTTATTGCATACAAAATGACATTAGACAAGGTGGCAAAGTGAATGTGCAGCCAGCCTTCACGCGTCACCATGTAGGTTTTGAGATACAAAATAGGTTGAGGGTTGAACTGGGATAAGAAAATAGCATATAAAAAGTGTCAGCATTTTGAGTGTCGCAGACAAGGCTCAAGAGGCCTCATTCCTGAAACCTCATTGCTTTGAAAAGTTATAAAACTTATAGCATTTCACTTCATATAGTGATCATGATGATGTGATGAATTATGTCATTTCTAATTTCAATAATATCATCTCTCAATCATCTCATCATATTGATGAATGAATGATGAGGTTTCCAACATTTGACAGTTCTAACATTGAAGTTTTTTTTTTTATCCCAGCAAAAAAAAAAAAAAAAAAAAAGAACAAGAGAAAAAACTAATGAGGGGAAGGATGTTATCACAGTTAGTGGAGAGATATTGAAGCCTCTATACTCATCTTCCGGCCTCCTTTCCAAGGCCAACTATACACCTTGAGCTAGTTGGATGGATGCTTTACTTCAAGATTATATGTTATTAGATGCTTCTAAAGCTTAAAGCATGTAAAAGTAGCATAAGTGAGCCTACTCCTTAATCCTCACAGTTGTTCCTTTGAAATCTAAGGGCAACTAAATCTCAAGCTTCTTGGTAAGGAGATTGGGGGATTATCTGGACCAAGAACCTCAACCTCAATCACGTGAAGGTGTGATTTTAGTCAAGGGGGGATTCAAGAATATCAAGACGAGCAAGGAAGAAATAGTGGCAGACATTATTGGAAAACTCTACGGCATCGTCTCTCAATCGTTAAGGTTGGGAGAAATTAGTTTTGATACCACCATGGTCAGAAAGCTACTTTCATTTGCACTTGTTAGGTTATATGCCATCACCACTATGTTCAAGCAATCGGATCATTGATACTCCCTGAAGAGAAGGTTTACGACCATCAAACCTATGAATCGGAAGCCTTGCTAGCCTCGAGATAAGTCTGGCATTACGTGTTAAAACTACAAGAAATTCAGCCATTTTTATATAATGCCTCAACGAGATGAAGGAAGAGAAGTTGAACATAGCCACAATGGAAGAAAAGGAGTCGGAGACATTGCTGATGGCTTTCATCAAAGAAGATGTAGATGTTCAGCTCCAAGGAGTAGGTGATGGAGCAATGGAAGACACTATCTGGTTTCTTGATACCAGAGCGAGTAACCATAAAACCTGTAATAAATCCGTATTCCATAATCTGGAAGATTTGGCCAGACATTCAGATTTGGAGATGGCTTCAAAGGTAAAATATGTGGTAGAGGAAGCATACATCTCTAAGTGAATACTAGTGGCATTGTAATTTTGGATAATGTTTATCCTAAGTTATAGACTAATATCTTTTATCTTAGCCAGATCAATGAAAATGGTATGGAATAGTGATGGTAAATGGATGACTCTACTGGGAAACATTGCTTTGATCTACTAAATCTGATATCGGTTGCACAGTGGTATGCTGATAATATCAATTTTAGGGTTAAAATTCGTCGTAGGTAATTGAGATTATTCAATAATATATAAATATATAACCATACTTAAAAATACGTAGTTAGTAATGTGTACAAATCATCTCCACAGGGAACAATGATTAAGGAATTACTTTATTATACTAGCGATGATCAACGAGATGATTGATGAAAACAAGATTCGAGGACTTGAGCTAGTGATATAGATTAAAAATACATAAGTTATAAGTTAACTTAACTTAAATATATGAGTAAGTGCACGTGATAGACATGATGATGGACGATGGTATGAAAAACGATAATGATTGGGTTTGGAGTGGTACGTTGGCGAGGATGAAGAGAAGAGAAAAAAGAGTAAAATAAGAGAGAAAATATGATGGTAAACCCTAATTACATCAACTACGGTGTCGGGAAAGAGACAACTGATTAGTCAAAACTAAGGGTTAAAATTGATCTTAAGTCATTTGTAAGGATAGTTTATTTCCTTACTAGTATTTTAGTAAGGGTCGACCCCTCAGGGAGCTAGGTAACTAGTTAGGATGAATTTCAATTAATATTTCAAGTTCAAGATTTGTATAAACCTCTTTTGTAATGTTTTTAGAGATTAAACAAGTTTATGTTCAATTAATAAAGATGATATGAATTTTAGCAAGTGTGAAAAAAATTCCGTAGGAAGCTTAGACCGAGAATGATTTTTGAGAATTTTTTCAGAATTTTTTATCATCTCTAGGGAGAGATGAAAAATTTTGAATTTAATTGAGTGAGAAAAGGAGAGTAAGAGAGAGATAGCGCACAATGTGGGCGCTTCCGCCGCTAAATTTGCGGGCGGAAGGGCCTCTTGTGCGCTGATGCTTCAGCGCTTCGCTGTTGGTGCGCGGGCGGAGGTCCTCTCACGTGCGATGGACCAAAACGACGATATCTAAAGTTCTAGATATCGGTTTGACACGTGTGAGTAGGCGTTAGAAAGCTTGAGACGTTGGTTATCTGCCTTAGGATAGCCAAGAAGCTTAGGAAAATTCCAGGAGGAGATAGGATGAGAAGAAGCACGTAACCTTTTTTGTCACACCCCAAAGGGTCAAGGTTGTTTCTCCAGGTCCCTACCAACTGGCTTGAGATCTAGAACGCTCCTAGAAGACTCCTTGCACCTCCAGAATGAAGGTGGACCCAGGAACAAGCTCAGAAAGAAAAAAGTGAACAAAACAATACTGAATTCTTGGATGCCCTCAAGGAGGGTGAGGGGGGCGCTTTTATAGGGGTACATGTGTTTGTTTCAGCCATTCTTGGTGGTTGGATTATGGATGAACGTCCAGGATTGAGTTCTTGAGGCCTCATTCCAGGTGATCAAGCCCAACCAACCAGATTTCAACTGGCTATAGTTAGTTACAACTGACTCACCAATGGGAAGGGAAAAGAACAAGTTGGTTAGAGTTAGTTACAAGTCATGTCTATCCCTTGGATTTGGGCTGGAATGGATGAATGGATGGGTGGATGGGTTCCACCTCATGGATCCTGGGCTAGCTCTCGATCGTGGGCTCTCCTCCAAACAGGATCTACCAGCTGGAGTTACCCTCATGTGTCTTGATCAACTTGGAAGCCTCCAAGGACGTTCTAAAAGGTCTCCTTCGAGCTCCTTCATACCAAGCCTATCGATTGAGTCAACTCCACTGGTTAGCATTCATCTTTTTCTTCATTGCTCCTTTTGACTTGAAATTTTTTCCCAAGCCTCAAGAATCCTGTCTTGACTTCCCCATAAAATTTCGTAATTTTATGACCATCAAAAGTCAACCTTGACCTGAAGAGTCAACACACTAGGGAAATCGTTAGATTCATATCCCACTTGACTCAATGTGTCAAGTAGGGGTTAGAAATATCCCTCAAATCGTCTTAAAAGTAAATCCCAAACTGTGTAACTTGTGAAATGCATGTCAAAGCATTGATGGAAACATTAATTAAGTAAAAAATGTAAGCTTTTTAATCATTGGGAAAATGAAAAGGCATGATCTCATTACTATACAAAATAAGCATTTTTGGCAATGTTGTACCTACTCTTAGGAGATTTAAGATGAATAATACATAGAAAAGACTACCCGTATTTGAGTTTATCAACAACGTAAGGTGAAGACATTTACCTTAGATCCTTATGTTCTGCCAGTACTGGTAAACTCTCCCTCTTCTCCAATGCTTCTCCCCACATGCCCAGGACACCAAGAACACACTTGAAAGATCTCAAAACTCTCTATATTTCAATCAGCCCACACAAGTAGAGATAAAGTTCAAGATGAATTTTGTAATGATCCTAGCCTCTAATTATAGATTAGAGGGTATTAATAGAAAGAGGAGAGGGAGGCGAAGCAACGCTGAAAATTTCAGCTAAACCAATGTCGTAAATCAAAAGTTATGGCCTTTAGAAGTTGAAAATATTATAGTACTTTAAATTTTCTCTCTCCTCCTCATCATCATCGTTTTCCATTTCTGTTGAGTATTCCAATCGTTCTAGATTCTACGCCGCTTTGTCTCCCACGCGCTTGTTATTTTCTGTTACATGTGCTTCTAGAAGAAAGAGAAGACAAAAAAAAATAGAAAAGAAAAAACAAAAAAAATAAAGAGAGAAGACTCCGCTGCGTCAGGCGCCCCAAATCAGGGGCGATGAAAATTTTTTTAATCTACCGGTGGACGCTCATGTGCGTGCCACGTCACCGACACCAGAATCAAGAGAGGGAGGGAGAGGGAGAGGGAGAGAGAGAGAGAGAGGGAGAGGGAGAGAGAGAGAGAGAGAGAGAGAGAGAGAGAGAGAGAGAGAGAGAGAGAGAGAGAGAGAGAGAGAGAGAGAGAGAGAGAGAGAGAGAGAGAGAGAGGGAGAGAGAGAGAGAGAGAGAGAGAGAGAGAGAGAGAGAGAGAGAGAGAGAGAGAGAGAGAGAGAGAGAGAGAGAGAGAGAGAGAGAGAGAGAGAGAGGGAGGGAGGGAGACGAATATTTAAGTAATTCCTTAAATATTCCAGAGAGGGAGCGGGAGGAGGAGAGGGAGAGGGAGGGGGGAGAGGGGAGAGGGAGCATTAATCCCATTAATTCCATTCGTCAGATATTCAAAATTCCCTTCGTCAGCATTATCTGCAATTATCGTTTTGTGAATTGCGAACAATGATTGCATACTGAAATGATTCGCTGACGAGGGAGTCATTAAATTAGATTGTAATTTGTCAATATTCCAGAGAGGAGCGGGAGGACACGGTGGCGTGCAAGAGGAAGAAAAGGCTTCAAATAAGTATAAAATAACTAAAATTGTGTTTTAATTAAATGAAAAGCCCAAAAAATCATATATTTCCAATTTTAATGTCAAACAATTCCAGAAAATCATATTCTGTCTCAAAAAATTATATTATTTTAGAATAAATGGTTAGAAAAATCCCAAAAAATGCAGAAAGTTCAAAATTTCATTCTAGAAATAGATTTAATCAGTTTAAGCTTGATAACATGCAAATACAAGTAATTTGATGCAGATAAATATGTAAATGTAGTCATATAAGGTACTAAAAATGCATGTTATCATAGGCTGAATCAAAGATCTTAAAATTCAAAACTTATGCTACATGGATTGAATCATTGAGTTCTTTGTTCCATGAATGAGCATCACATGGCCTTCATAATCTAGATGTATCACATCTAGATGTACTCACATGAGTATCACATCTAGATGTATCTACATGGCCTTCATAATACCAAAACTCATATTCATTTTCTTTTAATGTGCCCCGTAAATATGATTTTCTCACAATCTAGTGCCATGAAAGGTAACACTCAAGAAGAGATAGAAGAAAGGGAGACCTATCAAGAATGACTCTCATGCGTATTAGATGGGGGGTGCACCCATATACTTATACTATAGGAATTTTTCATCAATGTCCCAGGAAGTTTTCATAAAAGTCTCCATCCTAGTGAAACTTTTATAAATAAAAATCAATACACATAAATCTTGTGCATGTGATCCTCTAGAGTTATGCATCAATCCATGAAATAAATATAATGACCGAATACTATTTATTTCACTAACCTTAATAATTAGCTACATATATATTAATTTAATTCAATTTATAGATCGAGTTAGCGCCTCATGGGATTCCACCTACACCTCATCCTCTAGAAGATTCAAATTACTTTATTGGCTCTCATGGAACCTTTATCATCAGTAGTTACCATGAGCATTGCAATATAAAATTTAGAGGCCATTCAAAAATAAAATATCAGACAAACATCTTGAAATTATTTCAAGGAAACTGAAATGAAGCAAATATAGATTGAACAGTTTTTAGGAGTTAAGCTCCAATAGGTATAATAATATATATGTTGTCCTATTCAGTCCATAAGTTGGATCAAGTGTGACTAGTATTTTAAACGGATGAATAGTATGCCATAGGTACTTAGGTAGGATGATGATCTTAACAACAATGACAAATTTGTCTCAGCATTGTCATGTGTGTCTTCATATTTTAACCTTAATGATATGGTGTTAGGCCCCTAACTAGGTGACATTCCCTGCCCAGTGGCCTGCGTACCTATTGGGAGGGCGTGTTCACGTTAGACTCACGACATTTAAGGACTGAGTCATATTTAGTGCTACATGCACTAAGGGTACCGATGCCCAACCTGATCTTTCAGGCCATCGCTCTCGTATATGTTGAGACATTGCGGACGGTGCATGTGCCCGTTCGCGCCTAGGCAGAACGGATTAGGTGAAGTATGCGCGTGCTGGGCTTGCAGGCCGACAGGCGTGAGCGTGCATGCACCAAGAGCCGCGCGCCAGCGCCAAGCGCCACCTGTGGGTGCCAACGCTTTGGGCAAGCACCAAGCATGACGCGCGGGCACTGGACGTGTAGGCCGGGCGACATGCCGCTGGTGCAGTGCGCGGAGTTGTGCGGGGTGCTGCTCAGCGGCCACGCGGGCAGTGCACGCATTGTGTGTGCGGAGCGTGGGGTGGGAGACATCTCGCTAGGAGACTAAGGCAAGTGGCGCACATAGAGCGTTGAGGCGGCATGGGGGCGCGTAGTGTTCGCGTGGGTAGTACTGGGCGCGCAACACCCAGCTTGAGGCACCGAATGCAACGGTGTCGCGCAGGCTGCATGTGATAGGTGTCAGTGCCGGTGCTGGTAGCATGTGTGATCGTCAAGGCAGGGCTGGCGTGTGTGATCGCCATGCCCGCAGGCGTGCGGTGCCCGGCCTAGGGCACATGTGTAGCAGTAGGCTGGTGGGCACGCGCGCACGGAGCGACGTGCCTCGAGGCGGTGAGGCAACACTACCCTGGCGTGAGGCACCTCGTCTCATTACTATGTATCATCCCTGGTCTTACCCCATGTAATGATCATGACTACGATGTAACCATTCTATGATATCAATGGAATGACCCTATTCCTCGACGGGGTTGTGTCCCCACTTTCCTCTAACCCCTTCTATGCAATCTTAAGCAATTGCAAAGACTTCTGTTGCAAGAGATCAATGCTGCTCAGTGTTCTGCTCTAAGCACTGAGGTTGGCATGTGCCAAATTTGAGCGATAGACATAGCTCGGGTTTGACCGTGTGACATATGGCAACAGAGCCAGGTTGGGCTGCATCCACTTGTGTTCCTGAATTCAATTAGAGTCGAGATGGACCTCACAAAGATGTCCAAGTTACAAAAGCAAAAACTCAAGCAGCAGAAGCTACACCGCACAGAGAAGAACATCGTGGGTTTGAATACCCAAGTCGAAAAGAACCACAAGGAAAGTAAAGCAAAAGTGGAAGATTTGAGGGCAGAAACCTGCTAGAGATACGATGACCTTGAAGAGACAGTACATCAACTTATAGAGATGGTGATGACCCTAAAGCTTCAAGTATCAAAATGACAAGACGAGAGTCCCAAGAGCCACTCCAGCAATGGTAGAGGGGAGAAAGTAACAATGCCAGCCCCGAGATTTAGTGGAGCCAGCAACGAGGCAGAAGTGGCCGATTTTACGTACGATTGTGACAGATATTTTGAGGCCTATGAGTTTTCGGAGGAGAAGAAGATCCTCCAGGCTACTTCCTGATGGGCGACGCCAAGTTATGGTGGCGCCAACAGTCAGAGTGTGGAAATTGCCCACCACCCACCTACGAAGAGTTTGTACAGGAGATAAAGGACAATTTTATTCCCTACAACACGGCGTGGATGGCAAGAGGAGAACTCGATAATCTAAAGATGATTGGTAATCCAAGGGACTATTTGAAACAGTTTGTTATCATAATCCAGAGTATAACTGACATGTCTGAGGCTGACAAGCTGTACCATTTTGCTAAGGGACTCCCCCACTAGCTCTAGACCAAGCTAGGGAGACGGTAGTGCAAAGATCTCCACTCCGCCTATAAAATGGTGGAGGGGACTGAGCTCCGCCCCAACAGAGTAGAAATGCCAAAGGAGAAGTCGGGGAAGTGGGGTAAGCGACGCCAGGAATGCGCCGAAGTGCCAGCAACCTAGAACACTCCAGGCCTAAAGTGAAAGTTGAAACCATGCTACGACAAGAGCCGAGACAAGGGCAAGAGCCAACGACTGGGCAAGGCGACTCAAGGCGGTGGGGGCAACAAGCTAACTTGTTTCGCGTGCGGAGGCCGCCACTTCATGAGGGATTGCTCGAGGGGTATGAGGGTGGCTACCAACATAAACGCAATGGTCGTGCCTCATCCCATGCCAGATGTTCTCGGGGGTAGCAGTACGGTGACCTTGAACCCCCTCCAATGCTTGGCTGCACTACAGGGGGGCGTCTCGGTCCAGTTTGAGGGTCTTGCACGTCCCAGTATTGATCAACGTCAAACCCTCCACGGCCATTGTTGACACGATGGTGACGCACAACATCCTCGCTGAGAAAGAAGCTAAGAAGTTAGACTTGAAACTTTCCCCAAGTACGGGGAAGATCAAGGCCGTCAACTCAGAAGCCTGAGACATCGTCGACGTGGCCAATGGGGTGTTGCTGCACGTGGGATTGTGGGAGGGCCAGACACTTCATGGCGTCCCCCATGGAAAACTTCACAGTTACCTGGGTCTCGACCTCTTAATGGAATCATGCGTGGTTGTGTTTCCCCAGTACCGTAATGTACTGTTCCCTGAGAGATCTCACCCATGTTTCATGAGGGACCAAGAGGTCCAAAATCTGCGGAACACCGCTCTCCTATCCGTAATGCAAATCAAGGACAGATTGAGGAAAGGGGAAGATACCTTCTGATGCCAAACGTCGTCGGGACGTCGTCCGATCATCACCGAGTATGATGGCTTGAAGCCGATGAAAGATGGCGGTATCGGACTACAGCGGTGTCATCGTCCGACAATGACTCTTAACAGTAGAGAACTACGACAAAATGCAACAGGCGATAAACTATGGTACGTGCAAATGCCGACTAACAGAGGATGCCGACTCTAGGGAAATCGACGGAGTCGCCCGGTGGTGGTGGGTTAAGCCTCTCGAGCCTCGTCCGAGGGGACGAGGATGTTACGGCGTCAAACAGAGCAGCTCCGCCGGGATTTTCTCTCACGGGATGGGCAAACCCGACTCGTACCAAACGGGTAAGATGCTCTTGATTTCTCGAGTTGTCACTCAACCTATCCCTCTCACCTACGTCTAATCCGAGCGCGGTAGAGGCAAACGAAAGTACATTGAAGGAAATAAAAGATGGACGGGCAGCGTGAGGGCGTACCTCGTCGATGTCGGTGACTCGTCCTTTTCTGTGTGGTGCAATTGATTCTGACAGAAGGGTGAGACCGGAGATAAGAGGGCATCGGGGAAGAGGCCGACATGATATAACAGCCCGAGGCTGGAGCGTATAAGGCTGGGCAGGAGGTGGTGGCAGCAGAGGTGCTGCGAATGCTTGCCTAGATAGGGCGTCTAGTCTGAACTCCTCACAATACCATCGTTTGAGTCATCCAGTGAATACGATGACTCGGCGCAGCGGTCAGTTGAGGGATTTCCCACCCCGACGTTCACGTAAAATGCTATCTCCCTCGATCACTACGGGTTCTTGATTTGAGCAGGGCCTTGTACAATCAAACCGATGATGGGGAACGGTCTGGGAGGCCTCTCGATTGAGAGGGGTCGTTGGCGGGCAGAAGGGCCGTTCGTAGGGTCTGCTGGCGGTCTACGCCATTCTCTCCCCACGGTAGGAGACGCGTGCGAGAATTCCATGGCAATCTCAGGGAGGATGGAGCTTGGTCTGTCCGGTCACCTTCAACGCACCACACAGGGGGGGCGACGATGAACGTTGTCGCACCGAGTGGCGGAGGCAGACGGGAATCAACTGCCCGGGCTCCCTTCCACCGGTGCATTCTTCCTCAATCAATTATTCCGTGACCTCCTTCCTCCTCTCTTGGAGATAAGAGGGACCTGTTCCTTCTCAAGAAACAATTCTTCTCTAAAAAAAAAAAGTCCAGGGAATTAGGGCGCCCATCCTTCTCCTTTTATTAGGGGAAGATTAGGACTTGGCCCCTAACAACAACAAGGGGAATAAAGAAGGTTAAGGCCCATCTAAGGGGAAAAGAAAAGGGAAGGGGAGGGAAGGTCCTTATGAATGGACTTCCCCTCTTACAATGAAAACGATATGGAAGACAAAGAACAGAACAACCATATAAAAGACCAACGCTCACGTTGAGAAACACGGGAAAACACAAATAAAAACTCGGATGAAAACAACAGAAGAATGACGATGAGATGCCGCTTATCCTGCATATTTGAATTCGGGTGTTCGCGATGTCACCTTGGCATGCCGGGCAGGCTGAACGCAAGTCGGTAGCGATGTCATAAGCGATGTCATAAGCGATGGTATCATCTCTGAGGACGTTCCTTGGGGCTCGGGCTGCGCCACGCAATCACCTTCCTTGTCACCATATGAGGGTCGGCACCTCAGGAAAATGGTGGAAGGCAGGGTTCTGCACCAGCCCGTTTGGCGACACTTAGTTGGGGTGATGACGATGACAACAACCCCGGTACAGCCGCGCGTGGACTACTGGGGCCAATTGCAAACGTACTACGAAAGTTTGCTAGAGTGATGCCCACGCAACTCCCCGTGAAGTTGCCGCCCAGGCGGGACATGGACCATGAGATTTAACTACTCCCTGGTACCCGTCCCCCTGTGCGGGCGCCTTACAAGATGCCACCCGCCTACTTGGAGGAACTGAGGAACCAACTTCACGAATTGTTGGAGAGCAAGCTAATCCGGCCATCCAAAGCTAACTCTAGCACCCTAGTGTTGTTCCAAAAGAAGAAGGATGGGTCACTTTGACTTTGTGTCGACTACCGAGCGCTGAACAAGGTAACAATGAAAAATAAATATCTTGTACCCAACGCTGAAGAGTTGTTTAACAAGCTCGACGAGGCTCGCTACTTCTTACAGATAGACTTGAAGAGCGGGTACCATCATGTGCGGATCAAGGAGGGGGACTGGCCAAAGACTGTGTGCGTGATGCGCTATGGATCATTTGAATTCTGCGTGATGCCTTTTAGGCTCACAAATGCTCCTGCTACTTTTTGTTGTCTTATGAACTCCATCTTTCCAGACTATATTGATGATTTCATTGTTGTGTACTTGGATGAGATTCTCGTATACAGTCGAAGCTTGGATGACCATGTGAGGAACTTGAGGAAGGTGATGGCCAAGCTGAAGGATCACGAGCTCTACCTCAACCCGAAGAAATGTGAGTTTGCCTTGCAGGAGATTGAGTTTCTCGGGCACTTGGTTGGAAAGGGAAGTGTGCGCATGGATCCCTCAGAGGTGAAGGCTATCAAGAATTGGATAGAGCCGAAGGGAATGCCACAGTTGACATCTTTTCTTCGTTTGGTGAATTACTACCAGAAGTTTATCAAGGGCTTCTCACGACTAACAAACTTGTTGAAGAAAGATGTCAAGTGGTAGTGGATAGATCGGTGTAAAAGAGCATTTGACAAGTTGAAGAGTGCAGTCTCTAGTGAACCGGTGCTTCAATTGCCCGAATTTGACTAGCCATATGAGGTACACACTGATGCTTCTGACTTCGCGCTTGGAGGTGTCTTGATGCAGGATGGACAACCCATATCTTATGAGAGCCGCAAGCTGAACAACACAGAGAGAAGATACTCGATGCACGAGGAGGAGATGACCACGGTGGTAGATTGCTTGAGAGTCTGGCACCACTATCTCCTTGGAGGGAAATTTGTGGTCTACATCGAAAACGTAGCCACGAGTTGCTTCGAGTCTTAGAAGAAGCTAACCTGAAGCAAGCAAGATGGCAAGATTTTTTGGCAGAATTTGACTTCATCTTGAAATACAAGCCGGAGCGGGCTAACCAAGTTGGTGACGCCTTGAGCCACAGGGAACCAGAAGTTTATGTGGCTGCACTTTTAGCAATCCAAGAAAGCATTCTTAATGAAATCAAGTTGGCGAGGAAAGATGATCTAGAAGCCGTTCGCCTCATGAAGCGTATTGCTGCAACCGAGATGAGGAGATTCTGGACTGAGGATGGCATTGTTTATATAAATGGGAATAGGCCGTATGTGCCATGTGTGGGTGGGCTGCGTTGGAAGGTCCTCTATGAAGCACACGACACACCCCACACCGGACACCCAAGGCAGGCACGAACGCTCGCACTCCGGTCCAGCAGCTATCACTGGCCGGGAATGGAATGAGATGTGGAGGCTTACATTCGTTCATGCCTGTTGTGTCAACAAGGCAAGACAGAGAAGGCAAAAGCTACGGGAATGTTGGAACCTCTCTCGAGGGCAAGCAAACTATGGGAGTCTATTTCAATGTATTTCATCACTTGTCTTCTGCGTGTGGGTGGGCACGATGCCATCTTGGTGGTAGTGGATTGTTTCAATAAACATGCGGTGTTCATCCCCACCAAGTTGGAGGTGCACGCAGATGGCGTGGCTCGCTGTTCATGTCCTATGCGGTGAAGTATAAGGGTATTCCATTAGACATCATTAGCAACCATGACATAAGATTCGTAGGTCATTTCTAGGAGTCGCTGTTCAAGTACATGGGCTCCAAGCTCAAATTTTCTACGAGGTTCCACCCCTAGATAGATGGTCAGACGGAACGTGTAAACTCCATGCTTAAAGAGTATCTATGTCACTATGTTTCAGTCAATCAAGAGAATGGGGTGGAGCTGCTGGATGCAGCACAATTTGCACACAACATCAACCAGAGCCCGGCCATGGGTCGCTCTCTGTATGAGATTGCAACGAGAAGATAGCCGCTAACTCCTTCGGAAGTGGTGAAGAGAAAGGGGAATGGACATTTCCCTGCGGCCTTACGCTTTGCACGTGATTATCATGCTCGCATTGAGGAAGCCCGCGAGGCACTAGAGCTTGCTGCTCACAGGATGAAGAAATATGCTGATCAACAAAGATGGGATAGGGAGTTCCAAGTCGGTGACCTGGTCTTGTTGAAGACTAATGCGCAGATGTTGAAGACGAAGCAAGCAACGACACAAGGGTCTAGTAACTCGCTACAATGGGCCTTTCGAGGTGGTAGCTAAGATCGGACGAGTTGTCTACCAGCTCAACATACCCCATCAAATCATGGTCCATCAAATAATGTTTTAGTTTTGAAGAAATATATACCCGATCCCAAAGACGCCGTGAGGAACCTGCCCCAACATGTGCCATGGAATGTGTTGGGGCATTTCGACTAGGAGGTAGAAGCGGTCCTGACGAAGAGGGAAATTGACCGGGTAGGACGTCATAGTTGCTATCACAAGATTGAGTATCTCATCAAGTGGAAGAAAAGACAAGCCGAATCAGCAACTTGGGAGCGCGACTTGGACTTATGGCAGTTCGAGGACCTATTGTTAGCATATGAAGCGAAGCAGCTGTCGTCAACGAGGGCGTTGACAAATTCAGATAGTGGGGGCGTGTTAGGCCCCTAACTAGGCGTCATTCCCTGCCAGAGGCCTGCGTGCTTATTGGGAGGGCATGCTCGTGTGAGACTCACAACATTTAAGAATTGAGTCATATTTAGTGCTACATGCACTAAGGGTACCGATGCCCAACCTGATCTTTCAGGCCATCGCTCCCGTATGTGGTGAAACCCTACACACGGTGCGCATGCCCATTCGCTCCTAGGCAGAACGGATTAGGTAAAGTATGCGCGTGCTGGGCGCATGGGCTGACAGGCGTGAGCGTACACTCGCCAAGCGCCGCGCGCCAGCGCCAAGTGCCACACGCGGGTGCCAATGCTACGCAAGAGTACCGAGGGCCGCAAGGGAACTCCAAGCGCCCTATGTGGGCACGAGACGTGCAGGCTGGGCGGCATGCCATGGGTGGAGCGCACAGAGTTGTGCGGGATGCTCCGTAACAGTCGTGCGGGTAGCGCGCGCATTGCATGTGCGGGGCACGGGGCGGGAGACATCTCGCTAGGAGACTAAGGCAAATGGCGCATAGAGAGCGCCTAGGCGGCATGGGGGTGCGCGGTGTTCCCGCGGGTAGTGCTGGGCACTGAATGCGAAGACGTCGCGCAGGCTGTGTGCGATAGGTGTTAGTGCCGGTGCTAGTGGCGTGTGTGATCGCCACGCCCGCAGGCGCGTGGTGCACGGCCTGTGGCACGTGTGTAGTAGTAGGGCTGGTGGGCACGCGCGCACGGAGCGACGTGCCTCGAGGCGGTGAGGCGACACTACCCTGGCGTGAGGCACCTTGTCTCATTACTATGTATCATCCCTGGTCTTCCCCCATGTAATGATCATGACTACGATGTAACCATTTTATGATGTCAATGGAATGACCCTATTCCTTGAGGGGTTGCGTCCCACACTCTCCTCTAACCCCTTCCATGTGATCTTAAGCAATTTCAAAGACTTCCGCTGCAAGAGATCAAGTTGCTCAGTGTTCTGCTCTAAGCACTGAGGCTGGCACACGCCAAATTCGAGCGATAGACAGAGCTTGGGATTTTACTGCGTGACATATGGCAATAGAGTCTAAAATGATGTAACTCGTTATGATTAATAGCGACAAGGAGGATGATGGTGATGACAAAACAATACCATCATTCAATATGAATATAAGGAGCATAATTACCATATTTATTAAGATTATACTTCTACCTATGTGAAGATGAAGAATGTTCAATGTGATCATGACAATATGAATTTTTTTTGTCTCAAGATTGTTTACCTTTCTCAGATAATAAAAAATGATGAAATTTTTAATTAATGGCATTCATTTAAGAGACTAATAACAATGATGAAATTTTGACTGTCCCCGAAGATGTAGTAGATGCATATGATGATACTGACTCACTGTCACCTCACCATCACTACATGCCATTTTAGTTTTGCTCCTTTTTCCTCACAGACTCTGCCCATCACCTCACCAACGCCTCACTGTTGCTACAATTGCTATCAATATTTGATATCAGAGACATGATATTTATAATGAAATCCAATGCTAAAAACAAAAAATGGATCACAACCCTTACCAATAATATCATTATCCAATATCCCATCTTACTTCTATTATCTGATTGAAAGCACCCTTAATCATACTGCCTCCTTGGTGGCATCAATTGCAACAGTAGACACTTTTTTTATCCAGTCTGAAGTGGTGCACTTCTTGGAATTCTTATGAGACATTGTACCTTTTTTCACTGATATATAGTGCTCCATTCCTAGGTCAGCTTGTCACCCATATGAGACATAAACTTCAAATTTATAAGGAGAATTCACCGAAGACTTCTGAAGATAGAGTGAATTAATAATCCCATATCCCTTGGCACCCATATCATTTATGTATGATATATATGTACAATTCCTGATTGCTATCTGCTCACCAGTTTATGATAAAATTTCACCTCTTTTAAATTTCTCTATCTAAAAACCCTTTTGGAAATGGTTTCGATGTACAATGATTCTAACAGGCTTCATAGTTGCAGAAATGGAGAAGGTTTTCTTATACTCAACAGTTGGTCTTGAACAATAACCATTTTCCTTGAACTTTGAAGTAGAATTATTAATTTTTCCATTATGATTGATCTTCCTTCAAATGTTCAATTACACCTAATAGGCATTATGATTAATCTAGAAAGTTCAAAACTTGGTTAGGTGCATCGATCCATTTACAATGGAGCATAGAATTTACCTCCTTTATGAACCATTCATCATAGATTTTTTAGAGAGGTCAGCTGAATGGGGACGTATTCTTGTATTTGGTACGATAAGAAATTTTTAATAATCTTTTTAGGTATATAGGTGTGTGCATTGACGTGTATCGGCCTCAACATTTTCTAAGCACATTCTCTATTCATAAACTTGAAGTTGTGGGCACTTTACCTATAATATGTCATTTTCAAGTTGAATATACTTCAAAATCAAATTTACTTACTCAGAATCTTTTGAGTCTTGGTCAATCTTCCTTTTCCATTGTTCCAATGCTCCATGGGTTGAGCCTAAATCACATAGTTATTTCTCTACTTAAGAGAAAAATTGACTTAGATATGGTGTGGAAATTTTGTTCACGATACATAGAGAATATCTAAGTGTGTTTGAAACAGAAGCGATGTTCTCTAAATAAGGAACATAATAATTATCCAAAGATTACATATCTCCCTAGAGAATTTCGAGGTTCAATTTCCATATAGTGGTTATGACAACTTGGGTGATATTTCCTAGATTTTCCTTCATCTTGATTCTTCTCAGCTTTTATCCACTTTTCAACAATGGAAACATCTCTATTCCAAAATGAATATCAAGCAATATGTTGAATGCACAATTGACTTGCAGGGCACACATATTTCCAAAAAAATCATCCTCTATGATCACGACGGCCGACCACTTTCCAATGTCAAGAAGACAAGTGGAATAATGATCTTACTGAAGTTAATGATGTCCACGCTGTGCCTATACACTAAAGAGCAATCAAGAAGCATGGAAATCACATCAGAGATTTTGCAACATAAATTTCCAATAATTAGATGCATGATTGTATTCCTATGCTAAGAAATGTAGTCTCTATAGATACTATGTTTTTGAAAATAACACCAACCTTCACTGTTTTCCTTCACAAAACATCGAATCATCATCTCAAGTTGGTCCATGCTGACTTATTGGCCTGATCTCACTACAAACCTTAAGTGGAGAACAGTAGATGGATAAACCCAAAACTAAACACATGGCTAGAGTCAAGAGGATCATTAGTTACATGAAATGCACATTGGATCTTGGACTTCTCTACAAGAAGATATGAGAACAAAAACAGATTGGATACATCAGTTGTGATTATGTTGGTGATGTGGAAGATAAGAAGTGGACTATAATCATTCACTTCCTCAGAGGAAATTTAATTTCTTGTCATCACAGTATTAGAACAGTGATTGATCACTGAGTCAAAGGATGAAGATGTAAAGATAGTGAATCCTATGGTGAAAAAGAAATCTGCTTTAACCATGTGAACCTTGCATTTTAGTGGCTTATCAATACACATCAACACACAACAAACATGTTGGAAGATCAGAAATTTAGTGTAAAACATTTAAACTCAGAGGATTCCTTTACAAGGAATTAAGGGAAGGTACAATGTGAATTTACATTTATGTATTGGTGTTCACAATATTTCAGTAGGACATCAATATTATTCGGTTTAATTTTTTTTAAAGGTTAGCATGAGTACTTAATAATGAAGCAATGCCTGACACAAAACGGTAGAGGGAAGCAATTGTTCAAAAAAATTCAAAAAATGTTTGTTTGAAGACCTCATGATTTATTTGAAAAATCTCATTGTAAAGGTTTTCTGGAAACTTGTTGGCATTGTATTATACGTGTGCATACTATTTTCTTTATGGATAATGCAGTTTTTCCCTGTCACTAATCTCCCCCACACTCACTCTAACACTTCTCTAATGATTGTGAGTCAAGGATTAATCCTTTGTCCAACAAAAAGAAGTAGGCAACATCTTTCATCTTCACATGTTTTAAATTATAAAAACTAATTAAATTATCTTTACAAATATTTTAAAAATGACATCATCAGTCCCTCTCTTGATTACTCTACGATCACTGTGAGAGATAATGCCATGATGATAAAGTGAGACTGTCTTTAATCATCACTTTTATTTTCTTTTTATTTATATTTCAATTCAATTCATATATTTTAAACATTTTACGTTATTCATCCCGATTGTGGATAAAGTGAAAATAGAGAGATATCAATATAGAAATAAAGATAAAGAGGGAGAGATAGATATGAATGTCTATATAGAGAGAAAGAGAGCTATAGAGAGAAAGAGGAAGATATAGAGAGAGATAAATATAGAGAGAGAATGGGAACGATACAATAGAGAGAAAGAAAGAGATGCATAAAGACATAAAAAAGAAACATAAAGATAGATAGAGAGAGAAAAAAGAGATAGATAAAGAGAGAGATATAAAGGTATCCATATATATATAAAGATCTACAGAAAAAACTAGAGAGATAAAGATAGAGAAAGAAACAGTAACAGATAAAGCAAGAGATATAGATATATATACACCCACACACACATGTATATATAGATAGAGAGGGAGAAAGTGAGCGAAAAAATTTAGAGAGAGAGATATATATAGAGAGAGGTATACACACACATATAATGATAGAGAGAGAAAGCAAGAGAGAGATATATAAAGTTATACACACACACACACACACATATATATATATATAAAGATAAAGAAAGAGAAATCAAAAGAGATGAATACAAACATAGATAATGATATAGAGGGAGAAAGGGAGAGAGAGAAAGGGTAGAGAGAAAGATAAATAAAGAGAGACAAAAATAAAAAGAGAGAGAAAAGAGAAAAGAGAGAGATGTAAAGAAAGATAGAGGATAGAGAAAAAAGTAGAGAGAGAGAGAGAGAGAGAGAGAGAGAGAGAGAGAGAAAGAAAGAAAGACAGGGAGAAATAGAGAGATAGAGAGAAATAGAGAGAGGGGGAGAAAGAGAGAGAAAAGAAACAGAATGAGTGAGGGGGAGAAAATGAGTGAGGGGGAGGGAGAAGGTGACAACAGTTTTATCATTGCTCCATGTCCTTGATGAACACCTACTCAAACATATTGATGCCATAGACTAAGGATGCCTTTTCCCGAATAGTGTTGTCCTCACAATGGACTAGCCAGCTACCATCTAAACTACATGTAGAGCTGTGAGAGCAAAATTTTCTAATGATGAGGCTCACATTTCGAGGAAAAACTACATTTTCAGTTCCAATAGTTGTAAATCCACAAAGTGAATCAGAATTCATCGCACCCTATGATCATGACAGCTTGGTTGCAGGTGTTCGAGGAATTTTGAATGACGTTAGTGAGAAGGAAGTCCCAAACTTGAGGGATGTCCATGTCATAAGAGGTGAAGCAGGGAGTCGACACCAATGCATGGTGGTGATGAGGACGCTGGGATGGATGAGAGCTATGCAACATTCATTAGGTTGAGGCTTGCATAGGAGTTCCCACGTCAAGATCGTGTAACCCGATTGGTGGAAGATGAGTTATAGAGCTACCTTCAAATGACAGGTGTTGATTGATGCTCTATTATGGTGACAAAGCGAATGATGCAAGATATTTCCTAAGTTTTTTGTTTTGGCACAAGACTTTCTTCATGTTTGTACATCTAGAGCACTAGTCGAACAATTCTTCTCGACTGGCCGTAGAATTTGCACGTACAAACATTCAAGGCTTAGGCACAGAACACATCCATATTGATGGCATTAAGATTTCGGTTGAGGAAAAATATCCAGAATGCAACATAGCTGAGTCATTGCCTGGGATTGAAGAGGTCGAATTGGTGGAAGGGGACTCTGATGAAGAAACTCTACAAGAAGGACGGTAGACTGAAATCCAAGTATATCTCATTTTTATTATGCATTTATTTTATTTCTTTAGAGTACAATAATGCACATATTGATTACTTTCCTTCCATTGTGATACCAGGTACTAGAGGGGTTAGTCATCAAATATGATTGGGACATGGAATAGCTCGATACCCTCAAAAGGCTCTTGATAAAATTTGGTATACATGACATTTGGATGTCTTCTTTATAAAATATAATATTTAATAAGGAACATTTTTTTCAATTACTTGGAACATTATTTCTTTCATACATAGAATGTGAATAATGTAAAAGCAGGTAGCATGGATTAGCATGGATTAGAATGATGTTCATCGCATCATCGGGACAGAGGAGGAAGTGGGAGCTCAACCTAGAGGCATACCATGCTGGAGTGTACGACTTCTCCAATAGAGACTAGCAAAGCAACCCCTGGACCCTTCTGTTATTGTTGAGATCATAGTCCAAATGTGACAGCAACCATGATGGTAGCACCAAAGCCATGAACGATGCCACCCTAGGAGATGGACGACTGTTCTCGACCGATAAAGTTGAACTAATTGGGATAAGTACCAAGCACATCCCTATTTGCAGACAAGATAACTAAACACCATCTACTGATTATTTCAGTACTAATTCCTCTACTATTGATTTAGACCATTAATTACTAGAAAATCTTTCACAACAGACCATTTCTAATATCTCTAGATGTTGTATCTAAATAATATCTCACCCCCAGTGATTATTTCCATGAAATAAATGGCTGAAGTCAAATTCTACCTCATTATTAATATTCCTGTAATTAATTGTATTATCCAGTTAAACCATCAATTTTAGAGTGACACTTTTATTTCAAACTATTATCTAAAAAGTATTTAACATTTAATCATTATTGCAAAGAAAAAATATGTAAGTCAGATTTCACATTTTTCTGCAAAAAATAGAGGTCTTCCAAAACCCATGCGAAGCGAACAGGAACACAAACAAGGATTTTTCCCTGTTTGTTCTTTGATGAACAACATTCTTTTGACGTCGAATGGGGAATTTCCCATCCGGAGAGGGGAGAGAAAGAAAAATAGGTACGTGTTCGATTCTTACTAGTCTTCTGTTATTTAAATTCCTAATGGTTGATGACGATGCTGACGTGGTTTGTCGTCTTTAACACAGAGAGAGAGAGAGAGAGAGAGTTTTTACATAAAAAATTAACGTCATCCGTCCCGTCCGTCACTAATCATCACAATTCACAGGTGAGAGGTAACCAACCCCGTGCGGATAAAGCCACGAAGAAAGAGAGAGAGAGAGAGAGAGAGAGATTTAGAAAGACAGAAAGATAGAGCAGGAGTGGCGGGCTGAACCAGAAGAAGGGATAGATCGATGGAGGCCGCAGTGGGCGTGCTCGGAAGCTGTTCTTCCCTCTCCATCGCTCAATCTCGCCATCAGAATCGCTCGGCATTACCCCGCCAGCTCTCTGCTTTGCCGCATTCTTCGTTTTCTCTTGCCCTGTCCCGACGCTTTGGGAATGGCGCGCCGAAAGGTTCGCCGAGATGGCGCCGTGGCTCGCCCCGCATTTTACTGCCCCATCTCGTGGCGTCCCTGGTTGGCTTCCCTACTCTATCCATCGCATTTTCCTCAATTTTGGATTTTTTAGTAATGGTCGTTGACAAAATGTCCTGTTAGTACTGAGCGTTCCTTGATTCGAAGTATTGTATCGACCCATTTTGAATTAAGAGAGAATATTGCTCTTTTAAATGTTTCTCCTTTCCACGATTTTTACTGGTTGTCACTGTGTAATCTTTAATTGTTTCGCCCACGTAGACCAATATATCTCGGTATAAAATATGCCAGTATTTTTTATTCTTAGTTGTTGACAAAATGTCCTGTTAGTACCGACCATTCCTTGATTCGAAGAATCATATTGACCCATTTTAATTTAAGAGAAAATATTTCTCTGGGTACAAAAAATCCTCTTTAATTGTTTCTTCTTTCCACGTTTTTTTACTGGTTCTCGCTGTGTAATCTTTAATTGTTTCTTCCATGTTGTAGACCAATATATCTCGGTATAAACCTTGACAGTATTGATCATTCCTTGACTCATTGAATCATCTTATCCCACTTTAATTTAAAAAAGGATAAATTAATTCTGATGAAAATTTTATTCTGATTTGTTCTTGCTTCTATCTTTTCCACGTTTTTTAAGATTTATCAGTTTAATATTTTTAACTCCCATCCAAGTTTTAGAAACTATTCCTTGATTTTTTTTTTATCATTCCTTGATTCAAAGAATCGTCTATAAGAAAGTATCCGCCCGGCAAAAATATAGTTACGATTTGTTCTTGCCCTTTAATTTTCTCTTCTTTTAACGGTTTTTTATTGTTGTCTCTGTGTGATATTTTTAACATCCTTCCTAGTTGTACAAAAATACATCTCGATATAGGCCTTGATTTTTTTCATTCTCGTGTATCAGATCAGATCCACTTTGGTTTCGAATTTGAGTGTAGTCTCAACCTTGTGTTATTATCATTTTCAGGTACAGACGGAGGAGACCTACATTATGGTAAAGCCAGATGGAGTTCAGCGCGGACTGGTAAGATGGAATCATTGTTCCTCGTTGGCTGTTACTATCCTCAATCCCTAACTGGGATATTTTCATCATTTTTTGGCTTTAGTGTAATTCCCTTTTGACAAATTCAAAGGAGGTCGAGGAGGGGAACAAGAGAACAAGAAACAAAAGTATTTTTTTATTCAAAAAACGTTAAGTACATATGTTATAACTATCGCCTTTTATAGTAGCTGCCTAACGGATAGTTTAACGGCTAGTTATACTAGCCGTTAGACTTAGTCGATGGGCCCCACAGAACGGTGGACTTATAGTGGACCCGATGGATTCCTTCTAGTCTTATATCGCTTCTTTTTGGGCTTGGGCCACTCTCCTTATATTCCAAGTGTATTTTTAACACTCCCCCTCAAGTGCAGGAATGTATATTCTTCATTCCAAGCTTGGATCTCAGATATTGAGTTTGTTTGATCGGTAATCCCTTAGTCAGAATATCTGCACATTGTTCTTCAGAGCTCACATACTCAGTCTTCGAGATTCCTTGTTCCAAGTGATCCTGTATATAGAATCTGTCGATATTCACATGCTTCATCTGGTCATGGTCAACTGGATCGTGGGCTATACTGATAGCTGATTTTTTGTCGCAGAGGATAATTATTGGTTTTAGAAATGTGATCTTCAAGTCTTCCAACAAATTCTTGATCCATATGGCCTCATCAATTCCTTTTGACATGGCTCGAAATTCAGCTTCTGTGCTAGACTTTGATACCACACTCTGCTTCTTACTCCTCCACGTAACCAAATTTCCTCCTAGCATTGTGCAATACCCCGTGGTGGACCTATAATCAAGTCGAGAGCCAGCAAAGTCAGAACCAGTGTATACAATAAGATCGATTTTACCTGGTCTCCTATGTGCAATGCCCAGTCCTGGAGTCACCTTTAGGTACCTGAGAATTCTGTTAGCAGCTTGAAAGTGCGAACTTCTAGGTGAGTGCATAAATTGACTTAATATGTTTACAGCATAACATATATCTGGTCGAGTGTGTGACAGATACAGAAGCTTTCCTATTAGACTCTGATACAAGTTAATTTCTACTTTAGGGTCACTCTCTCTTAAAGTTAACCTATGGTTCACTTCAATAGGTGTCTCATTTATATGGCAGTTCATATGTTTAGTTTCATTTAGAAGATCTAATATATATTTTTGTTGAGTCATTAAGATACCCTCACTTGATCTTGCAAATTCTATACCTAAGAAATACTTAAGAGGTCCTAAGTGTTTGACTTGGAAGTTTCTGTTCAAATGTTCTTCGAGTATCTTTGTTTCTTCAGGATTGTTTCCAGTAATTATTATATCATCTACGTATACTATCAGAATAGTTCGAAGATCCTTTGAATAATGCTTGAAAAACATAGTATGTTCTCCATTGCATTGACTATATCCTAACCCCTTCATTGCTTGAGTAAATCTTCCAAACCATGCCCTAGGTGATTGTTTTAACCCATATAATGATTTTCGAAGTCTGCATACTTTTCCTCTGTTGTGTTGGTTTTCATATCCTGGAGGGATATCCATGTAGATTTCCTCCTTCAAGTCTCCATGTAAGAACGCATTCTTAATGTCATACTGGTTTAATTGCCAGTCTAGATTCACTGCTAAGGATATAAGGATTCTAATAGTGTTAATTTTTGCTACTGGAGCAAAGGTTTCTTGGTAGTCGATTCCATATGTCTGAGTGTACCCTCTAGCTACAAGTCTTGCTTTATACCTTTCTAAACTTCCATCCGATTTACACTTGATAGTGTAAACCCATCTACAACCCACAGATTTTTTATCTTTGGGTCTATCAACAATCTCCCAAGTATTATTTTGTTCTAAGGCTCTCATTTCTTCATCCATTGCTTCTTGGGGAGTCCTAGGGATAGGTATTTCTTGAATCTTTGTCAGGAATATTTGGTATTTGGGCGACACACTCTCATAGGTCAAGTAGTTTGCCATTGAATATAAGGGAGTTGACACACATTTTCGAGTACTTTTCCTTAGAGCAATTGGCCAATGGCCTTCTTCATCAGTCAATGTCCCTTCAACTACCACTCCCCCTTCAGTAGGTTCTTCAGTAGGTTCTTCTCCCCCTTCACCCAAATCCATAACTTCTGGTTGTCTCTCCTTTT
This sequence comes from Wolffia australiana, assembly GCF_029677425.1. Classification (NCBI taxonomy): domain Eukaryota; kingdom Viridiplantae; phylum Streptophyta; class Magnoliopsida; order Alismatales; family Araceae; genus Wolffia; species Wolffia australiana. Next base: position 6,432,992 of record NC_135847.1, on the reverse strand, counting down.
TTCTTCTTTGATAATATTTTCGGTATGGAATGATTTTAGACGATTCTCCATTTTTATCAACCGTACCCTTGTCCTCGCTTCGGATTCTGTTCTTCTTGTACTAGCTTGAGGAATTATCCCTATTCCACTCTCAAATATTTCCAATCTAGCTGGAGGTTGTGTAAGTTCAGAGTCCATATTCTCAATATTAAGTATAGAACTAGTGTCTTAGTATGATTCAGTACCTTTCGGTTTGTAATAAAAGGATTTTTCATCAAAGACTACATCTTTGGTGACTAATTATTTCCGAGTAATAGGATAATAGAATTTATATCCCTTCTGTGTAACGGAATATCCCAGAAATACACACTTTAGTCCCTTGGTAGACCACTTATTTTGTTTGTGTATGATTGTACACATAACCAACACAACCGAATATTTTAGGGGGTAAGCCAGTTTTTAGTCTTACATTTGGGTAATAAGTCTCAAGCAAATCAAGTGGACTTTTGAAGGCTAAAATACTTGAAGGAAGTCGATTAATAAGGTGTGTAGCTGTCATAACAGCAAAATCCCATAGATTGGTGGGAACATTGCCTTGAATTAGAAGTGTTCTTCCTTTGTCTACAATGTTCCCTATTTTCCTTTCTGCTACTCCATTTTGTTGTGGGGTGTATGGACATGATGTTTCATTTTTTATGCCTTCAGACAAGAAAAAATCAGTAAGTTCATTATTTAGAAAATCCTTTGCATTGTCTGTTCTTAGTCCTTGGACTTGATCACCAAACTGCCGTTTGATATGATTACATAATCCTTTCAAGTTTTTGGTAACCTCGTACTTATGTTTTTGTAAGAAAATCCAGCTATATCTGCTCTAATCATCTGTGCATACTAGGAAATAACGATGTCCTAGTATGTCTGCTTGGGGAGATGGCCCCCAGACATCACAATGGATGATCTCGAAAGGCCTCTGCATTCGTGTAGAACTTGGTGGGTATGTTGCCCTCTTAAACTTCCCTAATTGACATGCTTCACAAACCAAATTTTCAACCAAAACATCCTTAAACAAGTCTGGGTACAAGTGTTTAAGTAGGTGATAGGATGGATGACCCATTCTTTGGTGAGTTTCCATGATTGTCTCCTCAGGAGATAGCTTCACTGCTGCAACCTTTGGTTTATCTCCTGGGTATTCCATGGGTAAGTAGTAGAGTCCTTGGTGAACTCTAGCTAGTCCAGTCCTCCACCCAAGCTCCTTGTGACAGAAATAAGCATCCAAGTTATCAAATAGAATATTATACTCCTTACACTTGGCTAGTTGTTGTACAGATACTAGGTTCATAGAGAATTTAGGAACATGCAACACCTTTTCCAAATTACCAATATGTCTGATGTTCAAACTTCCAATGCCAATTACTGGTAATAAGGTACCATCGGCTGTTTGAACATATTTACCCGGGTGAACTTCTTCATATGTTATAAAGAAATCTTTTCTAGATGACATATGGTCCGTTGCACCTGAATCTAGGATCCATGCATTTGATGGATTTTTAATGAGTAAAGTAATGTTATGGTATATTTCTTCTTTACCAGAATTGGCGAGTGAAGTAGATCCAATGACTGCTCCAGAGTTGATAAATGATTTTATAGTTTGTAGTTCCTGCATCATCTTCTGGAAGTCTTGGACTGAAGGAAGATTACTCAAATAATTTTGAGTTTCTCCAGCTTCTCGTTGTTGCATTATAACATGAGCTCGAGCAATATGAGGTGGTTTGCCATGAAGCTTCCAGCATTTGTCCTTGATGTGCCCCTTCTTCTTACAGTAGTTGCACACAAGATCTTCTCTGTTTGGCCTTTCTGAGTCGCCCTTTTGTTGATTCTGAGTTTTTGCTATATGGGCTGTGCTTTCAATGGCTCCTTTAGCCGAGTTAAGTCTGCTTTCCTCTTGCATGACCTTAGACACGGCTTCATCAAATGTAGGTTCATCCTCTCTATTGTAGAGTTGGCTTCTGACCGTCTCAAATTCTGGCCGAAGTCCTTGCAAAAATTGACATAGTCGATTTGTCGCCTCATGTGCCCTTGCTACTGGATCAGTAGAAGGTAGTCTACAATGATCTAATTCATTGTGGATATCCCTCAGCTTGTTTGAGTAGGTCAGAACGTCCATATCCCCTTGTTTGAGTGTATAGGCTTGTATGATAAGATCAATGATTTTGGCCTTGTCATTCTTCTTCGAGTGGCTTCGATGTACAGCTTCCCATAATGTTTTTGCAGTTCCATATGACGAGTATTGAACTAATTTCTCTGCAGAGATTGAATCTAACATCCACCCAAACACATACTCCTCTTCTACTACCTACCTTGGGTAATTCGGATGAGTATCAGGTGGACATACCTATGTAAGGTGATGCACTAGCTTTCTAGGCTTTAGAGCAGCTTGGATCGTTCTCTCCCAAAGCAATAGATTTTTGCCATTAAATATATTGCACTTTGCCATAACTGGAAGTGTGGTAATCCATCTATCGGTAAGCACCATCTGACTTTCCGATGATGGCATTACTCCTTCGATAGAAATCTTAGTCATGTCTTCCCCCATGAGTTATGTAGCTTGACAAAGTAGTATGAACCTCAAGAAGAAGCAAATCTCGGAATTAGTCCTCCCGTAGGATGACTCTTGATGCCAGAAGATTCTTCAACAATCACTGGGTTGGCTCTGATACCATGACAAATTCAAAGGAGGACGAGGAAGGGAACAAGAGAACAAGAAACCAAAGTATTTTTTTATTCAAAAACGTTAAGTACATATGTTACAACTATCGCCTTTTATAGTAGCTGCCTAACGGCTAGTTTAACGGCTAGTTATACTAGCCGCTAGACTTAGTCGATGGGCCCCACAGAACCGTGGACTTATAGTGGGCCCGATGGATTCCTTCTAGTCTTGTATCGCTTCTTTTTGGGCTTGGGCCACTTTCCTTATATTCCAAGTGTATTTTAACACCTTTAAATACTTGTAATCCTTTCCTAGGGGGTACAGTCAAGAACTTGTCATTGTGCTGATTTGGGTCTGTTGTCATCGGTTCCTTCTATCGTTTTTCTCTATCTCTCTTGTTTTCTCTCTATCTTTCCATTTAGATCCTTCATTGTGAGAAACCTGCATAGATGTCTCTGACATCTGGCCACTTTTGTAGCAAATAATGTTGCAGATGGATCTGATTAGAGGATCTTGTTCTTCTGACTCATTGTTATCTGGTTTCAGGTGGGTGAGATTATTTCCCGATTTGAGAAGAAGGGGTTCAAGCTCAAAGGATTGAAACTTTTTCAGTGTCCTACAGAGCTTGCTGAGGTTTGCATCTTCTTCCTACAATATAAGGAAAATAACAGAAGGGCGACCTAAAGAGAGAATAATAAAGAGATGTATATATTGAAAGAACTCGCTGAAGATAGAGATACTCACTAGGAAGGTTGGCTGGAATGAGGCATGTTGACAGGGGGGGCCCCATCACCTTGGAAATGAGATACATCAATAAAAACTGACGTAATTAGATTTGAAGGTTCTATTGACCAGATATAGTCATAGACTGATATGAACCTTCCCAAGAATATTCGAGGAGGTTATGTATCAAAGAAAAGCACAGGACAAGACGTCACTAATAAGGTCTTGCCCTTCTGCGATTGGATCCACTACCAGAATTGGGGGAGACGTCACTCAAGGAGGTTATGTATCAAAGAAAAGCACAGGACAGGACAAGACGTGACTCAAGGAGAAGAGGATTTTCTTACCAGAATTGGGGGAGCCGGTGAATTGACGGAGATACTCCCAGCACCAGCGTGCAGGAGCTGATCCAGCATTCTTCAAGAACTCTGCCGATCTGGCAGCATTTGGTTATGTTCATTCTGTTCTCTATTCCTATTTTCGTCAAACTTCTCTGGTGATTGTGTGGAATTCTTCACACATTGTATCTTATCTCCAGATTTGCACTTTGACTAAGGAATAATTCTTTTTGTTTCATTACACTGAAGTTTTCTTGATTGGATCCCGAGGAGATCTTTATCATAGACTGATACATTCTTTTCGAAGACGTATTGCAATCGTGCCAATGAGAGAGTCCGATAGGTGGACCACGTGCGGGATCTCACACGTGGGAGCTCAACTACAGAGACCCTATAAATAATCACCAGCAGGAGAAAGGTGGGAGGATTCCCTTTCTTCAAGAATTGCTTCGGCAGCCGCAGATGAAGGCTGGGAGCAGGAGAGACCTGCGACCAGTGAAGGGAGAAGGATCATCCAATCCTTTTCATTTGCTTTCCTTTCAAAATCCCCTTCTCTTCCCCTGACTCTTGTGTCAATATTGAAGTTTCTGTTGATTCATCTATTTCGACATCATTTCCACATTGATAGATTTCAGATATGGATGAAATTTGAAAGTAACGATACCTGACGGTATCATAGACACCCTAAAAGTCCACTATGCATTCGGAGACTGTATTTTCTGGCTCCAGTTAACATGGATGATTCCCAAATTAGCAACAAGAATCATAACTTTCATGTTGGTTCATGGTTAGTTGCGAGCAATCTGTGTTTTTGATCTCACATTTTGCCTTCACCGTGGTTGCAAAGTCTCATCTTTGGTCTTCGCAGCTGTAATAGTCAACTTGAAGCCTAACCACAGAAAAAGAGTATCAAATCATCGTTTAATCGATCAAATTGTGATATTTCTGAAGTTCTGAATACTAGTGGAATCAAGTCAATCTCTAGATGTCAGAAATAGAAAAATTTGAATGTACACGCCTATTTGATTTTGCGAAAGCACTATCTTCTTGAATTGCTTGGATTCCGAACATTAATGATCTACCTTAGTGATTTCCCTGGATTTGAATAATGAACTTCCTTTTTTATTATTGAGTGGCATAATGTCAATGTGATCATGTTCTCTTGTATCAAGAAAAAGGGGTGAATGAAATTTTATTTGATTGATCAATTTGTGATGTTTGATGTCTTCAGTTTGAACTGAATCTTTTGCAGGTTTGGTCTTTTCGAAGGGTTGGAAAATCTCTAGTGTAATAGAGTCTGATAACAGAGTTTTTGTTCTATTGTCATTGCGTGGTGGCAGGGTTCCTCCTGCCACCGTGCTCTCTTATATTCATCTCTCTCTTACTCCTGAACTCTTACTCCTTCCCTATGGAGTTCTATAGAATCAAATCAATATCTGGATGTCGAAAATAGACCGATTTGAATGCACCCTTCATTTTGGATATGTGAAAGCAATGGCTTATGATTTGACATGCAAAACTGATTCGCCTCTTGTTCTAAAGTTATTTCTTTATTTGGTTTCCAGGAGCACTACAAGGACCTCAAGGAAAAATCTTTCTTTCCGAATCTCATCGAGTACATAACTTCAGGGCCTGTGGTCTGCATGGTGAATCTGATCCTCCTTGTCCTCATCTTCCTCTGGCGATGTGCCTATCTCCATAGCCATTCTGCTCATGTTCTTGCTGTTCTTTTCTCTCATGGCAGGCGTGGGAGGGTGTCGGTGTGGTCGCCTCTGCAAGGAAGTTGATTGGAGCCACAAACCCTCTTCAGGCCGAACCTGGAACTATAAGAGGAGACTTAGCGGTTGAAACTGGAAGGTTAGGACTACGGCTGAAATTTGAGAGATTATTCTGCTACTTCTACTAGAACCCCTCTCACCATCAAGTCCCATTTTCTTCAGGAACATTGTCCATGGCAGTGATAGCCCTGACAACGGGAAGCGCGAAATTGGTATGTTCTTCTTAATTGGTTTCTTATTTTATCATTCGTCATTGTTCATCGTCACCATGGGCAAGAACTAAAGGATGGCGATGACTAATTCTTTTGCATCTATATTATGATGATGTCAAGTCTATCATCGTCATTGTCCTTTGTCCATGAATTGCCGATGGATCACTTTTTGTTGATGGCAACTCTTCATCATTCTCTCTCCACTTTCTTTATTTTTACTCTTTCTGATGAGAATGATGATGATGACTTATCCTCGTCCAAATCATTCTTCTGTGGCTAGGATGACAATGATGATATAATCCTTGTCATTCTGGTTGCAGACAAGGATGATGAGGATGAAAACTTTTCATTGTCCCTCATAGATGTCAAAACTTGTCATCGTCCGCAAACCCCCATTCATATCTTCTTGCTTGCATATGATGGAGGCTTGTCCGCAGGTCTCTGGTTCGGGGAGGGGGAGATTTGCCAGTGGAACCCATCTCTTGCGTCATGGCTCAGAGAGTGAGCCTTTCGCTGTGTCTACAAGGTGAAATTTTCGTTCTTTGAGTATCTTCAACAATTTTTGATATCTTAAGCTTCCTGATTTTTACAATCATCCATTGTTGTCTTGACTTGCCCCTGAGAATCATGCAAAGAACGGACTGTATCAGTTCCATCTTTGTGTTCATTTACTCTGATCGTAGAAAATATCAACTTCAGGAGAGAGACGAACACAACTGAATTTAATGGCCATACCTAAAGTTCCTTTTTTTTCCTGTTGATTACATTTATATCCAATCAATCATTTAATCCACACTTATGAAGTCAATGCATGGAGTTCGTCTTCCACAATCTCTCAATTGACTTTAACTTATTTCTTCTTTACTGAATAGTCATGTGGTATGACCTTAATTTCAAGTATTCAAGAATAATATGTTTAATTTTTTCCTTGCATTTCTCATAAATGTGAGCACATCGATGACATTTCTCATCCATATCATTATGAAAAAAAGATGAAAACCATAGCTTTATTTGATGTAAAACATGATTAGTTGACACATAACGATAATCAGTTATTGTTGGACTAGATGATTTTCCCATTTTTTCTTCCTGTATTTCTTTTTTCTAAATGTTCTTTAAACCTTGAATGGTTGTAGTTCACTATATAATTCTTTATTATGTGTGTATGTATAGATGTATTGTCTAAATTCAAGGCCTAATGGTAACATGGGAGATCAGCCTCCTCTTCTTATTGCTCCTGGGTGGCATATAATGAATGGGCATCCCATGTCTAATGGCGTCATCTATGATCCCTCAATTGAAAAGGATGCCCTTCTTAAGGCGTTGAATTTAGGCCCCAAGATCCATGAAAAAAAAAGGTAGACAACACAGGCTTTTGGAAAAAATGATGATGCCCATAGTGCACATCATGTAACCAAGTCCTGCATTTGACCCAAGAAAACAGGAGCATTCTGAAATATGAGTTTGAATTGTAGAATGTCGATGGCTCTATATTAATATCTGATTTAAGGGAGAGGTCACCTAGTCAAGGGTAGCGTAAAATTTATCATTAGATTGAATTCTTTATATGCAACTCTAAAGATATTGTGAATAAGTAAAATTCCCACATTCAATAATAGACCAAAGAAGACTGAAGATGATGTCTAATGGATAAACTTAAGAGAATGTGGCCTTAGGTCACAGTTGGAATTTTACTTATTAGATTAGATGATGAACTATGACAGACTAGACCTTCCACTTCTCATGGGGAAGTGGCCTTGGCCTTGGGCCTCAAGTCTAGTGAGAACATCATAAGATCTAGGAGACAGTGGAAAGTATGTGGAACTACCATAGACTAGATCCTGAGATAGAATTATGGTGTACCCATTGAAGAAAATGCAGATAACCAAGTAAGGTGATTTAAGATCCTTGGACACCCTTAAAATACTGTTATGAAAGCACTCTAGAACATCTGATGGACTTTTGGAGAAAGTTTCACAATTCAAGAATACCTTGCACGATTATTCTATTTTTCCGCTAATTCCAGTTCTCTTCTATCTCAAGACTAGGGTGTTACAAACGATATCAGTATGCAATATCCATAATCGAATAACGTGTTATTCGTATGAAGAAAAATGTCGAATGCGGATGGCATCGGTATTGGATATTGATAATGGATATCGTTATCAATACTGGATGGATAATGGTTCCAGATATCGTTAGTTTGATAACAATATCGGATGTCAATATTGTTGAGAGGATAACGATAACGATATTGAATTTGATGTTGGAACGGATAACAGATTACATGTATGGAATAGTACTTGTAATGGATAACCGAATATGGAATGTATAACGGCCGACACACAATATGAACATTGATGGATAGTGTATGTACAATGATGAAACAATGTTATGAAATTAATGGTAAATTAATGTTCCACATTGATGTCAAGTTGGGGAACTTAACGAAACTTACAGTATAAAACACGCCCGATGGTACATAAACATAACAAAATCGCTTTTGGGTGATGAATGTTGCATTTTATAGAGGTTGTGGGCTACCTGAAACTCGATAAGGTTAATTATTTCTGGGGTGTTGTAGTGGGTCCAGTAGATGTGGTTAGCCCATTGCTCAGAAAATGGATCACGGCTCACTGGGATGTGTGGCTTTGGTATGCGCTCAATTGGAGTGAGGTGAAGGCTTGCACGGATTCGTATCGAACCGGCATTGTTCAATTCAATTTACTCTAGTGAGAATTGAGGGGCATTGATAGCGTTGTCTATTTAATTTATTCCAGGCCTGCATTTCCTTTCGTGGTCATTTTCAGAATCAAAGTTGATGACGTTCGCATTTGAGTCTTGTAGTTTCTTTGCCAAGCGTTGAAGGAGTAGTTGCATACTTTGACGTGGTATGCGTCGATGTTGTATTGCTAGTTCATCAACTGACGTCATGGCTCCTGTAATTGTCTGTATGTCTTAGGTAATATTGGGTGTAATACTCAAAAATAAAGTGAAAAGTATCACATGTCCAACCAGATACAAGCAATATACTTGTATTAACAAAAGAGTAATGAAAGAAAATGTTTATCCATTTTTGGAGAAAAATTTAGACTCGGCATCACAACGTTGCACGGAGTTCATCGTAAACACTATGTGATTTGGCATTAAAAACGTACTACCACTCTAAAGCTACCGTGACATCTGAAATAAATGCCATGTCACTTTACCATCCAAATGTGTAACAGAAATAAAGTTAAATTAGAATCATACCTAATGGATTTGGGTCAACATCAATATCCTTGTTAAGACAAATGTTGTACCATTTAGTTTTTTCTCCTTGACACCAATACTTTACACAGCCAAGTGCCTCAATACTCATCCCCTCTAAACGCGATCTCTCATAAGTGACAACTGCTCTAACAGCAGAGAACAATCGTTCTAAGAGAGCACTTGTAGCAGACGCTGATTGAAATTCAAGTGCAATTTTTGATAATGTTGGATAAACAAAAAACCCTTAGTACCCCACTAAGCATATGCGGAATCTCCTCCTCCTTGGTGCGTTGTACATGTGAATGTCTCCAATTCCTCCAAAGGGGAAGCTGATGAGGTTGTCCTTGTAGACGGTTTGCTTCTAAGGCCTCACTGACCCAAGCTTTTGGTGGTTGTTGTTGTCAGAGAATAGTTGTGTCACATCGGTCATGGGAAGATGCCGGAGTAGGAGGGAGAATTCCTCGAACAAAGGATACAGCCTTAAAATAGGATGCCTCATCAAATATTGACCCCTTGCGAAATGGGTCAAGTTATGCGGCAGCAAGGACGACATCGTGGTTCCACATCAACAGCTTCTCAAAGCCAGCTAGTTTTGTCTACATGACGACACCTGCATGCAGCAATGATGCTCGTTCATCTTGAGGCAATCTCTTGCTGGTGAACATGGACTCAGCAATCCACTTCATGACGTCCTCTATGTGTCGTGTTAATGTCCGCACAAGGAGGACATCCCCAACAATATACTCTTTCAATCTGCTAACATGATCTGTTGTGTAAGCAAAAGGTCCCATTAAGAGGGCAAACTCCTTAAGCAACTCTCATTCTTCACGCAAGGTCTTTGTTTGGGTACCCTTGTCATGAAGAATGCAGCCCCTGCACAATCACATCTCTCTTGGTAATAGCTTCTTCTAGCATCCTGTGCGTGCTACTCCATCGTGTCGGGCAGTCAAGTGAGGCCAATCATGGTTTTAATTTATGTGTCCTACATAGGTCAGCATAATACATCCATCGCATTGTTGTTCAACGAATAGCCTGAACTATTGTTCTCACTTTAGTCACTATGTCCCCAAGCGAACTGATGCGCCGCTGCAATGAGCCGTCCTCTTGGCTCTCTTCCACATCTGATTCATTGTCATACATGTCGGCAGTCATGCTGATATCACTATCCTCCTCGACTAAGGGTGCCATAGTGGGTATAAAAAGGGCTTCAATGCAGCTTGAACGACGATGTTCACTATGTGTGCGACACATGGAAAGTGTCGCCTGGCACTAAACCCTATGCTCCTATCACGTAATCTTCTTCCTAATATGGCCATCATTCTTTTGTTGTATGATGTGTTATCAGTGGAAACCATACATAACTGCAATGGAAAGCATATTAAACATTATATTGTACATTTTATAGTATTAACTACAATAGTCTTAACATTACTCACCTTTGAGTCAAGTCCAAATTCTTCAAGCACCTCGACAAGAATTTTCGCCATAGTCTCCCCGTATTGTTTCCTGCAGAGCTCGCAAAAGGCGAGAAAAAGTGCATGATACATCCAATGACCGTCAATCCAATGAACTATTTTCTATCGCCCAACCGTCGGCTGTCACCGCCACACGATCAACATTTGATAATGTGTGCATGATCTCCACCTTCATCTTCTTAAACAACTTGATTGTCCATGCCTTGATGACTCGTGCACTAGGCGAGGGTACCTCACTCTATGTCGTAAAATGCCATGTCTCCTTCCAAGCATTCGTATGAACCCAACGCCATGGCAAGTATATGCGACAGACTAGCCGGCTGATGACGTCATTGGTCTCTTCTGGTGTTCGACCCCTCAATGGTCACCTTCCGCCGAAGAGAACCGATGTCCTGTCGTCTGCTAAGTCATCTATACAATGTTGTGCACTAGTGCTGCCCTTCAACCCATCATGTTCTTTCAGATTAACAAATTTGAAATGGCACCAAAAGACACATATACTACCATTTATTGGGCACTTCAGATGGACTACCTTTGTCACATTCTTTGTGCGAAAAATTTCACACTCATATGTTGAATCCCCAAAAAATGTAAATTACTTTTTTTTGGGTGATCCTTTTGCTCATCCACGGAGCTCCAACGCATCAGCAGTATGCTCTTCTGGTAATTCCTCAAACACCAACTCCTCATCTATTTGAGCTAAAGCGCTCTCCAACGTTAACATGGCAGCTGCTTGGCTGAAGTGTAAGATGCATATGTAATGTACTGATGTTAAAAAAAGGGATTCTAATAATTAAATATCACCATAAATAATATTGAAAAAATGAAATAGATGGTCTTGTAATTCCAATGATAACTAATTTATCGAAACATTCACTTATGGTTGTTTTTAATATGACTTGGAATTTGGAATTTGATGACCGAGAAATCACACCAAAAGATAGATGATGCGTCATTTGTACAGAAACATGTATGGACTGTATAGAAACCTCCGTCAATTGATGGACAAATAGATGATGCGGCATATAGGTATGAAGGTGAGAGGGAGAGAGCGTGAATGAATGAAACGGAAAGAATGAGAAAGTGAAAGATGAATAGAAGATAGAGTGAGAAGCAATGAGAGAGAGTGAGAATGAGAGAGGGAAAAAATGTGAAGGAATGAGAGAGTGAAAGATAGAGAGGGAAAGAGTGAGAAGGAAAGAGAGAGTGGGTAAGTGAGAGATTGAGAGAGTGAGAAGGAGAGAATGGGAGAGTGAGAGAGTTAACAAAAGGAATGAGATATAGAGACCGCGAGTCGGAGATTGAGAGGTACATAGAGATAGAGAGTCAGAGATTGAGAAAGATAGGAAGTCAGAGAGTGGGAGAGATAGAGAGGGAGAGATTAATAAATATAGGAAGTGAGAGAGCGAGAGAGATAGAGAGGGAGAGATTGAGAAATATAGGAAGTGAGAGAGATAGAGAGGGGGAGATTGAGAAAGATGAGATTGAGAAATATAGGAAGTGAGAGAGTGAGAGAGATAGAGAGGGAGAGATTGAGAAAGATAGAAAGTTAGATAGTGAAAGAGATAGAGAGGGAGAGATTGAAAATGATAGGAAGTAAGAGAGTGACAATGATATAGAGTGAGATAATGAGATATTGAGAGACTGAGAGATATCAACAAAATTAATTGACTATCTACCACAATCATCTAGTAACTTTATAGACTACAGAATTTTATGCAATAATGATAGGATAACTTCCACATAATTGTATCCAATAATAATGTATAATTGATGTGGTACCTTTAATAGAGGATGCCACTAAAAAAATCATCAAGCTCTGAAATGAATGACTATATATTTATCATGATCATGCAATACAATGGGTTAAGATGATAGATATGAATGTTTCAACTAATTAGCCAAATTTATGGTCAAAACACCTTGTTATGACGAGTCATTGTTAAAAGCATTTGCTAAACCAGATTGTTCAATATATATACAATGTGCCTGATGAATATAACTTTAATGGTTGTGTGATATAAACGCTCATTAAATAAACTAGTTAAATAACTTTTGACAATGCACCATAAATCACATGCTCGGCATATAAATCACATCAAGAGTATGGGAGTTCTCGATCGAGAGATGACGAGTCTTTATCAGCTCACGCGGAAGTGGTGGCGTGGCTGGCGAGTAGTGGTGACTGATGGTGATACAGATTGATGCATGATGGTAACATTGGTATTAAATGTGTGCGGCAACATGCAATGCAGCAGTATGAATAATGAAATAGATATATACATAAATACAGATCGATGCATGATGAACCCTTGTTGAGTGGAGAACATACCTAAAGTGAAGGAGAACCTTTATCGTGGTATGCGTCAGGATCCAGCGTCTTCAACAGCTCCAGCAGTTGTCTTCAACACGAGATCTTCAGCAGCAAATCTTTGCCAGTAACTCTTCACCTTCAGCAGATCTTCCAGCAGCAACTCTTCGCCAGCACGTCTGGCTCCGTCACCAGCAGCTCCTCCACCGGCACCAGCTCCTCCAGCCAAATCGCAGCCCTCGGAATCGAAGCCCTAATCTGAACTTTGGGGAATAAATTGGCTCCTCCATCTCCTCCACCTTAGACGCACGTATTGGGCCAACAAAACATAAAAAATATTGTTGGCCCATTACGAACATTTTTCCCGTTATCTGATATCCGTACATGAAATAGGATAACAAAACACTTAAAACTATTAATTCGCTGAACGGAGACAGATAACGAACCCGTAACAGATAACGTCCAAAATTTTTCCTTAAGCCGACATCGATATCCGATGACGGATATCGGATATCGATTACGATCATGCGGATAACGAATGAACGTCGAACAAAATGCTTCCCATATTCGGTTACCAGTGCCCATTTTCGTATCCTTTATCTGAACAGTTGCCCTACTCAAGACTTCTTCTCTCTCTTGTTCTTTATTCTTTCTCTTTTGGTGAACTTTTGTGGGAAACGATTAGTTTCTAGATAATAATTTTAGTGCGTCACCAATAGTTAGTTTGGACTCCGAAGATGATCAACTGATAGGAGATCAAAATTTATTATTCATTTTGACAAACTACAGTTGGGGGAAGAACAACCTTAAGAAGAATTGGGAAATGGAAAACAAAAGAAACAACCAGTCATAAGTCTATCAATCTCCCATCAAAGTTCATTTTTTATTAACTTTAGCAAATTTTGGTCGCTGGTAAACAACCTTGAGATGAAGTGGGACTTGGAAAACAAATGAAACAACCACTCACAAATCCATCAGGCTCCCATACCAATCTGCCATAAAAGTTCATTTTTTATTGATTTTAACAAACTGTGGTTGTTGGAAGAACAACTGTCAGCAGTAGTACTAGGAAAACAAAAGAAACAGCACTCAAGAATCCATCAATCTCTCATCAAAGTTTAATTTTTGTATTCATTTTAAGAAACTGTGGTTGTTGGAAGAACAACCTTCAGAAGTAGTACTAGGAAAACAAAAGAAACAACGCTCACGAATCCATCAATCTCTAATCAAACTTCAATTTGTGTTCATTTTAGCAAACTGTGGTTGTTGGTAAAACAACCTTGAGCAGTAGTACTTGGAAAACAAAAGAAACAACACTCACGAACCCATCAATCTCTCATCAAACTTCAATTTTTATTCATTTTAACAGACTGTGGTTGTTGGAAGAACAACCTTGAGCAGTAGTACTTGGAAAACAAAAGAAACAACACTCACGAATCCATCAATTTCCCATGATTGAAGCGCTAGTGAGGAAGGAAGAAGGCAAGAATTGCCGAGGCAGCGACGAAGGCCACCGGAGAGGAGAAGCCAGACGCCGCCATGTTCTTGTTATTTGCACCCATCATCGGTGGGGGAGAAGATGGGCTCTTTGCATGGTCATGTCCTTCATGTCCCATTACAGTAGAGCCCATTAGAAGGCACAGAAGAAGAAACAATGCCCCCACTCTGAGGAAGAAGACGCTTGCCTTCCTCTCCATTATTCCTTTCCAGCCAATAACACCATGAAGTTCTAAGCGCAGCCCTCTCCTTTTATAGACAAAACTACCTTTTGCCAACGATGGGTAGTGACGGTATTCACGGAAGGCGTTTGCTTTGATCTGTCTATTCAATCTCCACTCAAAATTAAACAAATAATAATAGTCTTTTCTTCCCGAAGTGAAACTCGTTTTCAAGTGTAGTCTTGTGTATACAACTAGAATATTGCGTTATCCATATGATTTTTTAACTCGTGTCATAGGAATATCGCCTTTCCATGCGCAGTTCTTGCCTTCTGTACAACTAATTATCGCTTATGAACGATGGGTGGTAAAGATATTCATGGAGAGGCGTTTGCTTTGATCTATCCTATCATTCTCCACTGAAAAATTGGAAAAATATTATAAAATCTTCAGCCTGGGAGGCTTTTTCCATGGTTCCTTGCCAATGAAAATCCGCTTGAACTGAAAAAGCTTCGTATTCAGCTAGAATAACAGATCTAGAATGATCTTCAACTCTTGCGATTGGAATATCGTTTTTTAAAAATATATTTTTGGCCTTGGATTTCTCTACCCATTTGAGTTCCTTCTTACGTCTTGTCAGCTGTGATCTCCTTATTTCCTGTTCTTAGCTGGCGGCTGCGTTGACTTGGCAATGCTGGATGAGAAGTACGAGAAGTACAGAAAGTCAATGCTAGTACAACACGTTAGACTCAATAAATAATTGATTTTGTGTCTAGATATTTCGTTGTAGAGGGGTCTATTTATCGCCAAGGAAAAATCATTTAATCAGGTTATGGGTTGCAGGAATTAAAAAGCGTGATATCCAGTTACTAATTCTTGAAAGTACATAAAACTCAACGGTAGTACATAAATAATATTCCAATAATTGAGTTTGGGTGTAAATATGCAGTCGTTGATGAGCAAATAGGAAGTCTATTAAATTACCAAGGAAAAATCATTCAACCAGGTTTTGGGTTGCCGGAATCTAAAAGAAAAACGTGATACCCACTAAATAATGCTCCAAACTAAATAAAAGCCAATGGTAGTACACAAAAATACTATTCCGATAATTGAGTTGACGTGTAAGTATGCAACCGTTGATGAATATCTACGAAGTGTATTAAATTAGAAAGGATAAATAATTTAATCAGGTTTTGGATTTCAGGAATGAAAAAGAAAAGCATGATACCCATCAAAAGCTAAGAGTACATGAAAGTCAATTGTAATACCTAAATAATATTCCAATAGTAGAGTTTGCGTGTAAATAGGAAAATATACTGTCACCCACTTACCCTTAGCTTTTGATTCTGTGCAGGAAGTTTATTAACTTACCGGGGAAAAATCATTTAACAGTTTTTGGGATGCAGGAATAAAAAAGAAAAGTGCGATGCCATTTAGAAGTACATTTAAGTCAATGATAGTACATCCGTTTCACCCAGATCGAGTTTCTGTGCAAGTATCTCATCATTCCATAGTAAATAATTTCTGAAAAAACAGCTAACCAGATTTTGGTCAGAGGAATGTGAAATCGTGATACACATTAAATAATGCTCGAATCTGAAATTGATGACTTTTCTTTAAAATGTGGCCCTCTTTGAATTGTGGGTAATAAGTTTTGTATCATGTGGAATTTCTCAGTAATGTTTTTTGAACTCTTTGGATGCTGGGCAATAAGTTTTTTATTACGTGGAATTTCTCAGTAATCAATTTTTGAACTCTTTGAACGCTGGGTAATAAGTTTTTTATTAGGTGTAATTTCTCAGTAATCATTTTTGAACTCTTTGGATGCTGGGTACTAAGTTTTGTAATTTGCATGATTTCTAAAGCGGTGCCAGCAGGCACATGTGTGCGGGCTGCGGGCCTCTAGGTGCAAGAGCGCCACTACCCAAGCGCTCGTTATGCCTTGTCTTGATACTTCGGTATCATCCCTGGTCTTACCCATGTAATGACTATGACTACAATGTAATCTTGTTACTTATAATACAATGGCCCAATTCATGAATGGGTCCTAGCCCTACCTTCTATCCTTAACCTCCAAGCAATCTAAAGCTGCCAAAAGAGACCTCCGCTGCACAAGCAAAGACTGTTCACCGTTTCTATCCAAGCGTTGAGGCCGGCATGCATTCGATTCGAGCGTTGTTCCTAGCTCAGAATTTGACCATGTGACACTACCTGCTAGTAGTTATTATAACTTATAATCTTAATTCCCCTTAACTACTCAACTATTAAATGCACCTCTAAAAGCCAGTCCCTATGGAGATGACATCGCTCCAATTATACATTCGAGTGAGTTTCTATTTTTATCAAATTTATTTGGTTTTAGGCAAATTAAAAGTACACCGCCACTAAAATTAAATACACAATTTGCCTTTATAAGCAGATTGGGTTTGTCTTCTGAAATTTCTTTCTGCCCTTGAGATGTTTTGTTTTTTACTATGTTGCTTGGTATTTCATCATTATTAAAGGTGCTATATCATTTGATTTTATGTACAATGCTTGGTCTTAAAATTTTTCTCTTGTTTTTATTGCTTCTTCTTGTTTTTCTGAATATAATTTGTCTTATATGATTTTTATTTCCTTGCATACAATAATTTATAACGATATTTAAAGCAGAGAAGAAAGAAGGGAGTTACTTGGTATTTCAGCACAACTGTCTTCTGCTGCACGCATCTTGATATGCTTGGATTTAGATTTGTTCATCTCTAGTCCATCCTTTGACGGTTTTACTTGGAATTTTTTATTTGCTATTGCTAAGTATTTTTTTGCTCTTTTTCATGTGCTGGTTGTGTGGGTATTTCATAATATATCTTTGTACTTATGATGTGCTGTTTTTTATTATGTTGTTTGATGTTTTTATCGTGTCAAAATTTTATAGAATATGATTTCTTGTAGATAATTGGTGTTCCAGAGCAACTGCCTTTTGCTGCAAGCTTCTTTATATGCTTGGGTATGAATTTATTGATCTCTTATATTGTTGAATGATGGTGTTTGTATTTTTTCTTGGTTATGGCTGATTATTTTATTGCTTTTATTATGTTCAGGGTGAAGGGGTATCTTTAAATTTGTCTCTGCACTTAAAATTTTATGATTTTATTGAGTTTCTTATGTTTTTATCATCGTGCAAGGGGATAAATGATATGATTTTATATATGTCACTTGGTTTTGAAAGTGTTCTCTTCTTTTTTATGTTTTGATTGTTTTTATGAATCTAATTTTTC
This sequence comes from Wolffia australiana, assembly GCF_029677425.1. Lineage (NCBI taxonomy): Eukaryota > Viridiplantae > Streptophyta > Magnoliopsida > Alismatales > Araceae > Wolffia > Wolffia australiana. Next base: position 6,415,305 of record NC_135847.1, on the reverse strand, counting down.
TCATATATTGTGTATTTGTTTGCATAGGTTCATTTATGATGATATAGCAAAACAGAGAAGCAAGGAGCTACAAGGTATTCATGGGTAACTGTCTTCTGCTGCACACATCTTTATAAGATTAAATATAGATTTTTCCATCTCTCTTCCATCTTTAGAAGGTTTTGCATGGTATTTTTCGTTTATTATTGTCATAAATTTCTTTTTTTTCATGTGCTTGTTGTGTGGGTATTTTTTAGATACCTCTCTTCCGTCTTTTAATGATAGGTTTTATATTTTTTCTTTGTTATTGCTAATAATCAGATTGGGTGGGTAGTTTGAAATTTCTCTCTTATGATGTTTGGCTCTTGATTAAGTTGTTATGTCTTTTTATCTTTATTGAAGGTTGCTACAAAATTTGATTTTAAATGGCATGTTTGGTTTTCAAAGTTGTATCTTCTTTGGATAGGTTCATCTGTGACAACAGTGGATGCATATTTTTATGGTTGGATATAGAGTTGTTCTTCTCTCTTTTATCCTTGGAAGGTTTTGCTTGGTATTTTTCATTTTCTATTGCTAAGGATTTTGTTGCTCATTTTCATGTGCAGGTTGTCTCGGTATTTTTAGATATCTCTCAGCACTTATGATGTTATGTTTTTAATTATGTTTTTTCATTGTATACAAAATTTTATAGAAGATGATATCATCTACCACACTTTGTTTCATAACTTTTTCCTTCTTTCTGCTGCTTAGTCTTGATTTTTTAATCTAATTTTTCTGATATGTTTTTATTTATTTGTATAAATTTATTTATGACAACACATTAAAACAGAGATGCAAGAAGGGAGCTACATTGTATTCCAGCACAACTGTCTTCCGCTGCACATATCTTTATATGGTTAGATACCATAAATTTATATATATTTATCTCTCTTCCATGGTTGAATTTTAGTTGTTTGTATTTTTTCGATACCATTGCTAACTATTTGGTTGATTTTTCATGCGCAGGTTGTGTGGGTTTTTTTAGATATCTTTGTGAACTTATGATGTTATGTTTTGGTTATTTTTTATGTTTTTATGTTCGTGAAAAATTCTCTATAATTTGATTTTATATACCCACTTGGTTTTGAAACTTCTCTTCTTTTTACTGTGTCGTCTTGTGTTTCTGAATCTAATTTATCTTGTATGTTTTTTATTTATTTTCATAGGTTCATTGATGAAGATACTCTAAAACACAGAACTAGGAAGGGAGCTACTTGGTATTCTAGTGCAAATGTCTTCTGCTGCACGCCTCTTTATATGCTTGGATATACATTTTGTTGTTTTTTTCATGTGCAGATTGTGTATGTGTTTGTAAATATCTCTATACACTTATGATGCCATGTTTTTATTACTCTTTTTATGTTTTGATATTCCTGCAAAATGCTATACCGTGTTTGTGTTTATCTTGTTTTTTCTCAGCCATCTGGTTTCTGTAAATATAATTATATGTAACACATATTTTTTCATGAATAGGTTCACTTACACTGATACTATAAAACTAAACCAGAAATAGAGATACTTATTGTTGCGATACAACTGTCTTCTGCTGCACGCGTCTTTATTAAGTACATCTTTGAATCTATAGGTATCATTCATTAATTTTTTATTTTGATTTATGTGTGATGCTCTTTCTTTGTAACCCTTTTCTTAATCTTTTCGTTTCGTTTTTCCCATTGAGCTTTGGACTGCTTTTTAAAAATATGGTTTATTTGATACATTTGTTGTTTATTTGGTTAGGTTCATTTATGACAATACTGTATACCAAACGGAACAAGAAGACAAATAATTGATTGGTTTTCTGGGGACACTTTGTTGCTGCATGCATCTTCAGATGCTTGGACTTACATTTGTCTATTTTCCTTACATCCTTGAAATATTGCGTGTCTATTTTGTGTGGGTGTTTTTGGATGTATGTCTACACTTAGAAAAGTTAACTTTTTGATTATGTTGTTTTACGTTTATATCTTCATGTAAGGATTTGATTTTACTTCTGAGCTTCGAGCTTGCTTTTTAAATTTTTCTCTTATCTTGTGGTGGTATATTGTTTTACTGAATCTGGTTTCTCTGATACATTTTTTATTTATTTGTTAAGGTTCATTAAAAAAGATAGAGTAAAACAAGGACTGATCAGAGTGCTGTTGGGTACTGTGTATTGTGTATTGTGATTTACTTATGATGCTCTTTCTTCATTTCGGTTTCATTAATCTTGTTGTTTTGTTTTTCCTATTTAGCTTAGGACAGTTTTTATGAACATTATCTTCTTAGGAGAGATGGAGATGTATATATGATATTTGTGATGTTTTTTATATGTTGTGTTTTGTCATGTTTTTATCTTGGCGTAATGTGTTGTTTTGTTTATCCTTCTATTCTAAGTTTGTTGTGCAAAGGAACTTGTTTATGCTTGTTGTTTTATGTTTTTTTTGTAATTATGATTTATCTGATATCTTTATTTATTTATTTATTTGGATACGTTCACTAATGAAGATAGAGTAAAGCCTAGGACAGAGAAAAGAAATATTAGGTTTGGCTTTGAATAGATAGATTTTATTTGTTAATTTTGTATTATGATTTATTTATGATGATTCTTCTATACTTCCAATTCGTTAATCATTTTTTTTTCATTTTTCCTACAGAGTAAAGGATAGTTTTTTTGAACATTATCTTCTTAGGAAAGATGGAGATGTATATATGAACTTATGATTTTTTTATATGTCGTGTTTTAATCTTGACGTAATGTGTTGTTTTGTTTATCTTTCTATTCTAAGTTTGTTGTGCAAAGGAAGTTGTTTATGCTGGTTGTATTATGTTGTTTTTGTAGTTATGATTTATCTGATACATTTTTTATTTGGTTAGGTTCATTTGTGACGATACTGTTATACCAAACAGACCAAGAAGACACAAACTTGGTTTTCTTGGGACACTTTGTTGCTGCAAGCATCTTCAGATGCTTGGAGGTACATTTGTCTATCTTTGTTCGCTCCTTGAATTATTGTGTGTTTAATTATTTATTTTGTTTTTAGGAATTATTTTGTTTCATTTTCCATGTTCGTCTTGTGTGGGTATTGTTGCTGTCTTTTTGCACTTAGGAAGTTAATTTTTTTGATTATTTTGTTTTATGTTTATATCTTCATGTATGATAGTGTCTAGTTTGATTTTATATTGTGAACTCCGAGCTTGAGTTTTTAATTTATCTCACATTTTTGTGGTTGCATGTTGTTTTATTGAATCTGGTTTATCTGATGTGATTTTTTTTTATGCCCAGGTTCACTTTTGAAGATGGAGTAAAACCAAGGACTAAGAAGAGAGATACTGGGTACAGCTTTAAGTATGTAGGTATAACTTGTTAATTTTTTTATGATTTATTTATAATGCTCTTTCATTGTTTCCCTTTTGTAAATTTCTTTGTTTTAGTTTTTTCTTATTCAGATTAGGATGGTTGTTCTGAACATTATGCTCTTTAGAAAGATTATATATATGAACTTTTGATGTTATTTATGTCTTATCGTGTTTTGTATCTTGACGTAATGTGGTATGCCTGGACAAAAGAACATAAAAAACAGGTGGGAGAAGTCTTCCGCTCCTTGGCCACACATGGAACATGATGTGTTGTGCCTAGGATCATGCGCTTTTGGAGGACATGTTCATAATAGATCTCCTAATAAGCAGCCATCCAAAAATCTTCACTTTTAAGTGAACTTTCTGCTTCCATAAACATCAGCATGTATGGATGATGGTATCAGGTTTTGTCTTACCCCACTGATCACTTTGTAAACCTCCCAAACTGAAATTGGCGGTCCCCTCCATATGCAATTGTATCATGTTCCAAGGGTGAATTGCATATGGAGTATGGTATGTCACATGATCAGGAGGTCTTCCAATATCTGATTAAACAGTGCCCTCCATGAGCAGATTCCATTTGTCGTCCCAACACTCTTGCACCAACTCTATGCCATCTCAAAGAGGTGGGGAAAAGCTTCTCATAGCTTCTCTCGGGCAGACTAATCATCTATGAAGTATTTAAAGCAAGCCCCATTCCCTAGTTTGGGTTAAAAAAACCCTTGAATTTGTGGGAGTGAGCATACATCCACCATGGGGAATCATTCCAACAGCTCCACTGAGCAAATAAATCTATCCACACCGGAACACATATTGTGGTTATTTGGGCTTCGCCACGTGTAGATGCAATATCTAGGTCCTATTACCTGTAGCCCAGCATTTGAGATAAAGGCCTGAAAATTATCCAATCCAGGGCTTTGTCTGCCGCGTCTGCTAGGGCGGTCCCATGTCTTTAGCGCAGCATTGAAGACACCCCCAAACAACAATGGAAGTCCTGGGAAAGCCGCTGCCACTTCATATAGCTCTCACTAAAATGATGGTCTCAAACTATTGGGGAGGAGACCATACACCGATAAGGCCACCCATTCGTAACCATCACTATGTTATCACAGCTTCACTCTAGTCACAAATTGCCCTGCCCACTTCGCGTCTTTAGATGAAACATTTCGTTCCATGCAACTACCTGACCCTGGATTGTCCGACTGCGTTCACTGTCGTAAATCCATCTAGAAACCCTTGCCCCACCATCAATACTCCTCACTCTTGCAAGTACTGTCCCAAGATGCTACGCCTTGTCACATCATAGAGTCATTGCACATTCCAAGAAATGCATTTCATTCAAGGCCTTCCTGTCCCCCCTTGTATTTATTTCTTTTGCAGCTCTGCATCAGCTGCCAACTCACAGGCTTTTTCTGTCAAAACTGAGACACACTCCCCCACCAACTCCCTATGGTTTTTCACTTGCTCTGTCTCCTTTCCCCCTAATATGTCTTCAGCATACATGGCTGCCTTCCTTTTTGGGCATTGGCTTATGGGTCTTGACTTCACATCCACTCCCAACTCCCTGTGCATCTCTTGTCTTCCCTCTCCTTCATCTCTATTTCCACAAATCTGAGCTTGTCATTCCTTCCCACCTTGATCCATGCCCCTTCCCCTGCATCATCCCACAAGAGTAGCCTTCCCCTATTGTAGAATGTTATATCCCCTAGGGTGAGCCTCCTTTACCTTTGTGGTGCCCCTAGTCAACAAAATGTCATGTTTGTAACACTTCTTGGGTCTGCTTGTGTGGGGTACTCCTTGATCTTTGGCTAGACATATTCAGTGTTTACATCTTCCCATGGCAAGGATGAAACCCATGTCAGATTGCCCTTTTTTTCTTCCATTTGGACTCTTGTTCTCACCATCCAAGTTGGCTTCCTTATTTTAAGCCGGTTTGTAATTTTCCCTTTTTGTCCTCTAGTTGATGCGTGACCGCCTCACTCTTTGGCTGAGGCAGCCTCTTGTTGAAATGTAGTCCTGAGATGTAGCATTGTTGAAGACAATGAACTGATCCATGTATCCTGTTCCATTTGTCTCACCACACTGGCAAGCTTTTCTCAGTCTCCAGACTAAGCACCCAACCTCCCCACAGCCCGTGGCATTGTCGGGGCAAATCTCTCCTTCAGGTTGATCATGTAATTACGAGTCAGGACTCGGAGCAAAGTCTGCCCTGGCATCTAATGTTCCTCGGTGGCCTCCACCTCAATTATCACAATGTTGGGGTCCCCGGATTCCAGTCCTGTCGAAATGATATTGGACAAATGATCAACTGTCAAGACAATTGTCTCCATTTTCTCCCAGATTTTTTATCTGATATTTTTATATTTATATGGTTTTGTTTGTTTATGACGATAGTGCATAACAAGGGGACCGAGCAGACAGATACTTGGCATTTTGGCGCAACTTTTTTCTGCTGCACGCATCTTCATACGCTTGGATGTGGGTTTGTCTATCTCTCTCCCATCCTTAGATTATTGTGTTGTATTTTTTTCTTTCATGTTAATTTTTTTTGTTTCTTTTCTCATAGCAATGTGTGGGCGTTTTTTTGCTATCTTTCTAAACTTAGGATGTTATTTTTTATTATCTTGTTTTATGTTTTTATTTTCGTGTAACATGATCTCTAATTTATACACTATGCTCTTTAGAAATATGGAAATTCATATATGTACCAATGGTGTTACTTATGTGGTGTTTGATTTACTTTTATATTCTATGTTTGGTGCTCAAAGGAACTTGTTTATACGTGATGTTTTCTTTTGTTTTATTTTGACCAGGAGGTTCATTTTATAATAAACGTGCAACTTTGTTCTGATCCTCGTATCTAGATATGCTTTGATATACATATGTACATATTTCTCTTTACTCTGCATTGTAAAGATTATTTCTAATTATTTCTTTTCACTGTTGCTAATTATTTCGTTTCTTTTTTCATGCCCATCCTGAGTGGATGTTTTTTATATCTTTCTGCACTTATGTTTTTCATGTTTATATCTTCATGAAGAGAGATGTTATCTAATTTTATTTCATATCCCTTGCTCACTTTTGAGAATTTTCTCTTCTTTTTGGTGTTTTATGGTGTGGTAGAATCTGATTTATCTGATACATTTTTATTTATTTGCTAAGGTTTACTTATGAAGATATTGAAAAACAGACCATGAACCAAGATACTGGTTATTCCTAAGCAACTTTTTTTTTCTGTGTTCATCCATATATGTATACATATATATGTATAATTTGTTAATTTGTCTTCCATCTTGGTTATAGTAGTGCTTTGAGGTTTTATGAGCAGTTGTGCTAGAGTGAAGCCAGGATACACCTAGGGGACATACCACTGTAAGTTGTGGATGTAGAGCCAATGACAGTATTCTAAAGAAGGCGAAAAAGTTGATGAATCTCATTATGTCAAATTTGATCAACCATAATAGGTTTCACAACATCAGTTGGAGCAGATGAAGACCCAATTGGCAGAAGAAAAAAGGGCATAGTTGGACAACTATGACAGAGCCATAGCAAAGTGACACTAAAGTGCATCTTGCACTGTAGATTATAGCAAGTTTCCTAAGTGTGTCCTTTAGGCCCTTGAGAAAATGTGACTGGTTTCACAACTGGAGAGACAATGGCTTCATGGCAGCAATAGGAGCCCGGTGAGAAGCACCCCATTGTTAAATAGCCTTAGCAGAAGCAGATTCAGAGTGATGAAGTTGAAGGTGAGATTCCTCAACCCGAGTACTATGAAGTGGCTCAAGGGGGAACTTTTTCTCAATGAATAAGTTACATTCAAAGAGACTCATACTCAGTATTAAGGCCCATGAGAAATTTGAAAACTCAGAGTTGAAGAACATAGATGTGATCAACTAATTTTGGGCCAGGTGGCATATTATGATCCAATTCAGCCCACAGTGCAATAAGTTTGGTACTGTATAATGGGCCAAGTAAGGGCTTTTGCTGTGGCACACATTTTTTTGTCAGATATGAATTTTTTTATTTTCCTTAATCTTAAGTGCTTTTATTTTTTTCTTTCCCTAAGTCAGAGCAGTTATTGAAGACGCCAAAGCTAATGAATCGGCTCATGAAGAGAAAATGAAAGTATCCTTCAGGACATGTAAGGGGAAGAAATCTGTGGTTAATCTCAAGATATTTCTTTTGTATTTTCTCAGTGGTTTTATGGAGGCTGAAGGCCGTGAAAAAAATAATTAAAGAAGAAAAAATGAGAGAAGGATGTTGAAAAATATGGTGGAAGAAAGGTGGAGGAAAAAAAAATAAAGGGAGGACAAAGAAGAAGAGTAGGAGAATGAGGGGACAAACAAAGGGGGAGTGGTGGCAGGGAGGATGGCAATTTGGTTTGTGGCAGCGGAGGTAGAAGCTGCAGTAGTGGAGGTAAAGAAGATGTGTTGGAGAATCAGATGTCATGTTGGTTTGAAAGTAGTGAAAGAGACTAAGCTAACAGCAGCAAAGGGAGAGGTAACAGCAGTTGGTACTCACTAAGGCAGTGATTTCATGGTGACAGAGGTGGAGGTGACACAACACAGATATCACCTTGAAATCCCCTGGGACAGAAAGAGAGGCTTGAAGAGGGTGGCAGACAACACTTACACCCATGAATCGCGATGGTCAAGGCAGCGGCTGATGAGGTGGGCAGGGACAGTTGAGACGAGACCAAATGGCGGTAAGGCTGACAGAAACAGGGCAGACAACAGATCTCGGAGGCCAATAGGATGTTGGGCAGAAGGTGGCCAAAAGAGAGAAGCCAGAAGAGGTGGGACATATAATAAAAATAATAGTCACGAAGGGAATTGTATGAAAATAGTCACGGTCACATTCATGGCCAATGGACATATAATAAAAATAATGGAGAGAAAAGGGAGGCACCGAATAGGTTGGAGACAGCGAACACAAAAGGGAGGAGTCTGTGGTGCAAATCATCAAGATTACCACATTGACAAGGGTTGATCCCACCTTGGCCCACTAATGAACCCTAAATGAGGCATGAAATTATACATACCTTAAGGCCCTTTGGGATTATTTAATGTGTATTATCTTCATTTTTATATGAATTTTCAATTCATCCATTAAACAGAAACCTCGGCAGAATAACAAATTTTAATATAATTTCTACATATTTCACAAGTCCAATTATTTCTTAGTAAAAATGTGTGATGGGGGACCATCCAGTTGACGACGGGACGGGACGAGTCCAACCACACCGGGCTGCTCGTGCCGACGCTCGCCATCGGGGGTTCAAATACTCCGCGTAAGTATCTTCCTATTTTCACGCTTTATTTTGTCTTGTTTGATTGTATTTTCGTTCATAGACCTTACGGACTGGGCTGGTGTTTTGGGCCTCGTCCAAGTTGTTTTCACCTTTATTGTAGCCATTGAATAGAGGCCGAACCACGTCTCGCGACGGTTCCCCCTCTAAACGACGTCACTTGGCACCTATCCTCACTATATAAGGGGATAGCATGCCCATGTGAAAGGAGGCTAATATTGATATTGAAAAGCTGTGTTCCTTTCCTACCATAGTGTTTAGAGAGATAGCGATAGATAGGATTTAGAGAGTAGAGGGAACGTGGCTGTTCCCGTCCTCACGTTGAGATCACTCCGTGTTACTGCCACACATCCTCACGTCGAGACTACTCCGTGAGACGTTATCTTCCGCCCGTCGAGACCACTCTGGGATACTTCCAGAAGAATCAAGATTCCTGTTCTTGGAGGCTACCATCGCCTTCATTCCCTCGTCGAGATCACTCCGAGAGTTCGTCGACGTCCGCTGCCGCCATCAACGTCTTCACTCGGGAGTCGGTCTCTGCCCCTCAATAATTCCAAGATTCAAGCATCTGCCGCTCCTGGCTTTGGATTCTTGGGCAGTTACGATCCAAGAACCCGAGTTCTTGCACTGTCATCACCGCCGGCGCCCTGCCACACCATCACCTCCTACTCCTCGGCCGTCTCGGTCATCGCCCCTTTTGCCGCCGTCATCGTCGCCATCGCCGACATTTTGCTCCACTGCACGCCCCAGCCGAGTGCGCCTGCGCGAACCAGCCCACGCGTGTCCGCGCGCTCCAGCTGTGCACCGCGTGCCCAAGCCGCGTGCGTCTGCGCGCTTGAGCCGCACGCGTCCACGCGCTTGAGCCACGCGCGTCCACATGCTTGAGCCGCGTGCACCCGTGCACCCCAGCCGTGCGCGCCCGCGCGTCCCAGCCACGCACGCTGCGCTTCAGTGCGCTGGCGTCCGCGCACCTGAGCGCGCGCGCGTGCGCGCTGGCGCGCGTGCGCCCCAACCGCGCGCGCCTGCGCACCTCAGCCGTGTGCGCCCGCGCGCCCCAGCCATGCGCGTCCATGCACCCCAGCCGTGCGCACCCGCACGCCCCCAGCCACGCGCGTCCGCTCACCCCAACCGCGCACTGCTCGCCCGACCTGCGCGCGCCCGTGTGTCCCAGCTGCGCGCGCCCTCGCACCCCTGTGGCACGCACCGCCCTCCGCTCTTCGACGTTACGTACGGGATCACTGTCATCCCACACTCCGGCGCACCGTCTTCGAGGCCCATCGTCGTCCTGATCTCCAAGTTGGGTTAGGCTGCCGAGGACTATCGACACACTGGTACCTATTCGTCTCTCCTCCATTAATTTCCAGTATTATTACTTGTTGCAGTGCCGTCGTTTCCTATCGATTCCTCTGCCAATGACGAAAGCGTTACTTGGGGATAAGATAGCCACTCATCGAGAGAGATAGGATTTCTTGTGGTAGAGGATTTCTCGCTGATCTTAGACTTGGAACAACTCTGGGCCGTCACACGCCCCTCTCACCATTGTCGTCGTAGCTGGTCTTAAGGGTCATTGGGAATCTGAGCTTGATCAATATCTTCATCATTGGAAGTCTTTGATCATTCATCCTAGTCGTAGACGTCCGATATTGCTCATCTGGAGTTTTCTATCGACATTCATTTCATCTAAACAAGCTTACGAACTCAACTCATTATCTTTACTATGACGCAATACGAGCCGTTGATCCCGGTGGAATCGTATTACATCAATGTGTCTAAAAACATATTTTAATTAGAGTTGGTCCTGCAGTGCAGTGCGAAAATTCGCACAGAGTGTGCGAATGTTCGCACGCACAAAAGGGCCTTTGCGATGTGCGATGCGGTTTCGTGAGGAAATTTGCACCGCACAGCTCACTGTCGCCGGGCCAGGGCGGCGCCGCCGCATCGCCCAGACGGCAGTGCCGGAGAAGACGGCGCCGGCGAAGGTGGCGAACGCGCCGCCAGTGGCCACTCCGGCCACTGTCGCAGGCAGATCTCATTTCTGGCGCAGGGAGGGGGTGGAGGAAGCGGAGTGGGCCGGAGCGGGGGAGGGGGAAGGGGGGGGAGGGGGGGGGGTGTTTGCACGTTCAAAAAACCACACAACCGCACAAAACCGCACCACACCAACTCGTGAGCGATGTGCATGAAATTCGCACCACAGTGCACAAACGCACGGAATAGAACTGCTCGGACGTTTTGGACCTTCCCTAATTTTAATTCTTAGTAAATCAAAAGATAATCTCTCACATTCTGCCAGAGAAGAAATTAGCCCTATTGGTTGACACCATAAATTCCAGCCCCAAAAACCATAGTTTGATTGTGCTTCAGTTATATCAATTGCACTTAGACTGTTAGATAATTATAGTCAACAATAACATCATTGTTTTCATCTATTTTTCAGACCTGTACATGAAACTTTCATTTCATACGGTCATAATATTTATTCTCCACTGGGTAATAAATAATTATCGAAAAGATTGATTGTGCAGCCCAGGGAATTCTATTTACTTGAACAAGCAGTATGGAATTAACCACGTTCTATAGTTATAACCTAACTTTTAGTCATATTATAATATTACTATTTACCTCTTAGTTCCGTCTACTACCTTCTATTTTTCTCTCTTTCTTTGTCTATCCAATTAATTAAACTATTTTAAATATTAATATATATTCTCCCTATTTAAAATATTAATATTTATTCTTCCAAAACTAGACAACACCAATTTTCTTATCAATTTACCTTGAGCTATTCTTAAATATATATATATATATATATATATATATATATATATATATATATATATATATATATATATATATATATATATATATATATATCTTTCTATTTCATTAATCTGCATATAACTAAATAAACCATCTTTACTATATCTATCCATTATCTTATACATAACCTACTATTAATTGAATAAATAACTCTCATGTCTTCTACTAAGAACTTTATATTGTTGTTCTCTCTAGATTATTAATCTTACATAACTCTTCCACTGCCTATTTTAATACATCCCTCCATTATAATATAAATAAATTTCATCATCTTACAAATAATATTAAATATAAAATATATTAATCCTAATAAATATATTAATCTTATTTTTTAACAATCTTACCTATTCCTTTCACTATTACTCTCTATCATAACTTCTTATTACTTAATATCGTAGATAATCCTAATTTCTCCACTTCCCCTGTCTACCTTTTACTTTTTATCACTTCTACTCCATCTCTAACTAATCTCTTTAACTACCCTTACTGCCATCCTAAATTCTCCATTATCCTAACTAAATAATTAGATTCACCTATTAAAATCAGTCCCTGTGAAGACAACCTCACTCACATTATACATTTATTTCATTGAGTTTACATAAATAAAAGTTTTATTTGATTCTGGCAAATTAATTTTCAACGACATTAAAATAACACCTAATTTGCTATCATCACCCACCGATACCACAAAGCGATAGAGGGCAACTGGGGTTTCGGCAGGGCACTGGAGTGCCAGAGACCTAGACCTAGGGCAACCCAAACTGAACGAGGGGATGAGACCCGGAAGCACTAAAAGGGGGGAACACACGCTTAAGAGGCCTAATGAGAGGTCATTATGCTAGTTAGTGTATGGAGCTACTGATTTTTTAGGAACACGTAGGAGTGCGACATCGTTAGTATGCAAGTCCAAAAGGAGAAAGACGGTTAAAGAGTAGCTTGGATTGGGCGCCAGCACGAGGTAGCACGGCAATCTCCCCAGTGTACTAGACCGGGGACATGGTCAGAGATCCCCATAACTCGAGGACTTCCAACAATAGCTATGAGTGCAAATTCAGGCCATGAGGAGCGCAGAAGTATGGAAGATGGATGTCAGTGCCTTCTTCATAAGAGCCTCCATGGTGGCATTCGTATCGTGGCGGAGGTGTGGGAGCACCAGGTTCTCCCAGAAGACGAGAAAAATTATCGATGCCAGAGGTGTTTCCATGGGCTATCAAAAATGGCAGTTCAGGCCATTCAGGTGCTTCCAAGGCATTCAAATGGCCTAATCATATCCCAATTGTGCTCCTAGATGCAGAGGTGACAGAAGGATTCCAGCTGCAAGAACTGGCTGGTTTCGATGATTGAAGGGTAGGTTCACGATCTGTCAGTTCGCAGAAATTAACTTTTATAAATCAGTTTTCCTTGCATTCTATGTTATTTCAAAGTAAGGCAAATTTATTAAGTGACAAATTTGTGGAACCCAATTATCGCCCAAGTGACTCCGCTGGTATGCCACATTGATAATTTAGCCAAAAAACGAGTCATTTTCTGTCGCTAACATGTTAAATCTGTTATCTTATACAATCGATCTGTTATGAAAAAACAAAATAATATTCAAGATTGCATGTTCCATGCATTTTTAAGTTTCAGAAATTGTGCATGTAAGAACACAGTAACATTAGATTCTGAACAAAGAGAAAGAAAAGCGCAACATCGGGTGTCTTTAAGAAAACAGATTATGAAGGAATGATTTATTTCATCAAATTGCAAGGCAGGTACACTGCTAGGACCTCTGCTGACTACATACTACAATGGACAGGCGAGAAAAAGTGTTCCCAGGGTCCACAAAAGCAAGGGGGAAAGTGAGTACCTCCGGGAAATACTCTTCTGTAAAGCTCCAGAACGTGCGCCTGAGACATGATACCTTCTATTTTCTTGCTCTGCTGTTAAAAATCCCCTCCAGGATCATCATCAAATGATAATGTTTTAGGGTTGGATAGCACTTTGATTCAGACTCGAGCATGTAAAAAGCTTCTCCAAGCAGAGGAAGGGTACCATGGATTCAAACGTATGTAAATATTGTTAACAGGAGCAAAACCCTGCAGCGGGAATCATCAAGGCTAAGTCATTCCCCAGGAAATTAAAGAATAACGATGAGTTTTGAAACAATTTTACTGAAAAATAAACTTGAAGAATAAGTCAATTTGGGTAGTTTACGTTTTTTAGGATGACTGCATTTTTTTATTCCTCATCAAAGTCCATAAGAAAATCGGTCAAGTTCTCTGAATCGTCCAGCGCATCCTCCAGTGCCATCTCATCGCCGGCTTTCTTCTCTTTTTTCTGCACAGAAATAAATTTTTGAGTACAGAATATTACAATGGCAAAACGTAATGAAGAATGAAAAATCCAGCACTGAAGTGAAGGTTTGGTCTTTGAATATTAGCTCTTAAAAAGAAATTAGATCAGTTTTCTGGACCAGCATGAACTAAAGATGAAAACATTTTTTTAAGAAGAACATAAAAGCTTTTATCAAGCTTTTAGCTCTTGAAAATGAAAACGCTCGAGTATTGAGAGAAAATAACAAGCTCTTAAAAAGAATTTGCAAATTGATGCTGATTAGCTAGATGTTTGAAGAAACGGGCATTAGAAAAAGAATATAACTTCAGGAGCAATACCTTGGACTTTCCCAGCTGCGGAGTAGTTTTTAGAACGCTCCAATTGCGAGTGACCTTCTCTTCGACTTCATCATCTCCTTCATCTTCACTGTCATCTCCATACTTATTAATGCAAAAAAACCGACAAGTCAAGCCACATTCATGGAATAAGCACAGAACTCGACATGCAAAATAAATTAAAAAAATAACTTACATCGTTCTCCCCGATATCAACGGCCCTCGCCATTGCTTCGTCAATATCTGATACCTGTTTTTGTACAAATAGAAACACACGCCAAATACAAAAGTGTGACCAAAAAGATAGCTATCATGCGTTTTCAATCCTCGAGAACTAAACTATTGTATTTTTTACGCTTGACTTCACACAAAAATGTATAATTAACATGACATCAGGTCAACGATTATTTCAGACAAAAATCAGCTATTCCGCATGGAGGATAAATATGTCACCTCGAGTTCTTCTATTTTTTCTTTAGCCAATAATTTGTCAAGCTCCTTTCTTGATATAATTTTCCCTTCCTGCGATGCAAATTTATTATTACAAGAACCTTTAAGATATTTTAAATTTTAAAACGAGCATGCCTAGATATGTATTGAGAGAAAAAATTACAAAAGAATACAAACCCCATGCGCGGAAGGAATTTCCTTCCTCAGAATTAATCAATAAATAGCAAAATTCAGTGCGGGCTCAAGCTACCCGCAAAATATTAGATAATAAAAAATATATAAAATAACCAAAAAATTCTATTTCAGTGCTGCAGTGAATCAGCAACAGCAGTAACAGGCACACGAGGTCAAAGAAGAGATTCTAACACTTTTAAAAAATAAAACCCCTCGTCCCATCTCTAAATTATGGTATGACCAGCTGATAAGCCTCACATGAAAGCTCCGCAGCAGAATAAAGACTCGAGCGTTATGTCGTATAATGTGAGACTAACGGGCATTAAAAACTAGAAGCCTCGATTCTTCTATCCCGATTTCTCTTCTTCATTACCAAAATTTAAAGAAGACCAGGTTACCACCCGAGAAAGGAAAGAAACTTGTCTTTGACCAAGACACTAGATTCTACGAAATATAAAATAATAGAAAGTTGATGTCGGAATTAAAATTATCCGCAGTCTTTCAAAAAATAAAAATAAAACCTATCCGTAGAAGAATGATTATGATAAAGTGTTACGCAAAATATAAGAACTCTGAGGGTAAAACATCAAAAAAATCGAAACAGATAGTACAACCTAGAATTTATGAAAAACTGAGTCAAAATATCATGTTGGCGATATCTTTGAGCCACAGCAGACAAAGCTGATAAAGTAAATAAGTTGTACCTCCATCAGAAAAGATAGCAAGTCCGGCGTGGGCTCATGAAAATCGGGGCCTCTAAAGTCGATCACTTCATTTGGTTCTTGAATATAGTTCACGGTTGGATAGACAGGGTCACCACCCCATACTGCAGAAAGCAAGAAATAAAATAAAAATAACCAAAGCAAATACATAGATCAACATGATTTTATTAGAAAAACGGACAATTCACAAACAGATGAATAGAGTCGACTGATGAGGAGAAAAAATAACGATGAACAATTTTTCGCATGTGGCAGGCTTTCAGAACACGAGGAAGAGAGTTTAAACCAGAAAACAGGAGGCTATAAATAAAAAGGGAATTCGAAATTCAAGAAATAAGCCAGAGAGCTGTGGCAAGAGGCTGACGAGCGAGTACTCCAACCAAGAGGGTTGAGCTGATTCAACAACACTCTATTCTTTCTGGTTCTTTATTTCTACGTCCTATTCCTGGTCTCTCAGGATTGTACTGATCTTCCGAAAGCATTATCTGAATTGATTACACTTACTTGGCTACTGTAATTACTTGAGCATGGTTCAGACGGTCTCGTTCACAAGGCAGTAAATCTGAGAAGATTTTGATCAACAATGGAGAAAAAAATTTTGGGAGAGCTATTGCACCTGATAGACCATTCTCTCTCTGTAAATCCAGCACACCCCGCATTGAACTCAGAAACAACCCATTCAATGATACTATTTCCACATTATGATAGTTCTCCCCTGTTTGGGTGACTTAATGGTCTATGAGACAAGTGTAAGAACCAAGATTGAGGAGAAAAACAGTCGCCACGGTCTTATCTCCTCAAACAAATACCACATGATGTGTCATAGGGACATCAGGATCATAGGATAATCATATGGAATTTGGAGAGCGAGGTTCAACATGTCATATATTCAAAAGCCTGCCATATGTAATGGAAGAAAAATCTCTTATCAGTTCATATTATTTTTTTCTCAAATAAGAAAAGTGCATAAAAAGTTCTCAACAAAATCTGGTACTTTTGAAGTGACTTGGACCACATGTCAAAGTAAAACTTAAAATAAGAACCAGAAACTGATGGGTAAACTAATCCAGTTTTCCCCTCATGAAGTTAAAAGGAAAGAGTATGAAATAAGAAAAATTCGCATAAATAGTAAATAAGAGGAAGGGTAAAGGAAACTTCAGAACAAACGTACTCTCTTTGATTAGATCCTCCCTCATCCTCATTGCCAAAGGATCTCGTTGAACTCGAACATCTCGGCCCATCATGATCCGATATTCTTCTGCTGTTTGATACTGAAACATTGTCTGTAGTTGCATATTCTCGTCTTCACCAGTTTCTTCATAGTGCTTCTGCACTGCCTCCCGAGATGTATCCCTTGTCCATGCTTTAACCCACTCAGAATAATACGCTAATGGGCCAATCTCCTCCAGCCTTTTCTGCTCTATTTGCAGCCTAAACACATAAACAATACATTTTTTTTTTTTGAAAGAACACAAACAATACATACAGGACAAATCTTCTGTCAATTGGCAGAAGACCACGTGAACACTGATCATGACCAAAGCAAAAGATAAACTAAATTCGTTTGAGCCCAATGATCCAGAACAAAAACACCCCCATCGTCTCTCACGTGAATCATAAACAAGAGATGTTCTGAAGATTTTGAGTGACACTTAAGTCTAGAATTTTGACGCAGAGCTAAGTTCATGAATGCTGTTTTGAAGGAAATTAAGGTTTTGTTTTTTCTGTCTTCTGATGTGGAGGATACTCTAACATACTCCAAGGTCATAACGACTCCTAGGATATTTTCTTTCGTGCCGTTTAGTTTGTCCAGACCATGACCATCAGTCTCTCGAAAAACGATAAATTAAAAACTTAATGGGAAATATCGACTCATTCAATCAGATGATCGTTTTAATTCAAATGGTTTCAGGATTATCCGTTAGTTACCTTTCTTCTTTGAACACAGTTTTCCTAGCTCTTGCAAGTGCAGTTTCTGTATGGGTAGGATGGTCCCCATACAGCTTAATTTGCCCCGTCTCCGCCATTGCCTTGGCGAAAACCTGAAAACTGAGACCATAGTTAGATGCATCAAGCACGGGTGTTCATGGTCCCAAGGAAAGAGCTCTATACTAGAGTTCGAAGTCCCAGATTTTCATTTTCCAAAAAAGAGAAAGAGCAAAATTTAGCACGGAGTCTGAGCAGTTCATTTCCCATGAATGAAAAAGTAAAAGAGCATCACTATTGCTAAGAACTAACCGTATCCACATCAGGACGCCGCCTCTGCCAGCGTGACCATTGCTCTTTCTCAGGTTTACGCCAGTTCCACCAGAGCTCCTCACTTGTTTTAGGCTCTTCCACAAACTTCATTGCAGCTGGATCGACGAGAGGATGTGGAGTTCCCAGCTTTTTACTCTTTTCGTAACTACTGAGACTGTCTTCTTCTTCTTCAGTCTGATAAATCACATATTCATCAGATGGCGAGGTGGATTCTTCAGCGATATCCTCCAAGATGTCTAAAGGATTGGAAGCAACAAGATTTACATCCTCGGCGATATCTTCAGAATCAGAATCAGAGGCCGAATCTGTGAAAGACTCAGCATTACTAACTTCCACAGATCCTGAAGCAGAAACACGGTTCTTATACTTTCTCCTGCTCCCAGGTTTCTTTCCAAAGGAAGGAGTTCCCTCTGAAATTCCATCTGGTTCAGGAGCTCTGGCCGCATTCACACGATTAACAGTGCCCTCAGGCCAGTACTCGCGAGTCGGTATACTCGCACGAGCACCAGAAGCAGGTTCTAGCTGCCCTGATGTCGAATCCATGTAGCAGTGATATGGGGCTCGTTCCACAGATTCAGGGTTGAATTTGCCATCCTTAGCAGAACACCTAATAACCCGAGATAATCTGCAAACCCTGGAAGAAGATTCTTGGGATACAGAAGATTTCACCTTTCTCCAAGTCAGCTTGTCTTTTGAATGCAGACGAATTTTCTACAAGATAAAATAGAATACGAAGTTAAGAGTTGGATTGTAATCTAGAAAACCATTTTATTCAACGTATTGCGAAATATCTTCGTCAAACTGACATTAAGAAGAAGATGAAAGATTCCCGAACCAAGTAATTGACTCAACCTAAAATCTGTTGAATTACGCAAACATAACCTCAGCCACAAGTACGGAGGAGAAACGAGATCCAAATTGGTACTTTGATAACATGTAAAATAAGTGATCTAATATAATCAAGTGTCTGAATCACAACGGAGCATAGAATAATTTATTACTATCGTCCGACGGATATTTTTCACTAGCGTTACATCCCGCCGTGGCGCAAACTCAAATTAGCCAAAAATCAAAAGAAACAGCGCCCGAGCAACGAATTCCCTTACCACACGCCATTTGAACGAAATTAAAGATGGAAAAAAACCGTAAAATCGCACCAATTGACCAAACGAGAGAGCGAGATGGGGATTGAGACTCGCCTCAAAGTTGGGCGACGTGGCACAACGTTGGGTGAGACCGGCAGGGAGGAGCCTCAAGGGAGGAGCCCGAGGGCGCGGAAGCGCGCAGAGCCCCACTTCTGCCATCTCCTTCGCCAGTCACGACTCACGACGGGATAGTGTTCTCTAAATCCGCGTTAAGGGTTTTAGCCATCGAACAAGCAACCCCGGTTAGTGGGCCTGATGTCCGGCCCAACGATCATAAAATAAAAAAATATATATAATAATAATCGAAAATCGAAATGAGAGAGAGAGAGAGGGAGAATGTGAGACAGAGAGAGAGAGAAAAAGTAGGGATCGTCAAACGTCATCCATCACGTCACGCGTCACCGTGACGGCAACGTGACGGTGACGGTGACGGAATGGAAGGGGCGTGACGGTGACAGGGACGTGTGACGGACTGTGCGTGACGGTGATGTGACGGTGACGGGATACCCTGCACACGTGACGTGACGAAATATCCGTCACGGATGACGGGTCACGCTTCTCCTCGCGGCAACGGCGCTCGTCCTCACCACCGCTGCCGCCGTCTGGCCAGGCGTCGGCGCGGGCGCCAGCTACCCCAGGTTTGGCTTCCCAGGCTGGGCGGTGGGAACAGCTTCCCGCCAGGCTTCGCGGGCGGCGGGTGGGGGAACTTCGGCGGCGGGTGGGGCGGTGGCTACAGCGGCCCCGGCGGCGGGCGCAGCAGCAGCGGCGTGTGGCAGTCGTCGGTGGTGTGCAAGGAGGGGGGCCGGTGCTTCGGGAAGAAGCTGAGCGGGTGGCGTGGCTGGGCAGTTCGAAGTGGGTAAGTAGGTGGCCGAAGCAGAGAAGGAGTTGTTAGATTGTAAAATAAATAATATTATACTTTGACTATGTTTATTAACATAGTAAAATAAATAATATTATTTCCGTCACCGGTGATGGTGACGGCGTCACAGTGACGGTGACGTGACGGAACGAGGAAGAAGAGACGCGTGACAGGTACGTGACGGAATTTTTTAAAATCCTCGGAGGTGTGACAAGATGGTGACGTGACGAACATTTCATCACGTCACCGTTCGTCACGCATCATCATCCGTCCCCTCACATCCCGGATGTGCCATTCCCTAAGGGAGAGGGAGAGAGAACGAGAGAGAGAGAGAGAGAGAGAGAGAGAGAGAGAATGTGAGGCAGAGAGAGAGCACGAGAGAGAGAGAGAGAACAATAGATAGCGAGCAAGAGGGAGAGAACAAGAGATAGGGAGCAAGAGGGAGAAAGAACGAGAGAGAGAGAGAGAGAGAGAGAGAGAACAAGAGATAGTGAGTGAGAGGGAGAGAGAATGAGAGAGAGAGAGAGAGTAAAGAGCTAGAGGGAGAGAGATAACAAGAGAGAGGAGATGCAAGAGCCGAAGGGGGGATAGAACGAGAGAGAGTGCGAGCCATAGTGAGTGAGAGAGAATGAGAGAGAGGATAATGTTGGACACGAAAGCAGAATTCATGAAATTATTAAATTAATACCAAAATAATACTAATTAAGTATTCCTTACGGGTGATCCGAATGGGTTTCATCCTGTAGAAGTTGACTAAGTCGGTGGAGCAGGGTTTAACAATGACAATTAGGTAATAACTATGATGTCCCTAACTTAATGGAAACAGGAGGTTTGAAATACTCGATCAAAGTTTAGCATACGGATTTATAAGGTCGACAGCCACTCAGACCAAATCAATAATTATCATGAACCAACAACTATCTCAAAGTTAGGATGTCACAAGGTACCTCAGAGACGGGAGCCAATAGCTTGGTTGTTCTAATGTTGGCTGGCATTGATTAACGTTGATCTGCAGCCCCACGAACGGGCAGGAATAAGAATAGGAGAAGGTGTGGGAAGTAGATATAATGGGAGTGTAAGATTTGGTCGGCACGAGAAGATGTTGACGTGTAGCGTGAGAGGGGTGGAGATGAAGTGTTGGAGATGAACTTATAAGGTAGATGGGATAAGGCGTGAGAATGGATGAGGATAAGAAGAAGGGAGAAAATGAGAAGCTAGATGAAGATTATGGGATGAGATGAAGGGGTGTGTATAATGAGGTTAAGGGTGATATGTTAGGAAGATAAGGTATAGAGAAAGGGAAGGAGGAACCCAAGAGGAGTTAATTGATGTTGAAGACGAGAAGCGGCCGTAGCTGTTTCCATTGCCGTTATCACCAGAGAATCATTCTTTTCTCATAAACAAACTTCACAATAATTCATAAGAAAAATATTCATAGAAATAGGCTCATAGCCCTTTTAACGAAAAATAAACCATGCAGTTACAAAGCAAATAAACCGTGGACAGTTTAAGAGAAAGTGGTAGAGAGAAGAGGTGGGATCGATGGTTTACGTGGAGAAGTCATGGAAGAAAGGTGAGGGAGAGAGATTATGAGAAAAGTCAATTGCGAAGTTATTAACTCCTCCAACATAAAAATGTTCAACATATTTGTGTAGATTTGTGGTTTGTTTTATCTATCATTAGGTGCCCTTTAGCCGTCCCCATCGACATCAGTCCTAGCATCCTACAACAGAGAGAGAGGGAATATGAGATAGCACACGCGACAAAGATAGAGAGAGAGAGAGAATGAGAGAATGTGAGAGAGCGCGCGAGAGAGACAAAGAGAGAACAAAGGAGAGAGAGAGAGATATAACAAGAGAGAATGTGAGAGAGATATAAAAAGACAGAGAGAGAACAAAAAAGAGAGAAATAGATAGAACTAGATAGAACAAGAGCATAAGAGAAAATGTGGGAAAGCACACGAGAGAGACAATGAAACAAAGAGGTAGGACGAGAGAACAAGACAAAATGTGAGAGAGCGCATAAGAGAGGGAACAAAGGAGAGAGAGAGAAAGTGATAGAATGAGAGAATGAGAGAGAATGTGAGAGAGCGTGTTAGAGTGAGAAAAATGAGAGCGAGAAAGATATAGAATGAGAGCACGAGAAACATAGACCAAGCAAGAGAGAGAATGCGAGAGAGAGAGAGAGAGAACAAGTGAAAGAGAGTGACAGACTAATAGAAAGAGGGAGAGAGAGAACAAGAGAGAGAGAGAGAACAAATGAGAGAAAGGGAGAAAGAGACCAAGTGTGAGCGCGTGAGAGAGAGAGAGAACAAGTGAGCGCAATAGAGAGCCAAAGAGAGAGAAAGAGAGAGAGCATGTTAGAGAGAGAAATCACAAGAGAGAGAGACCTTGAGAGAAAGCACAAGAGAGAGAGAGACCTTGCAAGAAAGCACAAGAGAGAGACCTTGCGAGAAAGCACAAGAGAGAGACAGACCTTGCAAGAAAGAGAAATAGAGGGAGAGAGAGATAGAGAGAACAAGAGAAAAAGAGAGAAATTGAGAAAGAGAACAAGAGAAAGAGTCAAACGGAGAGAGAGAGAGAGAGAGAGAGAGAGAGAGAGAGAGAAGGACAGATAACAAGAGATAGGGAGAGAGAACGTGAGAGAGAGCTATAGGAAGAGAGTACAAGAGGGAATGAGAGAATAAAGCACGTGATACAGAGAGCCAGAGGAAGAGAGAGCAGGAAATAGAATAAAAGAGAGAGGACGTGAGAGAGAGCCAAAGGGGGAGAGAGCATGTGAGAGACAGAGAGAGAGCAAAAGGGAAGAGCAGGTGAGAGTGATAAGCTCAATTTTAGGGTGTTTTACTGGTTAATTATCAGTTAAATCGTGTGAGGAAAGAGCTTATACAACAAAATTTATAACCTCACAACCTTAGGGTAAGTGGGGTGTCGATCCACAGACAGCAGACAAATCAGCAGAAATTTCTTTTCGGTTCAGTATGTGTATTCAGATCTCAAGGTTCAATCTTATCAATCAGAGAAATTATCTTCAGTACTGTTTAGTTAAATTTTTTTAGAAGAGTTATGTGAAATGTGTTCTCACAAGACTGATAAATTCTTTGGCAGAATTAAAGCACCCAAGTTTACCAAAATAACTCACAAACTCATGTCTGTGGTTTTAGCGAGTTAACAAACACCTTGTGTGCGCGTGCAGGTGCTAGGCTGCGCGCAGACTTGCGCACAGGCAAGCCTTGCGCACAAGGGAGCCTTGCGCACAAGGGAGCCTTGCGCACAGGCGCTCACGCGCGTGGCTTCTGCTGCGCGCGGGGCTCTTGTGCGCGGCCCACCTTGTGCGCAGCAGTCTGCGCACTCGCTCTGTTGTGCGCGGAGCCAACGCGCGCAGGCAATCCTTGCGCGCAGCAGGATGGTCGCGCTGCTTCTGCTGCGCGCGAGGAACACTTGCGCGCAACTGGCTGCGCACGCGGCTTCTGCTGCGCGCGCGGCTTCTGCTTGCGGGGCGTGGGGGCGCCTGTGCGTGGCGTCCCTGCCTGCTGATTGCGGTGCGTGAAGGGTGCCCAGGCGCAGGTGTGATTGATGAACTATTGATGAACGATTGATGAACGAGCGTGATGATGAATGGAACTAAGGACAAGAACGAGAACGACACTGAAAAGAAAATCAAGAGTAATAGATGAACAACTGTAGTTGGAAACTGCTGGAAGACACAAACTGTGATCTCCAACCCAACACAGATTGTCTTAGAAGGGAGAAGAGGAAAACACTGAAACCAGAACAATCACACCTCCTTGTGTCACTTCCTCCCGGCAAGGCGATGATCTTCTTGGTCTAGCTATGCCTCAGCTTGTCTCTCTCCCAACTCCAATGCTCATCAGCTCTTGGAGGGTCTGCAGATCTCCTCTCCTCCAAGCCCTGGCCTGTTGTGCTGGAAATTCTGGACAACTTAGAATGAGCCCTTATGCGGCTATTTATAGGTTTCTCTTAATCAGGCTTCTTTGAGCTTTTAGGGCTTTTTTTCTTCTTCTTGATTTTCGCCAGCTCCTCTTGATCAATTTCATTTTGCTTTGGATGCTTAATCCATATCTGAACTCATTAATCAAATACGTGAGATCTAATCCACTTGATTTGAAGAATCAAGTGGAGTTAGTAAGTTGGAAAAATAATGCATATGTATGATAACCAATATGGATTAAATGAATGTAATTGATACTTTAATGCTCAAGAACTCTTAATAATTGATGACATATTGAGAGTCATCAGAGAGTGAGAGCCAAAGGGAGAGAAAGTGATAACATCAAATTAGATCAATAAAATTAAGTTTTTATACTTCTTTTTTACCACATATTTTTAGATTTGCACTAGCATTATTCACCATTTAAGGATAACATGAGAATTTTATGATTTTTTTTCGTAAGCTCTATTTTTATATATTTTATTGATTTTTGAGAATAACCCCACTTGACTCCTTAGAGTCAAGTGGATTTCTCATATCTTCTTGGCCTTTCTCTACTATGCTCTCTTCTCTACTCAACCAAGGAGAGTGTCTTCATGGTATGAAGATATTTAATATTTTTAAGGAGATCTGAAGAAGAAGAGGTTGAGATCCAAGAGCAACGTGATCGCGTGGATACTTCTAGAGGTCGAGCACGTGAACGGCTACTAAACACTCTCAGAGTTGCCAAGTCAAGGGTAGAACAAGCTCCCCATAAGGTACATGTGATGTATTGTTTTAAAGATCGATTGGGAATTAATAACATGCTTTCGCATCATGGAAATCATGTTTTCCATTGTTGAACAAAGGCACAGAACCCAACAGGGGAAAGAGAGAGAGAGAACAAGAACAAGCAAGCGAGAGAGAAATAGAGAGAATGAGAGAGAGAGCTAGGTAGAGAAAGAGAATGCAAGAGAGAGAGAACTGATGAACTCAAATTTAGGGTGTTAATTTTTCATATCTGATTTAATCAATAACAATTTATATACCTTAACTCATAAAATAATTTGACTAGTCAGTGATAAGGGTCGTCCTCACTTGGAACATATATTAGGTTTTTATACTGTTTAAATGATGATTCAAGAATGATGAGAGATATACGTATAAAATAGGAGATTGTGATGGGATGAGTACGATGGGTGAGAGGGTGATAATAATTAAATAATAAGGATTGATATGAATAATAATATGAGGAATAGGTAGAAGAAGGTAGATAAAAAAATGGAAATGAGAGAGTGAGATAGATGAAGATGTGACATGATGATGGATGCAAAAGATGAATACGAAGATAAGATGATGAGATGGATGCGGTTGGATGATGGTGAAATATAATGGAAGAAGAAAAAATGATAATGTTCTAACTAATGGATGTGATGAAAGAATGAATAGGTGGTTGTGAGATGGAAAAGATGATGATGGACTAGATGATTTAGGGTTTTTATACGAAACAAAGGTGATGAGATTGAGATCAAAGACGGATGTGGTAGGGTAATATGAAAGAAGATGGTGATGAAAAGGAGATGATGAAAATAAGGATCTAAATCTAATTAAAGGGATGTGAAAGATATAAACAAATGTAAAGAAAGAGACTAACCTTAGATCCCTATGTTATGTCAAGATTAATGTATTTTCCTGATGCAGATCAGCCTTATCACTTCTATATTGATCTTCTTAAGCACTCAAGATATCAAGAACACTCTTGATGAACCTTCAAAACTTCAATTTCTTTCACTTTCATTGGGAGGAAGTGAGCTTAAAGATAGCTTTTACCAAAATCCTAGGCTCTTTGTATAGATCTCACTATATGGATGGAAATAGGAGGGAAAAAGGAAGCTACGCTAAAAATTTCAGCCCAAAACTCATTTTAGATCGTCAGATATCACAATTTGAATTTGAATCAGCCCTGTGATTTTCTCTCTACTTTGATTTCAGAAGTTTGAAAAAAGTCAAAGAACCATTAAATAATTCCAAATATATATTAAAATTTTTTTATCTCTTTTAATATAATGCCAACAAATTGAAGAAAAATTATATTCAGATTCAGAAAATATGCTCTTTTAGACTATGGCCATTAATAAAAACCATTAATAATACTTGAAAATTCATAAAATTGAAAATATCATTCTATAAATACTAGGCTTGCTAACACAGATATATAATCAATTTAATGCAAATATACATGAAAATATATTATATTAACCTATTAAAAATTTGTGCTATCACAAATATAAGAGAGAGAGATAGGAAGCGAGAGAGAGAAATAATGGGAGAGGGAGAACGAGTAAGAGAGAGAGAGAGAAAACAAACAAGAGACAGAGTGAAAGAGCATGAGAGGGAGGTGTCATTTTTTTATGAAACTGTTCACTTCTGTTAGAATGGTCAAAGTAAAATTTGATCAATTTTGATTTTCTAGACAGAATCATTGGAAAATTTTAGATCGAACTTGACCTAGAGCCGTTTTTGATCGAAAGATTCGTACTGTTAGGATTGAATCTTACTCTGATCAATCGAAAGATTTGATTAAAGCTTTATCAATTCGATTTGATACGAACCCCGATCCCTACTCTCTCCTCTCTCTATCGACTTTTATCTCTCTCTCTCTCTTCCCCTTTATCTCTCTTCCTTCTCTTTCTCCCCTTTTCTCTCTCTCTCTCTCCTATCTCCCCCCCCCTCATTTTTACTTTCTGTCTCTCTCTTTGTTTCTATCTACCTATCTCTTTCTCCCCTTAATCTTTATATTCTCTCTCTCCCTTTATCTCTCTATCTCCCTCTTCCTCTTCTCTATTGTCTCTCTGTATCTATGTATCTATATCTCTCTCCCTCTCTCTTTATACCTCTCCCCCTGCCTCTCCCCTTTATGTCTCTATCTCCCTCTCCCTCTTCTCTATTGTTTCTATGTATCTATATCTCTCTCCCTCTCTCTCCCTCTCTCTTTATACCTCTCCCCCAGCCTCTCCCCTTTATGTCTCTATCTCCCTCTCCCTCTTCTCTATTGTTTCTATGTATCTATATCTCTCTCCCTCTCTCTTTATACCTCTCCCCCAGCCTCTCCCCTTTATTTCTCTATCTTCCTCTCCCTCTTCTCTATTGTCTCTATGTATCTATATCTCTCTCCCTCGCTCCCTCTCTCCCTCTCTTTTGTATCTCTCCCCCAGCTTCTCCCCTTAATCTCTCCCTCTCTATTTTTATATCTCATCCTACCTCTCCCTTTATCTCTCTCTTTCTTCCCTCTCTCTCTATCTACATATATCTCCTTTTTAACTCTATTTCTCCCCTCTACTCCACAGACCAGGAGAAAGAGAGGGGTTCAAGAGGACATCAAGTCAATCCTTACTTGCCCAACCGTAAATGAAAAATGCAGAATGCCACAGTTTAAGCGAAAAACCAAAACGTAGATCCAAAATTAGGCTTCGTCTCAATCCAGTGAGGTTGACTAGTCAGTGTCAAAGTCATAGTTCTTGTTCAGGAAACTGCCTCTCTTTTTTGTGTTTCAATTTTACTCTATAAGCTAATATATCATTTTTTTCATTTTTGACTGCTGTACACTCTAGCGGGCCTCACTAATGGCTAGTGGGCCCAATTGTTATGTATAAAGCTAGGCTTATTGTCCACAGAAATACACAAATTTCGTTTCCCCATTCTACTGAATGAGACTCTCAGAGCCTCAAACTAGACAAATAGACATACGCGAATGGAGGGAGAGAATGATAGGAAAAGAGATAAGAGTTGAGAGGGGGAAGAGAGAGAAAGAGAGAGAGAGTATATAAAATATAATAATATTATTTCCAGCCTTCAATCCAGTGTAATGGATGTTTGGTCTGATGGTCGTTTGAGCCCGGTCTGAATAAGGATCATCTTGTGGGCTCATTGCTTTCTCTCTGGATGGTGATGAGTTTGAAGATTCATCATTAACCGATGGAGAACAATGATGACATCTCTGGGAAACTGCTTGATGATGACAATGATTCATCAACTGATGGATGAAGACGATGTACGATGATGACAATGATGGCTATTGGAAACTGGATGATGATGATCAGGAAGATGCTGAGAAGGTCCTTACAAGGGCTTACCGAAGATGCGTAATGCTGACTCACGTGCATCATTTCAAACGTTCGCAGGGGCAAAGCCAGTTACTGTAAATAAAGCAGATCGAGAAGGGGAAGCTCGTATATAAGTTTTTTTTTTTAATTCAGTTATAGGGCCAGGAGATCCTCTTGTCTTCACGGGGGAAGAAGTCGATACAACTGATTCCTCAGATCTGCTAGCAAGGGGGTACTGATTTGGACATCCTTCAGCGAGGCAGAAGCATCTACAGTTCGATCTCCGTGGCATTATTGTAGGGAGAGGGCTTCTAATCATCTCATCACAATTCTCAGTTTCTTGATCTCGACTGAATTTCACTCACTGTGAACTCCAACTCTGTTAATACCTTCGTAATTTGCTACGAGTGTGAAAGTACACAGGGAGTCCTAGCATTTTATGGTATCAGAGAGGGATATTTCTTCCAATTATGGCAGATCTAGAAGATCTTCCTGAAGCTCTATCGAGCATGGTAGACAGCAACCAAATCCGAGTTATTAATGTATTATATCAAGAGTTAGTCTCCATAAGTGCCAGTTTAAAGAATAAAGTGCCCGCCATTTACCCCACCAACCATTGAGCACAATCAAGTGCAATTGCAAGAAAAAAGAATTAAATTTGACTGCAGAATCAACAGAGGAGACTTACCAATTTTTAGTAACTATCAACCTGAAGCTTGGTTGAAGAGCGTGAAGAGATTCTTCACACTACATTCCCTGGAAGATTTTAATAAACTGCACCTTGTGGCCATACACTTGGATGATGTTGCTCCTACTTGGTTTATACATATTGAAGAAAAATTAGGTGCGGTTTCTTGGTCAGATTTCAGGGCATTCTTTGAGGGATGTTATGCTTTGTCCGCTCATGCGCTGCATCAGCAGCTGTTTGAAATTCAGCAGGTTGCTTCTGTACAGGAATTTCTTGCAGAGTTTGAATCTATTCTCATTCAATTACCTATTATAGTTTCCAGAAATAGAACCGAAGTGCTGCATTATAAAACTTACGGTTTGAGGGAAATCATGGATTTATCATTGCGAGCTGAATCAGATTCGGGCATCCTACATAGAGCGTGGAAGTCACCACCTATATATGCAGCCTTGGCAACTTCTTTGGGGAAAAATCAACATACAAATACCACCTACATAATACGTACCACTTGGAACAATCAAAACGCTTCCAGGCCATTGACAAATAACAGAGCTGGTACAACATCTGGAGTCCAGCCTCCTACGGTTTCCCAGCAGTATGACATGATCAACCATTGCAACAATCTGAGGATAACCGACTCAGAATATCAACATAGAAAGGATAAGGGCCTATTATTCCCAGTCATAGATGCTGCGATAATTTAAATCTTATTCTAATTCAAGAAGGCGATGAACATGATCCAGCAGAAGAGATTTTTTTTTGAAAAGTGATTTAAGGCGGTCACACAACAAAGCGATAACCACCCAAATTGAAGAGGACTAAATGTAGACTGATGAGGACACTATCACTGAAGGAGCATTGTACCTGGCCCGAGTACTCCAGAGGTTGGCTCAGCAACCTTCTTCAGCTGGCTCACTCAAAATGTGGTGAAATAGTATTCCTCGAGTCTTACTTTTATAAGTACTCGAAGGACCTTAATAGATGCATCACCAACCAATGAATACATGGTGATGAAGTCAATTATATCAAGACTGTACCTGGAAGAAAGTGCTGAGAACCCAGAAGTTCCCTCTTCCCAATTTCACCTGCAAACACAGGTTCCTCCTGAAATCTCGTCATAAAGGGGTGAAAGATGTTGTTGGGACCCAAAATTTTCCAGAAAACTACTTCAATGTCCTCGCAGGAGGATGCACAAATGAGATCACTGAATCATAGGATTCAACAAGATCAGCCAAACAGAAACGACGATTCCACGAAGGAACTCACTGAACCGTACCCAATCAGCGAAATTGCATAAGCTATAAAAAAAAAATCAAACTAGCAGTAGCAGTGATTAGAGGCGGACATTCTATTGGACGAAATCGAAAATCATTCATTTGAGAGAACAGAAAAACGCAAATGAAAATGAAAACAAAACGGTTGCCCGTCAGATAGCACTAGTTTTTGGTCTTTCGGCGGAGGAGCCGCCTAATCTTCCGAAGCTTATGCTTGTTCATCTTTCTCTTCCTCTTCTTCTTCACACTATCCGCCCAGACAGTGCGTTGATCGTCTCTATCCCCGCCGGAGGAGACAGAATCCGGGTGCTGAAAAGGGAAAAAATGGGGGAAAATTGGTTGGAAGAGCGGCATTGTGCCAGGAGGAGAGTCCTCAAGATCATCCAAACGAGGGCCAGCATGAATGCCAAATCTATAGCCGTGATCCGACGAGCTGCACGGCCTCTGCGGAATCTCCGAGGAATTGACGCCTCGCAACAGATTGAAGGGGATTTTCGGCGCCCTCCTCGCCAGCTTCTGGAGATGAGCAGCCATGGAAACTCTTGAAAGAACCGGAGAAGAAATACCAGGTCTTCTTCGGGGTTTAATCAAGGACCGGGACGTCAACCGGGACGCCCGTTCCGTCTCGTCCCGTCTCGCAATTTAATAAATGATATATAAGCTATGCTCCAGGGATCATGAGCAAGGTTCATTTTAATAGTTATTTTAACAGTTAAATGTGATATTAAGTCATTCTAATAAATTTTATAATTAGGGTAACTGAGACTTCTAAGATGTATGTAATTGATCACTACTAGCAAGAGAATAATTACATGGATCATGGGTTGAATAATTTAATAGATGATGCAAGGATTTGGTTTTTTGAGAATGGGGAAATAATTTATTTTAGGCCGAGATATAGTGGTCATGGGTGACATTATATAGTAATAGAGGTGAGTTTGAATCTAGACATAGTAGTTAAGGATAGTATTGAATGCCATCAAAATCTACCCGAAAATACAGTAACAAAGGTAAGTTTCATCCTTAGTGTTTGCCCGTTCGATATCTGTCTGTTATCTGTCCGTTATCCAATATCAGACAATTGATATCCGATAACCGGATAAAATTGGGGCAGTTTCACATACCGGATATCAGACAGATATCAAATATCAATTCGATACTAGATATTGGGACAGATATCATACGCCTCCGGACATGGCAGATGCCGATACTGGATATTGAATCCAATATCCAATATCGAAATCCAAACCAAATATCCCATTTGCAAAAAGTCATTTTTTACTGTAGTATACATACCTTGGATCAACTGAATATTGGAAAAAAACCTGTGCTCCACCCTTTCCAATAACTGAATGGTCAACCGGCTTTATATTAGGCCCCGTGAGGAGAGCATTCTGACTCATTTTGTTCTGCGTCAGAATAAGATACTAATTAGAAGTGAAATATTAATTGAAAACCTTTATGTTATGAAAATTGCTCAAATAAAAAATACATGGTTCCCAATAGCTCAGTTACACATCATAAATTATTTCTAATATACTTTTATTCATATGTCGGATATCAAAATGACTGATCTCTGATTTCGATATGTCATCCCGCGTTTGAGATGGGGACAGAGATGATACTAGGTGTAAAAACATAAGTGTATTCCTTTGAACTCACACTTTTTATAAATCAAGCAATGATATAGACCTACCTTCCCTTTGGTTATTTTAATGGTTCATACGGAGAACCATTAAAAAACAGAAAAAACTGAGATGGTAGGAGCACACACCTGTTTGCCCTAGAATGATTCATAAAGATTCAAAGCCCTTGAAAATGTACCATCATATCTTACCCTTTTTTGGGCTTCAAGAGGCAAAGAGGGGACATAAAAAACTAGACCAGAAGTATCATTTAGACACTCATATCTATTGTGCACGATCGTCCAAGATGGGGACGAAGGACGGGACAGGACGAAGATCATCCTGTCCTACGTCCCCATTTTGGATTTTTAGACATTCTTCCTAATCATCCTGACCCAAATATTCTCATCCACGTCCTGTCCCGTACAAAAGCTGTCCCGTCCAAGACATTCTCGTCCCGCCCCAGGTCTGGGACAAAGTAGTGAATTAGGGCACTTGGAGTTGACACATAGCACAAGTGTCGAATTGTAGCTGGACTCACACAGGACACAGAAACTGTCCAGTCCATTGTCCAAGGTTCTGGATGAGATGGTTATTTCATGCATGGATAAAACAATCATCCCATCAATCATGCAAACTCCTAGACATGATGATTTTTTATTCCAAGGACGAAATTACCATCCTGTTTGCGTCCATGCACTATACTCATTCTCCACATTCCAAATACATAGAAATATAAGTATATTAGGATAAGTAAATTAAAAAGAGCAGGAGTACAGTTTTGTCTTAAATTCTGTGGTGAACCCATGACAAAAAACAGAACCAGCACCCACTAAATCTTTCAACGAATATCTTCTAACATGAATTTTTGAATTTTTATGCTCAATCTTTCAATACCTTCAACCGAATCGACAGGTTTTTTACAAAATATTAACAATCTCGACAGTGGAATTTTCACATGAGGGGGAGGTTCTAAAATAAGTAAAAATATAAGTAAATTAAAAAGCACAAAATTACATTTTTGCCTATATTCTGTAGTGAACCCTTGTAGGGTTGGGAAGAAAATTTTCGTTCGCTCGCGAACATGCAAACAAACAAACATGAACACGAACACGAACAAGAAAAATTGGACACGAACATGTTCGGGAATGGTTTGTGAACAGACGAACTATTTGCAAACAGGTTAGATTCCCCATGCAACACCACCCCCCCCCCATTTCCCCTCCAAACCCCACCCTCCCCCGTTTCCCCCTCCAAACGCCACTCTCCCCCCCCTCCCTCCCCCCGATTCCCCCTCCAAACCCCACCCTCCCCCTCTTCGGCTCTCCCCCCCCTCCCCTGTCTCCCGTCAGAACCCCATCTCCGTCATCGCCTCCGGCATTCAAACCTTGTTTGCTTCGAGATCAAAGGCAAGGACAAATGCAGACTATTCATTGCTGGTAAGCTCTAGACCCAGGAACCCTCATTTTTTCATTGAATAGTGAAACTTAAACTAAGGTAAACAAAGTTTATTTCTAGTTTAATCTTGTAGTTTACTTTGGTGGTCTTGTTCTGCATCGCAAAGGATTTTTCTCACAGATGAGATGTGCCATAATTCTCTCAATTTTGTTACATAATTCTCCCAATTATCGTAATTGAAGGTTGTAAAGGAGGTTTGGCTTATAGAGATGAGGTTTAGGAATATGATGTTAAAAGGTTTCTTGACAAAAAGGTTTTAAGAAACTACATTTAAAGTTTTTTCAAGTGAGAATACATCTCCGCCCTGACACTTTTTGAGATGTTTCTTGGAAGTGATTAACTTAGTAAATGATACATATGATATACCAGTTGGATCATTTTAGAGAACCAAATGAAAATAATGTTTTTATAAAACCTTTTTTTACGAGGCATAGAAAAGAAATATACTTTTTGGGGAGACAATGAGAGTAAAACGATGTGATGCCATGCCATACGTAGATTAAACTATTGGCAAATGTATAGACTATTTTTAAGATAATGAGGTGTTAGTGATAACACCCTAATTTTTGTCTTTATTTCATGTTATTAGCACAATTTTATGCATTTAAAGAGCTTAAAATGGGGTTGTTATCATATATTTACATGAAAATAGTGTTTTCAAGTGATTTCTGATTTTTCCCTAATTTTCTGTTAATTCTATGAATTTTAAAGGATTTTTTGAAGCTCGAAATAATTATTTTTGAATGAAAATGGCATATTTAATATTTTATTTCGACATTTATTAGCATAGGAATGAATCAGTGAATTTTTTAGAATTTTTTACGAATTTTTAGGATTTTTCTGAGATTTATTTGAAGAGGAAATGTATTTATTTCAAGGAAAAAAGTATATTTATAATAGAAAAAAAGTATTTTTATTATTTTCGAACTTTCAAGGGCCTTTTTGCGAACTTTCGTTGCAAAAGACCCTGAAAACAGCTCTCGGTCGCCACTGCAAGCGTAAAGATCCAATTTAAAATTTTACAGGGTTTTATTGCAATTTTTAATATATATTTTTAATGTTTTTAGGAGAAATTGGACGAGAGAGAGTGTGCCAGGGGCATATATGCAATTACTTTTGGGCGGCGTCCAAAAGCAATTCCAGGCTTTTTAAGGACTTTTCTGCAAAAAGGAGGATTCAAAACGCGCCAGCCAATGAGAGAGCGACACGTCATTGCGTGTTTAAAAACGAAATTAATAAATAAATCAATTTTATATCCAATGGATTAAATTGGTTTAAAATCGATTTATTAATAACTTTTGATCCTGAAGTCCGATTGAGATGATTTTTTATGGATTTGTTCGTCTTGATCCCCTTTTTCTATCTGTATGGTTGGAGCATTCAGATCCTGCCTACATTGATAGATAAATATTAAGTACTAAACGGGGGCAAAATGGTGATTTTACCATATAACCTAAGTATAAAAGCTAAATTTCGAGAGGGGGAGCTTATTCTTGATGGTTCTCTATCACAGCTGCAAGACAGAGAGGAGCCCCAGCCTGGATCAACTTGTTTGGTGCTTCTTCCCTTTCATTGTATTTGGATTTTGTGCATTTTGAATGAAGCTAGTTTAAGTTCTTGTTTCTTCTTCTTGATTTTGATCTGAACTTCTAAATCGCTTGGCTTGAGCAGCATGTACAAGCCCTGATTAGGATTGAGAGGAGAATTTGAGGGATTCCACTAGGCATTCAACTGCATTCCCAAAGAAAAACTCTAAAAAAATTAGTTGTAATTCTTAGGAGATTAAATTACCCCACTTTAGTTCTGAATTATCAAACTTGCAAAAACCAACCAAACTCAAATTAAAAATTCCCTCCAACCTCTCTAATTGAACTCTTTGACCAGTTTACTTGGATCAAAGAAGCCAGTTTAGAGTTCCCATTTCTTCTATTCATCTCATCTCTTCTACCCCCCTTTCTAAACTTCTCTTCTAATTAGGTTGAGTTGATCTTCATTGAAGATCAAATTCACTCTAATTAGAGTTAAAATACCAAAAATATCATCAAATTGAATTTCTTACTAGCTTCCCTTGGACGACACTCGTACTTATCATTATACACCTTTAGTAGAGTTCTTATAAATTTTATTGCATAAGCCAAAATTCACAACGACAAGGGCTAAAAATTTCACAACTTCAACCCCTATTTTTGGCTTATCAGTCAGTATGTGATGAGAGAAATTCATAGGTTTGTTCTAGCTCTCAGCAGATGTATGTCGAAAGGTTATGGTAGATAAGCTGTGATATGGAACATCTCAGGTTAGAGGAAGCTAGAAGATAGATAAATGTGAAAGGTAGAACAAACCTGCTAACCGTTGTCTCCTTCCCTGTGTATAAGAATCTTGCCAATCTTGATCCCTTTGAAGCAAGCCCGGAGAGCATTCTCCATGCTTTCACCACTGAAACAAGTGATGTCAAGCGAAATGACAAAATTCTGCCAATCTTCAATGGCAAGAATTCTTGACAGTTATTGAATGATAGAATCATGAACTTATAGATGAAATAACGATTCCAATGACCAAGGAGAAGGTTAATGGGTTGCACTGATTAGAGAAGATGATGCTGTATGAGAATACAAGTTTTAGTATGGGCTAATAGAGCTAGTAGTTCTTTTGCATGGATGAGCAGGTAACCCATAGATGATATTGTGTTGTTTTGGTACAAGTCCTATGGTGTACCAATTAAGATAATTGGCAGGACCTTATTTCTACCTTATTTCAGTTACAGACAGTTTCTTGACGATAGTCAAGAAAAACACAATTGAGTTTCTTAAATTGTTTGGCCCAAGACATGAAGTACGTCAATGTTTTCTTTGCTTTAAACACGCTTGTAATATTTTTTTTAAAATTTTATGAGAATATCTGATTTATTCATAGCATTTGTTGTTCTGATTCTAGTGCATATTCCAAATGATATGCTGATTTATTGACTAGAAGATTTTAACGCATACGATAATGCGAAGTTATTAAATACATATACAATTGCGTTATTCTTTATTCTTAGTGGAGACGTCTCGGAACAGCTTGTCCTCTATGAATGTTGATGAAGGGCAGACGGGCAGTAATTCAAATAAAATGAATGCAAATGCTGAAATGGCACAAGAGCGTAGCAGTAAACGAGCGTCAAGCACAACTACTTTGATAAGCTCGCAGAGAAAGCGTCGAGGTTGAGAATCAAAGGCTATGCAATATTTTTAAGAGTTTGACGTAAACCAGCATGAATGTATTTTATGCAAGGAGAACAGCCCTCCATGAATTACAACTATTGAGAGAAACAATGAGGGGACAACAATAATGTTTAGGGGTACTTGCATAAGAGCGATAAGGAGATGCAGGATCGGCTCAAAGGTAAACAAGTGCTAGAGTCAGAGGAGGAGCCGACTTTTGGAGGTCAACGATGTATTGTTGGAATGTTGGGTTCGCCCGGCGGGCAAAATACCTTCTTACTAGGTATCTCACTTGAGAGAATAAAGGAGATGTTCACCAAATTTGTATGTCTCACTGACCAAGTGTGTTCCATAGTTGATGACAAAAGTTTTAGACAGAGATTGCTTTATTGTGCGCAACACAAGATTAGAATACCATGCTCGAAGACCATTCGTGAACACGCAAAGGCCTTCTATGGGCGAGAGAAGCAAAAGCTGGTCTGCTCACTATCAAATGCTAGAAGTGTTTGCCTAACAGTAGATGCATGGACAAGTGAAAATATGATTCCCTTATTGGGAATTAGTGTGCATTAGGTTTCAGAGGAATGTAAACTTGAAGAATGTGTTCTGGCGGTAAAGAAAATTGATGGTCCACATAGCGGGAGTTACCTCGCAAAACTTCTTCTAGAGGTGTTTGTTGACTTTATCCTAGGTATGAAAGTAACTGCAATTACGATGGATAACGCAAGTAATAATAGATCAATGATTACATCGTTGACTAATGCAATAAATAAAGAGAATCCCAACTTTGATCGAAGCATGCCTTGTATTGCGTATGTGATAAACCTTGTGGTGCAGGACGATTTGAAGGCACTAGGAATTCCGCCTCCATTACACCCGATGAGGCAGTGGTGCTAGTGGACGGTGAGTTTGAAGAAGGACGAAGGCGATGGGTTGGCCGATCTGCCTCTTTGGGAGATCTGGTTACACAAGTGCATCAAATTGTTGCAGCCGTTTGTTCTTTAAATGAAAGACGGAGGAGCTATGTCCACTGGTGTACTCAATTAAAGATGCCGAATACTAGAAAATTAGTTTTGGATGTGAAGACTAGATGGAACTCCATACATGAAATGTTGCAAGTCACATATCAAAAGAGAAAGGTGTTGTGCAAGATGGAAATTTTTGAGCTAGAGAGCATGACGGAGAAGAACTTTGTTATAGATGAACATGAGTGGCAAATGCTGGCACACTTTACTGAAATTTTAAAGCCGTTCCATGAAGCGTCAGATATTACTTGCATCTCCAAACGTGTGACGGCGACAATAGTTTTATCATTACTCCAAGTCCTTGATGAACACCTTCGTGAACATATTGATGCCATAGACCAAGGATGCCTTTTCCCAAATGGTGTTGTCCTCTCGATGGAACAATGTGGCTCCATGCAAATCACGTGTAGAGCCATGAGAGCAAAACTGTCCAAGTATGAGGCTCACGTTCAAGGAAATACTGCCTTATCGGTTGCATTAGTTGTAGACCCACATATTAAGTTAGACTCCATTGCTTTAGAAGAACGTGACACCTTGGTTGCATATGTGCATAGACTTCTGAATGATGTTAATAAAGAGGAAGTCACAAATTTGAGGGATGAAGACAACAGTGGAGGTGACAAAGTGAGTCGACAACAACGCATGAATCATGACGAGGAAAATAGGATGGATGAGAGCTACATACTGTCCATCAAGACGAGGCTTGCACAGGTGTTCGCGCGACAAGAATATGTCACTCCATCCATGGACGACGAGTTACGGAGTTATCTACAAATGACTCATGCCTCAACTGATGCTCTCCTATGGTGGCAAGGTGACGGTTGCAAGAGACTCCCTAAGCTCTCCATTTTGGCACGAGATTTTCTTCTTATACGTGCATCCAGTGCATTAGTTGAACGCTTCTTCTCTGTTGGATGTGCAATTTGCACGTATAAATGTTCATGACTTTTGGCGGAGAACATGTTCATACTGATTACTCTAAAATGTTGGTTGAGACAACAACCAGAAAGCAACATAGCAGAGTCATTGCCTGAGATTGAAGAGGTCGAATTAGTGGAAGAGGATGTGGACAAAGAAAATGTAGATGAAAGATGGTAGCGCGGAGATTCCAGGTATATGTCATTTTCAATCATGCATATTTTTATTTCTTCGTGGTACAAAAAATTAACGCACTGATGGTTTACTTTTCAATTTCTTACCAGGTACCGAACATCATCAAAAGTCGCATTACGAAATTTTAGTATACGCGACATTTGGATGTCATTGATTTTAAATAAAATTCTTTCTAAACATTTTTCGATTGATTGGGAACATCATTTCTCACAGAAAATTTATGTCAATTCTGGAAAAACAGGTACATTGACGGCCACGCGGAGGCAATGGAGGGAGCAGGAGCCGGAAATAGGTGCACACCACGAAGGAGTATCTGAATACTCCGACGAAGACTGGTAAAGCAACCCCAAGACCCGACTACTGTTGTCGTCAACTCAAACTCTGAACCAGATGATGATGACAACATGAAACACACAAACAATACAAATGGAGGCAACACAGAGCAAATTTGTCCGGTTATTGGGGTGAGTACCAAGCGCACCCTTACAAAAATTCTTTCTCTCAAGCCAACAGACTTCAAGTTAGAGCCCCACAACCCTACAACACATGGAAGAGAAGTGGTGAGTACTCAATGAAATGACATCACATTTTGGGAGTGTCACAACTCCACTCCAGCAATGATTGTTGTTGTCCAAAGTAATGTCAGCCGTGTTGCCTCTCAATTCCTTTGATGTTTATGAAACTAAGTTGGCAGAACAATATTTTTAGTTTTCAAATTGCACTGGGCTTTTTCCATCTAATAATGTTTATATTAAGATTTGCAGAATATTGAATCGTTAGGTATCTATCAGTGATTACGTATATATTAAGTATATATTTGTTCATACGTAGTTTAAACATCTTATATATTTGGTCATCCGAATCATTAAGTATATATTATACATTAAACATTTATGACTAATGCCGAGCTTAAAAAATAACAACTTTGAGCTTAAAAAGTAAAGCAACAGACTTACTGTTGAAACTGATAAAACCATACATTAATACTTGTGGATTTAGTTTCAGATGCATTTAAATGAATTGATGAACATGAATGATACTTGTGGATATAGTTTCAGATGCATATAAATGTGAGATGATGAACATGAATAATACTTGTGGATATAGTTTTAGATGCATATAAATATATTTTCAGATACCGGACTTGTATGAATAGTACTTTTTTGATGAGCTCTTCTGACTAAATCAACTTTAAACAGTTTCTGAGTTTTTATAAAAAAATATTAATACGAATAATTGTACAAAAAGGGTATAAATGAATCTGAATTAAAGCTCTAAAGCTTTATTTTTGGTTCTAACCGATGTGCTTTTCTAATTAAATTGCACATTATTTTTCAGGAGAATTGAACCAACTTATATTTTTCTGATCCTCGACAAATATATCATTTTATCACCATTTGCAGATCAACCATCCAATCTCGATGCATCGCATGATTTTTTTGTGAATTTATTAGAACACAAAATAGAAGGGCATAAAACTGAACTATGGTGATAACAGATTTAATAAAAGCTATTAGATTTTCATCATTATATAAACTCACCATGCCAAATAACTTTTTAACATGTTTAAAGATGTAGTAAGTTCCGATTGTATTTATTTAAAATACATATTTTAACCGTACCATTTTTTCCTTAATTGTGGAAATGGCGTGTACAAAATATATACTTAATTGATTAATCTAATCTTTTAACAGTACCATTTTCTTTAATTTAAGTCATGTGAAGCATAATAATGCATTTGACTAATTAAATCTTAGTGGACCAATTAATCATCTGATGATTCATTTAAAATTTTCATCCTTTTCGTGTTTGTTCACGAACAAACACGAAAGAACCAAACAGTGTTCGTCAACAAACAGTGTTCGTTCGTTGATGAAACACGAACTTCCCTACCCTAAAACCCATGAGAAAAAACCGAACCCCCACCCACCAAATCACTCAGCTAACATTTCCTGACATCAACGTGGACTTTTTACTCTCAAACTTTCAATACCTGCAACCGAATCGACAAGTTTTACACACAATATCAACAAGTGAGGGGTGCCCTCTTCCGACATCAACATGAACTTTCATCAGTACCTGCAACAACGGAATCAGACAGGTTTCACACACCCAAGTCCCAAGATGAACAAAGCGGGGACGGACGGACTCACCAGTCACCAGGTGAGGTCACATGAGGGGGAGGTAGGTGCCGCCGTGGCCCTTTCGGAGGATGAGGGGCCCGGCGAGGTCGGGGACGCGGTCCAGAGCCTCGTTGCAGGCGCGGACCACGTCGGCGAACCCCGTCGCGACCCCCGCGAGCTGCGCGCGGAGTCGCAGGTCCCTGGTGCGCCTCAGCAGGCACCGCATCGACCTCCCCAGCTGGCGGACCCAGTCCGCGGGCAGCCCCCCCGGCGACAGCCACACCGAGAAGTGCGCCTGCTCCCCCCGCGCCGCCACCTCCGCGCGGTAGAACCGCGCCAGCTCCAGCAGCATCGCCGCCGGCAGCGGCAGCGCCGCCACGAACTCGCCGAGGAAGGCGCCGAACAGGTCGGGCCGCGGCATGCGGGCCCACAGCGCCGGGGCCCACTCGCCGGGGTGGTTCAGCCCGTAGGCCTCGGCCACGAGGAGGGCTTCCTGGAAGCGTGGCTGCTCCGCCATGGCGCGGCGCGCGTTGGTCTCGGAGAGGTGCGTCCAGAGGGCGTCGGGGAGCCGCAGCGGGAGGGAGAGGAGGGCGGCGCGGGCGCAGGCGCGGTGCGCCTTCTGCCCGGCGTCGACGCCCGCGTAGACCTCGGCGGCGGAGAGCAGCAGGCGCGCCGCCTCCAGCAGCGCCGGGTTGCGCTCCGGCTGGCCCGACCACTGCCCCTCCCACTCCCCCGCCCTCTCCTCCAGCACCGCCCCCATCTCGTGCTTCATCTCGAAGTGCCCGTACACCTGCATCCATATCAACCAACCCCTTGATTCATCATCTCGTGATGATGATGATGATGGTGATCCCCGGTATCATCGTCTCATGATGATGATGATGATGATACTTGAAGTCATCGTGATGGCCGTGATGATGAGAATGGACGATGATGAATTATGGTTTTCCCGTTGTTAGTGCCCGTGGACCTGGTCACTAGAGATGATGATCATGACTGCGGTGTCGCCTACATGGCCCCTAGTTGTTTTGAAGATGATGATCATGATGTTATGGTGATGACAATTGAAATCATCTGTGATGACCGTGATAATGAGAATGGCGACGATGAATCTAGTTTTCTTCCCCTAGAAGGGTTCTCCATAATGAACATGAACCTGGTCACTGTGATGATCACGACTGCGGTGTCGCCTACATGGCCCCTAGTTGTTTTGAAGATGATGATCATGATCTCATGAGGATCATGATAGTTGAAATGAAAGTGATGACCGTGATAATGAGAATGAGAATGGCGATGATGAACTATGGTTTCCCCATTGTTAGTGCCCATGGACCTGGTCACTAGAGATCATGATCGCGACGGTGATGTTGCCTACATGACCCCTAGTTGTTTTGAAGATGATGATTGTGATGTCATGATGATACT
Source organism: Wolffia australiana (assembly GCF_029677425.1). Taxonomy (NCBI): domain Eukaryota; kingdom Viridiplantae; phylum Streptophyta; class Magnoliopsida; order Alismatales; family Araceae; genus Wolffia; species Wolffia australiana. Next base: position 6,373,599 of record NC_135847.1, on the reverse strand, counting down.
TGAAATGAAAGTGATGACCACGGTAATGAGAATGGCGATGATGAATCTAGTTTTCTTCCCCAAGAAGGGTTTCTCCATAATGAACGTTGACCTGGTCACTGTGATGATCACGACTGCGGTATCGCCTACATGACCCCTAGCTGTTTTGCAGATGGTGATCATGATCGCATCATGATGATACTTGAAATCATCGTGATAATGAGAATGACGATGATTTTTTGATGATGGGGAGCATGATGGTGATAACGATGATGATGGCAAGAATGACAATGATGACAACTATGATTAATGATAATGACGATGATGATGGTCTCGATGAGGATGGTGATGGTGTTGCTGATGATGAAGATAATGAATGGGAGATCTGCGCTACATAAGCAATATTAATATGATTATTATGGCGAGAAGGACGATGATGATGAGTATGATGAACAAGTATGATTATGGCCTTGAAAAGGATGGTCATGGTGCTGCTAATGATGAAAACAAGGTGGAGGAATCGGAGGTCTAGTCTGCATACCATGGAGCTTGACTCCAGGTCGTGCGGATCATAATGCTTCAGGGCGGAGAGCACCGCCATGCGGAAGCCTGTTGCCCCCACTGCAGCAGGATCGGCGGCAGAATACTTTTGCAGCAAAAGCTCCAGCTGCCCATTCTCGATGAGAATCCCAAATATGAAGCTCAGAGCATGGAAGTTGGTCACTCCAGTCACCAGGCGGGCCAAACACGCAAAATCCCCCTCTGAGACATAGCACTCCACCCTCTTGGCTGCCAGCGCCACCAGCACATCGACCCCATCCAGGCAGGCGGATGACTTGTAAAAGTGGTGAGCCAGGATGAGCAGCTCTACCTGTTTTTGAAACACCAAAACAGGTCAGCTGTCAATTTCATCAATGTTCCTCGGGCTTTGGCATTGGTCTTCGGATGTCTGAATCTAAAATGAATCACCAATTTAATGACACTTTTTCATACTTTCAAAATGATGAACTTTATCAAGATTTTTTTATTTTTTCTTGACCAAAAAAACTTTAGGTTAGCTCTTGGCATCAACGATGACAATGATGAGAGGATGAATCATCCACTTCATTCTTATCCAGTTTTCATCACTCTCATCTTCCAGTTTCCTAGAGATGCCATTGTTGCCCAATTTGCCATCAGTTTCCAAGCATAGGTAATATCCGATCAAGAAACACAGAAATATGAGAGAAAAATGACAATTCACCTATACACCAAGAAATACAGTAGGACAGAGTCTATGCACTGAGATGAATTCTAAGAGTTGCAAAGAAAGTAGTTCACAAGACGGTCGAGGAACAATAGAAGGACAACACGGACGCTGCCGTATTGGCTGCATCCTTGTTGGAGAGCTCATCGTATTGGCTGCCCCTCACCGGCTCTTGGAGAATCTCCGTAGCCTCCAGCCCGTTACACCCAATCAGGTAATAATAGGCCAATGGTTCTTGATGGTCGTGGGGCCCGCTCTCATTAGGGCCCTGAACATTCCTCTTTTCTGACAAGTGGCCTCCTCAAGCACTATTGGAAAGGTTCATATTGCATAGAGATCATCATCTGGTTTTATCATCACTTTGTTCAATTCATCATCATCATTCTGCCAACCTGATATGTTTCACCAGTGGGTTTATGCCCGGAAGACGCGGCAGCAGCCCAAGTTGGACATGCAGGCCCGACCCACTTTGGTTCCTACTTAAGCCCTACCTCTAGGAAGGAAGGGTAGGAAGCATGATGCACTGTGAGTCTCTCTAGTTCCCTCTCCTCCCTACCTCATTCCGGTTGTGACTCTTCCCTTCTCTGTGCTCACGGGCCCTGTCGTGCAACGACTGCTCATCAACAATCCTTCACCATTTCCCTCCACCCTGGGAATATCTCTCTCTACTCCCCTCCCTCCTCCCTATGTGCATGATTTGAGACTTTGAATTATCATTTCGTGTTGAACAATCGCATTACAGTGTCCAACGATTTTGATCCCACCCCCGGGATCGTATCACAAACCTAGTTGGGAAAACAAAGAGTTGTCTTGCTAGTCATTTTATTTTCCATTTACACATTTAGGTGATTCCTCAGAGCTAGGCTAATATACGTATGTACCTCCACCTTATGTCAGTTTCACCTAAAACTATAAATTCTGTATGTGGCCTAACAAATGAATTTTCTTGGGTAGGTCTCGCTTTCTCTCTATAACACAGATTGAAGAACGAGAAATCTTTTTTTTTTTGAAGAAAATAAGGAAGACCATGCTTAAATGGTGGCGAACCTGCTACCATTACCAATGAAAATCATGTACATTTGAGTTATAGATATGACCGAAATGGTCCACCAATCATTTCCCTCCAACCCAAGAAGACACTAGCGCCTCAATGTTGTGAATGATGCTCTCCACTGACGCCCGCCTCCCCTTGAATACCACCTCATTTTGGTGCAGCCATAATGCCCGTAGCACCGAAAGTAGCCTTCCCCATTCCAGCCTGCTCCAGTACCTGCCACCCGTGACTAAGGTCCAAAATGCCTCATCGGAGGAGATAATCACCTCTGATATCTGCCGCGATGCCCATACTCCTTGGGCGAACTGGCAGCTGAAGAATAGGTGGGAGCAGTCTCGTCCCCCGGGGTGCAAATGGGACACTCGATGGAAGCTATCGGGTTCCACCTCCTCCGAAAAACCCATGTGACCAATATTTGTCGTCTCAATAGCCAGTAGAAGAACTCACTTTCAGAACTTTTTGCCTCATCAGCATGGCACATGAATTGTTGGTTTCCGAATCTCCCCCTACTTCCCCTGAGATCTTCATATATGCATCCTTCACCGAGAAAGTTGGCCCTCACCATATCCAGCCATCTCGATATACATTCGAAAGTTTGATAGGCGAAAGGATCTCTTGTAACCCCATCAGTTCCTCAAACCGCGGCTCTGATAATGCCCATTCATGATAGGGACCCAAGCTCCTGACCAGCATTCAACGACTGTGGCATTTGGGTTCCCCGCTAGAGCAAAAAGTCTTGGACATTTCAACTTCAGGACGCCTTGATTGGACCAGTTATTGGTCCAAAATCAAAAACTGGCCCTGTCCCCCAACTTGGGGCCAAAGAACTCACGGATGTAGACTGCACCAAAAGGGGGACTCCCTGGGAACTTTAGCCCACCTTTCCCCCAATCAGTCTCCAGCCATATCTGTCCCTAAGGACATTGAGGACAAGGCCCTCTGCTGATGTCACAATCCTTTCCATCCATTTGGTCAGAAGTGCCAGATTCATGGAGTCTATGTGGAGTATCCCCAGCCCTGCTAGCTTCATGGGTCTGCAGACCTCTTCCCAAGCTACCAGAGGTACCCCCTTCCCAAGCAGACCTCTTCCCGTCAGCCGCGGTCCCAACGGCTGCCGACCCGCCAGCCATGGCCACGACGACCGACGAACCGCCAGCCACCGCGACCCCGACTGCCGTCGTCCCCAGGCCGACAGCCGCCGCTCGGTCGATCGGCGCTCCGACGGCTCCGACCGATGCCGCTCTGACGGCCACCGCCCTAGGCTCGCCCTGTGGGTCCCTCGACCAGGGGGGTTGCCCTAGGGCAAGGCGGGCAGGGGCGGAGGGCCGGGCTAGCCCGGCCCACCCCGAGAAGGTCCGCCAGCATGATGCTAATGGGCCTGCTCTGAGGGGAAACGGGTCGGGCGTGTGTTTCCCACCCCCGGCCGGCCCGTTACTATCAGGCAGGCCCGTTTCGAGTGGGCGACCCAGCAAATACGCCCGATAGGGGGATTTTCACCATTAAAGGCCCACCATGAATCCCCGTTGGCCCAAACAGACCATGTGACCCGGGGAACGGGCCAGCCATGGCTTTCCTACCCGAGACCGGCCCAACTGGACCCCTGGCCCGCCTGTTTCTCAGGGGACGGTCCCAGCTGCACTCACCGCCCGAGGAACTGCCACACGCTGCCAGTGGACCGTCGTGGTCCACTCGCGAACCTGTTGCGCACCGCCCGGGAAACCACCGTGCGCCGCGGGAGGACCGCCACGCTCCACCCTCGGACCCGTCACGCACCACCCGGGGAACTGCCGTACGCCGCAGGAGGAGCGCCGTGCCACCTGGGGATCCACCATTCCCCATCCAGGGCCCGCCGCAAACCACCCATGGATCCGCTGCGCCACGCCCGCGGACCGGCCACGCCACACCCTGGGAACCTGCCCCGCGCCAGCCAGCAAGCCGCCAGCTAACTCGCCACGAGCCACCACCACCAGGTTGCTCCGCCACCACCGCCGCCGTCACCACCAGCAACAAATGCTTGTCACCTCCGTCCCACCATGCCGACCGTGCTCGCCTCCGCTGCTGCCCTAGGGGGACCTACCGCACAAGCCACCGACACCAGCTTGAGGACAAGCTGGTTTTTCAAGGGGGGGAGTAATGATAGGATCCTAGGGGTAATTTCATCATGTTAGCCCACAGGGGCGTTCTAGTCTTTTGCTGTTATGTATTTCCCTTTAAATAGGGATGCCCTCCCTTTAGGAGGGCAGCCAAGGAAGAAGAAGAATAATGAATTAGTGCCTTGTCTCCCCCTCTCCAAGTCCAGGTCTGGCCTCCCTTCTCCCCTCTACGATCCCCGTTCTCGAGATCGTCTCTACCTCACCGCATCTTCAGGCGGCTCATCCCCGGCCGATCCCTACCTCCCCTGCTCGGCCTCCTCTCCTACTCTTCTCGTTTCACCTCGCAACCCAGGGAATTCCCTTCTCGCCTCACCCTCTCCCACCCTCGGATACGGACCTCAATCAAGGACCGTATCAGCTCCCCAAAGAAAACCCCTCATCAGTCCCTCTAGGCTCTGAAAGCACTGATCTCAGTAATACCAAGCGATCCCCTTTTGATAGCACTTTGGCCTGTCCGCCTTCCAACCGCTGCTCCACCTTCTTGATAACTGGCTGCCATTCTGTGGTTAAAATACATCTCCCCTTCAGTGGAAGACCTAGGTAACTCATTGTTAGAGAACCCCGACGCCTGCCTAGTGTGTTGGCCCATTGTGCTTCTTCCACCGACGAGACGCCAAATCCCACAAATGCCCACTTAGCTCGGTTGAGACTTAACCCTGAGAAGTCAGCGAAAATATCTAACAATGTAGATAAGGTGTGAGCTTCTGTCACAGATCCTTCCATGAAGAACGTAGTGTCGTCCGCATGCTGAAGTGGTGGAATGCCCCCTGGGTAGCTCGCAGTCTGGAAGCCCCTTAATATACCGCGGTCGGATGCCTTAAGGGTGCATGTGGCCAAGGTGTCCAGTGCCAAGACAAATAGTAATGGGGCTAATGGGCCACCCTGCCTGACTCCGCTCTATGGATGGATCCATCCCCCTTCTGCACGACCATTGTCCAGAACTGAGAATGTGTGGGACGTAACACAACATCGTACCCATGCCACCCATTCTTCGGGAAAGCCCCTCTTTCGCAAAACAGACCATAGGAATCTCCAAATCGAGCGAATCATACGCTTTGGCAAAATCGACCTTCAAAATAAATCCCTTTGTCCCATTTCTCTTCCATTTTGATACAATCTCCCCTGCCACCACCGCACTGTCCACCACCTGTCTAACCAGAATGAATGCCGATTGAAATGTTCCAATTAGCCAATACCTTGGTGATGATGAGGTATATCAAGTTTGATAGGGCAATGGGTCTAAAATCCACCACGCTCCTTGCACCCGGTCTCTTGGGCAGCAAAAATAGATGTGACCGATTGAACCAATCCAATCCAAAGTTGCCTCGACTGAACGCATTCAGGGTACCCATCACATCGGATCCCACAGTATCCCAGAGTTCGTTGAAGAAGAAGACTGGGAAACCATTGGGGCTCGGTGCTCCTTCCCCATTTAATCCTAAGATTGCAGCCTTCACCTCCTCCACGATAAATGGTTTCACTAACTCTTCTTGTTGTTCTTGGGTCATCTTGGATGCACTTCTTCCACTCCATCTCCATTGGTTCCGAGCCCCCTCCCCCTGGTTATCTCTCTCTCTGAAATGATCTGCGAGTGCTCCACCAACAGCTTTTGACCCCACAATTTCACGGTCCCCCACTTGCACTCGTAGTATATGGTTCGAACGCTTCCTTCCATTAGCCATTAAATGAAAAAACTGAGTGTTGGCGTCTCCCTCCTTCAGCCAAAGTTGCCTCGATTGTTGCCTCCAATCAAGTTCTAGTTTCTTATCTTCTACTTCCACCATCGCTCTGCATGCTTTCCTTTCATGAAGCTTGGCATCTGCTAAACATCGGGTGTCTACAACTGCATCCAACTGCTGGACTCATGCCAGGGCTTCCTCTCTTATACGATTTCTTCCTTTTCGTATCGTTTTATTAACCCCGAAAAGGTGATGTGTACGCACAGTTAGTCGGACCCATTTCTTGCATTCCAGCTTTTGAAATGGAAGACCAAAAAGCCTCAGAGTTTTGATCCTGCCCTCCCATCCCGACTATAGAGTCTGGAGTTCGGTCTATCTCCCGACTCTAGAGTCACATAGAAATCTCTTCCAAACAGCATCGGAATCCCGTGAAAGAGTGAAGCCACTCCTAGCTCCTCCCACAACCTGTTTTCAGGATCACAGGTCTTTCTACCATTTAAGCATTACAAGATTTTTCGGAGCAATACACATAAATCTTCTAAATTTACCAGTTATAAATTTTGTGTCCATTAAAAAAGATGAACTATAACTGCAGGATTTACATTTTACAAAAAAACCTTCTTCTATTTGAGAATTTTGAAGATTCCACAAAGCTGTAATCACGGTATGAGGAGAATGTGGATTCTAGCTGATATAAATCTACAAAGGGGGATAGTTGGTCAACATAGAGGCTTGTGGCCTCTACTGACAAGGGGACACTATGACACTATAAAGGGAGGGGAATTTCATCAGAAAGAGGCATTCCATTTTTTGGAAATCAGTTGCTGCCGCAACAGCACTGGATGAAGAGTTATCTGAATCCTGAGGGTGAAAAGACATCCATTTTGTCGATCATTGTGCTTTCATTGTTCCTTCTCTATCCATTTTCCTCTCGACTGACATTCTTATCCTCTACGTTCCTTCCTATTCTGATCTACACAGTCACGAATTGTGGAACCCTAATTTGTCATTTTGGGGTTTATATTGAAGTTATTGGCTGTGATTTTGATAGACTATATTCCAAGAAGTACCAAAAGAGGAAACTCAGATCGAGTCAACGGACTGTTGACCAGTCAAAGTGACCCAGACAGATAGGGCAGTGTTCCACCCCTATAAATAAAAGGGGCAACCCAGGCATTGGACACTACTCATTTTCTTGAAGTTGTGGCTCGACAGTTAGAAGGCGAGAAGGCAGGAGCAGCAGGAGATCATCTTCGCCTGCTGGTCTGGAGGGAGGAGTTTCACCTGAGAGGAGGAACCACCCAAGATCGAGAAGGAGCTTTGACCTGAGAGGAGGAGCCATCAAGATCTACTCTATTTCCTTAGTTCTTCAAGCTACATTGTCAAATATTTGGATTTTGACATCTATTTGGTTGACATTGTTAGTTGATACTATTGGGGAGTATCAGATTTCTCTTTCATTTCATCTTTTAACCAGATGTTATTGTGGTAGCTCTTGATTCCACTGGCAAGTGGATAAGCTAATATGGAGATCAAGGATATTAATACAAAGGTAAAGAGTTTAGGGTACAACAGAAAATACAGTAGAAAAAGATATAAATGGACTTCTTCCTCCAACACTCCCCCTCGTGTATGTCCTTTGGGTCTTGCATACACTGGCTCCCTAGGCCCACCACATTTGAGATATCAGGGCTGGTGTGGGATAATTAAATCAGTTTTCCCACTAATCTCTGACCTTATCTGTAGTCGCCTGTCCTTTCCAAGGCCAAGCTCGAGATTAATATAGTCGGTCAGCTCTTGAAAGCTAAGTCGTGCTAAAAATTATGGTTAGTTAGCACTTGAATCCAACAAGGTGTCAGAGCCAGGTGGCAGGTTCAAATCCATGGCACTAAGGTTATAAACAGGCCAGCAGCAGGTGTTTGTGGGGTAGTATTGAAGTATAACATCCTGCTTGAAGAGTAAAGTTGTGCCCTTGCTATCAGCTATAGCTTTTAGCACAGTTGGTAAGAGCTTGAATCCAACACATCCCAAAGGCGTCTCTCCTCTCAAATGACACCTCCTTTCTCTGATGATCAGTAAAGCTTTTTAAGTAAGTACCAAAGTGTGAGCTCAGGCCAGAAATAAATTTTGTGAACTTGATCTTCTAACTCACTCTTTCTTTAGAGTCCAGATTTTTGACGGGCCGGTCAGGCACAGCGGAACGACCAGAAAAATATGTGGAGTTATCAAGCCATATGATGGTGGTAACTATCCTTTATGGCTTGGATGATCCAGCTCATTCCAAATGGCTGCCATGACTGCAGCATATTCCAATACTTTTGTAGTCCCTTAAGTTAGAGTGATAGATTTTGGAACCAAGATTGTGATGTACGATTTATCATTATGCCTAGAATGCATTTGATGAAATTCTCCCACACATCCTTGACATTTAGGGACCACGGTAAGTGTAGCTCCACTGATGGCCCCACAGACTCAATTAGCCATGACTTAGTTAAGTCATTGGCCTCATACCAACCATTATGTTGGGGATTGGATGGCAGTAATGGTTTCTCAGTCTGGCGCTTAGATTTCCTCTGCCAAAACAGTATATTTTCAACATATACGAACCGGTCCAAGAGGTTAGCTCATTCGTTCCAACAGTCAAATACCGCATAGGCATAAATACAAATATTAAGAGTTTTGGGTACAATAGAAAATACAGTAGAAAAACATAAAAAATACTTTCTTCTGCCAACACCACCGAATCCCAAATAAGACACAATTTATTACCAATGTTTTAAAGCTATTTTAATTCAAGCACATAGTTGAAGAAGTCTAGAAATAAATTCCTGTGAACTCGTGAACCAACAACGAAATGGACACGAACAATGGCTATTGAGTCAAATGGGGTGAATCAGAATATGCAATCAGGCTAGTGCTACATTTGCTAATCACTTTTCAATCAATTTTTTTTTGAATGAAATCACTTTTCAATCAATAGAGAAACCGGGTTATCAAATCACTTTACAATGCAGGATTTGTAAAATTATGGGTTGATGAAAAGAATGACACAAAAACTGGCTAATCGGTAAAATTTTACGCAATGATATATTGCAGTCATTACCTCACATGCATGGGGAACTTCCTGCCCCGTCATTACCAAACGTGTAAGCGCATGCCCGATTTCCTGTTCAGACGGACAAAGTTTTGACCATTTGAAGAAGTCGCTGAACCTCCACAAGAGAGGGGCAGGGCCTTCATCATTCTGAGAATCCATGTACCCTCCTCGATGCGCAGCCAAAAGCCCCTGAAATAAGGATTCAAGCCAGTTACAATAAAGCAAGCCACAACTTTTGAAGAAATGAAATTGAAAGGGAAGATGAAGATGCCATAAAAAATCATGCCTTTAAGAATGATTCTGCCAGAATCTTTGCAATACTGGCTGAAGGCATAGGATGAGTCTGGACGAAAAGCCTGGCCTCTTCCAGGGAGTCCTGGGCCTTGAGAGAGAGTAGCTGGAGCAATTCAATTGGCTGCTTCTTGAATGCTTCCGCGAATGAGAAGCCCAGCACGTTGGATGCTTTAGCAACTGCTACTATTCTCTTGCACATTCCTCGGCCCCCACCTTCGCTGCACTTGGCCGTCAAGGCTTCCAAAACCTGTAGATAAAAAAAAATATTATGTTCAGAAAATGCTGAAGTCAGGGAGTGATGTTTACAGCACAGAGGGTTCCAGATCAATGGTGACGTTGACTCATCATCGTCATCATGTTTCCAAGAGCAGCCATCATCATTATCATCCATTCGTTTCCAAGCTAAGATGAAGCATTGAATTTAACCAGTTTCCAAGAGCCATCATCATCACCAATATCATCATGATCCACCATTTTTCAATCTAAGATAGAGCATTGAATCATTCATTGTTATTCCATTCTCTAGAAGTCGTCCATCATCATCTATAATTTCCTATCATCTTCATCGTCATCGACATCCATTATCATTGTTCTCTAACCTTAATGTTATGTGTCAGCAGAAACCCTATTTCTTCATCATTCATTTTATTCTCTAATTTTCTGTTTTTGTTCTTTACATGTAAATGTGGGCACCACACATAAGAGACTGATATAGTCGAAGATATCAGTAGATCAAATCTGAATATGTTCTCGACAAATGCCTCTCAAATAGGAATGAGTTTTCGAACGATGGGCGATCGGGATGGCCCTCCTTCCTCTGGAGTAGCTCCTTCCAGATCTTCCGGATTCTTCAGAAACGCTCCCTCCGATCAGCAGCTGTTGGCTCCCTCTCCCAGCTCCTCGGGCGTCTCCTCTACGATGAGCTCCTCCCTGCGGTCGCCGTCGAGATCTGCCCCCTCAGCTGCTTTGGCCTTCCGACTAACCGTCGACTGACTTTTCAAGAAATGACTAAAAAGATACCTCGTCTGGGATAGCTGCCCTTATTTATAGGGATCGGCGCTTCCCACCTTATTGAGTCCGCACTCAGGTCAATGCGTATGGTCATTAGGGCGTTGACCAGCCCTATGCCTGTTCTTCCTCTTGTATTTCTTGGCATAGAACTTATCAGAGGCCCACTTATCCACTTACCCACCTACATGGCCCAAGCCTATTTCTTGTATCTCACTGGTTTTAAACCAGTGAAACCTTACCCAATCGATATGGAGGTTTTTTCACTTGTTCTCTCGTTCTGACTGGTGGCTAGGTCAACAGGCGACCTGCCATCGAGCTTGCTAACATGGGGAACTCGATGCCCCGGTGGAAGGTGCAATCCAATCTCTCCTCTCATTCCTGAAGGAAGCTACTTGCTACTCTAAGGAGCTGACAGGGCTCTTCAAGAGACGAGGTTGGACTTCTGGGCTTGAAAGATGGCCACAGAGATCAATAAAGCGAGCTCTAGTGATTCAGTATCAGTTCAAGACTATGAGAGGATGGTACATCATATTTTTTCAGGTGTCCCTGAACCCCTCAAGCATGATTGGTTGAATACACTGCATTGGGGTCACTATGTGGAGATCATCCTTGAGGGATGAGGTCTGTTTGAGAATTGATTGATCCAAGCAGTGCAGGGTAGAGATCTTGGAAGGAAGATGACGCCCTAGTTTGAGCTTGGCTCCTCGGGAGCATGCACCCCACACACCCCCAGGGTCAGGCAAACACAGTGATGGTCCAGCATGGTGCCACAGAAGATTGTGACCCAGTTGCTCCTGAAGAATCCGGTACAATGCCCAAGAATACGGGGGAGGAAATATCTGCCCCAGGGAAGAAGAGGAAAGACTCGCGTCCTTAGTAGGATATGCATCCATGACCGGATAAGGTATTATCATATTCCCTCTGTTTTTCATACATATATTCTGGGAATGAGTTGGATCATTGACTAAGGAACAAATTATTTTCATATGACTGATACGATCCGTCAGCGCATTTATGCTCGTAAGAAGTCACTGCAGCAGCCCGATTCTGAAACCCCTACCCTGCTCGTTTCAGGTTCCATTTAATCCCTCTCCCTGAGAGAAGGGCAGAAAAGAAGTTCATTGTGAGTCCCCCTACCCTCTCTCTTCTACTCGCTCTGGTCGTGACTCTCCTTCCCTGTGCTTGCAGGTTAATGTCGTCATCCCTGTCGAGCAATGATCATTCGGCGGAAATCCTTCGCTATGTCCCCATCATTTCCATTCTTTGCTTTCTCCCCAGGAACATCTCTCTCTCCCTCCCTTCCAACTTGACCACTCTAATTTATCTATAGTGTGCATTGATTCGATATCGAGCCAGGATCGACCCATTGGTATCAGAGCCACCTTGCTTCCCTTCGCAACTGCAATGGATGCTAAATCAGAGCACTACGCCGCGCCAAGTGAGGACGATGCTGCCATGGAATGGCATCTCGCTCCGCTGGCCAAACAGATGCAGCTCCTCATGGCTGCACAGCCGCGCCAAATTGCCGTTGCCGTGCCACCGCCTTTGGACCCCCATTTTGGGCCACTAAGGACCCCTTTAGAGGCTGACCTTGCCGCGTCGGATTCCATCTCAACAACGACGAGGCCGACCTTCTGCTGCTACCTCTGCGTCCCCCCTACCGGCGCCGTACGTCCCTGGGCACTTCCCATCTTTCGCCCATTCCAGTGGGTCTACAAGGATACACATCTGCAGTCACCTTCCTACTGTTGCCCAACCTCAGCACCGATGTCATCTTTGGGTACCCGTGGCTGCACCCTTGGTTGGACGCAAGCACACTGGGACCTCTTCCTCGATACTTGGACAGGTGGACAGGGTGTGCCATACCCTAGTGGGTAACCCTGATACTTGCCGGACTGACACTACATGACACCAACCCGACAGGGTCCCGAGCACCCTACACATCACCTACATTTCGAATTTGCAGTCCTTATCGGCCTCGACAGAAGTGCAAGCATTCCTGGAGCATCAGTTTCCGCGGGTTTTTTACCACCCTGGCAGACTGCCTCCTCGGCGCGCCTTCAACCACCAGATCTCTCTCCTCCCAGTTATGGGTCCTGTCAACTCACAACCCTACTGCTACGCTCATCTTCCGAAGAACGAGCTTTGAGGGTTTGAACCAGAGCAACTTGACGCGGGCATAATTCAACCCTCATGCAGTCTCTACTCGAGTCCGGCTCTCCTGGTCCCCAAGGAGGACAATGGGTGACAGTTTTGCATCGACTACCGTGCCCTCGACAAGATTACCAGTCCCCAACCGTTTTCCAATTTCTGATTTCTGTGGTTGACGAGCTCCTTGAACAATTGCACTGCATGGCGTATTTTTCCAAGCTCGATCTCAGACCTGGCTACGACCAGATTTGGATGCATGAGCATGATATCTACAAGACGGCGTTCCGCACTCACCTGGGACACTATGAGTACCTCGTCATGCTGTTTGGGTTATCCAACACACCGGCAACCTTCCAGGCCTCGATGAACCACGTCTTCCAGCCCGTCCTACGGAAGTTTGTTTGGTCCTTTTTTGACGATATTTTGATCTACAGCTGCTCCCAGGATGAGCACATGGGACATCTCATTCAGGTTCTGCAACTCCTTGAGGCCCATGCTCCCTTCGTCAACATCAAGAAATACTTCTTCCTCCAGTCCCAACTTGAATACCTGGGTCACTGGGTGTCTTCTGCCGGAGTTGCCACGGACGCCGATAAGGTGTGGCCCATCCAAGAGTAACCGTGGCCGCTCACCCTCCAGCACCTATGGGGGTTTCTAGGGCTGGCCAGCTATTACAGAAGATTCGTGGCCAGTTACAAACATGGCCCCCTGAGGCTCATTCGGCGTTTGAGCAGCTGAAACACACCCTCTCTACGGCGCCGGTACTCATCCTCCCTGACTTTGCTCATGAGTTTGTCTCGGGGACAGATGGCTCAATGGAGACGTATAAGGTCAGGCTTGTGGCCTAAGGATATAATTAGTCATACTGTATTGACTACATAGAGACGTTTGCACCAGTGGCAGAACTCAACACTGTCTGGATATTGATTGTGATTGCAGCAAACTCAAGATGGCGTCTCAACCAGTAAGGCGTGACAAATGCATTCTTACATGGAGACATAGAGGAAGAGATATACATGCAGCTACCACCTGGATGCTATTCTCCTGAGCAGGGTAGGAAAGTACGCTGGCTGAAGAAAACACTCTACCGACTGAAGGAATCACCACATGCATGGTTTGGGAAATTTTCTCTGGCCACGAAGACTATGAGGTACATTCAAAGCAACCGTCATCACACTTTATTCGTCAGAGGTTCCAATTCAGGGGGGGTTATGGCTTTATTAGTATATGTAGATGACATCATAATCACCGGCAGTAATGATAAAGCTTCCTAAGAGTTGAGTAGACAATTGTCAAGTCTATTCAACATCAAATCCTTGGGCCCTTGAGATTTCCTGGGAATTGAAGTGGCCTACTCCCGAGAGGATCTATTCATTTCCCAGCAGAAATATATACTGGATCTCCTAAATGGGACTGGGACGCTGGAATCCAAATCCACTTGTACCCCAATTGATTCAAACATGAGGCTTGGTACATCCCAGGATGACAGTCCTCTCAATAAGGAACGATACCAAAGATTAGTGAGTAGACTTATCTACTTGAACCATACAAGACCAGATATAGCCTTCTCTTTTGGATTCTTGAGTCAATTTATGCATTTCCTGAGGGAAACACACTGGCAAGTCACCCATAGAGAGCTATCCTATCTAAAAGGGACAACGGATAACGGTTTATTATACAGAGGGGCAGTGATTATTCTGTACAAAGCTAGACCGATACTGACTATGCAGGGTCTTTAGAAGATCAGAGATCAACATCCGGGGTTCTTGAAGATTTGGGATTTTCCCATGACAACCCAACCATCTTTTATTATGACATTAAGTCAGCTATTGATGTGGCACACAATCCTGTCCAACCTGACCAAACCAAGCACATTGAGGTAGATCGACACTTAATGCTTCTTCAGAGCAGCTAGCAGATATATTAACCAAAGGCCTTCAAAGCAGTAACTTCGAGCGAACGGTCTCCTAGCTGGGATTGATAGCATCTATGCACCAGCTTGGGGGAGATGTCAGCAGAAGCCCTATTTGTTCATTTTATTTTTGTAATTCTCTTTTTTGTTCTTTATATGTAAATGTGGGGCCCACACATAAGAGCCCCACTGGAAGCTGCTCTGTTCGGTCATGTTTCCGCTACTCTGCCCCCGCTATTCTTAAATCTCACTGGTCTTAAACCGGTGAAACCCTACCCAATCAATATGGAGGTTTCTTTTTCTGTTCTCTCACTTTGATTGACCGGTAGGTCAACAGCCTACCAGCCATGGATCTTGTTAACAACATGCGTGAAAAGCTTTCTCACAGATGGACCAAACTCCTAATTTTCCTTCAGTGTACGACAGAATAATTAATGAAAAAGAGAAATATCTCAAGTCTGAACCGCACCTGAATGATGTCAATGTTTTTTCCCCAAGAAAGCCCACATGATTCAATAGTTGACTCCAGTTCAGAATCCAAAAAAACTTGATGAATTTCTTCGCCAGTGGTGGGTTGAGACATAGATGCCAGTCTCAAAGCAATGTCAATAAGTAAAAGTTCAAATGGTGGACTTGATGCTGAAATTTTCAGCTGAAGTTGCCTGGCAGCTGCCACTTGACCATATTCCAGCAATGAACGTACGGCAGTCTCCAACTCCAATGTCGTCATTTGTTCATCCCACTCTGTGAATGTACCATCGACTTTCACATGATCTACTTGATACTGTCTCAAAAATGACTTTGGCGTCTTCCTATTATTGGCTGTGCCAAAACTTTCAATGGTGTCAGCTTCCTTTTGTAGGCTGTTGTCCATAGATGACAGCGGGCTTGCCAAGGCAAAAATTTTGCCTCTTCGTTTGGACCACGAACTCTTTCCAGAGCCAGATGAACCTGCATATGAGTATTCTCCCTCCCTCGCGCCTAGATTTCTTTCCTGAATTTCTTTTTGCCAGGTACTGACGTGATAATCCATCTTTGCAATGATATCTGCTGTGTATTCTATGATGCCCGGGGTCTTCACATGATCCTGAAATGGTGTGGCGGCAGACTCTGATTCAAGAGCTAAGAGCCAAATCCTAGATTCCATCTCTCGGAGAAGGTGCAATGGGTAAACCCTGTACATGATGCAAGAGAATAAGATCAATCTTATAGAGAAAGAAAAATGAAGAATACAAAAAGAAAACCCTGAGATAGGAAAGCTTACAGGCTAGACTGATTCATCATCCCACTCAGCCACTGCAGTGAAAGAATGAGAATTTCATGCACTTCTCTGGTCGTTATCTCTTTCTCAAGAGCTTGCGCATGCCTTAGGAAAAAATTTCCAGCCTGAATGAAAAAACGAAAATGTGAGTATTAATTCGGTTGACTAAGGCCTAGTAATCAATATGCCATTCAACATCTACTAGGGAAAGATGACCTGCAGTGCAGGAAGGGAATTGTGGACAAAGAGTCCATGGATGTGGCCCCAGAGAGCAGATCTCTCCTCTGCAATATCCCATAGGAATTCCTTGTATTCGGCCACAAAAGCTTCAGCCTGAGATCATAAAAACATGGAACTCAGATTTGACAGAGGCTAAGACTTTTAAGATATCCATCTAAAGGCTTTTTTTGCAGTTAAAATTCATACTTATCCACTCGTTACGATGGCCATAACTGATGGGAACAACAAGGATTTTGGCATCTCCATTAGTGCTACTAAGGGAAAATTCCCGTTCCATAGTAGCAACCACAAGCATAAAATGAAAGGTTGGGTGGGGAAACATTTGATACCACATGCACAATCAAAGATATTAGGCTTTGTCTCCAGAGTTTGGCAAGATATTGATTAAATTGGAATATATATGGTCAAAGAAGCCCATTCTGTAGAGATGCAACTACTGCATCAATCGATGGAATAATAAGTATGTGATTTTTTATGGTTAATTCAGTACTTAGAAAGATGAATAAAAATCTCGCCTGCTTTACCTGTTTTTCAGTAACATGGTGGACCAAGGATCTCCCGGTTTGATCACTTGATTCCATCAACTTTGCCCAGTGACCAGCTTGTTCCCACTTCCCATTTTTCATCAGTACAATCAAGAGTGAATCATCATTAAGGGTCTCATTATCAAAGCAAACTCCATCAATAACAGAGAGCAAAGGTTCAGCTACACTGAGTTTCCAGTATTCCCGACGGAAGAAAACATTGGTAGCACCCCCATCACCAAAGTCAGCGGTTTGCAGAAGTCGAAGCAAACACATCTTCTCATATGCTGATGGACATGTCAAAAGGACAGATTTTGCAGCATCTAAAGCGGTATTGCTTACCCATGTATAATTAATATTCCCATCTCTGCTAGAATTATAGGATTGATATGGTTCTTCCTTTATTCGGGCTGAAAATGATGCCAAGTGAGCTGTAGCTTCTGGCAGTCGCATTTGGGAAAATGCCTTTAATCATACATGAGAAAAAAAATTCCAAAAAAATAAAATCAAAATCCAGACAAAAATGAAGAGGAAAAAGGTTTTTTCTTCTTAGGATCTAAGCATCATGAAAAGCAGACCTGAAGAAACCGCACAAAAGGCAAGAGGGAACATAACGGAAGAAACAAGTCAAAAGCTCTGAGCAGAGGAAGATAAAGTTGCTGCTCACAAAGTACAGCAACCATCTTCGATAGCGATCTTAGAGTTTCAAAATCAGCAGCCATATTGGGTGAATTTTCTCTCCCGTCTCCTTCTGGATTTACTTCCATGACCTGGACTTTTGGGGCCATCGATGGATGTGGCATATCCGACGGATGAACAAAAGAATGATCTAAAGATGAGGAGTGCAGATAGCGTCTCCTCTTTGGTTTCCTTCTGTCATAATTGAATCCAATAGCTTCATTGCTTTCCAATAGCTCGTTTGTTGATTTCACCGCAGCTGAAATGTTTCTTGAAATTTGGGAGTAGATATCATCAACCTTGACAGATGAAGTCTCCCTGAGAGGAACAAAAAAAAGAAAATCAAGGAATTTATCAGTTATAAAGCAAGGACCTGAGTAAGAAAAATTCCTAGAAGTACTTAAAAAGAGCATTTCACTAGGGTGCGACTAAGCGGATATATTTTGACTTTTTTTAATAAGGGGAAAGATCCCCTGCAATCGGTGATCAACCCAAATATAATAATAGATATGAATGTGAAATACTTGGGCAACTGAAATGGTCCTCTCTCCAACCTTCACTTCCTTCAAAATCAGTATAAGATAAGACTCACCAACCAAACTGGATGGTAAAACAGAAACGAAATAACAATCTCAAGCAAAGGATTATGGAATCACCTCATAGCTGTTATCTCCAGCCAAACTTTCAAGCATGACAATGGAGATACACCTGGAAAACAAGAAGCGATCATTGCCAGGAATGGCCATTGCAGGCCCTTTGCCTTTTGCAGTAGAACATCGCCAGGATTCTTCTGCTTTTCACAGTCTGACAATAAGGCAAAAAGTCCAGAGGGTGTTGCATCACCACTTCCAACAGATGTCATTTCGCTGAAAATTTGTGTTGATGGAGTCGTAAGAGATTCATTTCTCCTTTTTATGGATTCCATATTTCTGAGCACTGTTAATATATGACGCCTCAGGCGCAGATCTCCAAACTCGGCGGCCTACAATATTGCAACAGAAACAATACAAAGTACAAAATTATGTCACCATAAAATAACACAGCGCCACCAGAGGTGTAAAATAAAATTACCGTTTGAATGACAGTATCAATTGGAAATCCTCCTTGCTGTGCTTCAGTGAGAAACCCAACCTGTATAATGACAAAATTGATTTTCGTAACTCAAACAAAAACATACCACGCAAGTGATGAAAAGGGAAAGAAAGTGTACCCAATCATTATCTTTAGCTAGAAAAGTCAAATATTTTGTGCTCAATGGCAGACCGTGCATCTGACAAAATTCTGTAACAACGCTCCAATGCTTGCTATCAGCCTTCTGCTGAGATCTAAATTCAATGCCTTTTCCACTCCCATTTTTCAACCAGGAACCACAACTCTTAAACTCATTTCGAAATGGTAAACTTGCTTTCTCCAAATCATGCAGAACATAAATAAGAATCCCAGATGGTTGATTAGAGAACTCTATTGAATCTCTCTGCCCAACAGCACTATTATCAATAACTTTTTGATAGTTATCTGCCAACGCTTTTGCCATGGGAGCAATGTGACTGTCTTCTGGAAGAAGTGATTGAAATATATTGTCTACTGGTTCTACCTGACCAAAATATGCCCTACTTCTCCTGGTTTTATAATACAACGAAATTCTTTGGAGAGCAGAGATGTCAATATGAAGCATGCTACTAGAGACACCCAATAGCTCCAACAGGAACGCACAACCAGCAACAAAGCCAGCGTTATGGAAGTTGAGAATACCCAAAGGGATCACCTAAATTTAAGTTAGCACAGAGAGGTCACATAGAGGCAAGTCATAATTTTGAGTACCTTGAGAAGAGATCATAGAAACATTGACCTCAAACAAGGACAATCATCTTATTGTTTTAGATTTTTAGTATTCCTTTATTTTTGAGATGTGATATATATCAATGTAGGAGTCATCAACAACTATTCCAAAACATTACCTACTAAGCTTCATCTTCGGTGTGATGGGAAGTTGGAAAAGGAAACATAAATTTATCACAAAATGAATGATTTTTTTTTGAAACGAATCACAAAATGAATGATAAAAGGCAGAAAAACGTACAGAGGAGAAAAATAATCCTTCATCCTTTGTTAGAGGTTCCAAAATTGTCTGAACATCAGCTAGCACTCTGGCCTGTGAAATTTGTTGAAGACCATGAGATGATTCACACCTCTGAGCTCGCACAGTAAGCAGATAGTTGAAAACTCCAAGTGCCTGCCCCCGTTGCAAATGATGCTCGATGGAAATTTTATCTTCCTGACACATTTTTAGATTGGAAATCAACACAAATACAATGTCCAGACCAAAATAAGATAGAGTCTGGAGTGGAGAGAAGTTGTGAAATGATTTTTTTCCACTTTTATGAATAGGATGAGTTTCATGCACCATTACAAACATGCTAAAAAAGGATTGATGTATTCATGAAATCTGTCGACATCTGCTACACACGAAGAGAGAGAAACCAAAAAGCTTCAAACTTTTTTCATAGGATATTGGTTAAGGGGGAACAGTTAACCATTTGAAAGTACATAAATTAACCAGAAAAAAGAGAAAGAGAGATAGATAAAGATAGAACTGACGTGAGAAAGCAGGAGCCAAAAGGAGAGCACCATAAGAAAGGATCTTTTCCAATGATCTCCTCTACATGAAATCACTAAAAAGTAAAATAGACCTGAGAAAACATGCAGGCAGTTGATACATATTTACTAAAGAATTGCAATTCCTGAAACTAATTCAAAGATACCTCGTGAGAATAATTCAACTCTTCGTCAATACTTCCTTCAATAAAATCTTCCCAAGACACACTATCATATAAAACGTTCTTATTTGTGCCAACGAAGTAATCACTCCTTACAAAAGGTGGACTTTCTCCTCCCATTTTTGTTCCTGTCGATGATTGATCTCCTGATGGACCCTGTAAAAAGGCTTGTCAGAAGAAAACCAATCTAAGAAAATTTATTGAAATGAACAATAGCAAAAGAAAAACAATGAAACATGTTTTTCGGGGAAATTAGTAGATGTTATTGATAGGATTCCCCGGTCCTCGTTGAGGGCATTCTCATTCTTTTTCCATTAAGAGCATCTAGGACCCTTCCCTCCATGTTTCCTTTAAATAGCACAACCCTCCCTCTAGGAGGGCAGACTGGAAGTTGTTTTCTTAAGTGACTGTTGGTTTCCCTCCTCTCTCCTCTCGTCTTATGTCCAAGCTCTATCTCCCTTACGACCCCGTCCTCTTGATCACCTCCACCTCACCGCCTCTTCAGGTCGCTCATCCTCAGCCGATCCCTCCCCTTTGCTCAGCCTCTCCCCGACCATTCCCGTTCTTCCCTTCCTCCTGGGAACCTCTCCCCATCTCTCCTGTCTCGTACATTCATCTATCTGTGAACGTTATGACGTCATCAATCAATCAAGAGCATCCAATTCTGGTTAAAAAGTCCAACTACAGCTTGGATCGATTCTTTCTCCACTCAGGGTCATATCAGTTATTGTAGAAGCTAGAGCTCTGGAGAAGCGTAACTCAAGAGGGAAAAAAATGGTAAACCCTGTTGAATATATGTGTGTATAACATCTGTTTTAAGGCTGAAAAATAAGCCTTCTTGTATTGGGCTAACAAGCCCATTACCTGATCTGTTCAATTGACAGATCGGGTAAGTCGCCCTTAACGGGTAGGCCCATTATCGGGCAAGTAACGGCTAGAAAAAACTAGCCATTAACTAGCCGTTACAGGCATGTATTTAAATATGAATTCATCACATATGAACTGTGTGGTTTTTTGGTGTTTTTATTCACTCTGTGCTGTCTCTTGTTCCGCATTTCTCAAAATACAAGTTCAATCGACAAACGCAATACAGTCATCAACCCCTTTTAGGTTGATGACAACAGACTGATAGAGAAAAAAGAGAGAGTAATAATGGGGCATTAGAATGGAGCACAGTACACAAGAAGATAAGAAATAAAAAAACTATGAGTAATAGTCATTCTATAAGAACCTCGATCCAGTCTTACAAGAAACAAAAAGGGGCCCGAGCGACCCTCTTTATTCTCAGTCCGTAAAAGGGTCAACCCATGCCAGGGCCATCTGGAAATATGAGTTATGAGCATATTGTGAGTCATAAAATGGGAATACCCAGCGAGGAAGGATGACAAAACCCCTTGTAAGTGAAAAGAACCTTGATCTAGGTTTGTATCCGGAGGGGAATATAGGGCGAGGCAACGTAGAAGTTCCCAGAGTAGGAGAGTTGGAACAGGAATGATAAGAGGAATCGAACAGAGGAGGTAGGGATCGACCAGGGACAAGCCGGCTGAAGCTCCGGTGAGACTATCAAGCGGGGCGGAGATCGTGGACGGTCAAGGGGGCAGGGACCGAGACTAGAAGGTTTGAGATAGTGAGCCAAGAGGCCAATCTTACCTTAAGTCTCGACTGCCCTCCTCAAGGGAGGGCTATACATATTTATAAGAGAAGGAAGCAATCCACCCTAAACATGAGATGACTAAAGTGTCTCTAGTGGGCTAAAATTCCTAAGATACCCTTGGGGCTAGAGGATCCTATCAGTAAGCTCTCTCTCTATCTCTTGCTCACCACCCCCTCTCTCTCACCTCAACTCTAATCCTAACCTTTTCTCCCATTTATGATCTTCTAGCGGCAACCTCCTCAGAGTGGAGTCGGCAGGTCACGAGCAGCACGACAATTGATAGAGTGGCGGACTTCCCCTTGTTCAGACTTCCTTTTTTTTCCATATTCCGTGGCCTTTCTGTGCACTGTGTGTAACACTGGAACTGGATGTCCCATGGAAATTCTGATCGTTTGAGAAAGAGACGGGTCTTACCACATTCACATGAATATAAATAAATAAGTGTTAATGCATATATTTTCCTAAAAACATTTTTTGACAGACAGCTGTAATACTAACCGTTGTAATATGTCCGTGTATATACATCTTATGATAAAGAAGAAGAGTGTTTTTCTTGTTGTACTTCATGCGTCTCTATCTCTCCTCT
Source organism: Wolffia australiana (assembly GCF_029677425.1). Lineage (NCBI taxonomy): Eukaryota > Viridiplantae > Streptophyta > Magnoliopsida > Alismatales > Araceae > Wolffia > Wolffia australiana. The sequence continues at coordinate 6,351,303 of NC_135847.1, read as the reverse complement.
GCGACCTAAGAGATTCTGTCATCGTACTAGCGCAAGGGATGTTTCAGTGAGAGTGATATGAAAATGCTTCACCCGTCTGTTGATGTCAGACTAAAAAGTTCTGGGTCTGGGGCTCTGCTGGCTTCTGTGGCCTGCCCTAATGACAATACGAACAGGGCGTCTTTGTTCAGCTATTTGACTTGTTGAGTTATCCCATCTGCCCCAACAACAAGGGCACCACTCAATGCTAATGTGAAGATGCCTTGGGTTAGCTGGACTTTCCAGACTGCCCTAACGACACTGATGATATTCCTCGGCAACTTGGAATTGTTGAAATGGGCTCCTGTTCTAGTACAGCAACATGTGTGTCTGAGTGATAGCAAAACTTCCAAAGAACAATATGATACATATCCTCAAGATCCAATCAAATATGCTGGTTCTTGCAAATGAAGTAAAAAGGTTTCAGCAATAGTTGTAATGCTTCAACTTGATTGATGATGTATCCACACCATGATGAATTCAAGAACGAGAAAAACGAGTTCCCTGGGGAAAAGAAAAAGAGATTAATTCACACCATGAAAATGCAAAATAAGATAGGATGTCGCCGCATTGGCGAGTCCACGCTCCAGAGTTCAGTGGATTTAGCTACCTTCCAAAAACTCAATAGAACCTCTGCACTCCCACAGCTACTGTCCAATTCTTGCAGGCACTTCTCGAAATGAAAATGTGTCTTTTTTGAGAATGTCATCCTCTTATTTATAGTCTCCTCAAGTATTGTTAAAATTTAGCAAGGGACGCAAATGCCTCCTTATGTGCTAGTATCCATTTGTATTTCCGGTGTAGACATGTATCTCTCTGTTGTTTCAGAATCCCAGGTGTGACCAATCTTTTTCTGTCCCTATTAATCTGCTTCCTCTGCATTTCTGCATCTGGGGGATTGTTTCGGGTTGGAGAACGACAAACTGTTACCATTCACGAGTAAGGCTGGTTATAAATACCAGTGACATAAGTTGGGCCAACTATGAATAAGTCAAAAGTAGGTCAATGGTCATAAATGATATAATACATCAACAGTAGGAATAAGTCAAAAGTAGGTCCATGGATACAACCCAATATGAACCAAGTCACTGATGGTCCCACATCAGTTTACACAAGCAAACATAAAAATAGACTAAGCATTGACAGTGTGGGTTTGTGTCCAACAGGAGTGTGCTAGGATTCTAACTAAATCAAGATACAAATTCTTGAAAACGAAAGAATTTACTCACAATGATAGTTGCAGTGATGATAACTCTCCAGAAAGAGAGGAAAATCTTCAGATCCGTAGCGCCTTCTCAAACTTTTGGTGAAGTTAAAACAATGATGATGGCTACGAGTGGGTGGTCATCTCAGTATATGGTCCCACTTCAAGGTTTACTCAGGGGGAGCTATACGGAATGGTAGCCACTTTCCCAGGGCTCCCCTTGTTGATGGGGGTGATTTTAATGTCACATTACAGATATGAGACTGATCAAATGGGGTTGGAGGCCAAGACTAGGGTCGGAGGATTTCTGTTCCTTCATTCCAGAAGCTGGGCTGCAGGAAATGGGTCCAAGGGACTGAGTTCACACGTGGAAGAGCTTGCAGACACAAGATACGACGTCGTGTTAGGACAGATTCCGATGCTTACCAGAACTGCAGGAACGCTTCCCAGTGGCGCATGTGCGCTCTCTACCAAGACCGCTTTCCGACCATTCCCCAATCATCTGGCAGACGCTTGAGGCAAAGGGCAGGTTCACATATTTCATGATGGACAGATCCAAGCTGGGGGAGCAGGGATTCAAGGAAGAAGTAGAAAACTAGTGGGCATCCCAGCCCAGACAGGGAACTGCCACCGATACACTGGCGAAGAAGTTGGATGGGCAACGAGTCATCCTTTAGGGATTAGGAAGCGCATTCCGGAGGAGAGAAACAGATGACGGTTGAAGGCTTTGGACAATATAAAATGGTTGGTCGGCCTGGAGGTCTCAAGAGCCCTTATAGGGAAGGATGCAAGAACCCTCAACGGCCTGGCAGTATTTCAGGAAATATGGCAGCACCGTAATGACATCGTGTTTATGGGAAGGGTTGTCTTTATAGACTATTCTGCATGATGTGAAAACTTGTGTCTCATACTGGTCGGTTGGGGGTGAAGGATGATAAAGGGATCAAGTTGGTCAGTCATGTACATATTATGTGCATATATATCGCTATATCTGGGTTGATCACCACTCTCGGGTGATCTTCCCTTATCTTTCTCAAAAAAGAGGGACAAGAGGAGGCAGCTGCAGCATAACCCACGGGAAGAGACACATCTTCTTTGCGGAGGTCAACATGAAGAAAGACATTCTTCATGTCAAATTATTGAAAAGCCAGCCATGATGAGCAACAAGATATAAAAGGAGCCAACAACGATTCATTTTGGAGATGGGTAAACACCTCCAAATGGTGGACTCTAAAATTTTGAGTATAGCCTTTGGCTTAAACAGTTCAAGAGAACCACCTAATTTATACATGATGGTACAGACCCAACTGCATCTGATGAGATGTTTACCAGGGGTAAAGCTGATTCATGGGAAGACTGGACAGGTGGCAATTAAAGGACAAGAATGTCAAAGAGATCAGAAGAGGACAATATAGTGGCACATTAGGAGAAGGACAAAAGAAGAGTCACGACTGATCGAAGGTAATATCCTCAATATCATTGTATCTAGGACTAGAAGGATGATAACACTTAAAGCCTTTCTGGCAAGATGAATATCCAACAAACACATTGTGGAGTATTTAGTTTATCTTGACTAAGATGATGGTTGATTACTGTTGAAGAAGAACATCCTGCTTAAAGAGGAAAATAAGTGCCCATGCTGCCAGCTATAGCTTTTAGCACAGTTATTAAGCACTTGAATCTAACATGGCATCAGAGCCAAGTTGCAGGTTCAAATCCCAGAAATGAAACTGACTGTTGACGTATATCATGGCCCTAGTGTGCAGTGTGTTAAAGGTACAGTTGGTAAGAGCTTGAGACTAACATTTACGAAACAGAAACACCCAAAGATATGACGGACATGCTTATTCTTTGGCAAAACAGGAATTTTTTGAAGATTGATAGAAAAGAAGGATAAATGTGATTCAAATAATAATGTTGGCTGATATGATCAAGGAAATGAGAGAAAAGGAGACTGATGTGGTGAATTGCGATGAGAGGTGCTTCAGATCTAGCAGGGAACCCCATTTCTGAAGGCCTATTAGTAAGTGGTGGCCCAAGATAGAGATTCTTCTAGAGACCCACAAAATCCTTTTTACAGATTCTTCCTCTGCCAGAATCCTCTAACAGATTATCTGCAACACCTTTTCAGAGGTGCAAATCTCGTGCTTTGTCTTCTCAGAATTTTCTTGAGCCGTACAATATCTTATGACAAAAACTGGAAACCCCAGAATGTGCTGAATATCTCTCCTCAGGCCTGTTAGGTTTCTCCACAATATCTTTTCAAGGGTACTATCATTATGGAGGACACTGAACCTTTAGTGGCTGACATGATCCCTGGCTCTCCTGGGGTAAGTCTCGTCTTTTGACCATTAAGGGCGTCTAGGCCCCTTCCCTCCCATGTTTCCTTTAAATAGCACAGCTCTCCCTTATGGAGGGTAGACTGGAAGTTATGTTACTGGCTACTCGTGTCTTTTCTATCCTCTCCTCTGTGTCCAAGCTCCATCTCCCCCTCTACAATCTATGTCCTCACGACCATCTCCTCCTCACCGTGTCTTCAGGCGGCTTGCCTCCGGTCAATCCGTACCTCCATCTGTTCAGCCTCTCCCTTGACCATGCCCGTTCTCTCCTCACCACCAAGGGAACTTCTCTCTTTTCTCTCTGTGAAAGACAATGGACACATCTTTGGTTATCGTTGTTGTTGGAATCCCGTTAGACGGACTGATTGATCACGCTCCTGAGTCGGGATCGTATCAGTGGCCTATATAAGGCCTCATTGTAACCTTGACGGATCATTATTAAAAAGTTTTATGTTTTTCTAAGAAACATGTTACTCCTTTTGGAGTTTTCTCCTTGTTCGAGAGTGCTCCAGTGTGTGTGGATTCAAGAAGACCCCACTTCTGGACAAGAGGCTAATTCTTTTTATTTAGGATTTGGCTACTTTAAGTAGAGCAAGGCTTGTGGATTCAAGTTGAGTTTCTACATCGTTCCTCCACTTAGGCTGTGTCAGCTTCAGATTAAATATATTTGAGCAAATTTACACTAAGGAGATGGCTGAGGGTGGTGACAAATTATGTGACAGAATTCATGCTGAGCAACAACATTTTGTTGAGATCTAAGCACAGCTTGTCTCATGAATAATAACATGGTTGTCGAAGAAGATGGAGAGGATGGAATACACTTCATAGAGGGTAGGTTGTTCCTGTGAAACATACTAACAGCAATAGGTTGTTTGCCAGAAGGGTGCCAAATAGTGACCTAGAGAGAGAACACCTTCAACAAACCTACAGATCTGGTACCCTTAAGAAAACGATCAAATCTAAGGGAAGATAGGTCGATGGAGCCCTAACAGGTTGGAAGATCTGCATGGTCTTCCTGTTTCAAGTTTTGCATCAATACTTCAGGTAATGACCAATATTCCTTTAACTTGAGCAGGCCTAGGGAGACAAGAATCAGGACAATATTCCTACAGATAATGGATGTGGTGAAAATCATAAAAAACTGTTGTGTTACTGGACCTGAACGACTTATAGTGACTCGTTTGTGTGGCTGGTCATGTACTAAAATGAATAACAATCAAAGAAATAGAAGGGTAGTCAGAACGGGAAACCAAATTAAAAAAAAAAAATCATGGATACATCGAAATGACGTGGTGTTTAACGAGAGGCCGGCTTCAGTAGAGAATGCCGTTCATGATGTGGAGGCGCTGAAGTCGTTTTGGGGTGGAGGTAGAGGATAGCCTTTTTTGAGTATGATTGTACATCCTTTGTACACAATTTTTATCGTTAATGATAGCAAGTAGGCCACCGGTTTCGGGTGGTCTTCTTTATTGTTAAAAAAAAAAAACAAAAAAAAAATCAGAAACCAAATAGAGTCCAGATTAGTAGATCATGGGATGCACTGTTGAAGAGAACTAAAAAAGGTTTAAATTTCCTACTGTTGACTTTAAATGACTAATGCGATTAACAATGATTCTTCTCCAAGAGTTACCAAAGAAAGAAAAGAACGGCCAATCAATAAAATACATGAGCATCTTGATGCTACATGTGTGAGAAACTATAAATAAAGATATTAGGAAGGAACAGAGGGACTACCACCCACAGGCCATAGGGTATTTTGGTCATTTGGCTTTTCTTCAAGAAGTGGTTGCAGGGAGCAACCCAGCGCCAGCTGTCTACAAAGGGAGATCTCTGCTAGCGATCTCCCAATTCTATTCTTCTCTCACATTTGTTCGTGATATCTATCTCTAGATCTTGGAATTCACAACTATCAGGGGGTTTCTTGATATGAATTTATTTTCATATTTTGAACGGAAATCATCATCGATAGTTTCTCGTGTCATAATGCCATCCACTGTTTTATCTAGTTGAACAACTGTTAAAACAAGCTGAAGAGGGGAAGGCATTCAAGTCAGGTCTCTTGTAGTCACCACAAATGAGTCAACATTAAAAAATGAAATAAATGATTAGGCTTTCATTAATATATATAGGAAGAGAAACCTGAGTAAAGACTTTGATCATTCTTCTAACAGATAGAGGCATCCAGCATGGTAGTATTTGTGACAATGAAGTGTCTCCTTCTGCACTGGAAAAAATCTGATCACGCCACTTCAGATAGTCAGATATCCCCAATACTGCACAGAGGGAAAAAACCATAAGTCTAACTACCATACAAGACTACAAAAACTACAAAAAATTGAGAAGCGATGTAAAGAAATGTGATCCATTAGTTTGGTTTTTTCTGTGCTCAAACCAGTGTCACCTGTATCCTGTTCCCTACAAGCCGAAATTAGTACGGACTGTAGTGTTGGGAACTTTTGTAGACCAGGTTTTAGAGTCTCTAAAGTGCATAGGAATGATGAATTGCATCTTTTGTTGATCCTGCCTCGGACAAGGCATTTTTGCATTGGAAAAGATGCATACATGAGTGTAGCTAAGGCAACCAGTTCTCCCATTTCTCCAGCCATAGTGTCGATGTTGTAAGTAACTTCATTTTCATATAAAGAAGTAAGGTTATCCTTATGCATGAAGCTAGGAGAAACTGCACAAGCATTAGCAAATGATGCCTCATACTCATGGCCTTTGAGCCTTGAAAGTAGCAACCACCGTGCCCAATGGCATCCCCCCTGAAATCCATTAGATCTATATCAGAGATTTCAGCTTTTACAACGAAATATGCCAAGTAAAATAAATTAGATACACTTGACGGAGCACAGAGATAGGTCAAAATTATACTGTAGAGAACTAAAATCAAACTAATCACCTAAGACAATGCATGGAGAAAAATAATACAGACAGGTATCAAGTCCCCCCTGTCTCCCTCATTGGACTTCTTTGACAGAATCAATTCTCAATGAAAAACTTTAATAAACTGAAGAACCAAGACTCACATCATCATTCATGAGTAGTCAATAGTCAATGGGACACATGAGTATTCAATAATCAGCAGAAAAAAGATAGACTTGGCCCATGTGCAAGTCGATGTTATAGCTCGAATTTGTATTATGGTATCAATGGGAAACCACAAACTGAAAATAAAACCCTTCTATAAACCCCAGAAAATAAAAAACAGTGATCAGTTTTCATAAAAAAATTCTTGAAAAGATAATTCTCATATCGCATCAAATATGCATATGATAGACCCCCGATCATGAAGATGGGCTGAGCCATGAAGATGGACCGACCAGGGGGATTGTCGGGCCTAATGCTAATGGACCAGATCCGGGCCCGTCAGAGAGGCCCAAATCTGGGGTTGAGAACAATGATCCAATATTAGGGGTTAGAGCAGGGGAGGATGAGGCATCAGGCAGAAAGGAGGACTGCACGGGAGAACAAGACTGAGGGAAAGGAGTCACCAGGGGGCGCACCACCGTGCTCTCTCTCTCTCTCTCCCAATTTCTCTCTCTCTCCATGGGGACTCCACCATTCCGGCGGATCCTTGCTTGCTTGGATCATCGTGCATTGAGAACCTTGCATTTTGGTATTTTATTTTTGGACACGGGAAGCAACTTGGAACTTTCCTATCTTCTGGCTGAATTGGGCCTGTCAGCATACTGCATAGGGAATTATGTAAAGTTATTTATTTCTATTCTTTTTCATAAAATTTAATGGGCCGCAAGTGAACAGCTCATACCCATATTATGCTAGTACTCATTGTCAACCAAATATATTATTAATCCCTTATTTTCTCTGAAGTTAATTTCTTCTGTTGCAAATACGCTAGCGGGACCGTCCTTTAAGGATCTGCAAGGTTTCTTATATCTCCATTGGGCCCACATAATACGATCCAAAACTGTCCTTATATAGGTGGGGGTTTTCCACTAATTTGGGTAAACCCAGTCGCCACTGTGCAGCAATACAGAGCGTGCAGGAATCAACCCTGAAGGGCTGGATCTGACACAATTATCTTCTTTCTTTGTAATGTCTGGGCCACTAATGACATATAACTGATGCCATTCAAAATGCGATATATCCGAGATTTTCCTTCTTTAACTGTAGACGTGTCTGACAGTAGCAGGAGGAATGCTGGTGGTATGGTGATAAAAAATATTTATGAAAAGCAACTCCAGTTTTGGAATCCTGTTGACGTTTCAAAAAGGTAAACATGTGCTAAACAATAGGGCACAAATGCTCAACAGTCGAGCCCACTTCCACAGCATTACAGCATTCACGTTTTTCAGATCTAACAAATATAATCCAAATGAAATTGAGAGGAAAAATCAGTCCATTAATCTTCTCATCAGACGTTCAGAAGTCATAGCAAACAATTACATGAATAAAGAGGAACAAGGTGAGCTGACTGAAACAAAATGCCCCAATATCAGAGCACACTTTCTCTTAATCTTGGCTCTAAGAATCTTATGCATACATGTGGCTATCAACATGGAAGTTGAGCACAGAATACAAAAGTTTCAATTAAATGTCACTTGGTATACAGAAAAAAATCACATCCTTCAGAACCAAATGGAAATATAAACTGATAAATGATCTCAAAGAACATACAATCTTTTGTCTGGAAGAGGAAGGATGATGGGAAACAACATGAGAAGGTAAATATGTTTCGGAGAAAAAAGGTTTATGGGTCATTAAGTAAATCATTTTCCATCTTTTGTGGAAGGACGGTATATATTCAACCCTAACTTCCAATTTTTTCTTTGAAGAAAAAGAGGGAGGATCACCAGAAATCAGTGATCAAACTGAAATTAATAATACATATCATTGAGAAAAATATGTGATCGACCAGTCGAGTTCTGCTTTCTTCCTTCACTCCCTACAGTATCCAGCTACAGCCTTTTGCTTCCACACAACCATGTGGCCGTCCAGCCATATCACCCAGAGCACCACAAGGAGCTGTCCCACACTGAGCATTCTCTGCACGAACCAGCTTGGAGCGAGCTCCAATGCCTTGTCAGATTTCACATCCACCCCGATGAGCTTCTGCGATCTCCAAATTGCATTGGCGAATGAACACTCGAAAAACAGATGAGAGCAGTCTTCCTTGCCAAGTGCACACATGGGGCACACTGCTCATGTGTCTGGGATCATTTGGAGGACTTCCCCATACATTAGGAATCGTGCATTTTTGGAGGACTTGTGTCATTTATTGTCTCCTAAGAAGCCGTCATCCCAAAAGACGCACTTTTCATGGGACATGTTTCCACAAACGTTGACATGTACAAATGATGGAAATCTCCACCCCCAGCCGTCTGGTGTTCTACTTGTGGCCACAAGTGTAATATGGACTGCAGCATGTTCATTAAATCTTCCACCCTCTGGTCCAACACCGCACCCCCCACAATGGGATTCCATGTTTCGTCCCAACAACCTTGCACCAATGCTTGAGATTCCATATCAGCGCAAAGAGGCAGGGGAAAGCCTCCTGCAACTTGCCTCAGGCCAACTAGTCATCTGTCCAAAAAAGCGGAATAAGGCTTTGTCCCCAGTTTGGTTAAAAAATCTCTGAATCTGTGGAATATCTGTCTCAAGCCCTACCATAAAATGGACGCCCCTCTGATTGGGGTCGACCGCTGCTCCCAGCTCATCTCCATAACATATGAGTCTCTCAAGACCTTGGTGTCCATGTCTTCCTCCGGTCCCATAATCTTGCTCAGCCATTTTGTCAACAATGCCATGTTGATGTCTTGTATGTGTAGTACCCCCTGCTCGCCTTGCTCCACTGGTTTGCAAACTACCTTCCACAACACCATAGCTGAATTGCTACCGTTCCCCAGCCTGGGCCCTTCTAGAATAAGCACTTCATCGAGGATTCAAGGCAGCGCCCGACCCTCATAGGCAGCTTAAAAACTGAGAGGTAAAATATCGGGATTGAAGAGAGCAAACTTGGTTTGATTGATCTGCAAGCCTGAGAACTCTGCAAAGAGGTCTAATAATGTTGAAAGGTTTCGAGGTTCCCACGATAGCTTTCCATGAAGATGGTGGTGTCATCTGCATACTGAAGTAATGGAATGCCTGTTGGAAAGCTCTCCAACTAAACGCCCTTCAGCATGCATGTGTGCATGCTTTGACAGTACAGGTGGCCAGGGCGTGCACTGCTAGGACAAATAATAGCAGTGCCTAGCTGCATCCCTGACTCCCTTTTGAGGATGGATCCATCTGTCCTCTGGTTCGCCGTTCATAAACATCAAAAAAGAGAGAGTTTACGCATTTCCTAACCCATTTCATCCGTTCTTTTGGGAATTCTCTCTTCTTCATTGGAGATCCCAAAAAATCCCAGTCGAGAGAGTAATACACCTTTGAAAAGTCAACTTTCCACATGAAGCCTTTCCTGCCCTCTCTTTGCCATGCTACTATGGTTTCCCCTGCCACTACTGCCGTAACAGGGATCTCATCCATCTTTGTCATCCCTCGATCCTCCTGATCTTCAATGATTCTTGGATATCTTGAATTCTGTAGCTACTTTTATTCCTACGCAACTATCTTGGGCCAATGTCTGATACTTCACCAAAGAATATTTATGACATTGTTGATTTGAATGTTCGTCGCTGTCCACCTCACGGTGCGTCAAAGAATATCCTTCACTAAGAACTAAAAGGAGGATCTAAAATTATCCAATGTAGATCGAGTAATCGATCACTGAATAGTTCACATACACTTCACCAAGTAATAGAAAGGGAAATCAGAAAGTGAGAAGCAGTAAGGGTTCTTGATGGACAGCCCCACTTGTCTCGTCCTGCTTCCCTATTCTTGACGGTTCTGGAATCATCGTTCTTGAAGACTAATATGAATCTTCCTAAAGTATACAAAAGAAGAAATAAATCGATATTGATTATGAAAAATGACAGTTATGACAGTTATGGCAGCCACTCACATATATCGTTAGAATCTTCCTGGGCGTCAGGACAGCATAACAAACCAACTGAGGCATCTGAAGAGACACAACCAACTGAGGCATCTCCTGAAGAAGAATCCAGAAGGGGTGTCCAACAGACACCACCCTTGGATATGTTCGAAGAAGGCAACTGAAGCAACAACATAACTGCTTAAATTAGGATAGTACAAATATGTGTAGATAAGTGTTGTATTAGATAGGAAAAGACTCCCAAGAAGAAGTGGGAGAATTTCCTAAGGCTCATAAGATATCCTTTAGAGACTGGGAGCCAAGTGATCATCTTGTGAGATTGATTCTGTAAGCAAGGGTTCGTGTACTTGTACCATAACTTTGATAAATATATTGCTGTTTCTCTACTTGTTCTAGTCTGAATTGGTACCTTCTGAGAAGACTGTATCAAAGACTTTTCTAAAAAAGAGCGTACTCCCCCTTTCCCCCCTTCCATTTATCGAAAGGGATTCCTCTTGGTCAATGCGCGCCTGACTGCCGTTGAACAATCTTGCTTCTGCTCTGCCTTTAATAATGTCTTAAATAACATGTCTCAATCCCAAAAAACCTTAGATGCAAGATTTAAGTGGTTCAAAGGTTTCCCAGATCCCTCATAAAGATCTCACCAGATGACCCTGCCACCAGTAGGGTAAAAGCATTGATAGCCCAAACATTTTTTTTGGAACAGTCTAGACTTTCCAGGGGTCCAATTCATTCACTAGCTATACCCTGATCAGGTTCCATTATCAGATAACACAAAAGCCATGGAAATGGAGGAAAAGATGTCATCCTACTGCAATGACAGTATAAGGAAACAGAAAACTGAAGATGAAAAACCAGAAATGAAATATCCCTACCTTCCCCCCACAAAAGAAAGAGAAAAGATCATGCTTAAGGAGACTTACAGCAGATTCCTTCAGCACTTGAAGAGAGTGGCTGTCCAGAATCATATTATGATAATCTATATATAGGTCTAGGAGATAGGGCAAAGCATTCTGTGCACAATAGTGAACCATAAACTGATGTAAGGCTCCAAAACTCTCCTTACAAAAAGAAGGGACATAATCCAATACCCCTGGATCTGATGAATCTTCTTCGACCCGATCAGCAGTACTCACAGTATTCTCACAAATTAAATGGGCCCTGGAAAATATAGACATAATATCTGCAGCATTTTCCCAATATTCCTTCAGAAAAATAAACCTCTTCGCAAGTGTCTGTTCCAGAGACATCTTTAACAGGGATGAACATCTATTGGTTACAGACGATTTGAAAATTTTAATATTTGGAATAAAAATAAAATCGGTCTGTAAATTTTCAGAAGAATGAAAACCCATTGCATATGGAGAATCTCTATCACAAGTAGAAGATGAATCGGGATATGAAAAATCTAATTTTACTTTAAGATATCCATCCACTAATACTTCTGATGGTATGGTGTCCAAGAGCTCTTCAATCTGATCCCAGTCATTATGTATCACATGATAATGAAACTTGGATTCCCACGATAAATCCAACCCCAGAGTACTTCCCTGATCCAGAGCTATCTGCAAAACCAAAGAGCTGACTTAGTCTTTTACATAGGATTTTATTTTTAAAAGTGCTGCAAATACAAAATTCCGTGACAGAAAAATTCACAAACTACCATCAGATAACAAACAGGTATCTCCCTGCAACTGTTACAAATTATCGTTGGAGATAAATCTAGGTTTTTAAAGATTGGCACTAACTATGGCTCTGTAACATGTTTATGGGAGATCGATGATCTTGGGTGACATTTCCCCATTTTTTCTAATACAAAACATGTTCAGGAGAGTGATGTTCATCGATTAGAATTTATATCTTTTTAGTAACAGACTGCACGAAATAACTCAGGATACATTGACTGGCGGATGAAGCATGAAGTGCCACACGTTTGATTGATCACGTGAAGAATGTGACTCCATCTCTCTTGGAGAGACCCAGTTTTCAGAGACATTAGGATTAATTCACAAGTTCAGGTAAGTTGATGCTACATTTATTTTCTATAAACAGATGATACAAATTTTAAGTCCGAATAAAGTTTTTTTCTCTCTGGAGTCCTAAAAAGGTTTTTTAGAAGAAAGAACTCCTCATAGAGTTATTTCTTTTGCGCCGTGATTTCTGAAACTTTAGAAATTTGAAGAAAGCTCATATTTTGGACCATTTCACTCACAATGTAAGTCGATTCGCTTTATCCCTAGAATTTTGGATCATTTCACCTACGAAGTAAGTCATTTCCTTTGATCCTTAGAGTTTTTGACAAGTTTGCTCTTGAGATGAGTCAAAGAAATACTAGAACCCACAGACTCATGGGATTGAGCAAGACTATGATCACATACTTAGATAACGTTTCAACAATGCCCAAGAAAATGAATTGTGAAGAAATATATAAACAAAAAGGAAGGATAAACTTACTCGATTCATGGTAGTTTGATCCCACGAATCAGACCAGATCCCAGCACAAACCCAATACCCTAGGCCAGTAACAATTTCATCCATTACTGGAGAGCTAGATTGCTTTGAAATGTTCCTCCACGGGCCAATGACAGTACCATCAATCTCATCACATTTAATTGAAAGGTCACGAAACTGATGTAGATGAAATATTAACTGACGCTCCACTGACAAAGGAGAGGAATCCCTTGTCTGTCTCTGTCTCTCAATGTATGTCCCCCAGAAGCTGTTACGTGGATAAATCCTCTTCTCACAGCAATAAAAAGGCATACGGAGAAGAAATAAATATTAGAAATATTAGAATGTGCCTCAAGAAAGAAGGTCAAATCACAAGACAAACCTCAATAAGGAACAAGGCCTCAAATTTCTCCAATTCTTCCAATTTTAAAAATCCCAGTATTTCCATCTCCTCCAAAACTTGTGAACGAATTGATCTCCTCAGTGTACCAAATAATAGCTCATGGAGACTGGTCTCCATTTCCTCTCCAAGTTTTCGTAGCGTCCCAATAGCCAGCTCATTTTCACCCTGTGACATAATACAGGTATGTGAATTTAAGTTCAGATCCGAAAGTACACGACAGTCTTACCTTCAGAAAAAGGTCATATGCTATTGCTCTCCCAACACTACGGACTTCAGCAAAAGAATTATAAAGCTTATTTTCCACATTCATTTTTCTCTGATGATGCAAGTGCAGCTGCAATACTGCTAAAGGAATGCGTCCAGATTTCAAAGCATCTTTCACAATCGTTTCTAAGTCAAGGCTATCCACTTCCCAGCGCCAGATCATATCCCTAGAATTTTCCCTTGTAATCAATCTCTTATCTGGAATCATCTTCTCCTGATCCATTGGACATTCAAGCACAGATAAAGACAGCTGGTCACTTCCATCCGTTGTGATGTGTGATGCAGAAACAACCTTCTCTTCTTGATTCTCCACCTCAGGCGATTTTGTAATAGCCAATGAAAAATTATTGCAAGAAGAAACTGCATCATTTACTGTACTGGGCTCAACAGCGCTTGGTTCATTTCCACCATCGACCTAACACAAGAGAAAAAAATCTCACCAGCCCCAAGGATGGTACAATGTTAAGGGACAATATAAAGACATACCACTGATTTTCTGGATTTCAGCCATAATCTTTGCTCGAGATCTCTGATGACTTCCAAGTAGTATGACATTTCTTCAAGCCTGCTAGAAATTCTCATTTCACGGGAAATCTGTTGCATGTGAGGCATGCTTGATCCATAATGTTCATTTTCTGGGAAATACTCCTCGAGCTCCATTACCCCATATTTCTGTATAATCATGGTAGCAAAGCTGGAAGCAAGTGCCAACAATCTACAATGGAGATGAAAATAAAAATCAATATTTATCTTCCTCAACTTGTATTTGCGGATCTAATTCTGAGTAGAAGGCCTTAGCACTAATCATGCACAAAGTGAATATTATTTTCTATGCATTAAGAAGGACCTTCATATGTGCCTCAGATTCGAGGAACAAGTTTAAGCAGAACTCATAGTTTCAGAGAAACAGAAACAATAAATGATCTTACAGGAAAATGTTTCACACTAAGCATCACCTCAAACAAAATTTCAGGTATTTATCTTTCAAAAAAATCATTATCAGGGATTCAAAGCTTCAGCGCACTGAATTGCATAATCTGTGACATAACCCATTAAAAATATTACAACAGTTTCAACGCAATGAATTTTCTCAAAAGAAACTCATGTTTTTTGTCATCTTTAGGAGAAAGTTTGAGGAAAACTTTGAAAATATTAGTGAAACACACCACAATTAGAAATTTTTAAGAAATTGAAAAGGAGACACACCTTACTGCGAGGTCTATGCCACTCTCACTGTCAATTCGACAGAATATTTTACGCGCAGAAGTCAAGAGCAAACTTAAAACCGCTTCTTCTGCCAAAATCATATCTGCCAGCTTTTCCAATGATCTGTTCCATACAACAGAAGGAATGCATGAACATGGGGAAGACATTATCAAACCAAAATGGTGTCCAAGATTGTAGAAAGGAAAACATGTTGAAAAACAAGGGGATGATGACAGATGTAAATTTGAGAACCGACCAATTGGAGTCACAGAAAAGCTGGGCAACAAGAGGGGTGTTGAAAGTTGGGGCTGAGACTGGTAGGTGTAGATCAAGTGATATCACTACTAGAGTCCCCAAAGGATTCGGTGCCATGATGATACAAAGAGAACATCCAGGGAGTGGGCGCAAGAAGCGTTAGGTAGTGACAATCATAAAAGGGAGTCACCAATGGTAACATCCTTACATAGCATCTCTACATTGGAAGATATTGAAGAGGCTCCCTTGTCTATCTCTGATATCATTCTTATATCTCTTCGTAATGGCCCATTGGCATTTCAAATCCTAGCTCCTCCTCTCTATAAATATCATGAACCCTTAAACAGTTTATGAGGGTTGACCTCTTTCGAATTCCATTTTTAGCCATTGCCTCCCTCTCAATTCTTGACTTTTTCATGGTATGAGGGCCAAAATAGTAACAAAATTGAAGAAGATCCAACGACTTTGCCCAGATCAAGATCTTGGATGACCTAGAGGTTGTCAGAGTTCTATCACAAGAGGAAGAAAGGGAGCGGCATAGACAAAGATAGACAGAAGCAGATGAGGATAAGGTGGAGATGACCCAGCAAACATCATGAGTAATAACTTATGGAGGGAGCTGGCGGGAGTGGTACCACCTTCCAAGGGCCTCCAATGTTGTTCAGAGGAGACTTCCGAATAAGGACTCACACAACTTCTTTTCATTCATCTCCGATGTGGCCCTACAAGAAATGGCCAGTGGATTGCGTATATACGTGGAGGAGCATGGCAGGACAAGATATGAGATCTAGATTGGACAGGTTCTTATGTTCCACCGAATTGGTGGAACACTTCGCTTGTGCATACGTGAGATCATTGCTGTGTCCCCTATCAGATCACACTCCCATTGTGTGGGTAAAAAATGAGATGGATAGACGGTCCACTTATTTCAAAATAGACAGATCGTGGCTACATGAAATCAATTTCAAGGAGGAGGTGTAGCGAACATGGACTGCACAAATCAGATCCGGGTCCGACACAGAGATGCTCGCCATGTGAATAAAAGGACTGAGACAACACCTAATGGGTATTGGAAACATGGTCGGGAAGGCAGAAAGGATGAAAAACGAAGCCTTACTGATGGTAAAGCAGCTGGACAATTTGGAAGACAGCAGAACTCTAGAGGAAGCGAACCAAGAACATGTCGGCACACAGCAGTTGGACCGGCCATTGTAGACCATTTCCACTCTTCTCCCAAAAGAGGAAACGAAACAAGTAGAAATGGAGTGCTAGGGCGCGGAGGATGCTGAGTCCAGAGCACCAAGCAAAACTGATTCAACCTTTCTTAGAAGAGGAGTTTCAAAGCGGCAATCAGGGAACTTAACAATGAAGGGGTGCCAGAGCCAAACAACCTTCTGGTATTCTTCAACAATGAGTTTTGGGAGTTGGTCGGACTGGACGTGATGACCACACTTAAAGCATTTTGCCACGGACAGGGTAGTATGAAGAGGATCAATAAATCACACCTGTTTCTTTTGCTGAAACGCCAAGGAGCTGATAGAACTGAGGACTTCAGGCTCATCTCATAGTCCAGTTCTATCTATCTCATCTTTGCCAAGGTGCTGGCAAACAGATTGAGGGAGGTGATCGTAGAGCTAGTTGGACCATCCTAATCCGCATTCATACCAGAATGACTGTTGGTGGACAACACAGTAGCTATGGGAGAGATATTAGCATCATGGAGAAGGAAAGGTACCATAGGTTCATGTGGACGGTCGATTTCACCAAGGTCTAAGACTCCTTAGATTGGGATTTTTTGTGGGCCTCCATTAAGAGGAGGGCTTTCCCAAGGAATGGATCATGTGGGTGAAGAGATGTCATACATCTCATTCATTCTTGGTGTTAGTGAAAAGACGTCCAGAAGGCAGCTGAATCCCGCAGCAAAGGTGTGTTAGACAAGGGTGCCCACTGGCATCACTACCGTTTGTCCTGGCAGTGCACTTGCTGCATGTACTGACCACACGTGCTCACATGGACTAATGTGGCTACCAAACGATGAGCTATCACAATCGTATTCCTCTGTTGTAGTATACAGATGATGCCACATTCTTTATTGAAGGCTCTGTGGAGGAGGCAAGAAACCAGTCCATCCTATTAGACCTCTTCACAGACTTTACAGGACTTCAAATTAACTGAACCAAATCAGCCTTTTTGGCCAGTTGGATATCTCAACAAGTGGAGAATCATTGCACAGAGGTACTGAGAACAGCGATTTGGAGACTTCTAATGAGATATTTGTGCCTGCCATTGACGAGAGCAAGGTTGACATAGTCAGACTGGCAAACGGTTATGGAGTAGGTAGGACAACAGCTAAAGGGATGGCAAGCTAAGATGTTGTCGAGGGCCCACATATGCTGCTTCTGTGATCAGTACCTTAGCCCATTCCCATCTTTCATCTCTCAGTATTCAAGATGCCCATGGGAATTGGCAAGTAGAAGCATGATGAGACTCTTTTTTTGGAGAGGATCTGGA
This sequence comes from Wolffia australiana, assembly GCF_029677425.1. NCBI lineage: Eukaryota > Viridiplantae > Streptophyta > Magnoliopsida > Alismatales > Araceae > Wolffia > Wolffia australiana. The sequence continues at coordinate 6,333,694 of NC_135847.1, read as the reverse complement.
CGGGAACAAATTTGTGGGCTACTGATGGTTGCATGGGACATCGTGTGTCGACTTACCAAAATGGGAGGATTGGGGGTCCTAAGCATACAAAATATGGACACAGCGTTTCTAGCGAAATGGGTGGAAAGAATTATGAATCGTTAGGACAACCTCACCATCCATTTATTACGAGACGTCTATGGTAGGGAGCTGAATTTGGACAGAAAAGTGGCTCTGTTCCAAGGACCATCACCCTTTTGCCAAGGACTTTAGATCTTCCCACGGGTACACGACTTCTTCTGTGCCAAGTTAGGTGATGGCTCAGTATTGGTCGGATGCGGTGGTCGCCACGAGGCATCTTGCGTGAGTTATTCTCACACTTATACACACACACACGAAGCCCCAATGCCCAGGTTTGTGACTGTTGGAATGGAGCATGGAACCCCATCTTACACGGTGCCTTATTGGACCAGGTGGTAGTAGAATTCCTAGACATGAAGCAGTCCCTAGTCTAGTTAAGTCCAACAAGAGAAAATAAGGTGGTTGGATATGGGTAAACGACCCTTTTTGGTACAAAACGCATACACGAGAATCCAAGAGGAGCGTGAGGATGATCCAACATTCATCCGAACATGAAGATTCATATCGCAGAAAAAAGTCCTGCTGAAGGTTAAGAGTTTTTGGTGATGCAATTGGAGGACTAATGACATGAGCATTTTGTAAAAGGCTATGCCCAGGTACATCGTCGGCGTGTCTGTTATGCTCCAGAAGAGGAGAAGATTGCCAAAACCCGCACGATTTGGCCCAGCCAGGGGATATCAAGGGTGGACGTGACTTCCGAAGAGGCGTGCTGGGGCTCAATCCAGCAAGGTGGGAGTGGAAGGAAAGTGAGAAGGCAGTCAGGCACTGGCAGCGATATGGGCCATCTGGTTGCATCGAAACAAGGTGCTATTTAGGGGCACGGCAGCTTCTACTGACAGAGCTATACATGAGTTCGAAAACTCAAGGCGGCATGGTTTCCCCGGGTCATGGTTGGAGAAAGGAGGGTTTGATCTTTTTTTGGATAGGCCGAGAGGACCCTTGTATACTCTACTGGGAAGGTCACCAATTCATCGGGTGATCGTTCATTTTATGTTCCACAAAAAAGAAAAAGTTTATAAACAGTAGAAGCCAAAAGAAAAAGCTCAAAAACAGTAGAAGCCAGAGAATAGATGTCAGAAGTCAACCAAAGTTGGAAGGAGAAAATACATGTGTTACAATCAATGCGGGGGATAGGATCCAATCAGTAACGGAGATAGCAAAAAAGAAACTGGAAAAGTCTACATTCCGTGGCGAAGACGTCAAAGGCTGGATCAGAGGTACGGAGAGATACTTAAAAGTACATACCATACCAGCTGAAGATCAGGTTGAGTCGGTGACGCCTTATCTAAAAGGACAAGCCTTAAATGTTTTTTGTGGACCATGGATTGTTACACATTTGAAGACTGGAGTGATTCATTATCAGATAATGTGATAAATTCTATTCAAGGAAATATGTCACAAGGAACAAGAAGAGAGGGGTCAACGGCCGCCATTGACCAATAACTGTCGATTCAGACAGAAGGGGAGGAACATGCACCTATAAATAAGAGTCAAGGAGACCAGGTAGGGAATATATTACTTTCTTGGAGATCAAGCCCGATGGTTCGGTGGGTAGAGGCCAGAGGGGCAAGAGTCAGTCCGACCTTCTGGAGAGTACGCAGAAGCCGAAGTCAAGTTCGATTGGGAAGGAGCTTCCATCGCGGCAAGGGACGTCCAGATCTTGATCGAGGAGGAGCTTCACCGAGGGGATTGAAGCCGCCAGATCTGATCGGGAAGGAGCCTGACAAGAGATTGAAGTCGGCTAGATCTGCTTCACGGTTTTTCGTTATGAAACAGTAGCATTTTGAGATCTCGTGTATCTTCAAGACATTGTGCCCTTGGCAACTTTATCAAATATCCAAATTAATATGTCTCTTTTCGTATCATAATGTCGTGGATCGATTATTGGATATCTAACAGACAAGATCAGTCAGAGACTACAGCGATGAATTTGAAATATTGTCATTTCACTTACCCCTGATTCAGGAAGACATCATGATGAGAACATTTGCAAAGGGACTGAAAGTGGATGTAAAGGCCGAGCTTTCACGTGAAACCTTTCCAAGACTAATCAAGTTGATGGATGCCAGACTCAAGACAGAAAAAATACTTTATGCCATTATCAAGCTTGTCATGATCAAATTGTTAAAGCTTGGGGAGGCACCAAGGTGTCCGGATCATCAGGCTGTTTAAGACCTCATTGCTCCAGGACACCTCACTGATGCCAGGAAACTATCACAGCCCAGAGTCACCTACCAACAATATAAAAGGAGGAGAGAGCAGGAAGGAGAAGAATAAGAGATCCTTTGGGAAGGATAGTAATTATCAGCACATGTCTCTCTCAAATCACTGCTAGGATGGCCAAACCCATAATCTGTCGAGCTAAAAGAGTAGTTGCAGGGTAAAAAAATTACAGTATTAATATACAGTGTCACTTCACACAACTTCATGTGCACAGGACTCGTGGAAGAATTTCGTTTTAGTGACTCATCCAAACTGTTTGAGGTTACATTGGGAAATGGGGAGGCCAACAAGTGTGGGAATTAAATATTCTCTCCAAGGCATCTAAATGATTAGTGATTTCTAATCATTTAAATTAGGAGGTATTGATATGATAATAGGGATAGCATGGTTATATTCACTGGGATGGATTCACATCCAGTGGGAGAGGCACATCCCGAAGTTTAAGACAGGTGAAGAAGTGGCCACCTTGAATGGGGATCCAAATCTATCCAGGCCAGACATGAACATGAAATCTGTCTACAAGGAGCTGAAGAAAAGCCTACTCATGATGATTGAACTATATCATTTGGACAAGGTTAGAAACCTGTCGAAATCAGTTCAAGGGGATGTGCTAGCGGAGAGGCTCAAGGAAGAATTTCCCAAGATCTTTGCCCCCAGGTCAAAGCTACCACCTGTAAGGACAACTAAGCATGCAATATAGCCGTTACCACAGGCACAACCAGTGAACATGAAGCCTTATAAATATTCATTTATACAGAAGGATGAGATTGAAAAATTGATCAGCAAGCTCCTAGAGTTAGAATTCATCAGACCATCGCATAGCCCTTTTGCCAGCCCAGTTCTTTTGGTTAAGAAAAAAGATGTGGTATGGCGATTTTATGTCAATTATAGAGATCTAAACGAAATCTCAGGACCCCTCCATTACCCAATTCCAGTGGTGGAAGAACTCTTGGATGAACTATATCGAGAAAATATATTCTCGAAGCTAGATTTAAAATCTGATAAGGATGAAGAAAGAAGATGTCCATAAGACATTATTTAAAAACCATGAAGGGTATTATGAGTTCAGGGCCATGCCTTTTTTTGACGATTGTTTTTTTAAAACATTTTTTGACAATATCTTGGTCTACAGTCATTCAATGGGTGATCATGAGAAGCATGCGAGGTGGGTGTTTAAATTTCTTGCTAAAAATCATCTCCATGTCAATCCAAAGAAGTGTCAGATTGCATGTGAGGAAGGTGTTTAAAGTTTTTGTTTAAAATTATCTCCATGTCAATCCAAAGAAGTGTCAGATTGGGTTTCAAAAAAAAAAAAAGAAGTGTCAGATTGCATGCGAGGAAGGTGTTTAAAGTTCTTGCTAAAAATTATCTCCACGTCAATCCAAAGAAGTGTCAGATTGCATGCGAACAGTTAGAAATTTTGGGGCCACTGGATTTTTCATCAAGGTGTAACTGCAGATACAGTGAAGTGGATGTGATACTGAGTTAGGCAGCTCTGAAAAAACTTAATAGGTTATGCAGGTTTCTAGGGTTAGCAGGTTATTATCAGCAGTCTGCCACAGCTTATTCCTTGAAGACTGCACCGCTGACAGTTTTCCTAAAAAAAGATGTGTTTGCTTGGAATGCTGTCCCACAAACCACATTTAACATCCTGAAAAAGGAATTGAGCTCCACCTCTACTGGCATTACCAAATTTGAGCCTGCCCTTTGCCATCAAAACCGATCCATATGGTATCTGTGTTGGGGCTATCTCCTACAGAATGGGAGACCTATTGCTTATTACAGCCAAGCTTTACTGAAAAGGAGTCAGATTAGCCAGCTTATGAGCCGGACGGTTGGGTATGGAGGGGCCCACGGATTTCAGTTTGGTATGTTTACAAGATGATCAAGGGGGTCACAACAGAAGCTGAGACCATCATCCGTACATGCGGGCGTTTATGGAAGCAGAAGGTTCTGCTAAAAGTGTGGATTTTTGGATGGCTTCTTATTAAGAGATGGGTTATGACACGTGTCCTCCGAAAGCACATATCCCCAACACATCGGCATGATGCCCCTTGTGTGTCCAAGGAGAGGAAATATTACGATCCCTATGCGAGACTATGAAAGGAGGAAGCGCAGAGTAAAAGGGAGATTCGATGTCCTAGGGAGGGTCATCGGTCCAGGTGGTGCTGACCTGGCAGAATAACTACCGGTTCTTGACTGGAAACTTCGGAGAGGAAATAAAGGAGACTATTAAATAAAGAAAAAGAGCTGGGCTGGGGGCACCTTCGGCATCAAGCTTTTCATGGAGTGCAAGAGTTGTTGGAGGACAGGGCTGCATTCAGCCGAGGCATATAACCGGGGTTGTTGGTCTCGAGGGTTTGAGACGAAGATGTGGAGCATCCCACTTGAAATACTGTCTAGAGCAGATTCCATATTGTAAGTGACACATTTCAGAAAACTAAACGAAAAGTGCTGGGGGAGCGGCGTGGGTCGCCATTCGGACGGAGGAGCGTCAGGGGTGGCGTCGGGGGCCCTAGCCGGAGCGGGAGCGGCATCAGATGGCGGAGCGTCGGGAATAGAAGGCGGGCCGTCGGGAACCCTAACCGGAGCGGGAGCGGCGTCAGTCGGCATTGGATGGAGCGCTGGGGTTGGCGTCGGGAGCCTAACAGGAGCAGGAGCGGCGTCGGACGGTGGAACATTGGGAGCTCTAACCGGAGCAGGAGCAGAGTCGGACGGCGCCGGGAGCGGAACCCTGGGAGAGGGATCGGAGCAGAGTCGGACACTGTCGGGAACCCTAGCAGATTGGGAGCAGATGGCCTCGGGAACCCTAGCCGGTTGGGGGGTGGCGTCGGGAGCGCTGAGAGCGGAGCAGGGCGGCACCAGGGTTGGCACCAGGGTCGAGTGCTAGGGGCAGCAGCAAAATCAGCAGGACAGGGACACCTGATTGACATGTGGCTCACCAAGAGATCATCAACACTGAGGTACATTTCTCCTTACACTATTTATAGTTAATTCGTGTTAGTATCTTGTTGGGAGCGGTCTTGGCTGGAGTTTGGGGGCGGGGTCGGTAACCATAGCCGCTGGGCTTGGGAACGGAATCAGTCGGAGTTGGGAACTGAGTCGGCCAGAGCCCAGTTTGCAGCGGGACTCAAACCGCCGGAGTCAATATCCTGTTAGCAGAACCAACACGGTTTGAGCTGCGAGAAGCTTAAGCAGAACAGCAGTGGTCGTCAATTAGTGACGGCTTAGGTGTTAACTGAAGGAAGTCAATCAGTCAGCGCTCCCGATTCCAGGGAGTGGGGCACGGCAGGTGTTAGCAGCAGCAAAACATCCCTGTTGAAACGTCCAGAGTCCGGTTGTAGATTGTTGAAGCGGGAGCGTGGAAACAACTGTGGACTCCGGTTTTTTTTTTCAAACCCATGGAGTTTTAAATGACCCAATCCTAGGGTGAGACAAGAATCGTCAAGTAGACCAAAGGGGAAGGCAAACTCAGGACACGGTCAAGGATTGAGCGACTATCCAGCGGTGGGAAAGGGAAGTGAGCCAGAATCCTCACAATTTTGAGGTTGCCTGCTAGGGAAAGTAGTCAGCGGTTCTCCGAATCTAACGGAGATTAAACATGATCTTTGGCAACGATTTCCTGCAACGAAGAGCGTACAAATCTGGAATCTAGATGGAGTGCAGTGGTGTCAGGTTCTTCCTGAAGATGGAGCTAGGGAGGAAGGTAAAAGAACCCTCATAGTAGAAGCACAGGGACTACCGATGGGGTACCGAACATGGGAGTGGATGGAACCCATTGTGCAGACAGTTGGACGTCTACTGTCTATCATTTCAACAGGTATAGTCTCTGGGGACCCAAACATTGTTTTGAAGGAAGTAGCAGCCACTGCATCAATTCAGCTGGCAGGACACATTTGGCTCAAAAGCCCACACCGCAACTTTATGATCAGGTTGAGGGAGTGGCTCCCCCAGGCAGCGCCGAGCGTCACGGGAAGCCCGGCGGCTCAATACGGAGACAAACGGCGTCTGCTCTTAGAGGTAAGCAAGTGGAGCAGGAGAGGAGATACAGCTCACTGCTTTCGCTCAAACAAAGACCCCTATCTGCAGCACAAGAGAAGGTATCGCAGGTGGAGTACTCAGGGGAGCAATCATCCACCAATAAGTTAGACAAAGGCAAAGGGCAGGATGGAACAAAGACAGGAAGCCAATCAGAAAAGTCAGCCCAGATAGAAAATGGGTCCTGTAGTGGCGCCCACATGGGTCTGAGCGCCCAGGAGCGTAGTGACCAGGCGTTACCAGCGACGCCCCTGTCAACGGAAGAAGGAAGCGTTCAGCCAATGCTGACAGGGGCGACACCATCCGGGATCAGTTCACTGATAAGGGCAGGCGAGGACAAGATGTCGCAATAGATACAGAGTAAGATGGATGAGGAGGCAGCGGAGGAAAACCAGTCTCGTGCAGATCAAAAGGGGCTCCCCATCCAACCTAGAAGGCGATTAGGGGCACCGCAGAGGTTGCGTAGACTCTCCATAGGAGATATAAAACGCTACAAAGGTTTGGTTTACAAAAGAGGAAAGCTCTTCTTACGGGACGATGCAGGGGGACGAGCTTGGATTAAGGTGGGGAAGAGTGGAAAACTCTCACTTGTGGAAATAGAAAAGGAGAGGGCAAACGCTATCACCACAGGAATTATGGCTGGAGAGGAGGGGATGAGGATCACACACCAGCACACGAGTGGAGAGGCAGAGCTTGGAAGATGGATCAAAGCGTAAAGACACGATACAGGGAGTGATTCATGCGGAGAAGGAGGTGAGCGACCCAGTCATGGCCCAGAGGGCATGCGATTTGGCCATAGATGCAGAGTTGCGTAAGAGGTTAACGCAGTGGGGGGGACACAGAGACCAAGAATGAATTGCATTTCATGGAATGTACGTAGGCGCCGAGATGCTCGTAGGCGTAGCGTAGTGGGACGATATTTTAGAGAATGGAGCACCACAGTGGTATGTCTGCAAGAAACCATTAAGGAAGGAATAGTGGAGACACGAGAATGGCGTACGGTGGGGGGGGTGGGGGGGGATACTTTGACCGGTTCATAGCAGTGAAAGCTGTCGAGCGATCCAGGGGCCAGGTAATTGCATGGAACGAGACAGTTCTATCAAAAGAGGCTGAATGGTTGGGTCAATTTGTGGCAGGAGTGAGGCTACGACAACACAGTGATGGATATGAACGGGTTGTAATTTCAGTGTATGGCCCCGTATCCAACGCCCAACGAGCTTCCCTATGGAGGGAACTATGCGAGGTGATAGCCACGTTTGCAGGACTCCCATTATTACTTGGAGGAGACTTCAACATGACGTTGCGGACAGGGGACCGTCCTAACGGTCGTGGTGGCCTAGACCAGGGATCAGATGAGTTTCAAACGTTCATATCAGAGGCGGGTCTTCAGGAAATGGACCCTCAAAATTGTATCTACACATAGCGCAGCACAAAATCCCCTAATGCACGCTCGTGATTAGACAGATTCCTCTGTTCCGTGGAATTGTTGGAGCGATTTCCCCTGGCAAATGTCATCGCACTGCCACGTCCTCTGTCCGATCACACACCAATTAAGTGGCAGAGCCAAGAAGGTCGAGGCCGATCAACATACTTCAAGATGGATCGCTAATGGTTGCAAGAGGAGGGATTCAAAAGTGAAGTGAAAGAATGGTGGGCCTCTCAAGTCATACCGGGGTCAGCCACATTTAGATTGGCATCGAAATTGGAGGGGCTCCGAGCACATTTGCTAGTCACTCGGAAGAGGATTTGTATGGAGAGAAACAAACGTCGCTCGGCGGCGGCATTGGAGGGGATCAAACACCTCGATAGCCAGGAGGACACAAGGCCCTTAACCGAAGAGGAGGCGCACCAGAGAGCATATTATAGAGAAACTATCTCAGCGGGGGATCTTAAAGTTGAGATGGACTTGAGACAACGATCCCGACAGCTGTGGCTGAAGGAAGGGGATGCAATAACACGGTTCTTCCATCTTGCAGCAAACGGAAGGAGGCCTTCAACCAAATTCTGAAATTACAAGTGGGACCCCAGGAAATTTCTGGTTCAAAGGCAATAGGGACCGCACTAGCCGAACGGGACCTCTTAGCAAATGGAAATGGGGCAGTAGCAGTGCCACCAAAGTGAATGAGAGCCAGGAACTGATGAGACCTTTCACAGTGGAGGAAGTGAAAATAGCCATCAAGGGGCTAAATGGAGAAGGTGCACCAGGTCCAGATGGATTCCCGGTCTTCTTTTTTAGCGAATTTTGGGATATGCTCCAAGCAGACGTTATGGGCACGTTGCCAGAATTTTGCCATGGCAATTATGGCATGGAGCGCCTAAATAGATCACATATTTTCTTATTAGCCAAATGCCAAGGGGCTTCTCGAATGGGCGATTTTCGTCCAATAGCATTCTCAAACTCCATCTATCTCATCTTGGCCAAAGTATTGGTGAATCGACTCCGGCAAGTGATCTGTGATTTGGTCGGACCTTTTCAATCTGCATTCATCCCGGGGGGACGGTTGATCAATAGTGCAGTAGTTGCAGGGGAAATCATAGCAGCTTGGCAGAGAGAGAGCAGGAAAGGCTTCATATGGAAAGTTGACTTCGCTAAGGCATACGACACACTTGATTCGGACTTCTTATGGACTTCGATGAGACAGCGGAACTTTGAGGGAATGGATACATTGGGTGAGAAGGTGTGTGACGTCACATTCGTTCTCGGTCCTCGTGAATGGTAAACCAGAAGGAGGTTGGATCCAACCTCAAAAAGGGGTTAGACAAGGTTGCCCATTGGCCCTGCTCTTGTTTGTCCTTGCAGTGGATGCCCTGGCCATCTGCACGGTAAAGATATGTGCACGGTGCAAGCTAAAGGGTTTTCAATCAGCAAGCTTCCCAACGGGTATACCGATACTTCAGTATGCAGATGACACTGTGGAGGAAGCCCGAAATCTGTCAACACTGTTAGACCTCTTCACGGACTTCTCCGGCTTACAGATCAACCGCTCCAAATCCGCGTTTGTAGGATTGGGCCTTAGACCGGAGGAGGAGGTCCAATGCTCAAAAGCTCTGGGGACTCCCATTGGAACACTTCCAATGCGTTATCTAGGTTTACCCTGAAGAGGGGGCGGCTAAACGCTACTGATTGGTCCCCGACGATCGAGAAGGTGGAGAAGCGACCCAAGGGTTGGCAGAGTCGGGTATTATCATGAGTAGGACGGCTGATTTTGGTAAGATTGGTCTTATCGGCAATACCAATATTCTACCTTTCAGTCTTCAAGTTGCCTAAGGGGATTGCATGTCGGTTAGGAGCTCTGATGAGGCGATTCTTGTGGAACGGGCCTGGATCGGCAGTGGTGTCATGGGAGGTGGTGTGTAGGCCAGTTGAATATGGCGGGCTGGGGATACCCCATCTGCGATCCATGAATATAGCACTGTAAACTAAATGGGTGGCCCAGATTATGGGCCCAGAGGAGGGCATGGTCACAAAAGTGCTACGAGATATTTACGGCACGCATTTGAGTTAGGATCTGCGATCGAGGCCAATCAGAGGGGCTTCTGGCTTTTGGCAGAGATTGGGCCAGATTTCCAGCAAAGCCAAGGGTTTTTTTTGCCCAAATTAGGAGATGGAGCGTATTTTTGCTATTCGTTGGATGACTGATCCACAGGAGGCCCGATGAAGGAAATTTCCCCCAGACTATTCGCATTGACTAGGAACCCACAAGCCTCGGTAAGACACTGTTGGGACGGTACATGGAACCCACGCTTGCAGGATGCACTGTCTGAACAGAGAGTGTAAGATCTCAGAAAATAGTGGACCTAAGGCCTGCGTGTGGGAAAAGGGACAATTGGGTATGGAGGGGAGCTCAGTGGTCAGTTCGAGAGGCGTATAAGCAGATCCGTTGGAGTACGACAGAAGGTACAGACTTTATACACACATGTAGATGCCTATACAAACAAAAGGAAACGTTGAATTTTTGGTTGGCTGCTTATTAGGCGTCGAGTCATGACACGTACTCTTCAAAGGCGCATGATCCCAGACACGCAATCGTGTGTCCCATGTGCGGCCTTGGAGAGGAAGATTGTTCTCACCCGTTTTTTGAGTGTCCTTTTGTGCAGGCCATTTGGAGAGGACAGCAGCTGAGAGGGGTGGACGCAACATCAGATGAGGCATGCTGGAAGTCCCTTAGGAGGAGGGCAGGTAGCGGACAGTCGAGCTGGGGAATGGTTCTTGCGGTACTTTGGACACTGTGGCTTCACCGCAACGTGGTGGTATTTAAGGGGAAGGCTGCATCGCTGGAATCGGTGCTACATGATGTAGGGAAATGTATATCCTACTGGTTCAGTAGGACATAATGGCGGGAAAAGGGACCCGGTGGGCCGGGCATGTACTTTGTCACGATCATATATTTTAATAATATTTCTGGGTTGACCACCGAATTCCGGGTGGACTTCCCTCTTTTAATTCAAAAAAAGTAAGCGACACATTTCAATTTTTGAATTCTTACCATTATTATATCACTATTATGAAGGCCTCAAATAACCAAAATTGATAAAAAATGATGCCTCACCTTCCGATTTGCTCATATCTCAGAAAGTGCAATCCGAGTTCCATCTGGCGCATTCTAGAAATTTTCAAATAAAATCCTGCAATGATAATTAAAATTTTCAATGCTCACAAGGGAAATTAAAAAGAAAAGTGGAAAGAGGCTTCATCATAACATTACATCAGACAAGTCAGCAGAGTAGTATTTTCAAATTCGCTGGAAATTAAAACAATCAACTGTTTTTCATTTATAAGCTATGAAATTAAGTATGATGTCAACCAGTCTTTTTCAAAAGAAACAAGAGAAAGTTGAAAAATAAAAGAATGAGCTATAACATCTTATGCAACCTTTCAAACGCTAAAAACCTTCCCGAGAGAAATGGCTCAGAAAACAAGATGAGGACAGAAACTAAAATAAGTCTAACTTATTGCATAAAAAATGAATCAAGTCAGTTCAATGAGACAATAAAAATAAAAGAAAAGTATCTTATACAATCTTTACTAGAACATATCTGAGAATACTTGCGAGAAAAAGGGAGCACCTGAAGTCATGTACACGTTGGGTCGCACGTGGGGCACCTCTTTAAATACTCACCAGCACCAGACACAGGGGCAGACAATGTTTTTCAAGATTCGGGAAGTGGATTGCGGTTTGGACACCAGAGGCCAGAGCTGCCAGAGCCAGCTCTGCCAGATGAGGAGTCTGCCAGGATGCATGTCGTCTGTATTTTTATCTTTTTTCTCCATTAGTTCATGGATAATTGAGGAGTACTTATCTATCTCACTAGCTTATGTCCATAATGTGAAATGTTTGTTCTCTGTTATTTAACAAAGAAAACAAGCTTGTCAGTCCAAGTGAACTTTCTGGGGAGAATTCTGTCCCTATGTTCAAACCGTCTCCAGGGGCACTACAGTACCTCAACTGCAGCATCAAGGCATATTTGGCCATCATGGCCGGAAGAAAACCCATCTCAAGTGTCCAAAGGTGGTAATAACATCAGGAGATAAAGCATCTATGGCTGCTTCACCACCAATAATATCATTTCAATGCTTTAAAACTGATTTTTTTAAAAACTGATGTTTCCTGATGTATGTCGAAGATTGAATGCTGACAACCTTGCTTGTTCTTTATGCTCTCTGTCTCGATGCAAGCCCGCGGTTTATCCATTAGTAAAATCTTCTTCTGGAAAAAAATTTGAATTTTCACATAGTGATGTCTGGGGCCTGCCTTGTTTCAGGATCTCCACAGTTTTTTATGGTTTTTTAATTCTCATCAATAATGTACATCATTTTAGTTGGATTTATCTAATGAAGAATAAATCAGAGGTTCCAAAAGTCATCCATAAGTTTATTGACATAATTCATCACCACTTTAATACACTGATTAAATTGTTTCACACAGATAATGGGAAGGAATATATTAACTCGATCTAGGAATCATCCATGAATCATAATGTCATTTTCTTTTCATGGATCCCAAGGGTGGATGTCTCCTCAAATGAGGCCTTCTAGAGCTCTTTCAGGGGATGCGGGTCCAAGAGAGACAGAAATCGGAAAGACCACGATGCTGTGGGAGATACGGCTACATTGTAATGAGGTAGTTTTTTACAGGACAGAGCTATTCATGACATGTAGGTAGTGTTCGCCCGTCCCGATACCGACATCGGTATCGAGATGGATGTTGTACTGGATATTGGAAATTACATTTCCGATATCTGTTTTTACCAATGTCTGGATATCGGATAACGATATCGGATATCGGTTGCTACAGTACAGATATCCGATATCGGGATCTGTCTCGATGTTGTCATCCACCTCCGTCTCTCGGGAAGGATGATGATATCGGATATTGGAGTTGGATACCGGGATTTGATATCCAACATCGAATGCTTGTGTAAAAATACATTTTATTCGTCATAGCTGACACGTGCAAGGGTTTGGAGTGGAGATCCGTGGGCCCGCAGGTACGCAGAGAGCTTTCTAAGTTTAATATTAAACTCTGAATCCTATTGTCCCATATGGAAGAAAATAAAAATTTTGAGGTGTATAAATTAAACGAGGTGTTAGTATAGTAAAAACATTTGGCGTTGTTTACGTAAATCATCTGAAATCAGGGTCATATTGGATACCGGATATCGATATCTGGATACTGGTTCCAATATCCGGATATAGAAATCTGATATCCAGTATCCGATATCAGCCTCGTCTTTACCCATTCGATATTCATCCAGATATCCATTTACACAAGCCAGACGAAATTTGTCCGATATCTGATATCCAATGCAGACACCGTCCCGATTTTTTCACGGACGGATATCGGATGGGCATTCACTACGTGTAGAGTCTGAATGAAGGGGGACATTCTGGTCCTCTCGTGTATTTAACGTCCCAAAATTGAAGGAGCCTCGGGTTGATCAGCGTACTTGGGTGATCTTCCCTTCTTCAAAAAATAACTTCTGTGTTGTCCTCCCAGCAAAATTCAGAAGCTGAACCAAGATATACTTGTTCTCAGTAACAAAGATCAGTCCAAAGCATTGATTCTACAAAGGTAATTTACCAATATTTCATGGGAAGAACGTTCACGCATAGTTGAATTCAGTCAACTGCTTTTTTGTTTTAATCCGATTTCAGACACAGAGAAACTTCATCTTGTGTCAGTGCACCTGGAAGAACTGTTACGAGCCTGGCCTTTACACAATAATAACCCCGCTTGGATAGAGAATTCCAAAAAAAGTCGAAATTATAGTGTCAACCAATACTCAATGTGATAGGATTCCCAGCCCACGTGGGGGCATTATCGCCATTTTATGTTGTTGCCCTTCTCTCTATGTTGCCTTTAAATAGCTCAGCCCTCCTTAGAGGAGGGCAGACTGAATGTTGATGCTTAAGTGATTAGTGATTAGTGGTTTCTCTTCCTCTCTCGTCTCTCCTACATCTACGCTCCGTCTCCCTCAACGGTCCCCGTCCTTGTGACCGACTCTTCCTCACCTCATCTCCAGGCGGCTCGTCCCCGGCCGGTCCCTACCTCCTCCGCTCAGCCCATCCTCTACCATTCCCATTTCATCTCTCTAACCCCGGGAATTCCCTTCTCGTCTCACACTCTTCCACCTTCAGATACGGACCTAGACCAAGGTCCCTATCACAATGCAAAAGTATTCTGAAAACTCAAGGATTGCCCATAGGAGTGTGATCTGCAAATATTTCTAAAATTAGTAAACACTCCAACAACACTAACACATCTGAGAGGTCAAGGAGATAGCAATATCCTCTCAAGCGAGATATAGGTAAGAGAAATGAGGGGGGATGAGATCCAATGATAGCTAAGGGCTAGCCTCGAACAGAACTCTATTGTTGACAAGTTGGAGTATGCTACGAATCTTCCCCGTGTATACAAGAAACGAGCAAGAAAGGCGTAACAAACTTTGGGCGGGAAAGACGCCCATATAAATAAAGGCATTAAAGCAGAAGGGAGGGGGAGGAAAAAGACTGGAAGTGCTGGCGAGAGATACTCCACCAGAGGCGGGGAGGGAGCCGATGCGGCCGAAGTCCCCTTCTACCTATTCTCTTCTTTTCTAATCTTCTTGATCTTCCTGGATCTTGAGAGTATTGTAATTATTTTGGAAGACATTGGTCACTATTCAAGCTACACGTTCTTTGGTTTCTGGACTACATTGTTGAGATTCGTAACAGAGTATCTCCAATTCCCCCCAACTGCCCCAATCTTGGAAGATGACGAATGGTCCCATCAACAGCTCCATCTTTTATTTATCGCTAGCAGCTCCTACCAATTATATGTGAAGACGACACATGCAGGACACGATAAAACATGAGAAATGACAGCATCTCCTCTTTGGTTCATGATAGGTATGACTCACCTGAGAACAGTGATCAACCTGGTTTTTTTTTTAAGAAGAAAAGGGAAGATCACCTGAGAAAGGTGATCAACCCAAATATAATGGTATATATCTACGTGGCAAGTACATGACTGACAAACTTGGTCACTTCACTGTCCTTCAACCCCGGCCCCCAAACAGTAGGAGACGCAATTCACACATCATGCAGAACAGTAATTATCGAGAACCCTTCTCTTAAACACGATATTGTTACGGTGCAACCATATTGGCAAAAGTACCGAGAGGATCCTTCTCTACCCAATCATTCTGTGCACGCGTCTACCTGGAGCGAGCTCTTACATGCCTCATCGGATGTCGCATCTTCCCCAAGGGGATGCTGCGAGCTCCAAATTGGGCGTGCCAATGGACATTCAAAAAACAGATGAAAGGAGTCTTCATCTCCTTCTGTGCGAATGGGACATACAGCCGGCGTCTGGTAAGAGGTGATCGCGTAGGACTAGTATGATCAGTTATCATCTAAGGAGCAGCAAGCCAAAAGATCCGTATTGTTACCGGGACCTTCTGCAACCATAGCCAACAACTAGTATCATGGATTCCTCCTTTGTCATATCCCCTCTGATCCTTTTGTAAGCCTCTCAAATGGAAAATGATGTGCTGCGACACATCCATCCGTCCCATGCTCTTTTTGTGGGCCGCAGGAGTAAGATCGATTGTTGCATGTGCAGTAAATCTTCTACCCCCTGGTACCACAATGCACCCTCATCCTTCCATCTGGCATCACAATAATCGCACCAAGGCCTGAGGATTCTGTGCTATCACAAAAAGGTGGGGAAAAGCTTCTCACAACTTGCCCATCGCCGACCACTCATCTTTCCAATATCACAATAGAGCACCATCCCCTAGTTTGGGCACAAAAAAATGATGAATTTGCGTAAATATTTGTCTCAAGCCCTACCAGAATGGGGATGCCCCTCTGATTAGGTTGCACCGCTGCTCCCAACACAACTCCAGGATGTAACTGTCTCTCAAAGATTTCATGATCATATCCTCCTCCGATCCCATGATCCTGCCCACCACTTTGCCAGAAATGTCGTATTCATGTTTTGTGGATGCAGTACCCCAGCTCCTCCTTGCTCCAACAATCGGCAAACCATCTCCCTTGATACAGAATCCGGTTTGCTATTAATCCTAAGCAAGGGCCTTTCTAGAAGAAGCGTCTCATCAAGGACTCCAGGCGGCATCCAACCCTCTTAGGCAGCTTATTACAGACCAACATTAGACTCTTTTATTTTCACCAAGGAGCATTTTTTTTTGAACTATGACTTACATATAAACAGAATTTGGAATGTCAGTATGACTTGTTGTCTAAAACTCTTTGTCAAAGATTATTCTTTCTTCAGCAACATGTGCTGAGTTGGAACAACTTGTGTCATACGCGACTTGTCTAGTTTTGAAGAATTTCCTAATCACCCATCAGCTATTGAAGGACCCATCTAATTTTGAGTCGTCTATAATCCATGCATACAGTTATGCAGTAATGAGATTAAAGTTTTTTTTGACGAATATGAGATTGAAGTTATCTATACAAAGACTGACCAGAGCATTAAAAAGGATTAGATGTTGGATAAGTAAATTTGGAGTCATGATCTCTCGAGGACAAGTAGCTCAACTTTTTTGCAACATAGCAACATGTAGTCTGTAACGGAATTATGTAATGACAAGTGGACAAAAAAGAGGTCTCTGGGCAGTAAATGTAGCCAAAAAATGCCCAAAAGTGAAGAACTATTACCAAAAAGAGAAAGCAATAAATAACCAATACTACTTTTTTCTTAGACACGTTTTTATATTTTGATCCCAAGTTTTCCTGAATAATAAGTTTTCGATGTCTTTGTCCATGAAACGTGATAGTTTATGGAGTGGGGATGTTTCCAATGAAGTTCCTAATATGACACCAAGAGATCGAAAACATTTCATCCAAAAAGAATAGTGTTGTTATATTTCTAAGCAGGTTGTTTGAACATGATAAATTATCCCTTTTGAAGAATACATTAGATAACACTATGGTTTTTTAACCAACTTAACGGCCAATATTCAAATCAGATTAAATATAAGAGTTATGGAAGAAATTTAGGTTCCGATGGTTGAGTTCACGGCTAAGCACCAATAAAATTACCCAAGAAGATAGTGACCTTCTATCCAATAATTGTCAAAAACAATTTTTCATAGTGGAGAGAAAACATATAAATCTTAGGAAAAGTATACCATCAAAACATAGAAAAAAGGTATGTAAGAAAGTGTAACAGGCTCACCATTTTTTCTGCAAGTGGAGTCTGCTTGATTGGGTCCATCAAATTGAAGAGTTCTATCCAAAAACTCCACCCACGAAGGTTGGAGGGTATTTCTGCTGATGTCTCTGATATGTAAGGTACTTTCCTCGTATAAACAGGTTTTATTTGGATGGAAACGCTCCATTGATGTACTTATACTGGCACCTGATGATATTGAGTATGATGGAAGAATGACAAAGAAACCCTCACCTGTCACAATGTATACAAACCCTTCAAAACAACATCCAAGCGCCCCACGACCAAGTGTTCTTTCTTTCACAAAGGACGAACCCCACTCAGAAAGGAAGTTATCATCGTAGACTGACGGTGCTGTTTGGCAGCTAACATGCACAATTTTTGTTTCCCCTCTATTGGTCCTAGCTATATGTGTGATGCCAAATGGAGAAAAACATAAAACATCATCATTTGTATATCTTTCCAAAGGAATGAACACACTCCGAGTGGCTCCAGATTTTAAACGACCAGTATGAGAGTTCTTAACCTTGGCAAGATTAGAAAAACCACTATGATAAGTATCTGCTGGTTCCTCTGTAGAGTTTGTATTCATTCTCTTGTTTCTAGGTTCAACTTCAGATTTGCTATTTTTTGTTGAAAAGCTCCCGTCTGAATATTCTGGAAGTTTAAAAAACTGATCATACATTACTTCAGAAAATTCCTTCTGATGACTAATCTCACAAGAGGCAACCTTCCAGCTATCAAGCATACTCAGACCGAACTGCTGAAAAGGAGATATAATTCCTTGAAATGTGTCCTTCACGTCACCTAGGTCCTCCACTAAAAGTTCACTGATATCAAATACATAGATCACACCATCCACATCAATGGCAGCCAGATATGGAAAGTGTGAAGTAGAAACTAGTCTTTGAAAAACCCTACCAGGTTTCACACAGCTGTCCAAAAAAACTCTTTTAGCTGAAAGCATAACACCCCTCAGATCAGTTGTTGCATCACCTTCTTTTGCTTGAAAAGAATCATCCCTCAGAAATAAGGAAATTTTGTCCAGTGTGGAATTCCCTTTTACATACGTATAGCTGTTTCGTAGAACATCAATATGTGCAATTTTGTCACCACATTTGGCATCAAAAATGGATACTAGACCAGAGTCACTCAGACACATAACAAGTCCCTTACGAATTTGGAAGTCAACCCATTTGAGTGAATCACTCACATCTGAAAGAGACACTTGCGGATCCAGCATGCAAGTCCATTTTAGTCCCCAAAGTGAAACAGTGAGGATGATCACAATGGTCTTCGGAAGGTTAACATGTTCATCCGTAATGCAATCTGGGGTTTCTCGTGTTAATGACAAGCCAACATAACGGTCATTTGTGCAGGAAAAAATTTTGGAACATCGATAACTCCCATCATCATCTTTATATACAGATTCTGGAAGATGGCTTTCGGAGCCAGAGATGGTGGGCACACGGTCCCACTTAGAATCTTCAATGTTCAACTTTGATGTGCCCTCTGCAATGGAAGTGCTACATTTCAAAAGTTTCAGAATATTATAAAAAATGTTAAAGGACACAATATCTGCAGAACATGGTAGAGCCGAATTTTCCGGAAACCTGAAAACATAGTCACCAGACATTTGGCATCGATTCTGATCAATTAGGAAAGATCTCAACCAAGTTCTCGAATGAGGGCTATCAGTAATGGTGGGACTGCCATCTGAATCTGAAAATTGAATATGATCATCACCGTATGGTGTTCTGGTATTCGAATCCGTATAACAACCACAAGAATCTTTGAATGATGGACCCCACTCAGTCCACTTCCCATTAACAAATTCAGTTCTTGGTGAAGATTTAAAACTTTGACACCCTGTAATACGTTCCCGGAAAGCATGAACATGAATTTCATCACCACAAGATACAAAAAGGACATCCCTAAAGCTGGCACCTCCGACACAATTGAATGCATCACCACAATGATTCCAAGCTACAGATTGAGCATTGCAGAGAAAAACAGTCTTCTCAAGCTGAGTTATATTTCGTTCTGTCAATTGGTTTTGTCCCGTGCCCAAACATTGATGGTTGTTCTTGGTCGCGGCAGGTTCATGAACAACCTCAGAAGAAAACTCTGAAAAAGCGAATTGTAATAATAAAAAACCATTTCGGAAAGAATTTAGAAGCTGTAAGATAGGAAAGAATAGAAGAGCACCTCTCGGGAAAGAGACTAATAACGCTTCGGACTGGTGAGAGAGGAAAAGCAAAATATTCCGAGTAGGTGAGATTAGAAAACGATGAAAATCAGAAGTTTTATGAGGGAAATGTCTCCATTCTCTCAATTGCAACAGATGAGGCTCTTCAGAATCGAACAGATAGGACATACCTGCAAGTACAAAACAAGCATATATAGTTAAATTAGAAACAACACGAGGAGACGAGGATGGCAGGCTGTCCTTGGAATACTCTAGGAACTATCATAGCCAAAATATCTAGCTTCCACATAACAGCCGGCAAAATTCAGCATAGATCCCCACCACTAATTTCTCAATAAATAGCACGGCAACCTAAATCAACAAGGAAATGAAGAGGAACCAGAGGAAGATCGAATTCAATTGTTCCGCAAGCAGTTTTTGATCCGGAAAGGAAGTTTAAGAAACCAAATGATGTCATCAGTCCCTGAGAATCTACAGAAATGGTTTAAGGAAGCATACCGTTCCAAAGAAACTCAAGCAGAGCGGAGGGCAGGCCGAACGGATGAGGATTCAAACATAGCTGACCTCAATCTCTTCGGGCTAGAAATTTTGAAGCGATCGCCGATCAAAGGAAAAGTTGTGTTTCTGGATCGATCTCCAGAGAGTATCTCACTTAACCGTTTCAAAGAAACTAACAACGCGCGGACCGATGCTCGCATCCAGCCCCGATATCTTTCTTTCCTAGAGGTTCAGTTGTGTTCGCCCTCCCAAGCCCATTATCAGATGAATTAGATAATTGGAAAGGGCAATTCCAATTAGATAATGGCGGTTCCGGTATTATTATCGGTTATCTGCAAAGACTTTCATGCGGTCTTGGTTCGGTCAGATGTCGGTTTCTATTCGGTAAAACCTATAGTTTGATCATGAGTACGGAGCAACATCAATATCAAAGTTGAAAAATTATAGTCAGAAATTAGGTCAAATGGTTAATTAAGAGAGTGAAACAACCAGTTTTAGTAGGTAATTAAAGCACTTTATCAATTGATTCGCCACATAATCAAAGAATAATCAAGAAAGAGGTTTCTGTTTGAAAGTTTCAAAGGGAATGATTGGACCACCTAGAACCGAAGACCAGTCTCAGCTAGCATGTGGAGCGTGGGCTGAAGAAGCAACCCGGCCTTCACGTATTCGTCCTAGTCAACAGGCCCTGGAGCTTGACATTATCTTCATCGTGCGCTTATGACCTCTTTTTGTTTGTGTGTAGGGCCTATGTATTCGGCATCATATATTCGTGTAGCCAGGCCAACATGTTTGGGCCAATGTGTTGGCCTTCTCCTGCTAAGGGGGGGGTCGCACGACCCTTCATGTGGGCCTTTTCCTTGATTTTCTAAGGGGGAAGGCCCATACTCTTCCCCGATGTAAGGGGGAGGGGGTACCTGCGTTAGAGAGAAAAAGAGAGAATAAACAAAGAGAAAAGAGAGTGTTTTATTTATTTTTTTATTATTTTTACTTTTCAAATTATTTACAAAAATGACACTAATTATATGGGGTTCTCCTTAGTGAAACGGTGAAACCCTAGCTCATTCTCTGTCACCGCCACTACGCACTGCCGCACATGTCGTCCGCCCACATCCAACGCAGTGTCACCCGCACTGCGCCCAAGCTGCCCTTAGCGCTGCCCGCCCACGGCTACCTGCCTGCACCCGCCCCAAATGCCGCCCTCACGTGCCGCCGCATCGTCTTATAATGCGTCGCCTCCACGCCATCCTTGTGTTGCCGCGTCGCTCCTACACTGCCTGAGCTAGCGCTGGTATCGACTATGCTGCAACCACAGCACCCGCATCACTCAGTAATGCACGACACCAAGACGTTGTCGTCACGCCATGCCACTGCATCAACGCACCCCTATCGCGCCACCCTCACGCCATGACACTGCCGCACCATGCCACGACCACGTCGTGCCACCGCCGCCCATGTTGTGCTACTACCTACCAACCGTGCTCCGATACCTGTGCCATTATCAATGTGGTCGTTGTCAACTCTGCTCATGCCGCCCACGCTATTGATGAACGATGTCCACATCATCGACGGGTCGCTCGCCAGCTCCCATTACTGGTGACGCAGATGACATGGCCGCAGCTAATCTGGTACATACGCACCTATTCCCATTTATGCGTTCATTATTTCTTTTAGTACCTCATCTACGTGTCTCCACCGCTCGGGTTAGGGTTGGTAGAGATTGGAATAACATTCCGAGGGATAGAATTTCTATCGTTACTAACTTGGTTGCGACCATCGAGGGCGTGCGCAGTGGCAGCAGTAGTCGTGTTCACACTACTAGTCTTCAACCTGACGTCCGGTTCATTGGGAACCTAGTGGCATACCCAGGACTCCTTGTTGTGATTTATTGGTTGCCGATGTCTTTTGACGCTGAGTCTATACTTCTCATTGATTTTTCCACACTTCTCTTTCCCTCTTTCCATGTTGAGTCTATACTTCTCTTTCCCTCTCTTATTCTCCTTCTCTCCCTCTCTCCCTCTCGCACTCTCCCTCTTACCTGCTCTCTCTCACTCTCATTTGTTGGGTTCTAAAGGCCTAGATTTGGATGAACAGAACAAAACGATGCGCAGCGGAAGTCTTATTGCGAATCAAACGGCATCAACCAAAACATTGAAACGATGTACCTTTGCACGAATCTCTTTCGTGATTTCTTCGATCCCGGAGCGAGACGAGTCGAGCTGCTCAAGTGTGCAGCCTCTAGATGTATCCACGCGGTCCTCGGTGCGTTAGATCTCCTCCTTCTCGTTGACGAGCATCATTCTTTCTCCATTGGCGTCGTTACGTCATCCCGATCACATCAGGAATGGCGAGGGGTATGGGGAGAGGGGAGAAGAAGGGAAAGGCCCCTGAACAATTCTGGCCTGGGTGAATTTCGTTCAGGGCCTTCCCCTATTTATACTAAGTGGGTATTTTTCATAAAAACCCCAAAACTTAAGTATATCTTCCAACGCCCAAAAGACCATTTGTGTGTGACCCTCTAGGCCCATGTATCAGTCTAGTAAATGACTCTAGCGGCCCAATAACCTTTATTGGCCTTCCAAATCAATTAACTATATCAACATATAGATTAATTAATGTCGGATCGATTTAACCCAATCGATTTGTCGAGACTCCGACACGTGGGGTGCCAAGCTACACCTCGTGTCCTAGAAGATTCAAAGGAGTGTGTATCGACTCACTCATGGAACCTGTTCGTCATCGGTTACCGTGTATGTATAATCCCTCATCCACTTGACGCTCCTTGGATGACTTAGGGTATGGTCAACTGTCAAACCCTAATCGGTCATCCGAGTTAGTACTAATGCATTTGGAAATCATCGGAGAACTCTTCTCCGATATTTCACTGCCTTGGCCAAGGACTTCGTTGCATCGTCTTCCTTGAGTTGTCACCTCTTATACTGAGGGTGGACAGTCCCATCTTGACTACTCAATCACCTTCGTGTACTTCTTGATGCACCCGAACTAAGACAGTTTAGAATCCCATGATTAGAGACTCGTTGGCCATAGCCAAATTACAACCATCCATCCACAAGACGTCTTTGGTGTCTCAGGTCTAAGGACCACTTACACAACCGTGACGTGAATCAACCTGATTGACAGTTCGTTATAATACCATTCAGGGATTCGTACGGATCAATTCAGTGAACTCTTTCCATCAAAGAGCACCTACTATCTATCCTTAGTGTCTCCACACTAATGGCTATGGGACCGGCTATACTCATCATATGAGTGAGACTAGATAGTGCTATTCTATCCGGATACTTCGATGTCCTTCTCGCATATCCTTTGAATATGAATATTTAGAACACATGCTTAAAGACTAGTGATCTCCGTATTACGATCTCATCATAATTCAGTAAGTTTGATCATGTATTCATGGACTTCATGATAAGCATCACACGTGCACTATAGTCAATATGTTCTACCAATGAACATCAAACATGATGTGGAATGTATGATTGGCTTGCCGGCCACATATATTTCCATTAGGATGTGGATGATTGTGATTGGCTGGTGGTATTAAAAACACACAAGTGCATTTGATATGTATTTAAGTATTTATTTATTACTCTCTTATTTCTAGGAGGGGATATGTGGTGCCCCAAGAGTGGAGGCCCTAAATGAAGTTAAAATTTTGCCAGCCAATCAGCAGTCGATACGTGATTACGTGTAAGGAAAAGAATTAAATAAATAAATATCGATCCAAAGATGATGATTGGTCCAAATTCATTTATTAATAACTTATGATATTTAAGTCTGATTGAGGTGATTTTTTATGGACTTTCTCGTCTCTACCTCATCTTTCTATCTGAATGGTTGAATCATTTTATATCAAGCCTACATTGATGGCTAAAAAATCATTAATAATTGGGAATAAATGGTAATTTTTATGATGTAACCTATGTATAAAAGAAGAATTTTGAGGTGAGGATATCATTCTGGAACGGACGCATTCAGAGCTACAAGACAGAGAGGAGCTACATCCTGGATCAACCCTATTTGGTACTTTTTACTTCATTGTATTTGAATTTTAGTGTAATTTAGATTGTGTTAGTGAAATTTTGGTCCGCATTTTTAAATCGCTTGGCTTGAGTGGCATGTACAAGCCCTTACTAGGATTGGAAGGAGATATAACTAATTTGATCTAGCTATTCCACTTGCACATTAAGAAAAAATTTAGAAAAAAAGATTTAATTTCTGGATAAGATTAGATTAAGTTTATGAAATAGTAGTAATTTACTTTGGAGACTCTGTTCCCCTAAACCCAAATCAAAACTAATTTTTCTTCTTAATCCCTATATTTTACTATTTTGATCCTTTTTATTGGATCAAAGAAGTCAATTTAGAGGTCATTAATTCTTACATTCTTCCTATCTCTTCTACCCTCCTTTCTAAATTCTTAATCTAATTATGGTGAGTTTATCTTCATTGAAGGAAAAATTAACTCTAATTAGGGTTAAATTATTCAAGTAGATCAATAATTGGATTGCCTTATAATAAGCCTAAAATTGATGTGTAATTACGTCGTTGTTTAGGCTTTTAGACTTATGCAATAAAATTTATAATAACCCTTAATCACTAAATACTGTGTATAGAGCAAGAAAGGGGTCAAACCACAGGAGGCACTAAGTAAGATATTTTATCCGATTTTAAATAATTTAATTCAAGAATGAATTACTTTTGCACTTAATAGACTTTAATTATGTTCATAATTAATCAAAATTAAGTTGAAACTTAATTTTGATTTTAACATTTTTGGTCAAGACACTCAAGATAGAATAATTTTATTTTTAAGATCAGATTATTTCAGATCATTAATTTCCCAATTATGATAAAATTTTACGACAATTTTTATTTATTAAATTTGGGAATTAATAATCAAGAAAGGGATTTTGATATTGTACTTCAAGATGGATGAATGTTTAAATAAAATTTTATATTTAGGTTTTTTATATATTGAGTTAAATTTACAAACAATCAATTTATAAATCTAGTTAGAGAAAGCTGATGAATTAATTAAGAGAAAGAAAGTAGAACAATTTGGGGAAAAAGTAAAATTTGACCCTGATCTAAAAATCTAAAAATGCAGAATCGATTCAAATCAATGTAGAACGAAAGATTAAAAACCAGATCTTGAATCAAAATCAAAGTGCAATGCTAATTTCATTTCAAAACAATTTCAAGGGCATGTACATTTTGCCCATGCCATGGCGTTTAAGAATCTTCCTAGAAGAAGTTAAAAATACAAATTACAAACTTACAACTTTGAATGATGAGTCAGGGTCTGTTGACTTCCAAATTTACAAACAAAGCAACTCATGTGTCCTTCGTGGCCAAATTCTTGGGGAGAGCATCAAAATGTGAATTTTGGCTTCTTCCCGACGTCTATTTAAAAATCCAACCATAGGGATCGCAGAGTGGAAAAAGACAAACATGCCCTCAAAATTTCTGCTCAATCGGATGGGTAGATCTCAAAATATTGTCATTACTAGAGATTAATCCTAGCCATTAGATCATTCTATTATTTTTATAAAAATGGATTTTTCTTATTGGTTGACACGTGTTTGAGCGCTTCCACAGGCCCAATCATTGAAAAAATGATGCTCCATTTAAATGGTTAAGAAGACGCCATGTCACCCTCATTAGCCCCCTTTTGAATAAAAATAATAACAATAAAGAGGTAAGCTTACCACAATCTTTTAATACACGTAATGTCGATTTCCGCGTGCATTCAATACACGTGGCGAATTGACTGCACATGTATTAAAAAATGAATCCATTTTATTTATATAAATGCACGTGTGTCTGTTGCCTCATGGAATCAATGCACACGGCTAATCGACTGCACGTACGAGGAATGTTTGTATGTCATAAATGCACGCGACTAATTGACTGCACATACGAGGAATGTTTGTACGTCATAAATTAATAAGAAGAAAAAAAACGTACCTTTTCCACGCCAACCACACCACTCCTTTTGAAACAATCATTCATTCATTATGGCATCGTGCATTGCGATGCCATAATGAGCCAATACTGCTCTCTCTCTCTCTCTCTCTCTCTTATTTTAAAAAAAAATATGCATCCACTTATTCGCCCATATTTCGGGTGAATGACGTGGATGCTACGTGATATACATTTAAATATACTATAACATGTTTCTAAAATGCCAAATAAATAAAATATGTATTCTTTTATTTCATAAACTAATTTCTTGGTTAAATATTAGTCATAAAATTATAAAAAAATATGGAAAAATTCCACAAAATTAGTAAAACCCTAACCAGCCTTTTGCCATGTATTCTAAGCCCTGTAAAAAAAATTTATTCAATGTAAAGATGCCAAATACCATGTAAAAAATACTAAAAATTCAAAACAATAATAAAATCAACACGTAAATTATTTATCTCCATTTATATATGATAACATGCAAATATGGCCATTAAAACACATAAATGTAATGTAATATTCATCAATTAAACATGATAATTTGCAAGTTATCACGTTACTAGCTTCCCTTGGATGATACCCATACTTATCGCTATACATCTTAAGTTAGGTTTTAGAAAATTTATTGTGTAAGCTAAAATCAACTATAATAAGGGATTCTAAAATTGCATAATTCACACCCCTAATTTTTGGCCTATCAGTAACTGTTACTGTTAGATCGATCCTGTCTATATTCAATCCTGACTATTAGATTTAATCCTACCTATGTGTAATCCTATATTGAATCCTGACCGTCTAATCTCTTAACGAGTATATGGGTGTGTGTTCATTTATTACTAGCTAATCTTAAATTTAAGTCCTATTGGGACACACCTATGCCTGGCAAGCACAACTGCGGGGCAAGGATGTTTAGCTTGGAGAGCAGTTACTCAAAGCACATCTGTCTTAGAGGCTTTGTCAATGCATCAACACTACTTCCCTACTTACAAACTGTATTTGATTATTATTGCTGGTAACTTGGTCCGTGACGAAATGAAAGTCAATTTCCACATGCTTCATTCTTGCATGGAAGCATAGGTTTGCTGCAAAATATGTTTCTCTGATATTATCACACGACAATGTTGGTGATGTATTCAGGTTGATGCAGATATCTTTTAGAAGATATTGAATCCAAAGAATTTCAAATGCACACTTGTCTTGAGCTTTCTATTAGGCTTCTGTACTTGATTTGGCCTCTGTATTTTATTTCTTAGAACTCCAGGAGACAAGATTAGTCCCAAGGTAAATAAGTGGATCTTTTTATCATTTTTGTCTCCTGCCCGATCTGCATCTATGTAAGCATTAATATATATTTTTAAGTATTTATGAAAAAGTAAACCACACCATATGCTCCCTTTCAAGTGTTGGAGTAAATGTTTTAAACATTGCCAATCATAATTAGAAGGAGCATGCACTTTCTGGAACGCTTTATTAACTCCAAAAGTGATGTCTCATATTGTCACAGTTAAATGTTTAAGTGACCCGAAAGTATTCCTCTAGACAGAAGCATCTTCAAAAATGTCAGGAAACAATCAAAAATTTCAAAAAATGCCCGACACCAGGGTGTGGAAATAGACTTACAAATTTCTATGTTCGATTTCTTCAAAACTCAAGCTGTATATTTAGCTTGAGACAAAATAAAACCATTTTTGTGTTTAAAAAATTCAATTCCTAGGAAATAGTAAGCAGGACATATATCTTTAATCCCAAATTTTGAATGTAAATGACTTGCAAGATTCTTAATGTCAGAAGCATTTGGAGAAATTATTAAAATATGATCCACACATACTTAAATAAAAATTAGACTTTGTAGAAATATAAAAAATAAATTCATATCAGTTTTTGACGCAGAAAATCCAAGTTCTAAAAACAGAAAAGTTAATTTTGAAAACCATGCTCTCGGAGGTTTGTAAAACCTTAAATTGACTTTTTTGGAAGACAAACATGATTTGAGAAGTTTTGTCTTTAAATCCTAGTGGTTGCTCCATGAATATCTCCACGCAAAAATTGGAAGAAACATCCTGCTGATCGATAATTTCCAATATTCTGTGCTTAGTTCAAGTAATTAGCACACTTTTGTCCATTCAAAGGGAGGAAGATAGGGCATTTATAACAGACTTACATGTTAATTAACATTCTAAGTCAAGTTTCTGTTATGTTATGAGTTATGCAATTTATTTAAGCTTGTAATAATTCTATTTAAATGGAAATGGAAGGTTTAAAAATTAATTTTTATGTGAGGATGAATTTTTTAATTTTCTAGATTTTTCTGGAAATTTTTTTTAATTTTTTTGGAATTTATTTGAAGAATAAATTATTATTTAAATGAAAAAATATAAAATTATAAAGAAAATAATATTTTAAATCAATTTATCAAAATGGAGGGACGTTTCTTAAATTTTGGTTCAAAATATGCCTTTAAAACAGCTCTTGTTTGTGTATTGCAGGCGTAAATATCCAATTAAAAATAATTGAGGATTTTATCAAAATAATTGTGCTAATATGGTGGGGAGAGAATGCAAAGGGCATCTCTATATTCATTTTTCGGTGGCACTCATATATCTAAAGTTTTAGTCTATACTAATCATTATACATCTAAAGTTAAGGTTTTATAAATTTTATTGTATAAGCTAAAATATACAAAAATAATGGATAATAAAATCGCATAATTTACCCCTATTTTTAGCATATCACTGATTGGAAGTATTATCTGATTTTAATTGAAAATCAATTGACAGAAGTAGACATACTGTAGTATGTTTTATTACTATACTAAAGGTTTCAGTAAAATCAAAACCTTCTCCTTGATTATATCTGTTTGCAACCAGACGAGATAAATATTTATCAATTTCTCCTTTATATGTGTATTTCAATTTGTAAACCCATTTGCATCCTATTACATACAAATTAGGATTTCTCGACACTAACGTCCAAGTCTTTTTTATCGTTAAAGTTTGATGTTTGGTCATTATTGCTTGCATCCAATGTTTATTTTTGGATGCAGATGTAAATGATGTGGGTTCTTTATTCTCAATTATATCAGCTGACCAGCATAATGGTAACAGAATAAAAATTTAAGCGTTAATTCTGGATTTTGACCTATTCACAAGAATATCATCATAACCTTTATTTGGATGAACACCTCCCTGCTTAGAAATGTCTTGCAACATCAGAACTTTCAAAGTTGTTACATGTTCAGGTGTTGAATCCAGAGTTGGACAATATCTTGGTCAATTTCTACTAAAGAGTCATTCTGAATTTCAGGAACATTAATATTGATATTAACTTGATTATTTTCAATGAAAACTGTAGATGTATTATGAGGTTCAATAATAGATTTGATAGGTTCTGTGGCATAACTCTGATCATTACTATTGACAACTCAATTTTATTCTGAAGAAATAAACGCTGAATGTGGAACAATGACATGATTATTGGGATGAGATTAGGGTTTGACAACCCCGTTATGGTCCAGTTTTTTTGCTTGGACCTAAACCTTACCTGAAGTTTGGTTTGGTTTTGGTTCGGTCTTGTTTGGTCCCAGTCTGGTCCCAATCCCATCAAATTGACAAATCAAAGTCAAAATCAAAGACAAAGATGAAAAATTGGCAAGATCTTTTCTTAAAATGGGACTACAAGTAATTTTAGAATATCCATCTTGGAAAGTGAAAAACACCATTTAGATGTTGCGTCCTAGCTCTCTTCAGTTCAATCTCTGCACAACCTCCAACGTAACGTTGCTTTGGCACTATCTTGCTGCTACAACCATAAAGAAGCAAAGACATATATCATGATTAAACAATATACAATAGGAAAAGAAAATATAAATTTTTAATAATAGTAATACCATAAAATGATCATAAAAACTTTTAGTCTTCGTCGTCATCCGCTTAAATTTCATCCACTTCACCACCTTCCTCCTTGTTCTCCTCATCAGCTATATAGGCCCATTATTTTAAAGTCATCAATATGGATATAGATAGTGAAGATAGCTGTGCTCTTTTGAAAGTGATAGTTCTTCTTCCTGTTTAAAAGAGACGCTTTGATGGCACACTCAAAGCACAAATAGGGAGGAACTCCTTTGCGACAACTACAAGCTGTGGATATTTTGCAGACCCAACTTCAGACCACCATTTGAGTGGGTTATCACGAGGATCAGTGCAAGGCTCTTTCAAGTATTTATCTAATTCATTTCTAGTGGATCTTTTATTTGGGTGTGTAGTTTTTTTGTCACACTCCATCAATGCAACCATTAATTTTGAGCGCCTTGCAAGTATAGTTGGTTTTTCCTCAATAATTTGTTGGTTGGTTGAAGCTAAAGAGCTAGACGCTTTATTCAGCAATTTTATAATAGTGGGTATGATGAAAAAAATTTCTTCATCGGGAATAAACTCAAGCTTCTTTCATGGGTATTGTCACAATGAGGAAAATAGTGATGGTGCATGCCATCTTGACCCGTCAAAGGCGTCATCCGACCCGCCACCATCGTCATCGACTATCCGGTTAATTATGCTCATTTTATTGCGTTTTGATTTCTTGTCTTCTTTGTTAGTTGCTTTTCCTGTTTTTCAGGCTCATCGAGTCGCCTTACTCACATTGCGACACGTCCATCATTTTGTCCGTGTGTCTTTGTCGTCATGTTGGGAGGGGGTACTTAGTCATTCGGACTCCCCTCCATTTTCCCCTTCTTTTTATGTTTATATTTCCCTTATTATTGTAATGGGGGGGCCCATTATATAAGGGCCCCTTTAATGGACCAATTTCCCCCCCCCTCCGCATGCCCTCTCTCTGCTTATCGCTCCAGCATTGAGCCGACGCCTGTTGTCGAGCAACCTCTCAATCCTCCTCTGTCTCAACCTCCCGTCTTGGTTATCTTCAGCAATAAGGATTATGCACCAATGAGCCACAGGCCTTGAGGTATGTCGTCCTCACCCGTCGCTCGTTATATTACCTTATGTAGTATACTTTTGATCGACTCCACCGTGCTCGGGCTAGGTAGGTGAGAGTGGAAAGAGAGAGAAAACTATGAACATTTTGAGCTTCTTAACGGTATGGGCCAAGCCCCTCCGTTACGTGCAGGTCCCTACGGATAGAATTTTGTTCGGCGCCGAAGCCGTCTTCGACCCTCTGACAAGGCTCGAGAGGCCATTATCGCTGTCATCTGGCGACCCCTTTGGAGCTCAAGCTTTGGCATTTCCAGTGAGTCGAGGCCTGCAAGTACGACAGGTAGGATGCATTCATTTTGCATCATAGTTAGATCACCCATGTTAGGGTTGTTTATCCGTCAGACGACGTCTCCGTCAACGTCTGACATAACTATCTAGGTACTCAGCAGTCGACTCGGTACCAATTGGATGACGTCCTAGACGAAGTCTGACATCAAATTTGGTACGAGAGCATCATCTCGATACCGGCACGGATGACGTCGGTGTCATCGTTTGGCATCAAATTGGTATCAGAGCAGGTTGTGTCGCTCACAACACGTCTCTGACACCGCATAGCCATCATCTGCATTGCATCATCTTTTTAGAAACCCATCTAGGTATCGCAAGGACTAGAGTGGCCATACAGATGCGATCGAGTAGGAGGGTTCAACACGGAGGCTCGACCTCCGTGTGACGAGCTGATCCGTCGCCTGAGAAAAGAGGCAATCCTACGGCCCTATCCAAACCCTGTCCTCCAATGCACGAAGGCAACACACTACCGCCTCCTTCTAAGCTCGGACAGACCGCACCCGCCGATGAGGGTGCCGCTGGATTGTCCGGTTCACGTGGCGACATGAGCGCCCATTGTGGATACCCGCGATCACCTCATAGTTCCCCCCCCGTCACTGGGAATCTCGGCACCTAGTGACAACTAGAAGATTTTTACATGGGAAAGATCCCGTGGGAAAGTTCTTGGAGCTGGAGCAACCTGCATTTTCCCGCTTCATCAAAAGAAAGATTTAGCTTTTTAATGGCCCATGAAGCTTCATGTTCCAACTCCAATGGTAGATGGCATGGTTTTCCAAATATCAACCTAAAGGGGGACATTCCTAAGGTGTTTTGTAGGCTGTTTTGTAGGCCCATAATGCTTCATTTAGTTTGTATGGCCAATCTTTTCGACTGGGCTTTACAATTTTTTGAAGGATTTTCTTAATTTCCCTGTTACATAATTCAACATGCCCATTAGCTTGTGGGTGATATGGGGTGGTTACTCTATGTTGTACACTATATTTTTTCAAAAGATGTCTAAAATTAAAATTTACAAAATGTGACCCCCCATCACTAATTATATCCCTTGGACATCCGTATTTGCAAAAGAGGTAAGTCTCCACAAAATAAGTGACAACTTTACTGGTACTGGTCCTGGTGGCTATGGCTTCTACCCACTTTGAGACATAGTCTACAGCCATTAAAATATACTCATATCCATTAGAATTAGGAAATGGTCCCATGAAATCAATACCCCATAAATCAAAGATTTCTACTTCTAAAATGGGTTTTATAGGCATGCGATTCTTTCTATCAATATTTATGGATGCTTGACATGCTAAACATTTCAAATAAAAATAATGTGCATCTTTAAATAAAGTTGGCCAATAAAAACCACTTTCCATTACCTTATGGGCTGTTACCTTCGCCAAATATTGACCTCCTCCTAGGTTGGAATGGCAGAATTTAAGGATGTTATTTTGTTCTTCTTCAGGTACGCATGTTCTAAGAATTTGATCAGCTCCTTGATGGAATAGCTCTAGTTCTTCCCAAAAGTAATCTCGCATGTCCTTGAAGAACTTCTTTCTCTCATTGTAGCTCCATCATGAAGGGATCCTTCCTGTCACCAAAAAATTGACAATGTTTGCAAACCATGGAAAATTTCCTGTCTGGATGGCTAGAATTTGCTCATCCGAAAATACTTCATGGATAAGTGAGGGATCATTTACTTTGACCCTAGAAAGATGCTCAGCAACATAATTTTCACAACCCTTTTTATTGTTGGTTTCTATGTCAAATTTGTGTAATAATAAAATCCATCTGATGAGCCTAGGTTTAGCTTATTTTTTAGACAAAAAGATATTTTAATGCCGCATGATCAGTATAAACTATTATTTTACTACAAAGCAAATAAGGTCAAAATTTTTCTAGAGCAAAATTACAGCTAGCAGTTCTTTTTCTATGGTAGAGTAATTGAGTTGTGCATCAATTAAAGTCCTGCTAGCATAATATGTGGCCACAAGTTTCTTCTCTTTCCTCTATCCTAAGACTGGCCCTACAGCGAAATCCGAAGCATCACACATGATTTCAAATGGCAAGCTCCAATTTGAAGCTTGCAAAATAGGTGCATGTGTGAGGGCCTTCTTCAGCTCTTCAAAAGCAGAAATAGCAATCTTATCCAAAATGATTTCATTAGTTTTACTAGAAAGGAAATTAGTTAGAGGTTTGGAAATTTTAGCAAAGTTCAGAATGAACCTCCTATAGAAACCTGCATGGCCGAGGAACCCTCTAAGGGTTTTTAGATTTGTGGGAAGTGGAAGGCCCTGGATGACTTCTATTTTGGCATTATCCACTTCCAGTCCACGATTGCTAACCTTGTGCCCCAATACCACTCCCTCTTGTACCATAAAATTGAGATTTTTCCCAACTTAGCACAAGGTTACTTTCAATGCATCTTTGAAGAACTTTAGTGAGATTTAGAAGGCAATTTTAAAAGGAATCTCCAAATACAGAAAAATCATCCATAAATATTTCTAAACAATCACCTACTAAATCAGAGAATAAAGAGTTCATGCATAATTGGAAGGTGACTAGAGCATTACATAGGCCAAAAGGCATGCGCCTAAAGACATATGTACCTACAAGGCTAGTAAAAGTTGTTTTATCTTGATCATCAGGATGAATGTTAACTTGATTATATCCTGAATAACCATCAAGAAAAAAAAATAAATTCTGTCCTGATAGTTTTTCAGTCCTCATAATGGTCTTTCTTTGTAGCCTTATTTAATTTTCTATATTCAATACATACCATCCATCCAGTTATCAGGCTTTTCTGGATTTCTTCTCCCTTTTCATTGATCTCTATTGTTATACCAGGTTTCTTTGGCAACATGTGAACAAGGTTGACCCATTGACCATCAGAAATGGCATAAATAATACCCTACATCTAGCCATTCCAATATTTCCGTCTTTGATATTTCTCTCATATGTGGGTTCAGCCTACGTTGGTGCTCCTTGGAAGGGTTAGAATCATCTTCCAAAAATATTCTGTGTTCACAAATTGATGAAGGGGTTCCTCTAATATCCTCAAATGTCCACCCTAATGCCTGTTTGTGCTCTTTCAATACCTTAAGCATATGATTTTCTTGTGGAGTAAGGGACCAAGAAATAATCACAAGTAGGGAATTTCTATAATCTAAGAAAGCATATTTCAAAGATGACGGGAGAGGTTTAAGCTCTAAGTTCAAATCTAGGGAGAGTGTAGGAGGATCAGGTTCTGCTTTTTCCTAGTTGCTTTCATCTACTATCAATAGAAACCCTCCAATAGCCTCAACATCATCCTCCTCTTCTTCACAAAATATTAACTCTTCATTACTCCCTTTAGGACATTTCATCATCTTGGATATGTCTAATTTGACTCTTTTCTCTCCAACCTTAAATTCAACCGTCCCTTTCTCCCAATCCATGATTGTTCTAGCTATCACTAAGAAGGGCGTTCCTAGAATGATAGGTGCTAAACTTAGATCCCCTTCACCTTGACCTCAGTTACAATAAAATCAACATGAATCTCACAATTTTCAATGTTTATCATCACATCAGATAATCTACCCTATGGCTGTCTAATTGTTCCATCAGCTAGCAATAGATCTATGCAGATTTCCTCTAATTCCCCAAAACCGTATTCCTCATAATACTAATACTAATACTAGCTCATGTTTCTAATAATACTCTAATAAAATTTTTTCCACCGATTTCACATGTAATAAAAGGAGCTCCTGGAACTCTCTTTTTAATGGGAACAGAGTTTAAGATACTAGAGGAATTTTCATAAATTTTAACTACCTCCTTGATTTTCCTAGATGTGCATGAATCCTTTAAATATTTCTTCAAATAAGGTGCACATTTAATCATATCCTCTATGGCTACTGACATAGTGTCTTTCTTAAAATTCTCTAGAAGTCTATACTCATAATCAGAAGAAGACTAAGATTTAAGGTCTTTTCTTCAAATTTCTCTCCACTTCTAAGTTTATAGCTTTCGCGGTAGCTTCATCTATGTTACCCACCAAATAAAAGGCATGTTCAGGAAGACTGTCTAATTCTCCTGAGAGAATAAGTTTAAAGCCCCTAATGGTTTCTTCAAGACCAACATATTTCCCTGGAGAACTGGTAAATACTTCGGCTACATAGAAGGGTTTTGATAAGAAACGCTCAATTTTTTGTGCGTGTGCTACGGTTAAACGATCCTCTTCATTTTAAGGCCGAAGGATAAGGAATGAGAGGGGTGTAGGTTGAAGGTAGGGTTTCCTCACTAGGTGATGGAGCCTCTCCTTCTCTTAGGTTATTTTCCTCCAATTTTGTTTTTTCTTGCCTAGTTAAGGATCTTGAAGTTCCTTGTCATTCCTCAATTTTGAAATGGCTTGAATTTCTTCAATAGCTTCCTCGTTGTCATGATATAGGCTTTGCTGTTGTAAATGACATAAATTCTTGGGGTTGATGGAAGGTTGAGTTGGAAATTGACTTGAGTGGGAGTTTGATTCAACTCCCTTACCTCCATGGTCAACTATCCTTTGCTTCAAGCTCTCCAAAAGCTGTCTTGTCTGCTCTTGAGCTTCCATCATCATCTTTGTTTGTGTTTCCATCATGGCTTGCATGCGCATCTCCATTTCTTCCCTTAGCCTTCGATTCTGCTGGTCTATCATGTGAGAGATCAAAGGTGTTAGAGTACACAAATCTTGTACCTGGTTTTGTGGAGCTGCTTGATAAGGCGGTTGTGGTGGGGTCTAGAATTGGAGTTGTTGCTGGAAAGGTGCCTTGGTCCCTTGGGAGTAGATTCTTTGGTTGTTGTAGATAGGCCTCTTTGGTCCTCCCCAAGGATGCTGGTTGTAGTTCAACACATGCACCTCCTCCTCTCCAAGTTGGCATGCTCCATCCTCATGATCTTTGCTGGAACATAGAGAACAAATCTTTGTTTTCACAAGGGGTAAGTTACAGAGAAAAGCATTCTTTAGAGTGGAAGTCAATTCTTCAAGCTTCTTGTTGGTTTCTCTTATCCCTGCATGAAGATCAACTTCCTTTGAAGTTACTTGCAGCACTCCCCCTCGTTTTGGGTTGGCGTTTCTTCTATTTTGACTTGCTCTTATTTCCTGCATGTTAGTTTCAGCCACCCTTTCCAAAAGATCAAAAACTTCATCCTCATAAACAATATAGAAAGGGCCACTGTCTATTTGAGTCACTTTGCTTTTAAGAATATCAGGAAGTGATTCATAAAAAAATTCAGCTAGGTGACATTTTTCTATTCCGTGGTGAGGACATTTTTGGATTAATTCATTAAGCCTTTCCCATGCTTCACTAAATGCTTCATGATCATGAGGATAATTTTTTTGAATTTATTTTCTATGAAAATTAGTTTTAGAAAGGGGATAAAATTTATGGTGAAATTTATTCTACATTTCTTCCCATGAGTTAAATGTTATGCCTAAATTTCTATACCATGCAAAAGCCTTATCTTTCAAAGTAAGCGGAAAGTATTTCATTTTTAATACTTCAGTAGTTAAACCAGGAATATTTTGAGAGGAACATCGAATGTGAAAATCATCAAGAAATTCTACGGGGTTTTAAGAAGAATGACTAGTAAATTCGGTGAGAGAGTTAAGTAGGGCATTGTCATACCTAAAAATAACCCCCTCACGTACATTGATGTGGATGCTAGTTTGCCTTAGACTTCTTGACGGAGTAGATCTGTCCAGCATCGTCCTTCTCCTCCCTTGTTGTGGCTGACCATCTTTTGCCATATCGACTTCTTTATCTTGAGTTGTAAGTGTTACTGGAAGGGAGAATATTGAGTGTCTAGATCTTCCTCAGCACTAGTCCCAACCTTAGACCTTATTAAGACCATCAATCTCCTAAGAAGTTAATAGTACTGTTTATTGAAGGTTAGATGCCATTAACTTCAGCAAAATTAGAGAAAAAAATACAAATTCACTAAATAAAATCATCATACTCCTCGGCAACGGTGCCAATTGATAATTCAAAATTTAGAGGTAATTAGTGATGATTTAACTTCACTAAAGTAAAGTGCTCTTTCCATTTCCACTCCACTCTTTTCGCTATTTAAACGATTTTATAAATGTAAAGATTATCAGTAAAATTAGTTAAATAAAGTGCAAAAGCGATGTTCGAAATGAAGTGCAATAGGCAATGATGCCATGTGAGAAAATGTGAGAACAATTTCAACAACAAAGAAAAAAAAAATCAATAAAGATAGAGAGAACTAGATGAAGAGGTCACGTGCTTTTGAGTTCCCAAACAGTGGGTACACATCAAAACAATAGCCCTCCACCCCTCATCCTATTTATATCTATTTTTCATGGATATCTTATGATCCTGGGGACACTTGGAGGCAGACCCCTCCCATCAAGGAGATGTTCCAGGAAGTGATGCAGGAGAGATTGTACAGATTCCGCGATCTTCGACCCAGCTCACCCACCCACCCCCACCAGATGCAGCTGCTCAAAACAAGTCCACTACCATTTCAGAGAAATAAAAGGAAACATAAACGGAGAGTGTGAGACATTTACATTTCAGAGAAATATAAATGTTTTTACGAGCGGAAAGAGAGAAGGGAAGGGATAGAGAGACGAATGTAAGGAGAAATATTTATGGAGATAAATAGAAAGAGATTGAGGAGAGATGGAAATTGATATAGAGAGAGAAGACGGGGAGGAGCACAGAGACAGGAGAGGGAAGATGTAGAAAATCAGAAAAAGATGGGGGATGGGAGTGACAGAGAGAGAGAGATGAAAAGATACAGATTGAGGGAGAAGAATTGGTAATATTTAGTTAGAAAAAGGATGACAGAAAGAGAGAGAGAGAGAGAGAGAGAGAGAGAGAGAGAGAAAGAGACTGACCAAGTTGTTCTTGGGGTCTCCCCAGTAGAAGCCCTGAATAAGAATGGGCAAAACATTGCAGCCAAGGAGAATGTAGATCATCAGCGCATGTGTACCTATCCACTCAATCACAGCAGTGGGCCGCGTATACCTATAGACATCCACCTGCATGGTCCAAGTCCACTAGCTTAATCTAAGAGTTTTGGCGAGCATTTCATTTCCCAGTAACAAAAAAATATATAAATTTCCAACTCACGAGGGCATAAATCCCAGTAAAAAGGACCCCCCCGGCACCAGCAGTTGCAAGTGTGTAGCTCAGCGAATACAAGGCCTTGTTCATGTGCATCCCTATGAGCAAAAAGGCTCCAGGATCAATCCAAGGTAAAAATCGGGGGTATTCTTTTACAAGACTGTTTCTTCAAAAAAAAAAAATTTATTTTACAAGACTGACTGCTCACCAAAGAAGTCCATGGAGAAGGCCAAGGCCAGCAGACAGAAAGAGGGCATCATCCACTGCACGATCCTCTCCTTGTGATCCTAAGACAAATCAGACACGTTGAATTAAAACTAAATAACGTCAAATAGTAAATAACAATTTCTAGCCAAAAGTTGTTAAAACCTTGAAGTGTATGATGACGTGGCCAAACTGCACCCCGATGAGGCAAGTTACAATGGCCATCACGGTGCTGCAAGACAAGAAAATTGGCTGAATTCTTATTTTTGGATCGACAAAAACTAATATTTACATCTAAAAAAGAATGGGACCCACCTGATGAGTCCTTCCGGGTCAAAGGGAGCTTCGCACCATGAAGGGGCGTCGGGCGGTGCCGGACCATAGTTTGGGGAGTTGATACTGCATTGCTGTGGCAACCAAAGAAGAAGAAGAGTGAATTAATAAATTGCTTCTTTGACCCATTTTAAAGGCGGATGGAGTGAGCATACCGGAGTTCGAGTATAAACGGGTCTTCGGTAGAGGTGTTGAATACCCAGGATTTTGCGGTCAATCATGCCGACAACGTTGCACCCAGGGCCTGTATCCCCTCTCACTCCGCACTTTACCTAAAAATGTTGAGCACAAGGATGAGAGACTGTTCAATCTTCTTCCCGATGAGTTTTCTCTAGCAGCTCCAAACATCAAATTATTAGTATTCGCCAATAAAAATGACAAGACAACGATGATGAGCCATCAGTGTCATTCTCATCAGCCAATGACAAGATGACGATGTCGATGACAAAGGTGTCATAGTCATCGTCACATGTCAGCCGCTAGAATGACAATAACCGTCTCAGGGGTATTTTTGGCATTTTTTAGTTTTATGCAATTCGTAATCGTTATTTTCACACAGTTTGTGACAATTACGGTGATGATGCCAATTACTAAATGTCAGCTTAATCCTGGGATGTAAATTGCTACTCTGCTCAGATTTATCGAGTAATTCAAGCAAGAGGGTTGGGGCGAGTATTAAAGCGAAGACTCACCAGAAAGGTCTTCGGTTGGGGCCCCTCGCTCGGTACCTGGTACTCCCAATCGGGTACAAATAGCCCATATAACAGTGCCAAGTATACCCCAGACAGTAACACCCCCACCAACCTGAGATCAATTTAAGAGTTATAACTTGGTTCATCTTTTCTTGGGTCCACGCGGCAACAAGATACTTGTGTCTGGAAGCAATCTATTCAGGACAGAAAGAATGACTTACATTTGCATTCTGTACTTCCTCAGCAACGAAAGCCCCGAAGTGACATTCTCATCGTTCCTGAGCCAAATCTCACACAGGGCCGTCACCAAGTAAGCGATTGCAATTCTCTGCCGAGAGCATAAACTAGGTGAGATTAATTAACAGATATTTTAATTCTCAAAAAAGTGCAAAAAATACTAACTTGAAGCACGCCCATCCAGCGTATCTTCAACATGTCAACGCCATATGTTAGATTGTTAACCCCGTGGAAGTACCCTCCTGAGAGTTAGATGTTTGAAACTAGATACGAAGAATGGCTCCAGATGAATCCAAAAGGAGTCAAAGGAAAGTTAAAATTGTACGACCAACCTTGCAGCACCAGGCCAAGGATTAAGAGCTTCAAAGCGCGAAAAATAGCCTTTCGAGTGGCAACACCTCTGTCCGAGACTCTCTGT
This sequence comes from Wolffia australiana, assembly GCF_029677425.1. Taxonomy (NCBI): domain Eukaryota; kingdom Viridiplantae; phylum Streptophyta; class Magnoliopsida; order Alismatales; family Araceae; genus Wolffia; species Wolffia australiana. The sequence continues at coordinate 6,293,679 of NC_135847.1, read as the reverse complement.
ATACGCAGGTCATCATCAGATATATTAAAAAGGAGAAAGCACAACGCAATGTATACTAAAACATGCATTTCTAAAACATGTATGTTTCAAACATCGAATGAAAAGTGACAAGAGTTTGGAAAAACACCTTGTACGCAAAAGCCAGAGCAACCCCGACAATAAATAAGAAAAATGGCATGACAAAATCTGCCAGAGTAACGCCATCCCATGGAGAATGATTTATTGCAGGAAATATTCCGCCCGCGTCATCCACAAGTATCATCAGCTGAAGGAGAAAACGAGTACAGTTATGTTCACATATTTAAGTGGCTATTAAAACAACATAGCTCAAATCGGAAAAATTAAGATCCATAAACAATCGACAAGATAAATCATGAAAGACTGCCACGTAGCGAGGGACAGCAAGTAAATGCCACGGAGGGCACTAAAGCAAAACACATCCATAAATAAAAAATTGAAGAACAAAATCCATCTAAAAATGTTAGCCCTACTAAAGAAAGTTGCCACCTTTACAAATGTCTCATTAATAAAGGGTTTATCAAGTAGTCGCCGAAAATTGTTTTTTGACTGGCCTTTTCACAAGTGTCGTACAATGGGAACGAGAGTGCAACGCATGGCAGGTAAAATCAGTCTTTCTGTGGCATATGACGTTTCAAACGAATCGTGTGTGTAAAAGCGACGAACGGCATAGATGAGCCCAGCAACTATCATTGAACGAAACCTATCTATCCACGACGGTAACAAACAGATGGCGAGAAGGGGGCCACAACTTAGTGAAATGAGATACAGTTCAAGAAGAGAACATGAAAGAGGAATATAGCACGCCTTACAGGAATATGTGACATTTAGATTCAATCGAGAAACTGGCCGACCTAAGCGACATCCCAACCGACCAAGTTTTAGCAGACGGGGAAAAGCTGCTATGGACAAAACCCACACCAAGCTGCTCTTCCCAAGAAAATAGACTTGTCATTAAAGCATCTATACATAGATGGGATGCAGAAGTATCAGGAGATGTATTTCACATGCGATACATAGATGAGATACATAGTTTTGTTTAAAAAAAAAAAAGAAATCAGGAGATGTATAGATAGTTAAACGCTAAGAAATTAGATGGCAGGCCAGGATCTAAGTTTTGAGTTATAGGTGCAAAGACGACTCTCACCGGTAGTTTTTAGTGTGACGCCAACCAAAATTCGGTAAACTTATCGTCGGCGGACGGGAAAAGACGCCACCTAGCGAAATTCGTCTTGGGTCGTCGAGTACACGCGACCCAAGAAAGCTATTCGTGCTGGAGATTGAGACAGTTAACGGAGACACAGGTTAAAAAAAGGGCTAAAAAGGGCTAAAGAGACAACCCCAGAAGGAAAAAACAACAAGAAATTTCTGAGGCTGATCGAAAGATTAAAAGCTTGGGTGGCCCACCAGCATGGCGGGCAGGTCATTCCCAAATCGATATCCAATCAAGCGTGGTGGATTACTATTCCAAAAAACTAAAAAAAAATTGCGTTCTTGAAGGTTTTCCAGAGTTTTTTAGTCGGCCATGAGAGGAGACCAGAAATTTTCTTTCGAAGATACGACGACCCAATCGCGAAAGGGATCATCAGCCGTGGTTTACAGCCCACGATGTGATGGGGAAAAGAGTGAGTGGTGACGAAGCACCGACGGCGGAAGAACAAGGCAAGAACGGATCGCGGATCTAGAAAGAAGACCTAATTTTCGATGGAAGTCTGTTGGAAGATTTCCACAAACCGAAAGCCTCAGTAATGGAATTTCTAGAAACGAATGATACGAAAGTTAGATTAACAGATCGGCCAGATCAAGATCTATAGGGAAACCGGCAGAAGATGAGGATAGAATGCAATCTTGATAGATTTACCGCGAGAGAGAAAATTAAAATGCAGGTGTAGAGAGGAAAAATCTCGCTTACCACAACAGTAACCCCTCGAAACACGTCCAGAGACACAAGCCTATGATTTTGCGCAGTGATCTTCTCTTCTGACTGCTTCGTCGTCGTCGTCGCGCAGCCCCCGGCTTCCGCATCACCGGCACGAGAATCGACGATGACACTCTCGTCCGCGGGTCTCGCCAAGGCCTTGTCGAATCCACCGGCAACGTACCCCTCCTCCATCGCCAGAAGAAGCCGACGCTCGGCCTCGCCGTCGTTCACCCCGGAAGGGATTTCTTTCTCGTCGTTTCGAATCAATTCGTACACCCCCATTCTAGAAAATCTACGAGGATCCGACGAACCAGTTGAAGAGAATCGAAGATCAGAGGGAATGCGAACGGAGAAAGAACTCGAAGATCAAGGGAAGAATCGATTCTCTTGAAGAACAAGAAGAAGAAGATGCAGAGATGGAGTAGAGAGCAGACTAGAGACGGAGAAGACGGAAGATCGATCCGGCGAGCCGCCTCCGTTCCCCTTCCTCTCTTCTCTCCGCCTTCAGAAATCTGGTATGGCCACTGCTCCTATTTATACTCCCATCTCCCCCCATCCTAAAAACACGCTTTCCCTCTTCGCAACTGCCCGACTCTCTCTCACTCTCTCTCTCTCTCTCTCAGTTAGTGGGACTGGGGACAGCCCACAATCTCCTGTCATGAGATAGAAAGAGAAAGAGAAGTTGAAAGAGTCAAGGACAGGGATGACGGAATGGGCAGGGACACGGATGGGACGGTAATTTCGTCCGTAGACAAGAAATCGTTCCGTCCAGGACTTTGGACGAAATAACCATCCCGTCTGGGGCCTTGGACGGGGGAGTATAGTATGCGTGTGACAAGTCCACCTGTCCGACGCTCATGCTGCTCCACGTGTCAATTTCTGAGTGGTCTAATGCTGATGCATGCCCTGTTTCGTCCTGGGACGTTGGACGAGATGACAATTTATTGGACGGGACGGTACGTGGATGAAAGAAAATGTGACGGGACGAACCCTACACAGGATGATTTGGATAAAAGTTCAAAAATTGGGACGAACTTCATCTGGACGATCTGGAACTTGACCCATTGGACCCATCCCAGGGAATGGTTATTTAGTCCATTAAATAACCATCCTGTCCACGGGCACGCACTGTAGAAGTAGCACACAGACTGGCTCAGCCAAAATAAATGTTGATATTTTAGCTGTAAAGTTCTAACTTCTATTTTTCTCTCTTTACGTCATCCTCGCCATAACCCCATAACTCTATCACTCTTCATCTTCCTCTTTAAACCGATGTTTTTTAACTTCCCATTTTTATCCCTCTCCAGCGTTTGCCATATCTGTCTATATCTCTCTCTCTACATCTATCCCTCCTCTCTATTCTGGCTCCAGATGTCGCGATTGGCTCTCTCTTGTCAGACGCTTATGAATGCGGGTTCTGCCGCCGACGCCGCATTTTTCTGATTAATTTATCTGCGAATATTCGCATCTTAAAATTTTTCAGGATTACGCATACGACATATCTCTGATACAGCCAAAAGACGATTTTCACTCTCGATATCGCGTAAGTTAATTATGGAAATTAGGAAATAGCCGTCCGGGGAAAAGGGGAGGTGATGACGTGGCATGTTGGAGGCCACCGACAGCGGGCCGCCGAAAAGAGACGTATCCGTATGTTTGTCTTTTCCGACGTCAGACCGGCCCATTAGGGTAGTCATTGAGGCAGCGGGCCCACTAATTATTCTGGTCGATATTGACAAGCCAACGCAGGACGGCGGACTGGGCCTCGGTCGTGAAATATCTTCGCCGTGTCTTCTTCCACATAATCAATGTTTTCGTCTCGTCTTCGCTCTTACTCCATAGCATAGAGAGAGAGAGAGAGAGATCCAGATAAAAGAAAGAAATACAGAGAAAGAGAGAGAGATCAAGGGTCGAAGAGATGGAGAAATGTGTAAACAAGAAGAGAGAGAGATCCAGGTAAAAGAAAGAAATACAGAGAAAGAGAGAGAGAGAGAGAAAGAGAGAGAGATCAAGGGTCGAAGAGATGGAGAGATATGTAAACAAGAAGAGAGAGAGAGATCCAGATAAAAGAAAGAAGTGCAGAGAAAGAGAGAGATATCGAGGGTCGAAGTGATGGAGAGATATGTAAACAAAAGAGAGAGAGATCCAGATAAAAGAAAGAAATACAGAGAAAGAGAGAGAGAGAGAGAGAGAGAGAGAGAGAGAGAGATATCGAATGTCGAAGAGATGGAGAGATATGTAAACAAAAAGAGAGAGAGATCAAGATAAGAGAAAGAAATACAGAGAAAAAGAGAGAGAGATCAAGATAAGAGAAAGAAATACAGAGAAAAAGAGAGAGAGATCAAGGGTCGAAGGGATGGAGAGATATGTAAAGAGAGAGAGAGAGAGATCCGGATAAAAGAAAGAAATACAGAAAAAGAGAGAGGTATCGAGGGTCGAAGCGATGGATAGATACGTAAACATACAGAGAGAGATCCAGATAACAGAAAGAAATACAGAGAAAGAGAGAGATCGAGATATGTAAACATAAAGAGAGAGAGAGATCCAGATAAAAGAAAGAAATACAGAGAAAGAGAGAGATATCGAGGGTCGAAGTGATGGAGAGATATGTAAACAAAAAGAGAGAGATATGCTTGTAGAAGTAGAGAGAGAGTCGTAGTCAAAGCTTTACAGATAGAGAGAGAGAGAGAAAAAGCCGCGGTCAAAGGGTTAGAGAGATGCATATAGAAGTAGAGAGAGGCAGAGAGGGAGAGACATGGTCAAAGGGTTAGAGAGATGCATATAGAAATAGAGAGAGGTAGAGAGGGAGAGACATGGTCAAAGGGTTAGAGAGATGCGGGTTAATAGCACAAAATATCCCAAATTTTTTCATAAATCTGAGATATAACCTAAACCTTTTTTTGGCACGGTATATCCCAAACTCTCTAAGTCGACGCTGACATATCCCGGTGATGACGTGGAATCCATCGTGGTTGCCAGGTGGATTTCCGGCCAGATTTTGACCTGGCGGAATCCACCTTGGCAGCCATGATGGATTCCACGTCATAACGGGATTCCACCTGCCAGGTGTTTTCCAATAAGAGAGAGGCGCATTCTAGAGAGAGAGAGAGAAGGAGAGAGAGAGGCATTCTAGAGAGAGAAAGAGAGGCATTCTAGAGAGAGAGGCATTATAGTGAGAGAAAGAGAGGCATTCTAGAGAGAGAGGCATTATAGTGAGAGAAAGAGAGGCATTCTAGAGAGAGACGTTCTAGTGAGAGAAAGATAGGCATTCAAGAGAGAAAGAGAGGCATTCTAGAGAGAAAGAGAGGTGTTCTAGAGAGAGAGAAAGGGAGAGAGAGGCGTTCTAGAGAGAGAGAAGAGAAGAAGGGAGCGAGCAGTGAAATGAGAGAAAACTCACAGAATGGGACATGAAAGCGCGGTCGGGGTCGTCGACAATGGGCGAGAGCATGCCGTCGTAGTCAAGGAACAAGGCCACTCTTTTCCCCTTGGCTTTCTCCGCGATTTGCTCGAAGGCCGACAATGCAGAAGGGTACTTGAGCTACGAAGAGAATCACCCCCATTAAGACGCGAGAAACGAGAGATTCTTCAAAGATTGAAGAGGATCGAGAGAAGTCACCATCCAAAGATGGTAGGCAGTTTCTGGATCGTCTTGCAGAGAGTCGGTGAAGGCGGCCTTGGAAAGCCTTCTTCTTGGAGGGGACGAAGCGGCCATGGCGTCGAGCCATCCGTTGGATAGAACGTCGTCCAGTAGCCTCGGAGTGACTCACCTGAGAGATATGGGGGGAAGAGCTCCGCTTGGCCGCGGGATGGCAAGTTCGACGGCATGATGATTCTTGGCTTGCTCAAGGGCGCGGGTCGGCGATTACGGGAGTGTGCGTCGGGATCAGATCCATTCGATCCAATCAATCAATTTGGAGTTTGTGATTCCCTTCAATCCTCGTCAGATATTTTATTCTATGAAGAAATCACCGTTCACAGGAGGCAGCAACGTCTGTAATAGAAAGAATCAAGCATCGGTTTACACCGTTGTACTCGGTCTGCAATGCAAACGCGTCACGATGCTTCTGAACGATTGGGAGCTTGACGTCCCTTGCATGATCTGACGACAAATCTAGAATGTGTTCTAATTGAACCCTTGAAAATCCCCAAGCAGAAAATCTCTCCCTCCCCTCTCCCCTCCCTCTCTCTCTCTTGAACCTTTGATAAATCTCACTCTCTTTCTCTCTCTCCCCCCTCTCACTCTCTTTCTCTCTCTCCAATATCTAAGACGATTGTCGATAACCTTCCCCTCTCTCTCTATCTATGTCTCTGTTTCTGCGCCTCCTCTCTCTCCCGCGCGATTCGATTCGGTCGAGTCTCTCTAGAACGCCTCACTCTCCCTTTCTCTCTCTATCTCTCTAGAATGCCTCTATTTCTCTCTCTAGAATGCCTCACTTTCTCTCTATAGAACACCTCTATTTATCTCTCTAGAATGCCTCTCTTTATCTCTCTAGAATGCCTCTCTCTCTCCCTTTCTCTCTCTCTCTCTCTCTCTCTCTCTCTCTCTCTTATCGGAAAACACCTGGCAGGTGGAATCCCCGTTATGACGTGGAATCCATCGTGGCTGCTAGGTGGATTCCGCCAGGTCAAAATCTGGCCGGAAATCCACCTGGCAGCCACGATGGATTCCACGTCATCACCAGGATATGTCGGCGTCGACTTAGAGAGTTTGGGATATACCATGCCAAAAAAAAAGTTTAGGTTATATCTTGGATTTTTGAAATAATTTGGGATATTTCGTGCTATTAACCTGAGAGATGCTTATAGAAGTAGAGAGAGGTAGAGCGGGAGAGACATGGTCAAAGGGTTAGAGAGATGCATATAGAAGTAGAGGGAGGTAGAGAGGGAGAGACATGGTCAAAGGGTTAGAGAGATGTATATAGAAGTAGAGAAAGGAAGAGAGGGAGAGACATGGTCAAAGGGTTAGAGAGATGCATATAGAAGTAGAGAGAGGTGGAGAGGGAAGGACGCGATTGAAGGGATAGAGAGATGCATGTAGAAGTGGCGAGAGGGAGAGAGAGAAGACGTCGAAGAAATAGGGAGACGCATTTAGAAATTTAGAGAGGAAGAGAGAGACGTGGTCGAAGAGTAGAGAAAGGCACATAAAAGTAGAGAGAGAGAGAGACAGAGAGAGAGAGAGAGAGAGAGAGAGAGAGAGGTTTACCTCGAATCCATGTCGTCGTGGCCGTAGAGATAAGATAGCGAAGCAAGAGGAAAAGAGAAAGCAATAGAGAGATAGAGAGAGAGAGACGTTTGTCTCGTGCCCCCCAAGTTGTCTCCAGCGATAGAGAGATCGCGGGAGAGACAAAACGTTGTCCAAGTGGAGAGAAAGAAGCTTATCTCGTTCCCTCCACTCGTATTCGTGGAGACAACGAAGCCAAATGAACGGCGAGAGAGAGAGAGATGCGACTGAAGAGAGATGATTAAGATATCTACTCTCTTCTCTGATGTGGTCTTCATTGCGCAGACGGAACTCAATAGAGAGAAAGAGATGGGTCGATACATTGATAAACGCATCCTGAAGGTATCATTTTATATTCAGATCTGTGGATGTATCGTACATTCTATTGCTAGAGAGTTTTTTCACCAACTTTAGAACTGCGGAATGGAAGCCGGGGAGTGAAAAGAAAAGATAGAGTGAAAGAGAGAGAGAGAGAGACACACACAGACAGAGACAGAGAGACAGAGAGAGAGAGAGAGATTGACCTCAAGATAGATAAAAAGATACTTAAACGATGGAGAGTGGACGGCTCGTGATGAGTGACTGAGTGAGCTCAACGGTGAAGGCTATTTTTTGGGCTAGGGAAGTCGCGTTCATGGGAAAATCGATGGCCAGAGTTCAATTACTATGCAATTATTGGTTTTCAATGTTTACATATGTTAATAATTGTGCAACCTTTAATGCAAGGGTTGTGCTAGATTAAACAACTGGGTAGTTTCTATTGTGTCGGCTCTGTGAAAATCTAGACGGAAATTTTGTGGCCACCATTCATGTTTCTTCTATGTAAAAATATTTTTTTTCTGTTTTTAGATCCTCAATCTTTAGAGCTATACCGAAATTAACATAACATGGTACAAGATTCAACGTTGACTGAAGGAGAACGGAGAGTACCAGAATCCACCATTATTAAACAATAATCATTTAAGAAAGGACTTTGATTTATAAGTTTTTTTGTTGATTTGTGACATGTTGCCTGAAATTATTGTTCTGGACGTTTACTTCTATTTTAAGTTGCCCACCCATTAATGCAAGGGTTGTGCTAGATTAAACAACTGGGTAGTTTTTCTATTGTGTCAGCTCTGTGAAAATGTAGAAGGATATTTTATGGTCGGTCCGTACCATCGGCGGCTTCAATGTCAGTACCCTGATTTAATCACTATCATTATTTAAAATCTTCAATTTTCAGTGCTATGCTGAAAGTCACGTGCCACATACAAGATTCCAACGTTGAAGTTCTCCCAACCCGCCGTATGCATGGATTATGGAGAAAATGCAAAAATAGGGGTTGACCAAAGGAGCACGGCGAAATGCGGGGCTCCAGCATTAATTATTAACAGTCATTTAACAAAGGGCTTTAAATAAAAAAATTATTTTGTTGAGTTGTGATATGTTGGCTCAAATTATAGTTTTCGATGTTTACTTCTAATAATAATTATTAGTTGCGTACCCTATAGTGGTAGAGTTGTGCTAGATGAAACAACTGGGTAGTTTTCTATTGTGTCGGTTCTGTGCAAATCCAGATGGAAATTTTGTGGCCAATCCGTACCACGGGCACCATTCATCCCAGTGCTCTGATGTAGTGTCCAACTTGTAATTTTATAACTTGTAATCTCATTGCATGACCTTCATCAGAACGGATGCATTGCAGAGTGACATGGAGAAGTGAATTATGTTATATACCATAAGACCATCCTATCCTCTGTACATCGTCTTTCTCATTATCCTCGAGTTGATAAGGAAATAACTTTCCTTCTCTGGTATAAAAATTAAACCAGAAAGAATGGATAAAAAATATCTCAAGAAATTCCCTCTATTTTCGTCTCGTATTTCATGGACAAGCAATGTGATATCTTATGCCTAGATAATTTCCTTGATGCACCTTAATGAACTCAAAATTAAGGATGAAATAACAACGTTGTGAAATTAAGTGTAATCAATAATTTATAAACCTATGCTCGTAAATATTCTAGTTAGCTAGTTACAAGTAAGGGTCGTCTACACAAGGAACAGATGTTAGGGAAGGAACTTTCTCAATCGGCTGAATTCGAGAAGATTAGAAGATTTGTGCACATCGTACGACAGTGAATGGATAAAGATAGTGGTTACGATAGAGATTTGAGCAATTTTAAAAGGTTGACGAGTAGCGTGTTAGTAGTAGTGGTGGATCATTGAGTAAGAAGAGAGGATCGAGGTGAATCTATATGGTGGCATGAAACAGTGACGCAAGACGAGAGGAGAATGAATGATAAGAGGCAGTTAATTAGGGTTTTATAAGTTAAGTTTTATGATAGATTAGGATGAAGAGAAAAGACAGGATCATGATGGCGTTGGTGGTAGTGACGTGGTTGGGAGTGGACGCGGTGATGGAGGTAGATGAGTGATGGTAATAGATATAGGTGATGGATGATAATGATGAATGCACTACCTATGTGTGTTAGAGAAAACTCAATGTAAGGCAAGAGGCTAACGTTAGATCCCTATATTTTTCCAGGATCACGGATCTTCTTGATACATATCAACCTTTCCAATTCTTTGGTGAACCTCTCCTAAAACTAGAGATGTCAAGAAACATTTATGGACCTTCAAAACTTCACTTTCATTCAATCTGTCTCTCTAGGAGGAAGTGAACTTAAAGATGTTTCAAAGATCAGGGGCCCAACTTATAGATCCATCCATATGGATGGCTAGATGACAGAAAGACAAAGCTACCCTTAAAATTTCAGCGCCATCTAAGTTATGGATCATCGGACATCAAGCCTATAACTTGGACGATTCCTAGTCGTTGTTTTAATCCAAATATTTCTCTCGTCTTCATCAACATGGTTTTGTCATTTGGTTAGGGTTTTGTCTTGTCCTAGCATTTAATGCGATCATTGGTTGAGTTTCTTCCTCGTCATCTGCGATCAACGGCTCTCATCACGCCACGTGTCATCTAAGGAAAAAGACAAAAATAGAAGAATAATAACATATGATTTAAATATATTATTTAATATCTGGGTTGAAGCTGACGTGGCATTGCGTCAGTGCGAGAAATGCAAGAAACTATCACCTTTTAGTTTATTGGGCCATGTCACCTGCGCAAGGAAAATGTAAAAAAGTAATACCGTTATCATTAAATGTTATTATGACATCGTTAATTGTGATGCCATAATGGTTAGGGTAATGATTAGCTGATACCAATCATTAACAGGGTTAATTATTTGAAGTCTTCAATCATTACCTAAGTCATGGTTTGTTGCCATTTGATGAATCGAAACGACAACATGTCGCATCACAAAAATAAAGGTTTTAAAATATGTTCTAAAATCCATATTTAATAAAGTAAAGGCCAAATATATATATATATATATATATATATATATATATATATATATATATTGACTTTTAAAATCATATCTTTACAAATTTAAATTAAAAAATGTCCAATAAAATTATATTTTGGCTCAAAACATTATATTGTTTCAGAATTTGATGTCACAAAATCCCAAAAATACATAAAAATGAAAAAAATCAGAATATCATTTTTAAAGTAAATTGAATCATTTTAAACTTGATAGCATGTATATATAATTAATTTAATGCAAATAAACATGTAGGCATAGTCAAATTTAGCTAATAAACTGCACATTGTCACAACTTGAGGATGGTTTATACCTGCCTAGATGAAGCTGAAGTAGAAATATCAAATTATATTTCCCATGAACATTCATCTTCATGAAGTTATTCCCATTTAACAGAATAATCTATTATTAGTACCATGGTCCACTTAAATCAAATCACAATCCATTCATCTTTGGAGATGGTTAATGAATCCATTTGATCTATGTAGTTGTTGTTTAAGTCATATAGTACACTACAAAAGATGTTTACTTTTATCTAGATGAAATTAATTGATGTTATATTTATCAATGGATTTATAATCTCTCAAGTTGCTCAACACTTTTATTATATAAGTTGAATATGTATGTATCAAATAAAACTTTATAATGATCACTTTCCGGGAGGTTCATGGATGAATCAATTTTGAATATCATCTTTGGCATCTAGAGACTTTTTCGTTTTAGTCTACTAAATTTTTGCGCTGTGTTTCAAGTTTTAGAAAGAATTTATTTATATTCTTCTTCACCTCTCTAGCTCAGCCTATAAAATTTGAAAGGTAAAGATAGCATCTGTTATGATTATTTTCTTTACAATGGATTTTTCATTCAATAGTGTTTCTGGAGCTTCTGTAATGTTCAAAAACATATGAGGTTTTTTCCTATGCAAGCGGTTTCTCTCAGACCTAGATCCAAGTTGATTATTTTTATGTTTCAAATATACTTCAACGGTTATTGATAACCCATAAACTATTAGATCAACGGTTATTGAAATGATTATATGTGCATGTCATCTGCTTCACTTTGATAGTTTTTTTTTACTATGATTATTCATGAAGTGGTTAGTTCAGACTTTCTTTTTATTCAACCAGTTGAAGCATTTATTAAGGTTTAAATTGTCAATTTTATCGGTAGCATTGGTCTCTACTTTGAAAGCATATTTAGTGTGATTTAAATAGCCAAAATCTGAAGTGCTGACCTATGTCCATGCATTCCATTACATTTATTATAAACCAAATGGACTTATTTTACTCTGTCCTCAAAGTGAAAAAACTTTGAACGTTACATAATTAGTCAATTATGCTGTTGCCTATCGTGATGCCATAATAGCAGTTTTGTAATGATTAGGAAGGCCAATCATTGGTTTCAGCTGTGGATCTGCTGCAATTAATGATTGGCCAGAATATGAATTCTCCAGATTATAATACACGGTTAACTCAAAATAAACCAAAAAAAATCACAAACCCCTTAATTCAAAAAATCCAAAAAATTTATTATGATTTTATTTTCTGACTTAAAAAATTACAAACCTTTAAATTTTGACCCGATATCATAAAGTTCCAAAAAGTAGATCCCATCAATTTTAGCTGATAACATGTATGTAGAACCATTTCAATATAAATAAATTTGATGACTCAAGAAATTATTATGCCAACTCAACATCATTGTAAAAATTTAAATCTGGGTAAGTTCAAATATATTATGATTATGGTTGATCATCAAGAAGAATATACAGCTCTCTAAGGAAGTGCCATTTTGGGATTCCGATGACTTGACTAATTGATTGTCCAATTTAGGGATTAGTGACTTGCCCATTTAGTGAACTTTTCATTTAACGCTCCCCAATTTGGTAGCATCAAGTCTGTGAATTAGAGAACAGAGGCCTCTTTTGGCATTCCAGCCTTCTTTTTAGTTTGATGAATCCAGTATGAGTTAAACAAACATACACACCTTAAAACAGACTTCTTTTCGGATCATTTTGTTGATATTAGCTCCATCTTTATATAGGTCTTCAAATCATCTATTAAATAGCATATTTTGTTAAACTATCACTTTTTAAGGTAATATTCACTTAATTTATATGCCCACTAATTATTATTCAAAATATGCTTAAAATATTATTACATGTAATGTGTTTAATACCTATCTCTAGTATGTTAATTTCAGGGATGAAGTAAAAATTTTAATTAAAGGAGGAGAAGAACAAATAAAAAAGTGGTTTTATGAAGCATTTGAGGCAGCTGCGCTAAGCGCACATCATTGCTCAGGCCAGCTATTGGCAGGTGAGCACATCGCTCAAGCATGCCTGCAAGCTGCGAATAGCAAATGCCCAAATAGCAGTGCCCAACATGCATGATGCACAAACACAAACTAAGCCCAAAGAAGCCCAAAGGATGCCATAGAGGCCCAAGCACAAAGGTAGCCCAAGCAAGTGCGCAAGGGAGATGTCATTTACTTTCATTTATAATATTCTAAGATTTATATAGCTCTCATTTTTTAACTTCTTCTTATATTGTATTATATATGATTGTTTCTGGCAGCTCTGCGTCGGGCTGGGCTGACAAGTTATGAGATGGATTGCACTTGAACGAGTCGTGATCTTAAAACAATAGGAAGATATATTGACCAAGTTTTGAGCCAACCTAGCCCCAAGGCCACGTCAAAATGGGCATCTATGAGTACACTGACATAATCTCAGCCATCCATTCTTCTTAAGGAAGATCAGAAGGTGAGATTTATTGTTTTTCATTATTTTATTTGCTCTTTGCTAGGCCTCTGAATGGCCATTATGGCTGACGTGGAAAGTAGGACCCTTTGATAAACAAATCACAAAAGGAGAAAAGGATGATGATGGGGAGGCTGACATGGCTAGTGGTTTTACCATAGCTAACAGGGGTCTAAAACTACAACTTAGTCATAGCCGTTGGACTCCTTAAAAATATATTGGATGGCCAGGGGACGATTTCTCCATTCTCACCCCTGACCATTGACATTGCCAGCTAAATGACAGATTCTAACAAAAAGGGAGGACCATCAGTCATCCAACAACCCTCAAAGGATTCCCAAGGGTAGGCCAAGAGATCGACGGCCATGGGAGGGCCTTTTTTGTCCATTAAAGGGGGCTTGCAACCCCAATTTCCATTATCTTCATTGCAGAAGGAAAGAGCACCAGCGGAGGTAGAGACGGTTGTGCGATGTGATGCAAAAATTTTGCTCGCACTAAAGGCGTTGTGCGATGCACGCTAAGCGCACATCATTGCTCATGCCAGCTATTGGCAGGTGAGCACATCGCTCAAGCGTGCCTGCAAGCTGCGAATAGCAAATGCCCAAATAGCAATGCCCAACATGCATGATGCACAAACAAAAACTAAGCCCAAAGAAGCCCAAAGGATGCCATAGAAATCACATTTCCATGGATGCGAAAGCGTGTCAATCGATTAACAATCAATCTTTAAAGTGAAATATTGAATGTACCTTGTGGGGAACTTGTCCCACCTTTGACTTTGCGGCTCCGAGATTGTTCTGAAGCCGTTCGTGCGTTCGGCATCTATAAGTATCCATGAGATCACTCGGTGCTTGGATCTCCACGTCTTCTTCTTCAACTCTTCTTCAAAATATTGAAGATTTCCTCACCATGAAGACACTCTTCCTTGGATGAGTGGAGAAGGGAGTGAAGAAAGGGAGGGACTCTCAAATCAGGCTTGCATAGGTGCTTAAAATGAGACCCCTTTCCCTTGTTATATTTCACTTAAGTTTTTCTCAAAAACCCTACAAAGTAAAATATATCTACCAATGCGCTTATGACCTTGTGTGTGTCACCCTCTAGGCCCACATATCATTCTATTTAAGAACTTTATTGGCCCAATAACATTTATTGACCAACCTTATCAATTAAATATATCAGTTTATAGATTAATTAAATAGGGATCGATTTAACCCAATCGACAGGTTACGTTTCCAGCCCGTAGGGTGCCAAGATACACCTCATGCTTTAGAAGGCACTGATTAGTCTCAAATTCTCTCATGGAACCTTTACCGTCATTGGTTACCATATAATACATCATCTGTGCAAGACTCTTGAACGACTTAGGGTATGGTTTATCGTCAAACCCTAATCCGTCATTCGATTAGTACTAACGAGTAATGGGGATTATTAGAGAATGCCTATCTCCAATATCTTCACTACCTTGGCTAGGAAGTTTTCTACATCGTCTTCTTTGAGTCAATCTCCTCTTATACAGAGGGCGGGCGACCCCGTCTTGACCACTCAATCATCTCCATAAGCTTTTTATAAATCCAATCTATAACTTATTTGAATCCCATTATTAGAGGCTGGTAAGTCATAGTTAAAATGTAGTCGTCCACTCACGAGATGTCCTTCGTGTCTCGGGTCAGTGGATCACTTATACAATCGTGACTTGAATCAACCTAATTGACGTTTAGGTATAATACCATTGATGGATTTGTGCAGATCAATTCAGTGAACTCTTTCTCCAAAGATCACCCACTATCTATGCTTAATGTCGCCACACTAATAGCCACAAGATTAGCTGTAATTATCGTATAAGTAGGATCAGCTAGTGTTATTTTATCCATCGAATTGGAATGTTTATAATACATGTTTAAAGATTAGTAATGAATGTATTATGATCTCATCATAATTCACTAAGTCATTGCACATGTTCATGGACTTCATTATAAACATCACATGGAATATTAATGAATGCAAATATTTTATTCAATGAACTTAAATAAATATGGCAGTGTGATTGGCTTGACAGCCACATAATATCCATCAATAAAAATCTCAACGAATTACACTTTTATCTTTGGTGACCTTGGGGGTATGCAATAAGCTTTGCACATACACAATTGTTTAGTCCCGGGTGTTGCGGTCAAGTAACCGTTGCTTAATTAAGGGATCAACTAGGGCAACAGTGGTGAATGCCTGCTTGCGAGTGAGGAACGATGCATTTCTGCTTATCTTGGTCTTCATCGCCTCACAAGCCTTGTACATTGATGTCCGTTGTTCGATGGATATAACATTGTTGACTCGTAACATCCTTCCCTCTATGATACCAGTCAAGACATCATTCAAGTGTCTTGTCACTGCTTTGATGATAACAATGGCCTCATTTTCTAGGGCGCTTTTGATTGTCATGGGACTATAGTAGCCATTCGAAGGGGTTGTAATATACCCCCAAACTCCTTGATCATTGCCCATCCCTCATCGCATAACAATTGTTTCTTTAAAACGTTCAACACAATGATTGTTGTAACATCCCTTTTCTCGACAGCAGCAACTAGCATGGCGAATGTAGAATTCCATCTTGTTGAGCAGTCCACGGGAACATTTCTATTGTCAAGTAGGGCAAATTATTTGCGTACTGCTGCATAGCATTCTTCACAATGTGTTGAACCTTGTACTCTTGTGACTATCTCGTAGAGCTGGAGTATGACATCACCAAGTGTAGATGTACTGAAGTGTGTTGCCTTGTTTTATATCATTCATACAAACCATATCGTCTTCGTCTATAACTACTGACTTTGATGGCACCTCTATCACATGTAGGTAGCTCATCCCAGCCTGGACCATAAGGTTTATTACCTGCGCAACGCAAAGCATGTGTCTACCTACACTGAATTGAGGGTTCACTAACTTCAGATGTTCATCCACAATACTCATCATTTTTTTGTTATTTGATGTGTTGTCTTTGGTGACTGCACACATCTGAGAAATTGCTTCATCAATATAATGGAATGAAGAAAAATCAGGAATACCATAATTAATGAAGTAATACTGACCTTTATCTTCAAGTCAAACTCCTCCAAGATTTCAAGGATGTGTGCACTCATGGTTTCACCATTGTGAGGCCTATTCAATTGATGTATTCTTAAAACACGCTCGCACAACTTCCACTCTGAGTCTACTCAATGCACAGTCACACCTAAGAAAGTAATATTGCCTTTCAAAGTCCAGTGTTAATGACACTCAAGCAACGCCGACCAATCTTCTTTGAATGCTCTTCTTCATATCTTGGTAGAGAGAAATGCTTTTGCCTTGACAGCCCTAACTAATGGGACTGATATTTCTTCTTGGGTAATGTAACGAAGAATTTGTACGAAGTACTTCTTCCTAACAATAACCTATGGCGAATCAAACAAACATATGAACCACAACAGCTCTTCTTTGGTCTTCTTCACTATATGCCCGTTATAATATTTTTTCTTATTATCTCTTGTGTCAAACATGTCTCCTACCGACCTCTCTTGTGTAACTCGACTTGTCTTTGCTTTCAAAGTTTGAAACGTTTTGTGGTGGAACTTTTCGAAATGCCTCCACAATGTGGTGCTGCTTTGATACTTGTTATGGTCTACAATGAGACCACACAAGTTGCATTTGAATTTTTTTCCACCAAAATCTGTGTAGTGCCTTAGCGCATCACATGCATTAAGGCAAGTCTTTTTCTAATTTGTACCTGGGCTATTGTGATATGATTCATCTTCTGCAGACATTTCTGCAGCATTAGGTATATGGAAAGATGTAACAACTTCCATCCTACAATTCATAGGATCATAGTGTGGATGTTTAGCAAGGAAATAAATTCACAAGATCTCGAGCTCATATAGGGATGGTGAACACAAAACTACATTAACAACATCATAACGAGGATATGCATTGAATCTATCCAAGAGGTTGGGACAAATAATCATAATTTGAATGAAATTAGACATTCATATTATTTTTAGGTTAATGAAATCATCGAGCAATTTGGACATAAATATAACAAGCAATTTTAAGTTAAAACTGAAGCAATCAAATGCCGATTCCCAATAATATCAAACAAGCAAAAATGTAGCTGTAAGCATTCATAAAAAGCAAAAAAATTGTATAATAATTAAAAACAATAATATCAAATAACTCACGAGAAGGTGCACCATGGATGGGAGACCATCTCGCCACCGACACCAACGAGTAGCACGAGCCGACGTCTGCAACTCGTTATTCAAGTACTCAGCTGAATGACAAGTCATCAGACAATTTATCTTTCTTTTCGTATTCGGGCAGTTGTAATTTTCTTTTCGAATTACGGACGGGCCTATTCGTGTTTGGGCCTCGTCCTTTAGTTTGTTTCTTTATTTTTTCGTTAAGGGAAGGCCGCTCATCATGAAATGGTCCTTTCCCGTCATTGCTTAATCGGGCATGCCCCTACACTATATAAGGGACAGCATGCCCAAGGAGCCAAGTGGAGTCAATTGAATTTGAAAGGTATTTTCTTTAGTTGGTTCCCGCCCTCCTCCCCATTGGGATTTTATTGTTTCTTAGCATTAGATCGTGGGTGAACATCGCCACGCCCTGCCACGTTGAGATCTCCGTGGAGGAACCATCGCCAACATCGTCCACCGTAGCTACTTGTCTTACCACCTGCATCAAGAACAAGGAGTTCCTAATTTGCTCTCATCCAAGAATTGCCAAGAAAGCCTCTCTTGAGCCGTTCTTGAAGCTCGACCCTCGCTTGCGTCGTGCCGCAACCCGCTGCCATCGCTGGTCGTGCCACCTCCGCCATTCTGCTATTCCCCTCATCGCCCGTGCTCGAGCGCCATCGCGCTTAAATGCCTACGCGCTGCCTTGCCTTCCCCGCCCTGCCAGCCCAAGGTGCCCTGCGCCCCCCATCACTCGCGCCGGGGCGCTGCCGCACTTGAGCGCCACCGCACCCGCGTGCCATCCGCGCATAAAGGCGGCCTTGCCTACGCACCGCCTTGCCTTCCCCGCCCTGCCAGCCCCAGGTGCCCAGTACCCCCCATCACTCGCGCCCGGGCGCTGCCGCGCCTGAGCGCCGCGACGCCAGCGTGCCATTCGTGCATAAAGGCGACCTCTCCTGCGCGCTGCTAGTGCCCACATGCCGCACTCCCTCACATGCATCCTGCTTTTCCCCACACTGCCGGCAACCTGGTGCTGCCGCCCTTGCCCTCGCCTGCACCCGAGCACCAATGTGCCCGCTTGTTGCCCACGTGCAAGCACCGCCTCGCCCGCGCGCCGCTAGTGCAGGCTAGCCGCAGCGCCCCACGCACCGCCGCTTCCCTCGTGTGTTGCCTGCACACCGATGCCGCCGCACACGCGCATCGCCCATGCCCAAGCGCTGCCACACCCACATGCTAACCATGCGCAAGCATTGCCTCGGCCGCACCCCGTCAGCATCAGAGCGTTGCTGCATCAACACGCCGCCATGCCCCACGAGTGCCCAGCCGCCTCACCACAGCTCTCTCAGCGGCCTCATGCCCCGAACACACGTGGCCTGTACCACAGACTACACTGTTTTGGACATCAGGCATAGTCCTTAGGTTCAACCACTTTCCCTTCGTTCGCAGTTCATTTATTTTCTCTAGTGTTGTTGAAATTGTGTTTCCGATTGCGTCCGAGAGTTCAAAATCATCATGTAGGATTTAGCCACCACAATTGTGCGAGAGGTAGGGAATTCTTTTGTGGTGCCACTAGTCCTTATCGAGAAGGATTGGATGTTGTTGGGTAATTAACTTACTCCTCATTGCCATAGACATCTAATTGGTCCAAAGGGGCATTGAGGAGTCTTATTGTTATCAATCAATCTCCAACTTAATTGAGTATCATAATTGTTCGTTGCTGCTGCGTGTATCTCATTGAACTTAACTTCTGTATTTACATTGATATAATACACTTGCACGAATTCTCATCTCCTTGTGTTGTAACACTTGCCGATCGATCACTGCCGTTTTACGTGTTACATTAACCAGACAATCAAGAAAGACCACAATTGGAATGCACAACTGATAATCGTCGAACTTATGATACATACCACTCGCTTTAAGTATTTTGGTCGACGTCTGCGGACAAAAAGAGAAAAATAAATTTTAAATTGATTGTATTGTGTTCATTACCCTCATCAGTTTTACATACCATCAATATAGGCTTGTTACTGTCAATCATCATCATCATAAGGCATCATTATCCACCCTCATAATTTTTATCATCGCCATTAATAAGTATCATCATAAGGCACCATCATCATTGTCGTAATTTTGATAATCATCATCATAACACATTGATAAGTTCAAAAATACGTGTTTATATGTCGTTAATTAAGGGTTTTTCGAACTTAAACAATAATATTTATTTTATCCCTTAGTGTTTAAGTAAGAGGTCGAACCCTAAGGAGGCGATAGGGAAATTCAGTTTTCCTCAAATTTGGGATTAGCACTCTAGGTTTTAACAGATATGATTTTTAAGATTTTAACAGATTTTATGATTAGTTAACAATTCTTGATAAGAATTACTAACTAATCCCCTACTAGATTGTTTAAGTATCCAATGGATCTTAGATTTTTCGGATGTCAGTGTGACAAAAATCAAGATCAACAGTTCTCATTAAGCATGCTTTACTTATTTATTTAACCCAAATACTTAATTCAGCTTGAATAAATTTTTTTTTTGTAGTCAATTAGAAATGATTTAGAGGCAAAAATGGATCCCAAGTGTTATTACCAATATTTTTATAAAGGTTGATCCAAATTCCTTATGGACTGGAAACCCTAGGGTAATATTTTCTAGTGTTTTGCATTTTTATTTGATTTATTTCTCATGGATTTAGGATGTTAAGAATTTTTTTATTATATTTTTATTATATCCTGATTAATTCAAAATGGCAAATATATCCTCAATTAGCAAATCGTGAGTACGAATTGCTAATTTGAGCAATCAAAGACTAAAAAAACGTGAATTAACGGTCAAATATCATTCGAATATGGTCAATTGAAACTCAAATGAAACTAATTAAATTGAAATCAATGCTAATTTCAAAACTAAGAGGATTAAAATCAGAATCTAAGAGAAAACAGAGAACATGAATGGAACCATAAATTGAAGAAATTAAGTGTGAAATAAAGGGTAAAATCAAAGCAAAAATAACCTAGAAGTATCAGGGATACGCGCAGAATTAGTCCGGGCTGATTCCACAGATTTTACCTTGAATTTGGGGAAGAAATACGACGGCGGATCTGCAAAATTCCTGTCAAAATTAAGCTCCAAATCTCCCCTGGCTGATTCTTGAGTCTTTGAGGAGGTTAGGTTGTCTTTCCTCAAGCTTAAAATCAAGAAAAGATCTGAAATTTTCATTTTTCCTTTTATTGCCACGCAATCGGAAGAACTTGTTCTTTCAATTACGTTACTTTTCTCGTGTTAATCGCTTTGTATGGAGGGTGCAGAGGGCTTCGGATTGGGCCACGTTGTGATGTGAAGGTCCAGCATGGTGGGCACGACAGATCGTGTGTATGAATACAATTATGTTTAGATCTCTCTTCCGATTGGTCAACGACGCGCCGCACAGAATTGAGTTAAGTCGATTGGGATTGGTCCACGTCGCGCCGCGTGTGCTGTGCACCATGCTGCGCGTGGTGCGCGACACGCACGACCGTGCATGCGTGCGTGTCATGCACCGAATCCCAATCGCGTCTTCGGATTCGTTGACGCTCTCCTCGGTGCATTTCCTTGCGCACTTAACTCCCTTTTAGCGATTAAACTGGACCAATAAGGGCCAGTTTCAATAAAAAATGTTTTCATTAACAAAAAATTTAAAATAAATTCTAAAAAAACGTTTATTAATGCCTTAAATTGATTTTATTAGTTTCTAAATTTTGTTTTATTTGTTTCTTTTCATTTTATTTATAGAAATAGGTCAATTAAACATTTAATTTATTTTAAAATTCATTTTAAAAATGTTTAAAATGTATAGATTGACCTAATTATTTATCCAATGTGTCCTTTGACTTAAAATTTAAGAAAATACTTCTTTTGACCAAGAATCATGAGAACATGCATCAAAAATTAATATTTTTAAGTAGTAAAATCCTAAAAAATATGATGAAATTAGCACTTTATTAGCTCTTATTTTCATGTTATCCTATATCATCATAAGCAAAGGGATCATCATCATAATTTTTATCATCATCATAAGGCATCACCATCATAATTTTTATCATCATCATAAGGCATCACCATCATAACTTTTATCATCATCATAATAAGGCATCATCAAAAGCACCATCAAAAAGCATCATCAGCTGATGATAGATCATTATCAGTAGGCATAATTATCCACCCTCATAATTTTTATGGCCACCATCATTAAGCATCATCATCATCACAACTTGTATAATCATCATCATAACGCATCATCATAAGCATCATTTTAAGGCATCAATAAGCATCATCATTTTTTATCATCATCATCATCATAATTTTTGGCGTCATCATCATAAGACATCATCAGAAGGCATCAATAAGCATCATCATAAGGCATCAATAAGCATCATCATAAGGCATATTCATTATCATAATTTTTATCATCATCATCATTAAAATTATGAGGGAGGTGTGAGCATCATCAGAAACCATGAGAGGGCAGAATTAATCCGAGGAAGATTCAGTGGAGCATATAGATAGATAGAGAGATCAATAGATAGATGGATAGATTACTGAGATAGATAGACTGAGAAAGAAGAGAGGGGACACATGGATAAACTGACATATTGAGAGCGAGAGAGTTACATACGTAAGAGAGAGGAGAGGAGATATCTGAAGAACCAAGATAGATTAGATAGATGGATAGAGATAGCAAAGAGAGATATATAGAGATATGAGAGAGGGGAGAATTAATCTGAGGAAGATTCAATGGAGCATATAGCTAGATAGAGAGATCAATAGATAAATGGATAGATTACAGAGATAGCTAGAATGAGAAATAAGAGAGGGGACACATGGATAAAATGATAGATTGAGATAGAGTTACATAAGTAAGAGAGAGGAGAGGAGATATCTGAAGAACCCACTAATTCAAAATGCTGAATATTGCAAAAGGCGTCCTCAAGGAAGAATCAAGATAGATAGATAGATAGATAAATATACATACAATGAGAGAGCAAGAATCAAGATAGAAGATAGATAGATAAGTACCTTGGGCTTGGGACTTGGGAGCGTCTTCTTCACGGAGAGCAGAATAAAATGACAGAGAGTGAGGGGAAGAAGGGAGGGAAAGCAGAAGAAAATGGCAGAGAGCGAGAGAGACAGGAAGAGGGGAGAGAAAATGACAGAGAACGAGATAGAGAGAGAGAGAGTAAGAGGGGAGGGAAAGCAAAGGTGAGCGACAGAGAGCCAGAGAGAGAGAGAGAGAGGAAGAGGGGGGAGAAAAAATGGCTCATTTGATCTACAGAACATTTGCACATTCACACTGCACAGAGGTCTGTTCAGTGTGCGGTGCGTTGTGCTAATATTATGTGCAAAGTCTGGTGCAAAAATTGCATCGCACCGCACAATCGCACAAAAAATTTTTGATCGCACGTTTGGACCGTTTCTAAGCAGAGGCCCCTTTCAGAGCATGGAGTGATCGTTCAGAGTTGTGACAGCTCCACCACTGTAGAACCAACTTGGGGAGGTTGCAGGTAAGGCCTAGTAAGAGAACAATCTGCACCAGCATAGAGGAAAAGAAAGGAAGAAACTGCACACTAAGGGAAAAGCGGAGGTGATCGCTATCCCAGTCCCATTTATTGATTCAGCGCACATTCATTAGGTTTCTAGCTTGGTGTGAATGAATACCAGTCCATCAACATAGTAGAATTGGTATATTTCAGCATGATTCGCGTAAAGTTTCGATTTCGTCTTGTTTGTGTGTAGCGGCATTTGGTTGTCCACCTACAAGGTGTCTACAGAAGCACCTTACTTTCTTCAATTTTCATTATTATGAAATACTAAAAAAATATCTCCTAAATGTATTTGCCTACATAACTCATATTTGTATACTTTTAAGATAATCATAATTACGCATTCCAAAAATACCTACTAGAAATCTTCTTAATTCTCCTACATCTTCATAATTTTTCTCTCCCTAATATCTATTTAACTGAACTACTTAAAAAAATCTAACCACTTAACTCACTTCTAAGATAGGTAAACTCTGTTCTCATATATATCTTTTTTAATCTTAAGCTCTTAGCACACGTATGTATGCAGCAATTGCTCTTTTCCATTGATCTATAACTCAACTAATAATCTCTTCTTTCCCCTATCATAAGTATTACTCTTTTCTCCTTCATTCTTCTTACCCCGTGTTAACATAAATACTCTTATTAATTAACTTCTTACATATTATTGAAGAAAATATTATTCACTATATAACTAAAACTTAATATCCATCAGTATTATATTTATGTCCTCTCTTATATGTAACTTATTATTGCTTAAATGAATAACCTTCCTATCTTCTATTAAGAATAATATATTATTATTCTGAATATCTTACCGATCTTATAAACCCCTCCGACTACCTACCTTAGAATCATCCTGATGGAGCATGCCAGCCAGCACCACTAGAGACATCTTCGGAGCCACCATCGCCGTCATCTACAGCTTTGCCAGCTCACATTCGGCCCAACCGGCACGCCAAGGCAAAGTTGAAATACCTGTGTTCGAATACCATGGGCAAAGCACGTCCGCATATCTAGCCGTTTTGATTTTCGTCGGCATGTGCTTCTTATGTTCAGTATTTCATTGCATTCATGTGTTCGTGTTCATCGCCTCCGTGTTTGTCGTGTCAGGTCTGTATCATCCTCAGTTGTGTTGTTTCATGTTGTCATGTTTGTGTCCTCAAACACGTGTCAAAAACATATTTTAATTTTGTATTAAGGGAGGTTCTATGTATAAGAACTGCCCCCTACCCTTTGTAACGGCACTAGTGCCATTACTAATGGCTCCCCTGCCCTTAGTAAGGGCCATCGTGCCCCTTTATAAGGAGCAAGATGGAGCCCTAGCCAACTTAGACCAGGAGTTATCATTTTGAAGTTTTGTTCATTTTCTCTTGGTCTCACAAGAGGAGGAAAAGGGAGAAGGAGAAGAGGGAGAGGAAGAGAGGGGAAGGAAAAAGGAAGAAGAGGGAAGGAACAGGAGGGTTGAAGCCTCCTCCTACATCGCCTACCCGCTGGAACGTACAGCCCCTGCTTGGCAGATCACCGCACCTCCTACTGTGCCAGTCCCACATCGAGCACTACCGTGATACATGAACGATACAGTCGCTTAGGATATGCGACTTGCTGTTGGCACCCCTTCAACTAGTGGCCCCTCCCAACATACAAGGTCTCGACCGAATCGTCGGACTGAGCTCGCAACGTTGGGCGTCCCTTGCTAGGTCGACTTGTACCGCTGAATCGGTGGGGGCACACCGTTGGGTACTTGTACCGCTCCTATGGCCGGTAACGTGACCTCATAGGCACCTGACATCATGTGCGACGAACCCTGCATCCCGCTCGTGTCGTGAACCCAAACCTAGTCCACACAACCTGTACCACCCTAGTGACTGGTCAACGCAGCCTTGCATGCGCCGACTCCACGTGCGGCGAACGGCCCGCAGCCCACCCATGCAAAGTATGCATTGCTAGCCCCGCGCAACCTGTTCGTACTATGTCCGGTCATGCGATCTGTATGTATCACTAGCCAGACGCATTGCAATTTTGATCGTGCTATGCCACCTGGTTGCTGCCCTAGTGTCGTCCTACTGGTGACGCTGCCCCGTCCATGCTTACTGTGTCAGTGTGGCAGATCGTCATCCCAAAGACACCATGCACCACCCAACCAACTGCCTTGCCATGGCCCGACGCCCACCGCCACCGTTGTACAACGCCAGGTGATTGCTCAATCATTCCACTACGCCGTAGCCGTAAACTACTACCTCAAAATCACGACAATCAACAAATTCACCGAGCTGCTGCCACCACGCCCCACCCAGGCACACCCCGCGTACCACCGTGCTCCAATTCGGTTACCCTTACCACCGCTCGTGCTCCCCTCACCTCAGCTCTCCGGTATCCTGCTCTTGCGCCACAACACCGCCTCTTGTCGAGCCAAGTCGTGTTCGTCAACGGCACGCCTTCGCCTACCTGCCTGCACTAGCCTGTGCCCAACAAAGACATCAATGACAAGCGACACCGCCAAAGAGGTATGTCGTTCCCCTTGCTTGTTAGTTAAATTACGTCTTTTAGTATATTTTTGGCTGCACTCCACCACGCTCGGGTTAGAATTAGGTGAGAGTTTATAACGAGAAGACTACGTCACAAGTGAATTCTTAGGTATGGTCGAGCCCGTCTGTTACATGCGACCATCAATGGAATTATTCCGTTCGGTGTTGTAGCCGCTGCCATTGCTCTAACAAGGGTCATAAGGTCACCGTCACTGTCACAGGTTGCCCACCCCAGAGCTCAGAGCTTGGCAAATCCCCACGAGATGGGGCCTGCACGTACCTCCGCGTAGGGTTCATCTCATCATGTAGCTTCACATCCTTAGGAATTTACTGGTCGGACGACGTCACTAATGACGTTTGGCATCATCTTGGTATTAGAGCATTGTTTTGATACCCCACCAGACGACGTCCTCGACGACGTCCGACATCACATCCTTTATTCCAAAACTATAAATCTAATTCATAACCATACTTGCTAAGAGTCTTGAATATCAATAAAAAAATATTAATCATAAGAGGTAATATAGTGATGTTATCTCATCACTAACTCAACTCTCCTTTTTACTATATGCCTCAATCAATACTTCGTAGTTATTAATACATATAATCCTTATTCTCATTAATTATAACTCAACAATTAAATTCACCTCTAAAGGCCAGTCCATGTAGAGACAACCTTGTTACAACTATACATTTGAGTGAGTTTTCTATAATTTGCAAATTTATATCATTTAGGGCAATTAAAATTACAAGAACTGTAAATTTACAATTTATTTTACCTGTATCACCTATCAAAAAAGAATCCAGTACATCTTCTCTTGGTTACAAATATCTGAAAAGGTCGAACTAGCCCCCATGTTTATATTTCCTTCAAAGGATCAATCTTTCCTTGTGTTTATTTAGTTGTTGAATCTTATTTATGACAGATCAATTTGTGATATTATGAATCCTCATTTTTATGGAATCAAAACAATCTCTCGATTGATCAGAAGATCCATTCAATTTGCAAGAATCTGTTACTTGAACAATAATAGTTGATTTGCAATCATACCGAATCGTTTACGATAAATTATGTACCTTCCTAAAAATTTGATCAATGTTTACCAACCACACATTGTCTAACAATAAATAATTATCTATAAATATGCTCCTCAAATAATCTGATTCATGCGGATTCTTCCCCCAACTATTGAAGAGATCTTGATGGCGAGGACGCCAACATCTCATCGACAAACGCGTCACCACGGTCAACCATTGTCAACACGCATGCTTTGGACCACGGTCAACCGGAGTCAACCGAAGTCAACCCGCCACGGTCAACCGCCGTCAACCCTAAAGCTGACACGCCACAACGGCCAACTTGCACGTCTCCACCCGCGCACGCCTCTACGCGCGTCATGACACGACGCCAAAGGCAGATTCACAACTGCCCTTTGGCGTGACACGGCGCACGTCTTTATTTTCTCGTCTTTACTTTCTCGTCAATTTCTCTTTCCTCCAAGGCCTATATAAAGGCCATTGTTTTCAAGAAACTTTTAGGCAGTCATAATTTCAAGAATTGAGTTTCAGTTTAACTCTTCTTGGAGGACTGCCCAGCCTCCCCTACCCCTCCTAACCCTAGCCGTCGTCGCTGCCGCCGTCGCTGCCACCGCCGTCGCTGCCAGTGACATCGGCCTTCCACCCTCTCTCCTTTCTCTCTCTCTCCCAAGGCCGCCCAGCCCAGGTAGCCCCGCTAGGGCCACCCAAGCCGCCCCAGCCAAGGCCGCCCAGGCAGCCCGCTAGGCGCCGCCACCATCCCAGGCAGCGCCCAAGTAGCTGCCCAGGCCAACCCCATCCAAGACCGGCTCAGGGCCGCCCAGGCAGCCCTGCCAGGGCCGCCTTGGCCGTCCAGCCAGGGTCGCCCAGGGCCGCCCCTGGTCGCCCGCGCCGATCGCTTGTCCGCGCCGCACACAGCCGCCCGCCATGTCACACACCAACCACCAACGTCGTCAAGGCCGTCCAACGGTTCATCGTCGATGCCATCGACGCTTCGAGCCGCGCGCGCTATGTGCGCTCTACGTGCGCTCCGCCGCACTCCGCGCACGCACCGGCGCTCCGCATGCTCCGCACGCTCAGCACCCACGCGTGCTGCTCCGTGCGCTCTGTGCACTCCGCGCACCATACGCGCGCGGGTATTCGCCCACGCCTGACTCTGCGACAACATCATCTAGTCTCAACCAGGGCCATTCAACACCCGGAGCGCCCAGGATCGTCCCGTCCAGTGGGCCGCTCAACGCCCGGATTTTCCCAGCCTCATCACGATCAGAATTTCCCGCATCCTCTTCACGCACTACCGTGCCGAGGTACGCCTGAACTCTTTGGTGTCATAGTGTTCTTCGTTCAGTGTTTTCTCGAGAAGTTTCCACCGCCGTCAGAATTAGATTTGGATTGGGATTTTCTACTTCTTCTCCCTCTTTCTTGAGTGTTTCCTCACGACGTGAATTCGGGTATTGATTTCGGTGCTTAGGCATCGTCGCGGTGGGGGAAGACAGTACTCCCCCCCTCAATAAGGGTCGGAGCTGCACCACCAGATTTTCATCGGTTTTAAAGTCCGAAATCGATCGTGTGAATTTCTGTGGATTGTTTTATCCCTCCCTACAAACCCGTCTATCACCCTTTACCCGTCGTCAACCCATCCGTCTCCTTAGTCGTCCTATTCCATACTCATCCTACGTCAGATCTTGATGGATTTTCCACTTTATTTTGAACAAATAATTCACTCATTACCTTTATCTGTAAACTCAATGGCTGCTTTAGATAAATCGATTTATGGTCCCTCTGGACATGCATGAATGAAGTAATGGGTCATTTCTACAAGCCTAAAGCCAAAAAAATTGGTTAGAAAAATGTCCATTTGGCAAGTTTGTTATTACAAACAGTTACTATGAAGGATTGGACTAAAAACATATACAATACTCAAATTTTTAATGTACATGGTACATAGTTTGTTCTCATCCTTCAAAAACTGTGTATAATAAGAGTGTCATGACAAAAGGATCACACAAAGGTGATCTCATGGCTATTGAGAAGGAATGAAGTCAGATGGTTTCTACGGCAGAATTGCCATTGGACTTTAACAAATAATTATTCACTTTTTTATTCACTCGTGATCATGCCTGGTAGACCCTAACATGATATTTAACTCATGATTTGGCATAGTCTAACTAATTAGCATATTAATCGATGAAAATTTTCTTGACAACCTCTAGATCCTAAGATTGAAAGAAGGTGAGCAGGCGCAAGTTTGCTTACGATGAATCATTTTCTTAAAGAAACAAAGTCAAAGGCATGAATTTATGAATAGAACCAACTTTAGGAGCTAGGTAAAAGTTTGGGAGTGATGAAGTTTCATATGAATATTCACAATGGTTATGAATATTCAGATTCAAGTACAATGTCACAAAGGCATTTTATGTTAAAAAAACATAACATTGCCACTCCATAGCATCTTTGCTTTGTTCTCAATCGTAACTCGCATCTCAGTTCTTTATTCACTTCTGTCCTTGAACTCATTTTCCCTATCAATGAAGATAAATATTTAGATGTCAGTAAAAAGTCACAAAAGTTCTTAAGGAATAAAAAAGAGGCTCTGATGTTGTGATGAAACGGTTGGACTTTAGTAGAAGATTTTTATGAAGTCATCGATTCTCCTAAAAAACAATGTTATTTTTTTCAGCCTAGTTTGAATAAGTTAAATAAAAAAATTCTGAAATGTTTCTCTAGTTTTAAGAGCCTCTAAAACATGAGATAAGGGTTTTTGAAGATTTCAAAAGAAAAAATACGTTGGGTAAATAAAATTGTCGTACTTATAAAATGAATAAATAAAGAACTTGATAAAATAATAAACCCAAGATCTGAACAATACTATGCCATTTATGGATCAAGATCCCAATGAATCAATCTCGTTGGGAGGCAATGAGAACCAGATAAAATCTTATATCGAAACAACTTCTGGTATCAGTGGGGGGGATCGGTAAATTTTGGAAAAATAACATTATTGCCATGTGCACTTGGTAATGAATAGTCTTTTCCAAAAGAAGTGTCTTTTTTATCAAAATATATTTATAATGACTCTTTAACCATTTTGTCCATTCATTCATTTAGGAATTCTCAAATTTCTAATGTTTTGGTTTGTACTCTGTAGTGTTCACCCAACCGATATCCGATATCCGGGAAAAAAGGGGATGGTGCCGGATATCGGATATCGGATATCGGATATTGGTCGATATCCGTCTATAAGGGATTAGACCGATATCGGTATCGGATACCGAAGGTGGAGGGACGAGGCGGCTACCGGATGCCAGATATCAGTTTTCGATATCAGGATGTCGGAGACGGATACTGGATGCTGAATATCGGTTTTCGATATGCAGATATCAGAACCGGTATCAACACTAAAAAATTTAATTTTCATATCAATGTATGACTTACGTACATTTGCATTTGATGATTTCAATCTAATTTTCAATCTTAGTTAATATTTAGAGTGCAAAATTATTATTTTTTTCCATATGGGATAACAGGATTTGGGTTTGGTGTTAAACTCAGAATCTCGTTATCCCACATGGAAGAAATTAGAAATCGTTTTTGGTATATATTAAATGAATCCGTTAATATATTAAATGATAAAATTATGTTTTATTCTACTCTCGCTATATTTATTGGTCATTATATTTGTTCATTATTTAATTTAATATCACAACGTCCAATAAATAGAAGTGAAAAATACAATTTTCTTCCATATGCGATTAAAGGGATTCGGAGTTTAACAGCAAACCCGAATCCTGTTATTCCATATGGAAAAATTTGATAATATTTGGCTGTATATATTAAATGAGATGTAAAATCAAACAGAAAGCTCTCATACTACTCTCGTCCCCACGATAAACCGCTCTAATCGCTCTATAATTACTATTTAAAAATATTTTAAAGTATCCTATTGATGTGGATATCGAAAACCGATATCTGACTTCGTCATCCTCCCCTCTGAGATGGAGATGGATGGTGACATCAAGATGGATATCGGTATCGGATATCGATAAAAACAGATACCAGAAATTCCCTTTCTGGTATCTGATACAGCATCCGTCCCGATACTGGCATCCGGTACCGGTATGGGGATGGGTGAACACTAGTACTCTGAGAGTCATCATGTCCCATTAAAATCCTTTGTTGTATATTTAAGAAAAATATGGATCATGTGATTTTATTTTGGATCTTAGTCCTTGGCGGGCTCTTTATTGATATTGAAAATTGGATCCCTCTATAAATGGAAAAAATGTGAGATTACCTGCCGGCTCAATTAGTATGAAGTAGTTGATTCTAATTGAAAAGACCAACTTCAGTGTTTGAAAAAAAGAAGAATGTAAGATCGCTTGATTAGTCCTGAAAAGATGACATCTGGCCATTCATATTGTAATCATTACCCTTCATTCTCTCATATTCTAGTAGTCTCAACACAATATTTGTCTATGGTGAGGGGCGAGTTTACAAGATGAAAATTTTACCTTTGTGGGAGAAAGAGTTTTGTGTTGTTGGTTATGAAATATATTGAAATTTCTGATTGTGACTAAAGGACAAAAGAAAGAGACAAAAACAAAAGTATCAATATCAGAAACTTGGGATGACACTATATTTGATCAAGGAATTTTTGGGTTCTATGCATTGGTTCATCCATGGAAAACATGATTCCATGAAGCGTAAGCATGTTAATTGATTCATAATCGATCTTTAAAATCAATATATCAAATGTACCTTTTGGGGAATTTTTTCCACCCTTGACCTGCTCTCGTTGAGATCATTCTATAGCTGTTCATATGCCCAGTCTCTAGAAGTATCCACCCGATCACTTGGCGCTTGGATCTTCACTTCTTCTTCTTCAACTCTCCAGAAAATCTTAAAGAGCTTCTCACCATGAAAACAATCTCCTTGGTTGAGTGGAGAAGAGAGTAGAGTGGAGAAAGAGAGGGCTCTCAAATATGGTTGGCTTGGGTGCATGAAATGAGTGCCCCTTCCCTATTTATATTTTACTTAAGTTTGTTCTAAAAAACCCATAGAGTAAAATATATTCACCAACGCCCTTATGATGTTATGCGTGTGACCCTCTATGCCCATGTAATATTATAGTTAATAAATTTGGTGACCTAATAACAATTATTGGCCAACCTTATTTTTTAACTATATGGACATAGATTAATTAACTAAGGGCCAATTTAACCCAATCGATAGGTTAAGTTAACCCAATTGATAGGGTCAATCTCTCCGATGGTCACCTCTTCTATAGGATGAGGCTATGTGTAGCCTGCACCTCGTTGTGGGATTTTCTTATCTGGGAGACGCACGCGGGTGGTCTGAGCGGACACTTCGGTGTCAACAAGACCATCTTATATTTTGAGCTCCAATTTTACTAGCTGTCCTTGAAGAGGGACGTGGCGAAGATCATCTCACTTTGCTTAACCTGCTCCAAGGCTAAGATGACCAAGCAGAATGTGGGGCTTTATACCCTATTACCTGTGTCAACACGCCCGTGGGGTGATGTTAGCATTGATTTTGTACTAGGATTACCGAGGACCGCCCGGCGTTACGACTCCATGGTAGTCATCGACAGATTCTCCAAGATGGCTCATTTTATACCGTGTTTGAAGACGTCCGATGCCTCACGAGTAGTGAGCCTGTTCTTCGACGAGATTGTCCATCTGCATGGAGTACTGCAGTCAATTGTGTCGGATTGCGACGTACGCTTCACTAGTTATTTTTGGAAGACCTTATGGGTCCTCTTGGGAACGAAACTCAAATTCTTGACAGCCCACCATCCGCAGACGGACGGACAGTCAGAGGTCGTGAATCGGAGTTTGGGAAATCTGCTTCGCTCCATCGTGGGTGAAAACCTCACCACCTGGGATTGTATCCTTCCTCGCGCATAGTTTGCCTTCATGATGGTGCAGCCCCGGACATGCCGTCGGAGTCGTCACCGTTGTCCCTGACAGCACCCGCTCCAGCACCGGTTACATCTTTAGAGATGTCACCGCCGCCTTCGACAGCGCCGGCCGTCTGCGTTCAGCCCACTCGGCAAGCCAAGGCGTCGGTACGCACGCCTGGATTCAAGTATTCCGGGTAATGGACACCGTGTTGCTATCTTTATGTTTTTCCGTCACTTGTCCTTTTTTTTTTCTTCGTTGTTTTGTTTCCCGTCAGTCGTCATTTTAAACTCGTCAGGTCCACGTGTAAGGCGAGGGCACAACCCCTGGTTCCCCTCTGACTTACCTCTCTTCAGTCACTTCCCCTTTGTTGTTCTTTCCCCTAGGTCCTAAGTCATAGAGTTTCACTTTGTGATTTAGTCCTGGGTTTCTTGTCTTTTTGGTGTAAGCAGGTCACCCCTCTTCCCCCCATATAAGGGAAGAGGGATGCCCTAAACCAGGATCGACGTTGTTATTTTGAAGAAGGATTATTCCCCTTGTTGGGTTTTGAGGTTTTTCTGTGCGTTCGCTCCTAGAGTTCTAGGGCTACCCCTGGAAGAAGAAGGCTGTCGGGAAGGAGGAAAGAGGCTGAAGCGAGAGCAGCGGAGGAAGGTCGCCACCCGATTCGGTGCCCTGGGCTCTCGCCGGGCCCGCATCAGCGTCGCACGTGTCGACTAACGCCCGCGCGCGCCAGTGCAGGTTCCCGCGCCGCACCCGTGGTCGCGCCGCTAAGGCACGCCGCACCACTGCTTGCGGTCCGCGTCGTTGCCGGACGCCCCGCACTCACAGCTGGTGCCCAAGTGCCCCGACTCCCAAGCCTTTTCGACCCGACTGCAGGGCCCCCCCGAACTCCACCCGACGCCCCTGCGTACTCCACCTGTTCACGGTCTCCTTCTAGCCAGACCGCGCTCGTCGTGACCTGGCCTTCTGTGATCACCGGCCTGTCTTCACCCCTGCTTGTCGATACTGTCCCGGTGCCGAATGCAGGTCTCTGACCGGTGCGTTACCTTCCCCCCGGTGCACCTGCGTGGCTCAGGCTGTCGTGCCGTGCTCCTATAGAGTTGCACCGCGCGGACGCCCCGTCGCCAGCAGGTCGCGCTCAGCGCAGCGCGACCCCATAGTTCACGGCGGTGGGCGCCAAGCTCACCTCTCTCAGTGCCGAGCGGCCCCGTGAGCCGCTTCCCCTTCGCAACACGCTCGTTTGCCGTGCCTCGCGGCCCCGTTCCTCTATGTGTCTACGTCGAGTCGCACACGTCCGCCACGCCACGCCGGCGTCTACGCAGTGCCTAGCGCCCTCGCCACGCCCGGCGCCCGTGCCGTGCGCAGCGCCCACACTACCCTGCCCCTTGGTGTTGGCCCCTCCTCCACGACGCAGCGCTGCCATTACAAATCTCAGCCGTGCCCGAGTGCATTTTCCCGTTGCGCTGTCCGCCGCCCCGGGACGCACCAGTATCAGCTGGACGACGTCAACGGTCCCCGCGCCACCCAAGAGTTCGCAGACGCCGTCGATCGGACATTTGGTACGCCGTTCCCTCCTCTGTCCTGTCCCTTATTTTCTACAGTGTGTTTTCGATTGCCTCCACCGCGCTCGGGTTAGGCATAGGTGAGCTAGACAGGATGAGTGAAAACTTACGTCTTATTGAGCGTCTTACCCAGTTCTTGTACGAGTCGGTTCGCCTGTCAAGTGCGGGTAACCTCCGGCGGGAGGCTCCCGTCCGGCGACCTAGCAACCTCGTCCCTCTGGACGAGGGTCGGAAGGTCCCCTCCCGTCTCCGGGCGACCCTGTCGATCCCGGTCGTCGGTCACTTTGTGTTCCTCGGCAGCTGCGCGTACTACACCCCCTACCCGATCATCGTCATTCTAGCTCGTCTTTGTAGGACTCCCGTGCCCGATGGATTCTGGCTTTTCGTCGCCCACCGGCACGCCATCGCCACCGAGTACGAACCCTCGGTGATGGCAGGACTTCGTCTCGGACGTTGTCCTGCATTACTTCAACTCCTCCGTGAACCGCACCACCGGTTGCACTCCATTCGAGATCGTATATGGCCAGGTACCTCGTAAACCCTTAGATCTCATTCCGATAGAACTCTAGAGCATTCGAAGATGGCATTGCAGTTGCACGGCATATTAGGGACATGAATCATGACATTCATAATCGCATCGTCATGCAACACGAGAAATAAAAAGTTGCGGCTGATGTTGGCCGTAGGTCAGTTAGCTACAGTGAGGGTGATCTAGTCTTGGTCAGGTTGAGGCCCGAGAGATATTCTCCCGGGTTTGCTACGAAGCTTCACGCTCTTAGTGTCGGGCCTTTCCCGATAGTCTGTGTGATTGGCGAGAATGCCTACATCGTGGGTATCCCGTCTAAATCAGGGATCAGTCCTACCTTCAATGTTAGCGATCTGGTCCGATACCATCCTATGCCACCCATTGTTGAGCCTCACAGCCCCTCGAGCCTTCGTAGTAATGTGAGCGAGCGTTCCCATCCACTCCCTCTCGTCTTGTGCCCAAAGAGGCATGAGCATGTCGAGTCGGTACTGGAGGAAGTAATTAATGCTGTAGGGGAATGAGTGGACCCAAAGTTTCTTGTGCATTGGCAAGGTTGCCCGCTGTCTGACGATGCACGGAATTCAAAGGCTGATCTTCTTCGACTTCGGCCATAGCTCGTCTAATCGCTTGACGACATCGCTAGCCCTCACTCATCGGGGTTGAGTTCTTCCCACCCCGGGAGGATGATGGAGTACCATGCCATCGAACGTGCCCTGACTCATCATCAACCTCATCACGAAGCCCGAGCCGATGTGAAGAATCTGAGCTTTCACTACCAGGTTTGAAAACCACGTCCGTGTCGTGGTGTTTTCTTCTGTTCGTGCCATTTTACTATCTTATGAGGGCCCCTCACGGTTTTACGGGGTTTTTTTTTACGTCGTTATTTTATTTCATCATCACAGACTACAGGGGAGACCACACCTGCGTGTGTACCACCTCCCCCTCATGGAGTTGTGTCATTTGTTCACTATGTTTTGTCACACCTTTGAGGGAGGGAGAAGCCATGCAGGACTTCTTCCCCCGCTTAAGGTCCCTTTGGAGGCGGAGGAAGCCCACTAAGCTTCTTTCCCCCCCAAAAGAGCTACCATTAGGGCACTTTGACCCCCCCCCCTCTTCTCTCTTTTCACTATAAAGAGGAGGGGGAGACCATCGTTTGCACCGGACCTGTTTTGATCATGAAAGAACATACCAGTGAGTTCTTTTTGGGTTTCTTCTAGGGTTCACGACCGTTGTTCTCCTTCTTCCCCTCCCTCCCTTACTCTCTCTTCCCACATCCTCTCCTTCCCCTCCGTCCACCACTTCCTCTCTTATTTTCCATCGTCTGCCAAATAATCTCCCTTTAAGACCCCATCTTGCACCAGTTTCAGCCGTCACCTACTTCCCTCTCCTTCCCCTTCTTTCTCGTTCTCTCCTTACAGGACCCGCGTTCAGACTCTCTCATCCCAGAATCAATCTGCGAAGTAGAAGCCCATCAGCAAAATGCTCAGGAGAGTAGCTGACCCCCACGCCGTTGTCTGGTAGCTAAGCTGAGAGTTCCCCGTCTGACGTGTCCCCCAACGCACTAGGACCTAACCTCTTCTTCTATGGTGGTTGCTTTGTTATTTCCTCAACGATTGGTCTGGAACGACTTCCTTCTTCTACGGCGGTTGAACTGCCCCTCCGACGATGGTTGACCTAGCAAAGAACTCGGCGGACGCAGAATCCGGTCGTCGCTGGTTGCTCGACGAAATCTGGAGCAACCAGGTCATGTTTGGGTAACTCTCCTAATCATCAAGGTCACGCCACCACTTGAGTTACGGGTCGAGACCCGACTCTGACCTCAACGATCGCTCGACTCTCCCCACCATCACGATAGTGTTGCCCTGCCCCTTTGACCTTTCCAAACGCAGTCATCATGGTGTGAACGCACGACACGTTTTACACCATTTCTCTTCCAATGTTTGCTGCCTGTTGTACCCGTGGAAGGCAGTATCCACACCAAAGCCACTCCATCCTCACTCAAAGACCATCATTTGTGGGCCCCAAAGAGTGAGGACCCTAGCCCTAGCACTCGCCATCGCGGATGCCCTATCATTCTTCAGACTTGCAGCTTCAACTCTACACGTTCTCCTCGTATCCCTTTAGTCAATTGCAGCATAATTACTTCGTTCAGTGCCGGGTCTTGACTGCTCATTTGCTGTGAGAGATCCTCTGATGACTATATAGGAGTAGCCACCATCTTGAGATAGAATATTCCTTGACAGTAGCAGATTAGTTAGCTATCGGCGACGGTACGGACGCCACTGGACGGTGACACATCTCCCATTTTGCCGGTCTTTGAACTAGTCCCTTGGGTCATTGGGATCCTAGACAACGCTCGATATCCATGGTGTCGTCCCCTGCCCCTCGTCCCATGTTAGTGGCCGCTGCATTTTTTAGTTCAATTTTCCATTATCAATTTGCTTGCATTTCTATTGCTTCACATTCCGCCTATCGTCGCTACTCTAGTGGTGCAACGCGATGACCTGAGCATGTCGTGTTACATCAGGGGTCCAAGCTACACCTCGTGCATAAGAAGATACCGAGGAGTGTTCAAACTCTCTCATGGAACCTTTACCTTCATCAGTTACCATACATGTATTATCCATCACCCGTGTATGACTCTCGAACAAATTAGGGTATAGTTGATCATCCAACCCTAATCAGTCATTCAATTAGTGCTGATGTGTAGCGGGGATCCTTGGAGAACTCCTCCTCCAATATCCTCATTCCCAAGGCCAGGTATTTTATGCATCATTTTCCTTAAGTCAATTTCCTCATATACCGAGGAAGGATGATCCTGTCTTGACGGCTGAATCTAATGGATAGTATGAGGCCGTAAAGCCAATCACACTACCATGTTTGTTTAAGTTCATTGAATAAAATATTTGTATTATGATCTCATCATAATTCACTAAGTCATTGCATGTATTCATGGACTTCATTCTAAATATTCCTATTAGATGGATAGTCGAGACGGACATCGAATTATCCAGGTAGAATAGCACTAGCTGATCCTACTTATACGATAAGTATAGCTGATCCTGTAGCTATTAGTGTGGCGACACTAAGGATAGATAGTGGGTGCACTTTGGAGAAAGAGTTCACTGAATTGATCCAAACAAGTCCCTGAATGGCATTATACCTAAACATCAATCATTTTGATTCAAGTCACGGTTGTATAAGTGATCCATTGACCTAAGACACCAAGGACATCTCATGAGTGGACGACTATGTTTTGACTATGACTTACGAGCTTCTAGTTAAGGGATTTAGATAAGTTATAGATCGTATGTAGTAAGAAGCTTATGGAGATGATTGAGTGGTTAAGATGAGATCATCCGCCCTCGGTATAAAAGGAGATTGACTCAAGGAAGACGATGCAGAAAAATCCCTAGCCAGGGTAGTTAGGATATTGGAGAAGGCATTCTCCAATGATCCCCGTTACGTATCAGTACTAATCGAATGAAGGATTAGGGTTTGACGATAAATTATACCCTAACTCATTCGAGAGTCTCGCGTTGATGATGGATTATATATATATGGTAACTGATGACGGTAAAGGTTCCACAAGCGAGTTCGAGACTACTCGGTATCTTCTAGAGCACGAGGTATAGCTTGGCACCCCACAGGCTGGAAACTTAACCTATTGATTGGGTTAAATCAATTCTTATTTAATTAATCTATATGTCGATATAGTTGATTAATTAGGTAGGTCAATAATTGTTATTGGGCCACTTAAGTTATTAACTAAAATGATGCATAGGCCTGGAGGGTTACATGCATAAGGTCATAATAAGGGCATTGGTGGATATATTTTACTTTGGAGGGTTATCGAGAAAAACCTTAAGTAAAATATAAAGAGGAAAAGGGGTCACATGTTAAGCACCGATGCAAGCGGGATTTGATAGCACGTCTGTTTCTCCACTCTCTTCTCCAGTCATCCGAGGAAGAGTGTCTTCATGGTGAGGAGATCTCCTCAATTCTCAAGAAGAGTTGAAGAAAAGATGTGGAGATCCAAGCGCCGAGTGGTCGCGCGGATAATTCTAGAGGCTGGACACCAAAATGGGTTCAGAATGATCTTGAAGCAGCAAAGTCAAGGGTGGAACGAGTTCCCCAAAAGGTACTTTCAATTTTTATTTTAGACTGATTGAGAATCAATCGACTACACTTCTGCATCCATGGAAATGTGATTTCCATGGACGAACCACGGGACCGAACCCAACGATATCATCTCCGTGAGCTTCTCACTACATCCGAGCTATGACTTGTTTGAATCACATGACCAGAACCTCATAAGTTGTAGTCAAAAAGTAGTCATACATTCACGAGATGTCTTTAGTGTCTCAGGTTAGTAGATCTCTTATAGAACCATGACTTGAATCGACCTGATTGATATTTAGGTATAACACCAATCAGGGATTCATATGGATCAATTTAGTGAACTCTTTTTCCAAAAGAGCATCCACTATCCGTCCTTAGTGTCGCCACACTAATAGCCACATGATCAACTATACTATCGTATAGGTAGAGTCTGTTCGTGTTATTCTATCTGGATAACTCGATGCCCCTCTCAATTATCTATCAAAAAATAACATTTAGAATGCATGTTTAAAGACT
Organism: Wolffia australiana; assembly: GCF_029677425.1. NCBI lineage: Eukaryota > Viridiplantae > Streptophyta > Magnoliopsida > Alismatales > Araceae > Wolffia > Wolffia australiana. The sequence goes on along the minus strand of NC_135847.1, from coordinate 6,254,383 downwards.
AGTAATACATGTATTATGGTCTCATCATAATTCACTTTGTCATTGCATTTATTCATGGACTTCATTAAAAACATCACACTAGAATACTCAATGAACTTACATAAACATGGTAGTTTGATTTGGCTTGAAGTGGAAGCGAAATCAGCTTTAGGTCATAATGTAGAATATGCGTGTGATGTGATCCTTAAGAATTCACTGTTGGAGGAAGCCAAAGTCCCAAGGACTCATTCTGCCTGAAACAAAGGGTGGGTCTTTACCAACTTTAAAATCCAAGATTTCTGGTTCATGATAAAAAAAATATAAAAAACATTAATATTTTATTAATGGTAATTAGGGAACTACTGACTTTATGCCCACATAATATCCATCAGGAATATGGGGTTCAATGTTAGAAACCCAATTGATTGATAGGAAATACATTGTATCGTGTTAGATAATTTATTTTGCTCAATGGAGGCACAACGGTTGGTATATAAAAAACACGCAATTTGACACAAAATGAAGGCACAAGTTTATGAGGGTGAGCGGAGTAAAGAGACAAGCAAAAGAAATCATTCACTCCATCTTACAATACTGCTTCCCATTACAAGTCCCATTATACCATGTGTGTTTCCTAGCCCATAAGGACCATCAAGATTTAACCTTCTCATGAATGTCATGCCTTCCTCCCTTTCCAACTCAATAAGCTTAGATATTGAAACTGGTTACAATGCTTGCTTTACAAATTTGTGTAGAAAATTATAAAATGCAGACTCCCACATAATTCAATATTTTTTCACAGTTGCATAAATTTAATTTCTTCACTCCTCGCACCATTGTGCCTTCACTCGTAAAGTTTAACCTAAAGTAGTGTTGTTGAACCTCAGTCTTAAGCATATGGATACCCTTGAAAGTGGTATCACAAATTAAGAAATGTATTGGAAATAGGGTCAGATTAAGTCCAAAAAGTGATCCAAAAGTGGATTTGGCATGCAACATCAGTATAAGAATTTGGAATTCTCCTTCCAAAATATTAAAACTCACCTCAATGTCAAGTCTTCTTCAAATTGGAACTGCCTTGTATTTTAATATTCTAATAGGATTCATGTTGGCTTCATTAGGTGGGTTGCATGTTTTTTAAGTCAGCTCCTTAAGCATAATTACATACGATTAAACTTAACACAAAACCTTTCCATGTTTAGAAGAATTAGCTTCTAGGTGTGACTTTGGAAAAAAAAGATATGCATCTTCCTTCATACACCCTCAAAAAGTTGTAGTGTGCGCTCATCGTGTAAGGACTAAATAGTACCCCCAATTTCTCTGAATAATAAGATGCTAAAAAAATGATAAGTCATTGCTTTCAAGGTTGTAACTTAGGCCTAAAGTTCTGGCCACTTGTAAGGGGGCCATGCAAAGTTACGGGCCCTTGGAACAATTTTTGGGTGGATACATATTATGCCACAATTTTGAATCAGAAAAGAGATTTCAAGAAATGTCATACTGAAGCTTTTTTTAAGAGAGATCTTGATAACACCCCAAATTTGGTATTTAACTCAAGTGATTAGCCCAATTATATGCATTTCAAGAGTTTAAAATAGGGTTTTTATCATATATTTACATGTAATTAATGTTTCCAAGTAATTTCTATTTTCCCTAGCTTACTGTTAATTTTATGAATTTTATGGAATTTATTTAAGCTTGGAATAATTCTACTAAAATGAAAATGGTAGTTTTCTAGAATTGTTTGAAATTTTATAGGCATTTTTGGGAGTTTATTCAAGGAAGAAATGTATTTTTTACTAAGAAAATGATATATTTATAAGGGGAATATGTATGACTTTCAAAGCCATTTCTAGACTTGGAAGGGTTTTTCTTAACATTTTGTTGTAACTATGCCCTTAAAAGTAGCGCTCGGTCGTGTATGCAGGCATAAAGATACGATTAAAATAGTTACAAAGTGTTATTGCAATTAATCAGGATTTTTTAGAATACGATTAAATTTTCTGCAATATTCCATGAAATTCTCTCTCCGGGCAGTAAGTTCACCTCCCGTGCGGTGCATACACAGTGCACGCATGATTGATAGCGTGGCGATTGGTGATTTGATGTAAAACGCTGTCGTTCAGGATCAAACTGCTCATTTTACCTCTCAAGAATCGATGTATGCAACGAGTTAGCTAAATGATATGATGCCGGTTTTGAGAATAACGACAAAGTACGAGGAACAAACAAACAAAGAATAACAAACAGTTAAATCAACGAAGATCGATTGAGGCACAATCGACTCCTCAATGTCCCTTTGGACAAATTAGATGCTACAAGATGAGGGGTAAGTCAATTACCTATAGGCATCCAATCTTCCTCAATAAGCTATTAGTGATTTTGATAAGCCAAAAAATGATGTGTAAATACGTCATTGATTGAGCGTTTAGGCTTATACAATTAAATTTATAAATACCCTAAATCACTAAATACAGAGTATAGAACAAGCAAGGGGTCAAACCACATAGAAAGCAGCGAGTAAGATTTTTTATCTAATTTTAAATGAATTAATTCAAGGATGATTTTTTTTTGCAATTAATAAGCCTTATCTATACTTAATAATGTTTATACTTAATCAAAACTAAGTAAAAACTTAATTTTAATTTTAAATATTTCGGTCAAAAATCTCAAGATAGGATAATTTTAATTATAAGATCAGATTAATTCGGAATATTAATTTACCAATTATTATAAAATTTTAAGACAATTTTATGAATTAAAATTGGGAATTTAATAATCAAGAAAGGGATTTTGAAATTGGACTTCAAGATGGACAAATTTTTGGATGAAATTTTATATTTAAGGTTTTAATATATTGAGTTAAATTTCCAAACATTAAATTTCGAAATCTAGAGAGAGAAACTAGATGAATTAACCTAGAGAGAGATAGTGAAGAATTTGGGGAAAAGGCAAAATCCAACCCTAAATTAAAAATCAAAAATTTCAGAATTTTTCCAAATCTATTTAAAACTAAAGATTAAAAATCAGATCTTGAATCAGACTCAGAATGTAATTCTAATTTCATTCAAAACAACGTCTAGGGCATGTACATTTCGCCCATGTCAACGCGTTTTAGAATCTTTCAAGAAGAAGTTTAAAATACAAATCAGAAACTTACAAATTTGAATGCAGAATCAAGAACTGCCGACTTCCAAAGCAACTCATGTGTCCTGCCTGGCCAAATCCTTGGGGAGAGCTTCAAAAAGTGAATTTTGCCCTTTTTAAACCTCTATTTAAACATCCAACCGTCTGGATTGTAGAGGGAGAAAAGACAAACATGCCCTCAAAATTTCAGCCCAATCAAACGTCTAGATTTCAAGATATTGCCATTTCACTGCAGATTAATCTAGGCCGTTGGATCATTGTAATATTTGAAAAAAATTGATTTTTCTGATTGGCTGAGCCTTTTTTCCTTGTTTTCACCGCCCTTGGATCGCATCTCGACACGTATTTGTGCGCTACCAAAGGTGGGGTCATCGGGACATGATTGATGCGTTTAAACTGTTATTAAAGCGCCACGTCGCCCTGAAATTTAAAAATACAAATAAAAAAGGACAAAACACACTTTTTGTTAATTTTAATAACCCTCAGATTCAATTTCCACATGCATTTAATGCACGCAGCAAATCAACTGCGGCTTGATTATTTAAAGTGCGCCAAAATTTATTTTTCTTTGATTTATATTTAACGCACGTGTATCGGTTGCCGCGTGCGATCAATGCACGCGTCTAACCGACTGCACATACGAAGTACATCATAAATGAACGCGGAGATTGATTCTCCATGTGCATTTATTGCACAAAAAATCTTAAATTCACATAAAATAAAATTATACCTTTTCCGTCGTTGACTGCGCCTTTTACTTCATCGTTTTTATCATGACTCGTTCATTATGGCATCGCGATGCCATAATGAGCCAATAATTGTTTACTTTTTGGCGCTTCCAATCATTCGCCCGAATTTTTGGGCGAATGACGTGGACGCCACCTATTTAATACAGAAATCGTATTTTAAATATTAAATAAATTAATAAATGTCATTTATGTTAATTCTAAAAATCATTTCTTGACAAAATAATGGTAAAAAAATTATAAAAAATATGGAGAAATTCCAGAAACATTAGGAAAGCCCTTACCAATCTTTAGCCAAGTATTTAAGGCCCTGTAAAAAAAATATTTCTTCAATGAAATGAGGTTAAATACCATTAAAAAAATGATAAAATTAGAAATAACAATAAAATCAAAGTGTAAGTCATTTATCTTTATTTTTATATGATAACATGCAAATATGGTCATTAAAACACATAAATAGAATGTAAAATTCATCAATTAATCATGTTAATTTGCAAGTTATCATACCCCCCCACTTAAATCATTGCTAGTCCCTTAGCAATGTACCATTATTTCTTTAGATGACTTCTTCGTCCATCAATCCTCATTATCTACATGAAGTGTTAGAATTATCCATAACATGCTCAAACGAAACTCCCCTTGACAATTTGGATTCCACCTTGTCAGGAATATAGATGCCATCCCTCTTGATTTTGGGTGGAGCTAATCAAATGAGATAGAAAGATATAGTTCTCTCCAGATATTACACTATGATCTAAAAGGTTCCTCACTGCACTCTTCAAGTGGTGGACCTCCCCTCTACTATCAAGGTCACTCTCTTCCAGGTAGCGGCTACTTTATGTTAAAAATTCTCCAGTAAGTTTCCTCCTACTATACGATAAAAGCTAGACATTCTCCGCCTCCCAGTTACCACAGAATATCAAATGTTGTGATGGCATGGGTAGAGAATAAGAACGAACGAAAGATAGAATGCTCAAAGGGGATTTCGAATGAAAGGTTTCATCAAAGATATATCATTTCAGGCTGCCTTCTCCCAAGACTTAGACGAATCAGAAAGAAATAGAAAGAAAAAAATCATGTGTGATGCCCTCACTAGATTCAATAAACAATAACTTGTACCAAAATTGATGTACTAACAATGCCTACCACAAAATCCCCACTTTTTTTTTAATTCCTCAGATTTTGCTTGAACTTGAGGACTTTCTCTCTTTTTTTTTGTAAGGGGTAAACAGCATACTAAACCATTATGAAAGAGAAAAGAGAAGAGAATTATTATTGACTCTAATGAGGGCATTATGTAAAATCATTGAAGAGAAGAAGAGGTAATAAGAAATTGGAGAGCGAAATCAGACAGAAATGGTGATAGAGATGGGATAAAGGTGATCCCAATGAAAGGGAGATAGAATGGCTGGGGAGATGGCTACCATCCATGAAAGGCTGTAGGTTAGAGAAAGGTTCAATGAAGTGGATAGATATATGGCATATGGTATAACAAATGGAATGGCAAATGGAATGGTAAGGTGGATGGAGATCAAGAAAAAGAAAATTCTGTGCTTAAAGACTTGCAGAAATGCCTATCTTTCCCCCTAAAGTAAGATTGACTCAATGAAAGAACAAAAACATTCAAGTAGGATCGGCTCAGTGAATGGTGGCGTAGTGGGGGTCCTCAATTCCCTCAACTCTCTACCTTTTTGAGTCATAGTGCTTCAATCCTTTGATTTTCCCATCCCCTACACACCCACTAGATACCCTAGCCACTTGGAAATTGACTCCCACATTATCCAAAATCAAGGTTTGTTTTATTTTTGCATGATCATGATCCGCTATAAAAAGCCAAACTTCCCTACACATGTAATTCGAATTCATGGATGAAGGTCTCCTAAAGGTGGGTTTTCAATTATAAATGGAAATTATATGACAAAAACCAAACAAAGGTTTGCAATCCTAAGCACATGAAATGTTCTCCCCCCACTAAATTATGCAATGTCCTCAATGCATGCGAATGAATCATAAATATAATTCAGAAGTTCAGAATTGCAAACCTGCTTAGACGTGATCTTTGAATTTCTTTGAAGAACTTACTAATGATGAGTTGTCATCTCGTTATGTGTGCAAATTGTACTTCCTTCTTCTTCTTCTTTATTCCTGGAAAAACTACAAACTGAAAACAAAAGAAACAAAACTGAAAGCTAGGGAATTAGGTTAATTTCCCATTATTTGCGAACTGAAAATGCAACAAAGAGAAAAGTTAGAGAATCCAAATCCTAAGTTGGTGCTTCCTGTTCGGTGGGTGCAATCAGGTATACCAATATTGTTGCTGTAGGTTGTGGTAAATTTTCTGCTTCTAAATACGGCTTTAATCGCATGCCATTTACTGTGAACTCTTGCCCTATCTTAGGATCCAAAATCAAAACTACTCCATTATCATATATGTCAGTAATTATAAATGGTCCATCCCATCTTGATTTTAACTTTCCTAGAAAAAAGTTTTAACCTTGAATTATAAAGCCATACCTTTTGATGTTTCTGAAAATGTTTAGGGTTAATATTCTTGTCATGAAAATGCTTCATCTTGGCTTTATAAATTTTTAAGTTTTCATATGCTTCATTTCTCAGCTCATGGAGTTCGTGCATCTACAATAAATGTTGTCTTCCTACTGCACCTAAAGAGAGATTTAAGTTTTTTAAAAGCCCAATAAGGTCTATGTTCTATTTCCACCTGAATATGACATGTCTTACCGAAAACAATCCAGTAAGGAGACATCCATAAGGGTGTTTTGTAAGTAGTTCTATATGCCCAACGAGCATCATATAACTTACTTGACGAATCTTTCCCATCAGGCCGAATAATCTTATTAATCTCTCTATTTGAATTCTTAATTTGACCATTGGCTTGTGGGGTAATGATTCTATGTTGAACCCAATATTTCTTTTACATGGTCCTGATTGAGGATTATTGAAATGACTTCCTCCATCGCTAATAATTGCTCTAGGACGACCAAACCTGCAAAATATATGTTGTTGAATGAATTCAAGGACTACTTTATGATCATTTCACCTAGTGGGGATTGCTTCGACCCATCTGGAGAGATAATCTACTTCCATCAAGATGTACTCATGTCCATCTGAATTTGGGAATGGTCCCATAAAATCAATTCCCCATAGGTCAAAGATGTCTGATGCAGGACCACGTCCGAGACGAGGGTCGGCCGTCTACGAGGGTTTGTACTCGGTGTCGAAGGTGAGTCGAAGCGCGACGAATGCCGAGATTCGTCGGGCACCGGGTCCTACGGGGACGAGCTAGAATGAGGACAGTCAGGTAGGAGTGTAGTGCGTGCAGCTGCCGGCGAGCAACGGGAGGCCGATGACCCGGGTCGACGGGGTCGCCCGGAGACGGGAGGGGACCTTCCGACCCTCGTCGGGGGGGGGGGGGGGGAACGAGGTTGCTAGGTCGCCGAACGGGAATTTCCTGCCGAAGATTGCCCGCACGTGACGGGCGAATCAACTCGTACAGGAACTGGGAAAGACGCTCAAATAGCCGACGTTTTCACTCGTCCTGTCTCGCTCACCTACGTCTAACCCGAGCGCGGTGGAGGCAACCAACAATGCACTGAAAGAGATAAGTGACGGGCCGAAGGGGGGCGGCGTACCTACTGGTCGTCCGACGAATCGCGGCGTCGGTTTGGCCGGCTCGATGTAGATTTTCGGAGACGGATGGCCGGAGCGGTTGTGGCCGGAGGGATCAACTTCGCAGGGGATGGAACGATCAGAGCGGCGTCGCGCGGAGGGGAGGTGTTGTGGCTCACGGAATGTCGCGTCCGCGAGAAGCGATGGCACGCGTGACGCAACAAGACCGAGCGGTGCGAGGGAGTCGCGCCACGCCGTGGGGCTCTAGCGAGAGGGCGATATTCCAGGGGAGGCAACCGATCGTCGCCCAGCGACCAAGAAGGGCACGGCGTACGGGTGCAACCCGGCAGCGTCGGGCCACTCAGTGGCGTGCACGCAGCGGGGACCAGGCGACTTCTAGGTGAAGCAAATCCGAATCGGTGTCGTCGGGTCAAGGGCGTAAGGGGCCTACAAGAGGCCGCTCGCGAGTCCCGGAGGGGACCGATGACCGGTAGTCCGTCGGGCAACAGCAGTCAGCGGGGGACCACAGGCCGGCGGCGTGGTCAACGACGCTGGGCTATGCGGGGACCCCTCGGGCGCGGACAGGATGCAACAGAGGCCAGTGCAGTTCCGACGCCCAAGTCCAGGCTGGGACGATCCAGCGACGGGAAAGGGCGTGGAGAGAACCTGGCGGCGCGATCGGGCAGCTCCGGCGCGGGAACGCGTCGCAGCGCTGGGATCGCGCCGACGCGCGGGTGCACCGTCGGCGCGCGCGCGCGTCACGGATTCGCGCGGGGGTGTTGCGGGAAGCCCAGCCCCGTAGGGCAAGCAACCTCGGCTTCACGGGGAGGCCCCTCTTCTGGCCGTTCTCCTTCTTCTCGTTCAGTCTTCTCGTCCTGCTCCATCTCCACCAAGCACAACCCTAGCTCGACGGGAAGATAGTTCTTTCAAAAAGAACGATACTTTCAAAATTTCAACAAAACGTGAGTGTTTTAGGGCACCCACCTCCCTTTATATAAGGGGGGTGTGGGGCCCTTTGACCAAAATAACCTAACTCTTAAATCAAAATAACCCTACGACCCTAGGACATGAAACCCAAGATGAAAACAAGGAAACGAAGATGAACCTGACGAGGGGGAGGGGAGATCTTCATAAGGTTGAACCTCCCTCCTTACACTTGATCGAGACGCGTGAGAAAACACGACAGTTGAAGGTTAAAACCAAAAGACGACGAACGAGACAAAACACGAAAATGATAAAGTGCCCCTTACCCAGAATACTTGAATCCGGGCGTGCGTACCGTCGCCTTGGCTTGCCGAGAGGGCTGAATGCGGGCGGCCGGCGCTGTCGAGGGCGGTGGCGACGTCTCTGAAGACGAATACGGTGCTGGAGCCGGTGCTGTCGAGGGTGACGGTGACGACTCTGATGGCGTGTCCGGGGCTGCACCATCAATTTCTCTCCAATTATGGGCTGTAGTGGCATTCTATCTTTCTTTTTTATATTTACCACAGCTTGACACATTAAACAACTAGAGCAGAACTTAAAAGCATCCGAAAATAAGATTGGCAAAAAAAGTCACAATTTAAGACTTTAAATGCATTTAATTTTGGAGCGTAATGTCCACCACATAAAGCAGAATGACATGCATCTAATATGTTCCATTGTTCTTCCTCAGTTACACATCTTCTAAACCCATGGTCAACACCTAATTTAAAAAGTTCAGGTTCATCATAGTAATAGTAAGTAATATCTTTATAAAACTTTTTCCTATCCTCAACATTCCAATCATTAGATAATAACCCTGTGACAAGAAATTTTACAATATGAGCATACCACGGAAGCTTTTTACCTTAAATTTCTAAAATATATTCATCAAGAAAATCATCATGGATAGGCATAGATAATTCTATAGATAATCTAGAAAGATTATCTGCAACTGTATTATCTATTCCACGTTTATCCTTGATTTCTGAATCAAATTCTTGTAAAAGTAATCTAGGCTTGGTTTCTAATGGCGCAGCCCCCGCAGCAGCCCCGGATACATCTTCGGAGACGTCACCGCAGCCCTCGACAACACCGGTCGTTCGTGTTCAGCCCGCTCGGCAAGCCAAGGCGACGGTACGCACGCCCGGATTCAAATATCCTGGGTAACGGACACCTTATCGTTCTCGTGTTTTCATTTCGTTCGTCATCTTTTTGGTTTCGCTCTTCGTCTTTCGTGTTTTCTTACGCATCATCATCGCATGTACGGAGGGTGGATTCGACCCTATAAGGATCTTCCCTCCCCTTCCCCCATTTCATCTCCACTTTCCTTATCTCCCAGCCGTTTTCCTGTTCATGAGGTCATAGGGAACCCTTAGTATGTTTGGGTTTTTGGGTTTAAGCAGTGACACACCTTCCCCTATAAAAAGGGAAGCATGGTCGCCTTAGAAGAACACGACATTTTTTTTATGAATCTGAAATATTGATGTTTGAAAAGAGTTGGTTTCCTCCCCGTTGAGCTAGGGTTTCGATCTGGAAAGAAAAAGAAAAAAGAGCTTAGAAGAGGACAGAAGCTGAGTCGCAAGAGAGGAGCAGCAGACCGGAGGAGAAGAGACCCGGACTACCCCCCCCCCCCCGCGCGACCGCATGGTGCCCGCGCCGTTAGGGCGCCTTCGCGCGACCGACGTCCCCTGCAGTCCGCAGGTGCCTCCCACGGGAAACCCCGCGTCTTCGAGTTGCACCGACATGGGTGTAAAACCCTGTGCAAAGAAACTGTATGACGCCTGGCTGAGCCATCCGTTGCACCAGCTAGCCGTCGCTGTGACCCGGTAGCGTCGGGGTTGAATCTCCCCTTCCCGTCGCCAGGTCGTGGGGTCTCGATCGAGCCGAAGGAGTCCCGCTCTGCTCTTCTGCCCGCGGCTGATGCTGCCATCCAAGCTCACCACCGGACCTGCTACCAGACCAGCAGCCGTCCGTAAACGGTCAACTTGTGGACGACGAGACCCTAACCCGCAACACGGGCTGGATAGGCCTCGACTGGTCGCCCTGGCTCGAGCCCCCGGATCACGTCGGTGCATCCTGGCCTCATAACCACGCCCGTCCAGCGCCGTTGCGTCCCGAACCCCCCCCCCCTACTCGCGTCGTTCCACACCGCGCATCGCGCCGTGACATTCCTGCGCACCGCGCCGTGCCCGCATTCGGACCGCGCCGGCCGTTAGCCATGCGCATGCAAGCCGCCTCTGCACCGACGAAGCGGCCCTCGAGCCCCTCGTCCTGCGCCGCGCTTGACGCCCGTCGTAGTTCTGCCGTAGCTGTCGTGCCAACCTGTTGCCCCTCCACTGGCCAGCGTCCGCCGCATCTGCACTGGCGGCCGCCTTCGCCATCCCGGCGCTATCAAAGCCTACCGGAGGTCCTGCCAAGTCAAGGACGAACTTCCCCCGGTGCAACGACGAGGTACGATGTCCTATTCCCGTCATTTGTCCTTTGCAGTATATTTTCGGTTGCCTCCACAGCACTCGGGTTAGCCGTAGGTGAGAGTGACAGGCCGAGCGACAATGACGTACTATTGAGTGTCTTACCCGGTCGGGGACGAGTCGGTTTGCCCGTCGCATGCGGGCAACCTCCGGCGGGAGACATCTCGTTTGGCGCCGTAGCAACCTCATCCATCTGGACGAGGGTCAGAAGGTCCACCTACTCATCTCTGGGCAACCCCGTTGATCCCCCAGACGTTGGCTTCTCCCTGCTCGTCGGCAGCTACACGTACGATATCCCTTCCCGATGCATGTCATCCTAGCTCGTCATTGTAGGGAACCCCGTGCCCGAAAACCGCTCTTACAGAGCCGTCGCGCACCGACGCTGTCGACACCGAGTACAAATCCTCGGTGACGGCCGGACCTTGTCCTTGATGTGGTCCTGCATCAGTTTCTTTTTTATTTAATAAAAACTTTAATGCTTCACGATCTGAAAAGACTTATTTTACTACCTAACAGATAAGAATGAAATTTTTTTAAGGCAAAAATAATAGCAAGCAATTCTTTTTCAGTTGTTGAGCAGTTTACATGTGCTCCTCCGAAGTTTTGCTTGCGTAGTAAATGGCAACTGACTTCTTGTCAATTCTTTGTCCTAAGATAGCTCCCACTGCACTGTCAGAGGTGTCACACATAATTTCAAAAGGTTTACACCTATATGGAGCTTGTAAGATTTGTTCTTGAATTAAAGCCTCTTTAATCTACAAGAAGGATGCTTTAGCATTTTCATTAAAATAAACAATGTATCTTTATAAATTAAATTAGTTAAAGGTTTAGAGATTTTATTAAAATCTTTAATAAATCTTCTGTAAAAGCCAGCATGCCCTAGAAATTCCCTAAGTTGTTTTAGGGTTGTGGGCAGGGGGAGGTTCTTTATGACCTCGACCTTGGCCCTGTCCACCCTTAGTCCATCCTTGATGATATGGTGCCCTAGGACAATTCCCTCCACCATGAAGTGGGACTTCTCCCAACTTAGCACCAGATTATTCTACACACATATCTGCAACACCTTGGTTAAATTAGATAAACAACTATCAAATGATGAACCAAAGACTGAAAAATCATCAATAAAAATTTCTAAGCAATCCCCTACTAAATCAGAAAACATAGCAATGATACATCTTTGAAAAGTAGCTGGTGCATTACATAACCCAAAAGGCATCCTTTTAAATGCAAAAGTACCTACTGGACATGTAAACGTTGTGTTTTCCTGATCACTTTTTTTAATTTCAATTTGGTTATATCCTGAATATCCATCTAGAAAACAATAAAAGTTTTGACCTGAAAGTCTTTCAAGAATATGATCAATGAATGGTACTGGATAATGATATTTATTTGTTACCAAGTTAAGCTTCCTATAATCTATGCATACTCTCCAACTAGAAGCCAATCTAGTTTGAACTTCATCTCCATTTTCATCCTTTGACATTGTTATTCTTGTTTTCTTAGGTACTTCAAGTATAGGACTTACCCATGGGCTATCTGAAATGGCAAATATAAAATCAGCTTTCAGCTATTTCATGATTTCTTTCTTAACAACCTCCAACATGTGCGGATTGAGTCGCCTTTGGGGTTGTCTTGTTGCTTTAGAATTTTCTTCTAAGAAAATTCTATGCTCAAAAATTTTTGGAATAACGCCCTTAATATCATCTATTGTCCATCCTATAGCAGATTTGTAAGTATATAAAACATCTAAAAGCTCTAATTCTTGTTCAGAGGATGACAACGATAATATAATTATGGGAAAAGAATCGCATGGTCCTAAATAAGCATACTTCAATGACGAAGGTAAAGGTTTATGCTCAATTTCAGAATGCAATGAAATATTTTCTGGCATAGATGATTTTTCATTTAAATACTCATTAGATTCACAAGAAAATAAATCATAAGAGCACGGATCAAAATTGTCATCTTCTACCAACCCTAGAAAACAAACATCCTCACTAGTGTCTTTTGGGTATTTCATTAATTTTGAGATAGATAATTCAATTTTTTCATCTCCTACTTTAAATTCCACAGTACCCTTATCCCAATCAGTTGTGGCTTTTGCCGTAGCTAGAAATGGTCTACCTAAAATAATAGGTGCATGGCTAAGATTTCCTGTTATTTTCATATCTGCAACTATGAAATCAACAGGAAATTTACAGTTCTTTACTTTCACAATAACATCTTCTAATTTCCCATAAGGTCACCTAATTGATCCATAGGCTAATTGTAATTCAAGAAAAAATGGTTCAAGTTCACCAAATTTCAATTTGTCATACAAAGCCTTAGGCATTATATTAACACTTGTACCTGAATCAAGAAGTGATTTGCTAAAAACCATTCCTACTATTTCACATTTAATGAGAGGAGCCCCTGGATCTCTTCTTTTTCTAGTACTATCATTCAATAGAATTGAACTAATATTTTCAGAAAGTTGTACTCTTTTCTGCTTCCTAGAAGGGGTGCACAATTCCTTCACATATTTTGCATAGGAAGGAATATTTTGTATTGCCTCAGTAAGGGGAATAGTTATGGTTGCATTTTTAAATATTTCAATCAGATGAGAATTTTCTGGTTTTGCTTGCTCAAATTTAATAGACTAGGAAATGGAATGGGTGGCCTATAATCAACTGGATCAGGGTCTACAACCTTTGGATGCCTTTCGTCATCCTTGCAACGCTCATTTTGTTGATCATTTTCCATCTCTCCATTTCCTTTCTCTTTACTTCATGCATTTGTACACCTTTTTCATGAGGATCTAGTGAAACTTTTCCACTTCTAAGTTTTGAAATTGCATGCACTTGCTCATCATTATTTTTTTTATTCGTATCTTCTTCACAACTATACAAAAAATTATTCATAAAACTAGTGCATGATGCGACATTATTATTTTCACTAATGCAACATTCGTTTATATTTTCAGAAGATACAAGATGATTCTAAATTGCTATCTACACACAACATGATATTCTTCAGATATATTTGGTTGAGTAGGGAGTTGACCTACATGGCTTTCTCTTAGAAGAATTTCTTCTGATTTACCTTTCATTCTTAGGGCAGGTTGTTGTGCTTAAGCGCCTTGTCCTCGCTTGAGCATTTCAGTCTCTCTCTTGTGCTCTTCTAAGGTTTGCATCAACATCTTCCTTTCTTCATGCATGTTTTTTCTCTCTTCCTACATTTCCCTGATAAAATCCATTAAAGTTGCGTTAATATTTTCGTTTTGGTTGTTAGGATGAGAGTAAAAAGGCTTAGAGAAATTTTGAAAATTTTGCTGATATTGTTACGGAGCAAATTGCTTTGATGCGAAGTTGTTGTTTCCTCCTTTGTTTCAATTCTGATTGTCAAAAATAGGTCTTGCATTCCATTGAGCATATCCTGCATTTTGTCTCCCAAATGCGTTAACCTGTTCAACCATAGGACAATATTCATCAGATTGTTATTCACTAAAACAAAAACAACAAGGGTTGTTAGAAGATTTGTTGCCATCATATGTATTCACCTTTCCCTTAGTTTCCTGCAAAAAATATTCAAAATTATTATTCATATCCTCCATTATTTTACCAATCTTGCTCATGTCTCTTTCCAATTTTAACAATCGAGCACAAGTAGGCGCGCTGCCGCGGGGCGCGCGCACGGGCAGCATTGGTGAGCGGCAAGGAATCGGCGCAGGCAGAGTGCTGGCGACGATGGGCGCAGGTGGTGTGAGCAGGGGATGAACGACACGACTCCAAGAGTACTCTAAGATGGCTTCTTGCACGATTCTTGAAAGAAGAACATACCAAGAACAGAAGTCTTGACGATGAGGATGATCCGATGATCACCAGTGAGAACGCCGACGATCCACGATAATCTCGACGTTCACAAGGAGGCCAAGATCCCCCGATCTACAGGATGATCTATTGACTAGAGGAGAGAAAGAACTAAATAAAAAAACTCAACTTCAACTTTCAATTCAATTTCACCTAAAGATCCTCTTGGGCATGTCATCCTTTATATAAGGTCGAAGGCATGCCCAATTGGCCATAACTAGAGGGAATCGTCTTTTGATGAGCGGCCCTCTCAAACGACGATAAATAAACTGTTCAAAGAGGATGAGGTCCAAAACACAATAGGCCCGTCCACAATTCGAGAGGAAATTACATTCGAAAATAAATGATACAGTGCGAACACAGACTGATGTGTCGTCAAGCGGATTACTTGAACGACGTGTCACGGGCATCGGCTCACGCAGCTCGGCAAGGCTGTTGACGTTGTTCTGTGCTGGTGGCGAGATGGTCCCCCATCATGATTGGGGTGTACCGGTAAAGTGCACACATATGTGCAAAGCGCTGATGGAAATACATGTGGTCGGCAAGCCATTCACACGCTCCACATCTCGTTCCATGTTCATTAGTACAACATATTCATTATAGTGCTCGTGTAATGCTTATAATGAAGTCCATGAATACATGATCGGACATAGTGAATTATGATGAGATCGCTAGTCTTTAAAAGTGTGTTCTAAATATTTCTATTCAAAGGATACACGACAAGGACATCGAAGTATCCAGATAGAATAACACTATCTAGCCTCACTCATATGACAAGTATAGCCGATCCCATAGCCATTAGTGTGTAGACACTAAGCATCGATAGTGGGTGTTCTTTAGTGGAAAGCATTCACTGAATTGATTCGTACGAACCCCTGAATGATAATATACTTAACTGACAATCAGGTCGATTCACGTCACGGTTGTGTAAGTGATCCTTAGACCTGAGACACCAAAGACATCTTGTGGATGGACGGTTGTACTTTGACTATGGCCAACGAGTCTCCAATCTTGGGATTCTAAACTGTCTTAGTTCGGGTACATTAAGAAGTTCACGAAGATGATTGACTGGTCAAGATGGGATCGTCCACCCTCAGTATAAGAGGTGACAACTCAAGAAAGACAATGCGATGAAGTCCTTCGCCAAGGCTGTGAAATATCAGAAAAGAGTTCTCCAAAGATTTCTGAATGCATCAATACTAACTCAGATGATCGATTAGAGTTTGACAGTTGATCATACCCTAAGTTATCCAAGGAGCATCAAGTGGATGAGAAATTATACATACATGGTAACCGATGATTAGCAGTTTCCATGAAGTGAGTCGATACACACTCCTTTGAATCTTCTAAAACACGAGGTGTAGCTTGGCACACTACATGTTGGAGACTCAACCTATCGATTATGTTAAATCAATAAGATATTGATTAATCTATATAATGATATAGTTAATTAATTTAGAAGGCAAATAAAGGTTATTAGGCCCTAGAGTCGTTAACTAAACTGATACATGGGCCTAGAGGGTCACAGGCAAGTGGTCTTTTGGACATCGGAATATATACTTAAGTTTTGGGGGTTTTTATGAAAAATACCCACTTAGTTTAAATAGGATAAGGTCTTGAACGAAATTCACCTAGGCCAGAATTGTTCAGGGAACCTTTCCCTTCTTCTCCTTTCTCCCCACACCCCCTCTCCAACCCCAATTCGATCAGGACGACATAACAACGACGACGATGAGGAAAGAACGAGGCTCGTCAATGAGAAGGAGGAGATCTGACATTTTGAGGATCGCATGCATACATCTAGAGGCTGCACATTTGAGTAGCTCGATTCAACTCACTCTAGGAACCAAGAAATCACAGATGCAATGCGTGTAAAGTTACTTTGTTTCATAGTTTTGATGATTTTGCTCGATTCTGCAAATATCTTTTGATGTGAATTGTTTCGATTTATTCATCCATATCTAGGCCTAGAAAACCCAATAAGCGCTTTGTACAATGTCTATTTTTTCTATTTTTTTCTTATTTTGATCTCAAGACAGGATTACGTCGCGCGTAGAGAATAAACCCGCTATTTTAAGTTTAAATGTGCCAGCCAATTAGTCATTGACACATTATTGCATGTAAGGAAAAAAAAGTTATTAAAAAAATGAATATTGATCAAACTGCTTCGATTGTTCAATTTTCATTTATTAATAACTTTTGATCCTGAAGTCCGATTGAGATGATTTTTTTATGGATTTGCTCATCTTGACCTCCTCTTTTTCTCTATATAGTTGGATCATTCAGATCAAGCTTACATTGGTGGATAAAAATTAATTACTGATTAGGGTAAAATGGTAATTTCTACCATTTAACCCAAGTATAAAAGCCGACTTTCGAGAGGAGTAGGCCATTGTGGAGGTGGCTCTATCACAGCTACAATTCAGAGAGGAGCTTCAACTTGGATTAGGTGATGAACTCTATTAGGTGATTTTGTTTCATTGTATTTGATTTATAGTGTGATTTAGATTGTGTTAGTAAATTTTGTGATTGTTCTTCTTGATCTTGGTCTGCATTTCTAAATTGCTTGGTTTTAGCAGAATGTACAAGCCCATAGTAGGATTAAGAGGAGAAATTCTGAAATTTCTAGGAGATATTAGATTGCATTTATGATCTAATAATTAGTAAATTTTGATACCAAATCCCCAAAACAAACTAAATCCACATCATATTTTCTTCTTATCCCTTTTGATTGACCCCCTTGATCCCTTTATTGCATCAAAGAAGTCAATCTAGAGATCCTTACTTCTTCTATTCTTCCCATCTCTTCGACCCCGCTTTCTAAATTCTTCATCTAATTAGGGTAATTTTATCTTCATCGAAGATTTAATTAACTCTAATTAGGGTCCAATTATTCAAGTAGATCACTAATTGAATTCCTTACTAGCTTCCCTTGGACGATACCACTACTCATCATTATACATATTAAGTTAAGGTTTTATAAATTTTATTGCATAAGCTAAAATTAACAATGACAAAGGATTATAAAATTTCAAAATTTGCCCCTATTTTTGGCCTATCAGATCTCAATTTTGAATCTGCTAATATATTCACTCCATCAATATTGTACCCAGATCTGATGTATATCATAGATAGATTTTCATTTTCAAATGATTCCTATGGATTGGATGGAAATCAGTTATTTAATAGGGTATTCGACTCCATGCCCTCACAAACTCTAATATTTTACTTTTTGTTTTCTTGTTTGAGAATCTAGAATTCCCTGCCCCTATGGGCTCAAGGGGGTTTCTCCCATTCGGAACCTTTGGCGTAGAAATAAATCATGATTTACTTTGTAACCTCGCAGCATTGCGGGTTTATCATCCACTCGCACCCCGCTCTCCACTATAAAGTGTGAACACAAAGAGCATCGAGACTAGCATACAGGAAAATTGGGGCTCCAACCCTGATGTCCAGACCAGGGGATAGGAAATCTTACTCTCCGGAGTTACTGAATTTCTTCATCTTCATCACTCCAAAATTCACACATCACTCAATCACTTCTGCTCATAAATGCTCCTCCTCCTAAACTCGCATCTTTTTTCTCTTTGCCCCTATCATGTTGACTAAGAAAAAGTCAAGCTATCATTGTCATGTTTCCTATTTCCCACGTTGAGAGGAAGGTGGATCAAGGTGACAATGATAGTTGTTTCATTTGAAGCTACACGAATGATCTCAATCAGTGTAAAGTAGTTGATTCCAGCTAAGAAGACCAGGAAAAAAGTGATGACACAACTGAAGCGACAAAGCATAAGGCACGAGTTTACAAGGACCAAGTCGATTATCAATCCAAATCGATAGTAGAGCTACAGGAAAAGCTGTGTGATGGAAAAAAAACTTTGACATTCTGTTCATATAGCATTGAATAAATTTTGTGCATTAAATAATTTGTCGATTATGTCCTTGCTAAATGCGATGACATAATTCCCTTTCTTGCAATGATTTCAAAGGTCAATCATTGGTCGCAGCCGTGGGTCTGCAGCGAACAGGATTTTAAGATTGGACGAGAAGAAAGACTGAACAGGAAAGAAAAACTGAACGGGAAAGAAAGATTGAATAGGAAGAATGACAGAGCAGGAAAGAAAAACTGAATAGGAGAGAAAGATTGGATGGAAAGAAAGGCCGAATAAGTAAGAAAAACTGAACAGGAAAGAAAGGGCTTCATTTTAAGGTAATATGATGAGAGGGCAGAAGATATAAAAGTTGGTTACATGTAAGATCAAAATAAGGAAGACCCTTTGTTACTGAGAACAATAAATTCAAATAGAAAGAGATAAACTAGAAGAAAATGAAAAGGCTTCATTCAAAACTTTTATTGTTTAAAAACCCACCGATTTGTTTCTGATCATTTGAACTGGAACTTTAGCTATCTGAATACAGAAAACCAATAATTTTTTTCTAATTATTGAACTAGGGATTAGAAACAAATTTAGCTCAATCATTAACAACAAATTAAAGACCCAAATTTGAGTTTCATGTTCTTTTAACCATTCACAGTATGCCTTGCATAGCAAACAATTTTTAAAAAATATTATTAGCAGTTTGAATCATATTTATATGTTTTCCTATTTTATAAATATTTTGAATCATATTTGATTATATGCAGGTACAAGTATGACGGGGACATAATTATTGGCAGTAGTGTTAGGCTGTTAGTTGCAGTATTTTAAAGACAATCAATCAGGATACGGAGAATTTGGATATAATATGCAACTTTAATAAAACGGAATTTCAACTAATCTCATTGTCATAAGAGTGCATGTATCACCCCGAATGTTCATGATTGAACAAGTCACTTGCCTCACTACGCTGTGTCACCACGACGATGTTTTCATCATTCATTGATGTAGTACTTTCAATTCAATCAATCAGGATTCCGAGAAATAGGATAAAATTGCAACTTTGATAAGACGGCATTACAATTATTCTCTGTCATAATGACTAAATGAAAGAGGTATTTGCCTCAATAGATTGTACAACCATGATAATTATGTCACCTTTTAGTGTCTAAATTTCTCCCTCAGATGACGATCATGACTTTCGTTTCAGCCGCTACTAACAATTAAGGGGTATTAGAGGTGAATGGAGTAAAAAATGTTTTTTTGTTTTGAAACAAAATCGAGATCGACATGCCGATAATCGACCCAAGATCAGTGTTAAGATATCCTATGTGAAAAGGGATTTTTAATTTCCTACAATTGTTTGCAATCATGGTTTTTCCCTTAATCTTTCGATTCAAAAAACCGGATCTTTAGGACCCTTAGCTTATGTTGAGTTATCGGGAAGCTCGAATCTTGACGATCTTTAGAAGTCAACAGAATCCATATAAACAGAATCAGATGCCAAACATAGACTTTGAATAATATCAATCTTAGGCGGAAATCACGTTTCTAGCAGTAACTACACAAAACGCAAGTGATGTCCGAATGCAAGCCAGGACTGCGCAGAAATAAAATCGGACAGGATAGACGATCAAAAGCGGAAGGAATTATTAACAAATACTCAACACGCGATGCAGATAAAATGAACGTTTCTAGCATTTACTACATCCAATATGTGTGCAATAACCATGTGCAAACCGAGACTGAACAGTAATCGGAAAGGTTAGGCGCTCAAAATCCGGAGAAATCATTAACAGGTTCGTATATTTCACAGGTTATCTGGGATTTCGAAGCAAATCAAAAACTGGAAACAATTAATGGATATATCACGGAAAAACTTTGATTAATACCAATCTTAGGCGGAGGTCACGTTTCTACCAGTAACCACACAAAATGCAAGTGAAATGTCCGAGAGCTAGCCAAGACCGCACAAAAGCAAAATCGGACAGGATAGGCGATCAAAATCGAGAGAAATTATAAACAGATACCCCACGCGCGATTCAGATGAAAGGCAAGGTTCGTATGTAAGACAGATTATCTGGGATTTCGAAGCAGATCAAAAACTGGAAACAATTAATGGAAATATCACGGAAAGAGACGGGATAGAAAAAACGAATCAATCGGGGGCTCAGATTCGCCTTTGTTCAGACACACTGCTTCTCTGCAACGATCATGGCCGGCGGCAACCGGTTGCCAACAGAATTGTTTGAGCCATCCACGTCGCCATGCCGCAACAGATAGAGCAGAGAAGCCGAACGAGTCTGCCACCGTCGCCGGTGCATTCATCCATCATTGCCAAAATTTCTCTCAAACTAGAGAGATAGATAACAGATATACATAGATAGAGAGATAGATAGATAGATAGATAGAGAGAGAGAGAGAGAGAGAGAGAGATCATGGCCGATGCGAGAGCTGATGAGAGAGAAGGCGACTCTCTGATGATCATCGGCGGCGAGGGAGCAGGCGGCGCCGCCCACACTCGCTGCCTCACACTTAAACTAATGAGTACTGAGATAAAAGGGGCGGTTTTTTTATATAGGTACGAACTAGGGTTACCACTTAGCATTACCCTTTAAATGAATCTAATAATTAATTGCATTTTCTTGCGGATGGTGTAAGAGTTGTGTGTTCTATGATAAAGCTTCTGAGAAATGAGGGCTTAGTTGAGGTTCGATGTGTGTTTTCGTGGAACTGAAAATATGGGTTCCAGGTTAAAGTTAATTTGGTTTGTGTTTCCATTACCCTTAATGAATCTATCAAGTACTCCATTAAGTACTGCATTTTATACGGACAGAGTGTAATAAAAGTAGTGTGTTCTATGATTAATCTTCTGAGAAATGAGGGTTTACTTGAGGTTTAAGATGTGTTTCCGTGGAACTGAAAATATTGGTTCCGTGTTATAGTTAATTTGGTTTATGTTTTCATTACCCTTAATTAATCTATTAAGTACTGCATTTTATATGGACAAAGTGTAACACAAGTAGAGTATTCTATGATAAACCTTCTGAGAAATGAGGGTTCACTTGGGGTTCAAGATGTGTTTATGTAGAACTGAAAATATGGGTTCCAGATTAAAGTGAATCTGGTTTATGTTTTTATTTATCATTTGAATTTTGCTTGAGCATCCAGGTTACGGCAAAAGTAGATCACAAGTATAATGCAAAGGTAAACTCATCAAATGTGGTTACTACCACGCCATTCTATACAATACTCTGGTTATTTTATTTAAAAATTTGAATTTGTGCCATTTAAGGAAGCCATCCTACCAAATAACATCGTGAAAGAATCATATTCTAAATTAAATAATTGTGTAGATCAACTTCACTGAAATATTGATTGCGATAGCTTTGCGGTTAATCTATGATGAAGTCAGCGCGCTATGACATCCACAGAGAAAGTGATGGCGCGACACAGTCTGAGACCGCAGGATCATCGCTCATGGAGTCGGCATCGTCATCGACCCCGCCACCTATTTGTATCCAGCCCGCACAGCAAGCCAAAGCGACGACGCGCGCACCCGGATTCAAATATCCCGGGTAACGACGCGCCATCTTCGGTTCCGTTTACCGCTTTTGCTTTCTACATTTATGTTTTCTTTCGTATTCTCTTTTCTTCATAACAGTGTTGTAGCGAGGGGAAGTTCCCATATGAGGATACCTTCCCCTTCCGTTATCGAGTCCAAACCCATCTTTTTATTTTAGTTTTGTAGCCTTAAAGGGGGCCCATCCAGCTCTCTTCTATAAAGGAAGGGGTGGACGCCCTCCAAAGACTACTCTTTGAATTTGCTTGAAGAAAATGTTGGAATTTGAAGAGTCCCTCATTGAGGAAGAAGGAAGAAGGAGGAGGAAGAAGAAGGAAGAAGGAGGAAGAAGAAGAAGAAGAGAGGAAAAGGAAGAAGGGAACGCCACCGCCCGCCGCCAGCCGCGCCGCCGATCACCAAAGCCGCGCCCCGCACAGTCGTGTCCTGCGTAGCCGCGTTCCCCACCGCCGCGCCCCGCGCCTCTACGCCCCGTACGGCCACGCCCCGCATCGCCATGCCCCGCGTCGCCGCGCCCCACGCCGCCACGTCCCGTGTCGACGCGACCACATCCCACCGTGCTTGTAGTCTCCTCTTCAGCGCCAGCCTAGACCGTTGTGCTGCCGCCACCCTCTGATACTGCCATTCGGTGCTCACTCCCCACAGACAGTTTGAGTCGCCCGCTGCCGTTGCCGTCGTCTCCAACGACCGTCTCGTCCTCGTAAAAAACACAACGGTGATACCGAGATAGCTGTCGCCGGACGTGACAAAAAGGTACTCCACCTTGCACTCTCGTCTCTTATCTCTTTCACTATGCTTTTTATTGCCTCCACCGCGCTCAGGTTAGATGTAGGTGAGAGGGACAGGCTGAGAAAATGATGAAAGAATACACGTGAGTCTTACCTGTTCGCTGTGAGTTGGGTTTCGCCCGTCCCGTGTGAGCAATACCTGCGGGGTTTCCCCATTCTATCTCGTAGTCGCCCTTGTCCCCTCGGACGAGGTTCGGGAAGTCTGGACTATCCTTCCCTCGGTGACCCCGTTGAAACCCGGGAACGGCACCCACCGCGAG
This sequence comes from Wolffia australiana, assembly GCF_029677425.1. NCBI lineage: Eukaryota > Viridiplantae > Streptophyta > Magnoliopsida > Alismatales > Araceae > Wolffia > Wolffia australiana. Next base: position 6,231,096 of record NC_135847.1, on the reverse strand, counting down.
TCGGCGTTTGCACGTACCACATCTAGACCCCGTTCATCTTATATCATACATGTCCATTAGCATAATCGGACGGTGCTCCCACCATAGTACGATTGAGCTCGATCTTCGCCACCAAGTCCATACCCTCGGTGATGACCGGACGACATCTTGACGATATCCGGCATCAAAAAGTTTGATGCAGAACAATGGGTCAGGATAGAACACCATTCTGGCTTCAAATAGGCGGGAGAATGTGCCGGAATGCAAATGCAAAATGCAGTGAGAAAAGTCATTGACAAGTTGAAATTGGACGTCGACGAACACTGATGACCACTAAGTCTCAGTAAAAGGGACCTAAGAATGCCACTAGGCTCCCAATGTCTTGAAAGTCAGGTTGAAGACCAACTGAGCGAGCATTGTTACTACTTCTACTGCGTGCACCCTCGACAAGTCCAACCAAGTACATAGTGAAAGAATTCCTACCTCTCAAAGCAATATCCCTGTCTATATCTATCCTAACCCAATGGTGGTGATAAGTTTCGGAGGTACTGAAAGAACACTAAAAAAAGGGGTAGAGACAAGCGTATGTATGGGGCTGAGGGTGATCGTTCGTCTAGATGGCACTGAGACTTTGGCATGTGACCTGTCGGCCTCGACCATGGAGGCCCTCGACAATGGAGACAGCGGAATAGGAGCGGCAAGGTACTGTGGAGCCCCCCGACATGGGAGGCACTCGGCACCAAAGACAGCACATCGTATGTAGAGATTGTCGAGACTGTAGTGGCAGAGAGCCGGTGCCAACGGCGGCATGTGCGATGCTAGGGTTTCCCAACAAGAGGCCAAACAAGAGAAGGGAAAAATGGGACAATACAAATAAAAATAAACATGCTTTTTTTGTTTTTTTTTAAATGTTCTTCATCGATACTTTATTTCTCTTATTTTCTAACTAGTGACAGGGTTACCCCCCCCCCCCTCCTTACATAGGGGTTACTATGGGCCCCATTAAGAGAATAAGAGGGCCCCTTACAAGGGGTTACTATGCAGCCTCACACACACGAACATACATCTTGGCCCATATAGAAGGCCCACAAATGGAAAAAAAGTCTCAAAATAGGAACAAATATATCGTCAACCTCCAGAGGCCTATTGACTAGGTTAAATACTTGAAGGCCAGGTCTTCAACTTCAGCCCATGTTCCTCAAGCTGGTTGAGACCGGTCTTCGGTTCTAGATGGTCCCCATTAAAGTTGTTCCCCTTCTCATAATACTGTCACAATACAACTTATGCCACATGTTACAACCATCCAACATCAGCTAGTTTAATGTAAATTCATTCAATTTAACTCAAAATGTTTTTCATCTCAAGCTATTTTTTTTCAAAACATAATATCTAAATAATTTATAGGGTTGAACTCCATATCTAATGATTCAAGGTCAAACCATAAATTTGTTTTTTGAACATTGATTCAATTAGACCCTATGGAATCAAACTAAAATTCTAACTCAAGCAAATATGTTAATTTTCTAACACCAGTTGTGTAATTTAGAGTCAACTAAACCTCATACCTACAACCCAAATCATTTAAATGAAAGTATTTAAATCTAAACAATCATACATAATTGCATTGTCCTTTATTCCTCAATCCACTATTTCCAATTTTCTCAAACCATATGCATCACCTCAATACTTTTTCCTAACCTTTTCTCTACTATTATTCCTATCTCACTCTACATGTGTCATTGATGATTGAGAGCATGCACCTCGCATGTTGGTTCTTAAGTTACTTAATGTGTAAATATCATTATTAAGTGGTTTAAAGGCATAAATTTTGTCACTTCTCCATTAATATGCGATGCCACTTAAGTTAATATTTGACATTATCTTATGCATACTTATCTATTTTCAGGTGTGTTAGACCTTTTTCAAGGTAAAAAATTACTAGTATTTAAACCTACACGATTGATATTATTATTTCTTGACTTAAGTGAATGTATTTAGCTCCAAGAAGTGAATACGAGTTAATTAGAAATCAAGTCAAGTCTAGTTGATATGGTTGGAACTTATATGTCAAACTAACATTTTGTCTTGAGTTTTATCTTTCAGGAGGCACAGAATAAAATAGAATTGAATTCTCGATATAATGGAGGATTTTCCATAAAAAAGGCCTTATCACGTTGGATATATGGAATTTTGATGTTTAACATTTTTTGGGACTTTCTGATATTTTCAAGAAATAAAATACCAAAAATAACAAAAGCTTATGTGTGCAATTAAGGGGCATTGGTGGTAGTTGACATTGGTACACCGCCAAGTGGCGTCATGCAACCAATCCAACCTGGCAATAAAGGCACACAACTGTCATGCACACAGTGCCCATGTCGTGCCTAGGTTGGTTGCATATGCAATTAAGGGGCATTGGTGTTTGGAGATTGATGTATAAGCATGAATCTCAATCTGGGAATTTTGATGAATTTACTACACACCACAACATGGGTTAACTCACAATACTAAGTCAATATAATCTATGATCCAAGTGCCAGAGAGTGTTTAAAATCCAAAAAAATTAGTGGTCAGAGTCAAGATTAAATTTTAGGTCAAAATTGTCTTAATAGCTTCCCTAGCTATTATCCAATAATGATAACAAGTTATAGGACTAGGGCATACATGAAAAATATCTTGAATCATTCCAAGTAACCAAACATTTTGTTTTATTTCAGATTATTACTGAATGTAATTTTTATTTTGGAAAACATGTTGTTTTACTTCTTAATCTCAATTAAGCATACTGTTATTTCCCTATTTACCCTAAACAAGAAGTAACCGTTACATTACGCATTGCAGGGGCATTTTAATCAGAATTTTAGAATCTTTAAAATGAAGAAAGAAACATGAAATGTAACAGGTGCTTCTTTTTTGAGTTTTTGATTCTAGACCGCTCTTGCAATCTCTCCTATCTCTCTATCATTCTTGAAGAAGGATCAACTGGTTGAAGCGAGATCAAAAGTTATTTGTGCAAGATTATAAGAAAAGAAGAAGGGCAATCAGGATCAACTACTGAGCCTATCAATCAAGATCTTTTAACATCATTGTGCTCAGGAGATCCTAAAATCCAGAACATCCAAAAGCAATCCAGTAAGATAAGTCTGTGTTGTGTTTTTATGTCTTTCTATTTTAGGGTAAACCAAACTTTGTGATAAGGTGTTGTGAGATAGAGGGTATTTCAAATCGTCATAAGTTTTTGAATCATCAACACAAGGTAACATTTTTTTTTCTAAGGTCTCATTAAATAAATATTACCTGTGTTAATCCTCATAGAAATACAAACCTGAGGAATTATTAGAATCTCTGGATTGTGGACACACACAATCAAAACTTCAATAGGGTTTTCAAGGGTTAAACAAGATTGCTAGGTCTGAATAAACCCATCTATCATTTGGTACACTATATTGTTGTTGAAATTATTCTCGTTGAACTTAACTACATCTATTTATAGTAATTCAAGGAGCAAAATTTTAATACAATTCTTTAAATTTTTTTCTTAGGTACATAGTCAAAACTCTGAGAAAATGTATGCAATTTTAGAAAGCTATATTATTGAGGAACAAGGTTTGACACATATCACAAGTCAAGTAACTTGTGCAAGACCTCTTTCTCTTTGCATTTCTTAACTAGAGACTACTACAGGCAAATTTTTTAGTGAAAGCCATTGATCATCAATTGAGATTACTATAGTAAGCTAGATTGATATTAATCCTACAGTGAGTACCTTCTTTATTGTTGGAAAAGACTTGCGTGTATAAGATAACTCTGCAAGAGAATTGAATCATGTATCAAGGAGTAGTGAAGAAGAACTTTCACAAGTTTATTCAGGTTTGAGTTCAAGTCTTCTATTGAGTTTAATTCCTTTCAGCTTTTACTGGTTAGTTTTATCTTGAATTGACAAACATTGAAAATACACTAAGTGATGTCATATGTTGTCGAGGACGTCATCCCCGACGGTACCGAGAAGATGCTCTGATACCAAGATGATGTTGGACGTCGTCAGGGATGCCATTTAGAGGGTATCAAGACAATGCTCTCATACCAATATGATGTCGGATGTCGTTGGAAATTTCTAACAGGTAAATTCCCTAAGGAAGTTTAACTACATGATGATGTGTCCTAGGCAGATGTATGTGCCAAGCTCTAAGCTCCGGGGCGGGTGGCCGATTGCGGTGACCTTCTGACCCTCGTCAGAGTGGCGACGATGACTAAAACGTGGAACGGAATAGTTCTGTTGGTGCTTGCACGTAATATATGGGCTTGACTTGTACCAAAGAACTCACTCAAATCATAGTTTTTGATATTTAAACTCTCGCCTAATCTGTCCTGAGTGCGGTGGAGTGCAGCCGGGAATATTCAAAAAGAGATAATATAATTGACGAGTAAAGGCGAACAACTTACCCACGTTTGTGGTGTTGCTCATCATCAGTATATTCATCGGGCAAAGACTAGTGCGAGAAGATGCGAAGGAGGTGTCGGAGATGAGCACGTGGTAGCTTGACTGGCAGCAATGGCATGATGCAAGAGTGAGTCGTTGGAGATAGGAGGCGATAAAGAGGGACGATCGGCAGTGGAGCATCTCAAGCTATCGGTCGTGTTTGGTGGTGCAACCTAAAGACGGTTTGGTGCGAGTGGCGTTTGGCACCGTGAAGGTGATGCGAACACTCATGCAGCAACAAATGATGCATGTGACGCGGCGGTGGCTCTAACGATCAGCATTCTGATAGGCTGCACAAGGTAGCAACTCGGCAGTGCGAGGGCAGTGGGATAGTCTAGGCTTGCAGCGGACGAGCCGGTGAGAAGTGATGCTGGGAGCCAGCGAGGCGGCATTTGAGCAACATCACACATTCCACATCTCGTTCCATATTCATTCATACAACATATTCATTATAGTGCACATGTGATGCTTATAATGAAGTCCATGAATACATGATCAAACCTAGTGAATTATGATGATATCATAATACGGAGATCGCTAGTCTTTTAGCATGTGTTCCAAACATTCCTATTTAGAGGATACGCGAGAGGGACATCAAATTATCTAGAAAGAATAGCACTATCTAGCCTCACTCATATGATGAGTATGGCTAGTCCCGTAGCCATTAGTGTGGACACACTAAGGATAGATAGTGGATGCTCTTTAGCGGAAAGAGTTCAATGAATTGAGCCATACGAATCCTTGAATGGTATTATACTAAACTGTCAATCAGGTTGGTTCACGCCACAGTTGTGTAAGTGGTCCTTAGACCTGAGACACTAACGCAGCCTTGGTATACGAACGATGCAGGAACACGACTTGAGTCCACAAGCCTTGCTCTACTTGAAGGAACTAAGTCCTGAATCCACAGAACTAGCCTCTCCAAACCTTGAGTCCACAAGGGGTTGTACTTGAATCCACAAACACACAATCACTCTCTAACAAAGAAAACACTCAAAAGGGAGAAACAACAATTTCAACAAGACAATAGATTTCAATAATTCTCATTCAGGGGGACATGGGGCCTTATATAGGCTACAAGAAGTGTAGGGTCATCCATAATGACTGTAACCATGAGAAGACAAGTCAAAACATTGAGAAAAACAAATCTGACAAGCTAAAATAGAGGATAAGCAACCTGACAGGACTGAGCAGAGATATCCTACAGATTTTGGGGCATGTAGAAGTTGTCAAGAGATATTTGTGTGGCTCAAGAAGATCCTGATGGGACAAAATAGAAGATATGCAGATATGACAAGTTAGAGCAGAGATCTTGGCAGAAGAAGAATCTGGTAAAGGATTCTGTCAGAAGATATTGTTAGAGAAAATCATGTTAGTGATAATCCTGTCAGAAGATCTTGTTAGGGAAAATCATGTTAGAAGATCTTGTTAGAGAAAATCCTATCATAGGATTTTAAAGGGCTTAAGGTATATTTTTGTAGATCATGTCAGTTCTAGAAGAATCTCTTTCTTGGGCCACAACTCGCCAATGGGCCTTAGAAATGGGCTTCTGGGCTACATCAGGCACCAAAGACGTATTGCGAATGGACAGTTGTACTTTGACTGTGGCCAACGAGTCTCTAATCATGGGATTCTAAACTGTCTTACTTCGAGTACATCAAGAAGTTTACGAAGACGATTGAGTGGTCAAGATGGCGTCGTCCACCCTTGGTATAAGAGGTGACAGCTCAAGGAAGATGATGCGATGAAGTCCTTGGCCAAGGTAGCGAAATATCAGAGAAGAGTTCTTCGATGATTTTTGAATGCATCAGTACTAACTCAGATGGCCGATTAGCGTTTGACAATTGACCATACCCTAAGTCGTCCAATGAGCATTAAGTGGATGAGGGACTATACATAGTAACTGATAACGAACAGGTTCCATGAGTGAGTCGATACACACTCCTTTGTATCTTCTAGAACACGAGGTGTAGCTTGGCCCCCCACGTGTTGGAGACTCAACCAATCGATTGGGTTAAATCAATCTGACATTATATAATCTATATGATGATATAGTTAATTACTTTAGAAGGCCAATAAAGGTTACTGGGTTGCTGGAGTCATTAACTATTATCAATGATCATTGCTTACACAACACAAAGGTATCAAGTATGACATTTTATATTCAGCTTATCAAAATTTCAATTGCATCTCATATTTTCAGGATGATATGGTCATTTTGATAAGGTCAAGGAAATGAGTCTGAGAGCCATGAACATAATTCTATGTTACATAGAACTAACATAAGAACTGTCACATATCAATCAAAATTATACTTATCATTGCCAGAGATAGAGAGCACCGCCGGGATCACAACATGGTCATCATCATCATTGTCATCGATGACCTACCGCTGCGCCCCGCGGCTTAAACGGGTACGCAAGAACGGTGAAGAAATTCAGGTTTAACTCCCCGGTTGATTAGCACGAGCATGCCATCCCATGTTTTGAATTTCTTGTTGGCTCGTGCTCATTTCATTTTCCAATTTATAGTGTTTTCATTTACGTCGCCTATATCATTGTGTTCGTACGTATCGTCGTGTTTCCTATTAATCTGTATCATCACATCGTCTAATTTCCAAATTTTATTTTGTTGTAAAACTATCAATCATATTTATTCATGTCATGTTTGTGTGACTGGTCCTTAGACTTGAGACACCAAAGATGTCTTGCAGATAGACAGTTGTACTTTGACTATGACCTTCAAGTCCTTAATCATGGGATTCTAAATTGTCTTAGTTCAACTGCATCAAGAAGTTCACAAAGATGATCAAGTGGTCAAGATGAGATCCCCCACCAAAGTATAAGAGGTGACAACTCAATGAAGACGATGTAATGAAGTCCTTGGCCAAGGCAATGAAATATTAGAGAAGAGTTTTCCAATGATTTTTGAACGCATCAGTACTATCTCAGATGATTAATTAGGGTTTTATAATTGATCATTTCTTAAGTTATCCTAAGAGTGTCAAGTGGTTGAGGGGCTATATGTACACGGTAAGCAATGATAAACAGGTTCCACGAATGAGTTAATACACACCCCTTTGTATATTCTTGAGCACGAGGTGTAGCTTGGCACCCCACATGGTGGAGACTCAACATATCAATTGGGTTAAATCGATTTGGCATTAATTAATCTATATGATGATATAGTTAACTAATATGGAAGACTAATAAAGGTTATTGGGATACTCGAGTCATTAACTAGATTAATACATAGGCCTAGAGGGTCAAACACATATGGTCTTTTGGACATTGGAAGATATCCTTAACTTTTGGGGGTTTTTTAAGAAAGATAGCACTTAGTATAAATTGGGAAAGGCCTTGAACAAAATTCACCCAGGCCATAACTATTCAGTGGCATTTCACTTCTTATCCTCTCTCCCCACACCTCCTCTCTATTCCCAATGCAATTGGGACGGCATAACGATGACGATAGAGGGTGAATAGAGCTTGTCAAGGTGAAGGAGGAGATTTGAGAAGCCGAGGATCACGTTGATACATTCAGAGTCTGCACACCTGAGTAGCTCAGCTAGTCTTACTTTGAGATCAAAGAAATCACGAATCCAATTCATTTTGTAGTGTTTTGTTTCAATGGTTTGTCGATGCCATCATGGTTCCATTATGAGTCTTTTGTTGTGAGTGGAATCCTCATCTTCATCCAGATCAAGGCCTCTAGAACCCAACAGATACAGGTCGAATATTATTAGGGTTAGGGTTGGTGTGTGATGGCAAAAACGTAGCCTTTCCAGGATGATATAGTGGAAACTGGAAAGCAACGAAGTTATGAGTTTGAAAAAGCCAAAATATCACATTAACCTCATTCTAGTGTGACTACATGCATAGTATTGTCTTTTCTTCATGAGTCTTTATCAAATGTCACTCCTTCAATCCTCACTCATAGAATGCAAGAATGGATCCAAATAATATTTTTGATGAGGATATCACTTTGTTAATTATAGTTAGGAATAGAATCCAAAGATGACCTATTTATATGGATAAAATATCTATTTATAATTCAAAGAAAATAACTAGATATATGGTAGAAAGATGAAGGTATACTCAAAATTTCACAACTGAGGCTCGAGGAGAATTAGATATCATGAGTTGAAGTTCAATACTTCTCAAGGGTCCATTTTCTTCTCTCATATTTTATATGTTTGGAAAATTGCTAGCGTGGTACCAAATTTTTGGAATCCATGAAACGTAAAAAATTAATTAAAACTAAAATTATATATTTTAACTTATAAAAATATTTTTTGTACTTTTAGACCATACAAATACTAAAAAAGTGAGAGAAAAAAAATATCGTTATAAATAATACTACAGCCCCAAAATTTTTTAAATAAATAAATATATTCTTAATCATCAAATTAGTTTTTTATTAATTTATGGTCAGAAAATTCAAGGAAAATTATTAATTAGGAAAAATCATAATTACTTTATAAAAATATAATAGAGCCCTATAATATTTTTAAGGGGATTTTTTTTCATGAATAAAATATTTTAATAATTTCAAAATAAATGAAAATTTGATTTTAAAATGTAATAAAATATTTTAAGCATTAATAAAAAAACATTTATGATCATTTCCAATTAAAATAAAAATATTAGCTTATGAAAATAATTTTTAAAATAACATGTTATTTGTGATTATTAGTGATATTGTTTTATTTTTTTAGAATTTTATTTTGATTTTCGTTTTTATTTTTTTTGTGATTATTACTGATCTAGGTACAAGTTGCTACAATACGCATATATCATATTGGTTTCATTCCTGATAATGCCTTATGTCTTCGAGTCAGGCATTTGATGACATTTTCATAGGTTGACGATTGATATTAGTTTTTCTTATATCTAACATATAGTTTATTTTGGACTCAGGCATTTTATGTTCATCATATTCTTTGTATGAATAATAATAATTTATGTTAGAGTATTAGTGTTAGAGTTTTCTCTCTCCTCACTCTCTCCTCTCTCTCTCTCTAGTGGGCTCCCCCCACTATTATGTAATCCCTATAAGTACCTCCCCACGTTATGGGTAGGAAAGATCATAGAGAAACCCTAGCCGTTAAGGCATTTCCATCGGGTTCTCTCTCTATCTCTTCGATCCCCCTCTCTCTCAATCAACTTGGTATCAGAGCTGATTGAGAGAGGATCGATCATCGCCGGTGGCTCCTGCATCATCTCCTCCGCCATCTGCAGCGCCGCCCATCTGCAGCGCCGTCCATCGTCTCCGCCGCCCATCTGCAGCGCCGCCATTTGCAGCGCTGCCCATCTGCAACGCCGGTTCCTGCAGCGTCGCCTATCTCCGTTGGTATCTGCATCGTCTCCGCGTCCTACTTGGTGCATCATCTCTGCATCGTCTCCGGTATCTGCATCGCCTTCGCCGGTATCTGCATCGTCTTCGCCGCCGGTCCATCGCTGCCGTCGCTGATTCATCTGCTGCCACCGGTTCACTTCCAGCTGTCGTCGGTTCCTTCTCCGGTGGGAGTTGACTTGCTGGTCAATCCTCTTATCTTCTCTCCCCTCGCCGATCAGCCAATATGGCCGAGTCGACCGCGATCTCATCCTCCTTCGTGGCCACGCAGTCGTCATCGGGCCCGCCTCCTCATCCAGGGAAGCACTCCATCGTGACCGCTCTCACCAAGCCAGCATATGTCTTCGACGGGTCAAACTATGGACCATGGAGGGGCGCCTTCCTGGAGTTCCTCAATGCTCACAGCCTTCGGCATCATCTAACCGATCCTCCTCCCGAGGAATCGGATCCAGAGTACCCGGAGTGGAGCAGGCTGGAGTCCGCAGTATGTTCATGGCTTATTTAGAGTGTGGCGACTCATATCATGGAGCCACTCAGTATGACTTGTCCTGCCCGGGCTCTGTGGCTCAAGTTGGAGACGACGTACGCCAACAAGAGCAACGTGAGCAGGACCGTTCGTCTGTATGAGGAGCTATTTGCTTGTCGCCAGGGGACCCGGAGCCTATAGAGCTATTACGGGGCATTCGAGGCCATCTTCACTAATCTCAACGTCTATCAGCCTTTGATTCTGGACCTCGATGTATTGACTCGCTACCGCGACGAGCTACGAGCTGGAGCATTTCTCAGCGGATTACGTCCAGAGCTGGCCGATATGATTCGAGGACAGGTACTTGGTGGACCCCGAGTATTGCCCACAGAGGAGATTTTCGCAGCCGCACTTCGAGTGCAGGACAGTCTGCCCCCTTCCCTGACAGCGCAGCCTAGTGAGACCTCGGCTCTCATTGCATCAGGAGGAGCTCCCAAGGCATCCGGGAAGGGCGCGACGTCCGGGAAGACCCGGAACTCCTATCCACCCTGCAAATATTGCGGGAAACAGTCTCATCCATCTGAGAAGTGCTGGAAGGAGTTTGGGAAGCCCTCTTGGGCTCTGGCTGCCACTGGAGGTAAGGCATCTCCGACCTCATCTAGCGCTGGCGGATCCTCCTCGACCACTTCCTCAGCTGCGGGTACGGTCAGCCTCGCACTATCTCCCTCGGAGCTGGCCTATATTCAAGCGTCACGGGCCTCATCACTCTATCCGACCCCAGCGCCCTCCGCCAGCCTCGCATCACTGGCTAGCAGCTTAGCCTCATATGCGGGGGGACTGGATCCTCTCTAGGTACGCCATCTATCCCTGCTCCTCTAAATACTTCTTGGGTTATTGACTCAGGGGCATCCTCACATATGACCGGTTCCCCATCTATCCTCACCTCCTATCGTCCCGACACCTCCCTTCCTGATGTCCGTATTGCTGATGGACGATCTTGTCCCGTCCTTGGATCTGGCCGGTCCCATGCCACCTCTTCCCTTCCTTTGCAGAATGTCCTGTATATCCCTGACTTCCCTACGAACCTGCTGTCCATCAGTGCGATCACTAAGGCACTCCACTATGGTGTATTCTTCTTTCCTCATCACTGCATCTTCTAGGATCTCGGTTCGGGCCGGAGGATTGGACTGGGCCGTGAGAATGGACGCGGCATCTACGAACTGGTGGCTGACTCTCCCTCTTCGGGACTTCAAGCCCTTTTTGCACTTTCTGCTTCTTCTAGTTCTCTTAATGACTCCTTTTTGTGGCAATGCCGGTTGGGGCATCCCAGTTTTGGAAAGCTTAAAGAAACCTTACCATGGTTACACTTATCTGATTTTCATTGTGAGTCTTGCGAACTAGGGAAGCACCATCGCTCATCATATCCATCGTGCACGGGACCACCCTCCCATCGTCCGTTCGATTTGGTCCACTATGATGTCTAGGGCCCCGCACCGGAGGGAGATACTACATTGTGTTCGTCGATGATTACACACGGGCGAGTTGGACATACATTCTAAAGAGTCGTAAGGAGGTTCTCTCTCGTGTCCAGCACTTCCTCATTGAGATCATTACCCAGTATGACACGAAGGTGAAAGTCCTCTGCACGGACAACGCGCTTGAGTTCACTCAGAAGGCGATTGAGGAGCTCTGCCTAACCCACGGCATAGTTCATCAGACTACCTGCCCGTACACCTCGCAGCAGAATGGAGTCGCAAAACGGAAGCATCGGCACCTCCTGGACATGGTACGCACATTGCTACTTACTATGAAGGTGCCTCAGTACCTCTGGTCTGATGCAGTACTGACCACCACTTACTTGGTGAACCGACTTCCCTCTGCTGCTCTCGGGGGTGCCATTCCCATTCAGAGACTGACACCCGAGGTCGATCTCTTCTCTCTACCCCCGAGGGTGTTCGGCTGCACATCATTTGTTCAGGATCATACGCCGGGACTCTCCAAGCTGGCTCCTCGCGCGCAAAAAGGTGTGTTTGTCGGATACGCTCGGACTCAAAAGGGATATTGCGTGTACTTTCCCGATCGCCACCACTATGTTACCTCTGCTGATGTGACGTTTCACGAGGATGTGCCCTACTTTGCCCCTACTTAGTCTAATGGTGACATCTCCTCGCCCGCACTATCTTCCTTACCCTCTTCCCTTCCTGTATCCGACACCATTATTCCCGCCCTTCCTCCTTCCCTCTCGGCGCCTCTGCCCGCTGCGTCCTCCACCCCTGCACCACTACCCTCCGACCTATCATCAGAACCATCTCCACCTTCCCTGTCGTCTCCATCGCCCCCATCGCCTCCGGTTTCCTCGCCTCCACCACCGCCTCCTTCTCCTCTCCCACGCTCCGATCTCGACATCCCTATTGCCCATCGCAAGGGCACTCGGCAGTGCACGCAGCATCCCATTGCAAACCATGTCTCCCCGGCCCGCCTCTCTCCCTCCTACCAGTCCTTTGCCCTTGCCGTCCTAACTGAGTCGATTCCCAAGTCGTATGTAGAGGCTTTGCAGGTTCCGGCGTGGAAAGCGGTGATGGACGCGGAGTATGTTGCCTTCATCCAGCGGGAGACCTGGACATTGGTTCCTCGTCCTACTGATGCCAATGTCGTCTCCTGCAAGTGGGTGTACTCCCTCAAGTACAATCCGGATGGCTCCATCGCTCGCTACAAGGCGAGCCTCGTGGCTCGCGGCTTCTCTCAGGCTTATGGTCTTGACTATCATGAGACGTTCTCTCCTGTGGCACGCCTCAGCTCTATTCGTGTTCTCTTCTCCATCGCTCTGGATCAGTCCTGGCCTCTCCATCAGCTAGATGTCTCCAATGCCTTTCTTTACAGAGACTTGGACGAGTAGGTGTTCATGGAGCAACCTCCGGGGTATGTTGCTCAGGGGGAGTCGTCTGAGGTATGTCTCCTCAAGAAGGCCATCTATGGTTTGAAGCAAAGCCCTCGCGCATGGTTCCACAAGTTCTCCCAGCTACTTTTCTCTTATGGCTTCGTCTCCACCGTCTCAGATCCTACCGTTATGCGGAAACGCACCCCGCATGGATGTGTTGTCCTGGCCGTATATGTCGATGACATCATCATTACTGGCAGTGATGAAGCCGCGGTTGCTGCAACCAAGGCGCATCTGTCTCAGCACTTCGTGACACGGGATCTGTCTCCACCCAGGTACTTCCTCGGACTTGAGATTGCTTATCGTCAGGGGCAGATGGCCATCTGCCAACGGAAGTACGCACTTGACCTACTGGAGGAGACACGGATGTTGGGGTGCAAGCCGGCCTCTTCGCCTATGGATTTGAATGTTGACTGGTGGGACAATGCCACGACACTTCTTGAGGACACAGGACTCTATCGTCGACTTGTGGGGAAGCTAATTTTCCTCACGGTGACTTGCCCGGACATCTCCTATGCGGTTAGCGTGTTGAGCCAGTTCATGCAGGCCCCCCGTTCTATCCATCTTGAGGGAGTCTACAGGATTCTGGCGTATATCAAGAGAGCTCCTGGGAAAGGTCTACTATATCGACGACAGGGTCATCTGCGCATCGAGGCCTACTCTGACTCCGGATATGCGGGCGACATGGAGGACCGGAAGTCTCATGGTGGATATGCCACTTATGTTGGGGGTAACCTGGTTACCTGGCGATCCCAGAAGCAGTCTATCGTATCGCGCTCTAGTGCAGAAGCTGAGTATCGAGCCATGGCAGACACCACGGCAGAGATGTTGTGGCTGCGTTCACTCCTCACCGAGCTTGGCTTTCCGCCCGAAGAGCCAATGAAGATGTATTGTGATAACATGGCTGCTACCTTCATCGCCAGTAATGCGACGTTCCATATGAGGACGAAGCATATTGAGATCGATTGCCACTTCATCCGACAGTACATCGTGAACGGTACTATCTGTACCCCACACGTTGCTTCCGCTCATCAGTTGGCAGACATCTTCACCAAGGCCCTACCTGGACCGGCATACGAGACCATGGGATCCAAGCTGGGCATGTTTGATCTCCACGCTCCAGCTTGAGGGGGAGTGTTAGAGTATTAGTGTTAGAGTTTTCTCTCTCCTCACTCTCTCCTCTCTCTCTCTCTAGTGGGCTCCCCCCACTATTATGTAATCCCTATAAGTACCTCCCCACGTTATGGGGAGGAAAGATCATAGAGAAACCCTAGCCGTTAAGGCATTTCCATCGGGTTCCCTCTCTATCCTTCGATCCCCCTCTCTCTCAATCAACTATTTCTATTAAGTTATATTTATTTTCAGTTAGGTCAAACATGTTTAAATTGTTTGATGAATTCCTAGAGACCAAAGGGAGACGTAGAATTTTTTAGTTTGCTCTGGATTAGAACAAAGCATTTATGATGCACTCTGTCTGAGCCGAAAGCTAATTATCATGTGCTTGTGTGTATACAAAAAGGACCAAAAAGAGACATTAACAATCAAGTCATCATGGAAATTTATTAGTCCTCTCCTGATTTGAACAAAGTGTCTATCAAGTACTCTATGTCTGCATCAAAAGCGACTTATTATGTACACATGTTAGTACAATATTGGTGCAATTGAAGCTATGTTATTGCATGAGAAACGCAAGAACATGACGCGAATCCACAAGCCTTGCTATTCTAGAATCCACGACATCTTGAGCTCACATAACTCACTGCTCCAACTCTTGAGTCCATAAGCACTGACCACTCTCCAACAAAGAGAAAGCACAAAGGGGATAAACAATATGATCAACAAAACAAAATAATCCAATGATAATCCGTCAATGATACAATGGGCTTTATATATGCCACTTAAGGTAACGAATCATCCACAATGACAGTTGCCTTGAGAATACAACTTAAAACACTGGAAAAACAACTCAAACATGATTAAACAGAATATCATAAGGCTAATAGGCCTCATTAGAGATCTTTAGCATATTATGAGGTCTCATGAAATGGGCTTTTGGGCTACACCACTAGTAATTTAAATTGTGGCATTTAAATGCTACTTATCTTATTTTATTATCTCGTATTTTCCCTTAAAAAATCGACCAATATCCATATCTCACATATGGAATATGCAGATATCGATATCGAGTACACATTATGATATCTGATATTTAGATAGCAGACTCTGACAACTTGATATCAAATTCTGATATCCATGTTTTCAATTTGGACTTAATATTTGCCAGAATATTGACACTTTTGGCACCCGTCCGCGTAATAATGGATGGTAGATATTAGATACCCGTCTGATATTCCATGTCCAAAACCATAATACAATATCTAGTTATTTGATTTGATATCCTTCGCTGTCCTGGCCCTTAGATGTCCCGATTAATATATGATTTGGGGCAAATATTTTTGATATCCCTCTTAGCATAACGAGTAGTCTCAGTTTCATGCTGATAATATGTTTATTTCCTTTAAAATTGGATCCCCCCTACATTTTCTGCTTAGAGATAGATAGGTAGATAGATAGAGAGAGGGGGGTAGGGATCGGGGATCGGATCTGATCTTTCGAATCTTGATCGAAAGATTTGAATGAACCAGTATGTTCGAATCTTTTGATCGAACAAACCCTTTGTTCGTGTTCGAATAAATAATTTGAATGAACTATTTGGTCGTCCGTGTTCGATCTGCCATTTGTTCAAACTGTTTGAACAAGTTCGAACAAATGGCAAGGGGCTCGCGGGGGACTGCCCATGGCTGGCGGTGCTGCGATGGCCATTATTGGCAACGTTCGCTGGTGGTGGTCGGTAGAAGAGGAAGAAGGAGCTAGAAGAAGAAGAAATAAAGGGAGGAGCTAGAAGGAGCTAGAAGAAGAAGAGGAAGAAGAAGAACGAGCCAGAAGAAGTAGCTATAAGAATAATAGGTAGAAGAAGAAAGAGCGAGAAAAAGTAGCTACAAGAAGAAGTGGAAGAAGTATTCCCCTTCCAAAAGAAAACGTACTGGACCATTATTTTGATTTTCTTCAAAGGAACAAATTTTGCTCCTAGCGAAGTGCTATTGGCGGGCCAAATTTTGCTTCAACGGAACAAGTTGAAAAAGATAAAACGACTAAAGAGGAAGAAGAAGCATAAGAAGTTAAAGAAGAAGAAAAAGAAGAATACGAAGCAGAAGAATGAAAATAAATGCAGAATAAAAAATGTAGAATGAACAAAAAAAGAAGCAGACTAACCTAGTATTCGAATCGGATTGCAAGAGCCGATCGTGAGTCCGGAGTCTCTCTCATTCTCTCTCTTCCTCTCTCTCTTTCTCAGTCTCCCATTCGCTGTCTCTCCCTCTAGTACTCTCTCTCTTTATCTTTGTGCCTCTTTTCTCCACTTTCGTCGAGACGATGATTCGACAGCTCGGGTGGGAAATGCACACCGAGTTTGGATTCGGTCATTTGAACCGATCCGATTTGAACAACACGTTCGAATCGGATCGAATTTGAACATTCGATCCGAACCGAGGGTTTGTTTGAACAATTCGATCTGAACCTGATGCATAGATTGGGTTTGGATCAGATCTGAAATCAACAGATGGGTGTTCAGATTCAATCATTTGAATGCTTGATCTGATCGAACATTCAAACGATCTGTCCGAAATCCTTGATCCCCAAGAGAGAGGAGGGGGAGTGGTGGAGAACAACAAGGGAAATGCCCCCCCCTCAACGAGATAGAACGTATTTCCTTTTAATTCCTTTTCTTTTCTTTTAATAGTTTTGGTTTTTTTTCTTGTAATTCCAAATGTTATCGTTGTCGTCACTGCCATTTTTGCCGCTGTGCCACCGCTGCCGCACCCGCGCCAAGCTCTCCTCCTCTCGTGTGCGACGAGCCGTTGCCATTGCCGGCATCATTTCTGTCGTCTGGAATCTGTCGCCTTCACCTACACGAATGCCACCACCACTGCTGCTGGTGTCCTGCATCAGCCACCATTGCTGCCGCTACCGTCCTACATCAAATTGGTATCAGAGCGCAAGATCCTAACGGATACAACTAAATCACAGTCTTTGTTGTGGATTTACTACACTTCTATGAAGAAGTTCATCAAGCCCTGGTGGATGTATTTCAGCTGATTAATGATGCCTTCCAGATATTTGAGTCCAACATGGACAAACGTCGATGCACTTGCAGTATGAGACGCTCCATAGTCCCTAGCAAGCTCCGTATGAGGCACTGGCAGGATCATCCAAAGCTGCATCGAGTGTTGTCGACATCAGTTCAAAAACCACCTCTTCCATCGTCAGCGCTACCCATAATCTCCTCCACGGCTCCTGCCGTCCGTCCCCCTCCAGTGTCAACCGAGCCTTGGTCTTCCCTGGCGGCACAACCTCCTACACTAACGGGCATTCCAAACCCTAACATTCACAATGGTCTACAGCCAAATCCGACACAGCTTGCTAGCTGCTTCACAGACCTGTATTAGTGGGGGAATCCAACTAGACTCTGCCTCTGTTGTCCTCGTGCATGCGCCCCTGCCATGTGCTCGAGCCAGCCATCCGTAATTCCACCGAAAGTTCTGCCCTACACCATCGACGTGCGCCACCACTCACACCTCCGCCCCTCACCGCCTTTCCACATAGCCGATCATGGCTCCGCCGCGCCTTGCCATCCACCATGCTCTGCTACCCCACGCCGCTGCCTTCGTTTGTAACCTTAACCGCATAAGACGCCACCCATGGCTCTGGCCTCGCGCCACCGCCCATGGTTTCGGCCTGCGCCCCTTGTTCAGTGCCGCCATGGACTCGACGGTGCGCTCGCGCCACTTCCTTGCATCACGGGGCTGGTGGCGCACGCTTGCGTCATCAGGCTCACATGATCTCCCTTGGCCATCTGCACTCACGCCGCCATGGTTACACCACCGAACTCTTGCCGCCGCACTTTGCTGTCGTTGCAGCAGTAGTCGCCACTCTTGGCACCTTGGCACAACCCCCTCATTTTGGTGCCCTATCTTCGCCTCACCACTTCACCTTCGCCTACCTGCTCGGTCACCCTCCAACTGTTTGTGACAATGTCTCACCGAGTCTGGCGCACTACTACGCTACTTGGAATCAACTTTTCATGCCATTGGATGTGATCATACCATCACTCATGCGTACTGCTCATCCACGTTACTCGCTAGAGTCGAGTTCTCTAATAGGGAGAATTGGTGGAGAACAACAAGGAAAACGTCCCCCCCCCTAACAAGATAGAACGTGATGGACGCTAGATTTCCTTTTATTTCTTTTTATTTTCTTTTAATAGTTTTGGTTTTTTTTTCTTGTAATTCCAAATATCCCAATGGAGAAGGCTATAAAAGCCCCTTCCCTGACCTAAACATTGGTGAAATTTGAATAGAGAATATTTTCATTTTTGCCCTATCGTTTGCCGCCTGATAACACCCTAATTTCGGTCTTTATTTCATGTTATTAGCATGATTTATGCATTTAAAAGGCTTAAATTTGGGTTGTTATCATATATTTACACAAAAATAATGCTTCCAAGTAATTTCTGATTTTTCCCTAATTTTCTGTTAATTATATAAATTTTTAAGGATTTATTGAAGCTCGAAATAATTATTTTTTGATGAAAATGGCACATTCAAAAGTTTATTTCGACATTTATCAACATGGGAATTAATCAGGGAATTTTCTAGAATTTTCTAGAATTTTTTACGAATTTTTAGGAATTTTCTGGGATTTATTTCAAGAAGAAATGCATTTATTCTATGAAAAAGGGCATATTTATAAGAGAAAAAATGTATTTATGCAATTTCTAGACTTTTGGGGCCTTTTAGCGTTTAGTTGCAAAAAGACCCTGAAAACTCTCGTCGCCACGGCAGGCGTAAAGATCCTATTTAAAATCATTCAGGTTTTATTGCAATTTTTAATATATATTTTTAATGTTTTAGGAGAAATCGGAGGAGAGAGTGTGCGTAAAGTATATCGCCAATTACTTTGCGGCGTCCAGTGGCCCAAAGCAATTCCAGGCTTAAAGGACTTTTCTGCAAAAGGAGGATTCAAAATGCGCCAGCCAATGAGAGCGACACGTCATTGCGTGTTTAAAACGAACTAATAAATAAATCAATTTTAAATCCAATGGATTAAATTGGTTTAAAATTGATTTATTAATAACTTTTGATCCTGAAGTCCGATTGAGATGATTTTTATGGATTTGTTCGTCTTGATCCTCTTTCTATCTGTATGGTTAGATCATTCAGATCTAGCCTACATTGATAGATAAATATTAAGTACTAAACGGGGTAAAATGGTGATTTTTACCCTATAACCTAAGTATAAAAGCTAAATTTGAGAGGAGCTCATTCTGGATGGTGCTCTATCACAGCTGCAAGACAGGGAGGAGCTCTAGCTTGGATCAAGTTATCTGGTACTTTTTTTCCTTTATTGTATTTGAACTTTTATGGATTTTGAATGAATTAGGTTAAGTTGTTTGTTTCTTCATCTCTATTCTGATCTGAACTTCTAAATCGCTTGCTTGAATGGCATGTACAAGCCCTGATTAGGATTGAGAGGAGAAATTGAGGGATTTACCTTGGCATTCAATTGCATTCCAAAAGAAACCTCTAAAAAATTTAGTTTTAATTCTTAGGAGATTAAGATTTCTCTTTTTATTTCTGATTTAGCAAATTCTCAAAACCAACCAAAACTTAAATCAAAATTTCTTCCAACCTCTCTAATTGAATTCTTTGATCCATCCAATTGGATCAATTAATTCAATCTAGAGCCCACATTTCTTCTTTTCATCTCATCTCTTCTACCCCCCTCTCTAAATTCTCACCTAATTAGGGTGACTTGATCCTCATTGAAGATCAAATTCACTCTAATTAGGATCTAAAACACCAAAAATAAAATCAAATTGAAATTCCTACTTGCCTCCCTTGGACGACACTCATACTTATCACTATACATATTAAGTAGAGTTTTATAAATTTTATTGCATAAGCCAAAAATTCACAACGACAAGGGCTAAAAATTTTGCGTAATTTTCACCCCTATTTTTGGCTTATCACCGCCGCCGCTGCTCCCGTGCTGCTGCTGCTGGCACCGTGACGCCGCTACTACCGCCATGCTGTCACCGCTGTGCCCGCCCCAAGCTCTCCTCTTGTGTATGACAAGCAGTTGTCATTGTCGGCACCATTTCTGTCGTCTGAATCTGTCGCCTTCATCTTCACGAATGCCACCACCGCTGCTGTCGTCGTCCTGCATCAGCCACCACTGCTGCCGCTGCCGTCCTGCATCAGGGAGAGGGAGGGGAAGAGAGAGAAGGAGAGAGAGAGAGGGAGAGAGAGAGAAGGAAGGGGGCGATAGAGATAGAGGGAGAGAGAGAAGGAGAGAGAGAGAGAGAGAAAAAGGGAGAGAGAGGGAGAGAGAGGGAGAGAGAGGGAGAGAAAAAGGGAGAGAGAGAGAGGGAGAGAGAAAGGGAGAGTAAGGGAGAGAGGAAGGGAGAGAGAGAGAGGGAGAGAGAGAGAGGGAGAGAGAGAGCGAGAGAGAGAGGGAGAGAGAGAGAGATCGAGCGAGACGAGAGAGAGCAAGAAAGCGAGCGAGCGAGAGAGAGAAAGAGAGAGAGAGAGATCGAGCGAGAAGAGAGAGAGCAAGAAAGCGAGCGAGCGAGAGAGAGAAAGAGAAAGAGAGAGAGAGAGAGAGAGAGAGAGAGAGAGAGAGCGAGAGAAAGAGAAAGATAGAGAGAAAGAGATAGAGAGAAAGAGAAAGATAGAGAGAGAGATATAGAGAGAGAGATAGAGAGAAAAAGAGAGTGAGCAAGAGAGAAAGAGAGATAGAGAGAAAGAGAAAGATAGAGAGAGAGATAGAGAGAGAGAGAGATAGAGAGAAAAAGAGAGTGAGCAAGAGAGAGAGAGAGATAGAGAGAGAGAGTAGGCTTGATGTAACACGACGATCGGAATTCGGTACGCCGTGGAGCGTTTAGAGATTAGGCTCTAAAGACAATGAAATGATGTGAAAATATAACACAATTGATTCTAAGAGATTTTAAACAAGAAATACTACAATCGTCAGAAGACGGGAGTGGTAGATCAATTAGTTGACACATGACAAGTTAATCACGATCGAGCTCCCAGTGATCCTCGCGACTAGATAGAAGGGACCGATGTGGTGGGGGACGTTCTCGTCCAAATGTGTCCACACCGTCTACGTAGACAATCAGAACCGCTACCGTCAATAAAATCCCTAACACAGATAAGTGGCTAATTCCTAGAATTCAAGTTTAGACTCACTCACGGCGATGAACAATTTAGAATTTGGCACTGGAAGAGATAAGTAATCACTGTAAAATGAAAGGGAAGAGATGAACGTCACCTGTCGACTTGGCGCAATGATAGGATATCCACGAGAGCAGCAGGCGTCCTGGTGCCAATTCAGCCCGGATGGGTAGTCAATTCAGAGTGACGAGTTCAACTAAAAAATTCTGATAAGCGAACAGAAGGACTCTTTCCCAATCGCGGAATCAGCTTGGAGAACACAGTCGCAGGTCATCGACCGACAGCCTCTTGAGGGATCAGTAACAATGGTATCGACCGTTGGCTTAGACGTCGGGTGGCTGGCGGACTGAAAACAATGCTCAATTGATAAATTTCAATCCAGGGAATAGATGGCTACTAAATCCATCCTATTTGCGTTGTTCCCACGGTGAAATGCTGTTGATACCAATTCCCCTTCACAGATCGAGCGCCTCCAAACGGTAGATTACTGGTGAACAACGGTCGGGGAATGACGACAGAAGTTCACCTGAGGAACAACACGACCGGAAGCGCCTGGTTCCAGAGACGATGGAAAATCCAGGTGAGGTGAATTTTCACGCTGAAAAAATTACCAGTAACTGCTAATTCTTCTTCTGACGATCTTTTCCAGAGAAGATGTGCAAGAAAGCCAATAAATCGTTCCTGGGTGGTCCAGATTCTCCTAATTACTACAAAATCAGAATCCAGGACTCGTGTTTTCACCGGCGCGGTGAGAGGATTCCAAAACGATCGGCGTTTCCCAACCAAGACATCAAGAGCAAGGAACAACGAGGAAGTAATCAGAGAACACGGCTTTCTCTCTTTGTTGATCTTATGCCTCTTCTACTACGCAATCTTCTTCTTTGACAATGTTTCTATCTTCTCCTTTTTCTTTCAGAGACAAGCACGATGAACAACAAAAAAAAAGAACTGCAACCAACAAGCGAGATTTGAAAAAATTCTCAACAATAATGACTCCTCGTTTAACTTCCACTTCTCCCCTTCTTAAAAGGTGGGGGAAGTGGCAGTTATGGAAGCCCAAATTGGGCCCCATTTAAGGGCAAGGCCTATTGGGCCTCCCCTTAAAAGGGATTCTTATTGGGAGAAGAAGCCCATTATGGATTTCTTCCCCCCTAAAGATGACACTTAAACACGACTAAAACACGAACGACGGGGGCAAGGCCGGTACTCACGCAAGGGGGGCCTCCAACAATTCAAAAATGATGAAAAGGAAAAGTACGTGAAGACATCTCAGCACTCTCCAAGGCGACGCGACTGTTTCTTCAAGCTTGATAGTGGAAGTGTTGGTTCTTCACATCGGCTCTGGCTCCGCGTAAGGGCTGGCAACGAGTCTGGACGCAATCAGCTGGTTGGTCTTCCATCAAGGCTTCAGGGATTCGGACAGATCGTTTGATTTTTCGATCAGATCGGGCCTTCGAACGATCGAATCCAAACAATTATCTGCCCCGTTCAAATCCGATCCGAACGCGATCTGAGCATCTGGTCAGATCGGATTGTTCGAACAAGGTGGCTGTTCGGATCAAATGTTCGAATAAGATCCGATTCGAACACGTTGTTCGAATTGGATTGAATTGAATGTTCGAATCCAGCGCCGCCAATGGCGCCTAGCGCCGGCCAGCGGCCGCCCAGCGCCAGCTAGCGACCATCCAGCGGCGGCCGCCCAACACCAGCCAACGACCATCCAAGCACCGCCAGCGCTGGCCAGCGGCCGCTAGTGCCTGCCAGCGGCCGCCAGTGCCTGCCAGCGGTCGCCCAGCGCCAGCGACCGCCACCGGTGCCAGTGACCGCCAGAGAGAGTCGCTGGCTGTTGCTGGCATCGCTGGCCATTTGTTCGAAATTGTTCGAACTTGTTCGAACAAGGTCGAAGAAATGGCAATCGAACACAAACGAACCAAATTGTTCGTTTGAAACTTTCGATCGAACACGAACAAAGGGTCTGTTCGATCGAAAGATTCGAACAAATCGTTCGAATCGGCTTTTGTTAGTTCGAATCTGTTGATCAAGATTCGAACGATCCGATCCGATCCGATCCGATCCCCGATGCCTGAGAGAGAGAGAGAGAGAGAGAGAGAGAGAGAGAGAGAGAGAGAGAGAGAGAGAGAGAGAGAGGGAGAGAGTGAGAGAGAGAGAGAGAGAGAGAGAGAGAGAGAGAGAGAGAGAGAGAGAGAGAGAGAGAGAGAGAGAGAGAGAGAGAGAGAGAGAGAGAGAGAGAGAGAGAGAGAGAGAGAGAGAGAGAGAGAGAGAGAGAGAGAGAGAGATGCGATCGAGGGGTTGATCATCCATGATCCAATCGTCCAATAGTTACTTTTTCCTTCATTCAATCGCGGTACGCGATCGGATCGCCGTACCCTAAAATTCGCGGCGATCTGTCTCGGGCCGAGAAAAACCCACCAATCAGACCTCCCCGGTGGCCCATCGCCGTCCTCAACGTGCTCTCGGAGGGCAGCGACGACGGAGAGGAATCGGAATTCTCTCCTTTCGTACCGCCCTCCGCATCTCCAGATGTCTACGGAATTCGCCATGGAGGTGGCGTCGCTGGGCCCTTCCAACGGGCTCCCCTCGAAGCCGTCCGCTGCGGGAAATTCCACCTCCTTGTCTCCTTCTATCGGAGGTTTCTCCGTTCAAACTGGTTCTTTGCTCGCCGACAATGGTCCTCGACAGCCGTTCGTCATCGGTCATGGCCTTTCCACTTCCCATTTTCGCCAATTTTCCATTGTCGAAGTCGTCTTAAATTCGATGCAACGCCTCCAGTTGTAATCTGATTGAATTGCGTTTCGAAATTCGGTCGTCCGTCAGGAGTTTCGGGGGGTACGGCATCCGGCAAGACGACTGTGTGCGACATGATCATTCAGCAGCTTCACGACCATCGGGTTGTCCTCGTAAATCAGGTAATAACGGGTGTGCTCAAACAATGTGTTTTTTGTTTTACGTTCTCAGAACGAAGAATATCATCGGTGATGTTGAAAAATTATCTTTCAGAAACTTATATTCGTGCAAATATGTATGATTTCTGTATTAGGATTAAAAATATGTATGATTCTACGTTCCAGGACTCATTTTACCGAGGTCTGACTGCTGAAGAAGCGGAATTCGTTCATGAGTATAATTTCGATCATCCCGGTAGTTATCACCACGCTAGTTCTTTTATTAGAGGGAGATGCTATTCTGGGCTGCTTTTATGTTCATGTACTTGAGTTCTATGGGATGAAGGATGTGCTGGCATTGCTTGTAGATGCCTTCGATACAGAGCAGCTGCTGGAGTGCGTTGGGAAGCTGAGAAGTGGACAAGATGTCAATGTTCCCATTTATGATTTTACCATCCACCGACGCTGTTCTGATCGATTCCGGAAGGTGAGATTTAATTTGAAACTGCAGAAATTTCTTCTTGTATCATCTATTGTGGCAGTATTTGTCTTGCCAGAGTAGGATTCTCCTTCTCCATGGATGTAGACGAGAGGACGATGAGGACTCATTTCAGCGAGATGACAATGATCATCATAACTCTGAAATTGTCATCGTCTCCGTTTGCAAATTTTTGATGGACAAGCATGACGAGTCATCAATGTTCTCTCTTTTTTTTCTACACATGACTGGCAATTATGAATCATCATTGTCTTTATCACTCGTCTAAGGCTTAGATGACAATGGTGATTTTCTCCTTCATCATTCTGGCGTTGGAGGATGATGACGACGAGGATGACCTGTCATCATCCCTTGTAGATGATGAACTTGCTATGTTTGGGAGGAAGCCCACGACCTATGAGATTCTGCATTCCTGAGCGGAGAGGAACCTGAGAAGCAGAATCGGATTAAGATTCTGCATTCCTGAGCTGCTCTCTCTCTTTTTAGATGTTTCGGGGAAACCGTTCCCATTTTTTGTTACAAAGAATGGTGTATCAAAACCTTTCTGTGATGCATGTAAGTTTGGAAAACGGAAACAAGCTTTTTTTCAAGAACCAGTGAGAAAATTTATTGGCCATTTGACCTGGTCCTTAGTGATATTTGGGGGCCTTTCAGAACATCTGTTTTTCGAAAGAGATTGTTCCTAATTCTCATCGATATCTGTACACGAACTATATGGGTCCATTTAATGAAACCTTAATCAGAGGCATCCAAAATTGCTCACGATATCTGTATTGGGATTAAAAATATGCATGGTTTATCCATCAAAGAATTTAGATTTACAATGCAAAAATATTTTTTGAGCTTTACATTGTCCAATTTCTTCTGTGATTAAGGCATTCTCCATGAGTCGTCGTGCACATATTCTCCCAAAAAAATGGGTTGGGAGAGAAAGTCTGGGCATGTTGTTGCCACCACCAGGACATTACTTTTCCAGGGTTTAGTTCCCAGTTAATTCTGGGTTAATGCGCTCTTGATGGATGTGTATCTGATCAGCCGGCGCAGAAGTTATAATATCGGATCTGATGCAGCTTTCTCGGCAAAAAATGCGTACTTGAAGATTCGAGGGGACGCGAGGGATGACCTAGCAGTCAGTAAGGCATGCCGCACACTGTTGAAACAAAAGATTCCCCTTAAAGAGACCAAAATATTTGGCTGTATTCCTCAATCAGATATAACTCAGGTGAGTCAATTGAGAGTTATAATGATAAAGGGTGTACGAATTTTAAAGATAATGAGACCCAAGATAAAGCTAAGTTGAATACTTATGAATACCAATATCATTGTATGCAAAATTTAGATGGCAAGTGCATCTTTTAGATGTGAAAAATCTATTCCTCCACAGTGATTTGGAGGAAATATTTACGAATTTATCCTGAATATGGAGTTCAAAAAGGGGAATGGAGTGTATGCTGGTTAAATAAGGATTTGCATGTGTTGAAGCAATCACCTTGAGCATGTTTTGAGAGATTCTCTCTCTTTGAAGGAGACGGGATGTAGACAGAGCAATTGGTAGCATACCGTGTTCATCAAACAGACTATCTCAGGGGGGTTTTTGGTTCTCCTGATATTCGTTGATGATAATTATTATCTCAGGCGGTAAGGATAAAAGGATTCAACACTTGAGCAGCAAGTATCAGAATTTCCTTCTCTTATATATTCTAATGGGAACCGTATCAGAATCTGATACTGTTAGTGAGAGACTAGCTACTATGGGCTAATGGGCCCTATTCTATAAGCCCAGTAGCCCATCTATCCTTCTCTCTCTTAGGGTATACATACCCACCTATGTACTCAGTTATGGGTATGTCATTATCTTCCTCTTCTCTTCCACAACAGATACGACCATGACATATCTAGGCCTTTTTCATCCTTTAGCCCAGTAGGGGCATTTTAGTCATTTGGACTTCTGTAATTCCTTTAAATAGAACAACCCGCCCTTGAGGGGGCAGCCAAGAAGTATCACAAAGAATGTTTCTGGCTCCTTCCGGCGACATCCACTCTGCCGGACCCCTCACGTAGGCGACGTCCACTCTGCCTGTCCTGCCTGCCGTAGTCCATCCCGGCACGCTGACGACCATCCCGGTACGCTGACGACCATCCCGGCACCTTCACCCTCCCTTCTCGTCTTCTCCCCGATACGAACCAGTAGGTTCGTAACAGAAACCTGTGGTCAAAGGCAGTTTCTATGTGCGTCATGGTCTCATAGTTGGAGACTCTTTTTAGATCCTTGAAATGCACCTCGGTCTTTATTAAAATTTGAACGGTGGGATTGGATGCACTTGTCAGCATAAACTCTGGGCATTCTGGCATAATAATATATGCCACTGGCAGAAATTCTGTTCAATGGAAATATCGAGAATACTTCTAGTGCATTCCCACTCCAGAGAACCAGTATATATTAGTTTTTGAACAAAGTATAGGTGCATTTCTGTATCTGTATGAAAAATAGCACATTCTGTATGAAAAATCTTCGTTTGTCTGCATCCAGTCATTGTTTTGAATATTTTGTGGTACACCTTCGTCCGGAAGCTTAATAATGTTCAATTCTTGTTTGCAATGGTAGACAGGAGTAAAGTACTTGTATCTGTTCTATACTAAGAGATATTATATTGCGATGCTTATTGATGGTCATACTCATGTGACATGGGTGTACCTTATTAAAGTCCAGTCTAAGGTGATTTGTGCTGAATTCAAGACCCAGTAAGATTAGACCGTTTGTACCTTCCAATGAGTAATGCCATGTTTATCTTCTGTTGTACTGGATGATCAATTATACTTTGTTGTAGGGTGGTAGTGGAAGAAGACAATAAGTTGGGTTTTATTTGCTCAGTTGAGCTGTAGATCCAACTGTAAACGACGGCACCAAACCACCCCCACCCCCCACCACTCCCCTCTCCCAAACACACACACACCCCTCCGCTGGTCCTTGTATACTCTCCATGGGGGTACTTATTTTTTAGTGGGCTTATTTGCTGCCCTTTATTAGTGGGCTGCTCTTGGCCCTTTTTATTTGTAAGCTGTCACGTGCCGCTTCATGTGATGGTGTTGTGTACCTTGTCCTGTCCGGTGTTGACCCCCTCAGTCTGCCTATCATGCCGGCATCTCTTCTTTCTCCCCCTCTTGTATTCGATGTAAAGGACCGGATCACATTCTTCTGAGGATGCACTGTCGGCCAGAGCTTTTGGCATACCCATGGGATCAGACCCGATGCAGTATTTAGGTCTACCATTGACGTGGAGACATGTTTCAGCTGCAGAGTTGCAGCCGGTGATAAAGGTGGAAATGAGATTGAAGGGACGTCAAAATAGAGTGTTATTCAAGGAAGCTGGTTGGTGTTATTTTGGTAGGTTCTTTCAGAAATCTTATATTTCTACCTTGCGGTCTTGAATATGCTAGCGGGGTAGGAATGCGATTGGAGGGATTACTGAAACATTTATATTGGGGAGGAGCTGGATCCAAGGCACACAGAGGGTTGTCTTTGGTCTCCTGGAACGTAGTGTGTAGACTTGTGAAACAGGGCAGGTTGAGGATTCTCCATCTACAATCCATGAATTTTTCTTTGCTGACTGAATGGGTGAAAAGATTTGAGAGAGCAGAGGATTTGGTTTTGAATGTCCTGAATGACAGGTATGACTCAACTCTTGATAGGGCGAGGTGCTTGATTAGATTTGGAGCGTACTGTCCATTGTGGCATGGTATGAGACAAATCTTCCCGCGTCTGCAAGTTTTTTGAAGACAAATGTGGACATGGTTCTGTTTTCCGATTCTGGACGGATAATTGGTAGAAGAAAGGCATTGTAGAGGTGGAGTTTCCAAGGCCTTTTGCCCTCGTGCAGAACCCGCAGCCACAGTCAGAGTGTTATTTTTGCAGAAAATAAGACACCCGGAGCGGTGGTCAATCTGATGCTATGAAAATATGAAGCTGTGTACAGTCCATATACCAATTGACCAAAATGGTCTGCCTTCACCTCCCTCCAAGCCAAAAAAAACATTAGCATCCTGAATGACATTCTCTATGGCTCTGGCTGCACCACAATGAGGTAATGTTTAGGGGGAGGATGGTCTTAATGGACAGTGTTACCCACGACGTGAATACACCAATGTCGAATTAGTTTGGAGGGGGTTGAAGGGAGGACCTAATCGGTCAGTGTATGGACTGTTTATATATTTTAATAGCGTCAGGTGGACACCGGTTTCGGGTGCTCCTCCTGATCTCAGTAAAATAAGTCATGTGCCTTGACCCTCCATCTATCTATCTATCTATCTATCTATATCTTTTGAAGAACTTTCTTGTATAATCTTGATTTAACTCTCCTTCTCATTAGAGAATGAAATGTAGTAGATTCTCAAAAGAATCTTGGTTTTAGCTCAGCATTTTTAAGTTTCATTCTATGGAAATAACTTAAGGTCTCATGGTAGGTAAACGCACCCGATGTCATTATTCTGGAGGGCATTTTGGTTTTCCATGATTCTCAAGTCCGTAGCTTGATGGACATGAAGATTTTTGTTGACACAGGTACTTAAGTGTTCTCATCTCCATCGTGTAACTTATAGTCAATATCTTTTGTTGAACTTTTTTTTGAAAATTACGGTTGAAGTCACAAACAGTCAGAAGTAAAACTGACATTTGTTGGATTCCATTCGGTGGATATGAAAATATTTTAAGACGTGAAAGGTACACAGCTCATTGCACAGATACTTAGAATTAGCAATTAATTGAATGTCTATATCATTCCATTTTACCTTGATTGTGTGGATGTTTTTTATGGTTTCCTGTAAAATCCACTATTCTTCTGATTAAAGGATTCTGACCTCTACTAACGTTTGAATTTTCAAGACCCATTCGCAGTTTCGTGCGACTCTTTCTAAATTTTACATCTTGCCTTTTTCGACTTAATCAAACTTTTTTTTCACATACTTCACCTTCAGTACATGAATCGATTACATTGCTCTTGAGTCTTTCCAAGGGTCCTGGTTTTCCCGGTACACTTCCAAATTGTTTGATTCTGTTTTTGCTATACAGATGCAGACATTAGACTTGCTCGTAGGATAAGACGTGATACTGTTGAAAGGGGAAGAGATGTAAATTCGGTTCTTGAGCAGGTGGCATTTTTACATCTTTCTTTTGTTATCTACCACTATTTGCTATTATATTGTGCTGTCCCGTTTTATTTCTCATACGAGAAGACTTACACATACAGTTGAATTTTTTTTCAAGTAAAAGAAAAGACTTATTGCCATGATGTTGTTTTTAATCTTGATGACTGTGACTTCTGGATGGACATAGTGATTCTAATGTCTTAATAACATTTAGTTTTGAGCACCCAGGGTGGGAGGCTCCACCATGTCCCTGCCTCCACCCCTTCCCTCTGGCATATCCATTTCCAAAATGGTATCTTAGCAGGATTGAGGGAGAGGAAGGATAAGAGAGGAAGAGAGAACTGCCAGGGCACTGCCTCCAGAGTGTGGGAGCATTGCAAAAGGAAGTAGATACACGATTAGAAAATTATTAGTGCGTTGCTGGAAGGAGCAGACACACTACCACAAAAATGCTTGATAGATACATGACTGATGTCCAGCGGTTGATCAACACAGTACTGAGATGGTCAGAAATTACTGGTGCGCGAAGGTCATGGCCACACATGCAACAGGGTGCTTGTGATTCAACCTTCAATCGTATTGGAAATTCTTGGCCATCAACAGATTCTTGGAAAATTCAATTCTTGCAATTTCGAAACAGTACTGAAATCGTCATTTGATTGATTTCAGAGAGAGAGAAGAGTAATCAGAGAGAGAGAGAGAGAGAAAAGAGGAATTGCCACAGCCAATCTCCTGACGCTGACCTCTGATGGCTGGCAGAGGTTCTGCAGTGACGGGAGAAGAGAAACAAGAACTGCAACAGATTTGAGGAAGGAAACTCTCGATGACTTCTTGATGTCTTTGGTGCATTCTTTCTTTTTAGTTATACTTTTCCCAACTCGTGGGCCTGGGCCTCCTTGGGCTGAAAGAAGGGCCTCGATATGGTACCAGGACTCTGTTTATCGTACCTTGCCTGTATCATATCAGCTTGTAGGCTGTGTGCCCAGCAACTGCTTTGCCCAAATATGTACATGACAGGCCCAGACCTGCAACACTTGAAAAATATAATTAAGAGGAATCTTAAGTAATGGGGAGAAAAATCACACTTCGAGTATTTTCCCTCTGATTTTCTGCTCTGACCTTTCCTCTGTAGTGTCTTCTGCAACCACCACGACGGCTCATGGACGAAAGCCCTTCTTTCCGATGGGTCTTTCAGTCGACACTTGGTGTATGAAAGTCAGTCAGGGATCCGGGCACCTCCTTACAACCAGTAAGACAGAACCCAGACTTGGTGGATCCCGGACTCAGGAATTCTGATTGTATCAGACACTACAGATCGCTCCTGGGCCCGTCATACACAAGCCCATGCGGTATCAGGCTGGAATTTACCTGATGATTGGCCAGGATCTCTGCCTGTTTATCATTGGAAGTATCGTACCATGGGGGTATATTGTTAAGCTCCGACTACTCAGATGGATAGATAGACTTAACAATGTCCAAGTACACAATGTCTGAGAAAGGTAGAAGAGATAGGTCGATAGGAGGGAAGGGGTAGTAGGCGGAGTGGACGACGCCTTCGAGCAGACGGGATTAACGACGTCTGGACTCGTTCTTGATGCTGTTCTCGCGCAGGAATGGTCGTCTGCAACGAGGAGGGTCAGAAGAGGCCTTGAAGCTGAAGGGTGCGTGAAGCACTTACCAGGTCAAGACTGCCGATCTCCTCTTGCCGAGTAGTTGAAATAGGTTCCGCTAGTAGGCCCCCGACGTGGGCCTGGGCCGACGTTCGTCGATGCGATGTCGGATCGTATCATATATTGCCACTGATGGCTTTACCTTTTGTTGACAGGGCCTGCTGGTGTCCCGGCCTACTGGCATAGAGTGTGCCAAAGACTCCGCTTGGTAACCCGTCAGCTACACACAGCTCAACTGTGGAGTGACCAAACCTATCTGGTAATGCCACTACATGACAGTGAGGTGCCAAGACAATGACGACAAACCAAATGACGACTCTTTTGGAGTCAGCCATTGAGGGGAAGGGGTCATCATAGGCCATGCCTTTGACTTCTAACCTCTCCAACCACTACTGCAGCTGCCAAGTCAGCTCGTGGACAACATGCCACGTAGACATCAGAGGCAACTTTGCATCCTCTCTCTATTTGATACGTTCTTTACTCGGAAGTATCAGAGAAGAAGGAGAAGACAAAGAAGAGCAGTTACTGACATGGGGGGGGGCGCATGTGAGAATGTCTTTAAAAGCCAACTCGAGTGGAAAATGGGGGCAGAGGATTATTTTCAAGAATGAGCAGTCGAGCGAGCAGAGGCCGGAGCAGCAGAGCCTGTGGCCAAAGAGGAGCTGATCAAGCTGGAGGGGATCGCTTCCTCAATCTATCTTCTTCAATACCTAATTCTACATATTGATTCTGCTGTCAAATTTGCTACGTTGGTGTTGAGTTTCAATAATACGTCCCATGTTGAAGATTGATTATTTCCTGGAGTTCTGGGGGTCCATGCAGAGACTTGGATCCAGACAAAGAGAAGTGGGGGGCAGAGCGCTGACAGTGCTTTGGATTATGACTTGCACCCTATGCTGTCCGTATGCGTTGCAATTGGTTCGGTGGTCTGTCCTTGCTGCGGTCGTGTGGTTGTCCTTGTGTGCATTTTTTCAAAACACCAGGCATGTGCCATGGTGTCTAGCTCCTTTGCACTATACTGTAGCAATGTGTCTGCATATTGGTGTGCAATGTGGCCATTTGATCAAGCATCTTGGGTTCCCCTAGTACGCCTGCACCTTTTCAGCATGACATGGTATCTATGGTGCAAAGGTGCTCGCTGACAAGTGCAGATGCCGTATTATTGTGGATGCCACATCAGCTTTGGTGCCACATATCAACATATTTCTGTTTTATTTTCCTCCACCCAATGCTCGAAATCCAAGCTTGCAATCAAACCTAAACATCATGCCATAAATTATTGAATTATTCACCATTTGTATGATATGTGTTGCCTCATGGACCCTGTGTTCCTGGGTTCCGTCTCTCTGTCTGATCCTTCCGTAAAAGTGGCGAGATGGGAGGCGATTTAGAGAGCGGACAGCTAACTAAACATTGCCAAACCTTCAATTTGACAATGCAATTTCCCATAAGAAGGTGACAGGTATTTAAAGGGAACTAGAAAAAAGAGAAAAAAATAACTAAGATAACCCTGAGAGGTTATAATGGTCATATCTGGGCAACAGGCTGTTTGTAATTTTTACAGTTATTCTCTGCTGTTAACTGCAACTGGTTACTATGTGTATAACACAACTGTTTTCTGCTGCAGTATGCTAAGTTTGTGAAGCCAGCATTTGATGACTTCATTTTGCCATCAAAGAAGTATGCTGATGTGATAATACCTCGAGGTGGTGATAACCACGTGGCAATTGATTTGATTGTCCAGCATATCAGGACAAAGCTTGGCCAGCATGATCTGTGTAAAATGTACCCTAATGTTTATGTCATTCAGTCTACATTTCAGGTTTAGCTCCTTTCTTCTTTCTGTGTAGTTCTTGTAATGGATTTACAAAAAGAATCATTAGTTTTGTAACATTTCAGATCAGAGGCATGCATACACTTATTCGTGACAGGAACATCACAACGCCCGACTTTGTCTTCTACTCAGATCGGCTCATTCGGCTGGTATTCCTCCTCCTCTTCTTCTTTGTCTCAATTCCTCCTGATACAGACTTCATTAACAGGTTGTAGAACACGGTCTTGGTCATCTGCCATTTACTGAGAAGCAGGTGACTACGCCGACAGGTCAAATATCTCTTCTCTACTAGTGACTTGAATTGTGATAAATCATCTTTGTTAGAGGAGTCGTCTCTTTATAATCAGATGACACGTCTAGAGAAAAACTTTAAGAGAGATAATATGCACAACAATATAAGTTTTTTCATGGTACATTGGCTTTGGAACTGAGTTTGTTGTGGCTAGGTGATAAGGACCTGAAAGTTAGTCCCTTTGGGAGAGAAAACAAGAGCGTAGGAAGATAGCGAGATAGAATGCAATGACGACGGCCCATGTCAGCTCCAGTGCTCCGATAATGAGGATCTCCCAGGCCGTAAATAATTGATTCCTTGATTGCTCTGCTTAGAGGTGAGAGCTAAAAAACTTTATGGAGTAATGATAAAGCCAAAAGGACCAAAACACCAATGTTAATCATAACATCACTCCCCCATCAGCACCAGCTTGTTCAAGAGCTTGTTTGTCGTTTCCCTCGTCTTCAGCCAGTGATGTTTGTTCTCTGTGTCTGTAGCTGGTAGTTCCGATATAGTGAGATTACACAAAAATATGGACGTTCATGTGAGAAGTTGGCAGGGCAGTTGGGCCAGGCGGAATCCAGGGTTGTTGTGGGAGGAGGCCATGAGGGAAGTGAGCAGTAGGGGGCGGACAGTTGGGCCTTCCACAGAAGGTCAGCATTTGGTCCACTGGGGGAGGTCTAAATGTAGGCTCTCTGATGGAGGGCCAATGTAGATTAACATGTTGTATAAGATCCTTAAAAAACCATGTTTTAGAAGAACAACAGGATAAACTTTCACAGTGGGTCTCTCAGCCAATTTCAGAACACTTGGGCATGTTGTTTTCCATCATACCATCTCACTGTTACAACCGTATCCTTTAACAGTGTTAGTGAGATAGGCCTTATATGGCTAATGGGCCTTGTTCTATTAGCCCATTAGCCCTTTATTCACACTCTCTCTCCTAGGGTATAACTACCCTCTCTCTTGTAACCAGTTGGGTGTTAGATTACATTTCCTTCTTCTCATCATCTTCTCTCCCGTTTTAATCCCAACCTAGAGTGGGATTCCACAAACAGTATTGTAATTTTCAAGAAATGCAGAGATATGGAATGATCCCACTATTCAATACAAGTAGATTCAACTTCTACGGAGAAACTCTATGTTTCTGCGAATGGAAATCTGATACAAGTGGCTTTTTTCTCCAAGAAATATCAAAGAAAGAAGCGAAGGACCGGGGCATGAGGAGCTCACGTGCAAACAAAAGCCTCTCACATGCAGTGGAGCTTAAGTAGCAGTAGTAGGTGTTGAAGAAGATAAAATGGATAGAACTTGGTTACTTAGAAAAGAAGGGATACATGTTCTTATATAGGGCTGAGAGAGAGAGTATTAGAGTTTTATCAATGTGGGATTAAGAGAGGGAACCCTTAGTGGGCGAATGTCTAGTGGACCTAATAGGCCACACCACCTATTTCCCAACAGTAGGAACCCGATGAGGCAGCCGGCGTTTTTGGGCAGAGTCACTTGCAACTGCAACTGGAGGCTGGAAGCGGGATCGGGCCTGCGCCCGGAGGGAACAACTCTGAGGAATCCTGTCATCGTTCTTCCTTTTTTTCCTTTCCCTTTTCTTCATCCTCTTTCCCTTTCCCTCTTCTCCATCCTAGATAATGAACCCTAGGAGGGAGAGAATGATAAGATATTGACATCACTCAATAGAGTACATGGCTGGGTATACATATACCCTAGGAGGGAGAGAATGATAAGAGGGCTAATGGGCTGATAGAATAGGGCCCATTAGCCCATAAGGCTGACTATTTCACTAACACCCCCCCGCAAGCGAAGTATGGATGTCATCCATGCCGAGCTTGGACACCGCACGTTGCAGGAGAGGTCGAGATAGTCCTTTGGTAAGGACATCAGCAGCTTGATCAGCGGATGGAACAAATTCCAAGTCAAAGATGCTCTCGTCCACGCGCTCCTTGAAGAAGTAGCGGTGGAGTTCCATATGCTTGATCCGTCCCTGTTGGCCAGGGTTCTTTGCCAAGGCGATTGCCGACTTGTTGTCGCAGTAGAAGTGGATCGGGCCGGAATACTTCACACGAAGGTCATGGAGAATTCCGTATATCCACTGGCCTTCAGAGGCCCCATCGGCAAGTGCCCGGTATTCGGCTTCAGCACTGGAGCGGGACACTTTGTCCTGCTTGCTGCTCTTCCAACTGACAAGACTGCCGAAGAGAAAAGTGCAGTACCCCGTGGTGGAACGACAGTCCACAACTGAGCCGGCAAAGTCCGCATCAGTGTACACCTTCACGGTCCGCTCCATACTCCGAGGAAAGAACAAGCCCTTCCCGGGCAGCCCTTTAGGTACGCAAGTACCGGTTGGTCGCCTGACGATGGATCTCCGCGGAGAGTGCATGAACTAACTGGGAGGTTGACGGCGAAACTGATGTCGGGCGGGTGTGGGTCAAGTACAGGAGTTTCCCACCACCTGCTGGTACTGATATCGTTCACGGTGCTGAGTCCTCCCCTTACCCAACTTAACATTAGGGTCGATGGGAGTAGTAACCGTGCACACTCAGTCATTCGGTCAAGGCCAGTAGGTCAACGGCATACTTCTGCTGTGACACAAAGATCCCCGGGGAGTAGGCCACCTCAAGGCCGAGGAAGTAGCGAAGAGGCGAGGGCCTTGATTTCAACTCCTTGGCCAACGCCAGAGCTGAGGCGCCGGCCTCTGCAGAATCGGACCCGTGATGAGGATGTCGTCGACGACACGGCCAAGATGGAGACACCAGGAACTGTGACGGAAGAATAGGAGGCATCCCCATTGCTCTGAGTGTAGGCCTCGGTCTTCATGACCGAAGAGAACCGACCGAACCACATCCGCGGTGACTGTTTCAGTCCATAGAGAGACTTCCGCAGCCGGCAAACGGTGCCCGGGGGGTCAAGGGTATACCCGGGAGGTGGCTGCATGTACACCTCCTCCGTCAAGTCACCGTGGAGAAAAGCATTCTTCACATCGAACTGTCGACGCCAGTCGGAATGAGCCGCAAGCGCCAAGAGGAGACGGACTGTTTCCATCTTCGCCACAGGAGAGGTCTCGAAGTAGTCCACGCCATACGACTGAGTAAACCCCCGAGCCACAAGTCGAGACTTGAGGCGCTCGAGAGTACCATCAGCATGATGCTTTTTGGCATGAATCCACTCGCAATCCACCGTACTCTTGCCAGGAGGAAGTGGGACGACTTCCCAAGTGTGGTTCTTGAGCAAGGACTGCATCTCCTCATCCATCGCCGATTTCCAATGAGGAGAAGCAAGAGCATCGGATAGGCGACGAGGGAGGGGATGCGACTCGATGTGAGAAAGAAAGGACCGGTAGGAAGGGCTTAGCCGATCAAAAGAGAGATAGTGAGATAAGGGGTAGAGAGGTGTGCGAGTCCACTGACAAACCCCTTTCCGAAGGGCGATAGGCCATCCCAACTGAGCATCATCATCAGTAGACGAGGGTGACGCATCGTCCGACGGAGGAGCGGAAGCAAAGGAGGGAGAAGAAGATAGCTCCCCGGGGGTAGGTGGAGGCTCCCCGGGGGAAGATGGTGCACTAGGAGAAGGATACGGTGCACCAAGAGTAGGAGGTAGCTCCCCGGGGTGAGAGATGGACTTCCCGGGGTTAGGAGGTGCACTCGGGGGAGGATACGGTGCACCGGGAGGTGAGACGGTAGGAGGCAAGGGAGAGAAGGTGGCTGGGGACGGCGACGGTGGAGGAATGGGTCCCACAAACGGAAAGGGTTCCAAGGAAGGAGTCGAAGACGCCTCAACCAGTGGAAGGCGTGGCGAGGTAGAATCACCGAAGTAAGACTCATGCTCGGCAAAGGTGACGCTTTGCCGAGATGAAAATCTCCGAGACGGAGGGTGGTAGCAACGGTAACCTTTCTGGAGAGAAGCGTACCAGCGAAGACGCACCGGAGAGCTCGAGCATCGAGCCAGGCGAGAGGAGCCGATCGTGGACGCACGCCGTGCACCCGAAGATGCGAGGAGGAGTCCAGTCCGCAGTGAGAGATGGGGAACGCGGTGGAGAGATCCAGTGGGCTGACAAACCCGAGGGGCTGGGAGGAGACGGTTTACGAGATGGGTACTCGTTAAGACCGCCTCACCCCAATACGCCCACGGAACAGAATAGTTCAGCAGAAGGGTACGGCGGTCGACGTGACATACCCGATCCGACGTTCTGCCATACCGTTCTGTTCGGGGTGGCAACACAAGAGGACTCGTGGAGAATCCCATGGTCAGCAAAGTACGTGGCCAGCTCGGTGTTGACGAAGTCCCGGCGTTATCGGAGCGGAAGCGCTGAATACCTCGGCCAAACTGAGTACGAACCATGGTGCAGAAGTGACGGACCGTCGGAGCAACCTCAGATTTGGCGGTCAACAAGTAGATCCATGTGTAGCGGGTGGCCTCATCAACAAAGATCTGAAAGTATCGGTGGCCCTTTAGGCTAGCCTGCGGGGCGGGTCCCCAAACATCACTATGGATGCGAAATAATGGAGTGGAGGAGTGCGAGGTGGACGGAGAGAAAGATGAACGACGGTGCTTCGCCAGTTGACAGGCATCACACACGATAGTCTGAAGGTCCAATCCAGTACACATCGAAGGAAAGAGACGCTGTAAAACTGAAAATGGCGGGTGACCCAGCCGTTGGTGAGCCAACTGGAGACGTCCCATACGCTGCACATCCGCCGGTCGGAGTTGGCGGTGAAGCAGGAAGCACCGAGAGCGCCCCCCATCGTCCAACAACAGCAACCCGTTCTCCCGCCTAATCGGTGTAGTCCGACCCACCTTGTCAGATAGAAACATCCCGTCAGGCTGGAGGTGAAAAGAACAGGACAAACTGTCAACCAAACGCTGAGGAGACATAAGTATAGCTCGCAGGGCGGGGACATGAAGAACATTGCTGACCACTCCGAGGCCGTCTACAAACACTGCCCCAATTCCAGCAACACGCAACCGTCCACCACCGGCTGTAAGAACTGTACGGTCCCCACTATGCCTTTCGTAGGATACAAACCGGTCATTGAACGGGGTCATGTGTTCGGTTGCCCCCGAATCAAGAACCCAGCTCGTATCCGATACGAGAGGCGAGTAAGAAGCCGTACCACAATACCACTGTTCAGACTGAGGGAGAGAGAACGCACCAAATCCACCAAAATGTGCCGTCGACTGAGTCGGAGTCTGCATAGTAGCCACTTGGTCACGGAGACGGGCCAAGTCGGCTTGGAGCTGCTCAATAGTCGCCGGGCTGGTAGAAGAGGTAGAGGAGGAGGCAACCATAGCTTTCCCTTCGATAGCCTCCTTCTTTTTCCGGTTGTCGTACTGACGCTTCTTGCACCACTTGCGGAGATGTCCAGGCTTGCTGCAGTAGGAGCAAATCAGCCCGGAGGGGGCCGCCTCCTCGGGGGGAGCAGGAGCGGGCGAGGGAGGCCGGGCGAGGAGGGCAGTCGAGTCACGAGCTTCCTCCGAGGAGAGAGTGCCAATGACATGAAAATGACTCTCCTCTTCCTGGAGTTCCTTCACCAAGTCATCAATGGAAGGAAGGCCTTCCTTGCGATGGAGGGCACGGCGCCGAGTGTCGTCATACTCCTTGTTTAGGCCATAAAGAAACCCCAAGAGGCGTAGGCGAAGAGTGTTCTGGAATGACTTGCACGTCGGATCATCCGTCGGCAAGTAGTAGTCCACCTCGTCCCACAGCTTCTTGTGTTCCAGCGCATAGTCCGAGATGTACAGTGCGCCTTTGCGAAAGTTGCTGGCTTTAGCAACGAGCATAAAGAGGCGTCAATTGTCCCCTTCAGGGCTGCAAAATTTGTTGTCCCAAAAACCCTTCACGGTGGAGCAGCGAGGGAACCTTTCACAGAACGAGGGTGCCAGGGAGGTCGTGTAGAGCCATCCAAGGACGAAGTGTTCCTCGGCTTCCCACGCCGCATAGTGTGGATGGGTCGATGGAAGCGGGGCTTGTGTGCAATGCTTGAACAGTTGGCGAGCCTTGAGAGTAGTCTCGACAAAGTGATGCCACTGTAACAAATTCGGGCCCTGGAGACACGTCGTGTCGGGAACCGCCGGCAGAGAATGAGTAACCTTGTGTGAAAAGGGTTCTCGTTGAAAGTCTGCATCGGTGAAGCCATCATCTGGGACGGCCGGTTGACGCGTCTGGCCCGTGGAGTAAAGTTCCTCCGACATCAGAGCCGTGGTCTCTACGGAGACGGCTGTTGTGACTGAGGTTGCGGCCCGTGCTGCAGCTGCTGCGGCGGCTGCGGTTGTTGGCAGTGGCTGCGGCTGCTGCTTCGGCGGCGGCTGCGGCTGTTGGCTGTGGCTGCTGCTTCGGCGGCGGCTGCGGCTGCTGGCTGCGGCTGCTGCTTCGGCGGCTGCTGCGGCTTCTGCTGCTGCTTCCGCGGCGGCTGAGGCAGCTGGCTGCAGCTGCGCGCGGCTTCGGCTGGCGCGCGGCTGCGGCTGCGCGCGGCGCTGTGGCTGGCGCGCGCGGCTGCGGCTGCGCGCGGCTGCAGCTGGCAAGCGGCTGCGACTGCGGTTGGCGCGCGGTTGCGGCTGCGGCTGTGTGCGGCTGTGGCTGGCTCGCGGCTGCGGCTGCGGCTGTGCGTGGCTGCAGCTGGCGAGCGGCTGCGGCTGCGGCTGTGCGCGGCTGCGGCTGGCACTCGGCTGCGGTTCCGGCTAGGGCTTTGGCTGCGGCTGGCGCTCGGCTGCGGCTGCGGCTAGGGTTTTGGCTGCAGCTGGTTCTCCGGATGCTCCGCGGGCTGGCTACAGCTCGCGCTGTGGCTGATCCGTCGGTCACGCTCCGGGTTCGCTAGACAGCGAGAGGGTGATGTCAAACCCTAGATGGAAGAGCTCTGGAGCCCTGA
This sequence comes from Wolffia australiana, assembly GCF_029677425.1. NCBI lineage: Eukaryota > Viridiplantae > Streptophyta > Magnoliopsida > Alismatales > Araceae > Wolffia > Wolffia australiana. Next base: position 6,190,384 of record NC_135847.1, on the reverse strand, counting down.
TACCATGTCAAGAGAGGAAGGAAGAAGATAATGACATCACTCAATAGAGTACATGGCTGGGTATACATACCCTAGGAGGGAGAGAATGATAAGAGGGCTAATGGGCTTATAGAATAGGGCCCATTAGCCCATAAGGCTGACTATCTCACTAACAGGAACCCTTAGTGGGCTAAGGTCTAGTGGACCTAATAGGCCACACCACCTATTTCCCAACAGTAGGAACCCGATGAGGCAGCCGGCGTTTTTGGGCAGAGTCACTTGCAACTGCAACTGGAGGCTGGAAGCGGGATCGGGCCTGCGCCCGGAGGGAACAACTCTGAGGAATCCTGTCATCATTCTTCCTTTTTTTCCTTTTCCTTTTGTTCATCCTCTTTCCCTTTCCCTCTTCTCCATCCTAGATAATGAACCGTGAACCACAGTTATTTACGCTTTTCTTCTGAAGTACATTAGTCATTTTCTTGACCGGAAGTTCCTCTCTTCTCTCTGTCAACTGACGACTGAAGGCGATATGAAAATCCTTTCAAGATGTATACCGGGATGATGAGGGCTAAGAGATTGCGATCCCATGAGAGCGTATAAAGATTGTAAGTAGGCCACACTTATATTAGTGGCCCATGGTTTTAGCTTTTCGCTATTTGAGCAAAATATATGCAAGTCCAGCGGTCAGACCCAGATCCAGTCTAATAGGTCCAAAATGTAAACTGGCCCCGGACTGAACATTAATTTAACATGGATTAGTCAATCCTACGCTTACCTTACAGCGCAAGAGTTTTAACCATCATATCAGAAGTGGCTCTTCAAGTTAATTGGGTAACATTCTTTTTAATTCATTACAAAGGATGTCTCTCTCGATGGAGTAGTGAGAGTCTGCTGCCAGTTCCACCCTTCTTTATCGTCGCTGCTATCAGGTGACGCTAACAGACTCCTATACTCATTTTATTCATATCCGATCATTGCTACCCCATTAGTAGGAAAATTCAGGACGATGGTTTACTCATAAATTGGCTTGAGTTGAATCTGTTGAAGTAAGATTAACCAGTATCTTGTACATGGATTTACATGCTTAAAATTAGTGTGTCCATAGCCTCTCTCTTTAAGATCATTGTGAGGCGATGATCTCTTCTTTACATAATGAGGTTTTTTTTATCATCGTAATTGAATTGCTAAATGGAGCACAAAAAATGTGGCTTATAGACTGTTTGAACCACTCTTAATGGGAAATCAGACTTTGGTAATTGGGCTGTAGCATGTCCATGAGATCAAGTGTAATTCAGATGGTAGATTGACCACTAAGACAGGATAGATATCCGAACTAGATGATCAAACATGATGCTTGTTCGAAGATTAAGATTTCCATTCTTTTTTGTTTTGCAACCATGCCTTAGCACTATTTCTTTCATAAACATGTAAGGTATTAGCATAGTAATATCCCAAATTCTGATCTTAATATTTGAACTGGATATGCCCCAGTGATCTAAACAGATGTCGCTCGAGGCACTTATCCCAGCACCGGATTTTGAGCTTTGACAGAAGGGTAGTGTTTTTTTTTTAATCAAGATGGGCTCTTGTTGTGGTCAGTAAAGATAGGGCGTCCGAAGAAGGCTAGAGGATGTTATAACTCCAAGAATGTTCCATTGAAAACCTTAGAAGATACATCATGAATTGGAATGTCTAATCTGAGAATAAGGCAAAGGAGAATAGTCGAGAGCAAGTATGATGGAGCACAAGACAGATCAAATTGGTGTTTCCTAGTTTTATTGAAGAGACCAGCTGAATCAGCCTTCTCTCATGCCAAGATCTGAGCATGAGGATCTCCCGCTTGGAACCTTAATTGCTCTCTTGGAAGAAGTCGAAAAGTCGATCCCACATTGCAAGCTCACTTACTTTTAGTGGCAGACCTTCCTGCCTTAAGCAATCTGAATTCTCACATGCGAATCTCGAATGTGAATCACCAGTTCTGCGCTGCCGCTTATTATGAGAAGTCCTAGTTAGGACCTTATCAGATGACTCGTGGCAGAGCTATGCCATTCTTACAACTCTGGGTTTGTAAACCATTGGATGGATGCCAGCCCCTGTTGCTTGCCGGTACAGGCCTCTGCAGGGCCTTCGATCAAACACTCTCAAAAGTTATTTTCCTTTCTGCTCTGCCAAAATGTGACATTGATTGATCTGCACTATGCAAAATAGGTGGAGCTTAGTTGGAATCCTTCTCCTCAAAAAATTCCTCGAGTGATGGCACACCAGTAAGTTCACAGACGATCTATTTGAGAGGTTCACACATCAACTGACCTTGCTGGAGGCTGCTATGTCCAGCCACATGTCATGTCACAAGTCACAGCTGTCATGCTTGGCTCATATTTTCAGGTAGTGACCGAGCAAGCAGATGTCTAGGTGGGACTGAATGATATTTTTGCCTGAACCCCTCGTCTGACGAAGAATCCCTTACAAAATTCTGAGACGACTTATCTTTATGCTCTGTAACCTGATATTCAGGCAGAAGTGGTATGTGAGACGCCAATTAACTTCCATGTGATGATGGATGCCTTTGTTGAGGCAGAAAAATGTTTACAGAATTATGGACCTCCCCTTTAGGCCGAGAAGGAACGGGGGCTGAGGAGGGGTTTGGGAGTGGTCACCTGATACACCCTTGGTGTAGCAATGTGATGGTATTCAAAATCCAATCAAGAATACTGAGTAAATTCAGAAGGTTTATCGATAAACTCAATTCAGAAATAATCCCGCACAGATCGACCCAGTACAATAGGTAAGAATTCAGAAATGTACAATGCAAAAAAAATCTGGGAATGCTTTCTCTCTGTGTAGAGCTCTCCACCTCCGGTCCAGCAGGCCGGTTCCAGCTGCTCCAGCCCTGATGGCCCACATCCTTCACTTCTTGACGAGATCTTGAAAAACAGAGTGTCGGTCTCTTCTTTATTTTAAAGGGAAACTTCCCTCTAGTCAACACATGGGCCTAACCGTCGTTCACCAGCCCTCTTCTTGCTTCTTCTTTTATATTGCCTTGAGCAGAATGTATCAATACCTTCCCCTTGAAGATTTAGCTTGTCCTCAAGCCTGAAGTCTGGGAATGTTTTGCAAAAACGATGTACTTGTTCCCGTGTTGCTTCGGTGGTTGGGATGTTAGTCCATTTTCGTACTTCTACGCCATAGGTGTGATTGACGAAATTTAAGAATGTCTTTAGGGTTCCCCATGCCATTCATAATCTTAAGTTAGAAAGGAGGGAAGTGGCTGAATGGGATGATGACAGCCACTGCCTTTTAAGTAAAGGTGAATGAAAGAGTACATGTAGGGTGGACTATGGGGTTGGATCCAAGTGGTATGCTACTGGCCCTATTTTTCGCAGTATTTTGTTGGGTGTGAAAATTTTGGGCAAGTTTTTCACAGGTTCTTTTTACTAGTAACTTCATCCTTTATGGTCTCAGCTTCAAGTAGATGATATCGCCTTCCGAGAATTCTTTGCCTCTTCTATGTTTATCTGCTTTAACTTTCACCCATGATTGGGCCTCTGCCAAATGCTGTTTTGGAATAGTAATAATTTCATCCCCTTTGGTAAGGAGCTAATCGGTGGAATCAAAAGGTGATGCTGGTGATCAATAACGAATCAGGGATGGAGGATCTCTGCCTTATGCAGTCTTGAAGGGTGTTCTCTATATAACAGTGTGATATGAATTGTTACAATTGAATTCTGCCCGATGTAGCAATTTTTTCCACGCTTTTTTGGATTTTCTGACATGAACTATCGTAAGTAGCATTCCAAACCCTGTTTGTGACTTCTGATCGTCCATCAGTCTCCAGATGATAAGTAGATGAATTTTAAACAATTGTAAGTAGCATTCCAAACTCCTGTTTTTGACTTATGGTCGCCCATCAGTCTCTGGAAAGAGCTACATCGTAAGTAACACGTAACAATTGTAAGTAGCATTCCAAACCCCTGTTTGCGACTTCTGATCGTCCATCAGTCTCCGGATGATAAGAGGAGACGAATTCTAAACAATTGTAAGTGGCATTCCAAACCCTTGTTTTTGACTTCTGGCCGTCCATCAGTCTCTGAAAAGAGCTACATCATGAGTAACATTCCAAACCACTGTTTGCGACTTCTGATCATCCACCAGTCTCCGGATGATAAGAAAATTGAATTTTAAACAATTGTAAGTAGGTTCTGAACCCCTGTTTGTGACTTCTGATCGCCCATCGGTCTGTGGAAAGAGCTACATCGTAAGTAGCATTCCAAACCCTGTGTGTGACTTCTGATAATCGATCAGTTTCTGGAAAGAGCTACATTAAATCAGTGTAGCTCTTTCCAGGAATTGCTTAAAAAAATTATTGACTATCTCAGTCCGAAATAATTGATTGTGGGATGCCATAGAGCTTGACAATTTCTTTAGCAGATCTGTGATACACAATGTTTCTACTCCAAGCATTATCAGAGGAAGAAGAAAAGTCAAGTGTGAGAAGACTGATATGTTCTTCTCAAAAAAATATAAAGGAGGGCGATAACCAAAGAACTAAGTCCGCATCAGCTCACGAGGACTAAGAGGGTCAAAGACCCTATAAATAAAGTCAGTGACAGATCTAGGGGTACGAATTTTGGCAAGAAGTGTCAGGTCCTGTCAAGAAGCACGGAAAGGGCTGGAGAGCAGGAGAAGCCTGCGTCTGGAAGAAGGATCTCGCGATCCTGGTTCATGTTATCTTCTATTCATTCTTGCTGAATTTATATTGTACACATTTCATACATTTCTCTCGTTCTGCAATCGTCTTGTGTAACGAACTGATAAAGATCTTCTCTCCGTAGACAGAATTAAGATCATATTTCGGATTTCATTTTCTTGATCTTATCAAAGACCCATGTTGACTGAGCACATGTGAGAATTATATAAACAAAGTGAAAACGGGGAAGAGAGGACAGACTCACTTTTCAAGAATTTGGTTGCTGAGAGCAGACTGAGGGCTGGGGAGCTGGATCAGTCCTGCAAACCAGAAGGGAATAGCTCGCGCGAGTTCTCCATTTGTTTCTATCCACATTCACTCTTTTCTTTGAATTCTTCTTATCCTCTACATTCTCCTTTTGGTTTGCGGATGAACTTATCATCAATATCGATAGCTTGATAGGGCATGATCTTGCATTTTGATTGAATATATATTCGATCTGGTTCATACAATATATATTCCATCAGATCGATATCAATATGGCAGCAATAAGTTCAGTTGAGAAAGAGTGATTGACTGCAATATAGTGGCTATATTTGCTAAAATCGTACAACAATCGTGATTGAATCAAATCCTTCTGATTTTGGTAACCATTCAATAAAATCCGTGGTCCTATCTTCCTAAAGTTGGTTTCGTATAGGTAAGGGTTGCAGCAGCCTTTCTGGTGAGGGAGTTGAAGATTTTTGTCATTGGCAGGTAGGACATTTTTTTCATGTCTTGCTAGATGATCTGTTGAGATATTCTTTTGAACGTCCTGTGCAATCCTCCAATCTCCACCTATTGTTGAGTCATGAGATTCTTGTAGAATTTGGGAAATCAAAGATATATCTGATGGTAGAATAATGCGCCCCTTGTAAAGTAAGAGGATTTGATTGGATGGTTTAATTAGAAAATTCCCCTCTATCCGTCTCTATGCCTTTTTTTTTGCTCCCAGTTTTGGGTCGTTTCTGACTTCTTGGTCGACCTTTATTTTGTCCAGCCTCTGTGTTACTGATTTTTTTAAGAACTTGCAGTATGTACCATGATACGCAGTGTATTACTAATATGAACTTGCAGTCTCCTTCGAGATCTTCTTGCGATCTGAATACGCATCTGCAACAGCATTCTTCTTTCCTGCTTTTTATTTTATTTCAAAATTATAGCCCAAGAGTTTTGACTCCCATTGGTTATTTTGAATTTCTATCTTTTTTTGATCCGATGGAAAGCACAAGCAAAACTAGTCGGTGTACATTGAGGATTTGTTGAACATAAGGTAGTGCTTCCATTTTTGAACAGCCCAGACCTACTGCCATGAGCTCACGTTCATATGCCAACTTGAATCAGTTATGAGACGAAAACGTTTTGCTGCCCCTTGTAATAAGCAATTGGGTGGCTCTCTTGCAGTAAGCAATTGGGTGGCTCTCTTGTAATATTATACTGCCCCCAGTTCATGTTATGATGCATCAGTCTCAAAGCTAAATGGCAAGGGAACATTTAGTATCGTAGGATTGGTATTGATGATAACACTTGTTTCAGCTTGTCAAATGATTGATCAGCTGCATCATTCCAGAGGAAAAAGTTATTTTTTAAGAGAGCTGTAAGTGGTTGAGCAATGACAACAAATTGAGATATAAACCGATGATAATACCCTGTTAATCCTAGGAATCCTCTCAGTTTTTTCACTGTAGAGGGAGTCTTCCACTGGTTGATAGCAACTATGCAGAAATTCCATGTCCTAAGTATTCAATGTACTGGCACTCTAATTTGCATTTCAGTGGATTGATATAAAGGTGAATTTTTAATAATAAGTCAAATACAACAACTAAATGACTCTCAGTTTCTATGGAATAATCCATAATTTCTTCTATTCCATAATGCCCATACTTATTTGACTTGACCCTGACTCTAGCTTCAGCCCCTTACATATGAACTTCCACGAACGTCAGATGGTAAATGTGAGAGGAAAAAAGCTAGAGCTTCGAATTCTGATGGATATCCCGATAAGGTTCCAGTTTGTTTAAGATTCATAAGCTGAGTATGCTTGAATAGAAATTGTACCTCCTTTCAAAATGTTGGCAAAAAACCAGCCAGCGTTTATGCCAAAGTGTTCTTCGATGTATATGAAACCTCTTGGGCAGGCCTCTCCGTACGTAAAGAAACCAGTTGTAGCTTTTCTGAAATATGTTAATTCTTAAATACCTTTCAACAACATTCAGCCACATTTGTGCATTTGATCCATTGGAATAGGGATGAAGAGTTAGTTTCCAATTTGGAGTTGATAGCTTTAAGCTGCACTGGAATATTTGTTAATATTTCTCCCGTAACTGGAATTTTGTCCATGTTTGCTTTTCCACGATCTTCTTGATCTCCCAAGGTGGTCAGGATTGTCAGCCTGTTCTGTCATTCTGGTCACAGCGCCAATCACAGCTCCAGATTGATGCACCCAGGGTAAAGCAATGTGATGATATTCCAGATCCAATCAAGAAGACCGAGTAAATTCACAAGGTGAATCATTAAACTCAATTCGGAAATAATCCCATACATATTGACCCAGTCAGATAGGTAAGAGTTCAGAAAGGTAGAATGCTAAAGAAATCAGGGAAAGCTTCCTCTCACTCTGAAGAGCTCCCCTCCTCTGATCCAGCTGGCCGACCCCTGCTGCTTCTGCTCCAATGGCCAGCACCCAACACTTCTTTACGAGACCTTAAAAACACAGTGTTCTCCCGCTCATCTCCTTCTTTTATTTTAAGGGGAAACTTCTTCTGTAATCAACACGCAGGCCTAACGGTCGTTGACCATCCTCTTCTTGCTTCTTTTATATTGCCATGAGTAGAATGTATTATCGGCCTTGAAGTCAAAGTTCATCGTTGGAGTTAGCGTAAGAAAAATTGAGTCTACAGAATCAGCAACTCCAAACCTTTAATCTGAAAGGGCTTACCTGGATTCAGACGGGTCCAAAAAGAAGTTGAGCCTAATTCCAAAAGCACCACTGTAGAACTCTCGCCATCCTAACACTGATAAGCAGAACTACTTTCTCAAATTATGAGAAAGGAGTGACTATAAGGGGGCCGTATGTATCAGAAGGAAAAATGATCATACATGTGGCAGCATTTGGCCGACCTGAAAATGAAAAAAAGAGGTTTCTGAGCTTTGACTGACCTGACAGAAGATCTTTACGAATATCAGGAGTTGGTCTACTTTTCAAAAAAAAATCAAGAGATTATGTCTAATAAGATTTATCTCAGGTCAAAGTAAGTAGGCCAAAAGAAAGACTAAGCTTGGAATATTAAGCTTCCTCACAAGTGACAACTCTCTACTTCAGTGTTCATTTGGTAGCCCCTCTTAAAAGTAGTTCCTTCAGACTAATATGATTTATTTCTGCATCTATTCCAAATTGGCAACCCCGCACGTGTCTCAGTTCTAAGTGGAGTCCTTGTTGGATACTTGAATTTTCTTCCATTTGCTCTCGTGGTTCCTAAATACCAGTTTGTAATGTTTTTTGGGGATACGACTCTTTTGTTGAATGCACCTGAGGGTTCAGGAGGCATGTTTGAGCCACATCTGTCCAATGTGAGGAAGACCTTCCGAAGGTGGAAGTTCTTGAATGTTATTCACAGATATCAATACGTAAGCTTCTTTTTAAGAGATTTTTCCGTTGACATAGATGCAATGTGTATTCAGAACTTTAATTTACGAAGGAAGAGCCTGAATTCACAAAGATATGTGTTCAGAGCGATCTGACACCTCTGGTAGGTCAATTCTTGTTTTCCCAACATGAAAAAAATGAGCCATTAGCTGCAGGGAGGATACTCATGTTTCACTGAGGGGATGCTAAACATTCCTAGCAAAGCCTTCAAAATGATCTGTTTAAGAGGTTTTATTTTTAGCGGAGACGTCTAAATTATTAGATTCTGGAAAACTTGGATAGAACTTAGAGGACATAAAATTAGATTGTCTTTGGTCTCCTGCTTTGTGATTATATTGTTATCATAATGTTAGTCCTATGATATTACAAGAGTGGTATTATCCCTTTGGATTTGAACAAGCTAGTTTCATTTTTCAGGATCGCTGTATACTGGAGTGGATTTTTGCAAGAAACTTTGCGGTGTGTCCATCATCCGAAGGTAATTCTTTTTACCTGTTAACTTTGAGTAGTGAGGGGATTCCCAATTTAAATTGACTATCTTGTGTGCATGATCTTGAAAAAGTTGACAATTGCCATCATCTTATGTGCATATTTTTGTGCACACTTGAGTGCATACTTGTGTGCATGAACGTCAAATTCTTAGTTGATTTCTCTTGTAAATATTGTTTGGGTATTAAAGTGGAGAAAGCATGGAAAATGCTTTACGGGCCTGCTGTAAGGGAATAAAAATAGGAAAAATATTGATCCATCGTGAAGGGGACGATGGAAAGCAGGTATGTATTTGGCGTTTTCTACTGTATTATGCCTGATGGAGATCTTTCCGCAAAAAAATGACTTTTTATTCATCATTTTTGCGAACAGCTTATTTATGAAAAGCTTCCAAGAGACATCTCAGAGCGCCATGTTTTGCTGCTTGACCCAGTTCTGGGCACAGGTGAGTTCCTTGGTTTTGGTCAATACTTCCATCTATTCTCCTAGAGTTGTTTAAGTATGACTTTCTTACGAAGCATTGTTGGATTTTAAGGAGCGAAAACTTATGTAATTTTTCTCTCTACTTCCACTGCCCTCAACCACTGCACAAACATTCCAATCAGTTAATTTTCTGTTTTCTCCCTACATTTGAACCTTGTTTTAGTGTGGTAATTTTTTTTTTGACAAATTTAAAGATTGTAATTCATAAAATACTACTGTGCAGGAACTTCGGCAAACCAGGCTATTGAACTTCTTATACGGAAGGGAGTTCCGGAGAAGAGAATAATCTTCCTGAACCTCATTTCAGTAAGAGCGCATGATAATATAATATAGAGCACATGTTGTAATACTACTAAAAATATATAGACCTCTGCTCTCTGTTCTTCCTTGCTGATTTATCTGTTGACTGTTTGTCTGATGATGAATGCAGGCGCCTGAGGGAATCCATACTGTCTGCAAACGCTTCCCTTCTCTGAAGATTGTTACATCTGAAATTGATTCTGGTCTCCATGAGGAGTGTCAAGTTATCCCTGGATTGGGCGAATTTGGCGATCGTTATTTTGGCACTGAGTAATTTTTTTATTTTTTTGTCTATTCTTTCAAATGGATTCCTATTTTCAAAGTCCCCCTCATATCCGAGGAGATAGAATAACGGTAATAGCAAGTTGAGGGATAAGATATAAGACATTATTCATCACCCTTTCTTGTCATTTTGTGGATGTAAAGCTCTCAAACAAGTTGCAAATCTATCATCAAACAAGAGCTGAATTACGTTTCTAGACTGGGATTTCTGTCCTCTAAAATGAAGAATGCACAGCAACATGATTCAGCTCTTCTTGCATCAAACAAGAGATGAACCATCTTGATCTGCTTATTTTATTTACACTATAAAAAACCACAAATGTTGCACCAGTGCAGAACTAATGAACTATTAAATAAGGCGAACCTGATGTCTCATTCATGACGTCCTGTTATTAGCATAACAATTTTATTTACTAATGACACACATATATGAGGCCCTAGACTGTACACACTGACACTTCAAATCCAACATGCAGAACGGCAATGCCTGCATATCTCATTCATCACTAGAGAATCATTCGTTTGGTGCAGTGGATATTAGGAGACAGAGAGTATATATTAAATGTTAAAAGTCAATGATTTAGATTGAAAATGTTTCTAAAAACAAGAAAAGAACAAAAAGGAATGAAATTGTACAAATTATTTCCAATCAAACATCCAAAAATCCATATAATGGACCAGACGAAATTACATTATATATGAAAAACGGGATCCATATAATGTATCTAATGAACTAATCAATAAGGAAATCCTGTTACACTTCAAATTGAGGACACTTTGCTGTACATACTAACACTTCAAATTGAACATGTAAAACACAATGCCAGCACATCTAATTTATTACTAGAGAATTATTCATTCGGTGCAGAAGGTGAGAGGATAATGAGTGAATGTATCAAAATTTTGAAAATAAATATAATGCTCCAGGAATATTTTTGTGGTAATAGAATGCACACATGAATAAGATACGATGTAAGTAAACAGGTGGTGGTATGTTGACAAATATTAGTGTTGTTATGCAAACCACCAGGCCGTGAGGCTTTCCCTGGGGATGTTTTTAATTTACATTCCTGTCTCTTAGAAAGGTCCGCCAAATGATTGGTCCAGACAGGTGCAGGTAGCTTGACTGCTTTACCCACCATTGGAACACAAGCTGGATAATTTTTTTCAAATGCAATAAATACAGATAAAAAAAATAGGTTTATAGATAAAAATAATACAAAAAAGAATTAAAAACATAAATATAACTTATTTAGATGTTCCGAAAAGCAATAATAAAAATTAAACAAAATATGTAAGAACTAAATATTTCCAATCAAAATATCCAAAAGACAGAAGATGGCCAAATAAATAGACAAAAGAATTACAGTATGTGTGTGACAAATCTATTCAATAAGGCAACTGATATATCAGCTGACATCCTGTTATTATCACATCAACTTACATATACATCAAATCTAACATGTAGAACTCCCATGGCAGCATATATCAGTTGTTGTTAAAGAATCATTCATCTAGTGCAGTGGTTGATAGGAAAAATAAAAAAATATATAAAATGTTAAAATAGATATAATATATTTAAATGTTTCTAAAAGTAAGAAATAAACATTGAAAAAAATTGGTACGAAACTAAAAAACTGTTTTTAATAAAATATCCAAGACTCCAAATTGTAGACCTAACCAAATTATGTTATTTTGATAAAAACAAATCAAATCAATATGGTATAACTAATGAAAAATTAAATATCTCAATTAATGTTACAGGTGGTGTCATATTTATGACATCTTGTTAACTAGCAAGAAAACAGAATTCGATGGGGGACCATCAAGCCTTACAAGTGTATCGTCTTTGTTTTTTTAGCATGCGCGTGTATCCGTTTTCCTTTTTCCTAATTGGGCCCTCCCTTTAAACTTTTGGGCCTTCTTTCCTTTTTCTAAGGAAGAAGGCCCATATTTCCCCTATAAGATGGGAGGGATATCCTCGGTAAGAATAGGAGCCAAGTGAAGAAACAAAAGTCATGATGTAGTTGTTTAGTTTTTTAGGTATATTTTAGGTAGTTATATTATTAGTCTTAGAGTTTGAGTTATTTATAAAATTGCCACTATGACAAAGAGAGGAGCTAGAGTTTCATTGTACTGTTGCCAGAGCACCGCCGTCGTCGTTGTCGGCGCCGTCGTCTTTGCCGCCGTCTTTGTCGGCACTGTCATCTTCGCTGCCATCACCGGCGTCGTCGCCAGACCAGCCTCGCTGGCTAAGGCCCCAGCCGCAAGCAGCGGGTGCCGCCATCAGCAACAGGCGCCTATCGTAGTGGCCGCAATCGCTCGCAGCGGCCACGGCCGCTGCCTCCGCTGCCCTTCAGCTTCCCTTGACTGCCTCAAGGGCGGCCTCGCCCTCCCTTGACCTACATGTGCCATCATCGTCCGTGGCACTGTGCTCGCCTCCGAGTCCATCGCTGCAGCAAGCTGCGCCACCGCTGTCCTCGCCACCACGCTCGTCTTTGAGCCCGCTGCCATTTTACATGCGCCACATGCTTGCCTGGTGTTCTCTAGTGTAGTTTTGAGGAGAGAAATTGCCAGACGACCCGCTGCCACCACTTCACTACCACAAAGTACATGCTACCGCATATGAACCGCTGCCGCGTCACCTCCCTTGCCTACCTTCATCTGCCAGTAGTTAGCTGACAACCCTAGAAGCGACGCTAGACATCGTCCTCACCAATGTCTGATAGTAGCTAGATGCAGCCACCCGATGGCACTGCGCCTTTACGCCGTCTTATGCCTGCCGATACAGTCTCCTAGAGAAGTTTCAAGGGAGACGATTGCCGAATGACATGTCACCACTACTTCACCGCTGCAAAGTACATGTCGTCGCAGGATATACGGCCATTGCTCTGCACCGTCGATGCCAGTCTTTGTCGCCTATAACGAGCTGTAGCTGAGGCTCATCCCATCATCGTTACCAACGCAGCCGCCTTGTGGTGCTGCTCTACTGATCAGCCCACCTCTCCTTGTGGTGTAACAAGAGCTGTCCGATCCCAGCGCGTCGTGTTACATTAGAATTTCATAATGATATATATATATATTTATTTATTTATTTCTTTTTTTAACACGCCATGACATGTCGTTCTCTCATTGGCTGGCGCATTTTGAATTCTCTTTTTTGTAGAAAAGTCCTTTAAAAAGCCTGGAATTGCTGATGGACGCCGCCCAAAAGTAATTGTGTATATGCCCCTCGCGCACTCTTTCTCCTCTGGTTTCTCCTAAAAACATTAAAACAAATATTAAATAATTGCAATAAAACCCTAGAACAGTTTAAATAATAACTTTACGCCTGCAACCACGACCGAGAGCCATTTTTGAGGGCATCATTGCAATTAAAATTTACAAAAAGCCCTTCAAAGTTTGAAAATAATCTTAATACTGATTTTTTCCATGTAAATATATACTTTTTTCTTCATAAAAATGCATTTCTTCCTCGAATAAATCTCAGAAAAACCCAATAACATCCTAAAAAATCCTAGAAAATTATAGAAAATTCCTTGATTCATCCCCATACTAATAAATCTTGAAATTAAATATTAAACCTGCCATTTTCATTTCAAAATAATTATTTCAAGCTCACATAAATGCCTTAAAATTCATTAAATTAACCAAAAATGAGGCACAAATCAGAAAACACTTGAAAAAGGTATTTTCATGTAAATATAAGATAAAAAACTCTTTTAATCTTGTTAAATGCATTGAATTGTGCTAAATTACTTGAAATAAAAACCAAAATTAGGGCTTTATCAAATATACTTTAAATCATGAGTAAATTTAGCCTTAAACACTCAAAGGTAGTAACTATGAACTTAAAAGTTATCAAACAAATAAAGTGGAATATATTTCAGAAAATATTTAAATTATTTATATTCATGTCATAAATATAAAAGACCTAAATACATGATTTGACTTATTTACCGTAGTCAAAGTAGCCTTTTAATACAACTAAGGCTGCAATCTTATCTTCACTTATAATCAGTCACCTAGTTGATTAGGACCTACTGTGCTTTGATGACACCACTTATTGTGGCATGCATTGCTGTGAACATTCATTAATTCACACATTAAGGAATTGCGCTAAAAATAATTCCCTTAGAGCTTAATCTTCTATATGTACTTATGAATAAGGCAATTAATATTACAGGTGATATCTTATTTAACACATTCTGTTAGTAACGTGAAAACTTAATTTTTTATGAATCATGAATATAGTTATTTGTTTTACACAGACTTTAAATCCAACATGTAGAAATGGAATATCAGAATTCTTAAGATTCATTTCTCAGGAATCATTTATTTGGTGCAGTGGATGATCGGAGAATGAGAAAATATTTTAAATGTATAAAATGAATATAATATTATTCGATGTTTCTAAAATGAAGAATTAAACATAAAAATGGGTACAAAATTGAAAACAATATATGAAATCGAAATATCCAAAAATCCAAATCGTAGAGGTAACCAAATTACATTATATGTAAAAACAAATAAAATTAATATAATATAACTTATGAACTAAATGATAACGTAATTATTATTACATGCGATGTCACATTTATAACATCCTTTTACTAGCATGCAAACTGTATATATGTTGTCTGACATTCCGCAGACTTACTGTCACTGATGGGAGACCATCCAGCATTGAAGACCTGATCTCACCAGTTTGCCGAGTGAGGGCTCACGTGCTATACCCAGCCTTCAGAATACCCAGCCTAGTCAATGGGCCCCCTGCCAGCATAATGTCATCCTGTTGCTAGCACGCAAGTTTAGTATATTTATGAATTACACATCAGTAAATTAGCTGAATTTAGTTACCATTTCTTCAAATCAAACCTGTAGACCCATTATGCCAACATATCTCCTCATTACTTGAAAATCATTCATTCGATGGAGTAGGTGATATGAGAACTCGCGAATGTATAAAAACATTAACAATAAAGATAAATTCTTTATTGTTAAGTGTAAGGTGTATGGTGTATTTTTAAGGAAATATGAAATAAGGAAATAAAAATCAAATAAATGGGTACACAATGAAACAAAATATTTAACATCACAGTATCCAAAAATCCAAATAATATACCTAACTAACTAAATTACATACTATATACAAAAAGAAAAATCAATGTCATAGAACTAATGAATTCATAAATAAGGAAATTAATATTACATGTGATGTCTTATCTATGACATCCTGTGACTATCATGCAACCTTAATTGGTTTAAGAATCATACAGACACCGTTTTGACTCTTCGCCAGCCTCTACGTGGGGCCATAGCCGATGTGAAGAACCAACATGATGCAACACGACCTGCCGGGCTCGAGCGGCTTGTGATTACACCACAAAGTGTGGAGGGCAGTGCGGCGAAATGGCAGCACAGAGCGGACGCTTCGAAAGTCGTGGCGGAGTGGACCTGGCTTCAATCTGCTATCGGGCGACAAAGATAGGCGTCGGTGGTGCGGAGCGGCGGCTGTATATCCTACTGGGGCATGTACTTCGCAGCGGTAAACTAACGGCGGCATGTCATCTGGCAATCGGTGGTCTCTCCTCGAAGAGATTAAAGTGGGGGGGGCGGTGGCAACACGGCGGTGACGCACTCCGGCGTTAGTGATGCGAATTCCGGTCGACGGCAGGCGAGGCGCCGTCGGCTTCTTCTTCTCCCTCAAGGGGTCCATCCCCTCTCTTGGGGGTTGTCTCCTCTTCCAAACAAACTGCAAAACAACAATAATCTCCTTCATCTCCTCTAGGGCATCTCTTCTCCTTTTATAGGGGGAGAGAGAAAACCCTAGGGGTTGGCCCGTAATTAGGGAACAAACCCCTAATCGAGCCGTAAAACCACGATTCGAAACGCGATGGAAGGGCCAAAACATGGAGGCCCTTCCCAAATGAAAGCAACGAAGAAAATCCATGAAAACGCAAAGAAAATGGTTCGGGGAAGCTTCCTCCTCAAGCTGTGTACTTGAACTCCGGATCCTTCGCGTTGGCTCGGGCTTCGTGGCATGTTTGGTCACGTGTCGCAATGGGTTGATCTTGTGCTTCGTCTTGCGGATGGTCCCCCATCACGGCGGACACTATTAGCTCGTTGGGGAACCCATCGCTGCAGGTCGTTCGAGGAGATGGGTGGAGAAGAGGATCTCTGTGGCGATTCCATGATCCACCAGCAGGCAAACACTGGGTGAGGCCGGTCACGAGCTGGGGAAATGTCTTGGAGTGGGCGAAGCCTGATCAGGATCGGCCACAACCCGGGGCAATCCTCAGAGTTGCGAGCGGCCTTCCCCCAGGTGCAGGAGGCTGTCAGTGATTCTCGCTGCATGAAGATTTCCACGGCCATGAGATAGCCGTTCACCTGCTGATTTTCACAGCCGTGAATTTTCTTTGACATTGCGTGAGAATTTTCTACGACCAAGAAGCTGCCGTCGTTAGAAGATTTCCACAGACGCCACCAATAGGACCATTGGCGAGGGTCCGACGACGGATCCCGAAGACTCGTAGTTGTGCTTCGAGTCTACAACCAGTTTACGGGAATTCTCTGGCGGCTGTATCTGGATCGGTCGATTGTGGAGAAAAAAAAGGACGACGGTCGTTGGAAGTAAACGACAACAAATTCACTGGCTCCGGGAGGGTAAGGGAAACTGGGGCAGGGCGCTGCCGTCTACCTTCTTGGGTTCTAGATTCAATGAGCCCTTTCCTACCGATTCTTCATTCTCCTTCTCCTTTTCTTTTCTCCTTAAACCAGAACGATAAAACAAACTTGTCTTGTCAATTCTTGGTCTGCGTTCTTAGGGCGCCCTCTTGATGTAGGACAACATCGGGGACGATGTTCAGCCGTCACCGCGGTGTCGTATTCGGTGTCAAAAGCATCATTGCACGACGTCTACTCAGGGATAGCCGTCTAGCACGGGTCTCCTACGGGAAGATCTACGATGTAATGCACAGGGTAGGGGTTTCATACGTGCAATCGCCGACAAGCAAATGGTGTCAACTCCGGGTATCGACGGGGTCGCCCAGAAACGGGGGAATAGACCTCCTGACCCTCGTCCGGACGGATGAGGTTGCTACGGCGCCGAACGGAATGACACCTGTCGGATGGTGCTCGCACGTGACGGGCGAACCCGACTCGCACCAAACCAGGTAAGATGCTCAAATGCACGTAATTTTCACTCAACCTGTCACACTCACCTACGTCTAACCTGAGCGCGGTGGAGGCAACCAAAGGCGCACTGTAGGAAATACAAGATGGGCGGAACAAAGTACCTCATTGTCGTCCCGACTGTGTCGTCTTTGTCTCGTGCCGGAGTCCGACGGGTGCGTCGGCGGTGTCGAGGCGGATGGCGGTAGCAGGCGACCCGAATGCGTGTAGATGCCTTGAAGCGACGCGACAGGCGCGTAATGGCACAGCGCGGAGGGCACGACGTATGGGTGCCAGCTAGCGACACAAAGGCTTGGTCGCGGTGCGGGTGTCGCGGAGCGACGCTTAGGCGTGTGCGGTGGTGCAACGCGGGGGCACGGACACGGGTGGTGCCGAGCAGAACGAGCGATATGGGCGCTGCAAGGAGCAGGGCTCGGCTCAAGCGGATTTCTGGGTGCAACCTTGTGGATCGTGCAGAGTCAACGGGGGGTCGTGGGGTCGGAGATCGGTCGAGGAGGCGTAACCGGCGGCTGTTGCAACGGCCGGGTGCAGCAGCGCGCGCTGGGCAACACTGGCGAGCGGCGTCAACCGTGGGAGGTGCCGGTAGAGCACACAGACTCTCCACGGAACGGGACACAGGCGAAGTCAGCGTGACAGCGGCGGGGGATACAGCTGCTGCTCAAGGGGCGAGGTCGACTGACATAGGACCACTACGGGTTGTACGATTATGCGATAGATGACGAAGGACTGGACGACGAGATATATGGGCTGACTACGAGAAGGTGGACGACTAAGGACGAATCCGGATATTTGAGGGATAAAATAGCCACAGAAATCACACGGTCGGATTTGGACTTTAAAACCGATGAAAATCTGGTGGTGCAACTCCGACCCTTATCGAGGTCGGGAGTACTGTCTTCCCCCACTGTGACGATGCCAAGCACCAAAATCAATATGACGAATTCGCGTCGCCTTTGGCGTCGTGTCATAACTGCCTAATGTTTCTTGAAATTCAAGAAGAGTTAAACAAAACTCAATTCTTGAAATTATGACTGCCTAATGTTTCTTGAAAACAATGGCCTATATATAGGCCTTGGAAGAAAGAGAAATGGACGAGAAAGTAAAGACGTGTACCGTGTCACACCAAAGGGCAGTTGTGGATCTGCCTTTGGCGTCGTGTCATGACGCGTATAGGGACGTGCACGGGTGGAGACGTGCTAGTCGACGGCTGCGGCGTGTTGACTTTGGTGTTGACTCTGGTTGACCGTGGCGGGTTGACTTCGGTTGACTTCGCCGTCGGGTTCATAGCAGGTGTGTTCACTCTGGTTGACCGTGATGGGTTGACTTCGGTTGACTTCGCCGTCGGGTCCATAGTAGGCGTGTTGACTCTGGTTGACCGTGGTCACGCTTTCGACGGTGATGTGTAGGCGTCCTCGCCATCAATTCCCCTGGGGTGCGGAGAACTCGACTCCGTCGAGTAGGCATCTGAAAGCTCCAGCGGGATCACCAAGTCGGGGCGCAGGCGAGCCAGGTCTTCCTCCGTAATCCACATGTCGTCCGTCGATGCTTTGCCTTGCTAACGAAGAAGAAACTTCTGCACCGTTCCACCTTTGGTGAAGGTGATTAGTTCGTCCAGTATCTCCTCGATGATTTCATGCCAGTCAAAGGGTAGTGATGGAGGAGTGGACAAGTCAAACTCACTCA
This sequence comes from Wolffia australiana, assembly GCF_029677425.1. Classification (NCBI taxonomy): domain Eukaryota; kingdom Viridiplantae; phylum Streptophyta; class Magnoliopsida; order Alismatales; family Araceae; genus Wolffia; species Wolffia australiana. The sequence continues at coordinate 6,171,602 of NC_135847.1, read as the reverse complement.
CCAGAAAGTCCGAGGGTAGAACGGGGCCATTAGATGAAGGAGGTGGGGTTTTAAACGCGACTAAATCCGAGATATTGAAAGTGGTGCTTATTCCCCACGAAGGGGGTATGTCGACGGCATAGGCATTTTCCCCAACTCATTTGAGGATCGGAAACGGCCCGGTACTATGAGCATGAAGCTTAGTAACCCCTTTGGAGGAAAATCTTTCTGGCCTTATCCGCACCATCACCATTTCACCTTCTTTAAATTCACGAAAACGACAGTGCAAATCTGCGGACTGTTTATATGAGACATTACTATTTATAATACGTGTATGGATTTCCTCATGCAGACTTCTAATATGATGAGCAAATTCATGACCTTCATCTGAGACTCTAGCATGTGGTAACATAGGTATGAGGTCGGTAGGGGTACGAGGAAGATGACCATGCACAATTTCAAATGTACTCATATCGGTCGTACGGTTGACTGACGCGTTGTAAGCAAATTCGGCATGCGGAATGACAGAATCCCAAGACTTGAGGTTGTCTCCCACCAGCGATCGTAATAGGTTGTCGAGGCTCCTATTAACGACCTCTGTTTGTCCATCAGTTTAGGGGTGAAAAGCTGTTGAAAATTTGAGTTTTGTTCCCAAAAGATGCCAAAGAGTCTTCCAAAAGTAGCTAGTGAATCGGACATCTCTGTCCGACACTATGCTTTTTGGAAGTCCATGGAGACGTACTACTTCATTGAAAAATAATTGAGCGACATGAGAAGCATCAGAAGTTTTAAAGCGGGAATGAAGTGAGCCATCTTCGAGAAATGATCAACAACCACCATGATGGAATCATGGTGTTTGTTTGTCCTCGGAAGCCCTATCACGAAGTCGATGCTCATATCCTCCCAAGGCTTCTGAGGGACCGGTAGTGGGGTGTAGAGGCCAGTGTTCTGTTTGACCTGCTTAGCGAGAGCACATGCACGACATTGGGAAACTATATTTGCTACGTCTCGCTTTAGGGAGGGCCAAAAGAACCGATGCTCAACATAGCTATGGTTTTATCCCTACCGAAATGACCACTAAGGCCTCCAGCATGCGTCTCCCATACAAGGAAATCCCTAAGAGAGGACTGGGGAATGCATAGGCGACGTTCATAAAATAAGAATCCATTTTCTAAAATGTAATCTTTGTATTCAGGATTCGGGTAATTGCCTAAAGTCTGTAGAATGGGAGCGAAATCTGGGCAATCAGGATATAGGTCCTTCAGTTGTTCAAATCCAATAACCTCAACCTTCATAACATTTAGTAAGTGGACTCGTCTACTCAAGGCGACCCTATTTTCGACACCTCTCTTGTGTTTAAGCAAGAAGGTATAGGACTGGATGAACTCAACCCATTTAACATGTCTAGCATTCAATTTCTGTTGAGAATGGACACACTTCAAAGCTTCATGATCGGAGTAGAGGACAAATTCCCTAGAGAGCAAGTATTGACGCCAATGACGTAAGGATTGGACAATTGTGTAGAACTCTTTGTCATAGGTGGAATATTTAAGTTTAGCGTCATTCAACTTCTCACTAAAGAAAGCTATGGGGTGATTCTCTTAACTCAGGACTCCACCAATTCCTAATCCCGACGCATCACATGCAACCTCGAATACTTTATCGAAATGGGGTAAATGGAGAATAGGGGCGTGAGTCATTCCAAGTTTGATCTCATCAAAGAAATTTTGCGCAGCTGTTGTCCATTCAAAATGATTTCCTTTAAGACATTCAGTCAGGGGCGCCATGACGATACTAAATTTGGATATGAATCACCTATAGAAAGTCGCTAATCCGTGAAAGCTACGAACATCGTGGACATTTCTGGGCGTAGGCCATTGTATAATAGCGTCTATTTTGGCCGTATCGATAGAAACTCCTCGTGCTGATAAAATGAAACCTAGGAAGGAGACATGATCGACAAGAAATGAATACTTTTTGGGGTGTGCATATAACTGTTCATTTTTTAGGACCTCACACACTAGACGTAAGTGATGGATATGGTCGGGTCGGGATTTACTGTAGATAAGAATATCGTCAAAATAAACTACGACATAGTTTCCTATGAATGGCCTAAGAATATGATTCATCAGTCGCTGGAATGTGCTAGGTGCGTTTGATAAACCAAAAGGCATGACCTTCTACTCATATAGTCCATCCTTGATTTTAAAGGCAATTTTCCACTCATCTCCAGGGCGGATACAAACCTGGTGATAACCGCTTTTAAGATCAATTTTGGAGAAAATTTGGGAACCTGCCATCATATCAAACATGTCGTCGATGCGAGGAATAGGAAATCTATACTTGGCGGTAATCTTATTGATGGCTCTACTATCAATGCACATGCGCCAGCTCCCGTCCTTTTTGGGAGCTAGTAGTGCTGGGACGGCGCATGGACTGAGGCTCTCCTGAATGAATCCCTTGTCCAAGAGTTCCTTGTACTGCGTGGGGTCCATATGATAGTGGGGAAGATTTGGAAAGGAGGATTCGGGAACGAAATCAATGGCGTGCTGGATTTGTCGCATAGGAGGTAGCTCATTGGGTAAGTCCTTGGGGAAGACACTATTAAATTCGGCTAGTAATTTGGAAACCTCCGGTGGGAGTGACGTGGAATCCTCTGAGTGATGATCAGGAATCATAGCTAAGCAAATAGACATCTCGCAATCTATCTCCTTCCGAAATTGGCGACCGTTAAGAATGCAAAGACCTAAGGAAGGAGATTTTGGCGAAGGTTTTTGTGGACTTTGGGTATAAGGATGCCACGTAATTTTCGTTCCCTGATGTATGAATGAACAAGTATTGCTCCTACCGAAAAGATGTACATTGTTATCATACAGCCAAGGACGGCCGAGGATAACGCTGCCCACCTTCATGGGTAACACATCACACAATACGTCTTCTTCATAAGATTGGACTTTCAAAGGAAGACGACATTGGTTCTTTACGGGAATTGAGGTAGCATCAATCCAGGAGACATAATATGGGTTAGGATGGTCGATTAGAGGTAAACCCAAATGTGACGTCATGACATCAGATACGGCGTTAATACAACTGCCGCTGTCTACAATCGTTTTACACATCTTGTCACGAATCTTGAAATATGTAAAGAATATGGACGTCCTCAAAGCAGAATTATCGGTCGAAGGCTGAGTAAGGGTACATCGGACAACTCCTCTAATAGATGTAGATGGATCCCGACGAGGAGGGGTTGGTGGGCAGTCGGTGATACCGATGAAGCCCACTAAATCTTCCTCGTGCATGAATTCGTCTTCGACGTAGCTATCTATCCTATTGATGGGTTGATCATCTACGATTGGGGTGTTATCGGAGGGCTCCTGACCTATATGTAGGGTTCGAGATGGACATTGGGAGGCTCGATGACCACGACCCAGGCATTTAAAACAGGTCAAGCCGAAGGGACCGATATGTGTGGGATTGGATTGAGGAGGAGCTCTAGCCGTGGAGTCAAGGGAAGACGAGGTAGGGGCATTTGGCGTAGTAGAGGATGGTGTCGGAACGGGTGGACGATGTTCGGTGGGAGTATGAGTGGCGGTAGGAACTGGTGGCGGTGGTGCCGGGAGGGCTAAGGGAGGATTACGCTGGGTCGCACAGTTGGAATAAGGATTAGATAAGTGCGATCGATCGGTGAGAGCAGGGCGATTGTACACGGGGGTATGATATAAATTCTGACATAGCTCTAGGTCTTCTACAATCTGATAAGCCTGTTCTAGGGTAGTGGCTTTGCAGACTAGCAGTTCCGTCTCAAGATAAGGGTTAAGACCGGTTCTAAATCGAGAAATGACGACTTGAGGACTCTCTTTGACTGGACACCTCATATAGAATTCCTCGAATTGGGTAATGTACTCAGAGACCGGATATCTACCCTGCTGTAGTTTATGCCATTGATCTAGGAGATTGTCTAAGTAAGCTAGTGGAACATATTTCTCACGCAGTTTGTCCTTCATTTGGGGCCAGGTATCGATGGGTGCCTCACGACGGTGATAAATTGAAAATTTAAGGTTTTCCCAAAAGATCTTGGCTTGTCCCCCTAATCTCATCTCGGCATAGTGGACTTTCTGCCACTCTATTATATTGTACCACTTAAACTAACTGTTTAATTTAGATTCCCAATCAAGATACTCCTTAGGGTCCCTAGATCCCTCATAGTATGGAACATCGACTTTGACGCTACGCTGAATCTGCTGCCATTGGTTGTCGTGATCCGCACGGCGGTGATCGCGAGGGGGAACCACATCCTCGGGTGGAAAAGGATCGTTCCTGTCGGGAGGATTCCCGTTCCATGCACGATGTCTATCATCAGGCGGATAAGGATCATTCCAAGGGGGATGATTCCTATCGCACTCTGGGATCCTCTCCTCCAGTGGATGGTAATCGTCTCCTAGTGGGCAATTTCCATCAAGTACCGGGGCTCTATCCACTGGTGGATAGGGATCGTTCCGTGGGGGATGATTCCTATCCTGGCCTGGGGTCCTAGGCTCAGGCGGATAGTAATCGTCTCGACGATTTCTATCATGAATCAGAGTGCGAATATCCGAAGGAATCAGATCGTCTCGCTCGGGATGATTTTTATTTGGCTTCCAGATCTATCCTCGGGTTTTATAGGATCATCAAGGTCGTGATGATTCCTATCACGATCTCGAGATCTAGAATCAGGTGGGTAGTGGTTCTCGGGATCACGGCGATGTCGATCCAGACCTCTATTTTTGAGTTGGTAAGTCCGTTCGCTCACCGCATCGATCGAACTAGTTAGACGGTTTTCCATATTGGTAATTCGTGTATTGATATCACAAAAACCATTCTGGACAGCGTCTAATGCACGATCGATGTCCCCTCAAGAGGAGGTCAGTGGGGCGGACGATGACAACTCATGGACAGGGACGGACACCTCACGACTGTCTTGCGGTTGGTCTGTCATTAGAATGGAGACTTGTTTGCCTGAACACAAATGCATGCAAGGGGACTGACGAATGATGAAAGGAGACGTCTACAATGGCGAAAACAACTAGGCTACAGGTTAGGCTCTGATACCAATTTGACATAGGACCACTACGGGTTGTACGATTATGCGATAGATGACGAAGGACTGGACGACGAGATATATGGGCTGACTACGAGAAGGTGGACGACTAAGGACGAATCCGGATATTTGAGGGATAAAATAGCCACAGAAATCACACGGTCGGATTTGGACTTTAAAACCGATGAAAATCTGGTGGTGCAACTCCGACCCTTATCGAGGTCGGGAGTACTGTCTTCCCCCACTGTGACGATGCCAAGCACCGAAATCAATATGACAAATTTGCGTCGCGAAGAAACACTCAAGAAGAAGAGAGAAGAGGTAGAAAATCCAAACCAAATCTAATTCTGACGGTGGTGGAAACTTCTTGAGAAAATACTGAACGGAGAACACTTCGACACCAGAGAGTTCAGGCGTACCTCTGCACCGTAGTGCGTGAAGAGGATGTGGGAAATTCTAATCGTGACGCGGATGGACGAATCCGAGCATTGTGAGGCCCACTGGACGATGGGATCTGGACGTTCTGGGCGTTGAATGGCCCTGGTTGAGACTCGGCCTGGTTGCTCAAAGGCTGGAGTGCTTGGGAGTGGGCGTCGTTGGCGGGACGACTGACGTGCGCTACGATAGGGTGTCGCGGATCTAATTGGTATGCCCCGATGTATGAATCTTTGAGGGTGTCTGAAGCGTGGATGACAGGCACGCAGCGTCCGGGGCGGGCGGCCAAGGGCGGCCTTGGGCAGCTTTGGTTGGGGCGGCACAGGTGGCCTGGCCTGCACTGGCGGCCTTGGCTGGGCGGCTGGCGGCCTGGTGGGGCGGCCTGGGCAGCCCTGGCTTGGGCGGCCTTGGCTGGGGCGGCCTGGGCGGCCCTGGTGGGGCTGCCTGGGCAGCCTTGGCTGGGGCGGCCTGGGCTACCTTGGCGGGGTTGCCTGGGCGGCCTTGGGCGACCTTGGCTAGGGCGGCCTGGGCGGCCCTGGCGGGGCTGCCTGGGCGGCCTTTGGCGAGAGAGAGGGTGAGAGGGAGAGAGATAAAGAGAGAGAGAGGATGGCGAGAGAGGAAGGAGAGAGAATGGAAGGCCGACATCGCGAGGCGGCGGCGGCGGCGGCGACGACGACGACGGCTAGGGTTAAGAGGGATAGGGGAGGCTGGGCAGTCCTCCAAGAAGAGTTAAACAAAACTCAATTCTTGAAATTATGACTGCCTACTGTTTCTTGAAAACAATGGCCTATATATAGGCCTTGGAGGAAAGAGAAATTGACGAGAAAGTAAAGATGTGTACCGTGTCACGCCAAAGGGCAGTTGTGGATCTGCCTTTGGCGTCGTGTCATGACGCGCGTAGGGACGTGCGCGGGTGGAGACGTGCTAGTAGACGATTGCAGCATGTTGACTTTGGTGTTGACTCTGGTTGACCGTGGCGGGTTGACTTTGGTTCTCTTCACCGTCAGGTCCATAGCAGGCGTGTTGACTCCAGTTGACCGTGGCGGGTTGACTTCGGTTGACTTCGATGTTGGGTCCATAGCAGGCATGTTGACTCTAGTTGACTGTGGCGGGTTGACTTCAGTTGACTTCACCGTCGGGTCCATAGCAGGCGTGTTGAGTCCGGTTGACCGTGGTGACGCGTTCGACGGTGATGTGTTGGCGTCCTCGCCATCATCGACGTAGGCGCGGCCAAAGAATGGTGGTGCAACTACGCGGCGGCGCGGTGCGACGCTCGAAGGACGCCGCATGCGGCGAGCTTGCCGACGAGGCAACACAGTATGGCGGCGCGGCGGCTCACGGCGATGGGCGTTTGGCCGGTCGATGGGGAAGGCGTCGTTGCTGGAGCTTAGGGTGTCGTGGCCGGTCGGTGGTGGTGTTCTCCTCCCTTTTCGGGCTCCCTCTCTTCCTCTTCTCTTCCTCTTTTCTCAACGTGGAACAAACGACGATTCTTCAAATTCACCAAAAGCTTAGGGTTTGGGGCATCCCTTCTTCCCTTATATAGTTGGGAGAAAGGGTGGCCCTTGGACCAAAAGACAAGGGAAACAAAACAGAAAACCGATAGGACCTATGACCTAGGACCTTGACATAAAGAAGACAAAGGAGACAAACGGAGAAACGATGAGACCAGGGGGGAGAAGAGATCCTTATAGGACGATCCTCCCTCCTTACATATGATCATGAAGAGAGTAAAAATGCAGAAGGATAAAGATCAAAATGGAAATGACGAAAAAAATGAAAACATAAAATATGACGATGAGGTGTCAGTTACCCAAGAGATTTGAATTCGGGCATGCGTACCGTCGCCTTGGCTTGCCGAGCGGGCTGAACACATATGGCTGGTGCTGTCGAGGGCGACGGTGATGTCTCCGAAGATATTTCCAAGGTTGCGGCTGGGGCTGCGCCATCAATCCTCCCGGGGTCAGAAGAACTCGACTCCGGCGAGTTAGGTGCGTCGAAAGGCAGCGGGTGAAGTAGATCCGGTCAAAGGCGGTGGAGCTCTGTCTTTGATATCCACTTGTCATCTACGCTGGTCCATCCCAGCCATCGTACCAAGGACCTCCTCGAGACTTCGTTCCCTGCATAGTCAATTATCTCCTATAGTACACAATCGATTGCCTTGTGCCAATCGGGTGAAACAAACGGGGAAGTGGTCACGGCAAACTCACTCACACTGAAAGGGTCTAGAGAGGCTTGGTCGAGGGGGTGAGAAGGGGTTCGATACGGAGCCAAATCCGCCACGTTGAACGTGGAGCTTATTCCCCACGTAGGAGGAATCTCCATGACGTAGGCATTTTTGCCCACCCTTCGGAGGATCGAGAACGGGCCGGCACTACAAGCATGCAGCTTCGTAGCCGTCCCGGGAGAGTATCTCTCCGGCCTAAGCCTAACCATCACTAGGTCTCCCACATTGAAGAATCGTGGTTGGAGGTGCAAGTTGTCAGACAGCTTGTACAATGCATTTTTGCTCGTGATCTTATCATGAATATGCTGATGCAATGCAGAAACATGCTTGGCGAATGCAATGCCATCCTCGGATACCCTAACATATGGGTCAACAGGTGCTAAGTCTAGTGGGTGACGAGGGGCTTGGCAATAGACGATCTCAAACGGGCTCAACCTGGGGGTTTGGTTCACCGAGGAGTTGTACGCGAACTCGGCGCAAGAGATGATAAAATCCCAGGTCACGAGGTGTTCACCCACTAAGGAACGTAGTAGGTTGCCCAAACTTTGGTTGACGACCTCTGTTTGACCGTCGGTCTGTGGGTGGTAGGCAGTCGAAAATTTGAGCCGTATGCTGAGGAGACTCCATAGGGTCTTCCATAAATAGCTTGTGAAGCGTATGTCTTGGTCTGACACAATCGCAGCTGGCAGGCCATGGAGGCGCACAATTTCTTGGAAGAACAGTTGTGCGACCTTCGTGGCATTGAACGTCTTCTTGCAGGGCATGAAGTGCACCATCTTCGAGAACCTGTCAACGACTACCATGACAGAGTCGTGCGGTCGTGCTGTCCGGGGCAGACCTAGGACGAAGTTCATGCTAACGTCATCCCAGGGAGGCTTAGGCGTCGGTAGGGGGTGTATAACCCGGCGCTCTTCTTGACCTGTTTGGCCAAGTCACATACGCGGCACTGGGCAACAATGTTGCCGACATCGCATTTCAGCGACGGCCAGTAGAATTGGTATTCTACACAGAGATGGTCTTGTCACGTCCAAAGTGACGACTAAGACCTCCGGCGTGACATTCCCATGTGAGGAAGTTGCGTAGGGACGTGCGTGGCACGTATAGTCTGTTTTGATAGAATAGATAGTCGTCGGTAATGACGTAGTCCCGATAGTCCTGGGTCGGTCCCTATCAAACTCTAATGATGATCGGTCCAAAGTTAGGGCAACTCTCGTATCGCTCTCGAATGGTCTCAAACCCAAGGACCTTCACCCTCATGATGTTGAGCACGTGGGCTCGTCGTCTAAGTGCATCGGCGACGACGTTGTCTTTGCCCTTCATGTGCTTGATGACGAAGGAATAGTCCTGCAAATACTCGACTCCTTCTCGCGTGACGATCACTCAACTTCTGCTCAGAGTGCAGGTATTTGAAGGCCTCGTGATACGAGAAGATCACAAACTCCTTGGAAAGGAGATAGTGTCACTAGTGTCTTAGTGCTTGGACGACTGCATAGAACTCCTTGCCGGATGTTGAGTAGCGCAGTCTTGCGTCGTTAAGCGTCTCGCTGAAAAACTCGACGGGTGACCCTCGTGGCTGAGGACACCATCGATCCCGACGCCCGAGGCATCACAAGTAACCTCGAACACATTCCCGAAGTCGGGTAGGCGGAGGACAAGTGTTTGAGTCATCAAGAGCTTTACATGCTGGAAAGCTCGCTCGGCGGCTTGCGTCCAAGTGAACGGCTCTACCTTGAGGCAGTCATTGATGGGAGCCATAATGGAGCTGAAGTTCTGTATGAAGTGTCGGTAGAAAGTAGCAAGGCCGATGAAGCTCCATACGTCGTGGAGGGTGGCCGGTGACGACCATGATGTAATGGCCCGGACCTTGTCTGGGTGCACGGCAACGCCCTGGGCAGATACGATGAACCCGAGGAAGGTAACTTTCGATGTGAGGAAGCTACACTTCTTAGGGTGCACGTATAAATGTTCACGTCGAAGGACGGTGCAGACTTGCCGAAGATGGTCGAGGTGCTCATTTCCTGACCGGCTGTAGATGAGGATGTCATCAAAGTAGAGGACGATGAACCGCCCAATAAAAGCACGCAGTACCTTGTTCATGAGGTGCTGAAAGGTACTTGGCGCGTTGTAGAGGTTGAAGAGTATGACTCTCCACTCGTACAACGCGTCTTTTATCTTAAAGGCGGTCTTCTATTCGTCACCCGGACGAATCTGAACCTGATGGTAGCCACTACATAGATCTATCTTCCAGAAGACAGTGGCTCCAGCCATCATGTCGAAGAGGTCCTGGACGCAGGGAATGGGAAGACAGTATCGTCCCGTTATCTTGTTTATGGCGCGGCTGTCGCAGCACATGCGCCCTGTGCCATCCTTTTTCAGAGCTAGGAGAGCGGGTACCGCGCAGGAGCTGAGGCTCTCCTGGATGAGGCCCTTCGCGAGTAGTTTGCGGACCTGTCGTAGTAGCTCTTCGTATCTCTGCGGCTCCATCCGGTAGTGTGGCAGGTTTGGCAATGAGGCGCCGGGCTCGAGATCGATCGAGTGCTGGATGCTACGCATCGGCGATAGTTCGTCGGGTAGTTCCTTGGGGAAAACATCACCAAACTCCGATACAAGGGCCTTGACCTCAGGTGGTCGGTGGTCTATGGGTGGATCGGCAAAGACGTCAAGGGTGACGGCGAGGCACAAGGGCGTGTCGTCTCCCTCGTGGCCCAAGTCTCGAACAAACAAGGGGCCTTAGATGACCATGAGCCCTACGGGCTTGGTCGGGACCTGCTTGTTTGCCGGTTTCGTCATGTACCAGTGGCAAGTGACCCGTCGTCCCTGGTATAAGAACGAACACGTGTTCGTCCTTCCGGCTAGAGTAACATCGTGGTCATATAGCCAGGGACTGCCCAGGATGATGCTTCCCACTTTCGTGGGAAGTACGTCACAGAAGACGCTCTCATCGTAGGCGCTCACCTTCAACGGTACACGACACTGGCTCTTCAACGGTAGCGATGAAGCATCTATCCACGACATGTCGTAGGGAGTTGGATGTGGGATCGGGGTTAACCCGAGTCGGGTAACCATCATATCGGATATGGCATTGATGCAACTCCCACTGTCGATGATCAGTTTACACACTTTGTCATTGATCTTGACATAAGTGTAAAAGATCGATGTGCGGAGTGACACATCTACCATAGTGTCCGGTTGGGGCTCTACTCGAGCGGTCCGAACAGGTGGGGTGGCTCGAGGTGGTGGCCGCACCCTACCATGATGGAGGACCATCTCGGAGATGACACGACGGGACATCGTCAGCCACGCCGAGCAGCTCGCGCCGACGCTCGCCACTTGGGGTTTAAGTACCCCGCGTAAGTATTTGCATTTTCACTTCCGTTTGTTTTTCCTCTTTGTTGTCTTTCTGGATTTTATGGATTGGGCCAATGTTGGGCCCCGTCCTTCGTCTTTCATTTTCTCTTTTTTGTTTGTATTTCAAATTTGTACGGAGAGGCCGAACCACGTCTCGCGACGGTTCGTCCTCTCCCCACGTTCACTTGGCACCCATCCTCACTATATAAGGGGATGGCATGCCCAAGGAACATTTGGAGTCATTTGTTGACAGTTTCAAGCTTGTGTCTCCCCTACTATAGGACGTAGTGTAGGAGGCCTGGCTAACCTCACCCACGTCGAGATCACTCTGTGGCGTAGAGCCCACGTTCCCTCGTCGAGATCACTGTGAGAGAACATGTTCAAGCGCACCGTCGAGATCACTCCAGCATGATTAAAGATTTTCAAGAAGTTGCCGCCGTCAAGAACTGAAGAGTCCTCCGTCGAGATCACTCCGAAGGTGCCTGGAGGTTCTAGACGACGCCGACGTACCACCGCTCTGGGAGTTCCTCGCGCACCAAAAGTACCCTCTCAGGCCAACCAAGAATCCATCCATCTTGGAAGATTCTTGGTGATCTCCTGCCAAGAACCCTCTTCTTGATCACCCCGCCATCACCACTTTTGCCCTCCTTTCCCTGCCACCTTCTCCTCCCCTTCTCTCCTTCCCCATCTTCTCTTGATCCTCAACCACGCCCGCCTCTCTTCTTCCGCACACCCTCTTGTCCTGCCGCCCTCCGTCCCCTCCGTCTTCCCCGTTTCTTGACTCTCCACCTTCGCCTTCACCCTCCTTCCCCTCGCCATTTCTTGCCTCACCACCCCTTCATGTCCACCCCTCGCTGTTTCCTCCCTCCCTCACGCGGCCAAACCTGCATCTCCGCACGCGCGAGGTTGCACCTTCGCGAGCCGCCCCCGTGAAACAGCGGCCCGTGCCCGCTCTTAGCGCCTCACCAGAGCGAGCCCTTCCTTGGCGCCCCCACGATGCTCCGCTGAGACCCGCTGCCACCGCACGCCCACCTGCCGAGCGGCCCGCGCGCACTACGCCTCTGACCGCGTGCGCGCGCCATGTGCCATCGGCTTGCGCGCCCCGCACCCTCCGCACTGGTGGCGCGACCTGGCTCAGCGACTGGGCACAGCGCGGGGCGGCGCGACGGGACGCGGTGCGGGCGGCGCGATGGGCATGGCGCAAGCGGCACGGCAAGGGGCGGCGCGAGTCGGCTGCGCGGGTGGCGTCAGTGCGAAAGGCGGTGAGGCAACGTGGGGCTCGGCAAGGCGGCGCACGGTGCAGCGAGGCGCACGGGTTGCGGCGGCGGCGCAGGCGGCGCGGGCGCGCGAGGCGTTGCGGGCGCGCGCGGCGCGAGGGGCGCGGCGAGGTGGTGCGGGCGCAGCGAGGTGGCATGGGGTGCGCGGGCAGCCGGACGGTCTCGACGGCGACAGCGCCACCGACGGCGGCAGAGCCACCTTCTTCTAGGTCACTCGGACCTCTCTCTTTCTTTTCCAAAAACTGGTTTCTCTCAAAGGGAAAATCTATCTATCTATTACATTGGGGTTGCTTATATAGGACCCATGAGGAAAATAAGGGACAAAACACTTAACCTAAAAGATGAAAATTTATCTAGACCTAGGAAAAAAATGCGGATAGTTGAGGGCTTTGCCATCAGGTAGAAGGTTGGACGTTGATTCTAGGCGCTGGACACCTTGGGCCGTAAAATGCCCCTCATTCCTTAGACGTCTAGTTGGTCCGAAGGGTCATTGGGAGTCTGATTCAGATCAATATCTCCCCATTGTTTGACATCAATTCTCCTCCCATTCCGGGACGTCTTCGACGCTCATTCGTGGTTTTCTTAATTGGCATCCATTTCATTGATAATACAAACCGATTCATTGTCTCCTGTGACATAATACGAGCCGATCGATCCCGGCCGACGTCGTATTACATCATATTGGTATTAGAGCCGGTCGTGTTAGCTTTTGCTTAACACGGTCGGTAGTCTATCATTCGATTTCCATTTCTATTACGCAAGTCATATTTTGAAATTCATTTGCATTATACTCGTCGTATCATCTCATCCATCACGTGCATACCCGTAGACATTTAGGTTGTGGATGGTTGACCATAGAATGGTTCGTACGCGAGCCCAGTGTCGGGATAACGACCTTGTTGAACGCGACGAGGATCATGACCATGATCTCGTCATAGGGGATCTTCTTCCCAAAGATCCATTAGGCGAACGGTTCCCCTTGGATCATATGGAGAACGAGGAGGTAGTACTTTCTCCTCCGCCACCCCCTAGGGAAACCGTTCCTCGGGTTTTGGTTCCTCGCGACGAAACGACGCCACCAGTACATCGAGCTTCTGAAGACCGGCGATCCGTCACCGCAGTACCTACTCGTAAGGCCTTGGTGAATGAGCCTTATGATGACCCCTCGACCAGCGAGGTGCCCCAATGCCCCGGCAAGGCCCCGATGTCTGATCTTCCCGCTCCGACGTGCTGACCACGGGATCCTGAGGTGCCTCCATCCCACTACTACCAACGGGAAGACTGGGAGCATGACTACGGAGAACGACGAAGAACTCCTTCCCCCCCGGGGGAGTATCCTGCACCTCGTTACTACGATGACCGTTCCTATCCACCGGATAGGAACTACTACCCACCTGAGAACCGGAGTTCTCGACATCACGACAGTCATGAGCCTCCCCATGAGGGGGCCCCTAACCCTAACCGGATACCGGTGCCGAATGCCGCATACTACTCATCCCGACCAGGTAGCCCTCGGCGAGCGCCCGTTACCCATCGACCAGAGGTCACCACGTATGGCGGCAGCTCAGACTATCCGCCCTATTATGGGACGGCACCAGCGCCTGCACTAGCCCCCTACGAGGCGGCCCGAGCACCACCTCGCGCGGCACCGAGATACCATGCCGGTTACGACTACGCACCTCGTCGGGAATATCCGCCCAACGACCTGCCCAAACCCAAGAGACCAGACACGTACCCACTGGTGGGTTCTAGAGGCCTAGATCTGGATGAACAAATCAAAACGATGCGCAGCGGAAGACTCTTTGCGAATCGAACGACATCGACAAAAACCATTAAACAAAGTACCTTTACACGAATCTCATTCGTAATTTCTTCGATCCCGGAGCGAGACGAGTCGAGCTGCTCAAGTGTGCAGCCTCTAGATGTATCCACGTGGTCCTCGGCACGTTGGATCTCCTCCTTCTCGTTGACGAGCCCCGTTCTTTCTCCGTCGGCGTCATTATGTCATCCCGTTCACATTAGGGATGGAGAGGGGGTGTGGGGAGAGTGGAGAAGAAGGGGAAAGGCCCCTGAAGAATTCTGGCCTGGGTGAATTTCGTTCACGGCCTTCCCCTATTTATACTAAGTGGGTATTTTTCATAAAAACCCCCAAAACTTAAGTATATCTTCCAACGTCCAAAAGACCATTTGCGTGTAACCCTCTAGGCCCATCTATCAGTCTAGTTAACAACTCTAGTGGCCCAATAACCTTTATTGGCCTTCCAAATTAATTAACTATATCATCATATAGATTAATTAATGTCGGATTGATTTAACCCAACCGATAGGTCGAGACTCCGACACGTGGGGTGCCAAGCTACACCTCGTGTCCTAGAAGATACAAAGGAGTGTGTATCGACTCACTTATGGAACCTGTTCGTCATCGGTTACCGTGTATGTATAATCCCTCATCCACTTGATGCTCCTTGGACGACTTAGGGTATGGTCAACTGTGAAACCCTAATCGGTCATCCGAGTTAGTACTGATGCATTTGAAAATCATCAGAGAACTCTTCTCCAATATTTCACTGCCTTGGCCAAGGAGTTCATTGCATCGTCTTCCTTGAGCTGTCACCTCTTATACCGAGGGCGGACGATTTCCTCTTGAGCACTCAATCGCCTTCGTGTACTTCTTGATGCACCTGAACTAAGACCGTATAGAATCCCATGATTAGAGACTCGTTGGCCATAGCCAAAGTACAACCGTCCGTCCACAAGACGTCTTTGGTGTCTCAGGTCTAAGGACTACTTACACAACCGTGACGTGAATCAACCTGATTGACAGTTCAGTATAATACCATTCAGGGATTCGTATGGATCAATTCAGTGAACTCTTTCCACTAAAGAGCACTCACTATCTATCCTTAGTGTCGCCACACTAATGGCTACGGGATTGGCCATACTCATCATATGAGTGAGGCTAGATAGTGCTATTCTATCCGGATACTTCGATGTCCTTCTCGCGTATCCTTTGAATAGGAATATTTAGAACACATGCTTAAAGACTAATGATCTCCGTATTACGATCTCATCATAATTCACTAAGTCCGATCATGTATTCATGGACTTCATTATACGCATCTCATGTGCACTATAATGAATATGTTCTATTTATGAATATGGAACGAGATGTGGAATGTGTGATTGGCTTGCCTGCCACAAATATTTCCATCACCCACCACATCCCGAGTATGCCTACCCAACCCTCCCTTGGTGCCACCGAGACGACCCCAACATCATGGATACCTGGAGGAGCAACCACGCTACCCTTCGGCACGTCGCCGAGACGCCCACTACCCGGATCCATAGGATCATACTCATCAGCGGGACGTGCCCTGTCACCCTCCTGCTCATCACCATGAGGACGAACACGAACGACGGAGAGAGGCACACCGCGCTATGATCCAAAAGAGCGTCCGGATAGAGCTACCAATCTTCGAAGGGTCACATAACCCGAAAGATTACATAGACTGGGAGTCAGACTTGGAAAGTTATTTCCAATGGTACGACATGGATGACAACTTGTGTGTGGCATATGCCGAGGCTTGCCTAGGAGGCCAAGTGAATATTTTATGGAAGAACGAGAAGGAAGCCGCCCGACGATGAGGAAATCTTATGGGACGAGATGTCACGAAAGTTGAAGGATAAATATATCCCAAAACTTTATATGATTCGTCTCATGTTGAGATGGATGGATCTCAAACAAGGGAAGCGCAAGGTCTGCGAGTACATTGAGGACTTGGAGGAGTATAGGATGCGATGCAAGTTTGTGGACAGTCCACAAATTCATATCGCATTCTTTGTCCACGCACTACGCCCTGATTTAAGAGCACGGGTTCTAGAGCAGAATCCTCTAATAGTGGACCTTGCCTACAGTTTCCTTGAGAGCAACAAGCTTAGTCACGATGATGTCGTGGCTTCCACTCCCGCCGCGCGCCGAGAGAATCAGGCCTCGACGATGACCTCCTCGACCACGAGATCTTCCTCATCTTGGAATCAAGGCAGCACAACGGTCCATCGCCCGGCTGCCCCTACGACAACACCAGCTCCAACGCTGGCCCCTCCTACACCCTCGACGATATCGACCGCTAGGGCCCCGAATGCCCCATGAGAGCCCATCCAATGCTTTAAGTCTAGTGGCTTTGGGCATCGACGGACCGATTGCCCCACTGTTATGGTCATGGACATACATGGGCAACCGGTGGAGGAACAGCCCGAGGATGACCTTGAGGTGGACGAGTACCCAGCGGAGTGTCCTGATGGCGAGGACGTGGATGACCCACTAGGGTACATCCAAATCACTCTGATCACCTCGTCCTCAACGCATCCCGTCGCCACGATGGAGACCACCGGGATGAGGAGCACCAACGAGGCCGTTCGAACAGCTCCTGCACATACTAGTGCCACATCGGCTTCCCGACCCATTGACGTTGCTCAGCGTACGTCCGTCTTCTATATGTACGTCAAGATTGGTGGGTGTACGTACATGCTGATGGTTGACAGTTGTAGCTGCATCAACGGTATCTCCGAGGATACAGCTACACAACTTGGGCTCCCCTTGATTCCTCATCCAACCCCGTACAATGTGTCATGGATCGACGTGTCAATGATCCCGGTGATGATGCAATGTTACGTGCCCTTGAGGATGAGCATGTACGACGAGAAGGTACTATGCGACGTACTACCAATGAAAATCGGTAGCATTATACTTGGTCGAACATGGTTGTATGACCATGACGTACAGTTGTCCGGAAGAGCAAGCACGTGCTCTTTGATCTATGGCGGTCGACGACTGATATGGTATCCATCGGTGCGACTACCATCACTACCCACACAATCGTCGACGGCCCTGACCCGCACTACACCTTCTGCCATTATCACTTATGGCTGTATCTTCCGGCGTGAGTTGGAACATGACAGGGAATTCACTCCTGTATGCTACGCCGTGACCTTATCCAATGGAGCTGCTGAATCGGAGCATGAGAACCCACCACCAGAGATCACCCAACTCCTTGAGGAGTATGCGGATGCATTCCCCGCCGAGCTACCAAATGAGCTCCCACCGTTACGCCACATTCAGCATTCCATCGACTTGGTCCCGGGAGCAACCCTCCCCAATCTTCCACACTATCGGATGGACCCGGTTAAGTATGATGAATTGTACACCCAAGTGAAGGATTTATTAGCTAAAGGCTTAATTCGGGAAAGCCTCAGTCCATGTGCTGTACCGGCCTTGCTTGCTCCCAAGAAAAATGGCACTTGGAGGATGTGCTGCGACTCGCGAGCCATCAATAATATCACGGTGAAATACCATTTTCCAATTCCACGGGTCCAAGACCTATTCAATGAGATGGTAGGCACATCTATCTTCTCCAAGATAGACTTAAGGAGCGGCTACCATCAGGTACGAATACGACCTGAAGACGAATGGAAGATGGTATTCAAGACAAAGGATGGTCTCTTTGAATGGAACGTCATGCCATTCGGGTTATCAAACACACCTAGTACCTTTCAACGTTTGATGAATGAGGTACTATGGCCTTACATCGTCAGGTTTGTAGTCGTATACTTTGACGACATTCTAGTATACAGCAAAACCAGGGAGGAGCACGCCCAACATTTGCGACACGTGTGCACAGCTCTACGCCAAGAAAAGCTGTATGCACATCTGAAGAAGTGCACCTTCTTCACCTCCGAGGTCTCCTTCCTCAGATTCATATTATCCATACACGGAGTAGCCGCCGACACGGCCAAGATCGACGCCATCACTGCTTGGCCCAAGCTCAAGAGCATTCACAACGTCCACAGCTTTATAGGACTCGCAACCTTCTATCGGAGGTTTATTCCAGGGTTTAATAGGGTCACCGCTCCCATCACTGACATTCTAAAGGGCAAAAAATTTGAATGGACTCACTCCGCAGACCAAGCCTTCGAGCTCCTCAAGAAGCTCATGGCCGAGGCTCCGCTACTTCAGTTACCGGATTTCAACAAAGTCTTTGAGGTTGCGTGGGATGCATCAGGGGTCAGGATTGGAGGAGTCCTTAGCCAAGAAGGGCACCCGATCGAGTACTTCTGCGAGAAGCTGAATTATACTCGACAGTAGTACGACAACCACGACTGAGAGTTCTACGCTCTCGTACAGTCCCTCCGCCATTGGCGCCACTACTTACTCCCCATGGAGTTCATTCTATACTCAGATCACGGTGCCTTACGACACTTGGAAGACCAGAGGAAGGTCAGCGACTGACACGCTCGGTGGATTGCATACCTCCAAGATTTCACATTCGTCATCCGCCACAAGAAGGGGAAGGACAATGTTGTCGCTGATGCATTGAGCCGGCGGCCACTAGTCCTCAATGTGATGAAGACCCAAGTCCTTGGGTTCGAGAAAATTCGTGACGAGTATGCCGAGTGTCCAGACTTTTCTAAAGTCTACTCCTTGCTCAAGGACCCGACCATCCCAAAGTCCAAGGACTTTTTCATTGACGATGGCTACCTCTTCAATGGCAAGAGGTTGTGCGTCCCTAGGACCTCCATGCGTGACTTCCTTATCTACGAAACACACGCAGGCGGGCTTAGTGGACACTTCGGGGTCACCAAGACCATCCAAGCCCTGGAGCATTGATTTCACTGGCCGTCCTTGAAAAGAGACGTTGGGAGATTTGTCTCACGATGCCTCACATGTTCTTGCGCGAAGCTCACCAAGTAGAACCCGTGACTATATACTCCCCTACCAGTCTCGGAGAGGCCATGGGAAGACGTTAGCCTCGATTTTATTTTGGGGTTACTCAGAACCGCGCCACCACGACTCGATCATGGTCGTGGTAGACCGATTTTCCAAGATGGCACACTTTATCCTGTGCTCGAAGACGGCCGACGCCTCCTGATGGTGCAGCCCTGACCGCAGCCCCGGATACGTCTACAGAGACGTCACCATCGCCCACGACAGCACCAGCCATTCATGTTTAGCCAGCTCAACAAGCTAAGGCGACGATACGCACGCCCGGATTCAAATACACCGGTTAATGGACACGGTATCATCATCTTTACGTCTTTGTCCCATTCGTCATTTTGATTTATCCATCATCGTTCGTCGTTACGTCACGTCGTGATCATGTGTAAGGAGGGAGGTTCATCCTATAAGGATCTCCCCCCCCTTCCCCTATCGTTTCCTTCGTTTTTCCCGTCGTTGTTTTGTTTTCTCCATGGTCGTAGGCTTGGGTAGCCTGTCTCCTTTGCTTTTGTTTTTGGCTTAATGGGCCAACCTTCCTTCCCCTATATAAGGGAAGCAAGGCTGCCCTAAACAGATATCTCAAGTTGAATTTGAAATTTCCAAGTTTGTTCCTCGAAGAAGAGTCGCCCCATGGAGACTTAGGGTTTGCCTAGGGCAACCCAGGAGAAGGAAGAAGAAGGTGGAAGGGGAAGAAGAGGAGACGGTTGCACCCGCCGCTGCCGCTAGTCGGCCACCGCTTGGGTTCGTCCTCTCCCAGCGAACGACGACGCCATCCGCCCTCTCTCCTGTGAGGAATCGCCTGCCGCCCTCGTCATTTTGCCACATCCCGGCGTTGCACCGACGCACGCCACTCATGACGAGCCGCGTGACTCAGCCACCACAGCCCTCGACCGGCCGCGTTACGGCCCCGAGTGACGACTCATCCCTCGGACAGAATTGAGGGACTTGTCCACCGTGCTACCCAGTCCTGCACCCTAGCGCGGAGTTGCACCTGCCGTGGACGTCCTGAACACGACGCCGTCGTCTGCGTTGAGAGTGCGCGCCCCCGCGTCCCACTGGCTGGTTGAAAGAACCATCTGCCGACACCGCCGTAGTCTGTTGTACTCAGTCGGCGATGCCACATCCCTGCCCTCAGCTTGGTCGGGGCGCCGACCCACCACGCCCCTCAGCTCCCACGGTCCTGCTCGAGTAGACCCCTTCTGTCATCGCGTTTGCATCTCGTGACCGAAGAGACACCTCGCGACTGTCGCCCACCAGCAGACGGACATCTTCCGGAGTCTGTCCCACCACCCTCAGTGCTCCGCACCCTTCTGCCCGCTGCAGGATCTCCTCATCGCCGGTTGGCTGTCCACGCGAAAGCCCGTTGGCCGCGCACGCCAATGCCGTGCCTCGCGGCTAGTGTCCGCGCTGCGCCCCCTGCTGCGCTGCGCTCACGTTTGATGCCGCGCCCCGAATGCACCGTGTCCACCATCACATGGCGCACCCTCAGCGTCACAAGCGTTGCTTCCCTCTCTCGCACCGCGCATATCGTGCCGCGCCCGCCGCGCCTTCACCTTCCATCACTGCACCCCACCGCTGCCCTACCGCGCAAAGGAGCATCTCCGAGTTGCTCGAGATTGAGTGGGTACTCCCGGACGACCATGAGGTACGCTGCCCATTATCCTCTATCTTTTATTTCTTGCAGTACATTTTTGTTTCCTCCACCGCGCTCGGTTAGACGTAGGTGAGCGTGAAACGACGAGTGAAAATTACGTATTATTGAGTGTCTCTCCTGGTTTGGGAACGAGTCGGTTCGCCCGCCACATGCGAGCAACCTCCGGCGGTAGTCCTCCCGCTCGGTGCCATAGCAACCTCGTCCATCTGGACGAGGGTCAGAAGGTCCACCTACCCGTCCCCGAGCAACCCCGTCAATCCCCCAGACGTCGGCTCCCCTCTGTTCGTCGGTAGTTGCACCTACGACACCTCCACCCGAGCATCTCATCGTAGGTCTTCCCCGTAGGTGACCCATGTCGTACGCCTACCCTTGAGTAGACGACGCGCATCGACTCTTTTGACACCGAGTTCCATCTCACGGTGACGGCAGGCCCTCATCCCTGACGTTGTCCTGCATCACCTCCCAGATAGCTTGACTATTCTTTGACCACATTGTCAAGCTACATGGAGTACCCAAGACCATCGTCTCGGGTCGAGACGTAAAATTTACTAGCTACTTCTGGAAAATGTTGTGGATCCTCATGGGTACACAACTCAAGTTTTCATCAGCCTACTATCCACAAACAGATAACCAAACCGAGGTTGTTAATCGCAGTCTGGGCAACCTATTGAGATCTATTGTTGGCGATAATGTAGCCACATGGGATCAAGTGCTTCCTCGAGCAGAGTTCGCCTTCAACTACTCGGTAAATCGTACCACAGGAAAGGCCCCGTTCAAGATATATATGGTCAACTACCACATCGACCCCTTGACCTCATGCCATTAGATGCACAAAATAGAATCTCAGATAATGCATTAGAATTTGCCGAACAGATTAAGAACATGCATGACATCATACATACACGCATTGCATCCATGAATGAGCAATATAAGGCATCCGCTGATAAGGGTCGTAGGTCAATGTCATTCTCTAAAGGAGAATTTGTCCTGGTTAGATTGAGGCCTGAGAGATCCTCTCTAGGGATCGCTACAAAGCTCCATGTTCGTAGCGCCGGGCCTTTCCCGATAGCCCAGAAGATCAACGACAACGCCTACATTGTGAGCATCCCGCCAACTTGGGGGATTAGTTCAACGTTTAACGTCAGCGATCTCTCTCGATACCATCCCTCGCCACCCATCACTAAGCCTCACAGCCACTCAAGCCGTAGTAGTCAAGAAAGTGAGAGTCAACCAGCCCCTTCTCTGTTTCCCACCCTTGTATGGCAAGACGAGATAGAAACGATACTGTAGGAGGTAATTCACGCTGAGGGGGAGCGGGTAGGTCACACTTTCCTAGTTCACTGGCAGGGACGACCATCATCCGACGACACGTGGATCTCCGAGGATGACCTTCGACGACTCAAACCAGACTTGATCCAGCCACTCGAGGACGTCATGGAGCTTCACTCGCTGGAGTCGAGTTCCTCCCACCCCGGGAGGATGATGGAGGACCATCCAAAAGATGCCACAACGGGACAACGTCAGCTTCGCCGAGCTGCCCGCACCGATGCTCACACCCGGGGTTTAAGTACACCGTGTAAGCATCATGTCTTTTATTTGTTTCATTTTGTCTTTTCGTTCTTGGATTTATGGGCTGGGCCGGTGTTGGGCCTTCTCCTTTCTCCTGTTTATTTATTTTCAGTTTTTATTTTCAATTGTAAGGAGAGGCTGAACAACGTCTGGCGACGGTTCGTCCTCCCCCACGTTCACTTGACACCTATCCTCACTATATAAGGAGATAGCATGCCCAAGTGGAAAGTTGAGTCATTTGTTGAAGGAAAATTACCAACTCTTGTCTCCACCCTATCGTAGCTAAAGAGTAGAGAGCATTGGCTATCATTGCCCTTGTCGAGATAATTCCGTGGTTAGTGCCCGTGCCGTCACATCGAGATCACTCCGTGACGACGTGCTCAATCGTTTCGTCGAGATCACTCTGGAACACATAAAGATTCAAGAAGGTGACATCTCTTGGAGCTGAAGACCCCTTCGTCGAGATCACTCTGAAGGTGTTCGAGATTCAAGAAAGCGTCACCGTCAGCCTCTGTTACAACCCCGCCATCACCACGCCAGGACTCTCCAAAAAGGTCAAGAACCCCCACCTTCCAAGAGGTTCTTGGACGGTTTCGTTCTAAGAAACTCCCTTCTTGGAATCACGATCCACCCAGCCGCCGTCGACCCGCCCAGCGCGGTCGTCCGCGGACGCCCCTTGAGTAAATCACTGCCGCCCTCCTCCGCACTTCTATGAAATCGCCCACAGCCCGCTCAGACCGGCCGCACGCTGGCGCACGCCACCGCGCGGCCTACCGCCGTCTCACCACACAGCCGCCTGCCGGCGCCCGCCCGCGCGCGGCAACCCCCCCCTTCCGCGTGCTCACGCATTCACCCCGCCGTCTGCCTCTACCGTCCATGCACAGGGTCCAACCCGCACGCCCGCCCACCTGCCCGCCTACACCCGCCAGTTGGTCATTCGCCGGTGTTCCCCGGCGTGCCCCTGCCTGCCCGAGCCTGTGCCTCCTAGAGTGCGCGCCCTCACCTCAGCCCAAACGTGTCCCGCACGCGCCTGCACGCACGCGCAGGGCCCCATGCTTGATCCACCGTGCGAGCCTACGCCACGCCGTGCGTGCGCAAGCTCGCCCCGGCTCGCCCTTGGGTCTCCGCCCGCTCACCTCCGAGCTGCAACCTCCCACCGCCTAGCGTCATAGCCTCGTATGGTGGACGATGACTCAGGTTCTCACTCGTCTCCCTTCCATCATTACCAGTATTATTACTTTTTGCAGTCTCGTCATCCGCTATCTCGTCCTCTGCCAGTTATCACCCATTATTGATAGGATACCCACTTTCATCGAAAGTTAGGATGTTCTTGTGCTAGAAGGTTGGACGTTGATTCTAGGCGCTGAACACCCTTGGGCTGTAAAATGCCCCTCATTCCTTAGATGTCTAGTTGGTCCGAAGGGTCATTGGGAGTTTGATTCGGATCAATATCTCCCCATTGTTTGACATCGATTCTCCTCCCACTCGGGGACATTTTCGACGCTCATTCGTGGTTTTCTTAATTGGCGTCCATTTCATTGATAATACAAATCAATTCACCGTCTCCTATGATGTAATACGAGCCGATCAATCCCGGCCAACGTCGTATTACATCAGGTGCTCCCTGCATCCGAGCCCTCTATGACCGACCTTTACAAATCGCTCCAGCACCAATTGCTGCACGTCGAGCTGCCGTGACCTCTCCGGCGTCCGTCATCCAACCCGCTCCAACATCGGCCGTCGACGAATCACCGCACTACGAGCCGGTCGTCGAGGTACGCCGTACTCTCTGACGCTCGTTTATTTACTCTTTGTAGTGTACTTTCATTTCAACTCCACCGCGCTCGGGCTAGGTAGGTGAGTGTGGTAAAACGAGAGAAAACTATGTCTTTGAGAGTCTTACCAGTGTGGACGAGTACCTCCGTTACGTGCGAGCCCAACAGATTGAGTCCATTTGGCCGTAGACGCCTTCGTCACTCCGACGAGGTTCGAGAGGCCGTCGCCGTCACCCAGCGACTCCTATCCAAGATTGGAGCTCGGCGCTTCCCTCGAGTCGGAGCCTGCATGTACAACACGTAGGGCACTCATCCACGTAGTTACATACCCGTTAGGGTATCCTCGGACAACAACACCGCCATCTCCTGATACGTTATCACTTATCGTCGCCGAGCCATCATACTCGGTGACGATAGGACGACGTTCTGGACGTTCGTCCTGCATCATATTGGTATCAGAGCCCGGTTGTGGATGCTCACAGCACGTCTCGGACCGCGCATAGACGTCATTCTTGCATTGCATAGTTTTTTGAAACTCATCTAGGTTGTCCTAGGAGCATGGCCATTGAGACGCGATCGAGCAGGTTGGCGCAACCCGGAGGTTCAACCTCCCTGTGACGCACCATATCATCGCTCAATGAGAGAGGCCCCCACACGGCCCTCTCGGAACATCGTCCTGCGACATCCATAGGCAGCCCATCACAGCCACCTATGGAACCCGCCCAGACCGCACTTGCTGACGCGAGTGCCTGATGCAGGACAACGTCGAGGATGAAGTCCAGCCATCACCGAGAGGGGACACTTGGTATCGAGATCATGTCGGTGCACGACGGGCACCCGAGGGGTTCGTCGGGCATGGGTCTCCTACGAGGATGTTCTACAATGAAATGATCAGTAGGGATGTCATACGTGCAGCTACCGACAAACAGGGGATGCCGGCGTTCGGGAGTCGATGGGGTCGCCCGGAGACGGGGGGGGGGGGGGTAGACTTCCTGAGCCTCGCCCAGGGAGACGGGGTTGCTACGACGTCGAACGGGATACTTCCCGCCGGAGGTTGCTCGCACGTGGCGGGCGGACCGACTCGTTCCCAGACCGGGTAAGACACACAGTAGTACGTTGTTTTCTCTCGGCCTGTCCCTCTCACCTACGGCTAACCCGAGCGCGGAGGAGGCAACTGAAAATGTACTGCAAGAAATAAAAGGACCGGGAAGGTGGGAGGCGGCGTACCTTGTAATTGCCGTTCAATCTCAATTGGCCCGGAGTGACTTCAGGATTAGGACGACGGCAGTCAGTGTAACCAAGAGTGGCCAGTGACGCACGAGGTGTGCCACACGGGGTGGTTTGAGTGAGGAGGGGCGACGGGCGTGGCACGCACAGGGTGGAGGTGCAACGCGGATGTGCGGCGCAGCGAGAGTAGGCCGCACCGGGCAGCGGGTGTGGCGCGGGCACTGGGTGCGGCTCGTGCCGCAAGCTCGTGCGGTGCTGTGAGACGCCAAGAGCGGTGCGTCGCGGCGGAGCGTCCAACTCAAGGGCGATCAAACAACCGGCAACCTCGCGTGGGGGGGAACGCGGAAGGCGCCTACGGACGCCGTTCGACAGGCGCGCTGAGCAGGGATGGCAGGCAACGTGGATGTGCGGGGTAGCTCCACGTACGCCAGGGGGTGGGTCTTCGGCAGGTGCTCGGTGGCGTGAACCTCTGTCCCGCAGGACGGTGAGCTCAGAGGAGCTGGGTACAGGAATGGACTGGCGGCAGCGTCGGTCAGGATCAGCAGCGGAGTCGGCGTGGTTGCACCATGCTCACGGTTGCAACAATTGGCGGGGAGGCTGGGTCCGCGAACGGCAGAGTTTCACAAGTGCAGTCGGGCGTAGCCGGCAGGGAATCACTGCCGGGGTCTGCAAGGCTAGAGTCTGACGCGGGGTCGGACGTGATGGAGCGAACTGGAAGGTGGGCTGCCGCTCGACTGTCTTCCAAGTAGAGGAATAAGCAGGGAGGGGAGAACGCTCGACGGCGGCGAGGTCGCTTAGCGACGCTGCTCGCGTGGGTGTAGCTGCGGGCGCAAACGCACTGCGAACGGTTCGCGCGTGCGAGAGGCAGTGGGGAGGCGGTGGCACGGTCGCCCGGTCGGCGGCAGCGGGCGGTGGCTGATCCCTGGTCCATCCTCCTTCCCTCTTCTCTGGTCCCTCTTCTTCTCCTTCCCTTTCCTCTGCCTCTTCTTCTTCTTCTGCTTCAACTGGTCGTAACCCTAACTCATCGGGAAGAAATCATCTTTTTCAAAACAACAATACTTTTTTCCAAATTCATCAAAAACGTGATTGTTAGGGCACCCATCCTGCCCTTATATTGGGGGGGGTATGGGGGCCCTTAGACCAAAAGGCCCTTTAACTTAACTAAATTAACCCTTTGACCTAAGGACATGAAAATCATGATGAGATCAACGGAAACGAAGACAAACAGGTGGGGGGGCCGAGGAGGGGAGATCCTTATAAGGGTGAACCTCCCTCCTTACACATGATCAAGACGCGTCAGAAAACACAAATGACGAAGATTAAAACCAAAAGACAACGAACGAAACCAAGCATGAAAACGATAAGGTGTCCGTTACCTGGGATATTTAAATCCGGGCGTGCGTACAGTCGCCTTCTTATCAATGTGTGAGGATTTGCGATTATTTAACAAATAAAATTACCACACTAACCTAGGGTAACTAAGGGTCGAACCACAAGGAGCAGGTATTTCAGTTGAATTTCTATTTCAATTCAATCAATAATTGTTTTAAGATAGTTTTGAGATTTCAAGTTTTGAAATAAGAGTAAAGATTTAACTATTTTAAACTTTAAGATTTATTAACTCAAAATTTAAATTCAAATCTCACACAGATCTGGACTAAGTCAAAATCTAGATCTCTATGAGATGAGCGTTACACGGTTATGTGTAGTGCTGCGCAGCGGCGCGCGGCTGTGCGCTGCGGTTGCGCAACGGCACGTGGCTGTGCGTTGCGGCTGCGCAGCGGCGCATGGCTGTGTGCTACGCGTGGGTGTGCGCTGCGGCTGTGCATTGCGCGCGACTGTGCGCTGTGGCTGCACGGTTGTGCGCTACAAGGCTAAATCTAATTCTTTGTCGAAATTTTGACAAAGTTTTAGATCTTCTTGTCACACAATAACTTTGAAATAAGAATTTTTGAACACATTTAATTGGATATGTTGGAAAGTTACAATCCTGTACTTTCCAACCCAATTGAATATGTCTTAAAAAGGAATGATTAAGCAATTTACTGAACTCTAAAAAATCACATTTACCTTGTGTCACACCCTTGATTGGCTGGTAAACGATCCTCCTCCTTAGAGTCTTCTCAGCGTTGCTTCTTCACTCCACTCAATTGTTCATCAACAATAGAGGGTCTACAGAACTTTCAGAACAAACAACACTCCACTTTTTCAATCAAAATTCTAGACAACCCTAAACATTTTTTTTGAGAGGGTATTTATAGGATCTCTTCTCTTAAAACTGCTTGGATCGTTTGAATGGTCCAGCTTGATTTATGATCGCCATTTGACTTGGTTTATTTTAATGCATAACCGCCATTTTGACTTTGTCCAGGTGCCCCTCCAGATCCATAGCTGATTTTTGACTTGGTCCAAGCGCCTCTCTTGATCCATATCTGATCTTCTACTAAGTATCTGTACTTATTTAAACATAGATGAGATTTAATCCACTTGATTCGTAGAATCAAGTGGGGTTCGTCAAAAGAAACTTATACTTAGCAATAAAACATAAACTCTTTGTCATTTCATGATAATATATATGCGTAAATGATGGGATAGTTTATGATAAAACTATGTTCATCAAATACCCCCCAACTTAGATCATTACTAGTCCCATAGTAATGAAACATAAATAAAGATAAATGATGATCATCCATTGATTCCTTGCTTTTGATAGCTCTTGCTTTTAGCTCATCAAGATGATGTGATACGACGACGGCCGGGATCGATCGGCACGTTTCACGTCACATGGTTATGATGCGAATGTATGGGATGTAAGCCGAATGATGAGAAAATACGAATGAGCAGATAAGGACTTGACGGATAGCGACGTCGGCCGTACCGATCAATGAGAGACGAGTGAACCTAAGATCAAACTCCCAATGACCCGCTGGACCTACTAGACGTCTACTAAGTGAGGGGCATCTAACAGCCCTGGAGCGTTCGGCGTCCAAGTCGGATGACAGTCCGTCTACCACAAGAATCCCTATGCTCGACAAGGTGGCTAGTCCTATCCGATGATGTTCGAGAATATCACGGTAGTGGACGTGATAGGGGAAGACGAGACTGTCGAAGATAATAATACTGGAGTTTATAGAGGGGAGACGAGACTGACCTTTGTATCGCTTAGTCCAAGGCATCCAAGTCGTCGAGCGGATGCTTAGTGTCGGGTCGTGCGGACGAGTGTCGTTGGCGAGGACAAAACTGGGTGCGGACGGTGCGGTCGTAACTACCAGCAGAGAGCTGAGTCCATGGGTGGCGTGCAACAAAAGTCGGAGCAGAGGGCGCACAAGGCGCGCGCTTGGCTGGCGCACGGCGTAGTCGTGTGGGCGGGCAAGACAGCGAACCAAGTATCGTGGGAATAGTCGTGGGGGTGGGGCAGAAAACCAAGTAATCGGTTATGGCGTAGAGGGTGGGAATCAAGAAATCAAGAAAGATGAGGGCGAAGGGGAGAACGAAGGGGAATCAAGGAGATATGGTGAGATCACGAAATCAAGAAATCATGAAATCAAGAATTCAAGAAATCAAGAAATCAAGAAATCAAGGGGAAAGAAAGTGGGCGATCAAGAAAGACAAGAGGATGCGGTTGGGGATCAAGAAACGATGGTGAAAGGAGGGTGGGCGATCAAGAAAGGCAAGATGAGGCGGTTGGGAATCAAGAAACGATGGGAGAAAGGAGGGTAGGCGATCAAGAAAGGCAAGACGAGGCGGTTGGGAATCAAGAAACGATGGGGAAAGGGGGGTGGGCGATCAAGAAAGGCAAGGCAGGCGGTTGGGAATCAAGCGATGGGGAAGGGGAGGGGGGGATCAAGAAAGGCAAGACGAGGCGGTTGGGAATCAAGAAACGATGGGGAAAGGAGGGTGGGCGATCAAGAAAGGCAAGACGAGGCGGTTGGGAATCAAGAAACGATGGGGAAACGGGGGAACGCGATCAAGAAAGGCAAGACGAGGCGGTTGGGAATCAAGAAACGATGGGGAAAGGAGGGTGGGCAATCAAGAAAGGCAAGACGAGGCGGTTGGGAATCAAGAAATGATGGGGAAAGGGGTGGGCGATCAAGAAATGGTGGAAGGGTGGAAAAGGTACCAAGAAATGGCTTTCTTGAACTGTAACAACCAAGAACCTCCAAGAAAGAGGAGTTCTTGATGGATCTGGGGTGTGCTCCCTCGGCAGAGCAGATTTCCCCGGTTGATGACGTGTCGGCGACGCTTCTTGAATCTCCCAAGACCCCCGGAGTAATCTCGACGAAGGCCTCTTTCGATTCTTGATGGCGGCGACTTCTTGAAACTCTTTCCTCGCACCGGAGTGATCTCGACGGCGCGCTTTAACACGCCTCTCCTCGGAGTGATCTCGACGGGAGAGCGTGGGCTCTACCCACGGAGTGATCTCGATGTGGGGTGGGGCTAGCCAAACCCCTACACTACTCTCACGATAGGGGAGACGAATTGTGAATAAACTTTTCAACAATGACTCCAAGGTGTTCCTTGGGCATGCCATCCCCTTATATAGTGAGGATGGGTGCCAAGTGAACGTGGGAGAGGACGAACCGTCGCGAGACGTGGTTCGGCCTCCCTTACAAATTCAAAATACAAACATAAAAAGTAAAAATGACGAGGACGGGGCCCAACAACATTGGCCCAGTCCACGAATCCAAAAATACAAACACACATGAAAATGAGCATAAGTAAAAAGATAAAAGTTCTTATGCGGGGTACTTAAACCCCGGGTGGAGAGCGTCGGCGCGAGCTGCTCGGCGTGGCTGACGACATCCCGTCGCGTCATCCTCGAGATGGTTCTTCGTCATCGTGGCGTCGTCCTCGAGATGGTCCTCCATCACAAGAGAAGTCCATTGTCAATTGAACATGGTCAGCTTTCAGAGAAATTCCTAGAAGACATATTTCAGCCTTAACCAAAACTAAATGCACTTCTGATCTATGAAATACATATAAGCACATATATATGGGATAAGGTTGAGTTAACACCCCAAGCGCATTACTGAACAGGGCGCGGAGAGCAGTGCTAGTATTTTCTCTTTACTAACGGCTATAATACAATCGGCTCAAGCATATGGGAGACAGCTTTTCCACTTTTCTTTTATTGCACATTTTTCTGCATTTTTGTCCTTTTAGGGATAACATATCAACTTTTGTGCAGTTTTTCTTTATTTCTAAATTTTTAGTGGTGCTTATCCACTACCCATATGCTGTCCTTAGTAGATCGGCAGCTTATTTCCCCAAAGAGGTTTTTTATCCCTCTTCAGCTTAGGGAGCTTCACTCACATCAATATTTAATACTACCTTTGAGTCAACACTAGCCCTTCTCTCCACTAAAGTGAAATTTTCATGCATGTAAGTGTGAACTCAACCTGAGAAGGGTGATAAGGTGAGAAAAATATAATGATAAGAATTGCGAAATAAAACTAGTATGAACATCCATGCACTTAGTTAGGCTTATTTCACCTTGGGTTTCCTTTGGCTGTCAAGTCTTTTAACTCCAAACATCCTTGACAAGATTTTAAGTACTCGATTCATCATCACTTAGATATCAACTGAGATCATCATTTCTTCATAAAAAATAATTCTATGATACCCCCCCCCCTTTCTAAAATATGGCATGTTCCTACATGCTTATGATTAATGTAAGTGAAAGCTAACCGAGGATGTGGAGTTTGTGGAGATACTTGATTGTGTCAAGTTGATGAAGATGTTGTCTGATCTGTTATTCAGTTGATGCTTTGAATAGCTAAATCTGCAAACTTAATGAAAGAAAACAAAACAAAACAAAAAGAGGAAAAGAAAGCAGTAAAAACTAAATCATGCTAGCATTATTTGGAGACTTCTCTAGAGTTATATTGATAGGTCCATGTAAATCATCATTTTGCACATAGGGCTTAAGTCTTTGTCCATTTACTGCGAAGCATTTTTGAGATTGGGGATCCATAATCACAACTGCTCCATTCTCAAAGACTTCCTTGATAATAAAAGGTCCATCCCACCTAGTCTTAATTTTCCAGGAAATAATGTCAACCTTGAATTATAAAGCCAAACTTTCTGATTCAACAAATATCCTTCTCCTAAGATTTTTATCATGAAATGCTTTTATTTTGGCTTTATATATTTCATTTTGCCTCATTCCTAATCTCTTCCAGCTCATGTAATTGAAGTAGTCTATGCTTTCCTGCTTTCTCCAAAGAAACATTAAGCTTCCTAATTGCCCACAAAGCTTTATGTTCTAATTCCAAACGTAAGTGGTAAGCTTTTCCATAAATCATTCGAAAGGGAGACATTCCTAAAGGAATTTTATAAGCAGTCCTTTAAGCCCATAATGCCTCTTCCAACTTCTTTGACCAATCCTTCCCAATAGGACGTATTATTTTTCTAAATATTTTCTTGACCTATCTATTACTCAACTCTACCTGACCATTAGCTTGGGGGTGATAAGGAGTTGTGACTCGATGATGTACTCCAAACTTCTTCAAAAGATTTCTGAAATTATAATTTGTAAAATGAGAACCTCCATCACTAATTATAGCTCTAGGATACCCATATCTATAAAAGATATTCTTTTCCACAAAATTCACCACTACTTTACTATCATTGGTCTTGGTAGGTACAGCTTCTACCCATTTTGACACATAATCAACTGCCATCAAAATATACTCATAACCATAAGAGTTTGGGAATGGCCCCATAAAATCTGTTCCCCATAAATCAAAGATTTCTACTTCTAGAATAGGCTTTAAAGGCATTCGGTCCTTCTTATTAATATTAATCGAGGCTTGACATACTAAGCATCATGAAAAAAAGAAGGCCAGAAAAATCCTGATTCTAAAACTTTATGAGCTGTTACTTTAGCAGAGTAGTGTCCTCCTCCTGGTTTTGCATGACAAAATTCCAAAATACTTCCCTGCTCTGTTTCAGGTACACACCTTAAGATTTGATCGATTCCATGATGAAATAATTCTGGCTCCTTCCAAAAATAAAATCTGCTGTCTTTGATAAGTTTCTTTCTTTCATGTGATGTCCATCCTGTAGGTATTTTTCCTGAAACAATCAAATTCACCATATGTGCAAACCAAGGAAGCTCTGTTCCTTGTGCTGTTAGAACATGTTCATTAGGAAAATAATCATCTATTAAAGATGGTTGAGTACCACTTATCCTAGTGATTGGTGAAAACTAAGGGTTAAAATTGATCTTAAGTCGTTTGTAAGGATAGTTGAGTACCAATCAACAATTTAATTTCCTTACTAGTAGTATTTTAGTAATGGTCGATCCCTTAGGGAGCTAGGTAACTAGTTAGGATGAATTTCAATTAGTATTTCAAGTTCAAGATTTGCATAAAGCCTGTTTTGGAATGTTTTTAGTGATTAAGCAGGTTTATGTTCAATTAATATAGATGATATGAATTTTACCATGTGTGAAAAAATTTCCGTAGGAAGATTAGACGGAGAATGAGTTTTGAGAATTTTTTCAGAATATTTTATCATCTCTAGAGAGAGATAAAAAATTCTGAATTTAATTGAGTGATAAAAGGAGAGGGGGAGAGAGATAGTGCACAAATTTTGGCGCTTCCGCCGCTGTTTGTGCGCTGGGCTTCACCGCACCGCCGCTAGTCGTGCGCGCGGGGGTCCTCTCACGTGCGGTGGACCAAAACAACGATATCTAGAGTTCCAGATATCAGTTTGACACGTGTGAGTAGCCGTTGGAAAGCTTGAGACGTTGGCTATCTCCTTTAAGAAAGCCAAGAAGCTTAAGAGAATTCTAAAAGGAGATAGGATAAAAGGAATCACGTAACCTTTTTGTCATACTCCAAAGGGCCCAAGGTTGTTGCTCCAGCTGCCTACCAACTAGCTTCAAGATCTAGGACGCTTCTAGAAGACTCCTTGCACCTTCTGAATGAAGGTGGACCCAGGAACAAGCTCAAGAAAGAAAGAAAGTTAATAGAACAATATTGAATTCTTGGATGCCCTCAAGGAGGGTGAGGGGGGCCCTTTTATAGGGGTACATGTGTTTGTTTCAGCCATTCTTGGTGGTTGGATTATGGATGAACGTCCAGGATCGAGTTCTTGAGGGCTCAATCCAGGTGATCAGACCCCAACCAACCAGATTCTTTCCCTCTAGGTCGAATTTAGAGTTAGTTACAAGTCATCTCTAGCCCTTGGATTTGGGCTGGAATGGATGGGTGGATGGGTTCCAGCTCATGGATCCTGGGCTGGATCTCGACCCTAGGCTCTCCTCCAACCAGGATCTGCCAGCTGGAGTCACGCTCATGTGTCTTGATCAACCTGGAAGCCTCCAAGGACGTTCTAGAAGGTCTCCTTCAAGCTCCTTCATACCAAGCCTATCGATTGAGTCAACTCCACTGGTTAGCATTCATCTTTTTCTTCATTGCTCCTTTTGACTTGAAATTTTGTCCCAAGCCTCAAGACTCTTGTCTTGACTTCCCCATAAAATATTGTAATTTTATGACCATCAAAAGTCAACCTTGACCTGAAGAGTCAACACACTAGGGAAATCGTTAGATTCATATCCCACTTGACTCAATGAGTCAAGTGGGGGTTAGAAATATCCCTCTAATCCTCTTAAAAGTAAATCCCAAACTGTGTAACTTGTGAAATGCATGTCCAATCATTGATGGAAACATTAATTAAGTTGAAAATGTAAGCTTTTTAATCATTGGGAAAGTGAAAATGCATGATCTCATTACTATGCAAAATAAGCATTTTTGGCAATGTTGTACTTACTTTTAGGAGATTTAAGATGAATAATACATGGAAATGACTACCCTTATTTGAGTTTATCACCTAGATAGATGATCAGCAACTACATTTTCACACCCATTTTTATCTTTTATTTCTAAATCCAATTCGTGGAGTAATAGAACCCATCTAATCAATCTAGGTAACAAATATTTAATTGCTGCATGATCAGAAAATACGGTAATTTTACTTCCTAAAAGATAAGATCTAAACTTTTCTAAAGCAAATATAATAGCTAGTAATTCCTTTTCTATAGTTGTATAATTAAGTTGTGCATCCATCAAGGTTCTACTAGCATAATAAATGGCCACAGGTTTCTTATTTTTTCTCTGGCCGAAAACTGCTCCTACAGCATAATTGGAAGCATCACACATCAATTCAAATGGCAAGGTCCAGTCAGGTCCTTGCAAGATGGGTGCTTGTATGAGTGCTTCCTTTAATTTTTCAAAAGCAGCTTTAGCCTCGGTATTCAATTTAACATCATTAGTTTTAGATGATAGAAGATTAGTAAGTGGTTTTGAAATTTTTGTAAATTCTAAAATGAACCTTCTGTAGAAACCTGCATGGCCGAGGAAACCCCTAAGGGTTTTTAGATTGGTTGGAGGAGGAAGGCCCTGGATGATCTCTATTTTTGCTTTGTCCACTTCCAGTTCACGATGGCTTACTAAGTGTCCCAGCACTACTCCCTCCTGCACCATAAAATGAGATTTTTCCCAACTTAGTACAAGGTTAGATTCAATACACCTTTTCAAACTTTAGTGAGATTTAACAAACAATTCTCAAATGTACTCCCAAAGACAGAAAAGTCATCCATGAATATTTCTAAACATTCTCCTACTTAGTCTGAAAATAAAGCATTCATGCACCTTTGGAATGTTGCTGGAGCATTACACAAACCAAAAGGCATACGCCTAAAAGCATAAGTTCCTACAGGACTAGTAAATGTTGTTTTCTCTTGATCTTCAGGATGAATATTAACTTGATTGTATCCTGAATATCCATCAAGAAAACAGAAAAAAATTTGCCCAGATAATTTTTCTAAAATTTGATCAATAAAGGGTAATGGATAATGATCTTTCTTAGTAGCTTTATTGAGTTTTCTATAATCTATGCATATTCTCCTTCCAATAGGTAATCGTTTCTGAACCTCTTCTCCTTTCTCATTTACCTCCACAGTAATTCCAGATTTCTTTGGTACCATATGAACAGGACTTACCCATTTGCTATCAGATATAGCATAAATAATCCCTGCTTTTAACCATTTCAAAATTTCCTTCTCAAGGACTTCTCTCATGTAAGGATTTAGCCTTCTCTGATGCTCTCTACATGGCCTAGATTCTTCTTCCATAAATATTCGATGTTCACAAATAGAAGGTGGAATCCCTTTTATATCATCAAATGTCCATCCCAAAGCTTTCCTATGATCTCTAAGAACCCTAAGTAGATCCTTTTCTTGAGTTTGGGTAAGAGATGCAGATATAATCACAGGTAAAGTCCTCATGGAATCTAAATAGGCATATTGAAGAGAAGATGGTAAAGGCTTTAATTCTTAGGGAGTTTCTATTGAAGTGGTTTTTGTATCCACTTCTTCAATACTCAATAGGTACTCCTCTATTTCCTCAATATCTTCATTTTCTTCTTCACAAAATTTTAATTCTTCACTACTTCCCAATGGGCATTTTATCATTTTGGAAATATCAATTTTAACTCTTTCATTTCTTATCTTAAATTCAACAGTTCCCTTATCCCAATCCATAATTGTCCTAGCTGTCACTAAAAAGGGTCTTCCTAAAATGATGGGAGCTAAACTGATATCTCCT
The DNA here is from genome assembly GCF_029677425.1 of Wolffia australiana. NCBI lineage: Eukaryota > Viridiplantae > Streptophyta > Magnoliopsida > Alismatales > Araceae > Wolffia > Wolffia australiana. The sequence goes on along the minus strand of NC_135847.1, from coordinate 6,135,652 downwards.
TTCACATTCACATCTGTAACAATGAAATCTACAGGAATTTCACAATTCTCCACATTAATCATGACATCCATCAATTTGCCTTCAGGTTGTCTAACTGTTCCATCAGCCAGTAATAGATCCATACTAATTTCTTCTAATTCTCCAAATCCATATTCTTCATACAAGGCTGTTGGGATAATACTAATACTTGTTCCGGTATCTAATAAAACTCTAGAAACTATTTTTCCTCCTATTTCACAAGTAATAAATCGAGCTGCTGGATCTCTCATTTTTATAGGAATAGAATTCAAAATACTAGAAGCATTTTCAGATAATTTCACTACCTTTCTAGGCTTTCCACTAGTACATGAATCCTTAAGATATTTTTTTAATGAGGGAGCACACTTAATCATATCTTCTAAAACTACTGGCTTGCTTAAAATTTTCTAAAAGCCTAGTTTCATACTCACAAACTGGCTTCTTTCTGTTTAGAGCAGAGGGATAAGGAATGTCTTGAGCATGAGTTGAAGGTAAAGGTTCTTTCTTGTGAGAAAGCTCCTTATCTTCATCCTCAAACTCATTTTCATTTCTAGATTGTTTTTAAAGACACATGAGGATCTGGAAGTTATTTTCCATTTATCAGTCTTGAAATTGCCAAAATTTCAAGATCCTCATGACTCTCTTCTTCATGAAAAGACTTTTCTACATGAAATAAATTGCAATGATTGATACTAGGTTGAGTTGGAAATCGACCTTCTTGGGAGTTATAGTCAACTCCCTTACCTCCATGTTCAAGTGATCCCATCCTAAAGCTCTCTAGCAATCTTCTGGTTTGCTCTTGAGATTCTAACATTTGCTTGGTCTGGAACCTCATCATCATTTGCATCCGCATTTCAATCTATGTTCTAAGCTTTTGATTCTGTTTTTCTATCATATCTCAAATCACAAGAGTTAGTGAAGATAAATCTTGAAGTGGTTGTGATTGAACCTGGTAGGGTTGTTGAGGTCGATTCTAAAACTGAAACTTTGGTTGAAATTGCGGTTTATTTCCTTGATTGAAACTTTCTGCATTATATTTGTTTATCTTTTGTCCAGCCCTAGAAGGTTGTTGTTGAGTGAATGCATTAACTTCTTCTACGGGCTGACAAGCTCCATCTTCATGATCCTTGCTGAAACAGAGAGAGCAGATTTTAGCTTTAACAATAGGAGAACTATTTTTTAGAAAAGCAGTTTTCAAAGTTGAGGTTAGCTCTTCTAGTTTCCGGTTGGTCTCCTTGATTCCTGCATGTAATTCTGATTCTTTGATCTTAACTTGCAAAGCACCTCCTCTCTTTGGTTGTGAGTTCCTTCCATTGTGGTTTGCTCCTATTTCCTGCAAGTCAGTTTCTGCTACTCTCTCTAGCACATCAAAAACTTCATCTTCATAAGCAATATAAAAAGTTCCTCCAGTGGCTAGATTTACTTTATTTTTCATAAAATCCGACAATGATTCATAAAATATTTGAGCTAATTGACAATTTTCAATACCATGATGAGGACATTTTCTAATTAAATCATTAAATCTTTCCCATGCCTCACTAAATGCCTCATTTTCATGACAATGAAAATTATAAATTTCTCTTCTATAAATTTTTTTTGGAAAGAGGATAAAATTTTTGTAAAAATTTATTTTGCATTTCTTCCCAAGATCTAAATGTAATGCCTAAATTTTGATACCATGCAAAAGCTTTGTCTTTTAAAGTTAATGGAAAATATTTCATTTTTAAAGCTTCGGTAGATAGACTTGGTACATTTTGAGAAGAACATCTAATATGAAAGTCATCTAAAAATTCTAAAGGATTTTGTGAAGCATGACCATATAATTCTGGTAAAGAATTTATTAAAGCATTGTCATACCTGAACATGACTCCTCCCACATTTATATTTATATCAGTTTGCTCCCTGATGGTGTTGATCTATCAAGCATCGTTCTCCTTCTATATTTTTATGAGGATGTCCTTCTTCTGCCATGCTTTGATTCTCTTTAGTTTGCTTTGCGATTGAAGATTCTGGAAATGAGTGCCTTGCTTGAGTCACCTCCTCTTCTATTCTTCGACAAGCTTTAGATCTTGTTACTACCACAAATCTCAAATCAAGATGTTAGAAATACAATGAGCTGAGGGGTTTTAATCCTTCAGCTTATATAAAAATAAACATAAATAATTGAAAAAAAATATTTTTCACTGATTAACCGTGTTCCCCAGCAATGGCGCCAGTTGATAATCCCAAATTTTAATGTTTTAAATAACGATTTTAAGACTCGTTTAGCTTATCAATGTGTGAGGATTTGAGATTATTCAACAAATAAAATTACCTCACTAACCTAGGGTAAGTAAGGGTTGAACCACAAGGAGCAGGTATTTCTGTTAAATTTCTATTTCAATTCAATCAATAATTGTTTTAAGATAGTTTTAAGATTTCAAGTTTTGAAATAAGAATAAAGATTTAACTATTTTAAACTTTAAGATTTATTAATTCAAAATTTAAATTCAAATTTCATACAGATCTGGACTTAGTCAAAATCTAGATCTCTATGAGATTAGCACTGCACGGTTATGTGTAGTGCTGCGCAGCGGCGCATGGCCATGCACTGCGTGCGGCGGTGCGCTGTAGCTTTGTAGCGGTGCGCGGCTGTGTGCTGCGGCTGCGCAGCAGTGTGCGGCTGTATGCTGCGCGCGGGTGCGCGCTGCGGCCGCACGGCTGTGGGCTACGGCTGCGCAGCGGTGCTGTGCGCGGTTGTGCACTGCGCGTGGCTGTACGCTGCGGCTACGCAGCGGCACTGCGTGTGACTGTGCACTGCGCGGCTGTGCGTTGCGGCTACGCAGTGGCACTGCGCGCGGCTGTGCACTGTGGCTGCACGGTTGTGAGCTACAAGGCTAAATCTAATTCTTTGTCGAAATTTTGACAAAGTTTTAGATCTTCTTGTCACACAATAACTTTAAAATAAGAATTTTTGAACACATTTAATTGGATATGTTGGAAAGTTACAATCCTGTACTTTCCAACCCAATTGAATATGTCTTAAAAAGGAATTATTAAGCAATTTACTGAACTCTAAAAAATCACATTTACCTTGTGTCACACCCTTGATTGGCTGGTAAACGATCCTCCTCCTTAGAGTCTTCTCAGCGTTGCTTTTTCACTCCACTCAATTGTTCATCAACAATAGAGGGTCTACAGAACTTTCAGAACAAACAACACTCCACTTTTTCAATCAAAATTCTAGACAACCCTAAACATTTTTTTTGAGAGGGTATTTATAGGATCTCTTCTCTTAAAACTGCTTGGATTGTTTGAATGGTCCAGCTTGACTTATGATCACCATTTGACTTGGTTTATTTTAATGCATAACCGCCATTTTGACTTTGTCCAGGTGCCCCTCCAGATCCATAGATGATTTTTGACTTGGTCCAAGGGCCTCTCTTGATCCATATCTGATCTTCTACTAAGTATATGTACTTATTTAAACAAAGATGAGATCTAATCCACTTGATTCATAGAAACAAGTGGGGTTAGTCAAAAGAAACTTATAATTAGCAATAAAACATAAACTCTTTGTCCTTTCATGATAAGATATATGTGTAAATGATGGCATAGTTTATGATAAAACTATGTTCATCAGGGGGCGGAGATGATAGCCTCCAAGAAGAGGTTTCTTGGACGTTTCTTGGGGCCTAACAACCCAGGATTCCCAAGGAGAGGGTGTTCTTGGTCTGTAGAAGGGGCACTGACACCGGGGGAAGGTGCGAGACCTCCAAGAGGAAGGTTTCTTGAAAATGACCACCCAATGAGACTGTGGTAGGTTGTCGTTTCTTGATCTTCTTGGAGGGTTCTTGGAGAGTTCTGGGCGAATCTTGGCTGGATCTTGGTGGAGGGCGATGGCGGCGGTGGACAACGGCAGGGGCGGGGAGGATAGCCTCCAAGAAGAGTTTTCTTGGGGCTTAACAACCCAAGATTCCCAAGGAGAGGGCGTTCTTGGAGGCAGTTAGTGAAATCTTTGGGATGAACGACGGCGCCGCATACCCAGAGTGATCTCGACGGTGACGGTTGATGACGCTTCTCCCTTGATGATGCTTTCTTGAATCCTTGAGACCCTTTGGAGTGATCTCGACAGAGGGCTTCTTGGCTTCAAGAAAAGAACGTCTTCTTGAATATTTAAGCAACTCGGAGTGATCTCGACGGGTCATTGAAACACGACGCCACGGAGTGATCTCGACGATGCGGGCTCTAACCACGGAGTGATCTCGATGTGGGAGAGGATAGCCAACCCTCTCTACACGCTAACTACGATATGGTGGAGACAAGAGTTTGATGGCGCAGCCACAACCGCAGCCCCGGATACGTCTTTGGAGACGTCACCATCGTCCACGACAGCACCACCGTTTGTGTTCAGCCAGCTTGACAAGCTAAGGCGACGGTACGCACACTCGGATTCAAATACCCCGGGTAATGGACACCATACCATCATCGTTACATCTTTGTTTTATTCGCCATTTTGATTTTAGTCTTCGTCGTTCATTATTTTCTTACACGTCTTGATCACGTGTAAGGAGGGAGGTTCGACCTCATAAGGATCTTCCCTCCCCCCTTCCTGTTTCATCTTTGTTTTCCTGGTCGCCTCGTTGTTTTCATGTCCATTAGGTCATAGGTTTGTTTAGTCCAGTTAAAGGGTCTTTTGGTCTAAGGGCCCCCATGCCCCCCCCTATATAAGGGTAGGATGGGTGCCCTAACAATCAGTTGTCGATGAATTTTGAAAGAATGAACGTTTGTTTACCTATGGTGAAGAATTAGGGTTATAGCACTATAGAAGAAGATGGAAGAAGAAGAAGGTAGAGAAGAGGGAAGAAGTTCGCTGAAGAAGGGGGACTCTCTGCCGCTAACGCCCTTCAGGTCGCCGTCCTTTCCGACGCCTCTGCCTGGATGCCACCCAGGCTCCTTCCCATGTACTCGACATAGAGCTGAGTGCTCGTGGGTCGCCGCAGTCAGCTCGCTGTGCTCCTGCGATCGTGGAATCCTCTGTGGGTGCGTGGCGCCATGGCCACCGCGCCGACCAGCAGCATCACCGTACGACGATTTTCCCTTCCCCCTGCTCCGGGATCATCCACCCCCGCCTCCCCTTTTACCAGGCTCTCCGCGATAACCCCGCGCACTCCTGATTGATGAGAAGTTGCACCACCCCGACGACTCAGTCGCTCGCACCCACCTTCGTGTTGCCGGCGACTCTGTCAGTCAACGCAGTGCAATCATGCACCGTCGCCTCTGTCGGCCACAGCCAGCCACCGATGTCCCGCTGCCCGGACTGCACTCGGCCATCGCAGAACAGGTCCCTGCCCGGACTGCACTCGGCCGCCCTTCGGCGCCCTGCGCTCGCCCATCGCAGAACGGGTCCGCCTTCCGCCATGTTTACCGGCTGGTGACTACTCCGCCGTGAGTGAGTGAAACACTGCACTCGCGCCCCTAGCTGCCTTGCACCCAGTGCGCGTGCCATGCCGTACCCGTGTGCGCTCCCTGCGCTGAATGTGCTAGAGCCGTGCGTCTGTTCCTCTTGACCGGATGCTCTGCGGCACCGTCGTGCCTCCTAGTGCATCCTGCACCACACTTGACGTGCCCAACGCCGTGCAGCACCGGTGCCCGGCCCCGCATGTTCCTTCCACACCCTTCCGGTCAAGCTGTAAACTGACCGCGCCTGACCGATCTGGTGCCCCGAGTCAGCGATCGACGTCATACCCCTAGACACCTTGGGCACTCGGCCAACCATCCTGCTCATGATGATGCCCATGACCTGAGGCGACGACCAGGTACACGGTTCCCTAACCCGTCTTTTATTTCTTGCAGCACGCTTTCTTTTGCCTCCACCGCACTCGGGTTAGATGTAGGTGAGTGCGAAAGGATGAGTGAAGATTACGTACCCTTGAGCGTCTTTCCTGGTTTGGTACGAGTCGGGTTCGCCCGTCACGTGTGACCACATCCGGCGAGAGAAATCCCGTTCGGCAACGTAGCAACCTCGTCTGTCCGGACGAGGGTCAGGAGGTCGACTTCCCATCCCCCGTGCGACCCCGTCAATACTGGAAAGTCGGCACCCTTCTGCTTGTTGGCAACTGCACGTGCGACACCCCCACCCGTGCATCTCATCGTAGATCATCCGCGTAGGACCACCGTGCTAGACGACTGCCCCGGGTAGACGTCGCGCACCGACGGCCTCGATAATAAGTTCCACCCCTCGGTGACGCAGGACCTCATCCGTGATGTTGTCCTGCATCAAATTGGTATCAGAGCAGGCTGTGGTTGCTCACAGCGTGCCTCTGACGCTGCATTCGCATCACTCTCTTCATCCGCATCGCATCGCATTTCATCGTTTTCAAAACGCATCTAAGTTCCCCTAGGGATGGCCATAGAGACGCGATCGAGCCGGAGAGCTCAACGCGGAGGTTCTACCTCCCTGCGATGGTCAGAACCATCGTCTGATGAGAGAGGCCACGCTACTGCCCTCTCAGAGCACCGTCCCGCGACAGCGGTAGCCGGCCTGATACTGCCGCCTATCGAAGCCGCGGGGACTGCACCCACCATTATGGGTGCCCCCGAGTCATCCGGACCGCGAGATCCCACTAGCACGTCTCGTGATCTACGGATCTCACCACACGCTTCACCGCCTTCCCGCGGCGAGTCCCCTCCCAGTGATTACGACGAAGAGATGACCGTAGGCCGTCAACCGCATGGGAAGACTCCCATTGACGAGGTCATACCCCGGAGCACCGCTACTCACGGACGAGGCACATGACGCGGACGAGGAGGAGTACACCGCCGGCTTCAACCCCGAGAGGACCCGTATGACGACCAAGGGGCGCACTTTCGTGCCATGGCCGCCAGGATGGAGCGCATGGAGCGGATGGTCGTGCGCCCCTGATCCCCCGTACACAGACCTAGACCTGTGTTCCCCGCTCGAGGACGACGACACGACCCACCTTGGGTCGATCGACACGCGCCACGATGGAGGGGCCCCTATGACGAAGACGAAGACGTTTACGAGGACTATGACCGCCGATACGATGACGTCCCATACCATGGACGTCCTGACCTAGACCCCGTATGAGGCCCACATGACACCTGTGCTCGAGATAGCCGACACCAGCGGGACGACTACGCCCGCGACTACGAGGTCGACCGACCGGCCCGACCGGACCACTACGTCTGACGATGAAATCGTGACCTGGACGTCGACCACCCAGCGCGCCGAGACGAACCCGTCCGGCCCCACGATCACCAGCAGGTAGCGGACATATCTGCCTGCCGTGACAACCTCTATCGGCCACCACACCGCCGGCATGAGAGGGACGACGATGTCCCACATCACCCGCCACGCGCGACGCCTGAGGGCCGCGCCCCTCGCGATGGTAGTCCCGGCCATAGGGACGACTGTGACCGCGAGCTGTCTTCACCTCGATGACGTGTCGACCTGCGTCACAAGGACTACCCGGTGCCCGACAGGCACTCGGATGATGATGAACGACGATGGGAGGAGCACCGCGCCGATATCCAGAGGAGCGTACGTGCAGACGTTGCCGTCTTCGAGGGTTCACAGAAACCCAAGGAGTTCATCGACTGGGAGTCAAGCATGAACTCCTACTTCCGGTGGTATCGCATGGACGATGACCTCTACATCGAGTACATGGAGATGAGACTTGCCGGTGAAGCCAAGATATTCTGGGAGAACGAGCGCGTTGCCGCCGAGCGACGAGGATGACCCATCATGTCCTGGGTTGAGATGGCACAAAAGTTATGGAGCAAGTACGTTCCTCGATAGTATCAGATGTTGTTGTTCCTCACGTGGCTTGACTTTAGGCAAGGTCGACTCTTTGTGATGGAATACATCGAGGCGTTCGAGGAATGCCACATGTGTTGCCAATTCATGGAGGATCCGCGAGTCATTATCGGATTGTTCGCCCACGGGCTCCGACCAGCCCTGCGCAACGAGGTTCTCAAGTGCAACCCGATTGAGGTATATGACGCGTATCACCTAGTCGAGCACAGGGATTCTTCAAGTGACGAGGCGACACCACCTAGTGCGACCACCGTGCCCCGGACCACTCCGTTTCTACCTATTCCTGCTCGGACTATCCCGTGTGCAACCATACAGGCTACCCAGACCACTGGGGTACAAGGAACCACCCCCGCCACTTCCATGGGTTCTACCCACTGGCTCGGGTCGTCAAGAACGACACACCGACCCGTAGCATCACTGTCAGCCAAGCACACGTAACGTGCTTCAAGTGTCAAGGTAGAGGGCACCGGGCAAACCAATGCCCGTCTTCGGCACTATAGATCGACGTTGGAGACGTCGACCGCGGCTATATAGAGGATGTGGAAGCCGCACAGGATGATCACTATCACGAGGAGGAAGAGTTCACCATCGAGTACTAGGAGCCCGACGCACAGCTCGGTTACATCCAGATCACGGTTGCTCGCGCGTCTCCGTCATCGGCGCCATGAGCCCCAGACCGCCCACTGGCCAACATCGCCATCGACCAGCCCAGTGCTAGCAGAGCGCGACTGATAAGCTCGATTTTAGTGGTTTTTACTGGTTATTTATCAGTTAATGCGTGTGAGGATTGAGCTTATACAACGAAATTTATAAGGTCACAGCTTAGGGCGAGTGAGGGTCGATCCAAAGGGAGACGGCAAAAAACAGCAGAAGAATTCTTTCTATCAAATCAGTTCTTTTAAATCTCAATCCTCAAGTATAAACTCTGGTAAATGATCTTCAGTACAAACGACAGAGTTTTCTTTAAAAGTCTCGGTGCAACAAATCTTGATGAAGGATTTCCTTTCGAGGATTTGCCTTGCCCTTGGGGCAATTTCACAAACACCAGGTGTTTGTGCTGTAGCGCCTGCGCATGGCTGCTATCGGCGGCGTGTCGTATGGCAGCTGCATGCGGCGTGCCTCTGCGACCTGCGCTGGCGGCGGTGCTGGCGTGCGCTGGCGACGCAACTGCAGCGGCAATTGTGCGCGGCGCTGCTGCGCGCGCCGCAGCTGCTGCGGCAGCTGCGCGCGGGCGTGCTGCGCACTACGCTGCTGCGGGCGGCGTTTGCGCGCTGCTGGGCGCGCAGTTGCTGCGTAGCAGCTGCTGGCGACCTAGGCTGAGGCCTGGAGCTGGCGGTGGCTGCTGGCTGCGTGTGAGAATTTCTAGTGCAAATTCAGTAGAGAGCTGTAGATTTTTGAGGGAAAACAAGAAGTAGGATGAATTGAACAACCAAAAAACTTTAGATTAACTAAAACATAAACAACTCTGGTTGGAGAATGCTGAAGAACCTTGCAGGTGGCTTCAAGCCCAACCGAGATTGTCCAAGAGGGAGAAGAATACAAAGCTGAACCAGCTCAATCACTCCGACTTCGTGTCACGTCCTGTCCGGCGAGTCGGCGATCTTCTTGAGCGGATACTCTTCAGCTTGCCTCTCCTCCCAGCTCCAATGGCTCATCAGCTACTGGAGGGTCTGCAGAACACCTTCTTCTCCAAGCCCTAGCTTCCTTAGAGAAAATTCTGGACAACCTCAAAATGAACTCTCAAGAGAGTATTTATAGGTTTCTCTTAAACACATGCCCCGGGGGCATTTTCAGAATTTTCTTCTTCTTGAATTTTCGCCAACTCCTCTTGATTCTTGTCGTCCTCCTTTGGTTGTCTTAACCTGTTTCTGAACTTACTAACCAAAAAATGTCAAATATAATCCACTTGATTCGAAGAATCAAGTGGGGTTAGTAATTTTATAAAATAATGCATATGCATGACAACTCACATGAATTAGCTAAATATTCTTGATGCTTTGATACTTAAAAGTCTAAATATTTGATGACTTATTGAGAGTCATCAGTGACCACCACCTCGATTCGCCCCACCTGTTCGGACCGCTCTAGTAGCACCCCGATTGGACCCTATGGCAGACACGTCGCTCCGCACCTTGATCTTTTACACTTATGTCAAGATCAATGACAAAGTGTGTAAACTGATCGTCGACAGCGGGAGTTGCATCAACGCCATATCCGATACGATGGTTACCCGACTCAGGCTAACCCCGATTCCCCATCAGACTCCCTACGACGTGTCGTGGATAGACGCTTTATCGTACCGGTGAAGAGCTTGTGCCGCGTACCGTTGAAGGTGAGTGCCTACGATGAGAGCGTCCTTTGTGACGTACTTCCCATGAAAGTGGGAAGCATCATCTTGGGCCGTCCCTGGCTATATGACCACGACGTCACTCTAGCCAGAAGGACGAACACGTGTTCATTCTTATACCAGGGACAATGAGTCACTTGGCACCCATACACAATGAAACCGACGAACAAGCCGGTCCCGACCAAGGCCCCTTGTTCGTTCGAGATTTGGGCCGCGAGGGAGACAACACGCCCTTGTGCCTCGTCGTCACCCTTGACGTCTCCGCTGATCCACCCGTAGAGCACTGACCACCTCAGGTTGAGGCCATACTATCAGAGTTTAGCGATGTGTTCTGGGAGGAGCTAGCCGGCGAACTACCGCCGATGCATAGCATCCAGCACGTGATCGATCTCGTGCCCGGTGCCTCATTGCCGAACCTGCCACACTATCGGATGGAGCCGTAGAGATACGAGGAGCTACTTCGACAGGTCCCCGAGTTACTCGCAAAGGGCCTCATCTAGGAGAGTCTCAGCCCTTGCGCCATACCTGCTCTACTAGCTCCGAAGAAGGACGTCACATGGCGCATGTGCTGCGACAGCCGTGCCATCAGCAAGATAACGGTATGATACCGTTTTCCCATTCCCCGCGTCTAGGACCTTTTCGACGTGATGGCTGGAGCCACTATCTTCTCGAAGATAGACTTACCCAATGGCTACCACCACTGTCGGATTAGTCCCGGAGACGAATGGAAGACCGCCTTTAAGATTAAGGACGGGTTATATGAATGGAGAGTCATGCCCTTTGGCCTCTCCAACGCGTCGAGTACCTTTCAGTGCCTCATGAATGAGGTATTGCGCGCCTTTATTGGGCGATTCATCGTCGTCTACTTCTACGACATCCTCATCTATAGCCAGTTGAGGGAGGAGCACCCCGACCATCTTCGACAGGTCTGCACGGTCCTTCGGCGCGAACAGTTATACGCGCACCCTAAGAAGTGTAGCTTCCTCACATCGAAAGTTGCCTTTCTCGGGTTCATCGTATCCGCCCAGGGCGTTGCCGCAGACCCAGACAAGGTCCGGGCCATCACATCCGGGCCGTCACCGGCCAGCCTCCTCGACGTACGGAGCTTCATCGGCCTCGCCACTGATGGGGGACCATCGCGTCGACACCGACACAGGAGATATTCGACCTCTCCGAGCCGCTCGTGCCGACATCCGTGACCCGGAGTTCAAGTACCCCAAGTAAGCGTTGTTATTTTTTCTGAAGTATTGCTTTTGGACTGCGTCGTGCTTTGGACCGGTCTCGCATTTGATGTTTGTTGGTTCTCGTGTAAAGAGGAGGGCCACGCCACTTGACAGAACCCTCCCCTTAGTCTAGTCTCTTGGCATCCTCCCTTCCCCCACCTATATAAAGGGGAGGCCTGCCCAAGGACTTCTTGGTCTGTCTTTTGGAAAAACAATCTCAATCTTTTCTTTTCTAGTCAAGTTCCGTTCAAAAGTCTGATAGTCAAAATTAGCAAGGGGGTCATCCCCTACCTCCCGACTGAAGTTGCAGACTGTCCAGCTCCCTTCAGTGCCCCTTGAGCTTCCCGCCGACTCGCCATCAACCTTGCTCGCCGACGGCCGCCGTGAGATCGCCCTCGCTTGTGCGCTTTTCGGGCCGCCTTCTGTGGCCTGACCTCGCCCGCAAAATCGTCGCCTCTCTTCCTCATCGGGAGCTCCCTCTGGCCGACCGATAGAGGCCGGACTTCTGCCACGCGTGGACGTATAACCTCGAGCACCGTAGGTCCACCGCGGCCCAGCGTACGTGGCCGACTGAAATTTAGCGCGCGCGACGCCCGCCCTCGACGGCTTGTCCGTCAACTCCTGCACTCGCCGGTCCTTCAGTCCTTCCTACGCTGTCAGCTGTCGTGCGGTATCCGCTGGTCCTTACAGACCTCCCAACGCCGCCAGCCACTGTTGCGGCCAGCTCCGGTCCTTGAGGCCGCCCAATATCGCCCTTCGCCGTCGCAGCCGTTCCAGGTCGCCGGTACCGTGTGCCGTCTCCCTCGCGTAGGCCGCTCGTGGGCGCCGTTGCCCGACCTCTGCAGCAAGCCGGGCGCAAACCTGCTTGGCTTCCCTCACCGTGGCAGTTCTCTCTGCCATAGCTGCTTCTTTGACCGGGAAATCAATCACCCACCTCCGGGTAACTACTGTTGCCGATTCTCCACCAGACTCGTGGAATTCCTCCAACTGTGCTGTGCGGAGTCAACTTGCTCCCTTGGTGTGGGTCTTACTCTCGAAGGGTAGCTGTGTGATTGCCCGGAGAGTGGGATTCTTTTCTGGATCAACGTTGACGAACGATCCCAGGTACCAGCTCGATCGCCCTTTTTCGTTACAGTATCATTACCTTGTGCAGTGTTGTCTTCCGCTATCAGTTCCTCTGGTGCTAGATATTGTCAAGAAATCAGTTAGGACTAGCCTCTCGTCGAGTGATAGGGTTTCTTGGGATAGATGGTGGATTATAGTCATCTGAAGTGAACTCCTTAGGGCGGTCAAATGCCTCTCGCGTCATGTTCGTTCGATAGATCCTGCGGGTCACCCGGAGTCAAACCAGATCTCGTCGTGGAATAGGATTTACTGGAACTACGCCCCACTACTGGCCCGCCCTCGTCACTCTTGAGGATTTTTCAACGCGCATTCATCGACTATTGTGTTCATTCATCGGCAGCATACTGTGACGTAACACGAGCTGTCGATCTCGACGTTACCGTGTTACATCATATTTGTATCAGAGCCGGTCGTGTTAGCGCTTGCTTAACACGGTCGGTCGGATATTATTTACTTATTTCCGCACTTATTACACGTCGTTTCATTTTCATTTGCACAGAAAAAAAAACACACACATCATATCATCCATCGCATTTAGTAGCATCACCTAGATAGTACCCGTAGACAATTCTGAAGAAGTTGACTGTAGAATGGTTCAGACACGGGACTAGAGGCAGCACACCGACGCGGAAGGTTCCGGCGCGGATCATGACTTTGATCCTAACGTAGAGGGTCGACCCCCGGGAGATCCGTTATATCTCCCATACTATGAGGACCTGATAGTGAACGAGGAGGCACCGTTGCCTCCCCCTCCTCCTCCAGTTCAGGCACCCGTACCTCAGGTCCCTACTCCGAACGGTGGGGTAACATCACCCCACCCGGCCCCTAGAGCCGAGGACCGTGTGTCCTCTTTCGCGGCTAGCCCTAGAGTACCGCCTAGTGATCACCAGACCACGAGCTCGTCGGGGGATATACCCCAACGCCCGGGCAAGGCCCCCCATGCCGAGCAGCCCCGCCCCGGTCCCGGCGTATGTCCCTCCATGGCGTGGAGCAGCACCACAGTACGACCAACCGGCGTGGCAACCTCGACGCCACAAGCAGCGGAGCTGGGATCATCACCGCCAACGATTGCCACCACTCGACGGGTATCGCGTGCAGCGATTCCCCGAGGAACGCTTCTATCGACAGGATAGAGAGCACTACTCATCGGAGGCGAGACCGCCCCCACCCAGTCAACACCACGGGGTTCCCCCCGTGCAGACCTATGCTCCGGCGCCTTATGCGCCAACCTATACCGCAGGACCGACTGGGCTACCATATGGCGCCCCTCCTTTGGCGGCCCTGACTACTTATGGGCCGCCGACATACTATAGCACGGCGCACGTACCCATGCCTCAGCCCCATAGCGCACTCCACGCGCCACCTATCGCGGCCCCGCACTACCCCACGGGGTACCCGCCGGCACCACAGCCGACCTACCCTATCGGCACGCAAGGCCAGCCTGCCGTAGCACCCGCCTACGCTCCTCACCCATATCCAGAGCATGCGGTCCACCCCGTGCCCCCAGCACTGACCGCGGCGTACCCATACCCGGGCTACGCCCCAGAGGCACCCGTCGCACCACCGGTACCACCGGTCTACTATCCACCACCGGCACCTCCGGTCAAACCGGTCCCGGACTATGCAGGGAAAGTAGGCCCTCGGGAGGTCCCTCGACCCCCACCCGCTCGTCATCAGGATGATGAACGAGAGAGACGACGCAAAGCGCATCGCGCAATGATTCAGAAGAGCGTGCGCATGGAAGTACCTATCTTCGAAGGATCTCGGAACCCGAAGGATTACACCGACTGGGAATCCGACTTAGAGAGCTACTTCTAGTGGTATCATATGGACGACGACCTGTGCGTCTCATACGCCGAGGCTCATCTTGGAGGGCAGGCCAAAATTTTCTGGAAGAACGAGAAGGAGGCTGCCCGACTCAGGGGAGATCTACCCCATACATGGACTGAGATGGCTCGCAAGTTGAAGGATAAGTATATCCCTAAGCTCTACATGACCCGCTTGTTGCTCAAGTGGATGGACCTAAAGCAAGGTCGACGAGGGGTCAGCGAGTACATCGAGGAGTTCGAGGAATATCGCATGAGGTGCAAATTCGTAGAGAGCCCTCAAATTCAGATAGCCTTTTTTGTCCACGGATTACGGACAGATCTAGGGGTTAAGGTTTTAGAACAAAACCCTTGCACCGTGGACTTAGCATACGGCCTTGTGGAGAGTAACGAGTACTCGCATGATGATCCTACTCCGACGATCACCGTCGCACCCCGGGTGAGCAGCACTAGCTCGACCACGAGCTCCACCCCTAGAGCAGCATCCGGGTGGACACGAGGAACCCCGGCCCCACCTCGACCAGCCACTCCGGCCCCCGCTCCGGCACCCGCTCCCGCACCGTCGACTCCATCCGTGGTGTCGACCACTAGGGCCCCTGTAGCCGCCCGTGAACCCATGCAATGTTTCAAGTGCAAGGGATTCGGACACTGCCGCACGGAGTGTCCCTCGCTCCTGCACATGGACATTCACGGGAACCCGGTAGACGCCCCATCGGAGGACGACTTGGAGGTGGATGAGTATCCAGGGGAGTGCCCTGAATGAGAAAATTATGAGGAACCCCTCGGGTACATCCAGATTACCCCGGCACTCCCGATCCCGGCCTAGCCCGGTGAGACCCTACGCATCCAGCAGGGCGCTCCATCGAGGGGTCAAACCACTCGGGCAGGCCCCGTCACCGCTCCACCAGCGGGACCGACTCCCGTGGCCATCGCAATACCTAAGGCGACCCCGCGCCCCACCGAGCCCGGCTCATCCGTGCCACCACGCGCACCCACCCTGGCTTTGACGCCGACTGCTCTCGGAAGTGCAGACACTACTCAGCACACTTCCATCTTCTACTTGTACGTGAAGATCGTCGGGCGAACGTACAAGCTTATCGTAGATAGCGGGAGCTGTGTCAACGCTATATTTGAGGACACCGCCCGCAAGCTAGGGCTCACGTTAGTACCGCACCCGACGCCGTACAACGTGTCATGGATTGACGCCTCCACCCTCCCGGTACGGATTCAGTGCCATGTTCCATTGAAGATGAGCACTTATGACGAACAAGTACTCTGCGACGTACTACCAATGAAAATTGGTAGTATCATCCTCGGACGTCCATGGTTGCTCGACCATGACGTTCAGTTAGCCCGACAAGCGAACACATGCTCGTTCATCTATGGGGGACGGCGCCTCATATGGTACCCATCGACCCGTGCCCATACCCCCTAGCCGGCGCCTACTAGCGGACAGGAAGTCCCACCTCTGACACCGGTCATTACGAACGGTTGCATCTTTAGAAGAGGCCTTGAGCCCATGGAGGACACACTACCGGTCTGTTTTGCGCTCGCCATCTCGCCATCATTGACACCGGAGGAGACGGAGCCCGCGGATCCTGAGGTGTCCCGACTAGTGGCCGAATTCACGGACGTATTTCCCGCCGAGCTCCCTTGCGAGCTTCCTCCATTGAGGAACATACAGCACACCATTGACTTAGTTCCGGGAGCATCTCTCCCGAACCTGCCTCACTACCGGATGGACCCAGTGAAGTACGAGGAACTGCACGGGCAAGTGAAGGAGTTGCTCTCCAAAGGACTGATCAGGGGGAGCCTTAGCCCGTGCGCCGTACCGGCCCTACTCGCGCCCAAGAAGGACGGGACTTGGCACATGTGTTGTGACTCCAGGGCCATTAACAGGATCACGGTGAAGTACCATTTCCCGATCCCTAGGATACAGGACTTGTTCGACGAGATGGTCGGAGCCACTATCTACTCGAATATAGATCTTCGGAGTGGATATCACCAGGTTCAGATCCGACCCAGAGACGAATGGAAGACGGCGTTCAAGATCAAGGATGGACTCTACGAGTGGAACGTCATGCCATTCAGGCTCTCAAACGCCCCGAGTACTTTCCAGAGGCTCATGAACGAGGTACTCCGGCCGTTCATCGGAAAGTTCGTCGTCGTGTATTTCGACGACATCTTAGTGTATAGTGCCACGAGGGATGAGCACCTCCAGCACCTCCGACTAGTGTGCACCACACTGCGCCGCGAGAAGCTATACGCTCACCCGAAGAAGTGTAGCTTCTTCGTATCCGAGGTATCCTTCCTCGGATTCATCTTATACGCATGAGGAGTCGCTCCCGATCCCGCCAAGGTGGATGCCATCACCACTTGGCCGAAGTTGAAGAACGTGCACGACGTTCATAGTTTCATAGGGCTTGCCACTTTCTACAGGAGATTCGTACCGGGTTTCAGCGGCGTCACGGCACCCCTCACGGACCTCCTCAAGAAGGAGCACTTCGAGTGGACATCCACAGCAGACCGCGCCTTTGAGCTAGTGAAGAGGCTTATGACGGAGGCACCGGTACTCCGGTTACCCGACTTTGTGAAAGTCTTCGAGGTGTCCTGCGACGCCTCTGCAGTCGGGATAGGGGGAGTCCTTAGCCAGGAAGGACACCCCGTAGAGTATTTCAGCGAGAAGCTGAACGACACGCGCCGGCGCTACGACAACTACGACCAAGAATTCTACGCCCTAGTGCAGTCGCTGCTCCATTGGCGCCACTATCTCCTCCCGAAGGAGTTTGTTCTCTTCTCAGACCACAGTGCGCAACGCCACCTACATGACCAGCGCAAGGTCAGCGATCGCCACGCGCGGTGGATCGCCTATCTTCAGGATTTCACGTTCGTTGTTCATCACAAGAAAGGCAAAGACAATGTAGTAACCGACGCCTTGAGTAGACGACCACTGGTCTTGAACGTGATGAGGACCCAAATCGTGGGTTTGATCAGCTACGCGAGGAGTACAGCGATTGTCCCGACTTCGGGAAAATCTTCGTGCAGGTCCACAATAGCACCGTCCCGAAGTCCTGGGATTACTACATCGACGATGGGTACCTCTTTCACGCCAATAGGCTGTGCATACCCCGGACATCACTCCGAGATTTCCAAGTATGGGAAACGCACACCGGCGGCTTGAGCGGACACTTCGGCATCAACAAGACAATCCAGGAGATGGAGCATCAATTCTTTTGGCCATCTCTGAAGCAAGACGTGGGGAAGATCATTTCCCAATGCTCCACGTGCACGAGAGCAAAGATGACGAAGCAGAACGCGGGCCTCTACATGCCCCTACCCGTCCCCGACAGGCCATGGGAAGACGTTAGCGTAGACTTTGTCTTAGGGCTGCCTAAGACCCTGAGGAACCATGATTCCATCATGGTTGTCGTCGATCGCTTCTCGAAGATGGCGCACTTCGTGCCGTGTTCAAAAGCATCCGACGCATCTAGAGTCGCTCGACCCTTCTTCGATCACGTGGTTAGGTTAAATGGCGTTTCGAAGACCATCGTCTCTGATCGAGACGTGAAGTTCACGAGATACTTCTGGAAGACTCTATGGGTTCTCATGGGGACCCAATTGAAGTTTTCCACTACGGACCATCCTCGGACAGATGGACAGATGGAGGTTACCAACCGTAGTCTGGGTAACCTCCTTAGATCACTAGTGGGTGAAAACCTTAGGATGTGGGATCAAGTCCTACCCCGCGCTGGATTCGCCTTCAACCACTCGGTGAATCGCACAACGGGTAAGGCCCCGTTTGAGATAGTGTACGGTCAACTTCCTAGGAAGCCCATTGACCTTCTTCCCTTAGAGTCATGTAGCAAAATTTCTAATGATGCATACGATTTGGCGAACGAACTCAGGAGCATGCATGAGCATATTTATTCACGCATATCATCCCTCAATGAGCAATACAAGGCTGCCGCCGACAAGGGATGTAGGTCCAGTACATTCTCTGAGGGCGATCTAGTGATGGTTAGATTGAGGCTTGAGAGACACTCTCAAGGGGTCACTACGAAGCTTCATGCTCGTAGTGCCGGGCCTTTGCGAGTAGCCCAAAGGATCAACGACAATGCATATGTCGTGAACATTCCTCCTAGTTGGGGAATTAGTTCTACCTTCAACGTCTGTGATTTGATCCGATATCATCCCTTGCCACCCATTGAAGAGCCTCACACCCATTCGAGACTTGATTGTGAAGTGAGCGAGAGTACACAGATCCAATTTTCACTACCCACCCGTATGCGGCAGGAAAAGATAGAAACAGTACTGCATGAAGTAATTCACGCTATAGGGGATCGAGTGGAGCGCACATTCCTGATGCACTGGCAGGGGCGCCCGACATAGGACGCTACGTGGATCACATGGTGCCAAGTGAGATTGTGGAGAGGACGAACCGTCGCGAGACATGGTTTGGCCTCTCTTTAATGGGTACAATCAAAATAAAAACATAACAAGGACAAGGCCAAAACACCGGCCTAGTGCGTAAAATCCAAGAACGAAAATAACAAATGAAAAAACAAAGAAAATATGAAAGTAAGAGGCTTACGCGGAGTACTTAAACCCCGGATGGCGAGCATCAGCGCAATCGGCCCGGTGTGGCTGGATGCGTCCTGTCTTGGCGTCCACTCGATGGTCCCCCATCATCCTCTAGCGAGTGAAGATCCACGATGTCCTCGAGTGGCTGGAGCAGGTCTGGTCGGAATCGTCATAAGTCATCTTCAGTAATCCATGTGTCGTCTGATGAAGGCCATCCCTGCCAATGGACTAGAAAAGTGCGACCTACCCGCTCCCCCTTAGTGTGGATTACCTCGTGCAGTACCGTTTCTATCTCTTCGTGCAGTATAAGGGTGGGAAATGGAGGAGACATTGTGTTACTCTCGATCTCTTCACTACTAAGGCTCGAGTGGTTGTGAGGTTCTTTGATAGGTGGCGAGGGTAGGTATCGGATTAGATCGCTGACATTAAACGTTGAACTAATCCCCCAAGTTGGCGGGATGCTCACAACGTAGGCATTGTCATTGATCTTCTGGGCTATCGGGAAAGGCCCGACACTACGAGCATGGAGCTTCGTAGCGACCCCTGGAGCTAATCTCTTAGGCCTCAATCTAATCATGACTAATTCTCCCTCAGAGAAGGAAATCAACCTTTGACCCTTATCAGCAGCTGCTATATATTGCTCATTGAGTGATGAAATGCGTGAATGAATGCTGTCATGCATGCTCTTAATATGTTCAGAAAAGTCTAATGCATTATCTGAGATTCTATGTTGAGAGTCTAATGGCATGAGGTCAAGGGGTCGATTTGGAAGTTGACCATAGATGATCTCAAACGGGGCCTTCCCAGTGGTGCGGTTCACCAAATAGTTGAAGGCAAACTCCGCTCGAGGGAGTACTGATGCGGGACCATCCAGCAGACACCAAGACGGGAGGACTCCAGCCAAGCCAAGCTGCTCGTGCCGATGCTCGCGACTTGAGGTTTAAGTACTCCGTGTAAGCATCTTATCTCTATCTTTTATTTGTTTTGTCTATGCTTTGTTTCGTTCTTGGATTTTACGAACTGGGCCGGTGTTTTGGGCCTCGTCCACCTTATGTTTTCTTTTGATTGTAACCGTTAAAAAGAGGCCAAACCACGTCTCGCGATGGTTCATCCTCTCCACGATCTCACTTGGCACCTATCCTCATTATATATGGGGATAGCATGCCCAAGTGAAGGTTGAGTCATTTGTTGAAGAAATTTCCAACTTTTGTCTCCACCTTATCGTAGATAAAACTAGAGCGTAGAGAGGAGTAGCTATCCTCGCCCACGTCGAGATCACTCCATGGTTAGAGCCTGCAGCGTCACGTTGAGATCACTTTATGATGACGTGCCTCAACGTTCCATTGAGATTACTCTGGGACGCATAAAGATTCAAGAAGCACCCATGTTGGCAAGACATCGTCAACCGTCCTCGTCGAGAACACTACGAGAATGCATCTTCGACATCACCCACTCCAAGACTGTTAAGAACGGTCAGAGAGCCTCCAAGAAGATCAAGAATTTCCCATCAGCCGCCGCTGCTCGCGCCAGACCGCGCCGCTGCCCGCACGAGCTCCCGTCCTTGCTGCTGTCGCCCTCCCACCCGCTGCCGCGTGCACAAGAACCCGCCCGCGGGCACGCCGCCACGCACCGGCTGACACTGCTCGTGCTAGACAACACCGTTGTCCGCTCAAGCTCCCATGTGCGCGCCTGCCTCCCCCTTCTGCCCGCACCCGCATGCACAGGAACCCGTCCGCGTGTGCTCTTCCCCGCACCTCGCGCTGCCCCCTCCTTGCCGCGCCAGGAGCCTGCCTGTCGGTCTGGTTCCGCGCCTGAGTTTCCTGTCCGCTCGCGCTGGTGCTGCCGATCGCTTGCCATCACGTGCGAGCCATCTCTGGCGCTTGTCCTGCCCAAGGTCTTGCTAGTCGGTCGTCTTCATCATCGGGCAACCTGCGCAATCATCCGTGTCGTGGACTACTCTCGAATCAGGTACCTATTTGTCTCCCCTCCATTAATTCCAGTATTATTACCTATTTCAGTGCCGTCTTCCGCTATCTCTTCTGCCACCTTGGCTTGTTTCGTTAATTGCTATAGGATAGTCACTATGTCAAGTGATAGGGTTTCTTGTGGTAAAAGGTTTCTTGTTGATCGTTAAACTTGGGCACCTTTGGGCCGTAAAACTCCCCTCATTCCTTAGACGTCTTAGTTGGTCCTAAGGGTCATTGGGAGTTTAATCGGATCAATATCTCCTTTATTGCTTGACGTTGACTCTCTTCCTATTCGTGGTCGTCTGCTTATTCCTCATTAACGGGGTTTTTCCTTCTCTAGTACCATTCATTTCGTATTAACCTCACACACATCATCTTCATTCATGTGATGTAATACGAGCCGACCAATCCCGGCACGCCATCATATTACATCTAGTACTTGATCCCATGTGGCTACATTGTCGCCAACAATAAATCTCAGTAAGTTCCTGAGGGTGCGGTTGACAACCTCAGTTTGACCATCCGTTTGAGGATGGTAGGCCAAAGAAAATTTTAGTTGTGTGCCCATGAGGGCCCAAAATGTCTTCAAGAAATAGCTAGTGAATTTCACATCTCGATCCGAGACGATTGTCTTGGGCACTCTGTGGAGCTTCACGACGTTGTCGAAGAAAAGTCGAGCTATCTGGGATGCATCGGTCGTCTTCGAGCATGGAATAAAATGTGCCATCTTGGAAAATCTGTCTACCATGACGATGATCAAATCGTGGTGACGCGCGGTTTTGGGTAGTCCCAAAATAAAGTCAAGGCTGATATCATCCCATGGTCTCTCTGGGACTGGTAGGGGAGTATACATCCCCATGTTCTGCTCGGTGAGCGTGCGCAAGAGCGTGGCATCGCGAGATGAATTTTCCAACGTCCCTTTTCAAGGGCGGCCAGTAGAATTACTGCTCCAGTGCGTGGATGGTCTTGTTGACCCCAAAGTGGCCACTAAGCCCACCGGTGTGTCTCCCAATTAAGGAAGTCTCGGATCGAGGTCTGAGGAATGCACAGTCTCTTGTCGTGGAAGAGGTAGCCATCGTCGATGAAAAAGTGATTGCGCATCACCAACAGCAGCCCTAGAAATGTCTTCGGGATGTCACCGTCATCCTCGACATCACAAGCCATACGTGTTCAGCCCACTTGGCAAGCCAAGGCGACGGTACGCACGCCTGGATTCAAGTATCCCGGGTAACGTACACCTTTATCTTCGTCTTTACGTCTTTGTTTTGTTCCTTGTTTTCAGTCTGGGACTTTCGTCATTCGTTGTTTTCTTACGCGTCTTAATCATGTGTAAGGAGGGAGGTTCGACCTTATAAGGATCTCCCCTCCCCCCTGATGGGGGACCATCAATCCTTAAGGAGTTATCTTCCTTGTTTTTTGTATGTTTCTTTGTTTTCTATTTTTTTTGTTGTTTCATCTTCCCTAAAACCTCTTGGGCTTCCCCTTTTCCCCTATAAAAAGGAAGGATGCCCATTGTAATAGCACAAGACCAAGAATTGAAAATCGAAATTGAAAGCTTTGCCAAAATGTAGCCCTTTGTTGTTTTGAGTTTTTAGGCATTTTTAGTAGAGTTTTTGAAGGTTATATTCGTTTATTGGAAGTTCGGTAAAATTACGAAAATGCCACCAAGAATGTTCGTTAGGGGATTTTCCCATCTTCGTCGCTGGAGCTCCGGCGCCGACTTCGCCGGCGCCACCATTCCCGCCGCTTGGGCTGCTAAGGGACCTCCTCGACCATCTCCTACGGGGGGGCTTCAGCTTCCTCGCCGTCCTCGGCCACCCATCAGCCGATTTCGACCCTCGTTCGTCGCCAAGCCGCCGCCACCAGTCGATGATCTCCCGCCCTCCGTTAGCCACAGCCATCCCCGCCTACGGACACCTCGGCCGGCCTACGGCAATCTCCAGCCCTCCATAGGTGCCTCCGTCTGCGTATGGTCACCTACGTCCGTTCCTGTCGTCTACGGCCTTCTCTGGTTGCCTTCGGTCACCTCCAGCCGCATACGACCACCTTCCGATTCTCTGCGGGCGACTCTGTCCATCTACGGTGGCCTTGGATCGCCAGGGCACCCTATCGAGCCACTCCGGCCTCCACGGCGGCTCCGGCTCCTGCTACGCCCTCCACGACCACCACGATCAGCCACGGCCGCCTTGCGGTCAAACCATCCTCGGTCGCCCGACCCCAACGGCCGCCCGACCGCCGTCCGCCTTTGCGACTGCCTTCGTGCTGCCCGACCGCCCTCGGCTACCTGACCTCCGCCGGCTGTGCGGTCGTCCCTCATGCCTCCCCCACCATCTGCATCCGCCAAGATCGCCGTGGCCGCCGCAATTGCCGCTGCTACCGCGGCCTCCACGGCCTCCACTATCGCTCGGCCGCCCTCGACCGACCACCCTTGGTTGGCCCTCTGCCTTCTTGTTCATCGACTGCCGCCAATGCTGTCTCGGCCGCCTCTGGTCGCTCGATTGCCTGCGGCTGCCCAGCGGCCATCCGCCGGTCCGCCTTTGGCCCTATGACGGCCTTCAGCTCCCCGGCCTCCTCCGCTGACCACGCCTGCTTCGACCACCCTTTACCGCCCCGGCCGTACGTGCTCCATACGTGCTCCAATGCGGCATCTTCCGGCCGACCCGCGTCGCCTTAGGCCACCCTCAGCCGCTATGGCAGTCGTCGGTCAACCCATGGCCCTCGACCACTTCGTCCGCCCTTCGCCTCCTTAGCCGCCATAGTTGCCTAGACTGCCCGCCTCCACCTCCACCACCCTTAATCATCGTGCCTTGCCCCCGACATCCATACCACGCACGATTTAGAGATCGATACCCGTGCCGTAGTGCCCATGTGCGCCATACGCGCACCTAGTGTTCTTAGAGTAGATTCGAGTAGAGTAGTCGCCGGATGACCTATTGCCACCGGCGCGCAAGTTCGTTCGTAGATTCCTTGAGCCTTCTTAGATAGAGCCGCATTAGTTATGACCTTCGTAGTTAGTTAGAACCTTCGTAGTTCGCTGATCGGATATAGAGGCAGCCGCCTTATGCCGCTGCGCCGTCCGTAGCCACTTGCCCGTCACTCCGATCTCCTAGAGAAGCTTTAGGGGAAGACGATCGTTGGATGACACGCCGCCGCTAGTTTACTGCTGCAAGTACATGATCGCAGTAGGATATACAGCCGCCGCTCCGCACCGGCGACGCCTAACTTTGCCGATCGATAGCAGAACGAAGCCGGGCCCACCCAATCACTATCGACGAAGCATCTGCCCCGTGCTGCCGCTCCGCCGCTCTGCCCTCCACCCCTTGTGATGTTTACGCGCGCCGCTCGATCCCAGCAGGTCGTGTTACATCACCCCCTCCCTGTTTTCGTCTTCATTTTCCTTAGCCTTCTCGTCATTTTCATGTCCTTAGGTGACGTAGGACGACTATGAGATAGATGACGAAGGACGGGACGATGGGATAGATGGGCTGACTACGAGAAGGTGGACAGCTAAGGATGGAGCGGATATTTGAGGGATAAAACTGCCACAGAAATCACACAGTCGGATTCAGACTTTAAAACCGATGAAAATCTAGTGGTGCAGCTCCAACCCTTATCGAGGGCGGGAGTACTGTCTTCCCCGACCACGACGATGCCAAGCACCAAAATTAGTATGACGAATTTACGTTGCGAAGAAACACTCGAGAAGAAGAGAGAACAGGTAGAAAATCCAAACCAAGTCTAAGTCTGATAGTGGTGGAAACTTCTCGAGAAAATACTAAATAGAGAACACTTCAAAACCAGAGAGTTCAGGCGTACCTCTGCACCATAGTGCGTGAAGAGGATGCAGAAAATTCTGATCGTGACGCGGCTGGACGAATCTCGGCGTTGTGAGGCCCACTAGATGATGGGATCTGGACGTTCCGGGTGTTGAATGGCCCTGGTTGAAACTCGGCCTGGTTGCTCAAAGGCCGGAGTGCTTGGGCGTGGGCGTCATTGGCGGGACGACTGACGTGCGCTACGACAGGGTGTCGCGAAACCTAAATGGTATGTCCCGCTATATGAAGCTTCGAGGGTGTCCGAAGCGTAGATGACAGGTACGCAGCGTCCAGGGCGGGCGGCCAGGGGCGGCCCTAGGCGGCCCTAGCGGCCTTGGGCAGCCTTGGCGGCCTTGGGCGGCCTTGGCTAGGGCGGTCCTTGCGGGGCTGCCTGAGCAGCCTTGGGCGGTCTTGGCTGGGGCGGCTTGGGCGGCCCAAGCGGGGCTGCCTGAGCGGCCTTGGGCGGCCTTGGCTGGGGCGGCCTAGGCGGCCCTGGCGGTGCTGCCTGGGCAGTGGGCGACCTTGGCTGGGGCGGCCTGGGTGGCCCTGGCGGGGCTGCCTGGGCGGCCTTGGGCGAGAGAGAGAAAGAGAGTGAGTAAGAGAGAGAGAGAGGATGGTGAAAGAGGAAGAGAGAGGATGGAAGGCCAACGTCGGGAGGCGGCGGCGGCAGCGGCGGCGGCGATGGCTAGGGTTAAGAGGGATAGGGGAGGCTGGGCAGTCCTCCAAGAAGAGTTAAACAAAACTCAATTCTTGAAATTATGACTGCCTATTGTTTATTGAAAACAATGGCCACTATATAGGCCTTGGAGGAAAGAGAAATTGACGAGAAAGTAAAGACGTGCGCTGTGTCACACCAAAGGGCAGTTGTGGATCTGCCTTTGGCGTCGTGTCATGACGCGCATAGGGACGTGCGCGGGTGGAGACGTGCTAGTCAACGGTTGCAGCATGTTGACTTTGGTGTTGACTCCAGTTGACCGTGGCGGGTTGACTTTGGTTGACTTCGTTGTCGGGTCCATAGTAGGCGTGTTGGCTCCAGTTGATTGTGGTGATGCATTCGACGGCGATGTGTTGGCTTCCTCGCCATCATTAGGTCATAGGTTTATTTAGTCAAGTTAGAGTCTTTTGGTCTAAGGGCCCCCATAACCCCCCCCATATAAGGGTAGGATGGGTGCCCTAACTCTCATCTTCGTTGAATTTTGAAAGCAGGAAGGTTGTGTTGAAGAATTAGGGTTATGATACCTGAAGGGAAAATGGAAGAAGAAGAAGGCAAGGAAGAGGAGAAGGAGGATAGTTGAGGGGAGGAACGCCGCCGCCTCTCTGTTCGCATGGCCGCTGCCATAGGGCCTCCCCTACGGCGAGTGGCCGCCCTGCGCGCAACGTTGTCGCATCATCTTGTGCCGCACAGCAAGGGGTGCCTCTGTGTATCGCCATGCCGCGCCGCTGTCGCCGTCGCGATGCGCCTCGGCCAGTGGACGTTTCCGGCGCTCGACCTTCGGCTACGGAGCCCACCGCCGAATTCTCGCAGCACCCGCGTGGGTTGCTTTTGCACTCCATAGAACCTCCCGCCGCCTCGCACCAAGCAGAGACACCCTGGTGCAGTCCCCGTTCGCGTGGACCATGACCGAGCATCCTCCTCCCGTGACCGAACAACTCTTCGTTGCCGCCTCGTGCCCGGTCACTTTCCCGGACTCCGTCCGGTCCCAACGCCTCGCGATGCCCTTCGTCATTTGGAGAGACGTAGCCGTCTCCGTCGCTTCGCGACGCCTGCACGGCTCGGATCACCCGCCACTACGACGTCCTCCCGTTCACTCACGGCAGGACCCGCCGCGAGACTGGCCGCACGCCCTCCCCGCATCGGTGGAACTACCCGTGCCCCGACCTCGCAAGTCGTACTACACCTCCCCGCGCCCCATCGGCTACACCGCGCGGTCGTGTTGTACCCGTCCGCCACACACACGCCCAGCCGCGTTCCGCCGCCCGAAGGCCACCGCAGACGCCTCTCGTTCCACTCCTAGAGCCGCACCCCGGCGCCCCTTGGCCCCTCGGTTCCTGTCGGCCGTCATCACACCCGGCCTCCGAGCCCGTTGTCTAAGTTGTCCCGAGGTACCGGCGACTACCCCTGGACGGTGATAAGGTATGCCCCTCCGTCCCATCATTTATCTCTTGGAGTATGTTTTCGGTTGCCTCCACCGCGCTCGGGTTAGACGTAGGTGAGCGTGACAGGTTAAGTGAAAACTTAACGCTATATGAGTGTCTTACCTGTTTGGTTCGAGTCGGGTTCGCTCGTCACGTGCGAGCATCACACGGCGGGACTTATCCCGTTCGGCGCCGTATCGTCCTTGTCTGTTCGGACGAGTGTTAGGAGGTCTATCCCCTTCTTTGGGATACTCCTTCGACGTCCTGGAGTCCACAGCCCCTAGCTTGTTGGCAGCTACACGTACCATATACCCGATACCTACGCACTTCTTCGTAGGTCCTCCCCGTAGATGACCCTTGCTGGACGACTACCCTCGAGTAGACGTTGGGCAGCGACTACCTCGATACCGAGTCTCATTCCTCGGTGACGGCCGTATCTCATCCCTGACGTTGTCCTGCATCAAATTGGTATCAGAGCGCACCTCCGACGGCTGTGGTTGCTCACAGCGCCCGTTCGACGCCGCGTTCGCATCACTAGTTGCATCCGCATCGCATCGCATTTCATTGTTTTCAAAAGGCATCTAGGTTCCCCTAGGAATGGCCATAGAGACGCGATCGAGCCGGAGAGCTCAACCTGAAAGTTCAGCCTCCCCTCGATGTTCAGAACCGTCGCCTGATGAGAGTGGCAACGCTAGTGCCCTCTCGGAGCACCATCCCGTGACCCTAGTAGCCGGTCCGATACCGCCGCCTATCGAAGCCGCGCGGACTGCACCCACCGTTACAGGTGCCCCCGAGTCATCTAGACTACGAGACCCCACTAGCACGTCTCGTGACCCACGGACCTCCCCACACGACTCGCCGCTTTCCCGCGGCGAGTCCCCTACCAATGATTACGACGAAGAGACGGCTGTAGGCGACCACACAAGAAGACCCCCGTTGACGAGGTCATAACCAGGAGCGTCGCTACTCGCGATTGAGACAGAAGACGCAGACGAGGAGTACATCGGCAGCTTTGACCATGGGAGGACCCGTCTGAAGACCACGAGGCCCTTGTATTAGAATTTGGCGATGTGTTCCTCAAGGAACTACCCGGCAAACTACCGCCAATGCGTAGCATATCGGCGTAGCGTCCAGCGCGCAATCGATCTCGTGCACAGTGCTTCATTGCCGAACCTGCCACACCATCGGATGGAGCCACAGAGATACGAGGAGCTACTATGACAGGTCCGCGAATTACTCGCGAAGGGCCTCATCCAAGAGAGCCTCAGCCCTTGCGCGGTACCCGCTCTCCTAGCTCTGAATAAGGATGGTACTTGGCGCATGTGCTGCAACAGCCGCACCATCAACAAGATAACGGTTCGATACCGTTTTCTCATTCCCCACGTTCAAGACCTCTTCGACATGATGGCTGGAGCCCTTATCTTCTCGAAGACAGACTTACGTAGTGGCTACCATCAGATACGAATTCGTCCCGATGATGAATGGAAGACCGCCTTTAAGATAAAGGACAGGTTATACGAGTGGAGGGTCATGCCCTTCGGCCTCTCCAACGCGCTGAGTACCTTTCAACGCCTCATGAATGAGGTGCTGCGCACTTTTATTGGGAGGTTCGTCGTCCTCTACTTCGACAACATCCTCATCTACAGCCGGTCGAGAGAGGAGCACCTCGACCATCTTCGGCAGGTGATGCAGGACAACGTCGGGGACGAGGTCCAGCCATCACTGAGGGTCGTACTCGGTGTCAAAAGCGTTAGTGCGTGATGACTACTCAAGGGTAATCGTCCAACACGGGTCTCCTATGGGGAAGACCTACGATGAGATGCACGGGTGTGGGTGTCGTACGTGCAATTGCCGACAAGCAGTGGGAAGCTGACGGCCGGGTAACAATGGGGTCGCCCGGAGACGGGGGCCAGACCTCCTGACCCTCGTCCGGACGGACGAGGTTGCTATGACGCCGAACGGGATATTTCCCACTGGAGGTTGCTCGCACGTGACGGGCGAACCCGACTCGTACCAAACAAGGCAGGCGTTCAAATTCACGTAATTTTCACTCGTCCTATCACGCTCACCTATGTCTATGCCGAGCGTGGTGGAGGCAACCAAAAGGATACTGCATGAAATAAGAGACGGGGGCCGAACGGCGTACCTCGTCGTCGTCCCTGTAGAGGTTGTCTCCTTCTCGTGCAGGAGGCACAATGGTGCTTGTCTTGGGCCGAGGGGAGTCATCTAGCCTCGTGCAGGAGTCTGCTGATGTGTCAACGGTGCCAGAGAACGTTGGTGAAGGGCAACCTAGGCACGAGTGCCGCTGAGGGGTAGCCGAGGTCACGGGATGATGCGGAGGGCTCGCCTGCTGTCGGTTGGGGGCTGCGGTGCTCACGACACAGTGGCACGGCGCCACGAGCGTGGGCAGGCACGGCGCGGTGGGTGGTTGCGGCACGGTCGGGATAACGCGTAGGGGCTGTAGGGCGACGGTTGCTGCGCGGGTACGGCCGGGCACGCTGCGGGCAGGCACGGCGCGGCAGGGGATCGCGGCGCCGTCCAAAGAACGCGCAGAGAGCGCGGTGATGCAGGACGACGTCTGAGACAAAGTCCAGCTGTCACCGAGGGTTCGTATTCAGTGCCGGATAGACGGTACACGACTAATGCCAGTAGTCATTGGGCACGGTATCCTATCGGGGCGAGCTAGAATGACGATGTCGGGTAGGGGTATAGCACGTGTAGTTGCCGACGAGCAACGGGTAGCCGATGACCGGGGTCGACGGGGTCGCCCGGAAATGGGAGGGGACCTTCCGACCCTCGTCTGGTGGGACGAGGTTGCTAGGCCACCGAACGGGAACTGCCCGCACGCGACGGGCAAGCCGACTCGTACCGGAACCAGGTGTGACACTCGGTATAACGTGTGTTTTCACTCGTCCTATCTCGCTCACCTACGTCTAACCCGAGCGCAGTGGAGGCAATCAAAAGCATACTGAAAGAAATAAGAGACGAGGGAGGAGCGGCATACCTCGTCGTCGTCGAACCTCGTCCGGACGAGTTACAGCGAGTTATGGGCGATGCAGGCCGAGGGGCGTTCCGAAAACCTCGCGGATACGACGGTGTTGCTGTGCGGATTCTTGCGGCGGCGAGATTGATGGAGGCTGGCGCAACACGCTATGGGGCAAGGCACGGCACGCGAGGGCGCGTGAGTTGTCCAGAGGGGGACAAGAGAACAACCGTGCGGATGCAGGCTATTCATTCTGACGGCAGCAGTCCACGAGGTCGCACCTAGTAGAGCCCGCCACTCGGACTCGTGCGGAATTACCCGGACTAGTAGGGGCAGGACCAAGAGTGCAATACAGACCGTAGCCGGGAGCAGGGGCACGGAGCGGACCAAGGCTCGTACAGTGCTGGGGGAAGGGAGACGTCGCCGCGACTGGCGAGCAGCCAAGAGCCACGCTCGCCCGCGAGCTTAGTTCCTTCGCACGCGCTCAAGTGGATTCTGCCCGAAGGTGGGCGGGAGTAGGGCGTACGGTGCAACCTCAGCCCACCACGGATGCAGCAGGGCATCGGGACAAGGGGTGGTGCACCCAAGTCATCCACCTGCGTGGAGGAGGGCAGTGGCGCGCCCGTCGGCGCTA
The DNA here is from genome assembly GCF_029677425.1 of Wolffia australiana. Lineage (NCBI taxonomy): Eukaryota > Viridiplantae > Streptophyta > Magnoliopsida > Alismatales > Araceae > Wolffia > Wolffia australiana. The sequence continues at coordinate 6,105,178 of NC_135847.1, read as the reverse complement.
GACACCAAGACAGAGAGGGGAGATCGCGTGGCGCGGGCGCGACCGACTGGCGGCGGGGTTCTCGCGCAGTGCAACTCTGCAAGGCCGCTGTGCAACTCCACAGGGGCGCAATGCAGTTACGACAAGACGACTCAGGAGGAGTCTACGAACAAGTGACGGGAGCAGGGGCACCGGATCCAACTGTGAATGAACGGCATCCGGCGAGGATGTGACCCGCAAGCGGAGGCACTACGAGCTTAGCGCTGAGGTCACGGGCGCAGCGCGGGAAAGCCGTGTAGGCGCGCGCGGGCGTCGGTCGACGCGCGGGCGGCGCGGGGGCGCGCCCGGCAAGAGCCGGGCCACCGGGGTGATGGCGACCTCCTTCCGCGGTTCCCGTCAGCCTGGGTCCTACTTCTCGTCGACCTTTCTTCCTCCGGCGGTAGCGCTAGAGATCCCAGAGCGAGCGCACAGAAATTCTCTGATAACCCAACAAGGGGAATAATTTTCCTTTCAAAAAAACAACCGTCCTCTTTTGGGCAACCCAGCTTCCCATATACAGGGGGAGAAGTGGGTTGGCCCATTAAGCACAAAATAACCATAAAATTAGAAAACTAAAACACTAAACCTAGGACTTCTAGGGGAGGAAAACGACTCAGAGTCAAGGGGCGATAGCAACGGGAGGGGAGATCCTTATAGGATGAACCTCCCTCCTTACACGCGACCTTACGGTTAAGCAAACAATTAACGACGATGACTCAAAGCAAACAGCGAGTAAAACAAATACGTGAAGAAAATGATACGATGTCCCTTACCTGGAGTACTTGAATCCGGGTGTGCGTATCGATGCCTCGGCTTGCCGGGCGGGCTGAACGCGGATGGCCGGCGCTGTCGAAGGCGGCAATGACGTCTCTGGGGACGTATCTGGTGCTGGAGCAGGTGCTGTCGGGGACGGTGGTGACGACTTCGACGGCGTGTCTGGGGCTGCGCCATCAATCCTCCCGGGGTCAGAAGAACTCGACTCCGGCGAGTTAGGCGCGGCGAAGGGAAGCAGCTGGAGTAGATCTGGGCGAAGGCAGCGGATCTCCTACTCTGAAATCCACGTGTCGTCTGCACTGGTGCGTCCAAGCCATCGTACCAAGAACCTCCTCGTGACGTCGTTCCCTGCATAGTCAATTATCTCCTGCAGTACACAGTCGATTGCCTCGTGCCAATCGGGTGAAACCAACGGAGGAGTGGTTGCGGCAAGCTCACTCACACTGAATGGGTCTAGAGAGGCCGGGGTGTGGGGGTAAGAAGGGGTTCGGTACGGAGCAAAATCCGCCACGTTGAACGTGGAGCTTATTCCCCACGAAGGAGGAATCTTGATGACGTAGGCATTTTCGCACACCTTTGGAGGATCGAGAACGGGCCGGCACTACGGGCATGTAGCTTCGTAGCCGTCCCGGGAGAGTATCTCTCTGGTCTAAGCCTGATCATCACTAGGTCTCCCACATCGAAGACTCGGGGTCGGCGGTGCAAGTCGGCGGACTGCTTCTACAATGCATTTTGGCTCGTGATCCTATCATGAATATGCTGATGCAATGCAGAAATATGCTGGGCGAATGCAATGCCGTCCTCGGATACTCTAACATGGGGGTCCATAGGTGCTAAGTCTAGTGGGCGACGAGGGACCTGGCCATAGACGATCTCGAACGGGCTCAACCCGGTGGTACGGTTCACCGATGAGTTGTAGGCGAACTCGGCTCGAGGGATGATCAAATTCCACATTGCGAGGTGTTCGCCCACTAAAGAACGGAGTAGTTTGCCCAAGCTATGATTGACGACCTTCGTCTGACCATCGGTCTGCGGATGGTAGGCAGTCGAGAACTTGAGCCGTATATCGAGGAGACTCCACAAGGTCTTCCAGAAGTAGCTTGTGAAGCGGACGTCTCGATCGGACACGATCGAAGATGGTAGTCCATGGAGGCGCACAATTTCTTGGAAGAATAATTGTGCGACCTTCGTGGCGTCGGACGTCTTCGTGCAGGGCACGAAGTGCGCCATCTTCGAGAACCTGTCAACAACGACCATGATGGAGTCTTGTCGTCGTGCGGTCCGGGGAAGTCCTAGAACAAAATCCATGCTAACGTCATCCCACGGACGCTTGGGTGTCGGTAGCGGGGTGTACAACCCGGCGCTCTTCTTGACCTGCTTGGCCAAGGTGCATACGCGGCACTGGGCAATGATGTTGCCAATGTCACGTTTCAGCGACGGCCAGTAGAACTAGTACTCTACAGAGGATATGGTCTTGTCGCGTCCAAGGTGTCCGCTAAGACCATCGACATGACATTCCCACGTGAGTAAGTTGCGCAATGACATGCGGGGCACGCATAGCCTGTTTTGGTAGAACAGGTAATCGTCCGTGATGACGTAATCCTGGTACTCACGGGACGGTCCCTGTTGAACTCGTGCGATGATCGACCCGAAGTCGGGGCAACTGTCGTATCCCTCCCTGATGGTCTCGAAACCAAGGACCTTCACCCTCATGATGTTGAGCACGTGTGCTCGTCGGCTAAGTGCATCGGTGACTACGTTGCCCTTACCCTTCTTGTGCTTGATGACGAAGGAATAGTCCTGTAAGTACTCGATCCATCGCGTGTGTTGGTCGCTCAACTTCTTCTGGGAGTGTAGGTACTTGAGCACCTCGTGATCCGAAAATAGCACGAACTCCTTCGAGAGGAGGTAGTGTCGCTAGTGACGTAGTGCCTGAACGACGCCGTAAAACTCTTTGTTGTACGTCGAGTAGCGTAGTCGCGCGTCGTTCAGCTTTTTGCTGAAGTACTCAACGGGGTGACCCTCCTGGCTGAGGACACCACCAATCCCGACGCTCGAGGCGTCGCATGTAATTTCAAACACTTTCCCGAAGTCTGGTAGGGGGGGACCGGCGCCTGCATCATCAAGAGCTTCACGTGCTGGAAAGCTCACTCGGCGGTGGGGGTCCACGAGAATGGTTCCACCTTGAGGCAGTCTGTGATAGGAGCCGTGACATAGCTGAAGTTCTGCACGAAACACCGGTAGAAGGTGGCGAGGCCGATAAAGCTCCGGACGTCGTGGAGAGTGGCCGGTGACGGCCACGACGTGATGGCCCGGACCTTGTCCGGGTCCGCAGCAACGCCCTGGGCCGACACGATGAACCCGAGGAAGCCAACTTCTGATCTGAGGAAGCTACACTTCTTCGGGTGTGCGTATAACTGCTTATGCCATAGGACGGTGCAGACCTGCCGAAGATGGTCGAGGTGTTCCTCCCTCGACTGGCTGTATATGAGTATGTCGTCGAAGTAGACGGCGACAAACCTCCCGATAAAGGTGCACAGTATGATGTGAAACGACGACGGCCAGGATCGATCGGCGCGTTTCACGTCACAGGGTTATGATGCGAATGTAACGGATGTAAGCTGAATGATGAGAAAATACGAATGAGTAGATAAGGACTTGACGGATAGCGACGTCGGCCATACCGATCAACGAGAGAGGAGTGATCCTAAGATCAAACTCCCAATGACCCGCTGATAACATGCAATTTTATCATGCAAAATCAGGGATTTTATAAGAAATTTTTATCTAAAAGATCCATATTGCATGTTATCATATTAAAAAGATAAGCAATTTCTAAAAAATTTGATTTTATATAATTTCATGAACTTTTAATTAATTATGCACAATTTTCTGGATTTTATTTTTTAGGAAAAATGATTTTTTAAGTAGAAATATATTTTCTAATGAATTTATTTCAATTGGAAATGTTTTCTAATAATTTTCTGATTTTTCCTGATTTTTCAGATTTTTGGAGTGATTTAGAGCCAAAAATAAATTTAATTCATTGAAAAATCACTCTCGGATTTTTAATTGATCACAGGCGTATTTATCCAATTTCGGACTTTTAAGGGCATTTTTCAGGTTTAAAAGCCGCAAAGGGTTTTTTATAAATTTCAGGCGAATTTCTATTTTTCTTTGAATTTTTTGGCGACGTGGCGCAACCGCAGCGCCACGCCGGTTACTGTTACAAAGCGGAGTAAATAGGTTTTTTGAATTAAAAATCATTTTCTCCTGTAGTGGCGGTGCGCATCACGCACAGAGAGAATGCGGGCGCAATTGGAGGCATTGGCGCTTTGTACTCATATATTACGTGCAAATGAAACTCACCATGCGCTGTATGCATTCTGTTACACAGAAGTACGTGGCGAATTTTGGCGCTTTAGCGCTTGAGAAAAGAAAAACGTGCAGCCAATCGGAGGCGCCATGTGGATTCTCTAACCGTTCGACCAGAGGAGAGAGAAAATCAAGCCTAAAAACTTCAAAAAATCATAACTTTTCATCCTGATTTCCAAATGACCTGAAATTTTCAGGGTTTGTTTGTAATATTCGTAACCACCTTTCTGAGCCAAGAACACTATAAATTGGGCTCAGGAAGGTGGCGAAATTTGAACTTTGTTTTGAGCTCCAATACAATTGGCCAGGAGGACACAGCTTGATTCAGCAGTTCAAATTCGGATTGGAGCCTCTCCAGAGTCTTGTAAGTCTTCACACCTCTCAGATCTGTGATTTTTAGACGTTCTAACATGCCAAGGCATAGGCGAAAGATATATGCCCTAAAATCATTGATTTTGAGGGAGAAGCATAGGATCTCTGTTTAGGAGCCAAAAATTCTATCCTAGAAGTTAGATCTCATCATATTTCAACAATTCCTATCATTTAGATCTGTCAATTTTGACAGATCTGACTGTTAGGGCAAAAACTCCCCAAATTTCATGCACTTTCTCTCTCTAGGTTAAACTTCACTTTCTCTCTCTAGAATTCAAAAAATTCAAGTTACAGTTCTTCAATTCTCATCAATTCAAACTTCCACATAAAAATTCATCCAAAAATTCCATCATTTTAATACCTAAATCATAAAAACTCCATAAACTTCCTTAACTTTCTCTCTCTTCTAGTGTTTTAAACTAAAACCTTCTCAATTTCACTAAGTCAATCAGAATTTCTTGAAAAACTGCCTCTCTAGGGTTCGACTCCTTACTCAGCATTATACTAAAATCTTAATTGAGGAAGGAATTACAAATTTTATTGCATAAGCCTAAGAAAACAACGACAAATTAGGGATTAAAACACCGCAAATTTTAGGCTTATCAAATGGCGCCGCTGCCGGGGAGGCACAGTGATTACAAGATTTCTGAGACAATTCTGATACAGAGGAACTCTGTTTCTGAACTGTCTGAAATAGTCAATTGAGTTTAAAATTTTTTTCCAGATTTATTCATTTTCTTGATATTAATTGTCAATTCTAAAGATTTGTGCTATTCTTTTAAATTCTTTTGAGTTCACTGGAAGGTTAACAGTTTCTTTTGAGTTTCTGTTACATGAACGGTAGAAGATCTCTTCTACCTCAGTTAGTGGAGGACATTGAACAGCAAAGCAGCAGAGGGAAGACGAAGGTGACATTCGAAGACGAAATGGAAGACGAAAGAAGAAGAGTATTGGAAGACGAAAAAGAAGAAAAATGTGGATCAAGGAGCAAGAACTTTAAGGGAGATGGCTGCTCCCAAAGAGTACAGAGCCTTCACTAGAATTTCAGCTTCACTGCCTGGAAATGCTAATTTCAAAGTGGATCCTGCAATGATCAATCAATTGCCCACTTTTCATGGTTTTATCACGGAAGAGCCTTATAATTTTTTGGATCGTTTTTCTAATTTTTGTGGAGCTTACCATTTTGCAGGTGTACCGCATGAGTTTATCAAGCTCCAACTCTTCCAATTTGCATTAAAGGAAAGAGCTCATGAGTGGTTCATGGGGACTGGTAAAGAATTTAAATCATGGAATGAATTACAATCATGCTTTCTTAATAAATATTTTTCATATGGTAAAACTAATGCATTAAAGAAAGCTATAAGAGATTTCTGTCAAGGAAATGACACTTTAGGTGAAGCTTGGGAACGCTTTATATCATTAATCAGAAAGTGTCCTCATCATGGAATCCCTGATTATGAGTTAGCACAAATTTTCTATGGGGGATTAGACTATCAAGATAAACAATTGATAGATATAGCTAGTGGAGGTAGTTTCATTAACACTAGGGCAGATCAATCCTTTAAGATCTTGGAGGATCTTGTGGAGGATTGGGCATTTAGGCAAAGTTGCACATACAATGCCAGAGATACACCTGGGAAACGAGGTGGAATTCTTGAAGCAAAAGGTATGGACAATGAAAAAAGGATTGAAAAACTTGAAAGAGAAATGAAAGAATCATTAGTGGATATTGCTGAAAATTTTAAGTGTATTTTAAGTGATGCTTTGGCTCCTTTTAAGCAAGTTCAATCAGTTAATAGTGTTGGGTTGCCTCATCAGGGTGGGTCAAGTTCTAATTTGGATTATACTAACCCTTCACAATTAGAAGATTTGAATGTTGTAGGAGGACAGCAAGCAGGGCCATCTCAATGGCAACAAAAATCATCATTTGGGCAGCAACATTGGAGCAATGGAAACAGTAATCCATACCAACAGAGGCAACAGTTCAAGCCCAGACTACCTCCTCAAAATCAAGATCATACCATGAACAATTACCAGCCCTATCAATCTCAACAAAATCAAGGTTTTGATCAAAATAACGCCTCTATAATAGAAATGTTGAAAAAAATGCAGGTGGATAATGAAGCAAGGGAAAAGAGATATGAAGAAGAAAGGCAACTCATGATGAGAAGGATGGAGTTGCTAGAAAGAAATCAAGAAGCTAGATGGAATCCAGCCAACATGAGAACTCAAGGTACTATAGAAGAAACAATTCCTAAGATGGAAAATTCAGGTCAACTTCCTACTCAACCTCTTATTAATCCTAGAAATATCTCTTCTATTATTGATAATGATAGTTCCAATAGCACATTTTCTGATTCCTTTTATGAATATACACATGACCCCCTAGAAATAAGTGCTAATAGTGGAAAGTGAATGCAATATCTAAACTTAGGAATGGAAAAATCATAGAAAAAGTGGATGATGATAAATTAGCGGGTGATAATTTAGTGGTTGAAGATGATCAAGAAAACGAGGAGGATGAAGAAATTGGAGGACAGAACACAGGTGAGAGAGAGGAAAAGAAGACATTAGATCCTAACCCCAAGGCCTATGCTCCACCAATACCTTTTCCTAGTGCATTGAAATCTTCTAAGCAAAAACCCACTAATGACAATTTGATTGAGTTATTCAAGAATGCTACCATCACTATACCCATAACTGAAGCCATCCAGCATATTCCTGCATATGCAAAATATGTTAAGGAACTATGCACTCCTACTAGGAAAAAGACAAGGATACAATTATCCGAAACCATAAGTGCGGTCATTTCCGCAAATATTCCCATAAAGAAGAAAGATCCAGGAGCTCCAAATATTCCCATCAAATATTCCAAATTTGATTAAATGTGAGATAGGAGGACTAGTATTTAGTAAATCATTATTAGATACTGGTGCTAGTGTCAATATAATGCCAAAAGCCTTATATGATAAATTTAAATTTGGAGATTTAGAGCCGATTGCGATTGAGTTACAATTGGCGGATGGATCAATTAGAGAACCATATGGGGTAGTGGAAGATGTGATTGTACAGGTTGCTGGATATAAATTCCCAGTGGATTTTATTGTTGTAGATATTCAAATAGTAGGAAAACTTTGTCATTCTCCTATAATTTTGGGAAGACCTTTTTTAGCCACCGCAAGAGTTAATGCCGATTTTGATACAGGAGTGGTCACCATGAAAGTAGGAAATGAAACTATTGAGATTTCAATTCCAAAACTAATGAAAGGTCCCGGATACTAGGAATGACATTTGTTTTGTTGAGTTAGTGGAGGATGAGAAAATAGAGGATAATTTACCTTTCCATGATTTGTGTTCACCTTATGATGATTTTGAGAATGGCGGGTATTATTTTGATGATTTGAATCAAGGTATAGAAGAAGTATTTCTTGTTGATAGTAATTTGCAGTTTTTGCATTCTAATAATTCAAGCATCTCACCATTAGGGTTGCATTCAGAAATTGAATTGAAACCATTACCTTCATGCCTAAAATATTATTTTTTAGAGCAAGGTAATAGTAAACCTGTAATAATATCATCATCCCTTTCAGCTGATGAACAAAAGAAATTATTCACTTCTTTATCAAGCCATGATCATGCTCTTGGATGGAGGTTAAGTGATATTAAGGGTATCAACCCAAATACTTGTAGACATAGAATTTTCTTGGAAGAAAATTCTAAGTCTATAAGGCAACATAAAGGAAACTTAACCCAATTATGGCTGAAATTGTTAAGACAGAAATCATGAAATGGCTAGATGCTGGATTCATTTATGCTATATCAGACAGCCCATGGGTTAGCCCAATTCATGTGGTGCCAAAGAAAATGGGGTTAACCGTTGTAAAAATGACAAAGGTGAAGAAGTGCAAACAAGAGTTGCCTCTAGTTGGAGAATATGTATAGATTATAGGAAATTGAATGCTGTCACAAAGAAAGATCATTACCCATTGCCATTTATTGATCAAATTTTAGAAAGATTAGCTGGACATGAATATTATTGTTTTCTTGATGGATATTCGGGTTATAATCAAATCGAAATTGATGAACTTGATCAAGAAAAAACAACTTTTACATGCCCAGTAGGAACTTTTGCATTTAGAAGAATGCCTTTTGGGTTATGCAATGCACCAGCAACTTTTCAAAGATGCATGACAGCCATGTTTTCTGACTTAATTGGCAATGGTTTAGAAGTTTTTATGGATGATTTTTCTGTTTTTGGGTCATCTTTTGTGATTGCTTGAGTGATCTTGAAAGAGTTTTGCAGATTTGTGCCAAGAACAACCTGGTGTTAAATTGGGAGAAGTCCCATTTCATGGTAAAGGAAGGGATAGTGCTGGGCCATCACATCAGCAAAAATGGAATCAAAGTGGACAGGGCAAAAGTGGAAAAAATTCAGAACCTAGCCCTGCCCACAACACTCAAAGAACTTAGGGGATTTCTTGGGCATGCTGGCTTCTATAGGAGATTCATTCCAAACTTCGCAAAAATAGCAAAACCTCTAACTCAACTCACTTCTAAAAATGCTGAATTTACATTTGATGATAATGCTAAACATGCGTTTTTGCAGATTAAGGAAGCACTAGCTCAAGCACCTATACTCCAAGCACCAAATTGGAACTTCCTTTTGAAATAATGTGTGATGCATCCGACTTTGCCGTGGGAGCTGTGCTGGGACAGAGAATTGAAAAGAAGCCAGTAGTGATATACTATGCAAGCAAAACACTAAATGAGGCTCAGGTAAATTACACTACAACTGAAAAAGAACTGCTTGCTATAGTATTTGCCCTTGAAAAATTCCGATCTTATATCTTAGGTAGTAAAATAATAGTTTTCTGACCATTCTGCTTTAAAATTTTTGCTTAATAAAAAGAAACAAAACCTAGGTTAATTAGATGGATTCTCCTTTTACAAGAATTTGACATAGAGATTAAAGATAAACCTGGACGTGAGAACTTAGTAGCCGATCATTTATCGAGATTACGCTCTAGTGATGAAATTCCAATCAATGATTCTTTTCCTGATGAGCATATTTTGTCAGTAGAGTTTAAAAAGCTTCCTTGGTATGCTCATATAGTGAATTATTTAGTGACTGGTTTACTACCTGAAGATTGGGATTTTTATGATAGAAAACAATTTTTTAAGGATATACAATACTACTACTATGATGAGCCTGAATTATTCAAACTTGGTGTGGATGATGTGTTTAGAAGGTGTGTGCCAGAAGAAGAACAAATTCATATTTTAGAAGCATGTCATTCATCCTTATGTGGGGGACATTATGCTCATAAGATAACCGCACTTAAGGTTTTAAATAGCGGATTTTTCTGGCCTAATCTTTTCAAAGATGCATTTAAATTTTGTTCAAGTTGTTTGAAGTGCCAAGCTGCAGTGAATATCAAGAGTAAAGACAGAATGCCACTTCAGCCCATCATTGAGGTTGAACTGTTTGATCTTTGGGGAATCGACTTTATGGGGCCATTCCCAAACTCAATGGGTATGAGTACATCTTAGTGGGAGTTGACTACTTCTCAAGATGGGTGGAAGCCATTCCTACAAGGTCAAATGATCATAAGGTGGTATTAACTTTTATTCAACGTCATATATTATGCAGATTTGGATTTCCTAAAGCAATTATTAGTGATGGTGGTAGTCATTTCAACAATGTCCATTTAAGAAATCTCTTTAAAAAATATGGGGTTCATCATAGAGTGACTACCCCATATCACCCTCAAGCAAATGGACAAGTTGAAAATACAAATAGGGAGATCAAAAATATCCTTAAAAAAATTGTTAACCCTAGTGGTAAAGACTGGTCTATCAAATTAGATGATGCTTTATGGGCCTATAGGACTGCTTATAAGACACCTCTAGGGATGTCACCTTATAGGTTAGTTTATGGGAAAATGTGTCATCTTCCTGTGGAGATAGAGCATAGAGCCTTTTGGGCTATTAAGAAGCTTAATCTTGCTCAAGATATTGCAGGGAAGAATCGTCTTTTGCAGATTCATGAACTCCAAGAGTTACGGAATGAAGCGTATATGAATTCGAAGATCTACAAAGAGAAGATGAAAAATTTTCATGATAAGATGATTAGCAATAAGCAACTCTTTGTTGGACAGAAGGTATGGCTTTATAATTCTAGGTTAAAACTCTTTCCAGGGAAACTTAAATCAAGGTGGGATGGACCTTATGTTATCGACACTCTGTTTGATAATGGTGCTGTTTTGATTTTGGATCCAAAAACAGGTGAAACATCTAAGGTGAATGGACAGAGATTAAAACCATATGTGGAGCTTGAAGTGCCTGAACCACCATCTGTTAGTCTTTTGGAGAATTCCATCACACTTTAAAAAGCAAAATAAATAAATAATAAAAAATATATATATATATATAGAAAAATAATTCCATTGCATGTTTTTGGATTAATTTTTTCAGCTTGATCATTTTATACTTAAAATCTCCCCAGTCATCTGATTTGGACAGGAAGATCAATCTCAGCAGAAAAAACATCTAGTGCGCCTTGGATTTGTCAGAAATGTCCCTTAATTCGGTTTGAAATTTCTAACCCCTACCTTATGAAATTTAAATTCTTATTCATGCATGAGGACATTGCATCATCCAAGTAGGGGAGAGAGGGGTTAGAAAACCTTATTAAATGGGTAAGATCACTATTCCTAATTACTTTGGGAATATATTCGTTTTTCTCAATTATTTTTTATCTCAATTGCAAGAATGAAGCAAAATTTTTTGAAGGGATTACTCCTTGTGTTGGCATGTTGCTTGCTTTATTTGTTTTCCTTGCTTTTAAGTGATAAGCAATTGAGAAATATCTTCCACTTACTGTTTGCAACTCCTACCACTCGATTTTTTCTCTGCATTTATGACCATGAATGACTAGTAGAGAGGAATAATTCATATTTTTACCTAGTGGTGAGGTAGATGCTTCTTCGATTGTAATCAACCATAACCCAACTTTGATAGAACTTTTATTCTTGACATAAGAATATGTGTAGAGAAGTTAGGCTTTTCAAGCGGATCATGAGCATGCTAAGGAGGAATAAATTATGATTTTAGGCAATGTGAGTCATTTCTAAGTTGTTGAGATAACTTTTGAAATGGGTGAGAAATCCTTGAGATTCCTGAAGGTTTGGTAAACCACTAAGACTTCAAGGTTCATAAAAATTCTATTTCAAAACACTCTAGCTTGACCAAGTCATTCCTTCCCCTAGACAAAAGGGCGTAATAAACCCCAAAAGGTGAAAATCTTCAAGGAACTACGCTGTCAAAGCTACAATTGCAACAAAAAAAGAGTGGGTTAGTTGCAATGGCACATGTACATTAAAATAAGTGGCTCGGCCGCAAATAAGTGCCCCCGCAACTAGCTAAGTGAGAATTTTGAAAGAATTTTTTCCAAAAAACTGCAATTTTGTAGAAATGAGACAAGCACCTTGCCCAAAATCTTTTATAGCCTAAGGAAATAAAAGTCCAAAATCTAGGAGGGAATTAATTTTCAAAATCTTCCTTTCTTCTAATTATGGCCTTGAATCATCTTAGTGAATCTAGACATAAGGAGTCTCGGATATTTCCCTGATTTGATTAGTTATCTTTTGATGATAAAGATTTGATCCTTGCATTCCTGCGAAGGTTAATGCCTAATTTTCATGGTTACTTTCTTCTCAATATGTGATTGATACTCGAAACACTTCATGCACATTTATTCCTATTTTCATGGATAAACAAGGAATGTCAAAGAGAGTTAAATGTCATTGCTAAGGGACTAGCAATGTTTAAGTAGGGGGGTATGATAACATGCAATTTTATCATGCAAAATCAGGGATTTTATAAGAAATTTTTATCTAAAAGATCCATATTGCATGTTATCATATTAAAAAGATAAGCAATTTCTAAAAAAATTGATTTTATATAATTTCATGAACTTTTAATTAATTATGCACAATTTTCTGGATTTTATTTTTAGGAAAAATGATTTTTTAAGTAGAAATATATTTTCTAATGAATTTATTTCAATTGGAAATGTTTTCTAATAATTTTCTGATTTTTCCTGATTTTTTCAGATTTTTGGAGTGATTTAGAGCCAAAAATAAATTTAATTCATTGAAAAATCACTCTGATTTTTAATTGATCACAGGCGTATTTATCCAATTTTGGACTTTTAAGGGCATTTTCAGGTTTAAAAAGCCGCAAAGGGTTTTTATAAATTTCAGGAATTTCTATTTTTCTTTGAATTTTTTTGGCGCGTGCAGCGCAACGTGCGCGATTACTGTTACAAAGCGGAGTAAATAGGTTTTTTTGAATTAAAAATCATTTTCTCCTCTGTGCGTGGCGCGCGCCACGCACAGGGGTACGTGGCGCAATTGGAGGCATTGGCGCTTTGTACTCATATATTACGTGCAAATGAAACTCACCATGCGCTGTATGCATTCTGTTACACAGAAGTACGTGGCGAATTTTGGCGCTTTAGCGCTTGAGAAAAGAAAAACGTGCAGCCAATCGGAGCGCCACGTGGATTCTCTAACCGTTCGACCAGAGGAGAGAAAATCAAGCCTAAAAACTTCAAAAATCATAACTTTTCATCCTGATTTCCAAATGACCTGAAATTTTCAGGGTTTGTTTGTAATATTGTAACCACCTTTCTGAGCCAAGAACACTATAAATTGGGCTCAGGAAGGTGTGAAATTTGAACTTTGTTTTGAGCTCCAATACAATTGGCCAGGAGGACACAGCTTGATTCAGCAGTTCAAATTCGGATTGGAGCCTCTCCAGAGTCTTGTAAGTCTTCACACCTCTCAGATCTGTGATTTTTAGATGTTCTAACACGCCAAGGCATAGGCGAAAGATATATGCCCTAGAATCATTGATTTTGAGGAGAAGCATAGGATCTCTGTTTAGGAGCCAAAATTCTATCCTAGAAGTTAGATTTCATCATATTTCAACAATTCCTATCATTTAGATCTGTCAATTTTGACAGATCTGACTGTTAGGGCAAAAAATCCCCAAATTTCATGCACTTTCTCTCTCTAGGTTAAACTTCACTTTCTCTCTCTAGGATTCCAAAAATTTAAGTTACAGTTCTTCAATTCTCATCAATTCAAACTTCCACACAAAAATTCATCCAAAAATTCCATCATTTTAATACCTAAATCATAAAAACTCCATAAACTTCCTTAACTTTCTCTCTCTTCTAGTGTTTTAAACTAAAACCTTCTCAATTTCACTAAGTCAATCAGAATTTCTTGAAAAACTGCCTCTCTAGGGTTCGACTCCTTACTCAGCATTATACTAAAATCTTAATTGAGGAAGGAATTACAAATTTTATTGCATAAGCCTAAGAAAACAACGACAAATTAGGGATTAAAACACCGCAAATTTTAGGCTTATCACTCGCTGGACCTACTAGACGTCTACTAAGTGAGGGGCGTCTAACAGCCCTGGAGCGTTTGGTGTCCAAGTCAGATGACAATCCGTCTACCACAAGAATCCCTACGCTCGACAAAGTGGCTAGTCCTATCCGATGATGTTCGAGAATATCACTGTAGCGGACGCGATAGGGGAAGACGAGACTGTCGAAGATAATGATACTAGAGTTTATGGAGGGGAGACGAGACTGACCTTTGTATGGCTTAGTCCAAGGCGTCCAAGTCGTTGAGCGGATGCTTAGTGTCGGGTCGTGCGGACGAGTGTCGTTGACGAGGACAAAACCGGGTGCGGACGGTTTCCTTCGTAACTACCAGCAGAGAGCTGAGTCCATGGCTGGCGTGCAACAAGAGTCGGAGTAGAGGGCGCACAAGGCGCGCGCTTGGCTGGCGCACGGCGTAGTCGTGTGGGCGGGCAAGACAGAGAACCAAGTATCGTGGGAATAGTCGTGTGGGTGGGGCAGAAAAACAAGTAATCGGTTATGGCGTAGAGGGTGGGAATCAAGAAATCAAGAAAGATGAGGGCGAAGGGGAGAACGAAGGGGAATCAAGGAGATATGGTGAGATCAAGAAATCAAGAAATCAAGAATTCAAGAATTCAAGAAATCAAGAAATTAAGAAATCAAGAAATCAAGGGGAAAGAAAGGTGGGCGATCAAGAAAGTCAAGAGGAGGCGGTTGGGAATCAAGAAACGATGGGGAAAGGAGGGTGGGCGATCAAGAAAGGCAAGACGAGGCAGTTGGGAATCAAGAAACAATGGGGGAAATGAGGGTAGGCGATCAAGAAAAGGCAAGACGAGGCGGTTGGGAATCAAGAAACGATGGGGAAAAGGGGGGTGGGCGATCAAGAAAGGCAAGACGAGGCGGTTGGGAATCAAGAAACGATGGGGAAAGGAGGGTGGGCGATCAAGAAAGGCAAGACGAGGCGGTTGGCAATCAAGAAACGGGGCGAGGGGAAGGAATCAAGAAAACGTGGGGAAGGGGAAAGAGGGGAAATTCAAGAAATGTGGGAGGATGTTCAAGAACGGTGGTGGGGTGGATCAAGAACGAAGAGAAGTGGGGGGTATGGATCAGGGATGGTGGAAGGGTGGAAAAAGGTACCAAGAAATGGCTTTCTTGAACTGCAACAACAAAGAACCCTCCAAGAAAAAGTAGTTATTGACGGAGCTGGGGTGTGCTCCCTCGGCGGAGCAGATTTCCCCAGTTGATGGCGTGTCGGCGACGCTTCTTGAATCTCCCAAGACCCCCGGAGTAATCTCGACGAAGGCCTCTTTTGATTCTTGATGGCGGCGGCTTCTTGAAACTCTTTCCTCGCACCGGAGTGATCTCAACGGTGAGCTTTAATATGTCTCCCTCGGAGTGATCTCGACGGGAGAGACGTGGGCTCTACCCACGGAGTGATCTCGACGTGGGGTGTGCTAGCCAAACCCCCTACACTACAAACTACGATAGGGGGGAGATGAATTGTGAATAAACTTTCAACAATGACTCCAAATGTTCCTTGGGCATGCCATCCCCTTATATAGGGAGGATGGGTGCCAAGAGAACGTGGGAGAGGACGAACCGTCGCAAGACGTGGTTCGGCCTCTCCCTACAATTTCAAAAAATACAATTATAAAAGTAAAAGGAAAATGACGAGGACGAGGCCCAACAACATTGGCCCAGTCCACTACTCCGAAAATACAAACAAACATGAAATGAACATAAGTAAAGATAGGAGTTCTTACGCGGGGTACTTGAACCCCGGGTGGCGAGCATCGGCGCGGGCTGCTCGACGTGGCTGCTATCGTCCTGGCGCGCCATCTCCAGGATGGTCCTCCATCATCCTCCCGGGGTGGGAGGAGCTCGACTCCAGCGAGCAAAGCTCCGCGATGTCTTCGAGCGGCGAGAGTAGGTCCGGTCGGAGTCGGCGAAGATCGTCCTCGGAGATCCACATATCATCTGAAGATGGTCGGCCCTGCCAATGGACTAGAAAGGAATGGACAACTCGTTTCCCCTCAGCGTGAATTACCTCCTGCAGTATCGTTTCTATCGCGTCTTGCCGTACAAGGAGGGGAAACTGAGAGGGAGTGGGCTTGCTCTCACTCTCACTACTATTGAGGCTCAATTGGCTGTGAGGCTCGATGATGGGTGGCGAAGGTAGGTATCGGGATAAGTCACTGACGTTAAACGTCGAACTAATCCCCCAATGTGGTGGGATGCTCACGACATAGGCGTTGTCGTTGATCCGTTGGGCAATCGGGAAAGGCCCGGCGCTACGAGCATGGAGCTTCGTAGCGACCCCAGGAGAGAACCTCTTGGGCCTCAATCTGACCAGGACTAGTTCTCCCTCAGAGAACGACATGGACCTACGACCCTTATCCGCGGACGCCTTATACTGCTCATTCATGGATGCGATGCGTGCGTGGATGTCATGATGCATGCTTCTAATTTGTTCAGCAAATTCTAATGCATTTTCTGAGACCCTATGTGTTTCGTGTAATGGCATGAGGTCGATGGGTCGACGTGGTAGTTGACCATAGACTATCTCGAATGGTGCCTTGCCCATGGTGCGGTTGACAGAAAATTTGAAGGCGAACTCCGCTCGTGGTGGTACTTGATCCCATGCGACTACATGGTCGCCAACGATAGATCTCAGTAAATTACCAAGGCTGCGATTCACAACCTCGGTTTGGCCATCCGTCTGCGGATGGTATGCTGACAAAAATTCTAGTTGTGTGCCCATGAGGACCCACAACGTCTTCCAGAAATAACTCGTAAATTTTACGTCTCGATCCGAGACGATGGTCTTGGGCACTCCATGTAGCTTTACGACGTGGTCGAAGAAAAGGCGCGCGATCCATGAAGCATTGGATGTCTTGGAGCACAGTATGAAATGTGCCATCTTCGAGAATTGGTCCACCACGACATGATAGAGTCGTGGCGGCGCACTGTTTTGGGTAACCCCAGAATAAAATCAAGGCTGACATCCTCCCAAGGCCTTTCGGGGACTGGGAGAGGAATGTATAAACCTGTGTTTTGTTTAGTGAATTTCGCACGGGAACATGTGAGACATCGGGAAATGAACTTCCCGACGTCTCTCTTCAGGGAAGGCCAGTGAAATTTTTCCTCAAGGGCGTGTATCGTCTTAGTGATCCCAAGGTGACCACTTAATCCTCCGGCGTGGGTCTCATGGATGAGGAAATCTCGGATGGAGCTACGCGGGATGCACAGTCTCTGTCCCTAGAAGAGATAGCCGTCGTCGATGAAGTAGTCTCTCGACCGGGTCGCGGGTGAGCTCGTGAGGGACGAGTAGATTGCCGAGAAATCGGGGCATTCCGTGTAGTCCTCTTTCATCTTCTCAAATCCAAGGACTTGGGTCGTCATGATACTCATTATCGTTGGGCGTCTACTTAACGCGTCAACGACGACATTATCCTTCCCCTTCTTGTGGCGGATAACGAAGGTAAAGTCTTGAAGGTAAGCGATCCACCTAGCGTGGCGATCGCTGACCTTCTTCTGGTCATGCAAGTCTCGTAGAGCTCCGTGATCCGAGAAGAGTACGAATTCCTTAGGAAGTAGGTAATGTTGCCAATGGCGGAGAGACTGGATGAGAGCATAGAACTCTCGGTCATAGTTATCATACCGCTTCTGAGCATCATTCAGCTTTTTGCTGAAGTACTCGATGGGATGGCCTCGTTGGCTAAGTATGCCGTCGATGCCAACTCCGGACGCGTCGCAGGCGACCTCGAATACGTCATTAAAGTCTGGCAGCTTGAGGACGGGTGCCTCGGTCATGAGCTTCTTGAGAAGCTCGAAGGCCTGGTCGACGGAAGTGGTCCACTCAAATTTTTCTCCCTTAAGGATGTCCGTGATAGGGGCGGTGATGCCACTAAACCCTGGAATGAACCTCCGGTAGAAGGTAGCTAATCCAATGAAGCTTCGGACGTCGTGGATGCTCTTAAGTTTTGGCCAAGAGACGATGGCCTCAACCTTGGCCGGATCGACGGCCACTCCCCTAGCTGATAGTATAAAACTGAGGAAAGAGACCTCGGTGGTGAAGAAGGAGCACTTCTTCGGATGCGTGTACAATTTCTCCTGTCGCAGCGAGGCGCATACTTGCCGGAGGTGCTGTGCATGATATTCCCTATTCTTACTATATACTAGGATGTCGTCGAAATAAACGACGACGAACCTGCCGATGTATGGCCTAAGTACCTCATTCATCAACCGTTGGAAGGTACTAGGGGCATTCGATAGTCCAAAGGGCATGACATTCCATTCGAAAAGGCCATCCTTGATCTTGAATGCCGTTTTCCACTCGTCTCCAGGTCTTATCCTGACCTGATGGTAGCCGCTCCGTAAGTCTATCTTTGAGAAGATAGACGCGCCTACCATCTCATCGAATAAGTCATGGACACGAGGGATGGGAAAACGGTATTTCACCGTTATCTTGTTGATGGCTCGTGAGTCGCAGCACATTCTCCACGTGCCATCCTTCTTCGGAGCGAGCAAGGCGGGGACCGCGCAGGGGCTAAGGCTTTCCCGGATCAAGCCTTTAGCTAGGAGCTCCTTGACCTGTGAGTACAATTCCTCATACTTAACCGGGTCCATCCGGTAGTGAGGGAGGTTAGGCAGAGTCGGTCCCAGGACCAAATTTATAGCTTGCTGGATATGCCGTAGGGGCGGGAGCTCGCTAGGTAGCTCGGCGGGAAAGATGTCGCCATACTCCTTGAGGAGCTGGGCGACCTCCGGAGGTGGAGGGTCGTGGGCCGGCTCAGCAACTCCATCTGCGAGGGTGACGGCGTAGCAAATCGGCGTCATGTCCACATCAAGCTTTAGTTCGCGCCGGAAGATACAGCCATTAGTGATAATGGCGGTAGGTGTGGCGCGAGGAGGTGCCGTCGCCGAGCGAGCAGGTAGTGAAGGTATCCGCACTGAGGGATACCATATGAGTCTACGCCCTCCGTAGACAAATGAGCAAGTGTTTGCTCGTCCGGATAGCTGCACATCGTGGTCGTAGAGCCACGGTCATCCTAAGATAATGCTACCAATTTTCATTGGTAGAACGTCACATAGGACCTTCTCATCGTACGTGCTCATCTTCAAAGGCACGTAGGATTGCATCTTCACTGGAATGGTCGATGCATCTATCCATGATACGTTATATGGTGTAGGGTGGGGAATCAACGTGAGCCCAAGGCGCGTAGTGGTGTCTTTGGATATTCCATTAATACAACTTCCACTGTCGACCATGAGCTTGTAAGTACGTCCACCAATTTTCACGTGCGTATAGAAGAACGACGTACGCTGAGTGACGTCGACTGGTCGAGTGGCTAAGGTACTGCCATGCTGTGCGGGACTCACCCGAGGGTCCTCATTGGTATTCCTAACCCCGGGGGCATCCATGGTGGCGACGGGATAGGTCACCGGCGGAGGAATCGGTGTGATCTGGATGTACCCGAGTGGGTCATCTACATCATCACCGTCCGGACACTCGCCGGGGTACTCATCGACCTCGAGGTCATCTTCGGGTTGATCCTCAGCTGGTTGCCCATGGATATCCATAACCATGAGTGATGGGCAATCGCTACGTCGATGCCCGAACCCTTTGCACTTGAAGCATTACATGGGTTCACGTGGTGCGTTCGGGGCTCTAGCCGTGGATATCGCCGATGAGGTAGTGGGCGTCGGTGCTGGCGCCGGCGTCGATGTCGCTGGTATTGTTGGTGTGGCCGTGGGCCGGGGCATGGCCGAACTATTTTGGCTCCAAACGCTGCGTGTCGTAGAGGAGGGGACCGTCGATGGTGTGGAACGAGGGGCCGAGGAAGTGTTAGTCACGATATCATCGTGACTAAACTCGTTGCTCTCAACGAGACTATAAGCAAGGTCAACCGTCGAAGGGTTTTGCTCCAATACACGAGCCCCCAAGTCTGGACGAAGGCCGTGTACAAAGAACGCGATCTGAATTTGTGGACTATCCACAAATTTACATTGCATGCGAAACTCTTCGAACTCCTCGATGTAGTCCGATACCTTGCGCTTCCCCTGCTTGAGATCCATCCACTTTAGCATGAGACGAGTCATGTAAAGCTTAGGGATATACTTATCCTTAAGCTTCCGTGACATCTCATCCCAAGTTAAAGGAGGATCTCCTTGCTGTCGTGCAGCCTCCTTCTCGTTCTTCCAAAAGATCTTCGCTTGCCCTCCAAGCCGTGCCTCGGCATAAGCGACACATAAGTCGTCATCCATGCGGTACCACTGGAAATAGCTCTCTAGGTCCGACTCCCAATTCGTGTAATCCTTAGGGTTCCTAGACCCTTCAAATATTGGCACTTCCATACGGACGCTCTTTTGAATCATCGCACGATGCGCCTCTCGTCGTCGCTCATGCTCATCATCGGGACGACGGGCAGGAGGTCGTCGAGGTGCACCTCGGGGATGATCGTAATTTGGACGGTCCTCATAGTGGTCGTCGTGATGAGGTACCGGATGGTAGTAGGGTCGTTCATCCGGGTAATCGTCACGGTAAGGCCATCTCGGTGGTGACCTATGCCGTAGTGGATAAGCATCCTCCCGGTGGGGAGGATGATCGGGGTACCTCGGGTACCGATGGTCGTCGTCGGTGTGATGACCCCAACGTGGCGTGCGATCATAATCCTGCGCATGTCTTGATGGTGCTCGGGGCGGTGCTGGGGCCTCCTCGTATGGGTCCGGAGCGGGGACAGTCGCAGCTCTGTAGCGGGGTGGGTATGCAGAGCTGTCACCATAAATGGTGACATCCGGTCGTCGTGCTACGGGTGGCAGCTGTGGGCTACCCGGGCGGGATGAATAATGCGGGGCGTCACGCACCGGAATGCGGTTGGGGTTGAGCACCCCATCATCCGGGTAGTCGTGATGCCGAGAACCCCTAGTCTCGGGTGGGTAGTAATTCCTATCCGGATGATAGGAACGGTTATCGTAGTAGCGGGGTGCTGGCCTATCATCCCGTGGTGGTGATCTCCATCTGCCTTCGCGGTCGAACTCCCGTGGCGGGGATCCTCGTTGGTCGTCGCGGTGATACTCCCGGGGAGGGGATTGTCGGCGGTCATCATGATCATGTTCCCATTCGTCCACTCGTCGATATCACGGTGGTGAGACCTCGGGGTCTCGCGGTCGGTATTCCGGGTTGGCATGCTTCTGCACGGGAGCCTTTACCGGTCGTCGGGGAACATCTCGAGCCAAGGGCTCGCCATAGGCCTCATCTACCGGTGCCCTACCGAGTGGGGACGGCGGTAGAGGATCTCCGGTCTTCAGAAGCTCGAGGTGCCGCGGGCGCCGTTTCAACTGGATGTCTCGGGACCCGAGTGGCGGGTTCCCTAGGTGGCGGAGGAGGTAATGGTACCTCTTCGGGATCCACCGGCTCGATCGGAAGACGTTCACCTATCGGTTCCTCTAGCAGAGGATCCCCTATGACGAGATCGTGATCACGATCTTCGTCTCGTTCAACATAGTCGGTCTCCCGACATTAGGCTCGCGTACGAACCATTCAATGGTCAACCATCCACAACCTAGAAATATTCTAAGGGTATGCACGTGATGGATGAGATGCGATGAGATGACGTGCACTATGCAGATGAATTTCGAAATATGACATGCACAATATCGATAAAATCTCTAGCAATATCCTACCGACCGTGTTAAGCGAAAGGTAACACAACCTGGCTCTGATACCAATATGATGTAATACGATGTCGGCCGGGATCGATCGGCTCGTATTACGTCACAGGAATTATGATGCGAATGATGTGAGATGTAATTCAAGTAATGAGAAAACGGTGAATGAGCAGTTAGGGAATCGACGGATAACGGCGTCGGCCGTGCCGATCAACGAGAGAAGAATGATCCTAAGATCAAACTCCCAATGACCCACGAAATCAACTAGACGCTTAAGCGGTGAGGGGCATATGACAGCCCTAGAGTGTTCGGCGTCCTAGTCAAATGGATATCCTTTCAACCACAAGAATTCCCTACTCTCGACAATGGTGGCTATCCTATCAGTGCAGCGGAAAGTTGGGCAAAGGACGCGATAGCGAGTGACGAGACTGGAGAAGATAATAATGCTGGAAATATGGAGGGAAGACGAGACTGACCTTTGGGTCGCTTAGTCCACGGCGTAGAGAATCGTCCCGACTGAAAACAAGGTGCAGACAAATCATTGGAGACGACCATCTGGATGCGGCTGACTCCCAACGGCGTGGTCAGCGGACGCGGGACGACTCTGGCGGGTAGGGTCGACGGTGCACAGTGGGTGGGCGTGCGACCGGCAAGGGCGTGAGGCACGCGCACGGGCAGGCCGTCGAGCGCGGGAAGCGCGCGGGCTGGGAGACTCGCAGCGTGCGGCGAGCGTGGGCAGGGCGGGCGCCCCGGTTTCGGCTACAGCGCGGGGGCGAGCGCGCAGAGGTGGCCGCCGCGTGCGGGCGTTGGGCAGGCGTGTGAATGCCCACGCGAATGTGGGGTCCTGGCGGGGAGAGGCGTGGCAACGAGGGGGGGGGGGAAGGCGGCAGTGATTGGACTAGGAGGGGGGGTGGCAAAATGGCGATGTTGGCCGGGTAGGGCGACCAAGAAGGGGTTGGGAAGGGAGGAGGGATGGGAATCCAAGAAATGGAAGGGAAGAACGGTGGTAGATCAAGAAAGAGAGGGCGGAGGGTTGAGGATTCAAGATTTCAAGAATTCAAGAACGTGGGGGAAGGGGGGGGAGAAATGGTCAAGAACGCGAGGAGATGGATCAAGAATGTGGAAGAAGGGATCAAGAACGTGGAAGAAGGGTTCAAGAACATGGAAGAAGGGATCAAGAACGTGGAAGAAGGGTTCAAGAACGCGGGGAAATGGATCAAGGACGTGGTAGAAGGGATCAAGAACGCGGGAAAATGGATCAAGAATGTGGTAGAAGGGATCAAGAATGTGGGGAAATGGATCAAGAACGTGGTAGGAGGGATCAAGAACGTGATGGGAAGAGGAATGGATGGTGGAGGTGGGAAAAGGTACCAAGAAATGGCTTTCTTGAACTGTAACAACCAAGAACCCTCCAAGAAAGAGGAGTTCTTGGTGGATCTGGGGTGTGCTCCCTCGGCGAAGCAGATTTCCCTGGTTGATGGCGTGTCGGCGACGCTTCTTGAATCTCCCAAGACCCCCGGAGTAATCTCGACGAAGGCCTCTTTCGATTCTTGATGGCGGCGGCTTCTTGGAACTCTTTCTTCGCACCGGAGTGTTCTCAACGGTGCGCTTTAACCCGTCTCCCTCAGAGTGATCTCAACGGGAGAGACGTGGGCTCTACCCACGGAGTGATCTTGACATGGGGTAGGCTAGCCAAACCCCCTACACTACTCTCTACGATAGGGGGGAGACGAATTGTGAATAAACTTTTCAACAATGACTCCAAATGTTCCTTGGGCATGCCATCCCCTTATATAGGGAGGATGGGTGCCAAGAGAACGTGGGAGAGGACGAACCGTCGCAAGACGTGGTTCGGCCTCTCCCTACAAATTCAAAAATACAATTATAAAAGTAAAAGGGAAATGACGAGGATGAGGCCCAACAACATTGGCCCAATCCACTACTCCGAAAATACAAACAAACATGAAATGAACATAAGTAAAGATAGGAGTTCTTACGCGAGGTACTTGAACCCCGGGTGGCAAGCATCGGCGCGGGCTGCTCGACGTGGCTGCTGTCGTCCTGGCGCGCCGTCTCCAGGATGGTCCTCCATCATACTAGCATTGGGCTGGTCGACGGCTATGTTGGCCAGCGGGAGGTCCGGGGCTCGTGGCACGGGTGACGGAGATGCACGAGGAACCGTAATCTGAATGTACCTGATCTGTCCGTTGGGCTTCTCATACTCGATGGCGAACTCCTCATCTCCGTGGTAGGGATCATCTAGTAGCGCATCCACATCCTCCGTATAGCCGGGGTCGACGTCGCCAACGTCGATCAATAGTGCCAAAGATGGCCTGATGGAGGACCATCTCGGAGACGACACGACGGGACGTCATCAGCCACGCCGACGCTCGCCACCCGGGGTTTAAGTACCACACGTAAGTATTTGCATTTTCACTTCCGTTTGTTTTTCCTCTTTGTTGTCTTTCTGGATTTTATGGATTGGGCCAATGTTGGGCCCCATCCTTCGTCTTTCGTTTTCTCTTTTTTGTTTGTATTTCTAATTTGTACAGAGAGGCCGAACCACGTCTCGCGATGGTTCATCCTCTCCCCACATTCACTTGGCACCCATCCTCACTTCATAAGGGGATGGCATGCCCAAGGAACATTTGGAGTCATTTGTTGAAAGTTTCAAGCTTGTGTCTCCCCTACCATAGGTCGTAGCGTAGGAGGCCTGGCTAACCTCACCCACATCGAGATCACTCCGTTGCGTAGAGCCCACGTTCCCTCATCAAGATCACTTCGAGAGAACGTGTTCAAGCGCGCCGTCGAGATCACTCCAGCACGATTAAAGATTTTCAAGAAGTCGCCGCCGTCAAGAACTGAAGAGTCCTCCGTCGAGATCACTCCGAAGGTGTCTGGAGGTTCTAGACGACGTCGACGTACCACCGCTCTGGGAATTCCTCGCCCACCAAAGGTACCCTCCCAGGCCAACCAAGAATCCATCCATCTTGGAAGATTCTTGGTGAACTCCTGCCAAGACCCCTCTTCTTGATCACCCCACCATCACCACTTTCGCCCTCCTTTCCCTGCCACCTTCTACTCCCCTTCTCTCCTTCCCCATCTTCTCTTGATCCTCAACCACGCCCGCCTCTCTTCTTTCCCACACCCTCTTGCCCTGCCGCCCTCCGTCCCCTCCGTCTTCCCCGTTTCTTGACTCTCCACCTTTGCCTTCACCCTCCTTTCCCTCGCCATTTCTTGCCTCACCACCCCTTCACGTCCACCCCTCGCCGTTTCCTCCCACCCTCGTGCGGCCAAACCCACATCTCTGCACGCGCGAGGTTGCACCTTTGTGAGCCGCCCCCGTGGAGCAGCAGCCCGTGCCCGCCCTTAGCGCCTCACCACAGCGTGCCCTTCCTTGGCGTCCCCACGACGCTCCGCTGAGACCCGCTGCCCCCGCGCGCCCTCCCGCCGGGCGGCCCGCGTGCACTGTACCTCGGCCTGCGTGCGCGCGCTGCGAGCCATCGGCTTACGCGCGCCGCGAGCCATCGGCTTACGCGCGCCGCGAGCCATCGGCTTACGCGCGCCGCGAGCCATCGGCTTGCGCGCCCCGCACCCTCCGACCGCTCGGCCCAGCGCGCTGGTGCATGCGTACCAGCGAGCGCCGCGCGCCTTCTCGTCGTCTGCTGCGTTATTGAACAATCATCATGCTCCTGAACTAATCTGGTGTCGCTGACTACGGGATCTACTTCCTTCCGAGCTGTCGCCTCTGACGACCAGTTCACTCCTTGATGTCAGCTCGGGGGCGATCTTGACGCCGTGGACTAGCACTCTTCAGGTACAATCTCGTATCCCCTCCATCTTCACCAGTATTATTACTACCTGCAGTCCCGTCTTCCGCTATCACGTCCGCTGCCACCTACCCATTTCGCATCCCGGATAGGATAACCACCATCGTTGAGTGTAGGATTCATTACGGTTGAAAGGGTAATCGATTGATCTAGACGCCGAACACCTCTGGGCCATAAAACGCCTCTCATTGACTGGTCGTCTAGTTGGTCTCGCGGGTCACCGGGAGTTTGATCCTAGGATCACTCTCCGCTCACTGCCCGGCGTGGTTCACATCCTAATCTGTTGATATCTTCAATTGCTCATTCGTCATTACTACTCATCAGCTTGCATCTCACGCATTCATTATTTTCCTATGACGTAATACGAGCCGATCGATCCCGGCCAATCGTATTACATCACGGCCATTGGTTTGCCCGATGCCCTCTACTTGGCACTTGAAGCACGTCACGTGTGCTTGGCTGACGGTAATGCTACGGGTCCGTGTGTCATTCGTGATGACCCGAGCCGGTGGGGTAGAACCCACGGAAGTGGCGGGGGTGGTTCCTTGCATCCCGGTGGTCTCGGTAGCTTGTATGGTCGCAGGCGGGATAGTCCGAGCAGGAATAGGTCGAACCGGAGTGGTCCGAGGCATGGTGGTCGCACTAGGTGGTGTCGCCTCGTCACTCAGAGGATCCATGTGCTCGACCTGGTGATACGCCTCGTCTACCTCAACCGGGTTGCACTTGAGAACCTTGTTGCGCAGGGCTGGTCAGAGCCCGTGAGCGAACAATCCGATAATGACTCGCGGGTCCTCCACCAATTGGCAATGCATACAGCATTCCTCGAACGCCTTGATGTATTCCATCACAGAGAATCGACCTTGCCTAAGGTCGAGCACGTGAGGAACAAGGACATCTGATACTGTCGAGGAACGTACTTGCTCTGTAGCTTCTGTGCCATATGGACCCAGGACATGATGGGTCGTCCTCGTTGCTAGGCGACAACGCGCTCATTCTCCCAGAATATCTTGGCTTGTCCGCCAAGTCTCGTCTTGGCATATTCAACGCAGAGGTCATTGTCCATGGGGTACCACCGAAAGTAGGAGTTCATGCTCGACTCCCAGCCGATGAACTCCTTGGGTTTGCATGAAACCTCGAAGACAATGACGTCGGCACGTACGCTCCTCTAGATGCGGGCGCGGTGCTCCTCCCGTCGTCGTTCCTCGTCATCTAAGTGCCGATCGGGCACTGGGTAGTCCTCGTGACACAGGTCCACACGTCGTCGAGGTGGGTCAGCTCACAGTCACAGTCATCCCGATGGTGGGGACTACCGTCGCGAGGGGCGCGGCCCTCAGGTGTCGCGCGTGGCGGGGGACGTGGGACATCATCGTCCCTCTCATGTCGGTGGTGTGGTGGCCGGTATAGGTTGTCACGGCGGGCAGGTATGTCCGCTACCTGCTGGTGATCGCGGGGCTGGACGGGTTCGTCTTGGCACGCCGGGTGGTCGACGTCCAGGTCGCGATCGCATTGTCAGACATAGTGGTCCGGTCAGGCCGGTTGGTCGGCCTCGTAGTCACGGGCATAGTCATCCCACTGGTGTCATCTATCCCCAACACTGACATCCTGTGGGCCTCGTACGGGGTCTAGGTCAGGACGTCCAAGGTATGTGACATCATCGTATCGACAGTCGTAGTCCTCGTACACGTCTTCGTCTTTCTCGTAGGGGCTCCTCCGTCGTGGCGCGCGTCGGTCGACCCAAGGCGGATCGTGTCGTCATCCTCAAGCAGGGAACGCTGGTCTGGCTTTGTGTACGGGGGATCACGGGCGCGCGAGCATCCGCTCCATGCGCTCCATCTTGGCTACCATGGCACGAAAGTACGCCCCTTGGTCGTCATACAGGTCTTCCCAGGGTCAAAGCTGGCGGTGTACTCCTCCTCATCCGCGTCCTGTGCCTCGTTCGCGAGTAGCGGTGCTCAGGGGTATGACCTCGTCAATGGGAGTCTTCCCATGCGGTTGACGGCCTAGGGCCGTCTCTTCGTCATAATCACTGGGAGGGGACTCGCCGCGCGAAGGCGATGAGCCGTGTGGTGAGATCCGTAGATCATGAGACGTGCTAGTGGGATCTCGTGGTCCGGATGACTTAGGGGCACCCGTAACGACGGGTGCGGTCCGCGCAGCTTCGATAGGCGGTGGTATCGGGCCAGCTACTAGTGTCGCGGTCCCTCATAACTACTTAACCACTTTCTTTTGGAAGCGGGTGCGAACTTTACGAGCGGGAACGGAGTGCGGTCGTATTCTTTCGACTCGAATGCTGCTGAAGCAACTCTTTATGGATCAGAGATAGGTCCACTTTTGTCGGCTGAGACACGGTGCTTCAAGAGGGCAGTACCGTTGCCTATCTCGTGAGGCAACAGTTCTGAACGTCACGGGGAGGTAGAACCTCTGCGTTGAGCTCTCCGGCTCGATCGCGTCTCTATGGCCATCCCTAGGGAATCCTAGATGCCTTTTGAAAATGATGAAATGCAATGCGATGCGGATGCAGCTAGTGATGCAAATGTGGCGTCGGAGGCGCGCTATGAGCTACCACAGCCTGCTCTGATACCAATTTGATGCAGGACAACGTCGCGGACGAAGCCCTGTCGTCAGTGAGGACTAGGGCTCGGTGTCGAGGGCTCGATGCCGACGTCTACGCACAGGTAATTGTCAGGCACGGGTGTCCTACGTGGATGACCTACGATGAAGTGCTCCGGATAGGGGAGTGTCGTACGTGTAGTTGCCGACAAGCGGAGGCGATGCCAACGTCCGGGGTATTGACGGAGTCGCCTGGAGATAGGAGGGGATAGACCTTCTGACCCTCGTCTGGATGGATGAGGATGTTGCGGCGCCGAGCGGGATATCTACCGCCGGAAGGTGCTCTTGCCGGACGAGCAGACGAGACTCGTACCAAACCAGGTAAGTCACTCAAATTCACATAACTTTCACTCGACCTGTCACGCTCACCTATGTCTAACCCGAGTGCGGTGGAGACAACTGAAAGTGCACTATAAGAAATAAAAGACGGGGCAGGAAAGGGCGGCATACCTGGTAGTCGACTGGGGGTTATTCCACTCGATTCCGATAATCCCAAAGGTAACTTTTCAGCGTCGGATGAAGGCTGCAGCGAGGTGCATCCAAGAGGGACAGGCGACGCAATGGGCGCAGCGTGTTCGACATGGCGCGGATGAGGACTATGGCGATCCCTAGGCGGGCGCTCGGCAAGCGCGACACGGGCGGCAAACGCGGCGCGTACAGAAAGTGCAGCGCGCACGGGGTGGCAGCGCGGCGGGCCATGCGGCGTGGCGGGTGTCCGCAGCACCCGGGCTGCACGACGAGGAGAATCAACGGCCTGCCGGTGGGGCTCAAAGGCGCGACGTGGTGGGCACAGCATAGTGTGGCAAACAGGCGCACGAGCAGTAGGCACTTCGGCGGAACCGGGTGCAAGTGGAGGCGGGGTGGCCTCGGTGGATGGATCAGCGCGGGCTTGGAGCACAGGTGGCGACGGGTTAGGAACTCGCGGACGCTTGCACAATGGCACAGAACTCTGCGCAGACGAGCTTGGTGGCGACCGAGCAAGGCTCGACTGGCTCGATCTGAAATCGGTGGATCGGGGTGCGTCTACCAGCTCGAGAGGCAGGTGACACCCTGCAGCTCATGCAGGCAAAGTCGTGGGCATTCAAGGGGACGAGGTGTCGGTCGGAGCGCAGGTAGTGGCAGACCACAAAGGCGTCGTCAACGCGCAGTGGCCAAGATGCGGCGGGGTCGATTGCACCGGCACCGGAGTGACGAGCGGTGAACCGACGAGAGTCGATTGGGAGGGGGGAACCCAGGCTCGTGCCACTGGCTCAGATGGTCCAGCCGCGAGGGCCAGGCGCAAGCCGGGTGCTCGCCGCGAATAGGGGCTCGTCGAGGCGGCACCACACGGGCGCGAAGGCGATGAGTGCCGAGACCGGGGGGGGGGGCACAGCGAGTGCACTGACCACGGGACGGTCGAGGTGATGACGTATCCGCAGGGCTCCTGAGTGTGAGGGGGGGGTCGTCTCAGATGTGGAAGTAGCAAGGGGGTCGCGGTGCCTCCGCTGG
This sequence comes from Wolffia australiana, assembly GCF_029677425.1. NCBI lineage: Eukaryota > Viridiplantae > Streptophyta > Magnoliopsida > Alismatales > Araceae > Wolffia > Wolffia australiana. The sequence goes on along the minus strand of NC_135847.1, from coordinate 6,075,604 downwards.
TGCAATGGCCGTCTCAGCGGCGGCGCCCCGTGGAGCAACTAGGCAGGGTTGGCGGCTTGCGTATCGGGCAGGCCTCACGTCGGGGCCGGTGGGTCAAGCGCGTAGAGTGCGAGCGACGGCGGCGGGCACCTCTGGGTAAGCGGCCTTCCCTTCTTCCTTCCTCTTCCTCTTGCTTCACTTCTCCTCTCTTCTTCTTCAAGGTCGTAGCCCTAATTCTTCATGTGAGAAACAAAACTTTCCATTCTTCAAAATCAAGGAGAGATAACAGTTAGGGCACCCATTCGACCCTTATATAGGGGGGGGGGGTATGGGGGCCCTAAGACCAAAAGACCCTCACTTAGCTAAAATAAATCTATGACCTAATGGACAGGAAAAGAGTGAGAAGACCAGGAAAACAAAAACGAAAACCAGGGAGGGGGGAGGGGAGATCCTTATAGGGTCGAACCTCCCTCCTTACACGTGATCAAGGCGCGTAAGGAAACTACGAACAACGAAGTTCAAGACTGAAAACAACCAAAAAACAATGATGTAAAGACAAAGATAAAGAGTCCGTTACCCAGAATACTTGAATCCGGGTGTGCGTACCGTCGCCTTGGCTTGCCGAGCGGGCTGAACACGTATGGCTAGTGCTGTCGAGGATGACGGTGACATCTTTGAAGACGTTTATGGGGCACCTTTATCTTTGTCTTTATGTCTTTGTTTTCGTTTGTTGTTTTCAGTCTGAAACTTCATCGTTTGTTGTTTTCTTACGCGTCTTGATCACGTGTAAGGAGGGAGGTTCGACCTTATAAGGATCTCCCCTCCCCCCTCCTTGTTTTCATCTTTGTTTTCCTTCGCCTTCTCGTCGTTTTCATGTCCTTAGGTCATAGGTTTATTTAGTCAAGTTCGAGTCTTTTGGTCTAAGGGCCCCCATACCCCCCTCCTATATAAGGGTAGGATGGGTGCCCTAACTCTCATCTTCGTTGAATTTTGAAAGCAACAAGGTTACGTTGAAGAACTAGGGTTACGATACCTGAAGGGAAAAGGGAAGAAGAATTAGGCACGGAAGAGGAGTAGGATAGCTGAGGGGAGGAATGCCGTCGTCTCTCTGTTTGCGTCGCCGCCACCGCAGGGCCTCCCCTACTAGGACTGGCCGCCCCCCGCGCGACGTTGTCGCATCATCTTGTGCCGCACAGCAAGGCGCGCCTCCGTAGAGCGTAGTGTCATGCCGCTGTCGCTGTCCCGACGCGCCCCGACCCGTGGACGTCTTCCGTGCTCAACCTTCGGCTGCGGAGCCCACCGCCGAATTCTTGCAGCGCCTGCTTGGGTTGCTGTTGCACTTCGTAGAACCTCCCGCCGCCTCGCACCGAGCAGAGACACCCTAGTGCAGTCCCCGTTCACGTGGACCATGACCGAGCATCCTCCTGTCGTGAATGTACTACTCTTCGTCAGTGCCTCGTGCCCGGTCACTTCCCAGGACTCCGTCCGGTCCCAACACCTCGCGACACCCCTCATCATTTGGAGAGACGTCGTCTCGGTCGATTTCGACGCCTGTGCAGCTCGGATCACCCGCTACTACGATGTCCTCCCATTCACTCATGGCAGGACCCACCGCGAGACCGCCCGCAGGCCCTCCCCGCACTAGTGTAAGTACCCGTGCCCTGACCTCGCAACTCATACTGCACCTCCCCGCGCCCCATCGGCTACAACACGCGGTCGTGTTGCACCCATCCGCCACGTGCACACCGAGCCGCATTTCGGCGTCTGACAACCACCGCAAACGCCTCTCGTTCTGCTCTTGGAGCCGCACCCCGACGCCCCTAGGCCCCTCGGTTCCTGTCGGCCATCATCACGCCCGGCCTCCGAGCCCGTTGTCTAAGTTGCCCCTAGGTACCAGCGACTACCCCTGGACGATGATAAGGTACGCCCCTCTGTCCCATCTTTTATCTCTTGCGGTACGTTTTCGGTTGGCTCCACCGCGCTCGGGTTAGACGTAGGTGAGCGTGACAGGTTGAGTGAAAACTTAACACTATATGAGTGTCTTACCTGTTTGGTTCAAGCCGGGTTCCCCCGTCACGTGCGAGCATCACCCGGCGGGACTTATCCCGTTCGGCGCCATATCGTCCTTGTCCGCCCGGACGAGGGTCAGGAGGTCTATCGCCGTCTCTGGGTAACTCCTTTGACGTCCCGGAGTCGGCAGCCCCTAGCTTGTGGGCAGGTGCACGTACCATATACCCGATACCTGTGCACTTCTTCATAGGTCCTCCCCATAGGAGCCCCATGCTAGACGACTACCCCAGAGTAGATGTCGGGCACAGACGACCTCAACACTGAGTCTCATTCCTCGGTGACGGCTGGATCTCGTCCCTGACGTTGTTCTACATCAAAAAGTCTTTAGACATTGGGATAGCTGGGTCCATGATGGAAGAACAGACGTTAGAGAAGTCTGGACACTCGGCATGGTCATCGCGAATCCGTTCTTACCCAAGGACTTGGGTCTTCATCAGGTTGAGGACTAGAGGCCACAGACTCAAGGCGTCGGCGATGACATTGTCCTTCCCTTTCTTGTGGCGGATGACAAACGTGAGATCCTGGAGGTACGCTATCCATCGAGCGTGTCAGTCACTGACCTTACGCTGGTTGTGTAAATGGCGTAATGCCCTATGGTCTGAGAAAAGTACAAACTCCTTGGCGAGTAAGTAGTGACGGCAGTATCGTAGGGCTTGGACGAGGGCATAGAATTCCCGGTCGTAATTATCGTACTTCTTTCGAGTCTCATTCAGCTTTTCGCTGAAGTACTTGATCGGGTGTCCTTCTTGGCTTAGGACTCCCCCAAATTCCAAATCTGGAGGCGTCACATGCGACCTCAAATACCTTATTAAAGTCAGCTAATTTGAGTCCTAGAGCCTCGTTCATGAGCTTTTTGAGGAGCTCAAATGCCTTGTCCGCGGAAGGAGTCCATTTTAATTTGTCGCCCTTTAATATGTCAGTGATGGGAGCTGTGACTCTGCTAAATCCTGGGATAACCTCCGATAGAATGTTGCGAGTCCTATAAAACTGCGGACGTCATGGATGCTCTTGAGTTTGGGCCAGGCTGTGATGGCGTCGATCTTAGGCGGATCGGCGGCTACTCCATGCGAGGATAGGATGAACCCGAGGAAAGAGACCTCGGTGGTTAAGAAGCTGCACTTCTCTAGGTGTGCATACAACTTTTCCTGGCGTAATGCGGCGCACACGTGTCGTAAGTGTTGGGCATGCTCCTCCCTTGTTTTAATATATACTAAGATGTCGTCATTCATCGGCCGAGGTACCTCATTCATCAAACGTTGAAAGGTACTAGGAGCATTCAATAATCCAAATGGCATTACATTCCACTCAAAAGGCTATCTTTTATTTTGAAGGTCGTCTTCCATTCATCTCCTGGTCTGATTTGTACTTGATGGTAGCCGCTCTGTAAGTCTATCTTAGAGAAGATAGGTGCGCCAACCATCTCGTCGTACAGGTCTTGAACTCTAGGGATTGGAAAACGATACTTCACCGTAATCTTGTTGATGGCTCGCAAATCACAACACATCCTCCAAGTGCCATCCTTCTTGGGCGCTAATAGAGCCGGTATTGTGCAGGGGCTAAGGCTTTCCCGTATCAAGCCTTTAGCCAACAAATCCTTCACCTGACTATATAACTCCCCATACTTAACTGGGTCCATCCGGTATTGTGGGAGGTTGGGGAGGGTTTTTCCCTGGACCAAGTCGATGGCGTGGTGGATGTTCCGTAAGGTCGGGAGCTCGTTCGGCAACTCCGCGGGGAACACATCCGCTTACTCCTCTAGTAGCTGGGTGACTTTTGGTGCTGGGTTCTCGTGACCTGAGTCGGTGACTCTATCGGATAAGGTCACAGCATAGCACACGGGAGTGAGCTCACGGTCTTGCTCAAGCACTCGCCAGAAGATGCAGCCATTGTTGATAATTGCGGATGGTGTAGCACGCGATGGGGTCATCGCGGACTGAGTGGGTAACGATGGTAGTCATACCGACGGGTTCCAAATCAGTCGTCGACCACCGTAGATGACAGAGCACTTGTTTGCTCTTTCCGCCAACTGAACATCATGGTCATACAAGCATGGCCGACCAAGTATAATACTACCAATCTTCATTGGTAGTACGCTGCACAACATCTTTTCATCGTACGTACTAATGTAAAAGGGTACATAGCACTACATCTTCACCGGGATCATTGCATCGATCCATGACACGTTGTATGGAGTAGGATGTGGGGTCATGGGTAACCCAAGTCGCGTGGCTGTGTCCTCAAAAATTTTGTTTATGCAGCTCCTGATGCAGGACGGGAAGACATCGTTGACGTCCTGCGGCAAAAGAGTCGTGGAGTTCGTTCGTCCGGCTCGGGGACGATCATCTTGGACGGCACATTCTGCTATCGGTGGGTGTCCCAGAAAGGTCTTGCACGGGGTCCTCAATTCGTTGGGGCCGAAGGGTGTCTCTATCTTCGTGTGGTCGATGCGCCATGGATAGTCATAAAGGCGTTGGTGGGCCCGACTACCAGTGGGCGGGTAGGTTCAGCCGGCCGGATGACGAAGACGGCTGTGAACAGTGCAGCGGCAGCGTCAAGCGGCGGTGGCGTCGAGCAGTAGTGGCAGTGTCGGCAAGCGGCGTCGGCGAACCACGGCGGCAGCGTCAAGTGGCGACGGCAACGACATCTTGCAGCGGCAGCGGCGGCGTCGAGCGGCAACAGTGGCGTCGTCGAGCGATGTCAAGCAGCGACATCGAACGACAGCGGCGGCGGTGTCGCGCGGCGGCAGCCACGTCGGGCAACGGCGGTGGCAGTGTCGAGCAGTCCCGGCAGGCGTAGGTGGCGGCGGCGGCGGCGGCGGCGGCCAGAGGCGGCGGCCAGAGGCGGCGGCCAGAGGCGGCAACAGTGACCGGAGGCAATGGCGACAGCCGGAGGCGGCGACGGCGGCCAGAGTGGGCGGCGGCGGCGCAGCGGTGGCCAGATGGCGGCGGCGATGTTGGCGCGGCGAGGAGCGGCCGAGGCGATGGCGGCGGCGGCGGCGGTAGCGGCGGCAGCGGCGGCGGCGCGGCGGCAGAGCGGCAGCGGCTGAAGTGGGCGACGGTGACTGGAGGCAGCGGCGGCCGGAGGCGGTGACGGCCAAAGCCGGCAGCCGGAGATGGGACGGCGTGAAGCGGCGCAAAGCAGCGCGGGTGATATGGCTCAAATTATGGGGTTTTTTACTGGTTATTTATTGATCGATTGTGTGAGGATTTGAGCTAAACAACAATAAAAGTTAACCTCACAGCCGGAGGGCAAGTAAGGTGTCAATCCACAGGGAGCAGATAAGAAAATAGTAATTCCTTTCAATTCTATCTATGTTGTCAGATCTTGATATTTTATTCCAACAGTCGATTAAATTGTCTTCAGTAAAATTCTGTAGAGTGTTCTTTAGTAAGTTCAATTTAGCAAAATCTTCAGTAAAGTGTCTTGAGTTTCCTCAGAGGATTTGCTTTGAATACTCTAATCCTTAGAAGATTTAGAAAATATGGACTGGTTTAAGGGGTTCGATTCTTTGTCACAGGCTTGAGCCTGTAATACTGAGAATAGAACGCCCTAACACCAGGAATAGCACTGATGGAGGACCATCCTAGAGACGACGCGCCAGGACGACAGCAGCCACGTCGAGCAGCCCGCGCCGATGCTCGCCACCCGGGGTTCAAGTACCCCGCGTAAGAACTCCTATCTTTACTTATGTTCATTTCATGTATGTTTGTATTTTTGGATTAGTGGACTGGGCCAATGTGTGGGGCGGAACCACGTCTTACGACGGTTCGTCCTCTCCCACGTTCTCTTGGCAACCATCCTCCCTATATAAGGGGATGGCATGCCCAAGGAACATTTGGAGTCATTGTTGAAAAGTTTATTCACAATTCGTCTCCCCCCCTATCGTAGAGAGTAGTGTAGGGGGTTTGGCTAGCCCCACCCCACGTAGAGATCACTCTGAGGGAGACGTGTTAAAGCGCGCCGTCGAGATCACTCCGGTGCGAGGAAAGAGTTTCAAGAAGCCGCCGCCATCAAGAATCGAAAGAGGCCTTCATTGTGATTACTCCGGGGGTCTTGGGAGATTCAAGAAGCGTTGCCAACACGCCATCAACCGGGGAAATCTGCTCCGCCGAGGGAGCACACCCCAGATCCGTCAAGAACTCCTCTTTCTTGGAGAGTTCTTGGTTGTTACAGTTCAAGAAAGCCATTTCTTGGTACCTTTTTTTCCACCCTTCCACCATTCCTGATCCATACCCCCCCCTTCTCTTCGTTCTTGATCCACCCCACCACCGTTCTTGAACACCCTCCCACATTTCTTGAATTTCCCCTCCTTCCCCTCCCCCACGTTTTCTTGATTCCTTCCCCTCGCCCCATTTCTTGATTCTACCTCGCCCCACCCATTTTCTTGAACTTCTTGATCCATCCCTTCACGTTCTTTAACTGCCCCCCATCTCGTTCTTGATCCGCCCCTCCACGTTCTTGAACCCTCCCCATCTCGTTCTTGATCCTTCCCATCACGTTCTTGAACCTACCCCTCTACGTTCTTGATCCTTCCCATTTCTTGATTCTACCTCGCCCCACCCATTTTCTTGAACTTCTTGATCCATCCCTTCACGTTCTTGAACTGCCCCCCATCTCGTTCTTGATCCGCCCCTCCACGTTCTTGAACCCTCCCCATCTCGTTCTTGATCTGTCCCTTCACGTTCTTGAACCCCCCCATCTTGTTCTTGATCCTTCCCATCTCGTTCTTGATGCATCCAATCTCGTTCTTCATCCTTCCCATCTCGTTCTTGATCCGTCCCATCTCGTTCTTGGTCCTTCCCCCATCTCGTTCTTGACCCTTCCCCATTACCATTCTTGAACCCTCAATTCTCCCACACTTCTTTCCTCTCGATTCTTGGCCCCTCGCCGTTGCCTCCCGCTCGATCACCCTTCCACCGTTCATCGCCCCGCGTCCGCGCGAGAGGGTACCCCTCCCGCGCGCCTCTCCGCCCATCGCTGCAGGCGTCCACGCACCCTTGCCTGCAACCACCGCGCGGTGCGTCCGCTTATGAGTGCGCGCGTCGTGCTCCTCGCGCCGGCCCGTGTGCGCGCGCATTAAACACCTCCGCGCATGCCCGTCTACTTCCATTTCCTTTGCCGTGGTCCCAAGGTCGGTTGACTTGATTACCTCCTGCGCTCATCAGTCCGACGTCCGAGCGATCTCGCCAGAGTCGTCGACCGACACGTTACCATCTACACCACATCACCTGCCAGAACGAGATTTGATGCCATGGATTAGCGGGACTTAAGGTTAGTCTCATCGCCCCTACGTTTACCAGCATTATTACCTTTTCCAGTCTCGTCTTCCGCTATCGCGTCCTCTGCCATTATTTTCATTACAATTCACGGATAGGATAGCCACCGTCGTCGAGTGAAGGAATTCTTGAGGTTGACGGATATTCTTTGGCCTAGACGCCGAACACTCCAGGGCCGTCATATGCCCCTCATTGTCTAGACGCCTAGTTGATTTCGCGGGTCATTGGGAGTTTGATCTAGGGATCATTCTTCTCTCGTTGACCAGCACGGCCGACACCATTATCCGGCGATTCCCTCTACTGCTCATTCGCTATTTTCCCGTGCATTCAATTACATCTCACATCCTCGCATCATAATTCTTGTGACGTAATACGAGCCGATTGATCCTGGCCGACGTCGTATTACATCAAGCACGGATTCCTGCGCGCAGATTGCACTGGCCGCGCACACGGCTCTGCCTATGCGTGGCTGCGTACAATTTGCGCGCAGCCTCGCCTGCGTGCGGACAGCATGCAGGATCGCCTGCGCACTGCCTTGGTTGCGCCCTGCTTCGCTGGGCGCAGCGTTGGTCGTGTGCGGCTTGGGCTGCGCGCGGCCTTAGCTGCGCAGTCTTGGGCAGGGCACCACTCTTGGCGCGCGCGGCTTTGGTTGTGCGCGGCTTTGGCTGCGCGTTGCTGGGCGGGGCACCGCTTTGGGCGCGCGCGGCTCTGGTTGCGCGCGGCTTAGACTGTGCGCGGCCTTAGCTGTGCGCGGCCTTAGCTACGCACGGCTGGGCGGGGCACCGCTCTGGGCGTGAGCGGCTCTGGTTGCGCGTGGCTTTGGCTGCGTGCAGCGTGGCTGGGCGCAATCTGGGCTGGACACAGCCTTGGCTAGGCTTGCACGGAGGTCACAATTAAGTGAGATTTGCTGTGGTGGTGGTGAGATCGAACAGGAAATGGATTGTAGAGAACGATTGTGAACAGAAAAACTTGAAATTAACCTAGAACAAAAACAATATTAGCTGGAAAATGCTGGGAATGCATTGGTTGATGCTTCCCAGCCCAGCCTAGATTGTCTTAGAGGGGGAAGAACACAATGAGTGAAACCAATACAATCACACCAACCTTGTGTCACAACCCTTGGCAAGGTGGTGATCTTCTTGTCCTGGTTATGCCTCAGCTTGCTTCTCTCCCAGCTCCAATGCTCATCAGCCTTTGGAGGGTCTGCAGAATTCTCCTTCTCCAAACCCTAACCTGATTGGACAGAATTTCTGGACAACCCCAAAATGATGCTTCAAGAGACTATTTATTGGTTTCTCTTTTTGTGCTTCTTGGAGATTTTAGGGCTTTTCCTTGTAAATTTTGTAAGCTTCACTTGATCAGATGCCTTCTTCTTTATGTTTTATCCACATCTGTACTCATTAAAAAGAAAAGTGAGAGCTAATCCACTTGATTCAGAGAATCAAGTGGGGTTAGTAAGTATGGAAATAATGCATGAAAACAATGACAAATGTGGACTGAATGTATGCAAATGACACTTTGATGCCCGGTAAATCCTTGATTATTTTATGACATAATTAGAGTCATCAGCGGGCTGGGCGCGTCGGCTGGGGGCACGGCGGCTTGGGGCGCGGCGACGCGGGGCGGCGCACGGCGGCGCGGATGGCGCGTGGGGCGAACGGGCGGCTCGGGCAATGTGCGGGGCGCACGGGCAGCAAGGACAGCGCGGGCGGCGCACGGGCAGCGCTGGCGGCGCATGGGCAGCACTAGCGGCGCGAAAGGGCGCGCGGGCGACGCTGGTTGCAGGGACAGCGCGCGGGTGGCGTGCGGGCAGTGCTGGCAGCGCGTGAGGCGCGCGGGTGGCGCTGGCGGCGTGTGAGGGTGCACGAGCGGCACTGGTGGCGCACGAGGGCGCGGGCGGCGCATGGGTTCGAGCACGTGGGGTGCAGCCGGAGGGTGCCGGTGGCGGCGGAGCCGCCGTTTTCTAGGTCACTCTCGACCTCTTCTTCTTTCCAAAAATTGTTTTCTCTAAAGGGAAAAGTCTATCTATTCTATTACAAAGGGGTTCCTTATATAGGACCCATGAGGAAAAAGAAGGGAAAACACTTAACCTAAAAGGTGAAAAAGTTAACTAAACCTAGGAAAAGAAATGCGGATACGTGAGGGCTTTGCCGTGAGCTCCCACTATCGACCATCAACTTATACGTACGCCCACCAATTTTGACGTACATGTGGAAGATGGATGTGCACTGAGCAACATCAATGGGTCGTGTTGTCACCGTAGCGGTAGTAAGTGTAGGGGCCGCTCGGGTGGCCTCGTTGGGGCCCCTCATTTCGGTGGTCTCCTGCTGAATTCCCAAAGTGGCGACGGGATGCGGTTAGGGTGGAATGATCGGCGTGATCTAGATATACCCAAGTGGGTCATCCACGTCCTCTCCATTGGGACATTCAGCCTGATACTCATCCACCTCGAGGTCATCCTCGGGGTGTTCTCCCATCGGGTTCCCATGTATTTCCATTACGAGAAGGGTGGGGCAGTCGGTCCGTCGATGTCCAACGCCCTTACACTTAAAGCACTGGATGGGCTCTCGTGGGGCATTGGGGGCCCTAGCAATGGATATCGCCAAGGGAGTGGGAGGTGCCGTGATGTAATACGATGACGACCGGGATCAATTGGCTCGTATTACATCACAGGGAAAATGATGAGTGGATTCGTAGTTAAATGAATGAATGTCAAGTTGAGAGAATTCCCTTTAATGATCAATAATCGGACAATCACAAACGAGTAGGGTAGTTGATATCAATCACTAAACGAGATATTGATCCGGATTAAACTCCCCATGACCCGTTGGACCAACTAAGACATCTATGGAGCGAGGGGGGTTTGACGGCCCAAAGTTGTTTGACGCCTAAGAATCAACGATTAATCTTCAACCACAAGAAGAAACCTATCTCTCGACAAAGGTGGCTATCCTATAATGATTATCGGAGTAAAGCAGGGCAGAGGAAGAGATAGCAGAAGACGGCACTAGAGACAGGTAACTAATACTGGAAGTAATGGAGGGGAGACGGAGAGGTACGTGATTGACGATAGTCCACAGCGTGGGAAGCAGCGTAGTTGACCGGTGGACGAAGGTGAGTCCACAGCAGGATCGTGGTGGACGATGGCGGCGGCGAAGGATGGTGCGAGACCTCCGAGTGGAAGGTTTCTTGAAAATAACCACCCAAGAAGACTGTGATAGAGGGGCGTTTCTTGATCTTCTTGGAGGGCTCTTGGAGACTTCTAGACGAATCTTTCATGGATCTTGGTGGAGGGCGATGGCGGCGGCGGACGGGGATGATAGCCTCCAAGAAGAGGTCTCTTGGACGTTTCTTGGGGTCTAACAACCCAAGATTCCCAAAAAAGAAGGCGTTCTTGGTCTGTAGAGGGGCGCTGACAATGGCGGATGGTCCGAGACGTTGAAGTGGAAGGTTTCTTGAAAATAACCACCCAAGACGACTATGATAGAGGGGCGTTTCTTGATCTTCTTCGAGGGATCTTGGAGAGTTCTGGGCGAATCTTGGCTGGATCTTGGTGGAGGGCGATGGCGGCGGACGACGGCAGCGGCGGGGATGATAGCCTCCAAAAGAGGTTTCTTGGGGCCTAACAACCCAAGATTCCCAAGGAGAAGGCATTCTTGAAGGTGGTTGGTGAAATCTTGGGGAGGAACGACGGAGATGCGTACCCGGAGTGATCTCGACTGTGATGGTTGACGACGCTTCTCCCTTGACGTCGCTTTCTTGAACCCTTGAGACCCTTCGGAGTGATCTCGATGGAGGGCTTCATGGCTTCAAGAAAATAATGACTTCTTGAATCTTTAAGCAACCTGGAGTGATCTTGACGGGTCATTGAAACACAACGCCATGGAGTGTTCTCGACGTGATGACGCGGGCTCTAACCACGGAGTGGTCTCAACATGGGCGAGGATAGTCAACCCTCTCTACACGCTAACTACGATATGGTGGAGACAAGAGTTGGAAACTTTTCTTCATCAAATGACTCAATCGTCACTTGGGCATGCTATCCCCTTATATAATGAGGATAGGTGCCAAGTGGGATCGTGGAGAGGACAAACCGTCATGAGACGTGGTTCAGCCTCTCGTTAATGGTTACATTTGAAAATGAAAACATATGGCGGACGGGCCCAAAACACCGGCCCAATCCATAAAATCCAAGAAAGAAAAAAAATAAAGACAAAAACAAATGAAAGATAAGATGCTTACGCGGGGTACTTAAACTCCCGGGTGGAGAGCATCAGCGCAAGCAGCTTGGCGAGGTGTCCCTTGGATGGTCCTGTCATGGCGTCCCTTGGATGGTCCACCATCATGCCGGTGTCGGCACCGGTGTGGTCGTAGGAGCAGCCGTGCATTGAACTATCATGCTGCCTCGGTTCCAAGATAATGAAGTTTGCGTAGCCGAGGAAGTCATCGTTTGAGTAGCCCGAGGTGCGGCAGGAGTGGACGGCATGACATCGTCGTGGCTAAGGTCCACGGTCGGAGGGTTCTGCTCTAATACCTGTGCTCCTAAGTCAGGGCGGAGCCCGTGGACAATGAATGCGATCTGAATTTGTGGACTTTCCACGAATTTGCATCGCATCCTAGACTCCTCAAAATCCTCAATGTACTCGGAGACCTTACGCTTTCCTTGTTTCAGGTCCATCCATTTTAGTAGGAGACAAGTCGTGTAAAGCTTTCGGATATACTTATCCTTGAACTTTTGTGACATCGTGTCCCATGTGAAAGGAGGATCCCCTGGACGTCGAGCGGCTTCCTTCTCGTTCTTCCAAAAAAATTTGGCTTGGCCTTCTAGGCGAGCTCGGCGTACGACACGTGTAAGTCATCGTCCATGTCATACCATTGGAAATAACTTTCCAAATATGACTCCCAGTCCATGTAGTCTTTTGGGTTCCGTGACCCTTTGAAGATAGGCACTTCTATTCAAACACTCTTTTGGATCGTGGCGCGGTGCGCCTCTCTCCATCGCTCATGTTCATCCTCGGGATGACGAGGTGGTGGTCGACGGGGTGTGTCTTGCTGATAGACATGATCCTGTGGCTCCGGGTAACATGCGCCTCGGCGAGGTGCCTAAGGGTAGTCTGGATGCTCCTCTGGATATCCATAGTGTTGGTGGTTTCCCGGCGGTGCCGGGGAAGGTGCTGGATAGGGATACTCCGGATGCGGCGGATATGGGTTCGGCCCCCTAGGTCGAGGAGGGTGGTCGGGTCGATACTCCTAAGGAGGTGCGTAGTGGTACTCAGTGGGGTATCTCGGCGCGGCTCAAGGTTGATGGGGGACCATTGCGACGACACCACTGCGGGACGTGTTCGACCTCTCCGAGCCACCCGCGCCAATGCCCGCGACCCCGACTTTAAATATTCATCGTAAGTCTTTTATTATTTTCCTGTTTTGGTTATTGAGATAAACATTTGGACTCGGCCATGTGTTAGGCCTCGTCCCCTCTCGTTTATGTTCTGTCCTTTTTGCCACGTGTAAGAGGAGGGCCACGTCATGAGACGGATCCCTCCTCTCCTTTATGGCCTCTTGGCACCCCTCTCCCCTATATAAGGAGAAGGCATGCCCAAGGGCCTGAGGAGAGTTTTTGAAAAGACAAACCAGTCGTTCTTTTTTTTTTAGTCATGTTTACCTTCTTCACGATGAGTTAAAAAATAGCAAGTGTTCTTCCCCAACCTCTTGTCTGAACCAGCAGCCTGTTGGGATTCCCCCCCCCCCAAACGACCCTTGGAGTTCTGACCTTGCCCACCGCCAGAAACGATTGCCGCCGACCGGCCCCCCCCTGAGGTCGCCGGCCAGCTCCAGCCTTCCTCGGGTCGGTAGCTCCGCTTGCTCATCGCGGGGGGACTTCTGCGACCCGCCGGGAAATCCTGTCACAACGGTCGGCAATCGCCATACTTCTCTACCCCGCGATCAACTCTCCTCTCGCAGCTGCGGCCTACTGCGCTGGCGGTCAATCCTCGCACGCGTACTCCTTTGCGCGACGCCCTCCGATAAATTTCACCGACCGTTGGTGCGTCTCCCTGCCGTGAGCGACTTTAGTTCCCTGGTTCTCGACCAAGACGCCGGAGAAATCTCACCGACGGTCCAGCCAATGCGTGCTCACGCGTGGTCGGCGGATCCTCACTTGCGCCTCGGCGGACGTCCTCTCGTCGCCACGCCTTGTCATGGACAGGCCTGTGCCTCCCCGCCGTCCGTGCGCCCTCGGTGTCCGCGGTCAAACCCTCGCGCTCGATTGAGTGTGGACCACCCCTCTATAGTACTTGCTACCTCTGGCGGTGACGCCCACACGCTGAGGGCCCTCCTATTGCTCGTTGATGCCCCCCTACGCGCCCTGTGCTGTCGGCCTCCTACTCTGTTGACTGATTGTGCGTTGACTAGGACGTGCCACTGTTGACCGTTCCAACTACTGGAGTGGTATTCTCTCGGGAGCTCGACATCTACGGAGGGCTTAACCAGGTTCCTTCTCGACTCGCCTCCCCTTGAATTTATCAGTATTATTAGCTCTTGCAGTGCTGTCTTTCCCTATCGTATTCCGCTGCCGCCTACCGTTGGTAATTCTGAATAGGATAGCCACCTTCGTTGTGTGATTGGTATCTCATTGAGATTGACGACCAGACATAGTCGCCGACGGTGAACTCTCCTGGGCCGTCACACGCCCCTCTCGATGTGCTAGCTGGTGCGGATCCCGTGGGTCACTAGGAGTCTGTCCTAACCTGTTCGCCTCTCCTAGGACGTACTGAACCCTCGCCCCTCCATCGGCCCGTCCTTACCCGCTCTACGAGGAATTTTGAAACTTGCATTCATCTACTTGATCGTGGCGCATCCCACATCATTGTGACGTAACACGAGCCGTTGTTCCCGGTGTTACCGTGTTACATCAGAGGTGGTGCTAGGGGCTCCTCGTAATGGGCTAGCACCGGTGTGGGTGCCGACCCGTAATAGAGTGGGCGGGCAGAGGTATCACCATACATGGCGACCTCCGGTCGATGGGTAGCGGGTGGGTGCTGTGGGCTACTTGGCACGGATGAGTAGTGGGGAGCGTTCGGTACCGGCATCCTGTTAGGGTTGTGGGCCATCTCATAGGGATGCCCATGTTGGTCAAGATGTCAAGAACTCCTGTTCTCGGGTGGGTAGTAATTCCTATCCGGTGGGTAGGAATGATCGTCATAGTGTCGTGGTGCAGGATACTCTTATCGGGAGGGAGGAGTTCTTCGTGGTTCCCCACAGTCATTCTCCTATTCTTCTCAACGAGTGTAGCGGGTTGGAGGCGCCGCAGGGTCCTGTGGTCAGTGCGTCGGTATGGGAAGGTCCGGCATCAGGGCCTTGCCGGGGTGTTGGGGAACCTCGCTGGCCGAGGGGTAACCATAATGGTCATTCACCAAGGTCCTACGGGTAGGTGCCAAGGTGACGGAACGCCAGTCTTTGGAAGCTTGTGGGGCTGGTGGCGCTGTTTCGTCGAGTGGCATCGAAACCTGAGGAGCGGGTTCCCTAGGTGGCGGAGGAGGAGGTAGAGCTTCTTCCTCGCTCTCCAAATGACCTACGTGAAACGGTTCACCTAATGGATCTTCCGGTAGAATATACCCTACGACGAGATCATTGTCATAATCTTCGTCATGTTCAGCTAGGTTGGTCAACAATCCACCAATAAAAGTGCTATGGGTATACTAGTGATGGAATGCAATGAAAGGATGTGTATAAATGCCGATGAATTTTGAGATATGACCGATGGTAATTCAATAAAATTTCAAACAATATTCTACAGACCGTATTAGGGGAAACAAACACGACCAGCTTTGATACCAATATGATGTAATACGATGAGCGTGCTGGGATCGGACGGCTCGTATTACGTCACATCGTATAGATGAGTAGATTTGTAATTATCAATGAAATGAATGCCAATCGAGAAAACCACTTAACGAGCAATTGAGACGTCTCCGAAGAGAGATGATTATCAAAGTCGTCCCCTAAGAGGAGATATTGATCTGATTAGACTCCTGATGACCCTTGGGACCAACTATGTCGTCTAAGGAGTAAGGGGCATTTGACGGCCCAGAGGTGTTCAACCTTTAAGTCGACAACCAGGTCCTTTACCACAAGAGAATCCTATCACTCGACGAGGTGGCCATCCTATAGATGATGATCGTGATAACCCAACAGAGGAAGTGATAGGGTTTGATGGCATTGAAGACACGTAATAATACTAGAATTAATGGATAGGAGACAAATAAGTACCTGAATGGTAATAATCCACGACATGGTAGATTGTTTAGAATGCCCTGGACGAAGACGAATCAACGACAGGTCTGCGGCAGGAGGCGCGTGGACGAGGAGTCACACAAGCGGCAGGTGGACGTCCACGGGCAATCCCGTGGTGTGTGTGCGGAACGTACACGCAGGGATGCTGGTGGACTGCGCACGGCGGGCGCCGAGGCAGTGTGCGGATGCCTGACGGTGCGGCGCGCATGTGTCCGCGCAGGCACTGGGCAGCAGGTGCGTGCGCGGGACCGTGCAGGCAGGATGATGGCGCGGCACCGTCTGACACGGCAGGGTCATCACGCGAGGAGCCAGCACCGTCATCAAGCCCGCCACCAACACGTGTCCAGCCGACACGACAAGCAACTCCATCGACGCGCAACCTCGGATTCAGATATACGGCGTGATGACACGCCACCTTTGGATCGTGTACTTGTTTCTTATTTTCCTGTCATCGCTTTTCGTCTTTATCATTTGTCGTTGTAGCGAGGGGAAGAACCCATATGAGGATAGCTTCCCCTATCACCTACCGTAATGGGCCTTACAAGCCCTCTTATTTTCTTTCCTTTTCTTCTTTCCCTAAGTTATTTAAGGGGGCCCATTTTCATCCTTCCTATATAAGGAGGGGTGGGCGCCCCCCCCCAGACTTACTCTTGATTTTCTTTGGAATTTATAACGTTTGAGAATTCAGAGAGTCGCTCACGTTCGTGAGAAGAGGAAGAAGAAGAAAGAAGAAGAAGAAAGAATAAGAAGAAGAAGAAGAGGAAGAAGGAAGAAGGGGAAGAAGAAGAAGAGAAGAGAGGGAAGGGAGAAAGTTGCCGTCCCCGCCGTCCTCCCGCCAGAGCACCGCCGCGCCGCCGTCCACCGCCGTCGCCACGTCGTCGCCGCCTGTCGTTCTGGCACGCCGCCAACACCGAGGCACTCCGCCGCGTCTCCCCCATGCTTCCTCAGCTCCGCACGTGTTTGCAGGCCGCGCTCACTCCTGCCCCATCGCGTCCTACGCCATCTCGGCGTGCCCGACCGTCACGCCCCGCGCCCGGTATCACCGGCCGCCCTCTGCGTTGCCTCGGCCACGCCCTCGCTGTCTGGTCACGACCGACACGACCCTGCTCCATCCCTCGCCGACTCGCTGTGCCCACCGCCACATCGCGTCCTTGGTTGCCCCGGCCGCTCTTTGCGTTGCCTCGGCCGTGCCCTCGCCGTCTGGTCGCGACCGGCATGACCCTGCTCCATCCCTCGCCGACTCGTTGTGTCTACCGTCACGCCGCATCCTAGGTCACCCCGGCCACGCTCCATGCAGCCTCGGCCCATCCCCACCTCATAGTCGTGCCTGGCGCTACCTTGTCCCACCCGTGCCGACTCATTGTGCCCGTCAGCGCACCACAACCTGAGTCACCCGGTCGCGCCTCGCGCTACTCCGACCCTGCCTGTGCCTTCAGGCCTCGCCCGACGTCGTCTCACGCCATGCCCGTGCTCGGTGTGCTGCACCGCCCATGCGCCGTACTCACTAGTGTGCCATGCCCGCCCGCCCGTTGCATTGTCTGCGTCGCGCGCGCTTGCACCGCGCACGCCAGCGTGCCACGCCGACTGCGCCGCTTCTGCCTGCATGCCGCCTCGTCGCGCTCCACGCCCCCCTGCGCACTGCACCACCAGCACTGCGCCAAAGTTCCAACTATGTGCCTCGCAAGTAATCCTTCCATCGCCCCCTGCCCCATCAGTCCGACGACGGCGCCCTCAACTGACCTGCTTTTCTCTAGATCTAGTTGATACGAGATATACGTTGCCAGCGCGACGAAGGTACACCCCAACTTTAGTGCTCTTTAAGTCTCTTACTTTCTTCTGTATACTTTTGATGTAATACGACGTCGACCGGGATTGATCGGCTCATATTACGTCACAGGAATTATGATGCGAGGACGTGAGATGTAATTCAATGCACGGGAAAACAGCGGATGAGCAGTAGAGGGAATCGGCGGATAACGGTGTCGGCCGTGCCCGTCAACGAGAGAAGAATGATCCCTAAATCAAACTCCCAATGACCCGTGAAATCAACTAGACGTCTAGACAATGAGGGGCGTATGACGGCTCTGGAGTGTTCGGCGTCTAGGCCAAAGAATATCCGTCAACCTCAAGAATTCCTACACTCGTCGACAGTGGCTATCCTATCCGTGAATTGTAATGAAAATAATGTCACAGGACGCCATAGCGGAAGACGAGACTGGAAAATATAATAATGCTGGAAAACGGAGGGGAGACGAGACTAACCTTAAGTCCCGCTCTTCCACGACGTCAAATCTCGTTCAGGCAGGTTTTGAGGTGTAGATGGTAACGTGTCGGTCGACGACTCTGGAGAGTCGGACCGATGAGCGCAGGAGGTGATCAAGTCAACCGACCTTGGGACCACGACAAAGGATGCGGCAGCAGACGGGCATGCGCGGAGGTGTTTGGTGCACGCGCGCACGGGCCGGCGCGAGGAGCACAATGCGCGCACAGGCGAGCGGACGCACCGCGCGGTGGTCGCAGGCGAGGGCACGGGGACGCCTGCAGCGGCGGACGGAGAGGCGCGCGGGAGGGGTACCCTCTCGCGCGGGCGCCGGGCGATGAACGGTGGAAGGGTGGTCGAGCGGGAGGCGAGGGCGAGGGGCCAAGAATCGAGAGGAAAGAAGTGTGGGAGAATTGAGGGTTCAAGAATGGTAATGGGGAAGGGTCAAGAACGAGATGGGAAAAGGACCAAGAACGAGATGGGACGGATCAAGAACGATATGGGAAGGATCAAGAACAAGATGGGAAGGGTCAAGAACGAGATGGGAAGGATCAAGAACAAGATGGGGGGTTCAAGAACGTGAAGGGACGGATCAAGAACGAGATGGGAAGGTTCGAGAACGTGATGGGAAGGATCAAGAAAAAGATGGGGAGGGTTCAAGAACGTGGAGGGGCGGATCAAGAATGAGATGGGGGGGGGATCAAGAACGTGAAGGGACGGATCAAGAACTTCAAGAAAATGGGTGGGGCGTGGTAGAATCAAGGAACGGGGCGAGGGGAAGGAATCAAGAAAACGTGGGGGACGGGAAAGAGGGGAAATTCAAGAAATGTGGGAGGATGTTCAAGAACGGTGGTGGGGTGGATCAAGAACGAAGAGAAGGGGGGGGGGGGGATCGATTGGTGGAAGGGTGGAAAAAGGTACCAAGAAATGACTTTCTTGAACTGTAACAACCAAGAACCCTCCAAGAAAGAGGAGTTCTTGACGGATCTGGGGTGTGCTCCCTCGGCGGAGCAGATTTCACCAGTTGATGGCGTGTCGGCAACACTTCTTGAATCTCCCAAGACCCCCCGAGTAATCTCGACAAAGGGCTCTTTCGATTCTTGATGGCGGCGGCTTCTTGAAACTCTTTCCTCGCACCGGAGTGATCTCGACGGCGCGCTTTAACACGTCTCCCTCGAAGCGATCTCGACGGGAGAGACATGGGCTCTACCCACGAAGTGATCTCGACGTGGGGTGGGGCTAGCCAAACCCCCTACACTACTCTCTACGATAGGGGAGACGAATTGTGAATAAACTTTTCAACAATGACTCCAAGGTGTTCCTTGGGCATGCCATCCCCTTATATAGTGCGGATGTGTGCCAAGTGAACGTGGGAGAGGACGAACCGTCGCGAGACGTGGTTCAACCTCTCCTTACAAATTCAAAATACAAACATAAAAAGTAAAAATGACGAGGACGGGGCCCAAAAACATTGGCCCAGTCCACGAATCCGAAAATACAAACACATATGAAAATGAGCATAAGTAAAAAGATAAAAGTTCTTACGCGGGTACCTAAACCCCGGGTGGCAAGCGTCGACGTGAGCTGCTCGGCGTGGGTGACGATGTCTCGCCGCGTCATCCTCGAGCTGGTTCTTCGTCATCGTGGCGTCGTCCTCGAGATGGTCCTCCATCAACTTTCGATTTGCCTCCTCCGCGCTTGCGTTAGACGTAGGTGAGAGTGAGACAGGTTGTGAACACGACGAGGATTACACGAGAGTCTTACCTGGCTGGTATGAGTCGGGCAAGCCCGACGAGTGTGAGCATCCTAGCAGGAAATTCCCGTTCGGTGACGTACTCGCCCTCGACCCTCTCGCGCGAGGTTTGGGAGGTTCGTTTGACCTCACCCATAGCGACCCTGTCAATATCTAGAACGGTAACACCGCATCTTGGCACTCCCACCATCCTGACTATGTCTTGACGACGTCCGGCATCACAAGACAAGTCAGATGGGGAGGCCGCGTGTGGACGCCGGATGGTGGGATGCGCACACGAGGCCGCACAGGAGCTTATCTGCACGGGTGTGTGCGGGGCCTCGCAGGTAGAGCGAGTGCAAGCCCTGAGGTTGCACGAGGACGCCGGCGGCGAGGGCCACATAGGAGCTGGACGGTAGGGGCACACACGCGCCGGGCTGCGCTCGAACTGGGCACGTTCAGGTGGTGACCAACGGCGGCGCTTTGCGGTAGGGCGTACGGTGGTGTCAGACGGATTAGTGGCCTCCAAGAGGATATTTCTTGGAGGTTTCTTGGAGTCTAACCACCCCAGATTCTCAAGACTAAGGTGTTTCTTGTTTAGAGGGGGGAGTTCTTGAGGGCGATTGGGGAGTTCTTGAGGAGAAACGTGGACGACACGTACCCAGAGTAATCTCGACGGGGCCGACTGATGACGCTTCTCCCTCACAAACACTTTCTTGAATCTCAAGACGCCATCGGAGTGATCTCGACGGAGGGACCTTTTGGCTTCAATAAATGCTGATTGCTAGTGTCTTTAGGCGTCTTCGGAGTGATCTCGATGAAGACAATTGACGTGTTCCAACGGAGTAGTCTCGACGTGGGCAAACGGGCTCTACTCTATGGAGTGATCTCGACGTGCGCGAGGGCAGCCACTCCTCTCTACACTCTAATTCTCTAACTATGATAAGTGGAGACAATTTTGGAAAATTCTTCAACAAATGCCTCAACCTTCACTTGGGCATGCTATCCCCTTAAATAATGAGGATAGGTGCCAAGTGAGATCGTGGAGAGGATGAACCGTCGTGAGACATGGTTCGACCTCTCTTTAACGGTTACAATCAAAATAAAAACATAACAAGGACAAGGCCAAAACACAGGCCCAGTCCATAGAATCCAAGAACAAAAATAACAAAAGACAAAACAAAAAAAATATGAAATTATGAGGCTTACGCGGAGTACTTAAACCCGGGATGGCGAGCATCAGCACGAGAGGCCTGATAATTCAGATTTTGGGGTAATTAGTGATGAGTTAACTTCATTAATTAGTGTCGTTGGTTTATCCGAATTAAAACAACAAAAATTTATAATAACCTTACTAGCGTAGGGAGAGTAAGGGTCGATCCACAGGGAGCAAGGGTTTTTTTCTTAGGAATTTGTGCTTTAGTTATGTATTTTTTAATAATTTTAGAGGTAGGTTTACTACATATGAAGATAAATAACTAATGAAATAAAAATATATAACAAAGAAAAATAAAATATTATTATAATATTATAATAATATTAATAGGCAGAAAATAATTTTTTTGTATTTTTTAGGAGTATTTGAAAGCTAAAACAAAATAGGAAATGAAACAGTTTGGCGCTCTGGACTTAGTCAAAATTTGGCTAAGTCCGGATGCCAAATGGGGAAGGTGCCTTGGTGGAGGAGAGAGAAAAAAATGGACTGTACTAAAATCACTCTACAATGAGTTCTAGAACGAATTTTAGAGCGTGGTTGGATGCACTGGAACCGTCTAGATATTGGCTAGCTGATCCAAGCCTAATCAAAAGACAAAAGACGAACAGAAAAGAATGAAAAAGGAGAGATAATAAGGTAACCTCTTTGTCACACCCGCTAAGGTCCAAGGGACTTCTTCTTCTCCTTTCCACCAGCTTCTTCAGCCCTGGATGCTTCCTCCTCAGCCTGACACTCACTGAGGTGAATGGATCTATGACTCAATTGCACTTAGGCCACCAAACATTACTTTGGATTGAATCACAAGATGAATTTTACAATAGGGTGAAGGGGTTTATATAGGGAGAGAGAGCAAAGGAGAGCCATTGGATTTTTAATACAATGGATGGCCAGATCTTCTTTTCAGGGTCATGATCCACGTCCATTATGGTCCTCCAATCAGCATTGAGACCTTTGAAATACCCCCTGGACGTTCAAGGCTTCTTTCCTTAATTAGCATTAAAGGTGCTATCTTTAAGTCTCCACCCTTGGATGTTTTGTGGATTGAATGGCTGGATCTTCTTCTCTAGCTTGGATCCACGTCCAAGGTTGTCCTCCAATCATCATTTAAGCCCCTGAAATATTCATAAATAATCATGACTGGACCTTCCCCTTGACCTCCTTTCTTTGGCCCAACATGCCTCTCATAGTGGGCTTAGTGGAGCTTCCTTAGTGGGCCTTTAGACTAGAGCCAATTGTCTTGCTTTGGGCCTTCTTTCTTGGCCCAGGGTTGTGGCTGAGCCTGCTCCTCTGGTCCAAATAGCTTCCTCTTCATTTAATTATCCCCTTTATTCATGAAAGTTTCACCTAATTCCTGCATCTTCCACATAAACTAAGAAGAGAGTGAGATTCATTCCACTTAACTCATTGAGTTAAGTGGGGTTAGTCCCACAAATGATAATAATTAACTCCAAATTAGAAAAAGGTGATTTTGTTTCATGATGTTTCACAACTTAACATAAATGTTGATAATATATCCAGATAAAGATAAAGAAGTACATAAATTAGCTGAAATTGCACATATATATTACTATCATTTTGGATTTATCAAGGCCCAGTGTGGCTGGATGCGCCCTGTCTTGGCGTCCACTGGATGGTCCCCCATCACAAGCTTTCGCATTGTTAGATGCCCGCGTTTGTTCTGGAGAAGGAGATCAACTAGAGCTCAACATCGTAGCGGCCTAGGACTATCACCACCCGGCCTAGGACTGGCATAAAAAAAGGGTTTGTGTGAGGATTCTGATGAGAGGTTTTCTTTTAATCCTCTCAAAGGATAGTGTGTCTGGTTTGTTTAATTTCATTTTAGGTTTGGTTTGATCGTCTCAAGAATTCTCTAAAAAATGTCATCTCCACCATCCTTCACATCCACCCATCCCAGCTTTCTCATATCCTCCATATCTCACTCCATCCCATTCATTCATCACCATTTCTATCATAAAGAGATCTATCCTCATCTCTATTACCATATCCAATATCTCTCCTCTCCATTTTCATCAAAATCGTCCACCATTCACATCGCACATATGGTGTTCTAATAAACTCCTCTATAGGAAGCTTTCTCTAAGAAGCTTCGAAAAATTGTAAAAACATATTCCTCTCATATCAATATTACTACCGTAACTAGTCTTTCGTTTTTTAACCTCCTTAAATATATAGAACATCTCTCCATTCTCTTACCTATAAGTGTCTCTTCTTCTCTTCATTAGTCATCTACCCTCATTACCTAGGCTCTCCGAGGATCCGACCCTTATTTGTCTCTATACTAGTGAGGAAAATCTAAATATATTGCATGGATTCAAAACAAAACAACGACATAAATCAACCAAATTTTGAGTTCATCACCTGCCACACTAGCACCACCATGCTAAACAAATTCTAGGAAGAGAAAGGGCCGAAATGAGGAGATGGAGAGAAAATATAAAGAGAGAGTGTAGAAGTTGAAGATAGAATTTAAAGGTGAAAATGAAGATGATTTTGTGAAACTTGTAGGGGAGTAACTAGAAATATGGATGAAGGTCTAGATAGAGAAGAAACCTATTCTAGAGAGAAAAATTAGAGAAAGTGAGTATTAAGAGTGGGAAAATGATGGATTTTGAGGGCAAATGGATGAGAAATGATGCACAAAGTAGACATCTAAGATCGTAAAGCGTTAATGCAAGTTTAATAAGCCCTCAAATGCTTCATCGCAAATATGGATCCTTATATTTTTCCAGGATCATGCATTTTTTAGTGCAAACAAGAGATGAGATTAAGAGAAAACTTCAATAAACTTACATTAAGCAGGTTGAACAAAATGGATTCCGAAAAATGCATTGTCCTACTGACTAACCAATTGCTAGTGAATGTTCAGAATGAGGGGAAATGAGGGAGAAAAAGACTATTCATACATTGAATTACTAACATACCCTTTTTGATGTGAAACGCCGACGGCCGGGATCGAGCGGCGCGTTTCGCGTCACAGGAATAATGATGATATGATGCAAACACAATGAGATTTTTATGATCGAGCAGTTAAGACACAAGGAGATAACGCGATGGACGGTGACGATCACCAAATAGATTGATCCGAAAGTCAGACTCCCAATGACCCTCAAGACCACTAGACGTCTAGACGAGAGGGGCGTCTAACGGCCCTGATAAGTTTGGAATTTAAAGATCAAGTGACAGACCGTTTACCTCAAGAAAGTCCTGCTCCCACAACAGTGGCTTGTTCCTAATCCGTCGTCGAGTGATGAGTGGCGGCAGAGGATGCGATAGCGGAGGACGGCACTGGAACAGGTAATAATACTGGTTAAGGAGGGAGAGGAGACGAGCTGACCTTAAAATATGTAGTCCACGGCGTATCGAAGACGGGCGAGATAGCGTTCGGGACGAATTCGTCTTGTCGTAGGCCGGAATGCCGGGAGGGATCAACGTGGCTTGGCGCAAGTGACGGGGCGGCACCGGTCGCAACTGGCAGTGGCGGTGGCGCAGAGCCACGGTACAGGGCAGAACGGCGGCGCAGGGGGGTTGATGACGCGGGGCGAAGCCTCGGCGCGGCGTGGAGCCACAGAGTGCGGCAGAACCGTGGCGATTGGCGGACCCGCGGCGGGGCGCGAACTCGCGGCGCACGGTCGGATCACGGCTGGGCGCGAGTCTGCGGCGCTGGCGAAGCCGCGCGCGCTGGAGTCGCAGCGGAATGGGTCCCAGCGTGGCGTGGGGTCGCGCACAGAGCGGGTCCCGACGCGGGCGATGATGCGGGTGGTCGGAATCGGGGTTCGGGGCGGGGCGGCAATGGGAGAAGTGGCGGTCGAATCAAGAAAAGGGGGGGGGGAAGCCAAAGGGTGATGCAAGAATGGGGTGGTTATGGTCAAGAACGATGGAAGATGGTGGGGAATGGTCAAGAACGATGAGGGTGAAGAGGAAGATTCAAGAAACGATGGGGAAAGGAGGGTGGGCGATCAAGAAAGGCAAGAGGAGGCGGTTGGGAATCAAGAAACGATGGGGAAAGGAGGGGGGGGGAACAAGAGAGGAAAGGGGAGGGGGGGGGGAATCAAGAAACGAAGGGGAAAGGAGGGTGGGCGATCAAGAAAGGCAGGGTAGGGGGAGGGCAATCAAGAAAGGCAAGAAGAGGTGGTTGGGCGATCAAGAAGGGCAGGGAAGGGAAAGGCGATCAAGAAAGGGTAGGGGAAGCGGTTGGGCGATCAAGAATTTCAAGAAAATGGGGATGAGAATGGGTGGCGTTCAAGAATCGGCGGAAAGATCAAGAAATGGGGTTAGATGATCAAGAAGCGAGGTGAAGGGTGGCGTCCAAGGAAATGTGGCGAGATGGGCTGGATGAAGGAGAAGGGGGTGGATGGGTAGAGCCAAGAACCTGGTGTGGTGAGTTCTTGGTGGGTCGCGGGTGGTTCTCATTGGAGATGATTTCCCGAATGCAGCGCGGCGCCGTAGTCGTCGCGAACCTTCGAGGACGCCCAGAGTGATCTCGATGGGTGCTCTCTCGATTCTTGATTTCAACAGCTTCTTGAAAATCTTCAACGTACCGGAGTGATCTCGACGGTACGGTTGAACACGTCACGCCCGGAGTGATCTCGACGGACAGGACGTGGGCTCTACTCCTCAGAGTGGTCTCGACGAAGAGATGGGGCTAGCCAAACCCCCTATGCTACGACTACGATAGGGGGAAGATTCTTGAAACAATTTCAATTCAAAAACTTCCAAGTAGTCCCTTGGGCATGCCCTCCCCTTATATAGGGAGGAGGGGTGCCAAGGAGACGTGGGGAGAGGTTGAACCGTCATGAGACGTGGTTCGACCTCTCCTTACAAAATCAAAATACAATCTTAAAATGAAAATAAAGACGAGGATGGGCCCTACGATACTGGCCCAATCCATAATTCGAAATGCAAAGAAAATACACATAGAAAAAACATAAATTGTTCGAACCTACCCGGAGTACTTAAACCCCGGGTTGCGGACGTCGGCACGAGCTGTCCGACGTGGCTGCTGGCGAGTCGTCGTCGGTCGTCCGGCTGATGTCGTCGTCGTCATCAGGTCGTCGTCGGCACGATGGTCTTCCATCACTTTTGGACATTCTCTGTTATATTTTATTGTCATTTTGCCTCATTTTCCCCATTAGTTGAGAGCTTCCCCTTGTAATCTTTAGCTTCTTTCTTTATAAGGCTTTTGATGTTCCAATCGGAAGTTATGGTAATGGCCCACCTTCCTTAGATTTCTCTTTTGAAGTTCCACAACTCCACTTAATCCTTTCAAGCATTTTGTACAATCACTAAGCTCACAGAAGTTCTCCAACTCTTTGAGAGTCACCATCTTCTAATTCCTATAAATTTCTGCACATGCAAAACTCTAGAATGCTCATCAGTATTACAATTTCTTGACTTAAGATAACTCAAGGACTTTAGTAAAAAATAACCCTAATATGCAAAAATAGAATTTATAGCTAGTGCATCAAAAGTTAGTTAATCAGAGTGATAACATGATAGATTCTAAATTATTAATATCCAAAACATCTAAAATATATAAAAATATACATGCATTTATTATGTTATCAACACCCTGATGGGGGACCATCAGACAGACCAAGCCCAAGCACGGCGACAACTGCGTGGAGAAGCCTGAGCCAATGCCAGAGATGCGAGCTTGAAGTATCCGGCTGACTAGCCTCAACCGTCATTTTATTTCCCTTAATATTTTACTGAGGTTTATACGGGGCCCTTGTATTTAGGCCCATGTTTGATTTCTCGCTGAAAAAACAAACATTGAGGTTATTGCTGTTGTCTGGATCGTTAGGTGAACCTTTAATTTTGGCCTTTTCCCCTTATTGGTTCATTAGGGCAGCCCATCCAAACCCCTATATAAGGGATGGGTTGCCCTATGCTCCCCTCTGGACTTGTTATCTTTTTATTGAGAACTTTGATTAGAGTTGTTACATGGTTTGTTTCCCTCTTATATTTCATGGAAGAGTCCCATCAACCCTAGGTTTCATGATAACTAGAGAAGGAAAAAGAGGTTGCTGCCCAGCTCAAGATTGCTGTTGGGAGTCAATAGTCATTTCCCACCAGACCGCTGAGTTGCGAGCCGCCCACCGTTCCTCTCTACTGCTCAATAAGGTCGCTCGTCAATCACCCGATGACTCGCATTCATCATCTTCTACCGTCGTTGACTCGTCGATTGCCAGAGAATTCTCAATCACTGTCTTCTTCCATCATTGAATCGTCAATCGCTTGGAAACTCTTGTTTGCCATCCTCGGTCATCGTTGATTCATCGATCGCTGGAGCACTCTCAATTGTCATCATCTGCCATCATTGATGAGTTTCTTCGCCCATCTAGCTAGTGAAGTACTCGTTTGCCCCTCTCCCCCCCCCCTCGTGCTCCTTCAGTCAAGGGAGAGGGGATCATCCTCATGAGTCCTAGGAAGTCTGATGAACGCTCAACAACTCTCGGGTCTACCTTTTGTTTTGTTGATAACGCATCCTATTGAAGACTGACTCTGTCATTAGAAAGGTTAATTGATGAAGAATTTGTCTGCCTCCACATTTGAGCTACAACTGAACTAGCTGATCCAGCATTGACCCCTTGATTAAGCTTCTTTCCAGTCCGTTTCTCCTCATTTTGATCCGGTTGGTCCGTGCAGCGCGCAGTTCTTGGTTATTTCTTCATAAAGCCAGTTTAGCTACTTTTTTTTGTCTTACGTATAACCTGTAACTTTTTTTAGGTTGTACCTCTCATATTGCAAGGCTAATACTGAAATAAGGGTGAAATATAAAATTGTCGTCTTTATATCTCTTTCCTTGAATAATTATATGTTTTAACATTGAGTTGATAGGGATTACTTTCTATCTCTTTCATAAGATCCTTTGTCCTTTCTCTCATCCCCTCCATATTTATATATTTTTCATGTCACTCCATACCTTGATCTAATCTATCTATCAACCTTTTGCAACTAATTCCTTTCTCCATCTCAAGTTCTTTCCAAATCACTCCCTCTCTCCATGTTTTCTCTCTTTCCAAATCACTCCCCCTCTCTCAATGCTTATGTTTTCTACCTCACACACTCTCTGTATCTATCTCTTTCCAATTCACTCTCTCCCTCTCATAATAACCCCTTGTATCATGTTCCATCTCAATAATGGATATTATGCAACTCTCAATCTAGTCGCACTTTCCATATTATTCTAGTGTGATGTTTTTAATGAAAATCCTAAATATGTATAATGAAGTGGTGAATTATGATGAGATAATAATACAGTGGTCACTAGTTTTATTCAATGAATGTGATGCAATATGTAGTTGGACGGGATCGATGGCACATATTACAACACAGGAGACGGCGTGTACAAACTATGCAAAATGATATGATGCAGATTTTAAGTTCAAATGGAAAGTACAAAGAAATAAATATTAAAGTCAAGTAATCCATTAAATCAACGAAGATCAATCGAGTCACAATCGACTTCCTAATGTCTATTTGGACCAATAAGATGGCATCAGATGAGAGGTAAAATCGATTACCCGTTCGCGTCCAATCCTCGTTCGTAAACTACCAGTGTTTTACCTCAAGAAAATTTCCTATCTCTCACTAGGGTGAGCTATGTTCAAATCATCATGGACATTCCTAACTCTCCAAGGTGCGGAATGCATTTCAACATCACAGAAAGAAAAGAACTGATTTGGAAACACAGGGGATGATGATAGAACCAGATGGTGGTATTTGCTGATATTTCAGCATCCATAAGGTCAATCCCCAACAGAGAGCAGGGCATTGACTAGGCATGGTGCGGGACATAGGCGTTAGGCACGGGCAGAGCTTCTGCGCAGTTGGCACCGGTGGTTGGCATGGTGACGCACACGACAAACGATGACTTGCAGCAGGTGCGCGTGAGAGAGTGGGGGCGCAAGGGTCACACGGCTGCAAGGCGCTGGCAGGCGACAGTTTCAGGTGCGCATGGCTGGAATTGGCACGTGGCAGGTGTGTAGAAGAAAGTGGGCGCGCGGTGGACACGGGCGTGATTGGACACCAGCATGCCACAAACGTAGGCTAGCGCGTAGTGGAGTGGCATGTGGGGGCCTAGTGATGTGAAACGACGACGGCCGGGATCGATCAGCGCGTTTCACGTCACAGGGTTATGATGCGAATGTAAGGGATTTAAGCCGAATGATGAGAAAATACGAATGAGCAGATAAGGACTTGACGGATAGCGACGTCGGCTGTGCCGATCAACGAGAGAGGAGTGATCCTAAGATCAAACTCCCAATGACCAGCTGGACCTACTAGACGTCTACTAAGTGAGGGGCGTCTAACAGCCCTAGAGAGTTCGGTGTCCAAGTCGGATGACAATCCGTCTACCACAAGAATCCCTACGCTCGACAAAGTGGCTAGTCCTATCCGATGATGTTCGAGAATATCACGGTAGCAGACGCGATAGGGGAAGACGAGACTGACCTTTGTATCGCTTAGTCCAAGGTGTCCAAGTCATCGAGCAGATGCTTAGTGTCGGGTCGAGCGGACGAGTGTCGTTGACGAGGATGAAATTGGGTGCGGACGGTACGGTCGTAACTACCAGTAGAGAGCTGAGTCCACGGGTGGCGTGCAGCAAGAGTCAGAGTAGAGAGCGCACAAGGCGCGCGCTTGGCTGGCGCACGGCATAGTCGTGTGGGCGGGCAAGACAGCGAACCAAGTATCGTGGGAATAGTCGTGTGGGTGGGGGAGAAAACCAAGTAATCGGTTATGGCGTAGAGGGTGGGAATCAAGAAATCAAGAAAGATGAGGGCGAGGGGAGGGTGAAGGGGAGGACGAAGGGGAATCAAGGAGATATGGTGAGGTCAAGAAATCAAGAAATCATGAAATCATGAAATCAAGAAATCAAGGGGAAAGAAAGGTGGGCGATCAAGAAAGTCAAGAGGAGGCGGTTGGGAATCAAGAAACGATGGGGAAAGGAGGGTGGGCGATCAAGAAAGGCAAGACGAGGCGGTTGGGAATCAAGAAACGATGGGGGAAAGGAGGGTAGGCGATCAAGAAAAGGCAAGACAAGCGGTTGGGAATCAAGAAACGATGGGGAAAAGGGGGGTGGGCGATCAAGAAAGGTAAGACGAGGCGATTGGGAATCAAGAAACGATGGGGAAAGGAGGGTGGGCGATCAGTAAAGGCAAGACGAGGCGGTTGGGAATCAAGAAACGATGGAGGAAAGGAGGGTAGGCGATCAAGAAAAGGCAAGACGAGGCGATTGGGAATCAAGAAACGATGGGGAAAAGGGGGGTGGGCAATCAAGAAAGGCAAGACGAGGTGGTTGGGAATCAAGAAACGATGGGGAAAGGAGGGTGGGCGATAAAGAAAGGCAAGACGAGGCGGTTGGGAATCAAGAAACAGGGCGAGGGGAAGGAATCAAGAAACAGGACGAGGGGAAGGAATCAAGAAAACGTGGGGGAGGGGAAAGAGGGGAAATTCAAGAAATGTGGGAGGGTGTTCAAGAACGGTGGTGGGGTGGATCAAGAACGAAGAGAAGGGGGGGGTATGGATCAGGAATGGTGGAAGGGTGGAAAAAGGTACCAAGAAATGTCTTTCTTGAACTGTAACAACCAAGAACCCTCCAAGAAAGAGGAGTTCTTGACGGATCTGGGGTATGCTCCCTCGGCGGAGCAGATTTCCCGGTTGATGGCGTGTCGGCAACGCTTCTTGAATCTCCCCAGACCCCCGGAGTAATCTCGATGAAGGCCTCTTTCGATTCTTGATGGCGGCAGCTTCTTGAAACTCTTTCCTCGCACCGAAGTGATCTCGACGGCGCGCTTTAACACGTCTCCCTCGGAGTGATCTCGACGGGAGAGACATGGGCTCTACCCACGGAGTGATCTCGACGTGGGGTGGGGCTAGCCAAACCCCCTACACAACTCTCTACAATAGGGGGGGAGACGAATTGTGAATAAACTTTTCAACAATGACTCCAAGGTGTTCCTTGGGCATGCCATCCCCTTATATAGTGAGGATGGGTGCCAAGTGAACGTGGGAGAGGATGAACCGTCGCGAGACGTGGTTTGGCCTCTCCTTACAAATTCAAAATACAAACATAAAAAGTAAAAACGATGAGGACGGGGCCCAACAACATTGGCCCAGTCCACGAATCCGAAAATACAAACACGCATGAAAATGAGCATAAGTACAAAGATAAAGTTCTTACGTCGGGTACTTAAACCCTGGGTGGCGAGCATCAGCGTGAGCTGCTCGGCGTGGCTGATGACATTCCGTCGCTTCATCCTCGAGATGGTTCTTCGTCATCGTGGCGTCGTCCTTGAGATGATCCTCCATCACCTAGCAGGCATAGGCAGATCGCCGGCACGCGGCAGGCGCTCACACATGTAGTAGGACGAGGGCGCATGGCGAGAGGCAGGTGAGTCACTGGTCCGGGTGTGGGCACACAAACCAGTCACGACCTGCGTAAGGCAGCGAGGAAACGTTCCCAGAATGTCGAAGAGGGCAACGGCAAGGCGACCGACGAACATCATCTAAGGACGGGCGACTATGTGTCAGCAACGCAAGCAATGTCGGCAATAGTGAACCTCTCGCCTCCAAGATTGCTCCAAGAAGGTGGCAACTTTTGATTGAATGATGACAATTCTTGATCAAATGATGACAATCAAGTGGCTACACAATGGGGACAATGGCGACGTTTCACGATATCTCAAAATGGAGAAAGCAGTCACAATCCCATAATCTTCTAAATAATCTATCTACCAATGGAAAGAAACAAGTTAAAAAACTCTTCTTCAACTTTTCAATTTCTAATCCTCTCTAAGATCCTCCTGGGCATGTCTTCCTTTATATAGAGTCGAAGGCATGCCCGATTGGCCATAACTAGAGAGAACAGTCTCTTGACGAGCAGCCCTCTCAAAATGATGAAAGCAAACCGTTCAAAAAGGACGAGGCCCAAAACATGCCAGTCCTTGTCCACAATACGAAAGGAAATTACAATTGAAAATGAACGATAAAATATGAACTCGTGCTGCCACTCTGTCAAGCAGCATACTTGAACAACAAGACGCGGGGGTTGGCTCGAGCAGCTCGGCAAGGCTGCTGACATCGTTTTGTGCTGGTGGCAAGAAGGCCCCCATCTCGATGGTAGAATATGTAAAATTCATCGAGAAAATAGAAACTTGGGTTCAATATATTTTTAAGGCTTATAGTTTATACATTTTTTTAGAATTTTCCTTACGAGCATAGAGTGACTATGAGTCTAATATATAGAGAGTAAGTATTAAATGACTGGTAAATTTTACTTTTCTTTTATTTCAGTTGGATATAATTCAAAATTAGTGAGGGAGGTCGGAAAATATTATTCATATTGAACTCAATTAGTTTAATTTTTATAAATAAATTTGTGAAGTTTGATGAAAAGTTTCAATTGGAAAAATAGTTAACTTTAATTAAATATATATTTTGATGATTCGACAAGCCATATGACAACTCATGGTCATTGATATGAGTGAAGTGGGGCGAGTGAAAGAAATACCACCGTTGTCTACAACAGAGATGATGGCAGGAATGTACCAAAAATCACGAAGGAGAGCCGATTGATGAAAATTTTATTGAGTTTGGTGGCGATAGAAATGGATGCCAATGTGCACCAACAAGAGATAGAAATAGAGTGCCATGTGTGATGGTGCAGACCTAGGTTTTGGATGATAAACGAGGAAAAAAACAAAGACATCAGTTTAAAAAAGAAGAATATCACATTAATTTTATCGTCACATGGCCCATGTAGAGCTTCACCAGCACTGCGGCAGCATTCTCCCTGGCCTTGTCGCAGTCCGTCTCCACCAGCTCCACGATGAGATCCAGAAGCCACACCAGGTGCGCCACCGCGCTCGCTTGCATGAGTCGTGCCTTGTTCTCGTGCACAATCGACAACGCAAACAGCGCCGCCACCGCGTCCTTGCTCCTTCACAGCATCGCCACCCCTCCGAGCAGGTCCAACAACGCCTGCACTGCCCCCGTGTTGCGACCAATACCCACTCGGAGCTCCTCCATCATCACCAGGCTCACCAGCATCGCGGTTGCGTTCTCCTTAGCCACCACACTTTTTGTTCGTAGTACCCCCACCTACGCTTCCAAAGCCCCTGCCTCTGCCACTGCCTTCTTGTTCCTCTCATCGATCGACAGGTTCAGTAGCACCACGACCATGTCCTTCTGGCCGGCATCCCCCACGCCTAGCAGTGCCCCCAATGGCCGAATGGCACCACACCTTGCGATGGCCACATGGTTATCCACGCTATGCTTGGTCAGAAGCCTCAGCTCGCGAGTGGCCACTACAGCCCTGTCCTGGTCCTCCTCATAGCTTCGCAAGTCGTCAACCAGGCACTCCGCCGCCACATCTGTTGGATCTAAATATGGGGATACACACACTATTATTAATCATGATTATTATGGATAACTGCATCCCAATTATATGGTTTTATGAGGATGGGATTAAGGCATAATATGATTATAATGTTGTGGTTGCAAATGTGTAGAAACCGGATCAGTCACAAAAACTGTAATGAGTGGTTTTGGAAATGGATGGCCATGAAAGGCCTATAAATTTCTTGGTTGTGGTCCCTGGATTATGCATGGACGAGAGACCCTCAAGCCCCATTTGCAAGAAGAGGATTTCAGTCTCCCCTACATTGGTCCAGAAGATCCACTCCAGTCTATTCAGAACTGGACTCTAATATGCTTTCTCCCTTAAAATTTTTCTATCAACATCTGCATATATTTTGGAGCACGGGGTCGAGGACTGCGTCTGCTCCTCAAACCCCATAGGCAATTGATAACACCCTAATTTCGGTCTTTATTTCATGTTATTAGCATGATTTATGCATTTAAAAGGCTTAAATTTGGGTTTTTATCATATATTTACACAAAAATAATGCTTCCAAGTAATTTCTGATTTTTCCCTAATTTTCTGTTAATTATATGAATTTTTAAGGATTTATTGAAGCTCGAAATAATTATTTTTGGATGAAAATGGCACATTCAAAAGTTTATTTCGACATTTATCAACATGGGAATTAATCAGGGAATTTTTTAGAATTTTCTAGAATTTTTTACGAATTTTTAGGAATTTTCTGGGATTTATTTCAAGAAGAAATGCATTTATTCTATGAAAAAAGGGCATATTTATAAGAGAAAAAAATGTATTTATGCAATTTCTAGACTTTTCGGGGCCTTTTTGCAACGTTTCGTTGCAAAAAGACCCTAAAAACAACTCTCGGTCGCCACGGCAGGCGTATAGATCCTATTTAAAATCATTCAGGGTTGTATTGCAATTTTTAATATATATTTTTAATGTTTTAGGAGAAATCGGAGGAGAGAGAGTGCGCCAGTATATACGCAATTACTTTTGGGCGGCGTCCAAAAGCAATTCCAGGCTTTTAAGGACTTTTCTGCAAAAGGAGGATTCAAAATGCGCCAGCCAATGAGAGAAGCGACACGTCATTGCGTGTTTAAAAACGAAACTAATAAATAAATCAATTTTAAATCCAATGGATTACATTGGTTTAAAATTGATTTATTAATAACTATTGATCCTGAAGTCCGATTGAGATGATTTTTTATGGATTTGTTCGTCTTGATCCCCTCTTTCTATCTGTACGGTTAGATCATTCAGATCTACCCTACATTGATAGATAAATATTAAGTACTAAACGGGGGTAAAATGGTGATTTTTACCCTATAACCTAAGTATAAAAGCTAAATTTCGAGGGGGAGCTCATTCTGGATGGTGCTCTATCACAGCTGCAAGACAGGGAGGAGCTCTAGCTTGGATCAAGTTATCTGGTACTTTTTTTCCTTTACTGTATTTGAACTTTTATGCATTTTGAATGAATTAGGTTAAGTTGTTTGTTTCTTCATCTCTATTCTGATCTGAACTTCCAAATCGCTTGGCTTGAGCGGCATGTACAAGCCCTGATTAGGATTGAGAGGAGAAATTGAGGGATTTACCTTGGTATTCAATTGCATTCCAAAGAAAACTCTAAAAATTTAGTTTTAATTCTTAGAGATTAAGATTTCCCTTTTATTTCTGATTTAGCAAATTCTCAAAACCAACCAAAACTTAAATCAAAAATTTCTTAACCTCTCTAATTGAATTCTTTGATCCATCCAATTGGATCAATTAATTCAATCTAGAGCCCACATTTCTTCTTTTCATCTCATCTCTTCTACCCCCCTCTCTAAATTCTCACCTAATTAGGGTGACTTGATCCTCATTGAAGATCAAATTCACTCTAATTAGGATCTAAAACACCAAAAATAAAATCAAATTGAAATTCCTACTTGCCTCCCTTGGACGACACTCATACTTATCACTATACATATTAAGTAGAGTTTTATAAATTTTATTGCATAAGCCAAAAATTCACAACGACAAGGGCTAAAAATTTTGCGTAATTTTCACCCCTATTTTTGGCTTATCAGCAATCAACCCCCTCATCCCACCAGAGGGGGTGTGGGGGGTAGTGCCCAAGGGAGGAGGGCGGTGGGAGGGTGTGGGCAGCGGCGGGGGTGGCGACGGGCAGAGGGGGGAAGGGGCGTGGGTGCTGAAGGGAGGAGGGGGACGGGCGCTTAAGGGAGTGGGGGTGGGGTTGGGGGGGCGGCTGCAGGGGGAGGATGGTGGAGGGGAGGGGGGGGGGGACTGATGGCGGGCGGAGGGGAGGGGGTGGGAGGAGCGACGGGGAGGGGAGAAGGGGAGGGGCGCTAGAGGTGGGGGCGCCAGAGGGGGGAGGGTCATCGCACAACCGCACGGACAACTGCAGGAGTGCGAACTCCTCGCATGGTTTGGACCATCCCTACTCAAGTCCAATTTACAAACCATTCAAGGCCAAGTATGTGCTCGATATTGACCCAATTTAGGCCTAGTGTCAACCAGACGGCAGCAGTCTTTTTGGTCAGATCTTGAGTTGTATCGACGATGAAATCAAGTGAGAGACATATGATAATGTCTTAAAAGATGAATGGAGAGAGAGAGAGCGCGTGAGATTGAAGAGTAATTGAAGAGGAATGGATAGAGAGAGCGCGTGAGATTAAGAGAGATTCAAAGAGGAGAGCGAGAGAGAGATTAAACGATGAATGGAGAGAGAGTGAGCGTGAGTTTAAGAGAGGTTAAAAGATAAATGGAGAGTGAGAGAGCGTGAGATTAAGAGAGATTCAAATTTGATCGGAGAGAGATTATGAGAGATTAAAATATGAATGGAGAGAGAGAAAGCGTGAGATTAAGAGAGATTAAAAGATGAATGGAGAGAGAGAGAGGGTGAGTTTAAGAGAGATTAAAAGATGAATGGGAAGAGAGAAAGAGCATGAGATTAATACAGATTAAAAGATAAATGGAGAGAGAGAGTGAAACTAAGTGAGATTAAACAACTAATGGAGAGAGAGAAAGCGTGAGATTAAAAGAGGAACAGAGAGAGAGAGAGAGAAAGCGTGAGTGAGAGAGATTAAAAGAAAATCATGGAGAAAGAGCATTCAAGAGAGAGAGTGATTAAAAGAGAAATGGAGAGAGACAGAGCGTGAGATTAGGAGAGATTAAAAGAGAAATAGAAAGAGAAAGAGCGTGAGATTAAGAGGGATGATAAGCTCAGATTTTATGTGTTTTTTAATGGTTATTTAGCAGTTCAGACGTGTGAGGTTCAGAGCTTATGCAACAAATTTATAAACCTCACGGCGTAAGGCGAGTGAGGGTCGATCCACAGGGAGCAGGAGAAAACAGTAGAAATTTCCTTCTTTATTCAATAGATATGTCACTTATCAATTTAAAATAAATATTAAACTCTGTTAAATGATCCTCAGGAAATCACAGAATTCCTCTTTAATTCCCAGTTTAGTCGAAAGATTTAACTGCTATTGCTCTGATTAAGTTAAAGATTTAACTTAATAGAGGCTGTCTACAGAGGAGTTCTCTGTAGACAGTACCCTTGCCCTTGGGGGCAAAGGATCAAACACCTTGCGTGCAGGGTACCTGCGCGCAAGGTGTTTGCGTCTGGCGCTGTCGCTGCGCGGCGTGGCTGCGCGCGCTGCTGCTGCGCTTGGCGTTGCTGCGTCTTGGCGCTACTGCGTGGCGGCGCTGTCGCGCGGCGTGGCTGCGCGCGCGATGCTGCTGCGTCGCGGCGGCGTTGCTGGCGGCGGTGCTGCTGGCGGCGGCGTTGCTGCGCAGCGGCGCTGCTGCGTCGGCATGGCTGCGGCGGCGCTGCTGCGCGCGGCGATGCTGCGCTTGCGGCGGCGTTGCTGCACGCGACTGCTGCGTGCAGCAGCGCTGTTGCGTGCGGTGTGGCTGCGCGCGGCGCTGCTGCGTGGCGCTACTGCGTCTTGACGGCGTTGCCAGCGGTGGTGCTGCTGCGCGGTGGTGCTGCTGCGCGCGGCGGTGCTGCTGCGCGCGGCGGTGCTGCTGCGCGCGGCGGTGCTGCTGCGCGCGGCGGTGCTGCTGCGCGCAGTGGTTCTGCTATATCAAAGGGATTTTTTTGGGGAAGTTTGGGGAGGATGATCAGAACAAGAAAGAAACAAAATTCAACTGAAATCAAATCTAAAATGAAACAATCCTCAGTTGGAAAACATTGGAAGATCTTGTGATTCTTCCAACCCAACCAAAATTGTCTGAGAAGAGAGGGATTACAGGGCTGAAGCTTGAGATTTCCCCACGTCGGGTGTCACGTCCTTGCGGCAAGGCGTGGTTCTTCAATCCAAGCTATCTTCAGTGTGTTCTTCCTCTCCAACTCCAAAAGATCATCAGCTCCTGGAGGGTGCAGAAATCCTCTTCTCCAAGCCCTAGTTTCCTTAGCGAAAATTCTGAACACCTAAACTCCTCTCTCAAGAGAGTATTTATAGGTTTTCTCTTAAGTCATGCCCAGGGGCATTTTCGTAATTTTTGCCACTTCGAATTTTTGCCCACTTCTGTTGATCCTCCTCTCTTCCTTGATCTTCTTAACCTGTTTCTGAATGTTCACTAGCCATAAAACGTTAAATATATTCCACTTGATTCAAAGAATCAAGTGGGGTTAGTGATTTCATAAAACAATACATATGCATGAACTTAGCATGAATTCACAAGATAATTGTAATGAATTTAAACTTGAGAACTTGATTATTTGATGACATATTTTAGAGTCATCAAGGGATTAAAACAGGATTAGAAAGATAAAGAGAGTGAGATTAAGAAAGATTTAACGATGAATGGAGAGAAAGAGCGTGAGATAAAGAGAGATTCAAAGAGGAATGGAGAGAGAGCAAGCGTGAGATTAAGAGAGATTAAAATTTAACACTATTTTGATTAAGGGAGATTAATAGATAAATGGAGAGATTAAGAGGTAAATATAGAGATTAAGAGATAATTGAGAGGTTAAGAGATAAATGGATAGATTAAGAGAAAAATAGCAAGTGCATCGGAGAGAGAGCGAGAAAGTAACGCTCAGTCTTTGCTCCATCGTTGCCCGGTAGTTAAATGCATGGTTAAAAAGATCTGTTGGGATTGTTTGGCTAACCATAGGTAAGGGTGTTTGGTGAACAGTTTCTTGAGAAACAATCATGTCCGTCTAGGAACACAAGTATGCAAGGAGAAAATTTTCATTTCATAAGCTGAAGGAGCACAAGGAATTGAGGTTTGCATATATTTTATAATGTTGCACTAGGTACAATGCATGATTTAAGTTGGGGTTGATAAAACACCATTACATGAGGTTAAATTTTTTTAATTTTGTATATCAATTCAAAGTTTGGAGGGGATGTAATTGGTGTAAAAGATTGAATTGTTTCAAAATTTACGTTCATAGGTTTTTTTTGAATTTGAATTTCCTTCACAAAGTTAATCAAACCGCACCTTGGAGAGTTCATTTACTTAATGTCTTAGAAGCATGTCTATAGAGGTTAGTCTCTTGCAGCGGATCATATGCACCTCTTGATGGTATGACCCATAGGTCTTCGTTCACATGTTAAGCTTCCAAGTGGTTAAGATGTCTGTGATTGGTCCTAACTAAGGGGTACAATTTGATTGAGAGTCGTTTGTAAGGATAGGTAAGTACCAATAAACAATTTAATTTCCTTACTAGTAGTATTTTAGTAAGGGTCGATCCCTCAGGGAGCTAGGTAGTTAGTTAGAAAGATTTTCAACTAGTATTGCAAGTTCAAGATTCATATAACCTTTTTTGTAAAGCTTTTAGTGATTATGAAGGTAAATGTTCAATTAAGAAGGATGATATGAATTTTACCAAGTGTAAAAAAATTTCCGTAGAAAGTTTAGATTGAAAATGATTTTTGAGAATTTTTTCAGAATTTTTTATTGTCTCTAGAGAGAGATAAAAAATTCTGAATTAGTGAATGGAAAAAGAGGAGGAGAGAGATGGCGCACAAGCCTGGGCGCTTCCGCCACTGCTTGTGCGCTAGGCTTCGCGCTCATTGTGTGAGGTCCTCTCACGTGCTATGGACCAAAACGAAGTTCCAGATATCGGTTTGACACGTGTGAGTAGGCGTTGGAAAGCTTGAGACGTTGGCTATCTGCCTAAGTATAGCCAAGAAGCTTAAGAGCATTATAAAAGGAGATAGGGTGGAAAGAACAGCGTAACCTTTTTGTCACACCACAAATGGCGTTGCTTCGCGCGGTGGTGCTGCTGCACGCGGCGGTGCTGCTGCGCGCAGT
This sequence comes from Wolffia australiana, assembly GCF_029677425.1. Taxonomy (NCBI): domain Eukaryota; kingdom Viridiplantae; phylum Streptophyta; class Magnoliopsida; order Alismatales; family Araceae; genus Wolffia; species Wolffia australiana. The sequence continues at coordinate 6,036,094 of NC_135847.1, read as the reverse complement.
GGTTCTGCTATATCAAAGGGATTTTTTTGGGGAAGTTTGGGGAGGATAATCAGAACAAGAAAGAAACAAAATTCAACTGAAATCAAATCTAAAATGAAATAATCCTCAGTTGGAAAACATTGGAAGATCTTGTGATTCTTCCAACCCAACCAAAATTGTTTGAGAAGAGAGGGATTACAGGGCTGAAGCTTGAGATTTCCCCACGTCGGGTGTCACGTCCTTGCGGCAAGGCGTGGTTCTTCAATCCAAGCTATCTTCAGTGTGTTCTTCCTCTCCAACTCCAAAAGATCATCAGCTCCTGGAGGGTGCAGAAATCCTCTTCTCCAAGCCCTAGTTTCCTTAGCGAAAATTCTGAACACCTAAACTCCTCTCTCAAGAGAGTATTTATAGGTTTTCTCTTAAGTCATGCCCAGGGGCATTTTCGTAATTTTTGCCACTTCAAATTTTTGCCCACTTCTGTTGATCCTCCTCTCTTCCTTGATCTTCTTAACCTGTTTCTGAATGTTCACTAGCCATAAAACGTTAAATATATTCCACTTGATTCAAAGAATCAAGTGGGGTTAGTGATTTCATAAAACAATACATATGCATGAACTTAGCATGAATTCACAAGATAATTGTAATGAATTTAAACTTGAGAACTTGATTATTTGATGACATATTTTAGAGTCATCAAACACCCCCCAACTTAGATCATTACTAGTCCCTTAGTAATGACATGCAGGTGAGAATAAAAGATGATCTCAAGGTGAATTTTGACTTCCGATAACTTTGATTCATGCTCTTCTCAAGGAGTATTTTCAGCAATTAAAATTGACCAGCGTAGAAGAAATTCAGGATCTATCTCAGCCTTAAACCTCAACTAAGTGCACATGATCTATGGAGTACATATAGTAAGTACATAGTATATGGAATAAGATCGAGTTAACACCCCAAGCGCACTACTGAACGAGGCGTAGAGAGTGGCATTAATGCTAGCTCAATACTATGGCTATAGTAGCATCGGCTCAAACACACGGGAGACAGCTTTTCCACGTTTATTTTATTTGGCATTTGCTGCTTGTTGGTCATTTTTGATGACAACCAACTTTAGTACTATGATGCAAGCTTTTGCTTGTTTATGCATGATGCAGCTTTCACTTGATAGTTTGGTGGCGCTTATCCACTACCCATGTGCCGTCCTTAGTAGACCGGCAGCTTATTCCCCCGACGAAGTTATGTATCCTTCATGGGTCAGGGAGCTTCACTCACGTCATAATAATACTGCCCATGAGCTAACACTAACCCTACTCTCCACTAAAGCTAAAAATTTTCGTGCATGTAAGTGCTAACTCAACCCGAGGTGGATGGTGAGGTGAGAGAAGTATAATGGTAATAGATATGACTGTAGTGGTATGGATCGTAGTGCACCTAGCTAGGCTTACTTCACCTAGGATTCCCTAGCTGGCCACTCTTGCATTTCTACCCTTCTGAAAAGAATCGAATTATCATGCATATCATTGGACAATCATCTCCTAAGATCATCAAATATCCATGGTTTGTGAATGCAAAAACGACAAAATTTTCATGGATAGTGCCTGTAAATGTACTCCCCCCCCCTCTCAATAAAAGGCATGTTCCTACATGACAAATCATAAATGAGAGAAAGGAGAAAGGAATACCAAACCATGGAAGGAAGGGCGGCGATCAGCATGCGTGTTGTCCAGTGACGTGTTAGGTGGGCGTGGATCGGAGTGGCTGCACACGAGAACAGAAACAAAAACGCAGAAACAAAAACAAAACAAGGAAAGTAACCAAGCAGAGAGAATATGAAATGTAGTAAAAACAAAAACTAATCGGATCATGAGCTATCATGCGATGGCTTTTCTAACGTAATATTCATGGGGCTGTGAAGATCTTCTTCTTCTAAGTAGGGTTTGAGCCGTTGCCCGTTCACAGTGAATCGTCTTTGAGACGTAGGATCTAAAATTGTAACGGCTCCATTCTCAAAAACCTGTTGAACAAGGAAGGGACCATCCCATCGCGTTTTCAATTTACCTGGAAAGAGTTTTAGTCTAGAGTTGTAAAGCCATACTTTTTGATTCTCCACAAAAATTCTTCTCCTCAAGCTCTTGTCATGAAACATCTTCATCTTGGCTTTATAAATCTTCGAATTCTCATAAGCCTCATTTCTTAACTCTTCCAACTCATTCAATTGAAGAAGTCTATGCTTGCCGGCTCTATCCAAATCTAGGTTGAGTTTTCTAATAGCCCAAAGGGCCTTGTGTTCTAACTCAAGTGGTAGGTGACAAGCTTTGCCAAAGATAAGGTGGAAGGGAGACATGCCGAGAGGGGTTTTGTAAGCAGTCCTATAAGCCCATAACGCCTCGTCTAGCTTCCTAGACCAATCTTTCCCATCTGGACGCACTATTTTCCTCAAAAATTTCTTCACCTCTCTATTATACAATTCAACTTGTCCATTGGCTTGAGGATGATATGGGGTAGTGACTCGATGATAAACACCAAACTTTTTAAGGAGATTCCTAAAGTTGTAATTTGTGAAGTGTGAACCTCCATCACTAATGATCGCTCGTGGGCATCCATATCTATAAAAAATGTGTTTTTCAATAAAATTGGTCACTACCTTACTGTCATTGGTTTTGGAGGGAATGGCTTCTACCCATTTGGAGACGTATAAAATCAATTCTCCATAAATCAAATATTTCCACTTCTAAGATGGGTTGTAGGGGCATTCTATCTTTCCTATTGATATTGATGGATGCTTGGCATGCTAAACAACTATTATAAAATTTCTGCGCGTCATGAAATAATGTAGGCCAAAAGAAACCCGATTCAACAATCTTATGAGCTGTTACCTTGGCCGAGTAGTGACCCCCTCCTGGTTTTGCGTGGCAGAATTCTAGGATGCTTCGTTGCTCGCTCTCGGGGACGCATCGTCGGAGAATTTGATCTTGTCCTTGGTGAAACAGCTCCGGATCTTCCCAAAAATAAAATCGTGCATCCTTGAGTAGCTTTTTCCTCTCGTGGGAAGTCCAACCTGTAGGAATTTGTCCTGAAACTAAAAAGTTGACAATATGTGCATACCAAGGAACGAATGTTCCTTTTGCAGTTAAGACAAATTCATCAGGAAATGCATCATTAATTTGTTCAGGTGGGGCGCCTATGATTCGTGAGAGATGGTCGGCTACTACATTTTCACACCCTTTCTTGTCTTTAATTTCCAAATCAAATTTCTGTAATAAAAGCACCCATCTAATCAATCTCGGTTTAGCCTCTTTCTTCGTTAACAAGTATCTAATAGCTGCATGATCAGAATAAACAGTTGTTTTACTACCTAGTAAATAAGACCTAAACTTTTCTAAAGCGAAAATAATGGCCAGCAGCTCCTTTTCGGTGGTGGTGTAATTCAGTTGTGCGTCCACTAAGGTCCTGCTGGCGTAGTAGATCACCACGGGTTTCTTATCAATTCTTTGGCCTAACACTGCACCTACTGCAAAATCAGAAGCGTCGCACATTAGTTCAAAAGGAAAGGGTCCAATCGGGCCCTTGCAGGATAGGCATTAACCAAAGCTTCTTTCAATTTATAAAATGCATCTTTAGCCTCTAGTGTTAGTTCAAAATCATTATTTTTAGACGATAAAAGGTTTGTAAGAGGTTTAGAAATTTTAGCAAAATCAAGGATAAAACGTCTATAGAAACCCGCGTGGCCGAGGAAACCCCTAAGGGTTTTTAGGTTGGTTGGAGGTGGAAGGCCCTAGATGATTTTGATTTTGGCCTTGTCCACTTCCAATCCACGGTTGCTGACTGTGTGTCCCAGCACTACTCCCTCCTGCACCATGAAATGAGATTTTTCCCAACTTAGGACAAGGTTGGACTCAATGCACCTCTTCAATACTTTGGTGAGGCTTAGGAGGCAGTTCTCAAAGGTAGATCCAAATACTGAAAAATCATCCATAAATATTTCTAAACATTCGCCTACTAAATCAGAAAATAGGGCATTCATACATCGCTGAAATGTGGCGGGGGCATTGCATAACCCGAAGGGCATACGCCTGAAGGCATATGTCCCTACGGGACTCGTAAATGTTGTCTTCTCTTGATCATCAGGATGGATGTTTACTTGGTTGTATCCTGAGTAACCATCAAGAAAACAAAAATATTGCTGCCCTGACAGTTTTTCTAGTATCTGATCTATGAAGGGTAGTGGGTAGTGATCCTTCTTTGTCGCCTTATTTAATTTCCTGTAATCAATGCACACCCTCCACCCTGTGGTCAATCTTTTCTGCACCTCTTCCCCTTTTTCGTTCACTTCTACGGTAATTCCAGATTTCTTTGGTACCATGTGTACAGGACTCACCCATCTACTGTCGGATATAGCATAAATTATTCCTGCATTCAACCACTTAATCACTTCTTTCTCAAGAACTTCTCTCATGTAAGGGTTGAGTCTCCTTTGATGCTCTCTACAAGGTTTTGCTTCCTCTTCTAAAAATATCCTATGTTCACAGATCAAAGATGGAATTCCTTTAATATCATCAAAGGTCCAACCTATGGCATTTCTATGCTCCCTAAGTACCTCTAGCAAGTCCTTTTCCTGTTCAGAGGATAGTGATGAAGATATGATTACCTGTAGGATTTTCTGCTCATCTAGATATGCATATTTGAGGGATGAGGGCAAAGGTTTCAATTCTGGCCCTACCTCTACCGAAGGGGGGTCTATGATCTCTCCCTCTAGCTCTCTACCCTCTACTTGTGACAAGTATTCTTTAACCACATCCTCTCCTTCATCTTCTGCACACAATTTTAACTCCTCATTGCTTCCTACAGGACACTTCATCATTTTCGATATATCCAGTTGAACTCTCTCCTTTCCAATTTTAAACTCAACCGTCCCCTTCTCCCAATCCATAATCGTTTTTGCCGTAACCAAGAAGGGTCTACCTAAGATGATAGGAGCTAAACTAATGTCTCCCGATATCTTTACATCTGTCACTATAAAGTCTACAGGGATTTCACAATTCTCTACAGTGATCATGACATCGGTTAACCTTCCCTCGGGTTGCCTAACAGTGCCGTCAGCTAAGAGTAGGTCCATATGAATTTCCTCCAACTCTCCAAACCCACTCTCCTCATATAATGCGGTCGGAATGATACTTATGCTTGCTCCCGTATCTAATAAAACTTTAGAGAAGGTGTTTCCTCCTATTTCGCATGTAATGAAAGGGGCTCCGGGGTCTCTCATTTTGATAGGGATGGCATTAAGAATGCTAGAGGCATTTTCAGATAATTTAACCACTTCCCTAGGCTTCTTAATGGTGCAAGAGTCCTTAAGGTACTTCTTTAGGGAAGGTGCACACCTAAGCATATCTTCGACAGTAACAGTCATGGTGGCTTTTCTAAAATTCTCTAGCAGTCGGTTTTCATAATCAAATATCGGTTTTTTTCTATTTAAAGCGGAAGGGTAGGGAACATGCTGCCCACTCGTAGAAGGTAGAGGCTCCTCCACGTAGGGGGGGGGGGTCCTCTCCTTCTTCCTCTTGTAGTTCGGTTCCCTTCTTAGAATTCTCTATAAAAGTCCGATAGGGATCCTGAAGTTCTTTCCCATTTCTCAATTTTGAGATGGCTAGAACCTCAGGATCATCTCTATTCGTCTCATCATGAATGGAATGCTGCACATGATGCAAGTTGCATGGATTGATGGACGGTTTCGTGGGAAGTTTATAAGATGTGCAAGGAGAATCTAACGGTATACCTTGGTGTTCAGATTGGACAGGTCTGAGGCTTTCTAGCATCTTCCTCATCTGCTCTTGAGCATCTAGCATTTGCTTCGTTTGAAACTCCATCATCACTTGCATCCGCATCTCCATTTCCGCCCGCAACTTTTGATTTTGCTTTTCAATCATATCTGAAATGACGGCAGTTAATGTGGAGAAATCAGGTTGAGTTTGAGATGAAACCTGATACTGTTGTGGAGGCCTGTGCTGGAATTGTTGTCTCTGCTGGAACGGGGGTTGAACTGCCGGCTTGTTTCCTTGGTGGAAGGCCTCTCCGTTTTGGAAATTTGACCGCTTTTGCGGCTGGTTGAAAGCCTTCACCTCTTCTTCCATGGCTTGGCAAGCTCCATCTTCATGTTCCTTGATAAAACAGAGAGAGCAGATCTTAGCTTTAATGATGGGAGAGTTACCTAGGAAGACATTCTTCAAGGTAGAGGTGAGCTCCTCCAATTTCTGGTTGGTCTCCCTTAGGCCCGCTTGTAGCTCTCCCTCCTTGGCGTTGACCTGCAGAACTCCTGCTCTCTTGGGCTGCACATTCCTCCCATTCTGATTGGCTCCAATCTCCTGCAAATCAGTTTCTGCAACTCTCTCCAAAATATCAAAAACTTCATCCTCATATGCAGTATAAAACGTTCCACCCGTGGCGAGGTTTACCTTGTTTTTCATAAAATCAGAGAGAGAGAGAGACTCATAAAATATCTGAGCTAGTTGACGTTGTTCAATTCCATGGTGAGGGCACTTCCTCAACAGATCATTGAACCTCTCCCATGATTCACTAAACGCCTCACCATCATGAGGATGGAAGTTGTGAATTTCCCTTCTATAAAAGTTAGTTTTGGAGAGAGGGTAAAATTTCTGCAGAAATTTTCCCTGCATCTCTTCCCATGAATTAAAAGTGATTCCTAAATTGCGGTACCAGGAAAATGCTTTATCTTTTAAGGTTAGAGGAAAATATTTCATTTTTAAAATTTCTGTAGATATCCCTGGAACGTTTTGAGATGAACACCTAATGTGGAAATCATCAAGGAATTCTAATGGGTTTTGAGCAGGCAGTCCATTAAATTCAGGTAAGGAATGAATTAATGCATTGTCATATCGAAAGGAAATACCGTCACCGATGTTCAGATTTACATCGGTTTGACGCAAGCTTCCCGACGGTGTGGACCTATCCAGCATAGTCCTCCTCCTCTCATTCTGCTGGTGCATCTCTTCAGCCATATTTCTCTGCTGAATTTCTGGTTCTGTCACTGTAGAATCCGGAGTGGCGTCTCTAATGTCTTTCTCTGCAGACTTTTCACCAGCTCCTGAGCGTGTTACTACCATAAATCTACAGCAAACGGTTAGAATAACAATGAGCTGAGGATTGTCAAGTCCTACAGCTCTAGAAAAATCAACAAAAATGACTGTAGATTTAGAGAAATGACAGTAGATTCACAAAAATGACTGTAGATTCACCAAAATGACTGTAGGTTTAGAGAGATAACTGTAGATTCAGAGAAAATAAAATTTTCTACTGTAATACCGTGCTCCCCGGCAGCGGCGCCAGTTGATAAGCTCAGATTTTATGTGTTTTTTAATGGTTATTTAGCAGTTCAGACGTGTGAGGTTCAGAGCTTATGCAATAAATTTATAAACCTCACGGCGTAAGGCGAGTGAGGGTCGATCCACAGGGAGCAGGAGAAAACAGTAGAAATTTCCTTCTTTATTCAATAGATATGTCACTTATCAATTTAAAATAAATATTAAACTCTGTTAAATGATCCTCAGGAAATCACAGAATTCCTCTTTAATTCCCAGTTTAGTCGAAAGATTTAACTGCTATTGCTCTGATTAAGTTAAAGATTTAACTTAATAGAGGCTGTCTCTGAGAGGAGTTCTCTGTGAGACAGTACCTGCCCTGGGGGCAAAGGATCAAACACCTTGCGTGCAGGGTACCTGCGCGCAAAGGTGTTCTTGTCTGCGGTGCTGCTGCGGTGCTGCTTGCGCGATGGTTCTGCTATATCAAAGGGATTTTTTTGGGGAAGTTTGGGGAGGATGATCAGAACAAGAAAGAAACAGAAGTCAAGTGAAATCAAATGTAAAATGAAACAATCCTCAGTTGGAAAGGATTGGAAGATCTTGTGATGCTTCCAAGCCAACCAAGATTGGCTGAGTAGAGAGGGATTAGAGGGCTGAAGCTTGAGATTTCCCACGTCGGGTGTCACGTCCTTGCGGCAAGGCGTGGTTCTTCAATCAAGCTATCTTCGTGTGTTCTTCCTCTCCAACTCCAAAAGATCATCAGCTCCTGGAGGGTGCAGAAATCCTCTTCTCCAAGCCCTAGTTTCCTTAGAAAATTCTGAACACCTAAACTCCTCTCTCAAGAGAGTATTTATAGGTTTTCTCTTAAGTCATGCCCAGGGCATTTTAGTAATTTTGCCACTTCGAATTTTTGCCCACTTCTGTTGATCCTCCTCTCTTCCTTGATCTTCTTAACCTGTTTCTGAATGTTCACTAGCCATAAAACGTTAAATATATTCCACTTGATTCAAAGAATCAAGTGGGGTTAGTGATTTCATAAAACAATACATATGCATGAACTTAGCATGAATTCACAAGATAATTGTAATGAATTTAAACTTGAGAACTTGATTATTTGATGACATATTTTAGAGTCATCAAGGGATTAAAACAGGATTAGAAAGATAAAGAGAGTGAGATTAAGAAAGATTTAACGATGAATGGAGAGAAAGAGCGTGAGATAAAGAGAGATTCAAAGAGGAATGGAGAGAGAGCAAGCGTGAGATTAAGAGAGATTAAAATTTAACACTATTTTGATTAAGGGAGATTAATAGATAAATGGAGAGATTAAGAGGTAAATATAGAGATTAAGAGATAATTAAGAGGTTAAGAGATAAATGGATAGATTAAGAGAAAAAAAGCAAGTGCATCGGAGAGAGAGCGAGAAAGTAACGCTCAGTCGCACCGCTCCTATCGTTGCCCCGGTAGTTAAATGCATGGTTAAAAAAGATCTGTTGGGATTGTTTGGCTAACCATAGGTAAGGGGGTGTTTGGTGAACAGTTTCTTGAGAAACAATCATGTCCGTCTAGGAACACAAGTATGCAAGGAGAAAATTTTCATTTCATAAGCTGAAGGAGCACAAGGAATTGAGGTTTGCATATATTTTATAATGTTGCACTAGGTACAATGCATGATTTAAGTTGGGGTTGATAAAACACCATTACATGAGGTTAAATTTTTTTAATTTTGTATATCAATTCAAAGTTTGGAGGGGATGTAATTGGTGTAAAAGATTGAATTGTTTCAAAATTTACGTTCATAGGTTTTTTTTGAATTTGAATTTCCTTCACAAAGTTAATCAAACCGCACCTTGGAGAGTTCATTTACTTAATGTCTTAGAAGCATGTCTATAGAGGTTAGTCTCTTGCAGCGGATCACATGCACCTCTTGATGGTATGACCCATAGGTCTTCGTTCACATGTTAAGCTTCCAAGTGGTTAAGATGTCTGTGATTGGTCCTAACTAAGGGGTACAATTTGATTGAGAGTCGTTTGTAAGGATAGGTAAGTACCAATCAACAATTTAATTTCCTTACTAGTAGTATTTTAGTAAGGGTCAATCCCTCAGGGAGCTAGGTAGTTAGTTAGAAAGATTTTCAACTAGTATTGCAAGTTCAAGATTCATATAACCTTTTTTGTAAAGCTTTTAGTGATTATGAAGGTAAATGTTCAATTAAGAAGGATGATATGAATTTTACCAAGTGTAAAAAAATTTCCGTAGAAAGTTTAGATTGAAAATGATTTTTGAGAATTTTTTCAGAATTTTTTATTGTCTCTAGAGAGAGATAAAAAATTCTGAATTAATTGAATGGAAAAAAGAAGAGGAGGAGAGAGATAGCGCACAAGCCTGGGCGCTTCCGCCACTGCTTGTGCGCTAGGCTTCGCCGCTCCGCCGCGCGCGGAGGTCCTCTCACGTGCTATGGACCAAAACGAAGTTCCAGATATCGGTTTGACACGTGTGAGTAGGCGTTGGAAAGCTTGAGACGTTGGCTATCTGCCTAAGTATAGCCAAGAAGCTTAAGAGCATTATAAAAGGAGATAGGGTGGAAAGAACAGCGTAACCTTTTTGTCACACCACAAATGGCCCAAGATTGTTGCTCCAACTCCCTACCAACTGGCTTCAAGATCCAGGACGCTTCTAGAAGACTCCTTGCAACTTCTGAATGAAGATGGACCTAGGAACAAGCTCAAGAAAGACACAAAGTAAAGAAAACAATACTCAATTCTTGGATGCCCTCAAAGAGGGTGAGGGGGGCCCTTTTATAGGGGTACATGTGTTTGTTTCAGTCATTCTTGGTGGTTGGATCATGGATGAACGTCCAGGATTGATTTCTTGAATCTTCAATCCAGGTGAACAGACCCCAACCAACCAGATTCTTTCCCCCCAGCTCGAATTTGGAGGGAACAAAACAAGTTGGTTAGAGTTGGTTAGAGTTAGTTACAAATCATCTCTAGCCCTTGGATTTGGGCTGGAATGGATGGATGGGTTCCACCTCCTGGATCCTGGCCTGGATCTCGACCTTGGGCTCTCATCCAACCAGGATCTGCCATCTGGAGTCACCCCCATATGTCTTGATCAACCTGGAAGCCTCCAAGGACATTATAGAAGGTCTCCTTCAAGTTCCTTTGCACCAAGCCTATCAATTGAGTCAGCTCCACTGGTCAGCGTGTATCTTTTTGATCTTTGCTCCTTTTGACTTGAATTTTTGTCCCAAGCTTTCAGACTACTTTCTTGACTTTTCCATAAAATTTCGTAATTTTATGACCATGAAAAGTCAACCTTGACCTGAAAAGTCAACACACCAGGGAAATCGTTAGATTCATATCCCACTTGACTCAATGAGTCAAGTGGGGGTTCAAAATATCCCTCAAATCCAATTAAGAGTAAATCCAGAACTGTTTAACTTGTGAAATTCATGTCAAATCATTGATGGAAACACTAATTAAGTAGAAATATAAGTTTTTTCATCTTTAGGGTAGTGAAAAGGCATGATCTCATTACTATGCAAAAACAAGCAGTTTTGGCAATGATGTACTTACTTTTAGAAGATATAAGATGATTAATGCATGGAAATAACTACCCTTATTTGAGTTTATCAGTCTGGTAGGGTGAGGAACAGACATGAAAATCAAAGGGTTCAAGTACTATTTTCCTAGGTTGAGTGTTCAATGAACAGCCTCATCATACCACCTTTTGTTAAGAAACCTACTCAGTTTTTTTGGATATCCATTATGCAGAATCTTACTTGCAGTAAGGTCGGTCATTTATTCAAGTCTTGAGCACAGAATCACTTTTCCCTTGAGCAACCTAATACCAAAAGTTGAAACACATCCTTACCATCTCCATCTCACCCCTGACTACCCACATGTACCACCATATATTCTATAGAAACCCAGCTTGAACCCATTTCCCTATCACTTAAGATATGCCCAATGATGACATGATAAACGAACATATATTTTGATACATTTATCATGTTATTATTTGAATTAACCAAATATTTATGCATTAGTTATAAATTCCAACTTTTGCACGTTATGAGCAATTTTCACTACCTTCATTGACTTCTATGAAGTCAATTAGTTTGATCACTGATGAGTCTTTTATAGTTCCAAATGTGCAGAAATTAGCATGCATTGGAAGATACAATTCTTAGGAAATTGGAGGATTTTTGGGTGCTTAGTGATTATCAAAATGGGCTACAAATGATGAAACAGAGTTGTAGGCTTTTAAAGGAGAGCTCAGAGGGTCTTGGGCCACGACCTGACCTACCCACTGGGCTGTCAAACACCTTACAAAAGAAACAAACTGGAAGTTACAAGGCAAAGCTCTCATCAATGGAGAAAAGAGGCAAAATGGCAAGAAAAGATAATAGATAATGCCCATAGGGGTATTTTAGTCATTCTCCCAATGTATAAATAGACTTTTCTCCCTTATTTTCCCTCATTATGGACGTGTTCTAGCAAGTGGCTGGCCAGCAGGATAAGGCATTTTTCAGAATTCAGGTTGTTCAACCTGCTTGATGTGAGTTTATTGAAGTTTTCTCTTAATCTCATCTCTTGTTTGCCTTAAAAAATGCCTGATCCTGGCAAAATATAAGGATTGAGGGCTTAGTAAACTTGCATTGAGGCTTTAAGATCTTAGATTTCTACTTTCTCCATCACGTTTTATCCATTTACCCTTTAAATCCATCACTTTCCCACTCTAAACACTTATTTTCTCTACTTTCTCTTTCTAAATAGTGATGTAAGACAACTAGGGGAGATGGGAATGATGATGATGGATGGAGGGTACAAGACGGGTTGGGATGGTTAGATAAAACAGACCACAGAATTCCACATGATCGAGTTTGTAACTTAAAATCAATGAAATATTGGTGGTGCAGTCCCGTTGATGCATGACAGACGCGGTTGACGTCCTACAGCGGTAGCGTGGGTCCGCCTGTCCCTCTCGGGGACGTTCATCTTGGACTGCACGTCCCGCTTGTCGGTGGGAGTCCCGGAAAGATCCTACGCGGGGCCTCAATTCGCAGAAGCCGAGGGAGACCTTTCTCCACTTGGTCGGCACCCACGGGGTCGTCGTTGAGGCGTTGGTGGGCCTAACGACTGGTGGGCAGGTAGGTTCAGCCGGCCGGATGGCGAGGACGGCGGCGAACTAGCAGCTGCATAAGACGGCCATGGGCGACGTCGTGCTGTAAGCCGCGATGGTCAGCAACAGTGTGGAGACGGCCGGAGATAGCAGCGGTGGTGGCGAGAGATGACGGAGACTGGAGGTGGCGGCGGCCAAGGATGGCGGCGACGGCGGCAGTCGGAGATAGCGGCGACGGCGGCCGGAGATAGTGATGACTCTGAAACATGTCATCAAATATTTAATCTTTTGAGTGTTAATTCCTTAAAATTATCGTGTTAATTCATGTGAGTATCATGCATATGCATCATTTTATGAAAGTACTAACCCCACTTGATTCTTTGAATCAAGTGGATTATATTTAACATTTTATGGTTAGTAAACATTCAGAGATAGGTTAAGACGATCAAGGAAGAAGACGAGGATCAAGTGGAGCGAGCAAAAATTCAAAGAAGGAAAATTACGAAAATGCCCTTGGGCATGAGTTAAGAGAAACCTATAAATACTCTCTTGAGAGTTCATTTTAGGGGGTCAGAATTTTCTCTAAGGGAACTAGGGCTTGGAGAAGAAGGATTTCTGCACCCTCCAAGAGCTGATGAGCTTTTGGAGTTGAAGAGGAAGATCAGACTGAAGATAGCTTTGATTGAAGACCTCTGCCTCGCCGCAAGGACGTGACACCCGGCGTAGGGAAATCTCAAGCTTCAGCCCTATAATCCCTCTCCTTTTCAGACAGTTTTGGTTGGGTTGGAAGAATCACCAGATCTTCCAATGTTTTCCAACTGAAGATTGTTTTGTTTTGATTTGATTTGCAAAGTTTAGGTTTGTCGAATCTGTCTTCCTCTAGTTTATCCTAAAATCTCAGATTATCTCTTGATTCGTTGAATATGCATCCTTGAGCAACATCCAGTGGAGCAGCCAGCGACCCAGGCTCTCGCCTAGGTCGCCAGCAACCCACAGGCAAAGCCACCCAGCTGGTGGCCAGGCTGCACACCATCTGCCGCCCACCGCGACCTACACGCGGGCAACACGCGCGCAGACGGCCGCCTAAGCAACGTTCGCGCGCTGGCAGGTCGCGCATAGGCAGGTCACCTGCACGCGGACTCCCGCGCACAGTAGCTACTGCGGAGGCACCGCGCGCAGCACCCGTGCGGAGGTCCCTTCCGCGTGCGGCGATATCTGCGCGCAGCCTCAACCCGCGCGCAGACAACTGCCTGGGCAGCGTTCGCGCGCGGGCAGGTCATGCGCAGGGCGGTCGCCCATAAGCAGCCTCCCGCGCACGATAGCTGCTACAGAGGTGCAGCGCACAGCTCCCGCACGCAAGTTACTTTCGCGTGCGGCGATAGCTGTGCGCAGGCTCATCCCACGGCAGTCCCTCTCTTGGGCAGAACGACCTTGTGTGCACGCACACAAGGTGTTCGTTGTTTTGTTTTCTTCACAGGTGTGAACCTGCGAGTGAAATATACAACCTAAGAGACTATCTTACCTGAGCAATATTAAGAGGGGAATCCTTATTTGCTGAAGAGCAATTAGACACTTTGGAGGGAACCCATTGACAACTCTGAAGATAAATTCATTGCTGGATTAAAGTGAACATAGAGACCTGAACATACCAATTGAACACCAAATTCTTCTCTGCTGTATTCCTTGCTCCTCGTGGATCGACCCTTACTTGCCCTAGGGCTATGAGGTAAAAATTATTGTTGAATAAGCTCAATCCTCACACTACATTTCTGCTAAATAACCAGTAAAAAATCACCCCAAAATTGAGTTTATCAGATAGCCGGGAGAGTGGCCGCGGTAATGGACCTCCATCGGGGTAACAGGCCTCGGGCTTGGGCCAGATCGGGCCACCGAGATTGACGGCGGCCCATGGGGCTCTCAGGAGGGCAGTCCAATGTGGGGCGCGACCCGGGGCGCGGGAATCGTGGCGCTGCATGCGACTACGGCCGCTGCGTGCGGTTCGGCCATTGCGTGCGGCTGCGGCTGCTGTTCGCGGCGGCGGCCCCTACTCGCGGTAGCCGCGGGTTGGGCGGCTGCGGCCCCTACTCAGGCGGTGGTCCTCCAACCTGGGGCCTTGGCGGCGGCGGCCGCCTAGGGTTCCGTCAACCCATTTTGACGGAACGGGGGGGGGGGGTGGGCGGAATGGGACGGCGGCCAAAGTCGGCCCCGTCCCGTCCGCCCTTTCACTCTCCTATTCTCAAAATGGAACAAGTTTCTTTCCAAAGATTCAAGAAGACTTCCTCCGTCGGGCACCCTCTCCTTCCGTTATGTAGGGAGGATAATGGGCCCTAAGGAGGGATCCAAGAGGGGGGAACCCATTAGGAAAGGGTCCCCCTATTAAGACCACTAGTACATAGTTTATTTAAACATGAACTTTAACTAAACCTAGGAAAAAAAATGCGGATACGTTGAGGGCTTCGCCATCACCCGTTCCTCATTGAGGGGTGGAGTACTGTCTTCAACCACTACGACGATGCGGATGCACCAAATTCGATGCATGAATTCACGTCATGAGAGAATCTCATGATCGAGAGAATTTTAGGTAATTCAAAATGAAATAAAATCTGTCTGCAAAGAACACTAGACAAAGAACACGTCGACACCAAAGAGTTCAGGCGTACCTCGGCACCATAGTGCGTGAAGAGGTCGCGGGGAATTGGGTGATTTTGGTCGTTGAATGCCCCTCTGGACAAGAGAGTTTGGGCGTTCTGGGCGTTGTACAACCCTGGCTGAAAACATGACAGGTGAGTGCAGACACGGGCAAGGCTGGCGCGCGCGGGAGGACAAGGGACAGACGACATTAGGCAGCTTTGGGCTACCTTGAGTAAGCGGCCTAGGGTGGCCTTGGGCAGTCCTAGACGGGGGCCAGGGGTAGTCTTGGGCGGCCCTAGGCGCGCGGCCTGGGGCGGTCTTGGGCGGCCCTAGGGTGGTCTAGGGCGGAACTAGGCGGGCGGCCTGGGGCATCCTACATCGGCCCTCGGCAACCTAGGGGTGGGCTGCCTGGGTGGCCTAGGTGGCGGCCTTGGAGGAAAGAGAAAATACAATTTAAAGAAATAAAAATAAATAAAGACGAGTAACGTTGTTTTGCGTCACGTCGGGGGGCCAGTTCTGGATCTGCCTTTGGCGCGTGAGGGGCGTGCGTGGGTGGAGACGTGCTTGATGTCTGTAACGCGTCCAGTGTCGGCGTGTTGACTTGATTTGGTGACGATGGCAGCAAGTCTTCAGCAATCGTGTTTTGGACGACGATGGTGATGCGTCCAGCGTCAATGCACAGACGTCGTCACCACCAATTACCCCGGGGTGCAAAGAACATGACTCCATTGAGTAAGCGTCAGAAGGCTACAGCGTGGTCACAAAATCGGGGCGCAGGCGAGCCAGGTCCTCTTCCGTGATCCATGTGTCATCCTTCAAGGCTTTGCCCTGCCAATGAATAAGAAACTTCTGAACAGTCCCATCTTTGGTGAAGGTCATTACTTTGTCTAGTACAGCCTCGATGTTCTCTTGCCAATCAGAAGGTAGTGAAGGGGGAGTGGACAAGTCAACTCACTCACCGAGAAGTCTGAGGGTAGAAAAGGGTGATGAGATGAGAGAGGTGGAGCTTTAAACGCAACTAAATCTGAAATATTAAAAGTAGTGCTTATCCCCCACGTGGAAGGTACGTCGACGACATAGGCATTTCCCCCTACTCGGCATAGGCCCGGCACTACGAGCATGAAGCTTAGTAGCCTGCTTCAAAGAGAATCTCTCCGGCGTAACCCTTAGCATCACCATGTCACCTTCTTTAAATTCACGAACTAACAGTGTAAATTTGCGTTCTGTTTATATGAGGTGTTGATATTTATGATACGTGTATGAATTTCTTCATGCAGGCTTCTAATATGACTACGAACTCATGACCATCATCTAAGACTCTAGCATGCAGTAACATGGGAATAAGGTCGGTGGGTTTGAGAGGTGGATGACCATGTACTATCGCAAATAGACTCATGCCAGCGGTACGGTTGACTGGCGCATTTTAGGCAAACTCGGCACGCGGAATGACAGAATCCCAAGACTTAAGGTTGTCCCGAACCAACGATCATAATAGATTGCCAACGCTTCTATTAGCAATCTCAGTCTGCCCATCAGTCTAGGGATGAAAAGCCCTGGAGAATTTATGCTTTGTTCCCAATAGATGCCATAGGGTTTTTGAAAAAATGCTAGTGAATCTAACATCTCTATCCGATACTATGCTTTTAGGAAGCCCATGGAAACATACAACTTCATCGAAATAAAGCTGAGAGACATGAGAGGCATCAGAAGCTTTAAAACATGGAATAAAATGGGCCATCTTTGAAATACAATCTACAACCACCATAATAGATTCATAACGCTTGTTCATTTTCGGAAGCCCTAACACAAAGTTGATGCTCACATCATCCCAAGGTTTCTGAGGGACCGATAGAGGGGTATATAGGGCAGTGTTCTGTTTGACCTGCTTGGTAAGAGCCCATACACGACATTGGGAAACAATATTAGCTACGTCTCCCTTGAGGGATGGCCAAAAGAACCTATGCGCAACCATTGCGATGGTTTTGTCTATCCCAAAATGACCACTAAGACCTCCGGCATGCATTTCCCTCATAAGGAAATCCCTACGGGAAGACTATGGAATATATTTTCTAAGATATCATCTTGGTTTTCAGGATTTGGGTAGTTGCCTATGGTCTACAGAATAGGAGCAAAGTCTGGGCAATCAGGGTATTGATCCTTCATCTATTCAAATCCGACAACTTCTACCTTCATTACATTCAAGAGGTGGACACGTCTAGTAAAGGCATCATCCACTCGATTTTTGAGTCCCCTCTTATGCTTAAGGACAAAAGTATATGACTGGATGAATTCAACCTATTTAACATGTCTAGAATTTAATTTCTGCTGAGCATGGAGACACACGAAGGTCTCTGCGTGAAGGCGTGGGCTCTGACACACGAAGTGATCTAGACGTGGGCAAGGATAGCCACTCCACTCTACACTCTAAATCCTATCTATCACGAAGATAAGGGAGACAACTTTGAGAAATTTTCCTTCAACAATTGTCTGCCTTCACTTTGGCATGCTATCCCCTTATATAGGGAAGATAGGTGCCATGTGAGATCGTGGAGAAGATGAACCGTCGCAAGACATGGTTCGACCTCTTTTTAATGGTTACAAGAAAATGAAAACATAACACGGACGAGGCCCAAAACACCGGCCCAGTCCGTAAAATCCAAGAATGAAAATTACATAAAGACATAAAGAAAAAAAGACGAAAATAAGAATGCTTACGCGGAGTACTTAAACCCCAGATGGAGAGCATCGACGCGAGCAGCCCGTTGTGGTTGGATTCGTCCCGTCCTGGCATCAGTTGGATGGTCCCCCATCATCTTCCCAGGGTGGGAGGAACTCAACTCCGACGAGTGAAGCTCCACGATGTCCTCGAGTGGCTCTATCAGGTCTAGTCGGAGTCGTCATAGGTTATCCTCAGTAATCCAATTGTCATCTCACAAAGGCCGTCCCTACTAGTGGACTAGAAATGTACAAACTACTCGCTCCAACTCAGCTTGAATTACCTCCTGTAGTACCGTTTCTATCTCTTCGTGCCGTACAAGGGTAGGGAATGGAGGGGAAATCGGGCTACCCTCACTCTTTCCACTACCAAGGCTCAAGTGGCTATGCGGTTCTTCAATTGGTGGTGAGGGTTGGTATCGGATAAGATCGCTGACATTAAACGTGGAACTAATCCCCCAAGTGGGCGGGATGCTCACAACGTAGGCGTTGTCATTGATCTTCTGGGCTATCTAGAAAGGCCCGGCGCTACGAGCATGGAGCTTCGTAGCGACCCCTTGAGAGTATCTCTCGGACCTCAATCTAATCATGACTAATTCTCCCTCAGAGAATGAGGCGACAGCGGTGACGGCGGCGGCGGCCGGGGTGGGCTGCGGCTAAGCCGAGGCTAGGGCTGTGGCTATGCCGTGGCTTGGCCCGCGGCTGGGCCGTGGCCTAGCCCGCGGCTGGACCGTGGCTTGGGCCGCGGCTGGGCCGTGGCTTGGGCTGAGGTCCGGGCCGCTGGCGGGACCGCGGTTTGGGCCGTAGTCTGGGCTGCGGTGACGGGCCAAATGGCCCGATGGGACGGTGGCAGCCCGATAACGAAGGCCCACAAGGGCTAGGGCTAATGTGGCAGCCTCGAGAAGCGCGCATGGGTGGCTAAGGGTAAACGGCACGTCGGGGCGCGGGCTTGCGGCTCCTCGGGGCGCGGTGTCGGCGGCTGGGCTTGATGGGCCCGGCCGGCTGGTGCCGGCCCATCAGGTCGAATGGCCCATTGGGATTGTCAGCTGAGCGGGGTCGCGCGCTGGCGTCGTGGGCAGCGCACGGGCGGCGGCGCGGGCAACACGTCTTGCGGCGCGACGGCACCGGTGGCGCAGCTGGAGGGTGCCGGCGGCAGCAGCGCCACCGCCGGCGGCGGTGCGGCCTTCTTCTAGGTCACTCGGACCTCGCTCTTTCTGATTCCAAAAAGTGGTTTCTCAAAAATGGAAAATCTCCCTATTCTATTACAAAGGGGTTTCTTATATAGGACCCATGAGGAAAAACACTTAACCTAAAAGGTGAAAAATTCAACTAAACCTAGGAAAGAAATGCAGATACGCTGTAGGGGATAAGGTGGATGGCAAGTTCCTTGTTCATTGGCAGGGCCAGTCGTCGAGCGAGGATGCGTGGGTTTCCAAGGAAGACTTACAGCGGCTGCGCCTCGAGCTCATCCAACCCGTGGATGATATCGTCGGCTCAAACTCATCGGAGCCGAGTTCCCCCCACCCGGGGAGGATGATGGGGGACCATTTACCAGCTAAAGCACAAGATCGACCCATTGCGACACGCGAGCAGCCACGTCATAGAGCTCGAGCCGACGCGAAGGACGCGGAGTTCAAGTATACAGCTTGAGGAGGGAGTTTCCCAAACCATTTCCTTTTCATCTTCTTGGATTTTCATTATCGTGTTTCTGGGAGGGACTCTGTGTTTTGGCCCCTCTGTCGCATTTTGAACCACATTTTGTTTTACGGCTGGATTAGGGGTTTTCCCCCTAATTACGAGCCAACCTCTAGGGTTTTCCACTCTCCTGCTATAATGGGAGAAGGAATGCCCTAGAGGAAAGGGGATGAAGTATTATTGTTATTTTGAAGTGTTGGTGCAGGGATGAAGTTCTCCTAGCAGCCGCCGCTAGAGCCCTCTGGTTGCCCGCGCCCCACTTGTGCTGCCTGTGCACTGCCCACACCGGTCGCGCGCCACCCGTGTCGCCCACGCGCCGCCCGTGTCGCTCATGCGCTGCACGCACCGCCGCATGCTGCACGCGCCATCCGCATGCCGCCCGCGTCGTCCGCACATCACCCACAATGCCCGCCCGCTGCCCGCGCCATCCATGCGCTGCCGCGCGCCGCCCGTGCCATCCACGCGCTGCCCACGCCCTCCGTGCGTGCCCACGGCGCCCGCGTGCCGCTCCTGCCTCCTGCCAACTACCGCGTGTCGCTCGCGCCATTTGCGTGCCGCCCATGCCCTCCGTGCATCGCCCACGGTGCCCGCGTGCCGCTCCTGCCTCCACTCAGCTGTCGCGCACCCCTCGTGCCATCTACGCATCATCTGCGCCGTCCACGCACTGTCCACGGTGCCCACTCCCTGCCTGGGCCCTTTGTGCGTCGCCCCACGGTGCCCGTGTGCCATTCACGCCTCCAGCAGGCCGCCTGTGGTCATCGAGTCCTTGCACCATCTGCCAACGGGCAACCATCTGAAGCTTTCCCTGCGCTCGCCTCTTCCGCACGCCGCCACCTCTGGCCCACGCCCCATCCAGGCCTCGTAGTGGGATCACCGATCGCGCCGAGATGTCAGCCGCCACTCTTGACACCCGCTCGCGTTTGCCCAGCCCCTGTCTGAGCGATCATCCCCGATCGCCTCAACCTTTGCTTACGGCTGCCCTGTGCGCTTCAGGGCATCCGCTACCGAGAGCCCGACCGTCGCCGACCGTCCCCCACCACCTTGTCTCTGCCTGGTGTCCATGCTCGAGGGCGCAGATCTCATCAGGACGACTCGCCACCGGACCATCTCGCATCTCGGATGGTCTCCTAGCTCGCTGCCTCCACGGTCCAATTCAGGCCAACCACAGGCTTCGTTCCACTGCAGCCTACTGGACCACGGTCCCATAAGCCAACTCTCTACACCCCTTTGAGTATCATTACTTCTTTCAATATTTTCTCACGTGCTGCTCCGCCGAGGATTAGTCATCTTCACCTACCTGTTCCGAGGGGTTGGGGAGAGTTCCATCGTGCCATTCCATCTCATCCCCCCTAGCTCCGGGAATATACAATCAGATCAAGGATACCAGCACCTTCGGTGTTCATCGTGATCTATCGGGTAATTGGGAGTCCGATCGTACGTGGCACGTATGGATCACTGCCAGGCCTTGGCCTTTCTTGGTTGTGGATTGTGCTTCCATTACTTCTTGAAGTACATCATCTTTCACATCCTATTGAATTAATCCGTGTCCTCCGTTCGTTCGCCTTGTGTTGCAATGCGAGCCGCCAATCCGGGCTGAATGTGTTACATCATTATCATCAACCAGGTACCTCTCCGTTGCCCCTCCATTAATTCCAGTATTATTACGTCTTGCAGTACCATCTTTCGAACACATGCTAAAAGACTAGTGATCTCCGAATTACGATCTCATCATAACTCACTAAGTCCGATCATGTATTCATGGACCTCATTATACGCATCACACGTGCACTATAATGAATATGTTATATTAATGAACATGGAACAAGGTGTGGAATGTGTGGTTGGCTTGGCGGCCACATATATTTCCATCAATCTCTCACCTAGACAAAAGCTAATCGCATTTAGTGAATAAACCCTTTGTTTACAAGTGATACTCAAGATACATTGAACTAATGGCTCCGTCTATGGATCTGTAATAATGTCGGTCAATGGAAGACATCCATTATGTAATATCCTACAAAAAATGATCTTCCTAATCAAGTGAAGTGTCTTAAGAAGTTCTCCAACTTCAGATGAGACCTAGACTATTTCACTCGTGCAATTGCACCATTTGTGTAACACAACAATGGAATAGGGTTTATGATCAAATATAAATGCAGGGTTAGTGATGAACATTTCAACCACTATTTGTTCTTGGGGAAACATCAACTACAATGATGTACTCCACTCTCGCCGTCAAGTTTTAAGTTCACCTACTTAGAAACTTTCCAATAGGCTGTGATTTTATACAGTAAAGTGTGACTTCAAATGTAGACTTTCTATCATTTTAACCTTATTGAAAACTCAATCCTATGTAGCCCTTGAGTTCCAACGCACCTTCTCCATGAACTCAAACATTTATTTTTGTCTTCTCACGACATCAAGAATATATCTCATATTTTTTTCATGCTCATAATAGGTAGAGCTTCGGCCACTTTAGGCCTCACACATAGAATGATGTACATGATTAATCTCATTATCATGGTACAATGAATATTTCTCAAAGTTCCCCATCCCAAAATGTCTTTTGGTGATTATATCTATGTTTATGGATTTGGAGAGTAGTGACGTTATTGACTTATCTCTATAGATTGATATTCCCAATACATAGGTTACTTCTCTAAAATCCTTTCCTGCAGAAGATATTTGACGGTCATTCTTTTTTAGAGTATAACATTCCTACATCATTCTCAATGAGCAGAATGTACTCTACACAAAGACTATGATAATTGTATTTGTGCTCCCACTGGTCATCATGTATACTTGCATGGCTAGTTCTTCATTCTCAATGAAGACATGAGATTTGATCACTCTATCCAAACTCATATTCTAAATTCAGAATGTCTGCTTCAATCAATAATTGGATTCTGGCAGCTTGTACACTTGGATGTATAATGTTTATGTTGTATCAGATACACCTTCATCCATTTGTTGATTTCGTAATCATAGAGTGCATCTATGACAAGAACGATTCTGCTAGAATGTATCATGAAAGCTTGTGTGAACCCTTACTCCAGGAATTTTTTCTTTGAACAATTTCAATTTTTCCATCAGCACCTTATCTTTATCAAAATATTATTTACTCATAATGGGTACAATAATACCCTCTAGAGTGTCAACCAAGTTCACAACTTGGTTGAGATGTGAGGATGAAATTCCAGAATCCATATGTTCTCGCTCATTCCAAATGTTAGAATAGCCTCTTCATATGTTAGAGACCTCATCATCTCTTATTAACTCAAAATCACAGTGTCGAACATTATGATAGAGTTATTTAATCATTTCTACCAAACATATGAACATCTTCGGTATAGTTCTGAATGAGTTTAGGACTAACTCCTCATCCAATGAGGTTGTGATATTTATAGATCAAGAATTCCTTTAGAGACTTCTTTAGCTCCCACTATCTTCTCGCATAAGATATGTGTCTTTCAACAAGACAATCCTTAGTCAACAAAATACTTTTGTTCCTTAGGATGGTAAAAGTAGTATCCGAAAATTCCAAATTGGATATCCATAAAATTCATATTTTATAGTCCTCAACTCCATCTTATCTGAGTCAAGTCTCGTCTTGTGGGATAGATTTCCCATTCATAAAGTTGGGCTTCATTCTCTTTCCACAACTCTTATGAAATAGAATTAACAGATTAAATGAGTAACAGTTTCAGCATTTCTACAATTGAAATGTGCGCATATACACGTGGGTTCACTAGACATGTAAAGTTTCTCCTCATGGACTCCACCATGTCCAACATAGTGTAAATCCATGTCTTTGATGAACCATTCATCTCATAAGTGGATGACGGAGTTGAGACAGGTTACATCTTCATGCATGAACTATGTGAACTCCATACTCAAGTATTATTCTCTTCGATCATATCGAGAAGTTTGTATACTCTTTCAGGTAGTAGAAATGTACATCCACATGTATCAATTTCAACAAATCATTGACATGTTCTTCACTTCATAAGTTTCAAGACATGGGTGCTTTACCCAAAAGGTATGAATAGCATCTAGCATATGATTCAGAATCAAATGCTCTAATTATGCATCATATGCAACTTAGATTCTATACCTTTTGACAATATTACAAATGCTCCTAAAGATGAGCTTCCTTCATGTGGTCCTTGCTCTTGTTAGAAGCAACATCACTTTGAAATAATGGTAAGAATCATGCATTATGATTATTCCCTTCATGTCCTTGCTAAAGCAATCAAATTAATGGAACAACTATTGTTCTCAATAGTTAGGGAATATCTTAATCTATTCAAAACAGGTGTGATGTTCTTATTCGTGATAGGAACATGATTATCTTCGAAGGAAACCATATCTCTTTGGAAGGTATTGGTAAAGAATTGGAATGTAATAATATCGATTCATACAGAACAGAAGAAAAGGCTCTCTATTGATTCAAACGCTGTACCTATGGGATATGGATTGAGGAAGAGGAAAAAAAACTGAAGATTTCACACATTACTTGTAACCCTTATCTTGAGATGGAACTGCTAGTCCGCAAAGCCACCACCCTAGAGCAGGCCTATCAGATAGTAGAACACCTATAGCTCTGTCAGAATTTATATCATTCTCCGGTGTACAACCGCCCTACTCTCACCAATCAGTCGCACTTATCTAATCCTTCTTATTCAAACTGTGCGACCCAATGTAATCCTCCCTTAGCCCTCTGGCACCACCACCACTAGTTCCTACCACTACTCATACTCCCACTAGACATCATCCACCCGCTCAAACTCAGTCATCTGCTACACCAAATATTCGTACATCACCTTCCCTCGAGTCCACCGCTAGGGCCCCTCCTCGACCCAACTCTGCACAACTCAGTCCTTCCGGCTTGACTTGTTTTAAGTGCCAGGGTCGAGGTCATAGAGCTTCCCAATGTCCATCACGAGCCTTACACATAGGACAGGAGCCCCTCGATAGCGACCCCACCCAAGATGAGCAACCTATTGATGAGGAGTATAGAGTTGAGAGTTATGTAGTCAATGAATTTGTGCATGATGACGGATTAGTGAGTTTCATAGGCATCATGGACTGTCCATCATCTCTTCCTCGTCACGACCCCTCTACATCAGTTAGGGGAATAGTCCGCTGCAACCTTACTCAGCCTTCCACTGATAATTCCGCATTGAGGACATCCATATTTTACACATATTTTAAAATTGGTGATAAGATGTGTAAGACGATCGTAGACAGTGGTAGTTGTATTAATGTCGTCTCCGATGTTATGACATCACGTTTGGGATTACCTTTGATTGATCATCCTCACCCCTTTTTGTGTCTTGGATCGATGCTACCTCAATCCCTGTGAAGAACCAATGTCGTCTCCCTTTGAAGGTTCAATCCTACGATGAGGAGCTACTATGTGATGTCTTACCCATGAAGGTGGGCAGCATTATCCTCGACCACCCTTGGTTGTATGATAATGATGTACACCTCTATGGTCGGAGCAATACCTATTCTTTCATCCATCAGGGCAAGAAGATCGCATGGCAGCCTTACACTCATAGTCCGCAGAGAGCCACACCAAAATCTCCATCCATAGGCTTGTATGTAGTTAGCGGTTATCAAGTTCAAAAGGAACTCGACAATGAAATGACGATGTGCTTGGCCATGATACCTGATCACTCCTCCGAGGATTCCTCTACCCCACCTCCTGAGGTTTCTCGGCTACTCGAGGAATTCGCAAGTGTTTTCCCTAATGATTTGCCCAATGACCTACCTCCTATGTGTGATATTCAGCACGCTATTGATTTCATTCCGGGGTCATCCCTACCCAACCTCCCGCATTACCGGATGGATCCCACATAGTATAAGGAGCTACAGCGACAAGTACAAGAACTCTTGGACAAGGGATTCATCCAAGAAAGCCTTAGCCCGTGTGTTGTACCTGCACTGTTGGGTCCCAAAAAGGATGGGAGTTGGTGTATGTGCATAGACAGTAGAGCTATAAATAAGATTATGGTCAAGTATAGGTTTCCTATTCCCCACCTCGATGACATGTTTGATATGATGGCAGGTTCGACAATTTTCTCCAAGATTGATCTTAAAAGAGGTTATCACCAAGTTCGTATCCGATCAGGAGATGAATGGAAAACCACCTTTGAGATCAAAGACTGTCTATACGAGTGGAAAGTCATGCCCTTTGGCATATCAAACGCGCCTAGCACCTTTCAGCGATTGATGAACCACATACTTAGACCATTCATATAAAATTTTGTCGTCGTATATTTTGATGATATTCTTATTTATAGCAAGACCACACCTGATCACCACCGTCACCTATGTTTAGTTTGTGAATTGTTGAAAACCGAGCAATCATACGCCCACCCAAAAAAATGTTCCTTTCTTGTTATTCATGTCTCATTCTTAGGTTTTATCTTATCTGACCAAGGCGTATCTGTTGGTCAGACCAAAATTGACGCCATAACTTAGTGGCCAAGGCCTAAAAATACCCATGATGTTCATAGTTTTCACGGTCTAGCAACCTTCTATCGACGATTCATATCCAACTTTAGCACCATCATGGCACCCTTGACTGAATGCCTTAAGGGAAATCATTTTGAATGGACGGTAGAAGCACAAAAGTCCTTTGAGGAGATCAAACTTAGAATGAGTCACACCCCTATTATCCGTTTACCTGATTTTGATAAAGTATTCGAGGTCGCTTGTGATGCTGCGGAACTAGGAATTTGTGGAGTCCTGAGTCAAGAGAATCACCCCATAGTTTTCTTTAGTGAGAAGTTGAATGACACTAAACTTAAATATTCCACCTATGACAAAAAGTTCTATGCAATTTTTCAATCCTTACGTCATTGGCGTCATTACTTGCTCTCTAGGGAATTTGTTCTCTACTCCGATCATAAAGCTTTGAAGTATCTCCATTATCGACGGAAATTAAATTCTAGACATGTTAAATGGGTTGAGTTCATCCAGTCCTATACCTCCGTGCTCAAACACGAGAGAGGTGTCAAAAATAAGGTCGCTAATGCCTTGAGTAGACGAGTCCACTCACTACATGTTATGAAGGTTGAGGTTATTGGATTTGAACAGATGAAGGACCTATATCCTGATTGCCCGGACTTTGCTCCCATTCTACAGACTATAGGCAATTACCCAAATCCTGAAAACCAATATTATATTTTCGAGAATGGATTCTTATTTTATGTTCGTCGCCTATGCATCCCCTAGTCCTCTCTTAGGGATTTCCTTGTGTGGGAGACGCATGCCAAAGGCCTTAGTGGTCATTTTGGGAGGGATAAAACCATAGCTATGGTTGAGCATCGATTCTTTTGGCCCTCCCTAAAGCGAGACGTAGCGAATCATATTAGAAGTATGCTAATCATATTAGAAGTATGCAGGAGGAAATCCATACACGCATCATAAATGGTAATGCATCATACAAACTGGCCGTAGATTTGCACCGTCATTTTTGCGAATTTTAAGATGGTGAAATGGTGATGGTGAGGATTAGGCCGGAAAGATTTTCCTCCAAACGGGCTACTAAGCTTCATGCTCGTAGTGCCGGGCCATTTCCGATCCTCAAACGAGTTGGGGAAAATGCCTATGCCGTCGACATACCCTGCTCGTGGGGAATAAACACCACTTTCAATATCTCAGATTTAGTCGCGTTTAAAGCCCCACCTCCGTCATCTAAAGGCCCTGTTCTACCCTTGGACTTTCTCGAGAGCGAGTTTGACTTGTCCACTCCCTTATCACTACCCTTTGACTAGCATGAAATCATCGAGGAAATACTGGACGATGTAATCACCTTCACCAAAGGTGGAACAGTGCGGAAGTTTCTTGTTCGTTGGTAGGGCAAAGCATCGACAGATGACACAGAGGAAGACCTGGCTCGCCTGCACCCCGACTTGGTGACCCCGCTGAAGCTTTCAAATGCCCACTCGACTGAGTCGAGCTCTCCGCACCCTGGGGGAATTGATGGCGAGGATGCCAACACATCACCATCGGACGCGTCGTCAATCGAAGTCAATGTCTCCACCACGGATACACTGCCATAGTCAACCAACATCATCACTCTCTCTCCGGACATGCCACAACCATCTCCGCTATGCACGTCTTCATGCACGCACGTCAACACTCCCCCTCTGGACATGCTGCAGCCGTCGCCACTACGCACGTCTCCACGCACACATGTTCCTTTGCGCATCATGACACATCGCCAACGGCAGATCAACAACTGCCCCTTGGCATGACATGAAGCACGACTCGTCTCTAACTTCTCATCTTTATTTTCTCATCTTATGGTTGTATTTTCTCTTTCCTCCAAGGCCTATATGTATAGGCCATTATTTCAAGAAATAGTTAGGCAGTCATAATTCAAGAATCGAGTTTTTGTTTAACTCTTCTTGGAGGGCTGCCCAGCCTCCCCTATCCTTCTTCTTACCCTAGTGCCACCGCCGCTGCCCTCGCCGTCGTCGCCGGCCATCCACCCGACCGTCTCCTCCACCCCCTTCGTCCCTTCTCTCTCTCCCTCTCTCCTTCTCCCTCGCCCTCTCTCTTTCTCTCTCTTCTTCGCCCTCCTAGGTTGCCCTAGAATGTCCAAGGTTGCCCATCAAGGTCCGCCCAGGGTTTCCTTAGGCCACCTAGGCAGGGCTGCCCAAGGCCGCCCAGAGCCGCCCATCAAGGCCGCTCTAGGGTCGCCTCAGGCCGCCCACGCAGGGCTGCCCAAGGCCACCCAAAGCCGCCCATCAAGGCCGCTCTAGGGTCGCCTCAGGCCGCCCACGCAGGGCTGCCCAAGGCCACCCAGAGCCGCCCATCAAGGCCCATCCAGGGTTGCCTCAAGCCACCCACGCAGGGCTGCCCAAGGCCGCCCAAAGCCGCCCATCAAGGCCCGCCCAGGGTTCCCTCAGGCCGCCCACGCAGGGCTGCCCAAGGTCGCCCAGAGCCGCCCATCAAGGCCCGCCTAGAGCTGCCTAAGGCCGCCCACGCAGGGCCTCCCAAGGCCACCCACGACCGCCCATCAAGGCCGTCCAGGGCTGCCTCAAACTGCCCACGCAGGGCCGCCCAAGGCTGCCCAGAGCCGCCCATCTAGGGCTGCTCAGGGCCGCCCATCGATTTTAAACTCTTTGGTGTCGAAAGTGTTCTCCGTCCAGTATTTTCTCGAGAAGTTTCCACCGCCATCAAAATTAGATTTGGTTTGAATTTTCCACTACTTGTTTCTCTTTCTCGAGTGTTTCCTCGCTACACAAATTGGGATATTGATTTTGGTGCTTAGGCATCGTCGCGGTGGAAGAAGACAGTACTCCCACCCTCGATAAGGGTTGGACCTGCACCATCAGATTTTCATCAGTTTTTAAGTCCGAATCTGACCGAGTAAATTTCTGTGGGCCGTTTTATCGCTCCAGTACCCGATCCATCCTTTGCCGTTCATCCATCCGTAGCCAGCCCCGTTAATCCACTTGTCCATTCCTTAGTCGTCCTACATCCATTCCTTAATCCAGTCGTCCTTTCCTTAGTTATCCTACGTCACTATCTCTATCTCTATCTCTATCTCTATCTTTATCACTATCTCTATCTCCATCACCGTCTCTACCTCTATCTCTATCTCTATCTCTATCTCTATCTCTATCTCTATCTCTATCTCTATCTCTATCTCTATCTCTATCTCTATCTCTATCTCTATCTCTATCTCTATCTTTATCTCTATTTCTATTCTATCTCTATCTTTATCTCTATCTCTGTCTCTATCTCTATCTCTATCTGTATCTGTATCTGTATCTCTATCTCTATCTCTATCTCTATCTCTATCTCTATCTCTATCTCTATCTCTATCTCTATCTCTATCTCTATCTCTATCTTTATCTCTATTTCTATTCTATCTCTATCTTTATCTCTATCTCTGTCTCTATCTCTATCTCTATCTGTATCTGTATCTGTATCTGTATCTGTATCTCTATCTCTATCTCTATCTCTATCTCTATCTCTATCTCTATCTCTATCTCTATCTCTATCTCTATCTCTATCTCTATCTCTATCTCTATCTCTATCTCTATCTCTATCTCTATCTCTATCTCTATCTCTATCTCTATCTCTACCTCTATCTGTATCTGTATCTGTATCTCTATCTCTATCTCTATCTCTATCTCTATCTCTATCTCTATCTCGATCTCTAGCTCTATCTCTATCTCTGTCTCTATCTCAATCTCAATCTCTGTCTCTATCTATACCCCTATGGCTATCGGTATCTCTATGATGACTCTCAATAAGTCATCAAATATTTAGACTTTTAAGCAATAAGCCATCAAGAATATCTTGTTAATTCATGCGAGTTGTCATGCATATGCATTATTTCATAAAATTACTAACCCCACTTGATTCTTCGAATCAAGTGGATTATATTTGACATTTTTTGGTTAGTAAGTTCGGAAACAGGTTAAGACAACCAAGGAGGACGTCAAGGATCAACAGGAGCTGGCGAAATCTCAAAGAAGAAGAAAATTCCAAAAATGCCCCTGGGCATGTGTTAAGAGAAACCTATAAATACTCTCTTGAGAGTTCACTTTGAAATGGTCCAGAATTTTCTCTAAGGAAGCTAGGGCTTGGAGAAGAAGGTTTTCTGCAGACCCTCCAAGGCCGATGAGCATTGGAGCTGGGAGAGAGCAAACTGAGGCATACCTGCTCAAGAAGATCGTCGACCCGCCAGACACGAGGTGACACGAAGTCGGTGTGATTGCGTTGGTTCAGTTTGTACTCCTCTCCCTTTTAGACAATCTCAGTTGGGGCTGAAGAATCCTGCAAGGTTCTTCAGCATTTCCCAATCAGAGTTGTTTGGTTTTTAATTCAAAGATTTTCTTGTCGTTTAGAGTTCATTTTCTTTTCCCTCTTAGGTGTTTGATTTCATCCTCATTTCAACCCACAATGCTCAATCGATTCTCTACATAGCATTCTCTCAGGTTTGTTCAGGCAGTAGAGCATAGCGGGGGCGGCCAAGGTTTCTGTGCGTAGGATCAACCTGCACACAGCCGCCCGTGCGTGAGAACCCCGCACGCGAGCAGCACCGTGCGCACACCCCTGCACACAGGGCACCGCCTATGCGCAGGGTGCTTGTTCTTTTGCCCCAAAGAACAAAGCAGTACCGTCAACAAGAAAATTCTTGCTGATGGTTCTGCCCATTCCAGTCCTTAAGAACGCTATTTATAAACCTAACTAGAAACAATCTAACTAAAGAATTAATTGAATCAATATTTGGAAAGTATCTCTGTAATTTGACTGAAGAATTCTTTACAGAGATTAACACTCAGAGTTAGAAAATTAAATAGGCTGATTTGCTGGAAAGAAATTCTCTGCTTCCTTTACCGTCTCCCTGTGGATCGACCCTCACTCGCCCTAAGCTGTGAGGTTATACATTTGTTGTATAAGCTCAATCCTCACACGCATCAACTGATAAATAACCAGTAAAATCACCTAAAAATCAAGTTTATCACTCTATCCGTAACTCTATCTCAATCTTTATCTCTATTTCTAGCTCTATCTATATCTCTATTTCTATCTCTATCTCTATCTCTATCTCTATCTCTATCTCTATCTCTATCTTTATCTCTATCTCTATCTCTAGATCTATCTTTATCATTATCTCTATCTCTATCTGCATCTTTATCTCTATTTCAATCTTTATCGGTATCTATATCCTTATCTATATCTCTATCTCTATCTCTATCTCTATCTATATCTCTATCTCTATCTCTGTCTCTATCTCTATTTCTATCTCCACCTTATCTTTATCTCTATATTTATATCTACCTCTAATTCTATCTTTATCACTATCTCTATCCTTATCTCTATTTCTATCTCTATCTCTATCTCTATCTCTATCTCTATCTCTATCTATATCTCTATCTGTAACTCTATCTATATTTCTATCTCTATCACTATCTTTTACTTTATTTCTATCTCTTTCTCTTTCTCTATCTATATATTCACTCTATCTCTATCTCTATCTCTATCTCTACCTCTATCTCTCTCTCTATCTTGATATCAATCTCTATCTCTATCTCTATCTCTATCTCTTTCACTACATCTATCTCTATCTCTATGTCTATCTCTATCTCCTTCTCTACCTCTATCGCTATCTCTATCTCAAAATCTATCTCTAACTCACTCTCTATCTCTATCTCTAGCTCTATCTCTATCTCTATCTTGATCACTATCTCTATCTATATTTTTTGTCAATCTCTATCTCTATCACAGTCTCTATCTTTATCTTTTTGTCTTTCTCTATCCCTATCTGTATGTTTATCTCTATTTCTATCTGTAAACTAATATCTTTCTTTATCTCTATATCTATCTTTATCTCCATCGTTATTTCGATCTCGATCTCCATCTCTATCTCTGTCTATATCCGTATCTCTATCTCTGTCTCTATCTCTATCTATATCTATATTTCTATTTATCTCTATCTCTATCTATAACTCTATCTCTATCTCTCTCTCTATCTCTTTCTCTATCTCTATCCCTATATTATCTCTATCTATATATCTATCGCTATCTGTATCTCTATCTCTTTTTCTATCTCTATCTCGATCTCAATCTCAATCTCAATCTCTTTCGCAATCTCTATCTATATCTCTATCTCTATCTCTATCCCTATTTTTATCTCTATCTCTATCTCTGTCTCTATCTCTATTTCTAATTGTATCTCTATCTCTATCTCCATATCTATCACTATCTTTATCTCTATCTCGATCCAGATTTCTATTTCTATCTCTATCTCTATCTTTTTCTCTATCTCTATCTCTATCTCTATCTCTATCTCTATCTCTATCTCTATCTCTATCTCTATCTCTATCTCTATCTCTTTCTCTATCTCTATCTCTATCTCTATCTCTATCTCTATCTCTATCTCTATCTCTATCTCTATCTCTATCTCTATCTCTATCTCTATCTCAATCTTTATCTCTATCTCTATCTTAATCTCTTTCTCTATCTCTATCTCTATCTCTATCTCTATCTCTGTCTCTATCTCTATCTCTATCTCTATCTCTATCTCTATCTCTATCTCTATCTCTATCTCTATCTCTATCTCTATCTCTATCTCTATCTCAATCTTTATCTCTATCTTTATCTTTATCTCTTTCTCTATCTCTTTCTCTATCTCTATCTCTATCTCTATCTGTATCTATATCTCTATCTCTATCTCTATCTCTATCTCTATCTGTATCTGTATCTATGTCTCTATCTTTATCTCTATCTCTATCTCTATCACTATCTCTATATGTATCTGTATCTATATCTCTATCTCTATCTCTATCTCTATCTCTATCACTATCTCTATCTCTATCTCTACCCTATTACTATCTCTATCTCTTTCTTTATCTCTATCTCTATCTATATCTTTATCTGTATCTCAACCTCTATCTTTATTTCAATCTTTTTCTCTATCTCTATATTCTTCTCGATCTCTATTTCTATCTCTGTCTATATCTCTATCTGTATCTATATCTCTATCTGTAACTCTATCTATATTTCTATCCCTATCTCTATCTCTATCTCTATCACTATCTTTATCTCTATGTCTATGTCTATCACTATCTGGATCTCTATCTCTAAAAAAATCTCTATTTCTATCTTTATCTCAATCTCTATCTCTATCTTTCTCTCTATCGTTTACTCTATCTTTATCTTTTTCTCTATCTCTATCTCTGTCTCTTTCTCTATCCCTATCTGTATATTAATCTCTATCTCTATCTCTATCTCTATCTCTATCTCTATCTCTATCTCTAACTATATCTCTATCTGTGGCCCTATCTCTTTTGGTATCTCTATCTGTATCTCTATCTCTATCACTATCTCTATCTCTACGTCTATCTGGATCTTTATCTCTATCTCTATATGTTTCTCTTTCACTATCTCTATATCTCTCTCTATCTCTACTTCTATTTGAATCTCTTGCTTAATCTCAATCTTTAGTTTTATTTTATCTTCTATCACTATCTCTATCTCTAGCTCTCTCTCTATCTCTATCTCTATCTCTATCTTTATCTCTATCTCTATCTCTATCTTTATATCTTTCTCTATTGCTATCTGTGTATCTATCTATATCTCCTTTTCTATCTCTATCTCTATTTATATTTCTATCTGTATCTCTATGTCTATCTTTTACTCTAGCACTATCTTTATCTCTTTGTCTATCTCTATCTCAATCTCTATCTCTATATCTATCTCTATCTCTATCTCTTTCTCCTTCTCTATCTCTATCTCCATGTCTATCGCTATCTCGATCTTTATCTCTATATATATCTCTATTTCTATCTCTATCTTAATCTCCATCTTTATCTTTCTCCCTATCTTATACTCTATCTTTATCTCCATCTCTATCTCTTTCTCTATCTGTATCTCTATATGGATCTCTATCTCTATCTGTATCTCTTTCTCTATCTCTTTCTTTTTCTCTATCTCGATATCTCTCTCCATCTCTACCTCTATTTTAATCCCTTGCTTTATCTAAATCATAATTCTATCTCATTTTCTATCTCTATCTCTATCACTAAATCTATTCTATCTCTATCTCTATTTCTATGTCTATCTTTATCGCTATCTCTATCTCCATCACCGTCTCTGCCTCTATCTCTATCTCTATCTCTATCTCTATCTCTATCTCTATCTCTATCTCTATCTTTATCTCTTTCTCTATCTCTATCTCTATCTCTATCTCTATCTTTATCTCTTTCTCTATCTCTATCTCCATTTCTATTCTATCTCAATCTTTATCTCTATCTCTATCTTTATCTCTATCTATATCACTATCTCTATCTCAATCTCTATCTCTATCTATACCTCTATCTCTATCGGTATCTCTATATCTATCTCTGTTTCTATCTCTATCTCTATCTCCACCTTATCTTTATCTCTATCTCTATATCTGTCTCTAAGTCTATTGCTATCACCATCTCTATCTCTATCTCTATCTCAATCTCTATCTATATTTCCATCTCTATCTCTATCTTAAGCTCTATATAGATCGCAATCTTTATCTCTATCTCTATTTCTATCTCTATCTCTATCTCTATCTCTATCTTTCTCTCTATCTCTATCTCTATCTCTATCTCTATCTCTATCTTTATCTCTATCTCTATCTGTACCTCTATCTCTATCTCTTTTTCTTTCTCTATCTTTATCTCTCTCTCTATTTCCATCTCTACCGCTATCTCTATCTCCATCTCTATCTCTATCTCTACCTCTATCTCTATCTCTAGCTCAATCTGTATGTCAATCTCTATCTCTATCACTATCTCCATATCTATCTCTATCTCTATCACTATCTCTTTCTCTATCTTTATCTCTCTCTCTCTCTATCTATATCTCTACCTCTATCTCTATCTCAATCTAGATCTCTATCTAAATCTCTATATCTATCTCTATCTCCATTTCTATCTCTATCTTCATTTCTATCTCTATCACGATCTCTATCTTAGTCTTTATTTATATCTCTATCTCTATCTCAATATCTATCTCTATCTCTATCGCTATCTCTATCTCTATCTCTATTTATATCTCTATTTCTATCTCTATTTCTATGTCTATCTCTATCGCTATCTCTATCTCTATCTCTATCACTATTTCTATCTCTATCTTTATCTCTATCTCTATCTCTATCTTAATCTCTATCTCCATATCTATGTCTATCTTTATCTCTATCTCTATCTCTATCTCCATCATTTTCCCTATCTCTATCTCTATCTCTATCTCTATGTCTATCTCTATCTCTATCTCTATCTCTATCTCTATCCCTATCTCTATTTTTATCTCTATCTCAATGTCAATCTCTATCTCTATCTCTATCACTATCGCTATCTCTATTTCTATCACTATCTTTATCTCTATCTCTATCCGGAACTCCATGTATATCTCTATCTCTATCTCTATGTCTATCTTTAGCTCTATCTCTTTCTCTATCTCTATTTCTATCTCTTTCTCTTTCTCTATCTCTATCTGTATCTCTATCTCTTTCTCTATCTCTATCTCTATCTCTATCTTTATCTATATCTCTATCTCTATTCTATCTCCATCTCTATCTCTATCTCTATCTCGATCTCTTTCTCTATCTCTATCTCTATCTCTATCTCTATCTTTATCTTTATCTCTATCTCTATCTCTATCTCTATTTATATCTATATCGCTATCTCTATCTCTATATTTATCTCTATTTCTATCTTTATCTCTATCTCTATTTCTATCTCTATCGCTATCTCTATCTCTGTCTATATCTCTATCTCTATCTCTATCACTATCTCTATCTTTATCTCCATCTCTATCACTACCTCTATCTCTATCTATATATCTGATAAGCTCAATATGAGGTGGTTTTTTTTTACTGGTTATTTAGCAGTTAAATCGTGTGAGGATTGGGCTTATGCAACAAAATTGATAACCTCACTGCTTAGGGCAAGTAAGGGTGGAACCTTAGAGAGCAAGGAAAACAGCAGTATTTCTTTTCCAGTTACTGTAGTTTATCAGTTTGATATCTTCAGTTTTAATAATCAACAGAAATAATCTTCAGTAAAAATCCAATTAGTTTCGTTGGAGTGGATGGTAACAATAGCCTCTCAACAGAATAGGAATTTCTTTCTCAAGGTAGTTCACATAAATTGACTATTTACTGATGACAGGCTTTCTCACAGGTTTACGCTGGTGGAAGAAGCAAAAGGGCAAACACCTGGCGCTCTTGCGCTTGGTTGCACCCTGCACGGCGTCTGCTGCATGCGGCCAAGGCCTGTGCGCGGCAGCAGTTGCGCGCTAGGTTTACCCTGCGCGCTGGTTCTGCCTGCGCGCGGCCTTGAGGCTGCGCGAGAGGTGCCTCCTGTGCGCGGGGTTTACCCTGCGCGCGGGTTTTGCCTACGCGCGGCCTTGAGGCTGCGCGCGAGGCACTTCCTGTGCGCGGGGTTTACCCTACACGCGGGGTTTCCTGCGCGCGGCCTTGAGGCTGTGCGCGAGGCACTTCCTGTGCGCGGGGTTTACCCTGCGCGCAGGGAAGGGCACTCGGCCTGGGTGATCCTGGCCTTGCTGCACACAAACTCTGCAGGGCGTGGCTCTACTGAACACAACTGGGTTGTGTTCTGCTTCAGCTGAGCTCGACCTTGGGGAGGTTTGTGCGGAGTAGCAACTAATGGACTATATCAGGAGTTGATGAAATCAAACGCAATGGAAGTAAAAGATGAAGATTTCTAAAAACGAAATTTCAGATTGATTGAAACACAAACAACCTCAGTTGAAGAATGCTGGAAGATCATGAGGAATGCTTCCACCTCAACTTGGATTGTCTAAGAGGGAGAAGAGAACAATCCTGAACCAACTCAATCACTCCAACCTCGTGTCACGTCCTATCCGGCGGGTTGGCGATCTTCTTGAGCAGGTATGCTTCAGCTTGCTTCTCCTCCCAGCTCCAATGGCTCATCAGCTACTGGAGGGTCTGCAGAACACCTTCTTCTCCAAGCCCTAGTCTCCTTAGAGAGGAATTCTGGACAACCTCAAAATGAACTCTCAAGAGAGTATTTATAGGTTTCTCTTAACACATGCCCCGGGGGCATTTTCAGAATTTTCTTCTCTTGAATTTTTGCCAACTCCTCTTGATTCTTGTCGTCCTCCTTTGGTTGTCTTAACCTGTTTCTGAACTTACTTACCAAAAAATGTCAAATATAATCCACTTGATTCGAAGAATCAAGTGGGGTTAGTAATTTTATAAAATAATGCATATGCATGACAACTCACATGAATTAACTAAATATTCTTGATGCTTTGATACTTAAAAGTCTAAATATTTGATGACTTATTGAGAGTCATCAAACACCCCCCAACTTAGATCATTACTAGTCCCTTAGTAATGAAATGCAAGTGAGAATAAATGATGATCTCTAGTTGACTTTTGACGTTTGATAACTTTGACTCATGCTCTCGTCAAGGAGTGCTTTCATCAATTGAGCTTAGCCAACTTAGGGGAAAACCTTAGGATCTATTTCAGCCCTTCTACCTCAACTAAGTGCACTTCTGATTTATGGAGTACATATAGTAAGTACTTATTATATGGATTGGGTTGAGTCAACACCCCAAGCGCACTACTGAACGAGGCGTAGAGAGCGGTGCTACTGCTGGCTCAATACTATGGCTATAATAGCATCGGCTCAAACACATGGGAGACAGCTTTTCCACCTTTATTTTCATTAACATTTGCTGCTTGTTGGTCATGTTTGATGACAATCAATTTTTGGTTGCTATGATTCAAGCTTGTGCTTGTTTTGCGCAGTGCAGCTTCCACTTTGCATTTTGGTGGCGCTTATCCACTACCCATGTGCCGTCCTTAGTAGACCGGCAGCTTATTTCCCCGAAGAGGTTTGTATCCCTCTTGGTTCAGGGAGCTTCACTCACGTCTTAATAATATTGCCAATGATCCAACACTAACCCTACTCTCCACTAAAGCTAAAAATTTCGTGCATGTAAGTGCTAACTCGACCCGAGGTGGATGGCAAGATGAGAGAAATATGATGGTAAGATATGCGACCGTAGTAGTACGAATCATTGTGCACCTAGCTAGGCTTATTTCACCTAGGATTCCCTAACTGGCCAGTCTTTAAATTCTAACACCCTTGAAAAGAGCTTTATTATCATGCATATCATTGTACAAGCATCTCCTAAGATCATCACATATCCATGGTTTGGTTGATGCAAAACGAAAAAAACGTTTCATGGATGATAGAGTAGTTATGCATGCAACTCTATTCCCCCCCCCCCTCCATAAAAAAGGGAATGTTCCTACATGACGGGAAGTAAATAAGAGTAAGGGGAAATGGAGATCAAACCATGGAATGGAGAGCGGCGACCGGCCTTTGAGTTGTCCATCTACGGTGTAGGTGAGCTTGGATAGGAATGGCTGCGCATGGCGACGCAAACAAAAACGAAGAAAACAAAAGCAGAACCAAATAACAAAACAGAGAGAATAAGAAAAGAACAAAAACTACTAATCAGATCATGCTGCTATCAGGTGGTGGTTTTTCTAAAGTGATATTCATGGGGCTTTGTAGATCTTCCTCTTCTAAATAAGGTTTGAGCCGTTGCCCATTAACAGTGAAATGCTTTTGAGATGTAGGATCTAAGATTGTAACAGCTCCATTCTCAAACCCCTGTAGGACAATGAAGGGGCCATCCCATCTAGTTTTCAATTTTCCTGGAAAGAGTTTCAACCTAGAATTGTAGAGCCACACTTTCTGGTTTTCTACAAAGACTCTTCTCCGCAAGCTTTTATCATAAAACGTTTTCATTTACAATTCTAGGTTGAAACTCTTTCCAGATTGAGCTTTCTAATAGCCCAAAGGGCCTTGTGTTCTAGCTCAAGAGGTAGGTGATAAGCTCAATTTTACTGTGTTTTTTTACTGGTTATTTATCAGTAACATGTGTGAGGATTAAGCTTATTCAACGAATATATAAACCTCACAAGTTAGGGCGAGTGAGGGTTGATCCACAGGGAGCAAAAGAAAACAGCAGGAAATTCCTTTTCAGTCAATAGATATGTTACTTTTCCACTTTACAGAAGTATTTAATCCTGCTAAATAATCTTCAGGGAAACTCACAGAACCGTTCTTTAATTTTTAATTCAGCAAAGAAAATCTCTCTTATCTTATCTTAATTACGTTAAAGTGCAACTTAATCAAGCCGTCTACAGAGAATTTCTCTGTAGACAGATCCTTTGCCCTTTGGGGCAAAGGATCGAACACCTTGCGTGCAGGGATAACCTGCGCGCAAGGTGTTGCGTGCTTGGCGGCCTCCTGCGCGCTGACTATGCAGCGTGCGGCGGCTGCCTATGCACGGAATGCCTGCACGCAACTGCGTGCTACGCGCGGTTGCGTGCTGCGTGCGGCTGTCTTGCGGCTGCGCGGCTGCGCGGCTGTCGTGCGTGGCTGCGCACTGCTGCCGCGCTGTGCGGCTGCTGCGGCTGTGCTGCGCTGCAGCGCACGCGGCTGCGTGCTGCGTGCGCGGCTGTGCGCTGGCTTTGCTGCACACGGCGGCAGCGGCTCCGCGCTGCGGCTGCTGCTGCTGCATGCTGCTTGTGCAAAAAAACCGAAGGAGTTCTGTTCTTTTGGAAGATTTAGGGAAGACAATTTGAACAAAAAAGGAACAAAGTTTAAACTGAAATCAAATCTAAAACGAAACAATCCTCAGTTGGAAAACATTGGAAGATCTGGTGACTCTTCCAACCCAACCAAAATTGTCTGAGAAGAGAGGGATTACAGGGCTGGAGCTTGCGATTTCCCACGTCGGTGTCACGTCCTTGCGGCGAGGCGTGGTTCTTCAATCCAAGCTATCTTCAGTGTGTTCTTCCTCTCCAACTCCAAAAGCTCATCAGCTCCTGGAGGGTGCAGAAATCCTCTTCTCCAAGCCCTAGTTTCCTTAGAGAAAATTCTGAACAACCTGGCCTCCTCTCTCAAGAGAGTATTTATAGGGTTTCTCTTAAGTCATGCCCAGGGGCATTTTCGTAATTTTTGCCACTTCGAATTTTTGCCCACTTCTCTTGATCCTCCTCTCTTCCTTGATCTTCTTAACCTGTTTCTGAATGTTCACTAGCCATAAAATGTTAAATATATTCCACTTGATTCAAAGAATCAAGTGGGGTTAGTAATTTCATAAAACAATATATATATGCATGACTTAGCATGAATTCACAAGATAATTGTGATGAATTTAAGCTTGAGAACTTGATTATTTGATGACATATTTGAGAGTCATCAGTAGGTGACATGCCTTTCCAAAAATAAGTCGAAATGGGGACATGCCTAGAGGGGTTTTGAAAGCTGTCCTATAGGCCCATAATGCCTCGTCTAGTTTCCTAGACCAATCTTTACCATCAGGACGCACTATTTTTCTCTATATTTTCTTGACTTCCCTATTGCACAGTTCCACTTGACCATTGGCTTGAGGGTGATATGGGGTAGTGACTCGATGATGGACACCAAACTTCTTAAGGAGGTTTCTAAAGTTGTAGTTTGTAAAATGTGATCCTCCATCACTAATGATGGCTCGTGGGCATCCATATCTATAAAAAATATACTTCTCGATAAAATTGGTCACTACCTTACTGTCATTGGTTTTGGAGGGAATGGCTTCTATCCATTTGGAAACATAATCGACTACCATCACAATGTATTCATATCCATGAGAGTTAGGAAAAGGACCCATAAAATCAATTCCCCATAGATCAAAAATTTCTACTTCTAGGATGGGTTGTAAGGGCATTCTATCCTTCTTGTTCATATTGATGGAGGCTTGGCACGCTAAACAGGTGTTGTAAAATTTTTGGGCGTCTTGAAAAAAAGTAGGCCAAAAGAAACCCGATTCGACAATTTTATGTGCCGTTACCTTAGCCGAGTAGTGTCCTCCTCCGGGCTTTGCATGGCAGAATTCTAGAATGCTTCGTTGCTCGCTCTCGGGGACGCACCGCCTCAAGACTTGGTCTTGCCCTTGGTGAAATAGCTCCGGGTCTTCCTAGAAGTAGAACCTAGCATCCTTCAGCAGCTTCTTCCTCTCGTGAGATGTCCAACCTGTGGGAATTTTTCCTGAAACCAAAAAGTTGACGACGTGCGCATACCAAGGAACTGATGTTCCTTGTGCGGATAAGACATGTTCATCAGGAAATGCATCATTTATTACTTCTGGTTGGGCGCCTACAATGCGGGAGAGGTGATCTACTACAACATTCTCACTCCCTCTCTTATCTTTAATCTCCAAATCAAATTCTTGCAATAGAAGCACCCATCTAATAAGCCTAGGTTTAGCCTCCTTCTTTGCTAGCAAATATCTAATAGCTGCATGATCAGAAAAAACAGTAATTTTACTACCTAGTAAATAAGACCTAAATTTTTCTAATGCAAAAATGATAGCCAGCAACTCCTTCTCGGTGGTGGTATAATTCAGTTGCGCATCGACTAAGGTTCTGTTGGCGTAGTAGATCACCACGGGTTTCTTGTCAATTCGTTGACCTAACACGGCGCCTACTGCAAAATCAGAAGCATCACACATAAGTTCAAAAGGAAGGGTCCAATCGGGCCCTTGCAAAATAGGCGCATTTACTAATGCTTCTTTCAGTTTACAAAATGCATCTCTAGCTTCTAATGTTAGTTCAAAATCATTGTTTTTAGACGATAAAAGATTTGTGAGAGGTTTAGAAATTTTAGCAAAATCAAGAATGAAACGTCTATAAAAACCCGCATGGCCGAGGAAACCCCTAAAGGTTTTTAGGTTGGTTGGAGGTGGAAGGTCCTGGATGATTTCGATCTTGGCCTTGTCCACTTCCAATCCACGGCTGCTTACCATGTGGCCCAGCACTACTCCCTCCTGCACCATGAAATGAGATTTTTCCCAGCTTAGTACGAGGTTTGACTCAATGCACCTCTTTAATACCTTGGTGAGGCTTAGGAGGCAGTTTTCAAAGGTAGATCCAAATACAGAAAAATCGTCCATAAAGATTTCTAAACATTCTCCTACTAGATCGGAGAAGAGCGCGTTCATGCATTGTTGGAATGTGGCGGGTGCGTTACATAACCCGAAAGGCATACGCCTAAAGGCATATGTCCCTACAAGGGTCATGAAGGTAGTCTTCTCTTGGTCTTCAGGATGGATATTCACTTGGTTATATCCCGAATATCCATCAAGAAAACAGAAATATTTCTGCCCCGACAATTTTTCGAGTATTTGATCCATGAAGGGTAGTGCATAATGATCCTTCTTGGTCGCTTTGTTTAACTTTCGATAGTCAATGCAGACCCTCCATCATGTGTCGACCTCTTATGTACTTCCTCTCCCTTCTCATTCAGTTCTACAGTCACTCCTGACTTCTTAGGAACCATATGTACCGGGCTAACCCATCTACTATCGGAGATTGCGTAAATGACGCCGGCGTTTAGCCACTTTAGAATTTCCTTTTCGAGGACTTCTCTCATATGGGGATTTAGTCTCCTCTAGTGCTCTCTACAAGGTCTAGCCTCCTCTTCTAAAAAGATTCTGTGTTCACAAATCGAAGATGGAATTCCTTTTATATCATCGAATGTCCAACCTATAGCTTCCTTATGCTCCTCAAGCACCTTGAGTAGATCCTCTTCGTGTGCTGGAGTGAGTGACGAGGATATGATCACAGGTAATCTCTTCCTGTCATATAAATATGCATATTTGAGGGATGAGGGGAGTGGTTTAAGTTCTGGGCTTGCCTCTACTACTGGGGAGTCGAGGAGCTCATCGTCTAACTCTCTACTTTCTATGTGGACAAGTATTCTTTCACTACTTCTTCTCCCTCATCTTCTGTACAGAAGTTGAGCTCTTCACTGCTCCCTAAGGGGCACTTCATCATTCTAGAAATATCAATTTGTACTCTCGCCTTTCCTATCTTAAACTCTACAGTCCCCTTCTCCCAATCCATGATCGTCCTTGCCGTTACCAAAAACAGTCTTCCTAGAATAATAGGAGCTAAACTAAGGCTTCCTGAAATTTTCACGTCAGTGACTATAAAATCTACAGGTATTTCACAATTTTCTACAGTAATCATGACGTCTGTCAATCTTCCTTCAGGTTGCCTGACAGTCCCGTCGGCTAGGAGTAAGTCCATTTGTATTTCTTCAAGCTCCCAAAAGCCGTATTCTTCGTACAAAGCCGTCGGGATGATGCTAATGCTAGCTCCTGTATCTAATAAGACTTTCAAAAAAGTCTTTCCTCCTATCTCACATGTGATAAAAGGGGCACCTGGATCCCTCATTTTTATAGGGAGGTCATTCAAAATGCTCGAAGCATTTTAGGAAAGTTTTACTACCTCCCTATGCTTCCTAGTAGTGCAAGAGTCCTTAAGATATTTCTTAAGAGATGGTGCACACCTTAGCATGTCCTCCACTGTGACTGTCATCGTGGCCTTTTTAAAGTTTTCTAATAACCTGTTTTCATAATCAAGTACAGGTTTTTTTCTATTCAGTGCAGTTGGATACGATACATGTTGCCCACTCGTAGAAGGTAGAGGTTCTTCCGCATAGGGAAGATCCTCTCCTTCTTCCTCCCTTGGCTCATTCCTCGTCTTAGAATTCTCTGCAGAATTCTGATAAGGATCCTGAAGTTCCTTTCCATTTCTCAACTTTGAGATTGCTAGAACTTCAGGATCGTCTCCATTTATCTCATCGTGAATGGCATGGTGTATATGATGTAAATTGCATGGGTTTATCACAGGTTTTGTAGGAAATTTATAAGACGTGCAAGGGGGTTCTGCAGGGGTACCTTGGGACTCAGAGGGTCCAGGCCTGAAACTCTCCAGCAGCTTCCTCATCTGCTCCTGTGATTCCAGCATTTGCTTGGTCTGGAATTCCATCATAACTTGCATCCGCATCTCCATCTCCGCCCGCAACTTTTGGTTTTGCTTCTCTATCATATCTGAAATGACGGGGGTGAATGTAGAAAAATCAGGTTGGTTGTAAGATGGAACCTGATACTCTTGCTGGGGTCTGGACTGGAAC
Organism: Wolffia australiana; assembly: GCF_029677425.1. NCBI lineage: Eukaryota > Viridiplantae > Streptophyta > Magnoliopsida > Alismatales > Araceae > Wolffia > Wolffia australiana. Next base: position 5,992,088 of record NC_135847.1, on the reverse strand, counting down.
TGATGTCTTTGTTGGAATGGAGGTTGAGCTGCCGACTTGCTCCGTTGGTGGAAGGTCTCTCCATTTTGAAAATTCGGCCTCTTTTGCCCTGCCCATGGTTGCTGCGGTTGGTTGAAGGCTTTCACCTCTTCTTCCATGGCTTGGCAGGCTCCGTCTTCATGTTCCGTGCTGAAACAGAGAGAGCAAATTTTGGCCTTAACGATGGGGGAGTTACCTAAGAAAACGTTCTTCAAGGTGGAGGTGAGCTCCTCCAATTTCTGGTTGGTTTCTCTTAAACCCGCTTGCAGCTCGCCCTCCTTAGCATTAACTTGCAGAACTCCTGCTCTCTTGGGCTGCAGGTTCCTCCCATTCTGACTTGCTCCAATCTCCTGCAGGTCAGTTTCTGCAACTCTCTCCAAAATATCAAACACTTCATCCTCATATGCGGTATAGAAAGTTCCCCCGGAGGCTAAGTTAACCTTATTTTTCATGAAATCTGATATAGATTCATAGAAAATCTGGGCTAATTGACAATGTTCAATTCCATGATGAGGACATTTCCTCAGCAAGTCATTGAACCTCTCCCCTGACCCACTAAAAGCCTCACCTTCATGGGGATGAAAGTTATGAATTTCTCTTCGGTAAAAATTAGTTTTGGAGAGAGTGTAAAATTTCTGCAGAAATTTTCCCTACATCTCATCCCAAGTACTAAAAGTAATTCCTAAATTACGATACCAGGAAAATGCTTTATCTTTTAATGTCAATGGAAAATATTTCATTTTAAGCATTTCTGTAAATAATCCTGGAACGTTTTGGGAGGAACATCTAATATGAAAATCATCTAGGAATTCTAGAGGGTTTTGTGCAGGTAATCCGTTAAATTCAGGTAAAGAATGTATCAAAGCATTATCATACCTGAATAAGATACCCTCACCTATGTTCAGATTTACATCCGTTTGTCGCAGGCTTCCGGAGGGTGTCGACTTGTCCAGCATGGTTCTCCTCCTCTCCTGCTGATGGTGTCTTTCTTCTGCCATAGTTTCCTCCTGAATTTTGGGTTCTGTGACTGTAGATTCTGGAGTTGCGTCGCGTGCAACGTTCTCTATAGACTTTTCACCAACCCTTGAACGTGCCACTACCATAGAACTTCAGCAGAGAGTTAGAAAGACAATAAGCTGAGGATTTCAAGTCCTGCAGCTTTAGGAGAATGAGTAAACAATAACTGAAAAGACAGAAAAGAATCTACTACTGTAATACCGTGCTACCTGGCAACGGCGCCAGTTGATAAGCTCAAATTTAGGTGTATTTTTATTGGTTATTTATCAGTTAAATTGTTTGAGGATTGAGCTTATGCAACAATATTTATAACCTCACAACCTTAGGGTAAGTGGGGTGTCGATCCACAGGGAGCAGGTAAATCAAGAGTAATTTCCTTTTCGATTCAATGTATGTTTATACTCAGTCTTTCAAATTCAACAGTAATAATCAGTAAATTTATCCTCAGTAAAGTCCCACAGAGTATTCTTTTTAGACGAACCAACTAAGAAGAATCCTCAGTAAATAGTTTCTTTACTGAACTATTCACTTTTACCCTTTTAGGCAAGTACACAAACACCTAGCGGGCGCTCTTGTGGCTCCTTATGCTCACAGCCTTAGCCGTCTGCAGAAGGTTTTGCAGGAGCGTATGTAGGTTGCGCGCACGCGTGCAGATTACTGCACGTGGGCGCGCCTGCGCACGGCGCTTGCGGTGCGCGGGCGTAGGCTTGCGCGCAGCCTTGCTGTGCGTAGGCTTTGCTTGCGCGCGCGTGCCGTAATGCACGGGCTCTGCCTGCGCACGGCAGATGCTGTGCGCGGGCGTGCCTGCGCATGGTGGCTGGCTGCGCACGGCTTGCCCGTGCGCCGTCACCACTGTGCACAGGCGTGGCGTGCTAGCAGCGCTAGCTGCGCGCGGGCAAGACCCGTTTACGGCGCGGGCTGTGCGCAGCGTTGGCTGCAGGCAGCCTTGGGCGTGCGCAGCCCTGCTGTGCACGTCCTTAGTTGCTGGCGGCTTGGATGCTGCTACAGGGGAGAATCTTGAACTCTATTGATAGGAGAACAATGGACTTGTGGGGGAAACAAAAGGAAAAACGATTTGAATGGACAAAGAACGTGCAATTAACTAAAACAAGAACAATGTCAATTAGAAACGTTAGAAGATCAATGGTATGAATCTTCCAACCCAATCTTGATTGTCTGAATGGGAGAATTACACAGAACTGAAATTTGGGGAATCACTCCGACCTGGTGTCACGACCCTTGCGGCGAGGAGGAGATCATCTTGCCCAAACTACTCCTCAGCTTGCTCCTTCTCTCCAGCTCTAATGCTCATCAGCTCTTGGAGGGTGCAGAACTCCTTCTTCCCCAAGCCCTAGCCTCCTTGGACAGAATTTCTGAACAACCCAAAGTGAACTCTCGAGAGAGTATTTATAGGTTTCTCTTAACACATGCCCAGGGGCATTTTCGGAATTTTCTTCTTCTTTGAGATTTCGCCACCTCCTGTTGATCCTTGACGTCCTCCTTGGTTGCCTTAACCTGTTTCTGAACTTACTAACCAAAAAATGTCAAATATAATCCACTTGATTTTGCTTCTCTATCATATCTGAAATGACGGGGGTGAATGTAGAAAAATCAGGTTGGTTGTAAGATGGAACCTGATACTCCTGCTGGGGTCTGGACTGGAACTGATGTCTTTGTTGGAATGGAGGTTGAGCTGACGGCTTGCTCCGTTTGTGGAAGGTCTCTCCATTTTGAAAATTCGGCCTCTTTTGCCCTGCCCATGGTTGCTGCGGTTGGTTGAAGGCTTTCACCTCTTCTTCAATGGCTTGGCAGGCTCCGTCTTCATGTTCCGTGCTAAAACAGAGAGAGCAAATTTTGGCTTTAACGATGGGGGAGTTACCTAAGAAAACGTTCTTCAAGGTGGAGGTGAGCTCCTCCAATTTCTGGTTGGTTTCTCTTAAACCCGCTTGCAGCTCGCCCTCCTTAGCGTTAACCTACAGAACTGTTGCTCTCTTGGGCTGCAGGTTCCTCCCATTCTGACTTTCTCCAATCTCCTGCAGGTCAGTTTCCGCAACTCTCTCCAAAATATCAAACACTTCATCCTCATATGCGGTATAGAAAGTTCCCCCGGAGGCTAAGTTAACCTTATTTTTCATGAAATCTGATAAAGATTCATAGAAAATTTGGGCTAACTGACAGTGTTCAATTCCATGATGGGGACATTTCCTCAGCAAGTCATTGAACCTCTCCCATGACTCACTAAAAGCCTCACCTTCATGGGGATGAAAGTTATGAATTTCTCTTCGGTAAAAATTAGTTTTAGAGAGAGGGTAAAATTTCTGCAGAAATTTTCCCTGCATCTCTTCCCAAGAGTTAAACGTGATTCCTAGATTGCGATACCATGAAAATGCTTTATCTTTTAAGGTAAGAGGAAAAACTTCATTTTCAAAATTTCTAGAGATAGTCCAGGAACGTTTTGGGAAGAACATCTAATATGAAAATCATCGAGGAATTCTAAAGGATTCTGTGCAGGTAGTCCGTTAAATTCAGGTAAACAATTAATCAAAGCATTATCATATCTGAATAAAATACCTTCACCTATGTTCAAGTTGACATCGGTTTGTCGCAGGCTTCCCGACGGTGTCGACCTGTCCAGCATTGTTCTCCTTCTCTCATTCTGCTGATGTCTCTCTTCTGCCATTGTTTCCTGCTGAATTTCAGGTTCTGTAACTGTAGATTCGGGAGTTGCGTCGCGTGCAACGTTCTCTGTAGATCTTTCACCAGCCCTTGAACGAGTCACTACCATAGAACTTCAGCAAAGAATTAGAAAGACAATAAGCTGAGGATTTCAAGTCTTGCAGCTTTAGGAGAAGGAATTAAAGATAACTGAAAACACAGAAACAAAAATTCTACTGTAATACCGTGCTCCCCGGCAACGGCGCCAGTTGATAAGCTCGATTTTAGTGGTTTTTACTGGTTATTTATCAGTTTAGTCGTGTGAGGAATGAGCTTATACAACACAATTTATAACCTCACAGCCTTAGGGCAAGTAAGGGTCGATCCTTAGAGAGCAGATAAAAAACAGTAATTCTTTTCAGTTCAATATGTATGTTCAGTTCTCTATTTCCAAATATCAAACTCTGTTAAAAATTCTTCAGTAAAAAACTACAGAGACTTCTTTAAAAGTCTAGGTTCAGTAAAATCTTCAGTGAGAATTTTCTTTACTGAAGATTTTACCCAAACTCTTTGAAGCAATCTCACAAACACCCAACGGGTGTTTGTGCTCGCGCGTGCACCTGCGCAATAGCGCAGCCTGCACAAAGGTGGGCCTGCACGCTGCTGCAGGCGGCGTTGGCGTGCAGGCGACTGCTATGCGCGGGCAGCTGTTGCGGGCGGTGTGCCTGCGTGCAGCTCTTGTGCACGGGCGGGCCGCCTCGCAGCGTGCTCGCGCGCGGCTCTTGCGCGCTGACTGCTGCCTGCGCGCGAGCTACTACGGGTAGTGCTGCCGTGCGCAGGTGTGCTCGCGTGCAGCGCTTACACGCGGGCGGCTGCCTGTGAGGCTCCTACTGCGTGCAGGCTGTTGCTTGCGCGCAGAGGAGCAAGCCCGCGCGCGCGCCGGCGGCCTTGGCTGCCTGCGGCGTGCGCTGCTGGCAGCGCTTGTTGCTGGCGGCCTTGACTGCCTGCGGGGTGTGCTGCTGCCAGGCGATTTCTCCCTCGATTGTGAAAAACGATGGGGATTTTAGAAGAACGGAAGGAAGATTGATTTGAGAAAACGATAGACTTCAAATCAAATGAAAACAGAGAACAATCTTGTTTGGATTTGACTGAGAACACAGCTGGGAGACTCCTAGTCCCAAATTCGATTGTCTAGAAGGGAGAAGGAGAAAATGCTGAAGCTAGAACAATCACACCTCCTTGTGTCACCTCCTCTCGGCAAGGCGGCGATCTTCTTGGTCTAACTATGCCTCAGCTTGTCTCTCTCCCTGCTCCAATGCTCATCAGCTACTGGAGGGTCTGCAGAACACCTTCTTCTCCAAGCCCTAGTCTCCTTAGAGAGGAATTCTGGACAACCTCAAAATGAACTCTCAAGAGAGTATTTATAGGTTTCTCTTAACACATGCCCCGGGGGCATTTTCAGAATTTTCTTCTTCTTGAATTTTCGCTAACTCCTCTTGATTCTTGTCGTCCTCCTTTGGTTGTCTTAACCTGTTTCTGAACTTACTTACCAAAAAATGTCAAATATAATCCACTTGATTCGAAAAATCAAGTGGGGTTAGTAATTTAATAAAATAATGCATATGCATGACAACTCACATGAATTAACTAAATATTCTTGATGCTTTGATACTTAAAAGTCTAAATATTTGATGACTTATAGAGAGTCAGCAGCGCCCCCTGTGCTCGCCCGAGCTCGCGCGCCACCTCTATGTGTGGTCCCCCCGCGTCCAATCACCCGCGCGCGCGAAGGCTCAGCTCTGCTCGTACTATCCCGCCGTCCACCGGACCCACGTCTGTTCGTCCAGACCCATCGTCCGCGGCCGGTCCAATCCTCGACATTGATTTGAATGCATCTTCGCCATGGACTATCGACGAATCAGGTACCCACTTGTCTCCCTCCATTAACTTCCAGTATTATTACTTTCTCTTGTCCGCTGCAAATTTTCAACACAATCTTAACGATAGGATAACCACCTCATCGAGTGATAGGTTATTTCTTGTGGTTGAGGGTTAATTGTTGGTATTAGGCGTCGAACACCTTTGGGCCGTCAAATGCCCCTTGCCACTTAGATGTCTTAGTCGGTCCAACGGGTCATTGGGAGTCTGACTCGGATCAATATCTCTTCCATTGATTGACGTGATTTCCCTCCCTTTTCGTTGTCCTCGATTATTACTCATTCATGAATTTTGACTCTTTGCATCCATCTATACTAATTACGAATCCGATCATCATTTCCTCTGACGTAATACAAGCCGATCGATCCCGGCCGTCATCGTATGACATCAATATATATCTCTATCTCTATCTCTATCTCTATATGTATCTCTATCTCTTTCACTATCTCTATTTTATCTCTATCTCTATCTCTATCTCCGTCTCTCTTTTTTTCTATATCTTTTACTCTATCTCTATCTCTTTCACATTCTCTTTCTCTATCTCTATCTCTATTTCTATTTATATCTCTATCTCTATCTCTATCTCTATCTCTATCTCTATCTCTATCTCTATCTCTATCTCTATCTCTATCTCTATCTCTATCTCTATCTCTATCTCTATCTCTATCTCTATCTCTATCTCTATCTCTATCTATATCTCTATCTCTATCTCTATCTCTATCTCTATCTCTATCTCTATCTCTATCTCTATCTGTATCTCTATCTGTATCTCTATCTCTGTCTCTATCTCTACCTCTATCTCTATCTCTATCTCTATCTCTATCTCTATCTCTATCTCTATCTCTATCTCCATCTCTATCTCTATCTCTATCTCTATCTCTATCTCTATCTCTATCTCCATCTCTATCTCTATCTCTATCTCTATCTCTATCTCTATCTCTATCTCTATCTCTATCTCTATCTCTGTCTCTATCTCTATCTCTATCTCTATCTCTATCTCTATCTCTATCTCTATCTCTATCTCCATCTCTATCTCTATCTCTATCTCTATCTTTATCTCTCTCTTTATCTCAATCTGTATCTCTATATTCGTCTCCATCTCTATATCTTTCTCTACCGCTATCTCTATCTCCATCTCTATCACTCCCTCAATCTCTATCTATATTTTTAAGTCTATCTTTATCTCAATCTTTATCTATATCTCCATTTCTATTTCTGATGGAGGACCGTCCTGGAGACAGCACGCCAGGACGACAGCAGCCACGTCGAGCAGCCCGTGACGATGCTCGTCATCCGGGGTTCAAGTACCCCGCATAAGAACTCCTATCTTTACTTATGTTCATTTCATGTTTGTTTGTATTTTCGGAGTAGTGGACTGGGCCAATGTGTTGGGCCTCGTCCTCGTCATTTCCTTTTACTTTTATATTTGAATTTTTGAATTTGTAAGGAGAGGCCGAACCACGTCTTGCGACGGTTCGTCCTCTCCCACGTTCTCTTGGCACCCATCCTCCCTATATAAGGGGATGGCATGCCCAAGGAACATTTGGAGTCATTGTTGAAAAGTTTATTCACAATTCGTCTCCCCCCTATCGTAGAGAGTAGTGTAGGGGGTTTGGCTAGCCCCACCCCACGTCGAGATCACTTCGTGGGTAGAGCCCCACGTCTCTCCCATCGAGATCACTCTGAGGGAGACGTGTTAAAGCGCACCGTCGAGATCACTCCGGTGCGAGGAAAGAGTTTCAAGAAGTCGCCGCCATCAAGAATCGAAAAAGGCCTTCGTCGAGATTACTCCGGGGGTCTTGGGAGATTCAAGAAGTGTCGCTGACACGCCATCAACCGGGGAAATCTGCTCCGCCGAGGGAGCACACCCCAGATCCATCAAGAACTCCTCTTTCTTGGAGGGTTCTTGGTTGTTACAGTTCAAGAAAGCCATTTCTTGGTACCTTTTCCCACCTCCACCATCCATTCCCCTTCCCATCGCGTTCTTGATCCCTTCTTCCACGTTCTTGATCCCTTCTTCCACGTTCATGAACCCTTCTTCCATGTTCTTGATCCCTTCTTCCACGTTCTTGATCCATTTCCCCGTGTTCTTGATCCCTTCCTCCCACGTTCTTGACCATTTCTCCCCCCCCCCTTCCCCCACGTTCTTGAATTCTTGAAATCTTGAAACCTCAACCTTCCGCCCTCTCTTTCTTGATCTACCACCGTTCAACGGGAGCTGCTCGGCGTGGCTGACGACGTCCTGTCGCGTCATCCTCGAGATGGTTCTTCGTCATTGTGGCGTCGTCCTCGAGATGATCCTCCATCATGAGCCAATCATAGATGAATAGCCTATTGATGAGGAAGAGTATAGAGTAGAGAGTTACGTTGTGGATGAATTTATACACGAGGAAGGACTAGTTAGCTTCATTGGTATCATGGACTGCCTACCATCCCTCCCTCCTCATGATCTATCTACATCAGTTAGAGGAGTCGTCCGTTTCAACCTTACCCAACCTACCACTGATAATTCTGCTTTGAGGACATCCATATTTTACACATATTTTAAGATTGGTGATAAGATGTGTAAACTATCGTAGATGGTGGTAGTTGCATCAACACCGTCTCAGATATTATGACCTCTCGTTTGAGATTGCCTTTAATCAATCACCGTCTCAGATATAGGTTTTCCATTCCTCGCATCGACAACATGTTTGACATGATGGCAGGCTCGAGGATTTTCTCCAAAATTGATCTTAAGAGTGGCTATCACCAAGTCTAAATCCGTCCTAGAGATGAATGGAAGACTGCCTTTAAAATTAAGGATGGACTATATGAATGGAAGGTCATGCCCTTTGGCTTGTTGAACGCACCTAGCACCTTCCAACAATTAATGAACCGTATTCTTAAGCCGTTCATTGGTAACTTTGTTGTAGTTTATTTTAATGATATACTTATTTACAGCAAATCCAAACCTCACCATGTCCAACACCAACGTCTAGTTTGCAAAGTCCTTAAGGCCAAGCAATTATATGCTCACACAAAAAAATGCTCCTTTCTTGTTGATCACGTTTTGTTCTTAGGTTTTATCTTATCTGCCCAAGGTGTATCTGATGGATATTATGTGGCCGTCAAGCCAATCACACTACCATGTATATTTAATTTCATTGAATAGATTATTTTCATTCATTATTATTCGGTGTGATGTTTATAATGAAGTCCATGAATACGTGCAATGACATAGTGAATTATGATGAGATCATAATACAGTGATCACTAGTCTTTAAACATGTATTATAAATATTCCTATTCAAGGATAGTCGAGACGGACATTGAATTATTCGGATAGAATAGCACTAGCTGATCCTACTTATTCGATAAGTATAGCTGATCTTGTGGCTATTAGTGTGGCGACACTAAGGACAGTTAGTGGGTGCTCTTTGGAGAAAGAGTTCACTGAATTGATCCGTATGAATCCCTGAATGGTATTATACCTAAACGTCAATCAGGTTGATTCAAGTCACGGTTGTATAAGTGATCCACTGACCTGAGACACTAGGGACATCTCGTAAGTGGACGACTACATTTTGACTATGATATATGAGTCTCTAATCATGGGATTCAAATAAGTTATAGATTGGATGTAGTAACAAGCTTATGGAGATGATTGAGTGGTCAAGATGGGATCATCGGCCCTCGGTATAAGAGGAGATTGACTCTAGGAAGACGATGCAAGAAAATCCCTGGCCAATGTAGTGAGGATATTGGAGAAGGCATTCTCCAATGATCCCCGTTACGCATCAGTACTAATCGAATGACAAATTAGGATTTGACGATAAACCATGCTCTAAGTCATTCGAGAGTCTCACACGGATGATGAATTATACATATACAGTAATCGATGATGGTAAAGGATCCATGAGAGAGTTCGAGACTACTCAGTATCTTCTAGAGCACGAGGTGTAGCTTGGCACCCCACGGGCTGGAAACTTAACCTGTCGATTGGGTTAAATCGATCCTTATTTAGTTAATCTATATGTTGATATAGTTAATTAATAAGGTTGGTCAATAAATGTTATTGGGCTATTTAAGTTATTAACTAGAACGATACATGGGCCTAGAGGGTCACACGCACAAGGTCATAAGGGCATTGGTATATATTTTTCTTTGGAGGATTTTTGAGAAAATTCTTAAGTGAAATATAAAGAGGGAAAGGGGTCTCATTTTAGACACCCATGCAAGTTTCATTTGAGAGCCCCTCCCCTCTCCACTCTCTTCTACACTTCCAAGGAAGAGTCTCTTCATGGTGAGGAGACCTTCAAGGTTCTCAAGAAGAAGTGAAGAAGACGTGGAGATCCAAGCTCCAAGTGATCGCGTGGATACTTCTAGAGGCCGAGCGCATGAATGGCTTCAGAACGATCTCGGAATGACAAAGTCAAGGGTGGAATGTGTTCCCCAAAAGGTACTACAAACATTTTGTTTGAATGGTCGATTGAGAATCGATCGACCACGCTTCCGCATCCATGGAATGTATTTTTCATGGATGAACCAAACTACAGAACCCAACAATGGTATCAATTGATCCGGACAAAATTGACGCCATAACTCAATGGCCAACTACCAAAAATGCCCATGATGTTCGTAGCTTCCACGGTCTAGTGACCTTCTATAGACGATTTATTTCCCACTTTAGTACCATCATGGCACCCATTACCGAATGTCTTAGAGCAAATCATTTTGAGTGGACTGCATATGCGCAAAAGTCTTTTGAAAACATTAAGTTTAAGATGACTCAAGCTCCCATCTTGCGTTTACCCGATTTTGATAAAGTATTCGAGGTCGCCTATAATGCGTCGCGGATAGGAATTTGCAGAGTCATGAGTTAGGAAAATCGCCCCATAGCATTCTTTAGTAAAAAGTTGAACGACGTCAAACTCAAATATTCTACCTATGACAAAGAATTTTATGCTATCGTCCAATCTTTACGTCATTGGTGTCACTATTTACTTTCCAAAGAATTCATCCTCTACTCTGATCATGAAGCGTTGAAATACCTCCACTCCCAGCAGAAATTGAACCCTAGACATGTCAGATGGGTTGAATTCATTCAGCCATATACTTTCGTCCTTCGACATAAAATGGGGGTAGAGAACCGAGTGGCGGATGCCCTTAGTAGATGTGTCAACCTCTTAAATGTAATGAAGGTAGAAGTTATCAGATTTGAACAGATGAAGGATCTTTATCCCGATTGCCCGGACTTTGCACCCGTTATCGAGACCATAGGTAAATATCCGAATCCTAGAACCCAAGATTATGTTTTAGAAAATGGATTTTTATTTTATGACCGTCGCCTATGCATTCCATAGTCGCCCCTCAGGGATTTCCTTGTATGGGAAACACATGCCGGAGGCCTTAGTGGTCATTTTAGGAGAGATAAAACCATCGCCATGGTAGAGCATAGGTTCTTTTGGCCATCCCTCAAGAGACACGTAGCTAATATCATTTCCCAATGTCGTATATGTGCTCTTGCAAAGCAGGTTAAGCAGAACACTGGCCTATATACCCCTCTACGGGTCTCTCAGGAACCTTGGGATGACGTGAGCATCGACTTTGTGTTAGGGCTTTTGAGAACGATCAAGTGTTATGATTCTATCATGGTGGTTGTAGATCGTTTTTCAAAGATGGCCCATTTCATTCCTTGCTTTAAAACTTCCAATGCTTCTCATGTCGCTCAGCTTTATTTCAATGAAGTTGTCCGTCTCCATGGGCTTCCCAAAAGTATAGTATCGGACAGAGATGTCAGATTTACAAGCTACTTTTGGAAAACCCCAATGGCATCTCTTGGGAACAAAGCTTAAATTCTCCACGGCTTTTCATCTCCATACTGATGGACAGACTAAGGTCGTTAATAGAAGCCTTGGCAATCTATAACGATCGTTGGTTGGGGATAACCTTAGGTCTTGGGATTCCGTCATTCTGCATGCCGAGTTTGCCTATAACGCGTCAGTCAATCGTACTACTGGCCTGAGTCCCTTTGAAATTGTGCATGGTCATCCACCTCGTAAGCCCACCGACCTCATACCTATGTTACCGTATGCTAGAGTCTCAGATGAGGGTCATGAATTTGCAAGTCATATTAGAAGTCTGCATGAGGATATCCATAAACATATCACGAGTAGCAACAGTGCATATAAAGAGACCACTGATTTATACCGTCGTTTTTGTGAATTTAAAGAAGGTGACATCGATCATGATGGTGAAGGTTAGGTCAGAGAGATTCTCTTCCAAGCAGGCTACCAAGCTTCATGCTCGTAGTGTCGGGCCGTTCCTTATCCTCAAACAAGTAGCAAAAAATGCCATGTCGTTGACATACCCTCCACGTGGGGATAAGCACTACTTTCAATATTTCAGATTTGGTCGCGTTTAAAGCCCCACCTCTTTCATCTAATGCCATTTTTCTACCCACAGACTTCCCCATGAGTGAGTTTGACTTGTCCACACCTCCCTCGCTACCTTCTGATTGGCAAGATAATGTCGAGGCTATACTGGACGAATTAATCACCTTCACCAAAGGTGAGATGGTGCGAAAGTTTCTTGTTCGTTGGCAGGGCAAATCGTCGACGGACGACACGTGGATCATAGAAGAGGGCCTGGCTCGTCTGCGCCTCGACTTGTGACCCGCTGGAGTTTTCTAACGCCAACTCAAAGGAGAAGAGTTCTTCGCACCGCAGGGGAATTGGTGGCGACAACGTCAACGCATCGACACCAGAAGCGCCACCGCCGTCATCCGAAGTGAACGCCACTGCCAACGCCCCTCTCTTTGTGAAGAAGACTAACTCCCCCTATCCAAAACCCGGCGGTCAAGAAGGAATCCTATAGATGATCCCTCACTTGATCTGCTCTCGAAAAGGTAAGTGAAGCACATCGAGAAATCAAGAGAACCGATCTCGTCTTTATTGGATAAATCAGTGAGCGAAATCATCTTTGGTAGCGGCAGGTATACTTCAATCACCGCTGAAACTCTCCCTTCCTCTTAGCCGACGTCGTTTCTTATCGCAGTCGCCCTGTTTGACCATCCGCCCATTTGTGGACAAATTGAGCTGACTTTTGACAGTTCATTACTCCATTAGGACTGCCATTGCCAAGAATTTATAGACCACTGCTAGAGTCTCTCCTTCGACGATGACGGTCAAGTCTTCATAATGCCTCGACGGCAGTTGGAGTCCCTCACTCTCACTGACCCATTTACCACGATAATGAAGATTACATGTCCATCATCACTTTGGGGATTGCCCCTCTCTAAACCCACAAAGCAATAAGAAATGATCCTTCATTTGAGGTCTTGAATCAGTCCCCGCCTCCAGATCCAAACCCTCAGGTCTCGTACTCTCTCCCCTTCCTATTACAATGTTATTTAATCTCTTTCAGTGCTGATCTTGAAATTGCTCAATGCCACGAGTGAGTGTAGACGAGAATTATAGGAATATCCACCTTGTTGTGTTAGAAAATTTCTTGATGGTGTCAGGTCTGATCGAGATTATTGATGGTGTGTATACTCTTGAACAAGATCGTTCCCCACTCGTCAGCTCTTGATCTGCTCACATGGGTCACCGGGTGCTTGTTCGTGACATAACCTGTCATGTGTCGTCCAATTGAACTGCATCTCGGGTCGTCTGATTCACGTACTTCTCATTATTATTTTCTCAAATCATCTTAATATTCCATGTCATTAACATCGCATTTTAGAGTTTCCCGTTCAGGGGTAACACAAATTGTCAATTCCGACCGTCGTATTGGATCAATGATCCCGCCGGGTCATTGGTAGTTTGACCATAACAATCTCCATTCCAGGACTGTAATTGATCACCCCCTATTCAGCAACTATCCTCTTATTTCTCCTTGGATCTTCCAAAATTACGCATTCATCTATAATTTCCAACTATCACACCACCCTTTGTTGTAAGTTGTAACACAAGTCATCCGATCCTGGCACTCGTCATGTTACATCCCTCTCTCCCCCTCTCTTGGTTTCTCCATCTCCCTCTTATCTTTCTACGATCTCTCTTTCTCCCCCCCTCTGACTCTCAATCTCTCTTTGCTTCTCTTTCTCACGGTCCCTTCCATCCCCGTTCTCCCTCTCAATAAGTATTTAAGAAAATCCTAAAGTCGTACAAGAAAGCTTATAATGTTGGTGAAAACGATAAGATTTAACAGCAACATATTCACGTGTTTAATTGGCTTTTAGTGTGATTTACCATCTATTCTTATTATGATGGAAATTATCAAATATTTTGGACGTTGACTTTCGTAAGGAAATAGGAACTATATCTATAATTCTTGCGTTGTTTACATATGAAAGATTTCCTTGCCAGTTTAAGACAACCCAAGATCATGTACCAGAATAAAAACATGTTAGTAATACACCTCACCAGTTTATATTCTGAACGTCTTGTCGAAAGACTACTTCCAATGTAACCAAGCACCGTCCTCCACAGACATAGCTGCCAACTTCTTCTATGAAATTATTTCCATCATACGAGTTTGGGATCAAATTTCACCATTCAGTTATGAAAATAACCAGGAAGACATGGGATTACATAAGAGTTTGGTGTATCTGTAGTCTCAGTTTCATGGGCAAACCAGAGTCCTCAATTGATGCATGGAAAATTATCTAAGATGCTACAAAGCTTCATCTTGCATTTCATGAATCAATGGAATGTCTGCATTTAGAACTTGGAAAAAGGACTCTAAGCACAAGAGAAGCATACCTGTTGATGTATACAGAAAATCTTTCCATGAAAGCAAAGAATACAATACAATAACAAAGAGATGATGAACAATGAGTGTGATGAGAGATGCAATTGAGATGACTAAGAAAATAGGTTATGAAGCTCTTTTGTTGCACCATTGCTTCATTGCCCTGCTCCTAAAGACGTGCCTAGTGGAGAAAGCTCAAAGAGCCTCCCTTCATAACCTTCAGGGGAGCCGCACAATCCATGGCAGAAAGTCAAAAGGATTATACAACCCGCACAATCCATGGCAGGTCTATGATTTGATGAGACTTTAGTATGATCTAGGTTCCAAAGGTTCAACTTAAGTAGACTCAAATGGGAAATTGGTGTGACTTTAGGAGTGTAACAAAGTAAAAAAAATACGATTATACCATCAATCTGGCAGAGTGCAATGATCAGAAAACATCTCGTATGGTTTTCGTGTAATTGTGTAACTTTCACCAGTGGGGGTTACTTGGCTCTATCAAACATACATGGAATGAAGGTGGCATTCTACCAATGCCAAGTCCTTGACAGCGTCCTTCATCCCATTTTTAATCCGTTGGTGTTTGCTACGGTCAATATAAGACTCAGATTTGTTAGATATTATAGAGATTCAGTGAATACAATGAAAAATACACAGCCATAAAGTCTGAGTATGCCATGTCTAGAACACAAGCTGATGAATGTATGTTGGTTTTGATAACCCGTAGCTCAATATAGTGATGACGATGTTTCAATCCTGAAAACTGGATGACAATCATGATGATGATGACAATTGGAAACGTTCCTAAACAGAAGGGAAAAGGAAAATATGAACAGATAGATCATGAGATTTTCTCGTGAATCGGCATTTCAACAAACACATACCGGGCGTCAAAACAAAGAGAGGAAGGAGAAGAGGACAGACCTCGATCTACTTCTTCCAAGAGCGCATGCTGCTCCAAGGAAACCGAGCGCCTTCCTCCGCAGCAATGGCGAGACCCACCTTCCCCGCGGGCCTCCTCACCTTCTTCTCCCCAGGCGCGCGGCGCCCACCGGGTTTGTTCTGAGGCACCCGCGCCTCCCCATCAAGCCAATGCTTGATTCCGCCATCGCCGTCGCTTCCGTCGTCCCCGACGATGCTCTGCCGCTGGGCCTGCTGCTTGGTGCGAATCCTCTCCTCTTGGACATGGCGGATGGGGAAGAGATCGGGGGAGAGGGAAAGGGGGCTGCAGAGGGTGACGAAGGCTTTCTTGTAGTCGGGCTTGGCGATGAGAATCCCGCCGCGCTTCCGCTTCTTCCCCTCCATGTTCAGGGTCCGCACCTCCGCGACGTCGAACCCGTAGAGGGATTCGAGCACGCGGCGGATCTCGATCTTCGACGCCGATGGAATGGTCTTGATGGCGAACTCTTTGATGCTTGCGAGGGCGGACGGAGAGGCGTCCGCCGGCATGAGGAGCTTGATGGGCAAGTTCGCGAAGTGGATTACTCTCCTTCCCAGGCGGCCCGCCATTGCCGGCGAGGAGCAGAGCTTCGGGAGAGAAGATGGGAGAGGTTTAGGGCTGCCCGCAGCACAAAGCTTCGGGGGAAAGTGAGCTTCTTTTCATATGTAAGCCCTTCTTTTATAAGCCCTTTTCCCATGGCAGTGTTTTTAAACTCTTAACATCAGTTTATTTTTGAGTTTTAGCTGTCAAGTTCAATTTTGTGAAATAAGAGTGTTTCTTTTTAGTGTTTTTTTGAAGTTTTCAGTTATAGTCTTGAAAATTTCCTAGACTCTTTTTTCATGGAACACTGTTTTTCAGATGACTAGAACACTGTTTTTCATGGAAATTTCCTAGACTCTTAGCATCATGTTATTTTAGAGTTAGTTGTCAAGTTTCAAATCTGTTGAATAAGATTATTTCTTTTTGTGTTTTATGTATTACAATGATCGAGTAGGATAGGTTATAGTCAGCATAGCCCAGATGACTAGAACAATGTTCGTGGCCATCTCCTAGAATCTTATTAACAGGTTGTTTTAGAGTTTTAGTTGTCAAGTTTCAAATCTGTCAAATAAGATTAAAATGTATCAGAATGATCTAGTGGGATGGATAGGTTTAGGGAAGGTCACAGCCTAGTCTGAATCTGGTTTTACTTAAAGCCTAAACCTAGATCTGAAGTTTGATCTGGTCTCAGCCTGGTCCGAACTCGCTACGAAGAGAGGGAGTGTGAGAAAAGGAGAGAGCGGTGATGGAACATGGGATCATACCTGTAGGTGCCATGACAGCTACAGGTATGGAAGGCAAGGTAAGCAGCTCAAAAAACAATATTTGAGGTCGATTTGAGGCCATTAGATGACAATTGTGTTCAATGTGAACAATTGTGTTCCAAGTGTTAGATTTCGATTTGAGGTCGTATCAGCGACAACCCATCAAGCTTCATTATTGTAGTAGATAACTCACCATTATTCATTGTAGGTTGGCATTATCACTACAGGGCCTCAAGCAACGGGCGGATGATATTACTAATGGCGAATGAGCTTAAGATGGTAAATGATCATTTCATAGTGGATTGACGAGTTCCATGTGTTGCACACGTGTTGAACATGTGTTATAGCTGGCTTGAAGTCATTGCTACACCTCCTAGAATTGTGTACAACTGCTTAGTTGACAAAGTACATGATTTGGATGACATGCGCAAATCCGTAGTGAGTTGTACAGACACGGTGATTTATGATATTGCCCTTCCTTTATGCAGCCGCCCGTCTGAGAGCCTTAGTAACAAGCGTTAGAACATCGATTCAATGATGTCAACAGTAGGTGAGGGGCAACATGCAAAGGAATCACAGCCAAATCCCATTAAACTCCCCAACAGTCCAGGACTGGAGTTCGTCATTAGTCATTACTCATCTATGATTAATGGATAACATAGAATTGACTTTTTCTGATGACGAAGGAGGAAGACAAGAAGAGGTGTGGCATGGTAGAGGAGGGAGAAGAAGGGGGGTAGGGGGGAGGGGAGTGTGGAGGAAGGCTTGAGAAGCTCGGAGAGAGAGAGAGAGGGGAAAGGGGGGGAAGAGAGGGAGTGGCCACCGGCGCCACTCGTCCATTGAAAGGGAGGGGGGGGAGGGGGGGGTGCAGGCAGTGGAGGAGATGGTGTTGCCGGAGGGAGCGGCGCCTGCCCGGCTGGAGAAGGTCCACCAGTGGCCAGCAGAAAATGAGGAAAAAAATTAACGGACAGATAGCAGAACGGAAGTCTGTTCAGTCCCGTTCCGTCCGTTCGAAAACGTCATCCGTTTTCGTCCAACAGCTCTACCTGAAGGTGAGACAAGGTCCAGTCTCAGACCGGTCCATTCAGTCATGTTGACTAGTCAATAGGGAGAGAGGGAGTAGGAGAGAGGGAGAGAGTTCAATAAGGAGAGAGTGACAGAGAACTAGAGCGAGAGAGGGGGAGAGAGGGTGACAGAGAAAGCGAGAGAGAATGTGAGGGTGTGACAGGGAGAGAGAGGGAAGAAAGATGGCGAGAGAAAGGGGGCCTTATGAGAGAGGGAAAGAAGAGGGAGGAGATGGAGAGCAGGTGAGAGAGAGCGAGAACGAGAGGGAGAGTGAAAAAAAAAGAAATAGTAAACTAAGAAATAAAAAAATAAATACTATTATTTGAAGTTTAAAAATAAATTTTTAGGACTTGTAAAAAATAATCAAAAATAAATTTCTGATAAAAAAAACCAATATGGCACAGAAATAAAAACTATTGAAATACAAACTAAGTCTTAAGAAGTATGCACTAAGTAAAAACATACTAAAAATACATAGGAGAAATCAAATTCATGAGGATAAGACTATATAGTTTTCTAAAAATCAACTGGCTCAAAAAACTGATTTGAAACTTTTGAAATATATTTTGCGCAACTTGTCACAGGAAAATAAAATTATAAACTCATAAGAAAGTATGAAATATTTGACATTTAGATGTATGAAATACCAGAGAGAAAACTATATAGTTCAAAAAATAACTTTCTTTCATAATGTTAAAAATAAAGGATCAATATAATATCTTTAGAGTCAAACTAAACACATAAGAATAAACTTTATAAAAAAAAATTTGTGTCAAACGCTCAAATTAGCACATGAAAATTAATTTAAACCACATATGGATAAAAAGCTCCATTCGACCTGAAAGTAAAAATGATTTAAATATGTAGTGGACAAAAATTAATAAAAATATTAGTATTAAAAAGTAAACTAGGATAACACATCAATACACTTTTTAAATGATAGGATTTGGATGAATGAGAACTACAGGATTTGTAAAACCCTAAACCCTGATTCAAATGGGTTAGACCTGTAAAAAACACCTTGGGATTTAATTTCTTCATTTATGTTCTATTTTAAATGTCACTTGTATATTTTAATGATAACATCTTACAAATTACATTACAAAAAACATTAACAGTCAAATGGAACATTTGAAATCCTTTCATTTGATATATTAGAACGTAACATAAAACTTCTTCATTCGAAATGTGTTACATGAGTTGTATGAGTTATAGAAATGTGTTACATGAGTTGTATGAGTTATAGAAATGTGTTACATGAGTTGTATGAGTTATAGAAATGTGTTACATGAGTTATGAGTTATCGAAATGTTTCACATTCAAAGAAATTTTCAATAAATAATCAAAACAAAATTAAATATATAAATGATCAAATTTAAAGAAAAAAAGAAAATGTTGAACTCAATTCTTAACAAATACTTTTATTTGCAAAGCAATTCATAAAAAACATGCTACCATGAAAAAAATTTCAACATTTTACTTAGAAAAAGCGGAACCCCCATGAAAACGTTTACAACATACATTTTTTTATTATTAAAAATGACTGAAGTTTCTACTTAATTATAAAATTACCATAAAATTTATTTATCAAAATGACATTGCCTTCAGACAAGGTCATTTCTAATCCTAATGACTTCTTAAAATGTCATTGCATGGAGCGAGAACTGAATCGACCAACAAATAAATAAGGTTAATATCCAAAAGATAAAATAACATTAAAAAGTAGGTGAGATAAGTTATGGGAGTTTCAAACTTATAATTGATGTACATCCCTATTTCGCAGGAATAAAAGAAAGCTGTATTGGCTTTTCAATATTAGAAATGACTGAGATTGATGATTAATACCTGAACAATCAATCAGAACATTTGAATTACTGTAGTCGGATAAATTAACATGTGAAAGAACGACCCTACTAATATAAACATGAATGCAGTTACTTCATCAATCACTGTGAATGCTTAAAACAACCGTAGCAGAAAAAATTCCAACGTTTTACTTCGACAGAACTGAACCCACATGGATAACAATAAATAAAATGCTCAATTTGGCATCGATAAATACAAATTGTAAACTGCTTTTGAAACTAATATTCCTTTTTACTATTTGAAATGACCGACATTGACGATTCAATATCAAAGATCCGGCGGAGCATTTAAAATACTTTATTATTTAATCAAATTACATATTTACATAAAACTTACCGATTGAAATGAATTATATCAATAAAAACAGCAGTGCCTTACAAAACTAAAAATAATCTTTAGATATAAAATAAGTAATCCTTACAATACTTTACAAATACTTTTATTGGTAAAGCAATTCATAAAAAACATGCTACCATGAAAAAAATTTCAACATTTTACTTAGAAAAAGCGGAACCCACATGAAAATGTTTACAACATACATTTTTATTATTAAAAATGACAATAATTTCTACTTAATTAAAAAATTACCAAAAAATTTATTTATCAAAATGACAATGCCTTCAGACAAGGTCATTTCTAATCCTAATGACTTCTTGAAACGTCAACATTTTACGTGGAGCAAGAACTGAATCGACAACCAAATAAATAAGGTTAATAGCCAAAAGATAAAATACCATTAAAAAGTAGGTGAGATAAGTTGTGGGAGTTTCAAACTTATAATTGATGAACATCCCTATTTCGCAGGAATAAATAAAAGCTGTATCGGCTTTTCAATATTAGAAATGACTGAGATTGATGATTAATACCTGAACAATCAATCAGAACATTTGAATTAATGTAGTCGGATAAATTAGCTTGTATCAGTCTAGATATGTTACATGTGAAAGAATGACCCTACTAATAGAAACATGAATGCAGTTACTTCATCAATCACTGTGACTTTTTTTTTTTTTTTTGGAATAATATAGAAGATCACCCAACTTGGTGACCCTCCGAACACACGGGCATGGAAGGGTCTAGGCCAACAAGCATAAGCCCTCCTTCCCCCCCATATCCACCACCTCATCCAGGACCAAACCAACAAAAAAGCAGCCTCTCTACATCATTTATAGCCCTTTCCACCGAGATTTCCGCCCCCTTGAAGACGACCTCGTTGCGGTGAGACCATATCGCCCAAAGCACCGCGAATTTCATCCCCCGCTCCTTGCCACTCCCATGCTGGCGCCGCGACAATGTGGCTCATAACTGCGAGCTCGACGTAACCTCTGCCAGACCCTGGCTAGCCCATAACGCCCGAGCAAGCCGACAGTGGAAGAAAAGATCCTCGCACTCCTCTTCCTCCTCCGTACACACAAGGCATAGTGAAGATTCAGTCGGAAAAAACCTTCGCCGTCTCACGCGGGTCATTGTCTGCTTCCTCGAGAGCATCCATGCAAACACCCTGACCTTTAGAGTCTTTTGCCTCCATATTGAGCGACATGCCCTTAAAATGATTGGGTCCTCATAGTGGTGTGATCTCAAACTTTGGTAAACTCCTCGGCTGGAAAATGAACCCGATGCCCATACCCACCCATCTGTCGTCCCCGCCATTGGCCTCTAGTTGTTCAGAGTTTGTTGAAGGCTTAAAAAATCCTCCAAGAGAGGGAACATATCACGGAGACATCCATGCGACGACCAATTGTCCATCCAAAACCTAAAACTTGTGCCATTTCCCAATTGTGCCCGGAAAAACTCCTTGACCAAAGGCCACACCTTCCTCAGCCCTCTCCAAAAAACTGACGCCCCCCTCACATTACACATCAACTTCTCCCAATCCAAATTGGATTCATATCTATTCCTCACCACCTCCTTAATCAAGTCATCCTCCGGTCCCACGATCCGTCTAACCCATTTCGTCAGGCGCCACATTCAGTGTATTTAGGTCAGGCACCCCAAGTCCCCCCTGTTTAGTTGGCGTGCAGATGTCATTCCATGAAACCAGCGCCATGCCACGTCCTTCCCCTGCATTTGCCCCCTTCCAAAGAAAAACTCTGCATGATCCGCTCAGGCGTTTCTCAACACCCACCGGGATTTTAAACACAGATAAATAAAAAGTTAGAATTGCTGATAATACCAATCGCAGCAGCACTAGTCTCCCCCCTCGCGACAAGACTCTTTGCTTCCAACCCTCCAACCGTCTCTCCACCTTCTCCTCCACTGGTTGCCAGTCTACTTGTTGTAGGCTATCAACAGATAGGGAATGTACCCACTGGCGTTTCAAGCACACTGGCACACTGGGTCTCCTCCTCCATCGATAGGCCGAAACCCACAAATTCCAATTTTCCTCTGTTGATGTGTAGTCCCGAACAATCTGCGAACACCCGCAAGAGTGTGCCGCCAAATTCTTGGCCTCCTCTACCGATCCCTCAATGAAGAACAGTGTATCATCAATCATTGTGAATTCTTAAAACAACCGTAGCAGAAAAAACTACAACATTTTACTTCAACAGAACTGAACCCACATGGATAACAACAAATAAAAAGCTCAATTTGGCATCGATAAATACAAATTGTAAACTGCTTGTGAAACTAATATTCCTTTTTACTATTTAAAATGACCGACATTGACGATTCAATATCAAAGATCTGGCGGAGCATTTAAAATACTTTATTATTTAATCGAATTACATATTTACATAAAACTTAACGATTGAAATGAATTATATCAATAAAAACAGCAGTGCCTTACAAAACTAAAAATAATCTTTAGACAGAAAATAAATAATCCTTACAATACTTTACAAATACTTTTCTTTCCAAAGATGTTCATAAAAACATGCTACCATGAAGAAAATTTCAACATTTTACTTAGAAAAAGCGGAACCCCCATGAAAACGTTTACAACATACATTTTTTTATTATTAAAAATGACTGAAGTTTCTACTTAATTATAAAATTACCATAAAATTTATTTATCAAAATGACATTGCCTTCAGACAAGGTCATTTCTAATCCTAATGACTTCTTAAAACGTCATTGCATGGAGCGAGAACTGAATCGACCAACAAATAAATAAGGTTAATATCCTAAAGATAAAATAACATTAAAAAGTAGGCGAGATAAGTTATGGGAGTTTCAAATTTATAATTGATGAACAGCTGTATTGGCTTTTCAATATTAGAAATGACTGAGATTGATGATTAATACCTGAACAATCAATCAGAACATTTAAATTACTATAGTCAGATAAATTAGCTTGTATTAGTCTAAATATGTTACATGTGAAAGAACGACCCTACTAATATAAACATGAATGCAGTTACTTCATCAATCACTGTGAATTCTTAAAACAACCGTAGCAGAAAAAAACTAATATTCCTTTATCTATTGAAAATGACTAATATTGACGATTGAATATCAAAGATCCAGCGGAGCATTTAAGATACTTTATAGATTTAAAACTTCAATAAAAACCGCAGTGTCTTACAAAAAATAAAAATATTTCTTACCTAGAAAATATATTATTACAGAAAACTGACTACATAAAAGGAAAATTGATACTATAAATTACGAAATCCAAAAGAAGCAGAAAAAATAATTTTAAAAATAATATCACAGGCAAAGAAAACATAATGTCTAGAAGCAAATCCTAATTTTCTACTATTGAAAAATGCCCGAGATTAAATATTTTTTAGGACCATAAACGATCTTGCAGAGCATTTAAAATACTTTATTAAATTGAACTACAAATTTACATTAAATTTCATAATCTAAATGTATTTACATGAATAAAAGCTGCAGTGCTTTAGACACTGACCCTTCTAACACTAACATCGTTGGACTTAGTTTGCCAAATACTATGAATTATAAAAATAATGTTATCAGGAAGAACAAGGAAGAAAATTTAAGCACTGTGAATTCTCAATAAAAAATACTTAACAAGGAAGAAAATTTCAACATTTTACAAAGACAAATGAAAATTAAGTAGGAATATAAGAAGACAAATAAAAAAGGAAGGAAAAAACCAAAGTAATGTTAATTTTTTATCCTAGTAATAAGAAAACTAAATTCACAAGATAAATGTAAAAATAGTAATGTTAATCTAGAAAGATAATAATAAAATTAAGAGAAAAATTAAAGGGGCAAGAGGGAAAGTTAAGAGATAAATTAGCACTCAGAAAAAATTACTAAACAGCTATTTGGGTCAACAAAAACAAATTGTTATATAACCAGATTTTTTGAAATACATGACATTTAGTAAAGAGAAATCAGCACTAAGAAAAAAAATAACTTTAAAGATATTTCGTTAAAAAAAAAAATTTGGTACATAAATTGATTTTTTGAAATAATAATATTTAGAAAAGAGAAACTAGCATGAAGAAAAAATAACTTTAAAAAATAACTTTAAATAACATTCAAGTAAAGTATTTGAAATAATCTATTTATGCACCAAATTGTTTTTTTGATTCTCTTTTTGAATTAGAAATTTACAAAACACTCTAAATTAAAAACTGTTACATAAGTAAATTATCGTAGGAAAAACTTTTTAATTGCTTAGAGAAAACTAAATTAATCAAAATAAAGTTATATTTACATTGAAAAATGAATAATGTACAAATTTGGACCTACTTGTACTAAATGTTGTTTAACTTTTACCCACTTTTACTATATAAAAATATACCTAAATTAAAGATTAAATATCTTCCCTCTCAAGCAGAACATTCAAAATACAATACTTTGAATAAATTAAAATTTTAGATAAAACTTTTATTCGAAATGTGTTACAAGACTAAACATAGGAGCAGTTATTACAAACATAGGTGCAGTTACTTTACCAAACATTATAAATTCTTAAAACAAAAGTATTTGTTTTAAGAATTGAGACATTTTACATTTACAGAACTGAACCCACCTGTGGAAGAACAAATAAATAATGTTACAAAATAAAAAGATAAAATAGCATGAAAACTAAAACTGAGGACCAAAGAGGAAATTGATGAGACAAACTACGACTCTGAAAAAATCAGAAAAATAACTTTAATCGTATTGATGATAGAAACCATAAATTGGCATGACTGAATAAAAATGTAAACTGCATGCTGTATAAAAACAAATATTCCGTCTTTACTCCCAAAAAATGACTGAAATCCAATATTAAATATCTTCACGATCAAGTAGAACATCTGAGATACTCTATTCGGACGAGTTAAAAGGTAACATAATACGTATTAATCAAAATGTTCTACATAGGCAAAAACTCCAGTACCTCACACAACCACGTTTCTAATATTGACATCCTTTCACCTACATAACCAGAAACGATGAATTCTTTAAAAAAATTGATCAGGAAGAAAATTTTAACATGTTTCATACACAGAACTGGGCGTACAGTAATAAGAACAAAAAATCATACCCAGATTAAAATGATACAAGGAACATGCACAGAGAACTCAATGCATCGAAGGAAAATTGATGAGATAACCTCGGAGTCTAAAAAAATCAGAAAAAGAGTTTTAAACATATTTTGGATGAAAGCTCAATTTGGCACGACGGGTAAATCGGAATGTTTTAAAACATCTTGCTTTTTAATTACTAACGCCTGAAATGGGTGACTACTATCTTAAAAATTAAACAGGGCATTCAAAAGATTTCATTCGGTTAAATTAAAAGTTTACATAAAACTGATGAATCACAATGTGCTGCATGGGTAGACCCACCAGAAAAGGTTAAATCAGCATAGGAAACAAAATGAAAATCATGATAGAGGAAATATTTAACGTCTGGAATATGTTAACTGATAAGCTCAGATTTTATGTGTTTTTTAATGGTTATTTAGCAGTTCAGACGTGTGAGGTTCAGAGCTTATGCAACAAATTTATAAACCTCACGGCGTAAGGCGAGTGAGGGTCGATCCACAGGGAGCAGGAGAAAACAGCAGAAATTTCCTTCTTTATTCAATAGATATGTCACTTATCAATTTAAAATAAATATTAAACTCTGTTAAATGATCCTCAGGAAAATCACAGGATTCCTCTTTAATCCCCAGTTTAGTCGAAAGATTTAACTGCTATTGCTCTGATTAAGTTAAAGATTTAACTTAATAGAGGCTGTCTACAGAGAAGTTCTCTGTAGACAGTACCTTTGCCCTTGGGGGCAAAGGATCAAACACCTTGCGTGCAGGGTACCTGCGCGCAAGGTGTCTGCGTCTGGCGCTGTCGCGCGGCGTGCTGCGCGCGGCGGCGCTGCTGCGCCGGCGCGCTGCGTGCAGCAGCGCTGTTGCGTCTTGGCGTGGCTGCGCGGCGCTGCTGCTGCCGGCGCTGCTGCGTGCGGCGGCGTTGCTGCGCGCGGCGCTGCTGCGTCTTGGCGTGGCTGCGCTTGGCGCTGCTGCGTCGCGGCGGCGTTGCTACGTGCGGCGCTGCTGCGTGCGGCGTGGCTGCGGCGCTGCTGCGTCTTGGCGTGGCTGCGCGGCGCTGCTGCGTCTGGCGGCGTTGCTGCGCGGCGCTGCTGCGTGCACCAGCGCTGTTGCGTGCGGCGTGGCTGCGCGCGGCTGCTGCGCGCTGCGTCGCTGACAGCGTTGCCAGCTTGGCGATGCTGCTGCAGCTTGCGGTGCTGCTGCGCGCAGTGGTTCTGCTATATCAAAGGGATTTTTGGGGAGGTTTGGGGAGGATGATCAGAATAAGCAAGAAACAAAGTTCAACTGAAATCAAGTCTAAAAGAAACAATTCTCAGTTGGAAAACATGGGAAGATCTGGTGACTCTTCCAACCCAACCAAAATTGTCTGAGAAGAGAGGGATTACAGGGCTGAAGCTTGAGATTTCCCCACGTCGGGTGTCACGTCCTCGCGGCGAGGCGTGGTTCTTCAATCCAAGCTATCTTCAGTCTGTTCTTCCTCTCCATTTCCAAAAGCTCATCAGCTCATGGAGGGTGCAGAAATCCTCTTCTCCAAGCCCTGGTTTCCTTAGAGAAAACTCTGAACACCTAAACTCCTCTCTCAAGAGAGTATTTATAGGTTTTCTCTTAAGTCATGCCCAGGGGCATTTTCGTAATTTTTGCCACTTCAAATTTTTGCCCACTTCTGTTGATCCTCCTCTCTTCCTTGATCTTCTTAACCTGTTTCTGAATGTTCACTAGCCATAAAACGTTAAATATATTCCACTTGATTCAAAGAATCAAGTGGGGTTAGTGATTTCATAAAACAATACATATGCATGAACTTAGCATGAATTCACAAGATAATTGTAATGAATTTAAACTTGAGAACTTGATTATTTGATGACATATTTTAGAGTCATCATTAACGCCATCACGTTTATTACAATTTAGTAGGAGTTAGACAAGAGGAGTGGGATTATGCAAAGAGGAAGTTCTTAAAAGAGGTAAAATATTATTTTCATGATGAACCAGAGCCTTTCAAACGAGTATGTGACTTTTTTTCCAAAATGCGTACCCGAAGATGAATGACATTGATCTAAATGCATGGCATTGATCTATTTAAAGTGGTAATTATGCAATACAAAGAAATGTTGGCACATAAAAAACTAGCAAAATATTAGTCTTCAAAAAACCTCTAACAAAACAGAACAATACAATTTGGAAAGACATTATTTAGAATAATGAGAGTCATATTTTAAGCCTCTTTCGCAAGTTATTAAACAGCAGTATGTAAAGAAACATCGTACAAAGACAAACTAAAGCCATGAGGAATCTAGAATTTTTAAATGAAAATAAATAAATAATCCGAAGTTTTAATGGAATACAGAAGAGGAAAAGTTAGAAGATAAACTAAGACTCTGATAAATAAGAAAAAAATATTTGGATACAGATTTTTAAACGAATTGATTTATCAATGGAAGTAATTAGTCATCAAAATGTTTAGGATCAAACAGAACAGAACATTTGAATTTCTTTGAATTATGCTAGAAAATTTTCATTGATTGACGATTGTGGGATAGTTATTTAAGATATTTTATTTTAAAAAAATAAACACATAAGAGAGCAAATACTTAGTTCCTACAAGATAGATGATATTTATACTGCATAGAAAAATAATAAATTATTAGGATAACTATAACATTGTACAAGGTAAACAAGGACTTAGAAGAAAGAAGATAGATAAATATAATAAATAAACTAGATATATCATACATTAAATAATGAGTTTCAAATATTTTCTAATAATACTGCTGCTTGAAAAACTATTATCTTACAACACATTCAAATATTTGGATACAGAAATAACAAAATATTTTTTCATTTAAAAAACAGTAAAGATAAACTAATTAGATACATTCAATGAATATGACTTACGATTAGATAACATGCTGGAACTTTATAACATTATATATTTCTAAAACGAAACCTTATGGAGCTTCATGGCCCATGCAATAGAAGTAGGTGAAAGAGTAGAACCTGTTCTGATGTCAGCAAGCTGCCCTTTGTCCACACCTGAATTTTCAAAAAATACTCGCAGACTCAAAAGCATGAGGCAAGTACAAGCATGAGCATTATATCGCCAAATCGTGGAGCTCTTTCATTATAAACTTGAAAGAGACAACAATATGAGAGAGAGAGAGAGAAAAAAAAAAGCGAGAGAGAGAGAGAGAGAAAGCGAGAGAGAGAGAGAGAGAGAGAGAGAGAGAGAAAGAGATTGAAAACTTGAAACATAAAATTATGGAAAGCCTAAACTTAAGACGCTTCATGGAGGACACACCAGAACTAGGCACAAGAGTGAAACCCATCTTGGAGCTAAGAAGCTGCCCTGGGCCCTATCCCATCCTCTTTTTCCATCTTTCTCTCCTTCTCTCCTTCCCCTTCTTCCCCTACACTTCCCTCATTACCCCTCCTCCCCGACCCTTCCACTCTTACTTTATTTTTTCACTCTATCATACTCCACATCATTTACAATGACATAGAGCATTACAAAGAAAAATCTTTTGGAAAGTAAGAGCTTTTGACATTGAATGATACCTCTCAATGGCTTCCATCTCTTCTCATTTTTTGCCCAATATCTGAGATTTTTTACACACTGAACTGCTGATGATATCAAATTACTTTCTTCAGAAAACTATAACAACATGATACGCAAACAAATAAATAACAAATAAAGGCGAATCTTTTTTTAGCATGATAAGCAATCATAAATCATTTCCCAACAATGAGAGACTGTGGCCGGACGAAAATTTTGAGCTTCATGTTCCTAATTCATTGTATAAAAAAATGAGATATATGTACTATTTAGTGTGTTTTCAGACCCATCAGCTTAGTCATTGCTATTCCCTTAGCAATGCCCTTGAATTTTCCTTGGATCATCCACTTACCTTTGGAACCTAAAGGCATGATATGAAGTGTTAGTAGTACCAACAACACCTCCAAGCATGAATATCCCCATGAGATACTAGAACACCTACGATCAACTCCCTTGAGGTTTTAGAAAGAGCTGGTGGTCATGAGGAGTGAAGCCTACTTCTCGCAGGGTATGATACTATAATCCAGGAGGTGATCAAACATTTCTCCCTCTCTCGGGCACTCTCTCACAATTGGTGGTCAATTAGTGCTTGGGGTTCCCCACTAACCTTCCTCCTACCTGAAAGTAAAGGATGGCCATTCTTCTCCTCTTTTTCAAGCACAAAATATCAAATGTGTGTCAACAAAATAGGTTGGTGAGGGTACAATAGCAGGTCTCTATGGGTAAAGAGGGAAGAGAAAGGTGGAATGGCACAAGAGAGGGGTAATAGGTGGATAACAAGAAATGAAAGATGAACAAAGGGCACATATTTGAACAAGGTAAAGAACAAGGTGAAGATGATATTGCACTTTCAATGATGCAGAAAAATTTTCAAAGTAAGCAATGAAGATGTGTACAACATCAGACAAGGGAAAATGTTGATCAACAAATCATGTTGATGTCCTTGGAGCAAAAAATAAAAACCTACAACAAGCCCCAATGATTTTTTTTCTTTAGTTCCTCGGATTTTTTTGCTATTGAGGACTCCCATATTTTATTTTTTGTTTTCTTTCTTTTTTTCTTACTTTTTCCCCTTTTTTTGCTTGCTTTCTTGCCTTTTCTTGCTCACTTGCTTTTTTGCTTTTTGCCTTTTGCTTTTTTTTTGCTTTTTTTAAAAGGGGTCAAATGAAAAATAAAAAGACAATCAATCCTACTAAAACAAAGTAAACATCACACAAATAATATCCCTAACGTGAAGGACATGCCTCCCAAAAATGACAGGCCAGAGTAGCCAATGATAATTGCAGAAAATGAATGATGGAAAAGAATAGAAGAAAGAGGAAAAGAAGGAAAAGATAATAACAGAGAGGGAGGAGAGAAATGCTTGGGAGTTGGGCATATCTTAAGTAATAGGGAAATGGGTTCAAGATGGGTTCCTATACAATTTATGATGGTACATGTGGGTAGTCAGGGGTGAGATGGAAATGGTAAGGATGTGATTCAATTTTTGGCATTAGGTTGCTCAAGGAAAAGTGATTCTGTGCTCAAGACTTAAAGAAATGACCAACCTTACCCCAAGTAAGATTCCACTTAATGGAGATCCAAAACAACTAAGTATGTTTGCTAACAGAAGGTGGTATGATGAGGTTGTTTACTCAGCACTCAACCTAGGAAAATAGTACTTCAACCCTTTGATTTTCATGTCTGTTCCTCACCGTACCAGATATCTTCACCACTTAGAAGCTTCACATGTGAGTCTAGACCCATGGCTCATACCATCAAGAGGTGTATATGATCCGCTGCAAGAGCCTAAATTCTATACACATGCTTCTAAGACATTAAGTAAATGAACTCTCCAAGGTGGGGTTTGATTAAATTTGTGTAAGGAAATTATTTTAAAAAAACTGAAGGAAAATTTTGAAACAATTCAATCTTTTACACCAATTACTTCCCCTTCCAACTTTGAATTGATGTACAGAATTAAAAACTTTCAATCTCATGTTATCGTGTTTTCTCACCCCCAACTTAAATCGTGAATTGTACCTAGTGCAACAATATAAAATATATGCAAACCTCGATTCCATCTGCTCCTTCAGCTTATGAAATGAAAATTTTCTCTGTGAAAACTTGTGTTTTTATGCTTGTTCCCCCTTGATATCCTGCTTACAAAAAAAACATAATAAAAAAATATATATAAGATGGCAGTAGCTGACAGCTGGTAAAATTTTCTAATGAAGCTAAGGTCCTAGTTAGACTCAGCGGACCTTGGTAATTTGCCCAGGCGGATGACTTCCCTGGTGAAAGCCAAGGTGATGTCCGTGGAAGACTATCGATGTTTGAGGGAATTTGTGACCCAGATCTTATAGATATTTCCATTCCAGGTAACGACGATGCTATCACGTCTATATGATTGATTCTTAAGAAATTAATTTCTGCATCATTGAAGGGAGTTCTTGCTGTATAACAAATCATTGATTACTATTATTGATAAGATAAGTCAGTGAAGAACTTTACTTGGATAGTCACTCAATATTGATGAGAATAGAATCATAGCCCTTTCAATTGAAGGATGTGGAGATGATGGACCTTAGTACTATGTTTAGGTAGATGAATTCTGATACATTCCTCTCCCTTGTATCACCTCCGTACGCAATGTCCGATAGAGAAAACAATTCGTAAGATCCAAACGACAATTGACTGACTCTCCTTATAGTTCTGAACAACTAGCTCCCAACAGAGGGGACAATGGAGATCACTGGAAATACCCGAGGACAAGCAACGGACTCGACAAGACAAAATGGAAAAGAAAAGAAGAAAAGAACTTTGGTGAGGCTGGATCAGCTGGACGCCTACCAGAGGTCGGCCAGATCAGCTCTCTCTACATCTTTGGAAGATTTTGATGGCGAGGACGCCAACACATCGCTATCGAACGCGTCACCACGATCAACCAGAGTCAACACGCCTGCTATGGACCCGACGGCGAAGTCAACCGAAGTCAACCTGCCATAGTCAACCGGAGTTAACACAAAAGTCAACACACCGCAATCGTCGACTAGCACGTCTCCACACGCGCATATCCCTACACGCGTCATGACACGACGCCAAAGGCAGATCCACAACTGTCCTTTGGCGTGACACGGCGCACGTCTTTACTTTTTCATCAATTTCTCTTTCCTCCAAGGCCTATATATAGGCCATTGTTTTCAAGAAACATTAGGCAGTCATAATTTCAAGAATTGATTTTTGTTTAACTCTTCTTGGAGGACTGCCCAGTCTCCCCTATCCCTCCTAACCTGATGTAATACGATCGACCGGGATCGATCGGCTCGTATTTTGTCACAAGGAATGAATGAATGCGTGAACTGCAAGTTGACGAAGTAGAAAAAAGACGAATGAGCAGTCGTATGCCCCAACGGATAGTGAGTGTAGGCCGCGCCAATCAAAGAGAGGAGAATGATCTAAAGATCAAACTCCCAGTGACCCGCGAGACTGACTAGAAGTCTAAGTAGAGAGGGGCGTTTTACGGCCCTGAAGTGTCCAACGTCTAAGGCAGTGGCTACCCTTTCTACCACAAGGAGTCCTACACTCGACGAGGTGGCTAGTCCTATTCGAGAGAAGAATCGAGTAATGGCGGTAGAGGACGCGATAGCGAAGGACGGGACTACAATAGGTAATAATACTAAAAAGATGGAGGAGAGTCGAGACTGACCTTTAGTAACGCTAGTCCACGGCGTCAAATTCGATCAGCTGGTGACGGGGCGTGAACAGATCGTGCATGAGGACAACTCGAGTGCAGACGAGTTCGGGGACGACGGGCCGGCAGGCGCGGGGCGTGTCTGGCCAGCAGGCACACTAGCACGGCAGGTGGGCAGGCCGCGGACGGTGTGCGGGGGGACACAGCGCGCGCGCAGGCGAGTGCACGGCACACAGCGCGCGCGCAGGCGGGCGGGTTCGCTGCGTGAGGAGTGCGCGGAAGAGAGATCGCGCGGGCACCGACTACGGCGGGTGGATGAGCGAGCGGGGATGTTCTTCGCGCACGGTGCAGTTCGGCGGGTGGCGAGCTCGTCGGGTGTGATGAGGGCGCGTGCAGACGCGAGGGGACCTCACGGCCGAAATATGCAGGTCGGACAGGGCGGAGCGGGTAAGAAGGTAGACAACCGCGGGGGTGAAACAGTGTGGGGGGGGGAGGGGGGGGGGGGAGGAGCGCGGCGGCGGGAAGAGGGGGAGAGGCTGGAAAGGGAGGACGTGAACGGCTGGGGAAAGGGATCAGGCAACGTGGGAGGGAAGAGGGTAGCGGGACCAAGGCGACCAAGAAAGAGGGATCACGAGCGGCAGATCAAGAAAAGTGAGGACGGGTGGGCTGAAAGGACAAAGGAACGTGGAGAGGGACCAAGAAACGGGTGAGATCCTTAGGTCCAAGAAGGTGAAAATCGACCGTGGAAGGGGGAACGAGGACGGGGGAGGTAGGAAGACGGTGAGTTGGCAAGGCAAGAAGGGTGGAAGGCGACGGGGAAGACCGGGAAGCAAACAAAAAAAAAAGGACGATGAACGGGAAAGAGGAATGATGGGCAGACGTGGGTGGAGGGAGGGCGGACGGTGAAGGTGGGAGGGGCGGCCAAGAAGGAGATTCTTGGCGGGTATCTGCCAAGAACCTTCCAAGAAATGGGCGATTCTTGACAAACCTGGGCGGGCTTCCTCGGTGAAGCAGACTTTCCCAGATCGGTGATGCGTCGAAGACGTTTCTGAACCTCAAGCGTCCTCGGAGTGATCTCGACGAAGGAACGTGGGCTCTACACCACGGAGTGATCTCAACATGGGTGAGGTTAGCCAGGCCTCCTACGCTAATTCCTAAGGTATGGGAGACACGAGCTTGATAACTTCCAACAAATGACTCCAAAGAGTTCCTTGGGCATGCCATCCCCTTATATAGTGAGGATGGATGCCAAGTGAACATGGGGAGAGGACGAACCGTCGCGAGACGTGGTTCGACCTCTCCTTATAAGTTTGAAATGCAAGTACAACAAAAAGGGAAAGACGAAGGACGGGGCCCAACACTGGCCCCGTCCATAAAATCCAAAAACACAAACAAGCAAGAAATAACACAAGAGAAATAAAGTGCTTACGCAGGGTACTTGAACCCCGGGTGGCGCGCGTCGACTCGAGCTGCTCGGCGCGGTTGCTGGCGTCCCGTCGTGCTATCTTCCCGATGGTCCTCCATCATAACCCTAGCCGTCGCCGCCGCCGCCACCACCGTCGTGTCGCCGGCCACCACCTCTTCCCTTCCATACTCTTCTCTTCCCTCTCTCTCTCCCACCTTCTCTCTCTCTCTCTCTCGTCTGCCTCAGGCGCCCTTCCAAGGCCGCCCAAGGCTGCCACCTCAGGCCACCCCGGGCTGCCACCCAAGGCCGCCCAAGGCTACCGCCCAAGGCAGCCACCCCAGGCCGCCCAGGGCTGCTGCCCAAGGCCGCCCAAGGCAACCGCCCCTGACCGCCCAGGGCTGCCGCCCAAGGCCGCTCAAGGTAGCCGCCCCAGGCCGCCCAGGGCTGCCACCCAAAGCCGCCCGAGGCAGCCACCCCAGGCCGCCCAGGGCTGCCGCCCAAGGCCACCCTAGACCGCCCTCCCGGGGCACCCTTGGTCCGCCCACTCCAGTCTGCCTGAGGCTGCTTCTCGGCCTCCTGCTCCCCCTCGCCGTGCCAACACTCGTTCGTTCCATTATCCACCAGGGCCATTCAACGCCCAGAGCGTCCAGATCCCATCGTCCAGTGGGCCTCACAACACTCGGATTCGTCCAGCCATGTCACGATCAAAATTTCCCGCATCCTCTTCACGCACTATGGTGCAGAGGTACGCCTGAACTCTCTGGTGTTGAAGTGTTCTCCATTCAGTATTTTTTCGAGAAGTTTCCACCGCCGTCAGAATTAGATTTGGCTCGGGATTTCCACTTCCTCCCTCTCTCTTTCTCGAGTGTTTCTTTGCGACGCGAATTCGGGTATTAATTTCGGTGCTTAGGCATCGTCGCAGTGGGGGAAGACAGTACTCCCGCCCTCGAGAAGGGTCGGAGCTGCACCACCAGATTTTCATCAGTTTTAAAGTCCGAATCCGACCGTGTGAATTTCTGTGGCTGTTTTATCCCTCCAACCTCCAATCCGTCCATAGCCATCCATCCATCTATCTATAGTCTGCTCCGTCAACCCAGTCGTCCATCCCTTAGTCATCCTTTCCTTAGTCACCCATTCCGTAGTCGTCCTACGTCAGATTTCCTCTGCTGCCAAAATCTCCCAGCTTCTTCCTCCCGCTTGGGGGTGCCCCCCCCCCCTTATTTAACTTCAAAGAACCTGCCCTGAATTTTGGAAGCATTGCTATATATTGCTTCCCCCCTGCCTCTTCCGTTTATATTGCCTAATTTGGCTAGTATCAACACTCCCCTCCTGAACAACCAAATTGTCCCCAATATGGAACGAGGGAAATTGTCGTTCCATACTGATACACCTTCCTAAGTTGCTTCGAAATTGGGTAGGTTCTTCCATTTCACCAAAACCTGCATTCCGTCTCGGTTAAATCCATAAGACAGTATGGCCTCCGAGTAAACCTGCCATTCCCAATCATGCGAGATGTTAGTAGGGATAGGAAAAATAAATTTGCCTTCACCTACAACCTTTCGTAATTGGGAAACATGAAAAACAGGGTGTATTTGCAAGGAAACACGCAGTTCCAACTTGTAGGCTACCAGTCCAATTTTTTCCAGGATAGTATACGGTCCAAAATATTTTGGTCCTAGTTTTTCTGAGGTTCTTTTAGCCAGAGTCTTCATGCGGTAAGGTCTAGGTTTTACATAAACCTTATCCCCTATTTCAAACTGACAGTCTCTCCTATGTCAATCTGCTTTTTGTTTCATTGTGTTATGTGACTTTGCCAGATGCATCTTTAGTCTTTGGAGCATAGTATCTCGTTCAGTTAGCTGTTGGTCCAAGGAATCTAAGGTGATGTGGGCAAACCATAACGTTGAAATTGGGGAGGATCTCTGCCATGTAATGCCCTGAATGGGGTCATCTGAATATATGAATGAAACGAGGTATTGTAACTATATTCGGTCCATGGGAGCCCATTCACCCATTTTTTATGGCATTCGGAGGCAAAACATCTCAGCCAGGCTGTGGTTAATTTGTCCTTCCGTTTCTGGATGATATGATGAGCTCATTCTTAAACTGATACCTAGCAACTTATCTAATTCCTTCCAAAATGAACTGGTGAAGATGCTTCCCCGGTTCGATGTGATAACTCTGGGAATTCCATGTAATCTGACGATTTCTTTCATGTAAAGATCCGCAATTCCCTGCCCTGTAAACGGATGTTTAAGAGGCACATTAGGGCTGTACTTGGTTAATCTGTATATTACCACCATTATTGAGTTAAACCCCTGTGAGTTAGGTAGTCCCTCGATGAAATCCATTGATATATCCTCCCAGACTTGGTCAGGGATTGGGAAAGGTTGAGGCAGTCCAGCTGGACTAAGGGTTGACGCCTTATGCCTTTGGCAGATCTGGCAGCTTGATACATAAATTTTGATCTGTCATTTCATTCCGGGCCACTAGAACTGTTGCTTGGTTTGGTGATAGGTTTTTAGAAATCCTCCGTGTCCTCACAACTTGGCATTATGAAATTCATGAAGTAATACAGGAATAAGGGAAGAGTCCTTTAGAATGACGATCCTCTTTTTGTAGAAAAGAATTCCCTGTTGTAGTAAGGAGGTCTTGCAGCAGAGTTGTTCACTATGTCTTTCTTGATCAATTATGACATGGGGTCCACTGCAATTTCCCTTTCTATCAACTGTTTGTCTAACCAGTGTGTTATTGTGCTTGCATGAAACTCAACTCCCTCGTTCTCTTTAGATCTTGACAGAGAATCTGCCACTGCATTATTCTTTCCGTTCTTGTTTTTGATGTCAAAGTCAAACCCCTGTAATTTAGCAAGCCACTTATGGTATTGAGCTGGTACCTCCTTCTGATCATTTAAAAACTTTAAGCTGAATTGATCTGTATATATGGTGAATTTTTGGAAAATCAAATAGTGTTTCCATTTGAGAATATACCATACCACAGCCATCATTTCTCTTTCATAAGCGGATTGTAACCTTGGCTTCTGAGATAAGGCCTTGCTAAAATATGCGATCGAATGAGCTTCTTGGAGTAATACTGACCCCACTCCAAACCCTGACGCATCTGTTTCTATCATAAAGGGCTTGGAGAAGTCGGGTAATTGTAAAATAGGAGGTGTAGATAAGGCGCCCTTTAACCCTCAAATGCTTGAGTAACTTGGTTATCCCAGCAATATGCATTCTTTTTTAACAATGCAGTCAGTGGTCTGGCCTTCATAGTGTAATGCTTGACAAAGCGTCTGTAATAGTTGGTTAACCCCAGGAACCCTCTTAACTGCTTCGGGCTATTTAGGATCGGCCACTGATTTTCTCAGAATTAGCCGATACCCCTTGTGGCAAGATATAATTCCCCAGATAGTCTATCTTCTCTTCGGAAAATTGACATTTCTTTTGATCGACCCACAACTGATGTGTTCTCAGAGTTTTGAATTCCGTATGCAAGTGAGCTTCATGGTCCTCCGGCGTGCCACTTTAGATTAGTATGTCATCAAAGAAAACAAGTACAAACTTGCTTAAGTAGGGCTGAAAAATAGTACTCATCAGTGTCTGAAAGGTGGCCGGAGCGTTATCAATCCAAAAAGGCATTACAGTAAATTCATAGTGGCCCTGGTGTGTATTGAAAGTTGTCTTGTGGATGTCTTCTTCATTCATCCTAATCTGATAGTATACGGATTTAAGGTCCAGTTTGGTATAAACAGTTGATCCATGCAGTTCCTCAAATAATTCTTCAATACGTGGAATTGGATAACGATTCGGGAGAGTGATGTGATTTAGTGCTCGATAGTCTACACACATTCTCCACGACCTATCATTTTTAATCATTAGGCGGGACTAGCAAAAGGGCTGGTTGAATGTCGGATATAAGAAGAATCTAGCAACTCTTGAACCAACTTCTCCAATTCATTTTTGTGCCAATATGAATATCTATACGGTTTAATGTTGACCGGTTTAGAATTAGGCATAAGGTGAATTCTATGGTCAAAGTGATGCCGGACGTCGTCAAGACGTCGTCCGGTCGTCACCGAGGGTATGGGCTCGGTGTCGTATCAAGGACTAATCGGACTACATCAACAGACGTCATCCGACGAATGCCAGTGAACAGGAATAATGACGATGACGTATGTATGAAAGTCCTACTGTCGTACGTGCGTGCACCGACGAGCGGTGGGTGCGGTTCCAGAGAATCGACGGGTCGCCTTGAGTGAGGCCGAATGGTCCTCCTGAACCTCGCCCGAGAGGGTCGAGGGCGAGTGCGTCGCCGAACGGGAGAATCCTGCTGAAGTGCTCACACGCGTCGGGGGGTCCGGACTCGTACCGGGCAGGTAAAGACTCTCGATGATATCCGTCGTTTTCTCGACCTGTCTCACTCTCACCTATCTAACCCGAGCGTGGAGGAGGCAAATCGAAAGCGTACTGAAGGACGTAAGAGACGTAAAAGAGCAGGGAGAGGGATACCTTCGTCGCGCTGGCGACGAAATTTCTCAAATCAGCATGAGATCAAGAGGTAGCTGGAGTTGCTGGGAGTGGGGCGAGTCAGTGACGTGGGCGTTTCCAGGCGGGCGGTGCCGGCCGGAGTCGGCGTGGACGGCGGCAGCAGACACCGATGGAAGTGCGGCGTGCGGGAGTGGTGGGTACGGGAGCACAGAGCGCGAGCGGGGCGCTCGGCAGTTGCAGCCGCCGGCAGGGGCGCGCACTGGGACGCGCGTGTGGGCGTCGCGGGCGCGTGGTGCGCGGCGTGGTCGGGCGCGGCACAGTAGGCGCGGCTATGGGCAGGACCGGGCGCAAAATCGTGCGCGCACGGCGTCGGGTCGCGCAAGCGGGTACCGCTTAGGGGCGCGACCGTTGACGTGGCCGGGCGCAGGGCCGCTCCGCGCACGCGGAGTCGAGGCGCGGGGTGGGGCGCTGAGGCTGCCTTCCGGCGCGGCGATCGGCGCACGGGGCCTTACGGGAAGGCGAACCGGCGGCGAGCAGGCAGCGGGAACGGTTCCCGGTGGATGTCGGCGTGACCAGTAGCGGTGGTGAAGGGGCTGAGAGCGGCGGCGCGACCGACGATGGCGTTGAGGGGTGCGGGTGGAGGCGTGACCGGCGATGAAGGCGGGGGAGGCGCGGGCAGCGAAGTGACCGGCGGCGACGGCCAGGGGGTTGCGGGCGACGGCTTGGCCTGTGACGACGGTGAGGGTGGCGCGGGTGGTGGCGAACACGGTCGGCGGCGTCTCCAGGGCTGACGGCGGAGGCGCTGCAGCGGTGGAGCCGATGTCAGCGGAGTTGGCCTGGCGGCGACGCGCGGGAGGTGGGCGGCGATCATCTTCTCTCCCCCTCTCTTCCTCTTCTTTCTTCCTCTTCTTCTCCTCCTTCTCCTTCTCTTCTTCTTCTTCTTCTTCCTCTTCTTCTTCTTCTTTCTTCTTCTTCCTTCCTCCCACGATCTGACTCTTCAACTTCCACGTTAAGAAATAACTTCCAATTCAAAGAGTGAGTCTTTGGACGCCCACCCCCCCTTCCCCTTATATAATGGCTGAAGATGGGCCTCCTTAGAACAACTAACAAGAGAGAAATGGAAAAATGAAAACGAAGGGATAATGGCTTGTCAGGCCCATGGGAGGGGAAGACGTCCTCATATGGGCTCTTCCCCTCACTACACGACAACTAAGGAGACGACGATGACGAAGATAAACAAAGTAAAAGTAAGAAAAGAAAGCAGAGGGAAAAGTGGTCGCGCGTCATGCCGAGTATTTGAACTCGGGGTCGCGCGTGGCGGCGGCGGCTCGTCGTGTCGGCTGGACACGTGTCGGTGGCGGGCTCGATGGCGACAGTGGCTCCTCGCGTGCTGGCTCGATGACGTCCGGCGGTGCTGCGCCATCACAAAGCTTCTCTTAGGAGGTAAACTGAATGACAGTTGAAAAACTGTCTCATAAATCTCATGAAACTGGGAAAATGCAAAGGTGAAATACCGTGGGTTGGAAAGGATCACAAGCTCTGTAGAGATCTCTGAATTGCCCCTTGCTTCTTATGTACTCCTGGACGGTGGGATTAAGGGTCACCCTCGAGGCAATAGATCCGGATCTCTTTGTATGATATAGACATGTTTGTCCCAGAATACCTTGAAGGTGAGTAATTTATAATT
The DNA here is from genome assembly GCF_029677425.1 of Wolffia australiana. NCBI lineage: Eukaryota > Viridiplantae > Streptophyta > Magnoliopsida > Alismatales > Araceae > Wolffia > Wolffia australiana. The sequence goes on along the minus strand of NC_135847.1, from coordinate 5,952,289 downwards.
GCTGTAAAACCACTCCATCGACTTAAGCCATTGCACCCCAAAGATGCATTCCATGGTACTCATAGGTATCGGAATCAAATCTTGCTTTATCGACAGTCCTTGCATGTAAATTGGAACGTTTAAGCATATTCCCTTGGATTGCTGTACCACCCTATTTGCCAATAGTATGTCAAAGGGTTCCCCTCGAAAGATTGGAATTCCCAGCATGGTTGCTATTGTTGAGTCAATAAAATTGTAGGCCTGATGTCCTTTAATGTTTCCCCATAACTTGATCAACCTGTAGGGTGCGGACGATTCTGAAAAATGAAACAAGATCTGTGCGGTAAACAGTGATCCTGCATTTATAGGATCTTCATCAGTTTGCATGTAGCCCTGCTCTTCTTCTGGCAGGGTTTCATCCTGGTCCCCATCTAGCACCATGACCAGATTCAGATCCTTCTTGCAGCAGTGTCCTGGGTCAAAGCGATCATTGCAATAGAAACATAATCCCTTATCCTTCCGTTGTTGGAACTCAGCTTCTGTCAACATGATGTTACGACGCCGATTCATTCCCTCTGTCGGATATTGTCGAGGCCGTTGTGTCGGGGTCCTTGGGGGGTGATAGGTCCCTTAGTCAAATTCGGGTTACGGCTAGAAGATGCCACACTTGGAAAAGGAGTCATATTCAACCACGCCTTCTTCCCTTGCTGTTGAATGTTTGGATAGGAAGGGCTGGTCTGCCAAGCTGACCATAACACCCCGAGGTCGATTTCTGCTTGCAAGGATTGGTCCATGATTTCTCTAAGACCAAATGGTTTCGACTTGAGGACTTCTCTTCGAATTTCTGCCTTTAGACCCCTTAAGTACGCATTCTCCTGGACTTCGCAAGCCACATTCGGCATTTGCGTGATCAATTTCTCAAACTCAGCTCGGAATTTGGCGACAAAACCAGTTTGCTTAATCTCGAACAACGCCTGGTATAATCCTGTTGAAGAAATGCTGTATCGTCCACAAAATTGCTCCTTAAAATCCTGCCAATCTCTAAAGCCTACTTCTTGCTCTGAATAATGAAACCAGTCCTGCGCAGATTCCTCGACATGCAAGGACACCAGATGTAGTTTTTCGTGATCGACAGAGGATGAAGTCTGAAGAATCATTCTGATCTCTTTACCCACCCTTCTGCATTATCACTCACAAATAGGGGCAAATCTCCTCTTTTGAATCGAGAGTCGTGGACTAACATTCCTTCTTGAGGTCTTTCTTCCGGAATTTCCCGATGGAGACATGCATTCTGAGCTCCGCTGGGGACTCATTGGTTTGCAGTTCGACTTCATTGAGCTGCACGGACAAGGTCGCTACCTGCTCCATAGATGCTCTATAATATTAGTGGTTCTTCTCTGGAACTCCAGGTGGGACTGTTCTTCCTGTGGATCTTGCTCCAGTCAGCGTCTTGGCCAAGGAAACTCGGAGGCTCTAATACCACTGATACGTTCCTTTCCCTTGTATCACCTCCATAAGCAATGTCCGATAGAGAAAACAATTCGTAAGATCCAAAGGACAATTGACTGACTCTACTTACAGTTCCGAACAACTAGCTCCCAACAGAGGGGACAATGGAGATCACTGGAAATACCCGAGGACAAACAACTGACTCAACAAGACAAAAAGGAAAAGAAAAGAAGAAAATAACTTCGGCGAGGCTGGATCAGCTGGTCGCCTACCAGAGGTCGGCCGGATCGGCCTCTCTCGACAGCTTTGGAGGGACGATGAAAATAACTTCGGAGGGTGGATTGCTTCCCCTCTTATTTAACTTCAACGAACTAGCCCTGAATTTTGGAAGCATTGCAATGTATTGCTTCCCCTCTGCCTTTTCCGTTTACATTGCCAAATTTGGCTCATATCAAATTCCCCGGTGAAAAGTCGAGGTGATGTCTTCGGTGGAATATGACGATGCCTTGGCTTCTCCCTGCTGGAAGCCAAATTGAAGATGGAGGCCCCGAAAACATCTAAAGCACATAGTCTCCCTTCAAACAGTTATCCTATGAGACCCATCTAGTTCAGGCCATGAGTTTCTGGCTAGATGTGATCTCAGTTCTACCCATCCTTCTTCTCTCTCGAATGGAACATTTATATCAGTAGCGGCCTTGCCTTTCTCTGGAGCTTCTTCACCTCTGTCCCCCATTGTTATCTTCCTCCAACAATCCCATCGTGATGCAGACGGTGTGTTCACATTGATTTATGCAGCGCCTTCCTTTGTTGCCTTGGGCAAGTACGATGTCTCCTTGAATCTCCACCAATGCCTGTCTGTATTTTGGGCAAGCACGATGAATCCCAAGTTATTTAGGCGACTAATCGATACTCTCCGAGGTAGAAGGTATCAGTTTGATAGGGAATTCCAGATGACAAACTCGTTCCTGATGATGACGACACGTCATCATCGTCCTCGTGGTTCTTCTGCGCCAGGTAAACTCATCGATTTACCTCCTATAAACTATAATGACGCCAATTCGACATCTATTTTCCTTCCATCTCTTGCATCATTTAGAGAACTGCTCACAATCAAAACCTAAAAACTATGCTTGTAATAAACCCAGAAGTCGCTAAAATCCGATCAACGGACGATTCAGAAATCATGAAAAAACAAGGTATCATCGAGAAAAGAGTTGCTATAGTAAAAAATTCATGAAAAAAATTTTTTTCATGAGAATAGCCTCGGCTATACATGTTAAAGCTGCGTGCGCATTCATTCGGTATTCTATCTCGGTCAGCATCGGAGCGCCTTGCTGAGATTAAAGAGGAAAACAGAAGTAAGAACATAGCCATACCTCCGATCCCAATTCCGCCGATGCCACACATGAAGCGCCAGCGATCAAGGAAGGAGTAGAAGACTCAAGAGCGTAGCAACGTTCATCTGATGATCCAGCGGGAGAATGGTATTGTTGCATGGAATACGGTTCTATATATGATGATGACAGGCTGTCTTCAGCCTGATCGATTGGCTAGGCTCAACAGGATCGGAACACGTACCCAATGTACCAAAACTGAAACAACTAGACGGCCAGGATTGTTTTCCAAGAAACTGTTAACCCAGCAGCCATTAACTCTGGTTAGCCAAACAATCTCAACGGATCTTTTTTAACCATGCATTTAACCACGGGGGCAACGACGGGAGCGGTGCGACTGAGCGTTTCTTTCTCGCTCTCTCTCCGATGTACTCTCTATTTATCTCTTACTCTCTCTATTTATCTCTTAATCTCTCCATTTATCTCTTAATCTCTCCATTTATCTCTTAATCTCTCTTATTCAAAAAAATGTTAAATTTTAATCTCTCTTAATCTCATGCTCTCTCTCTCCATTCCTCTTTTAATCTCTCTTAATCTCACGCGCTCTCTCTCTCCATTTATCTTTTAATCTTTCTTAATCTCATGCTCGCTCTCTCTCCATTCCTCTTTTAATCCCTCTTAATCTCATGCCCGCTCTCTCTCCACTCCTCTTTTAATCCCTCTTAATCTCACGCCCGCTCTCTCTCCATTCCTCTTTTAATCCCTCTTAATCTCACGCCCGCTCTCTCTCCACTCCTCTTTTAATCCCTCTTAATCTCACGCCCGCTCTCTCTCCATTCCTCTTTTAATCCCTCTTAACCTCACGCTCGATCTCTCCCCATTCCTCTTTTAATCTCTCTTAATCTCTCGCTCGCTCTCTCTCCATTCATCTTTTAATCTCTCTTAATCTCACGCTCGCTCGCTCTCCATTCATCTTTTAATCTCTCTTAATCTCACGCTCGCTCGCTCTCCATTCATCTTTTAATCTCTCTTAATCTCACGCTCTATCTCTCTCTCCATTCGTCTTTTAATCTCTCTTAATCTCACGCTCGCTCGCTCTCCATTCATCTTTTAATCTCTCTTAATCTCACGCTCGCTCGCTCTCCATTCATCTTTTAATCTCTCTTAATCTCACGCTCTATCTCTCTCTCCATTCGTCTTTTAATCTCTCTTAATCTCACGCTCTCTCTCACTCATTCATCTTTTAATCTCTCTTAATTTCACGCGCTCTCTCTCTCCATTCATCTTCTAATCTCTCTTAATCTCACGCTCGCTCGCTCTCCATTCATCTTTAATCTCTCTTAATCTCACGCTCTCTCTCCACTCGTCTTATAATCTCTCATTTTCTCACACTCTATCTCTCTCTCCATTCATCTTTTAATCTCTCATTTTCTCACACTCTATCTCTCTCTCCATTCATCTTTTAATCTCTCATTTTCTCACACTCTATCTCTCTCTCCATTCCTCATTTAATCTCACTCTCTCTCTCTCCATTCCTCTTTTAATATCTCTTAATCTCACACTCTCTCTCTCTATCCATTCCTCTTTTAACATCTCTTAATCATCTGGAATTCATTATCATCTGTCTCTCACTTAAGTTCATTGTTATCGCGCCGTTGGTGGGCCGATTCTGGACCTTTATTTAGTCGATACAACTGAAGACCTGACCAAAACGACTGCGGCTGGTTCGTAAATTGGATATTGGGCAGACACTTGGCCTTGAATGGTTGTAAATTGGACTTAGTTGTTTGTAAACTAGAGAGAGAGAGAGAGGTGAGAGAACGACAGAGAGGGAGAGAAAGGGGGAGAGAGGCGAGACTGAAAGATAGAGAGGGAGAGATAGATAAGGAGAGCAAGCGAAAGATAGACTAGGACAGTCTCAGAGAGACAGACAGAGGAGAACATAAAATAAGAGGAAGACAATTATGAAGAAAAAGAATACGAGGAATATGTAGAAGAAAATGGTATAAACAAAATAAAGGAATAGGAGTATGAATATAAATGCATTCAGATGAAGACACATTAAGAAAGAGCACCACTCTGCTTGTTGGCCACATGACGATGAGGTTAATGTGATATTCTTCTTGTTGGCCACTTGATAAAATCTTAATCAATCGGCCCCTCTGCGTGATGCAGTACGTACGTCTAGAACGTCGTCCCGTCGTCACCGAGTATGATAGCTCGGCGATGATAAATGATACGTATCGGGAGACGGCGGTGTTGTCATCCGACGATACCCTAACGGGTATGTAACTACGTGGATGAATGCCCTACGTGTTGTACGTGTAGGCTCCGACTCGAGGGAGGTGCTGAGCTCCAAGCTTGGACAGAAGTCGCCGAGTGATGGCAACGGGGCCTCTCCAACCTCGTCGGAGTGACGAAGGCGTCTACGGCTGAACGGACTCAATCCGTTGGGCTCACACGTAACGGACGTACTCGTCCGCACCGGTAAGACACTCAAAACATAGTTTTCTCTCGTTTTACCATGCTCACCTACCTAGCCCGAGCGCGGTGGAGTCGAAACGAAAGTACACTGCAAGGAATAAATAAACGAGCGTCGGAGAGTACGGCGTACTTCGAAGACGGGCTCGTAGTGCGCTGGTTCGTCGACAGCCGATGTCGGAGCGAGTTGGATGACGGGCGCCGGAGAGGTCACGGCGGCTCGACGTGCAGCGAAGGTGCCGGAGCGGCTTGTAAAGTTCGGTCGTCGAGGGTTTAGGCATCGGAGCCCCTTTCGGGCGGAGATGGCGGGTGCGCCGGGGGCGGCGCAGAGCAGTGCAGAGCGGCGTGGACATCGGCGGGCGGCATGGAGGGGCGACGTCGCGAGCACGGCAACACAGTTGCCACGGTGGGGGCGGCGGTTACGGCGAGCGCGGCGCGGGACAGACGGCTTGGCGAGGGCGTGAGCAGGACGGCAGCGCGGCGATGCGGCGCAGCGGCAGGCGCACGGGCGGCGCGGCGGCGGGCGCGCGGGTGGCGGCGGGCGCGCGGGCGGCGCGCGCGCGCGGGTGGCGGCGGCCGCGCGGCGCGGCGCGCGCGGCCCTCGGGCAGCGCGGTGGCGAGCGAACGGCGGCGGTGCGCGGGGCGACGCGCAAACGGCGGTGGCGGCGCGCGGGGCGGCGCACGAACGGCGGCGAGGGCGGCGGCGAGGGCGGCGGCGAGGGCGGCGGCTTCCTCCCCTTCTTCCTCTCCCCTCTTCTTCCTCTCCCTTCTCCTTCTTCTTCCCTCTTCTTCCTCTTCTTTCCGTTCTTCTCAAAACGAGGAACGAAACCCACGTTCTGTTCGATGAAATGCCAAAATGAAAAAAACAAGGGTCTAAACAAGTTAGGGCGCCCTCTCTTCCCTTATAACGAGGAGAAGAGTTGGGCCCTTACATGGGCCTTAGGGAGGTCCGTTAGGGCGGCCTTTGTATGGGCTCCCCCTATTACAAACAAAGAAAAACATAAGAAAATAGAGGGGAAATCAAGGAAAGGGGGAAAGAAAGGGGGGAAGTCAACAGACGGTCTGCTCCCCCTTGACGCCAAAACGTGGACGAACGAGGACGGCGCATGCGCGACAAAACATGACGAAAATGAGACGAACGGAATGGAAGAGACAAAACACGAGAGAGATTGACGAGGAACAAAAGGGTAAATCAAGCAACTTCACCCGGTCTTCATTGTCAATGACGACTCTCGATGGCGGGTAGCGTGTGCAGTGCTCATGGCCATGGCTACACCATGATTTAGCTCTGGACGTCGGCCCATTTGTTATGTTGTTAAACTTTTTTTTCTTCTATAATTTTTATTCTTGTACTTAAAAATCACATGTCTTAATATGTTTATAAATGTAAAAAGCATAAAATGTGAATTTTTACACAATGAGCTTATCTTTGCATAAAAGTGGGATTTTAACCTAAAAATGCATGTTCATTTCATTTAAAATGACTTTATAACCCATTATTACACGTAGTTTTGCACACATGAATAGTGACTCGTCAGGTATCATGTGCATGTGTGCAAGGGATATGGTGTTTTGTTTCAGTTATATTATTCTAAAAAACTTTATATGGCTATTGATTTTCTAAAATTTTATTCTGATATGGGATTACATCTTATTATTTCTTTTCGCTTGGACGACTGGAGGCAAATCCGTCCATTCCTACCCCTAGCCATGAACACCATCAGCCATGCGGTGATTTCTGGCCATGGGTGACTGTCAGAAGCCATCTGAAAACCCCTGGAGAAACCCATGGCGGCACCACTTCATCCTAGGCCAAAACAACTGCTCAATGGCCCCTTAATTTACATTTTCTTACCTAGACCCAGTGCAGTGACAAGAGACCCATCCAGGGCTCGTCTAATCAAACAAGAGTAGGTGACATCTCTAAGGAGGTTTGGCTGGCTTAGGAAAGCATCAACCGAGGTCCATATTTTGCATGCATCAATAGTATAAACATGCTTTAAGAAGTATTAGTGTTTACTTTATAACATACACTCATTTAAAAGGATTTAAATGGAAGAAACACGCATGACTTTATAGCATACACTTGTTGCCTTGAATATGGTTGCCTCCTACTATTTTGGCACTCAGTGACCCACCATTTGACTAGAAAGTGAGAGGGTGAAAGGTGGAGGTCAAAACAGATAGACAAGAGTCTTTCCCAGTTCTACAATCAGATATTTAGACCTTCTCATGTTGAATTGGGGTCAATCCCCGAAAAAACAGGATTATAACATATCCCTTATATGTTTTTCTAAGGTCTTCTGGCAGAAGTTTAGACCTTCCCTTTATCCAAGTGGGATCATCCTCTAATCGAAAGCTCTATAAATTATCCGACTTGAGGAAGGTTTTTTATCTAATGATGCTTAAAGTGTCTGATGGTAACACAATCATACATAATCCTTTTCATGCCCTAAAAATATGTTTCCGCATGTGTTTCCAACAAAAATGATGATATTTTTTAATAGATAGCATACTATAATAAATACATTTACAAATATCTTAATATAATTACTACTCATACATATTCTTAATTAAAACTTATGATATCTTTTAAATTTTTCTTGAGTTTCACTTATTAAATAAGATGCAATAATGTTTCGCCACTATATTTCATTCATTCATTGATTTATAATTGAATTTATTGGGAAAAAATATATGTCACAATCTCTAGAAATGGGAGGATCGTAGATTATGGCGTACATTTGAATGCACTACTAGAGTTGTGTGACAAAAAAATAGTTAAAATGGACAAGGATTGCCTAGAAGGAGGATTGAATTATGCAGTCTAATTTGCACATATCCTCTAATTTCAACCTATATTTATTTATCTATAATTCTCCATCTAGGTAAAAAGATTGGGCACAGCCTTTTATCCAAATTCTGGGAACAACACTCCCAACGTCAAGTCTCATAATTTTATTCATAAATCCTCACTTACAGGACATCTAATTTACAATTTAGGGGTTAAAAGTTTTAGCCGTGTAACCTAGCTTCTCGTTTAGATTTATTTAACCCAACTGATTAGTCGAGTCACCAACACAGAAGATACCATGAGACACCACTAATAAACTAAAAGTAGTTGTGAAAATTTCATTTCACGGTTATAGCACAAATTATTTGTAATGATTTTCTAACTAGGACAAAGTAAGGGTCAACACAGAGTGTATTAAATCATTACATTTTACATATATATATATATATATATTGCTGAAACTTTAAAGTCATGAATTTAAGAAATAAATATAAATTTAATTATATAAATAATTTTTTGACAAATATTTTGGGTTTTAAATTATTTTCTGGTTTTTATCAATTCTTTGGATTAATTATATGGTTTAAAATTTGAACTATTTACACTACCTTCCGTGGAGGTGGTAGTGCTAAATGATGGTTGTGATGGCAGAGGGAAAAATAGAGAGGCCTGCATACTGGTTAGTGAAGAGCAGTGTGGCAAACATGTAATTCCAGCATCAACTTCCCCAAGTTGACTCAGCCTAGGCAAAATGATCCAGTTGGGCCAGTTTATTTGGGTGGGCCAAAACGTGTATTGTGCACGGACAGTTACCTGATATCTGAGCGGTGGCTTACAATGTCACAGAATCTACTAACGTTGACGATCATGTGTCAGATGTGATATGAGATTATGAGACACTAGATAACCTTTAAGTTTCATGACATGAATTGATTATCACATTTTTTGAATTAGAAAGATCGACATCATACACGTATACTATCAGACTTAACATAATAAAATGTATGTTTGGATTTATATTCTGCTTTTTTTCTTTTATGAAATTATACAAAAAGTTTTCTAATTCAAAATATAAGAGGGGATGCTTACCTGCACTCACAACTCCACATGATCTAGGTGGACTGTAAGGATCTACAGTAAGTGTCCTCACCTTAGATTTGTCATTTTTATCATCACCATTAGTTTGCATCTATTTCATTGCACTATTATACCATCACGGCATGCCTTTACACATTTCAATCATGTTTTATGCCTTTGAGTTCTGTTCATCATCTTACCATATTTCCTCTTACATGAATTATTCTTTTGCTTCTTGTCTGTCTACTTTGTTATCTCATTATCTCCCTTCCTTATCAATTTCACTCATTATTCTAATATACTCACTACCATAGTCTGTTATGATCATCTTATTCTTATTAAATAGTCACCTCTTGTATTTTCTCATTTCTCTACCCCATATATTACATGTATCTCCCCTTACCTTGTTGATGGCGCGGCACCGTCCGACACCGCAGGGCCGTCACGCGAGGAGCCAGCATCGTCATCGAGCCCGCCACCAACACATGTCCAGCCGACACGACGAGCCGCAGCAACGACGCCCAACCCCGGGTTCAAATATTTGGCGTGACGATGCGCCACCTTCGACTCGTACTTGCTCGCCTTTCTCTCCTTTATTTCCCATTTTACAGTTCTTCGTACCCGCATGTAGCGAGGGGAAGTTCCCGCATGAGGATATCTTCCCCTCCCCTTAGTGAGCCTTAATGAACCCATTTTTTTGGTTTTATTTCTCTTTTATTTTGTAGCTAAGGGGGCCCATTTTCCTCTCTCCTATATAAGGGAGGGGAGGGCGTCCCCCTCAAACACTCTTAAAATTCTTTGAATTATAACGTTTGGAATTTGAAGAGTCATTCACGTTGGAAGAGGAAGAAGAAGAAAGAAGAAGAAGGAAGAAGAAGAAGAAGAAGAAGAAGGAAGAAGGGGAAAGAAGAAGAGAAGGAGAGGAGAAGGAAGAAAGGGCCAACGCCGTCGTTCCCTCACGCCGCCGCTCTTGCATTTCCGCCATCACCGCTGCTCCCCTTGACACCGGTTGCACCGCCGCTCTGCCGTGAAAGGTGCTGCTGCCGCCGTTAGGGGTGGAGACTTCGCCTGGATCGTTCATCACCGTTGCTCGCCGCCCCCCCTCCTCCGCCAGCGCCGGACGCCGTCGCTCACCGCCACCCTCCTACTCCAGCGCCCGTCGCCGACGCTCACCGCCTCCTTCCTCCACCAGCGCCGCCGCCGTCACCCTGCCGCTCCACACCGCCCTCGTACACCTCCATTCGCAGCTCTTCTGAGACGCCTCCCTTGTTCCTCGCTCGTCGCCCCATCGGCCGCCGCCTCCGGACGTTTTGCTACGCCCGCACGCCCGCACCACGCCTCTGCACGCACGCGATGTGCCTGACGCAAGCGGCCCATCCCGCGCGCCCGCAACGCACCTGCACCCTGCCTGCCTCGTCGCCCCTCACGCCCGGCGCCGTGCACTTCCGCCGTGATGCTGCGTGCGCCGCTGACCGACGACCCGTCCTCACCTCCATCCCCGCCGCCTCGGCTGCCGTGTCCGCAGCTGTCGCTCTCCGGATTTCCTTGATACGTGATAACTGTCGCCAGCGCGACGAAGGTACCCCATCTCTCTGCTCTTCACGTCTCTTACTTTCTTCAGTGCACTTTCTATTTGCCTCCTCTGTGCTCGGGTTAGATATAGGTGAGAGCGAGACAGGTTGAGAAAATGACGATAATTTTCACGAGAGTCTTACCTGTCCGGTACGAGTCGGGTTCCCCCGACGCGTGTGAGCATCACCGCGGGGTAAACCCGTTCGACGATGCGCTCGCCCTCGACCCCCTCGGGCGAGGTTCAAGAGGTCTGTTTGACCTCACCAGAAGCGATCCCGTCAACCTTTGGAACGGCAACACCACACTTCAGCGCACGCATGTACTACAGTAGGACCTTTCCCGCATTTTCATCTTCATTCATACTTGTCATCGACATTACTCGGTCGACGCTGAATGTCGTCGTCCGATCGAGATCCTGACTCGATACCGAGCCGCTACCCTCGGTGTCGACCGGACGACGTCTTGAGGACGTCTGGCATCACTTGTTAATCACTATTTCAAGAATATTGCAATCTATAAGTATTCCATGAGGGGGTGATCTCTAATCATCACTAATTATATTCACAAATGTGAGTACATGTATATATTTAGATTGATAAAACTCCAAAGAATCCATGACAGATTAAAACTCTAATTTTGAGTTTCTCAGTAAGCAAAAAAAAAAATCATGATATATACCTATTTCATTCTCTGATGTCAGATGAACATAATAAATTCATGCACATAATTCTTTAACCTCATGGATTTGTCAATTTATCCGCCTCCATTCACCAAACTAAAAAAGTACCGACTAATAAGGTACATTTGACAAATATATTTATGAATAATTTTAAGATCTAATGGCACCAGAAAATGCCATCAGCAAGGTTTAGTTGAATTTCTAAAATGTGTACGGCCCAGATTCTCAATATTTTGGGGGTAACTTTAGTTTCTGGAATCATCATTATGTATTGGATGCCATGATGAAACCTATGTCATTTTTTCCACCAATCTTCCAAGTTAAAGACAAAGGTGATGAAGTGTTGGGTGAGTGGTTTATGTGGTAGATGTCGTTTCTAGCCCCATTCAAAAGTGGGTTTCATTGATGATATTTTATGGGACTAACTGATTTATGCCATTTTCATATATTATGTACTCTTAGGTAAGAAGAATGGACTTTCCTTCAACGGGAAGTAATATGTCCAATGATTTGACATTGATAACCATATAGGGATATTTGTTCAACTATGACTCCTTGTTTAATGATTTCGCTAAAACCATGCTGAAATAGAATACGCCTAGGGATTTATTGAGAAATATCAATTTGATGCATGCCCTTACATAGCCTGGTCTTTCGAATGTACCATTTTTGGTAGTTGTACAGGTACCAAACATCGCTATGATAAATTTAAATGGATTTGGTATGAATAAGCCTGATCTTAATCTAGGGCAGCCAATCTAGACTGGTAACCCTAGTAAACTCATTTTTGGATAAAAAATATGCAGTCCAATGAAATGGTAATGTTGTGAAAGTTCTCAAAATGACGAACACCATTTTGAGTACTTTGTATGATGATTTTAATTGTGATTTTTTAAATTTGGATGGTTATGAAGTCTAATGATCGATCTATTTGATTTGGACTAGGGGGAATTTGAGAGTTTCATGCATCTCTATTTTCTAATGAAGTTTTTTCAGTTGTTTTTTTATAACCTAAAAAGCAATTTCATTTATTATCTGTAATAGAAATCTTCTTTGTGTTATTGATCCATAGTCATATTCTTGTTCAACCTAGTAGGAACCTTAGATTTGTTTCTTTTCATTTTTTTAAAAAATTAGTGTTTACCTTTGAGGGTCCTACATGCTTTCGCCCTATTATCACCTCTGGGACTCCCACCCCGATTCCCTCAATACCTCCAATCTGACATTCATGTTCCAGTTTCCCATACATATTTATTTCCCTCTCATTTAACTCCTACCAAATCCTCATATTTTTCCAACTTGTTCCTCCAAAAGCATCCCATCTCCTACATGATGTGCTTGAACTTTTCCTATCTCTGCATTTCTCTACTCATGTTCTTATTCATTTCTGTTATTCTTGATTACCAATCTAATGTTTTGTAATCAGATCATCCTCACTCACAAATGTGAAAAAGTGTAAATCCTTATTTGGTATCATCATTGAAAAATTACATGCCCATCATTTTGTCTTCCATCATCTCCCATAGGATTGCACTCCATTCAATGACGTGGGGCTACCATCATGTAGTACTTTATACGCAGCTGCAAGCTCATCCAGGAAACATAAAATCCTTGATTCCCATTGTCTTACACCAATCATCAAATATAATCTTACATTTTGATGTTGGACATCGTCAACGGTGTCGTCCGACAGGTAATTCACTGATGGAGAATGTAACTATGTGGCTGCAAATGGCCTAAGCGGAGTATACGTGCAGATTTGACTTGTGGGAATTCGCCAAATTCCAAGCTCCGGGGTGGGCAATCAATGACGATAACGATGACCTTCTGACCCCTCGTCGGAGTGATGACGAAAACTACGGTGTCGCACGGACTAATTTCGTAGGGGCTGGCACGTAACGGACAGGCTCGACCCGTACCTAAGAAATCACTCAATTTGTAGTATTCTGGATGAATTTTCTTGACTAAAACTAACCCGAACGCGGTGGAGTGCAACAGAGAATATACTACAGAAAGTAATATAACTGATGAGCAAAGGGGAATGATGTACCTTGTCCGTGGTGGCATCGTTGTCAGCATCTTCATCAGTGCAAGGAGACCGGAGCGGGCAGGCAAGCTGAGAGAGTGCCAGAGGTGTGGTCTAGTAGGTGCAGGCGTCCGAAGATAGGTGCGACTCTGCTCGACAGATGACATATGCACTGCATTGGAGCGTGGGTAGGAGGTGGGAGTCAGGGAGAGTGAAGATGCAGCAACAAGGCGCACAGTGGGGGTTGCGGTGCGGGCGTGAGCATGGCACCAGCACAGGGCACAGCGGCGGTGCTGAGCAGCATTCGGTAGTGCCGAGCGGTATGCGGCAAGGTAGACGACGCTTGGCATTGGCAGCGATACTTTTGGGGTAGTATTCATTCTTCGTGACACGCTTGGATTAGCGTAGAGAGTGGGGGGATTACGACTCCCAAAATACAGCGGCTACGGTCGCCCAACGGTGCAGCATTGTAGGAATGGGAAGCCAGTTTGCCTGGCGATACTAATATGCCATCGTGTAGAAACCCAGTCAACTAGTTACAAAAGCTTTAACTTGCGATGACTTGCGATATTGCAGGTTGTCACGAAAGCTTTGACATCCACAGAGTAGCGACTCAGCTCCGGATTGGTGCAAGCAGGTTTGGTGAGATGACCTTGTTGGCCGCTCGCGGCAGTGATGCAAGGTCCTGTTCGAAGAATTAGAGGAAGGAGGAGTGATAGCGGAAGAGAGAGTAGATAGAGAAGAACTTGGGATGTTAGGAGAAAACCCCATAAAACCAAATGACGAAGTGTCCAACTATTTAAAGGGAAGAGAGGCATTAAAAGAAGTAAATGCAGGTGTCAGCCACGGCGTTGGCCAGCATGCTGTTGGTAATGATGACCGCATTCTGTTGTCTTGTCGGCGCATGGTGGCACTTGTCTGTCATCTTGGGACTCGGAGAGAGGACGTTGATGACTCTCAATAAGTCATCAAATATTTAGACTTTTAAGCATTAAAGCATCAAGGATATTGATAAGCTCAGATTTTATGTGTTTTTTACTGGTTATATAGCAGTTCAGACGTGTGAGGTTCAGAGCTTATGCAACAAATTTATAAACCTCACGGCGTAAGGCGAGTGAGGGTCGATCCACAGGGAGCAGGAGAAAACAGCAGAAATTTCCTTCTTTATTCAATAGATATGTCACTTATCAATTTAAAATAAATATTAAACTCTGTTAAATGATCCTCAGGAAAATCACAGAATTCCTCTTTAATCCCCAGTTTAGTCGAAAGATTTAACTGCTATTGCTCTGATTAAGTTAAAGATTTAACTTAATAGAGGCTGTCTACAGAGAAGTTCTCTGTAGACAGTACCTTTGCCCTTGGGGGCAAAGGATCAAACACCTTGCGTGCAGGGTACATGCGCGCAAGGTGTCTGCGTGCAGCGGTGCTGCGCGTGGCGTGGCGCGGCGTGGCTGCGCAGCTGCGCTGCGTGCGGCAGCGCTGTGGCGTGGCTGCGCTGGCGCACGCGGCGCTGCCGCGCGCGGCGGGCGTTGCTGCGCGCGGCGCGCTGCTGCGGCGGCGCGGCGGCGTTACTGCGGCGCGCGCGCTGCGCGGCAGCGCTGTTGCGCGGCGTGGCTGCGCGGCGCGCTGCTGCGCGGCGCTGCGCGCTGCGCGGCGCGGCGCGTTGCGCTTGGCGCTGCGTGCGGCGGCGCAGCAGCGCTGCGCGCTGGCGCGCTGCTGGCGCGGCGCGGCGTTGCTGCGCGCGGCGCGGCGCTGCGCGGCGGTGCTGCTGCGGCAGCGTGCTGCTGCGTGGCGGTGCTACTGCGCGCAGTGGTTCTGCTATATCAAAGGGATTTTTGGGGAGGTTGGGGGAGGGTGATCAGAACAAGAAAGCAGCAGAGTTCAACTGAAATCAAGTCTAAAACGAAACAATCCTCAGTTGGAAAACATTGAAGATCTTAGACTCTTCCAACCCAACCAAAATTGTCTGAGAAGAGAGGGATTACAGGGCTGAAGCTTGAGATTTCCCCACGTCGGGTGTCACGTCCTTGCGGCGAGGCGTGGTTCTTCAATCCAAGCTATCTTCAGTCTGTTCTTCCTCTCCAACTCCAAAAGCTCATCAGCTCCTGGAGGGTGCAGAAATCCTCTTCTCCAAGCCCTAGTTTCCTTAGAGAAAATTCTGAACAACCCAAACTCCTCTCTCAAGAGAGTATTTATAGGTTTTCTCTTAAGTCATGCCCAGGGGCATTTTCGTAATTTTTGCCACTTCAAATTTTTGCCCACTTCTGTTGATCCTCCTCTCTTCCTTGATCTTCTTAACCTGTTTCTGAATGTTCACTAGCCATAAAATGTTAAATATATTCCACTTGATTCAAAGAATCAAGTGGGGTTAGTGATTTCATAAAACAATACATATGCATGAACTTAGCATGAATTCACAAGATAATTGTAATGAATTTAAACTTAAGAACTTGATTATTTGATGACATATTTTAGAGTCATCAGATATCTAGTTAATTCATGTGAGTTGTCATGCATATGCATTATTTCATAAAATTACTAACCCCACTTGATTCTTCGAATCAAGTGGATTATATTTGACATTTTTTGGTTAGTAAGTTCAGAAACAGGTTAAGGCAACCAAGGAGGACGTCAAGGATCAACAGGAGCTGGCAAAATCTCAAAGAAGAAGAAAATTCCGAAAATGCCCCTGGGCATGTGTTAAGAGAAACCTATAAATAATCTCTTGAGAGTTCACTTTGGGTTGTTCAGAAATTCTGTCCAAGGAGGCTAGGGCTTGGGGAAGAAGGAGTTCTGCACCCTCCAAGAGCTGATGAGCATTAGAGCTGGAGAGAAGGAGCAAGCTGAGGAGTAGTTTGGGCAAGACGATCTCCACCTCGCCGCAAGGGTCGTGACACCAGGTCGGAGTGATTCCCCAAATTTCAGTTCTGTGTAATTCTCCCATTCAGACAATCAAGATTGGGTTGGAAGATTCATACCATTGATCTTCTAACGTTTCCAATTGACATTGTTCTTGTTTTAGTTAATTGCACGTTCTTTGTTCATTCAAATCGTTTTTCCTTTTGTTTCCCCCACAAGTCCATTGTTCTCCTATCAATAGAGTTCAAGATTCTCCCCTGTAGCAGCATCCAAGCCGCCAGCAACTAAGGACGTGCACAGTAGGGCTGCGCACGCCCAAGGCTGCCTGCAGCCAACGCTGCGCACAGCCCGCGCCGTAAACGGGTCTTGCCCGCGCGCAGCTAGCGCTGCTAGCACGCCACGCCTGTGCACAGTGGTGACGGCGCACGGGCAAGCTGTGCGCAGCCAGCCACCATGCGCAGGCACGCCCGCGCACAGCATCTGCCGTGCGCAGGCAGAGCCCGTGCATTACGGCACGCGCGCGCAAGCAAAGCCTACGCACAGCAAGGCTGCGCGCAAGCCTACGCCCGCACACCGCAAGCGCCGTGCGCAGGCGCGCCCACGTGCAGTAATCTGCACGCGTGCGCGCAACCTACATACGCTCCTGCAACTGCAGACGGCTAAGGCTTTGAGCATAAGGAGCCACAAGAGCGCCCGCTAGGTGTTTGTGTACTTGCCTAAAAGGGTAAAAGTGAATAGTTCAGTAAAGAAACTATTTACTGAGGATTCTTCTTAGTTGGTTCGTCTAAAAAGAATACTCTGTGGGACTTTACTGAGGATAAATTTACTGATTATTACTGTTGAATTTGAAAGACTGAGTATAAACATACATTGAATCGAAAAGGAAATTACTCTTGATTTACCTGCTCCCTGTGGATCGACACCCCACTTACCCTAAGGTTGTGAGGTTATAAATATTGTTGCATAAGCTCAATCCTCACACAATTTAACTGATAAATAACCAGTAAAAATACACCTAAATTTGAGCTTATCAGACGTCATGGCAGCTTCTGACGTTGCCTCGAGTTACTCCTCGAGGCGGCATCCATACGATCATCTAGAGGATATGGCACTGTCGGTGTCTGACGTGCCACTGAGGTGATGCTTGCGGCGGCGTCCGTACATTCCTCTAGACGCTTCTCTATCGCATCACCATGGAAGCTTGTGCTATGGCGGCGCTGTCCGTGTGTCAGACCATGATGCTTGACAGGTCCCATTGCAGGTTTGCTTTGGGATTTCACAAGGCGTCGACAGAATGGGTTCCTGCGATGCGAAGGGTTCGGCGTCGACTGTCTTGACTCGCTCGTCGGCGCTTGAGGCACGGTCTGGCAGGGCGAGGCGTTGCTTGGACGATATCGGTCCACATTATTCCCCTTCCCCTCTCTTTTTTCTCCCTCTCATCTTCTTCTTTTCCTCCTTCCTTCTCCTCCCTCTCTTCTTCCTCTCGTGGGGTGAAATCTGGTCGACGATAGCAATCAAAATGAAACTTCCAGATCTATAGAAAACGTGTCCATCATGGTCTTATTAAGGGCAATGATGGACCCACTACAGAGTTCACATAAGGGGCCCAATAAGGGACCGCTTTTTTACGACACTTAAAAAATGAAAATAACATATGTGAAAAACTTTAAACTATTTGAAATAAAACAACAGATAAAACATGACGATACAGACGCGTCACGACAAGTACGGTGAACTCGTTTGGACCAACGAACATAGATAATTAAACGGGAACATGAGTACAGATCTGCTCTACCCGGGGTATTTAAACCCGGGTGTCTTCATGGATGCTTTGGTGTGCTGGTCGGGCTGGACACAGACCGGCGATGATGTTGATGACAACGAGGATGGCTCTGATGACGTTTTGTCAATGTCGTTTAGGTGTGCTCCATCACATTTCTATTTGGATTTTTTTTCATTCTCGAAGAAATTTTTTTATTGTACTGATGTATCATTTCTATTTTACAATATTCCAATTGATTCCTTATTTACTTGCTAAAATATTGTCTACTCATAAATGTCCACGTATCAAAAATCCAAGTTTTGTGTTCCAAGGCATGATCATTGAAGATCAATTGTATTATCATTTCTCTCTGTATTGGGAGTATATTAGATATGTCAGCATCAACTTGTATGATATTGAAACCTACTAACCTTAACCCCTTTAATATGATATCATGCTTTAGTAAATCTCTTTTTCTCAGGATATTCGTACAACTAAGATCAAACTAGTAGTCCAACTCTGCAATTTGAGTATGTACTTTTTCCTGTTGGACACATTGTTTTCTGTCTTCTGATATAGGGTGATGGGGTATTAGATGGAGGCTCCAAGGCCATTTTCATTTTTTTAAAGCACCCTATCTAATATAAAACATATAAGTAGATAACTATATAGTGATGTCTTTATGAATTTTCAATTATGTTTTGCTTTTTAGTA
Source organism: Wolffia australiana (assembly GCF_029677425.1). Taxonomy (NCBI): domain Eukaryota; kingdom Viridiplantae; phylum Streptophyta; class Magnoliopsida; order Alismatales; family Araceae; genus Wolffia; species Wolffia australiana. The sequence goes on along the minus strand of NC_135847.1, from coordinate 5,933,560 downwards.
TTTTTTCTGTGGTCACAAGTGTGTATAGCTATGATTTCGTGTAAATGAAAAGGTTAAACAACCCAAGAGCATAAGTTAAAACATGAAATGTTTTTTAAAAAATTAAAATTACCATCCTCGTTGAACTTTGAAAACTCTGATGAACAATTAAATCTTGACCAACTATTAAACCTCATGCAAATATTGAAATGGCAACCTCAAAATTTTAATATTGATTACTTGATCATACCTGAGATGATACCATAATGATCTAGAGATGTTCAATCACAGGCTAGGACGTCACATATAAGTATAAAGTCACATATATACTTAGGTTTGCTTTATAGCATTCTAGTGTGATGACAATTTTGTGTTCGGCCTGAGCGTAAGTTAAAATATCGCTTGTTTGAAAACTAAAAAAATACATTATCCTGATCGAATCTTGGAAACCCACGTGAACATTTACTTCAAATCTTGATCAAACATTTAACCCTCATGCATTTATTAATTTCAAGTTTGTTGACATTCATCTGTATAGTTCTAGACTTGTTAAAATGTTATGTTGACATGCTCAATGTGGACATAACTATAAAAATGCCATAATACATAGTGTTTATAGACTAATTAAGTAGTATTACATTTCCTCTTTAATAAATGGATTAAGTGGGTGGTTAAATATCATAACGGTCAAATAGAACATTTAAATTACTTTTTATACACGCATCATAACTTTACATTAAAGTTATTGTCTGTCGTGTTAGAAGCAAGGACATAATACCAAATGCATCGAGAACTACTTCTTGAGATACTTTCCACCAAACCCATGCTACATCTAATAGCATCATGAAATAGGTTATTTCAAAGATTCAGAACTAAAAATAAATTTTCAAATCCAAACGTGTTACACTAGAATAAAAACCCAAAATATCTTGGATATTAACGTGTCAGTAAATTTATAAGTTTATGATACGATTGGAAATTTGTATATTTGGCAAGGATTGGACAATTTTAATTGAACAGAAAAAAGTGCAAGGGTCTCCACATTTGGGCTCAGAGACATGCCCATAATGTCAGCTAAAAGGTGAGAACGATAGAACGGTTTCTATAATTATGATTCTCAGAATCCAAAGTAAAGATCTCCTATGCCCAACCCAAAATCAAAAATCCCATGTGCGTGTTTCTCCTGGAATCCATGTCAAAAGCCAAAATTCTCAGGACCTAAAAGAAGAAAAGTTAATTTATTGCGATTGGCTTGAGACCCACCCCATGAACAGAGCAATCAGACCACCAAATTCTCAAAACTTAAACAAAAGAGAGGAGAACAGAGAGTGAGGAGGGTACCTTACCTGAAGAAGAATAAACAGATCATATGTCGCGGTCCCTTCTGCACTCTGGGGCCATGGCTGGGAATCGAGCACGGTCAGAGCAGTAGTTGTAGATGGTGTACTTGGCACGGACCCGGGCGAGACGTCGGTACTGGAGGCCATCCAGGTCCTGGAATGCGCGTTGGTCCCACCATCGCTGTCCCTGAGTGGCGCAGATGGTGGCGCTGGTGGACGCATCGCAACCGTCCACGTGGAAACCCCGGTAGGAGGCAATGAAAGGGGCCTTGGACCAATCTGTCTTCTCCAGCCCACCACGCGTGGCCCAGTCATCAGCAGTCCACAGGCTCGAGTAGAGCTTCATTGGCTGGTTGAATGGGTATCTCACCCCTATATCCCTGCTGTTCTTAAACACCCTGATTGGCACGTCGTCCACGAAGAACCTGCACATTGGATCAGATCTCCCCCACTTGTCATAAACATTATTTAACCATATTTCTTTTTTGGGCAGGGGTCGAATTTTCTTTATCTTGGGAAAAGTTACTTGTCAATTTACTTGGATAGACGGATGGCTAGATGATTGGCTAGATGTTTAAATGGATGGATGACTTTGTGGATAGTTTACTTGTTCATGGGCGGATGGATGGATGGATGAATTATGGGAAGGATAGATGAACCTTAGATGAGGGATGGCTTGTCATATGGATGGATATCTTGATATAGATGGATGAACGTTAGATGAGGCATGGCTTGTCATATGGATGGATATCTTGATATAGATGGATGAACGTTAGATGAGGGATGACTTGTCATATGGATCGATATCTTGAGATAGATGGATGAACTTTAGATGAGGGATGACTTGTCATATGGACGGATATCTTGAGATAGATGGATGAATGTTGGAGGAGGGATGACTTGTTACATGGATGGATATCTTGAGACAGATGAATGAACTGTTAAACGGTGGGATGATAAGTTGGATGGGCGGATGAATATATCCATGAATAGATGCATATATAAATCCATGCATTGATACATATATATATGGATTTAAATAGAAGCATGGGTAGATACATTCATAGAAACAAAATCATGGATGAGGAATCAAAGACTAGACTAAGGTGGGGACAAATAAGACTTACACTATCTGGTACATATTCCAAAGGACGGAGTAGGAGTGGTAGTCCTTGGTGGGGTCAAACCAGAGATAGATCCTCTGCTCCCTGTCTCCTTTGCCGCCTGTGAAAACATTGGTCTGAACAATGTAGGGCTGACCGCTCCTGTTCCCCAAGAACTCGAAGTCGATCTCGTCATGTTCCGAGTTCTGGGACGACAGCTGCAGCACACACACACAGAGAAGATGAACTAGCTATAATGAACCCAGTATCTAGCGACAGAAAATTATTCAATACAAAATTTAAATCAACTTTTATTTGGATAAAAAATATCAGAAGAAAAACAAAGGGATTGGGCTCACATAGAATGCCGTAACAGTTCCAGCGGAATCGCCAGGTACGAGCTTCAACTGCATACTGAAGTGGCCAAAAAGATAAGCGCCCCTGGACTGAAAACCAGTTCCTGAGTAAACGTGGTTATATCAGAAACATCATCAGTCAAAGCTTTTAGCACAGTTGGTAAAGACTAAAACATAACATCGTATCAGCACACACACTTCGGCCATTAATAGACCAACACGCAGCAGCTTTGGAAGCGGGTGTCAAAGATAAACATCCTACCCAAGAGGTAACATAGCTGCATAGCTATCAGCTATAGTTTTTAGCCCAGTTAGTATTCACTGGAATCTAACAAGGTATCCTGCGCGCTTTGGGCTGTAAATAAGCAGGCAGCAGGTGTTGCGGGGAAGCATTGAAGAATCACACCCTACCTAAGAGGAAATGTAGCACCCTTTCTATCAGCTACAACTTTAGCACCGCTGATAATCACTTGATTTGAATATGGCATCAAATCCCAGAATCAACAAACTGAGCCCTTTGGGCCATAGTAGCCCAGCGGCGGGTGTTATAGGGGACTGTTAAAGAACAAAATCCTACAAAGGAGGTAACGTCCTTTAGCACAGTTGGTATTATTTAAATGCAACATGGCAGGCAATCTCAGAATAAAAAAACTACGCCTTTTAGGCCATGAATAAGAGCAAAATCCTCCCCTTCCTGTCAGCCATACTTTTTAGCCCAGTTGGTAATTACCAGAATGAGTATAAAATCCCAGAATCAAAACACTACGCGCTTAAGGCCATCAATACGCAAGTACTACGAGGAGTGTAGAAGAGTAACATCTTACCTACGCTATCAACTATTGTATTTAGTCCAGTTGGTAATTGTCTGAATGAAAAATGTTATACATCCTACCCTTGTATCAGTTGGTAACTGTTTGAATGAAACAGATATAAAAATTGCAATATGCGGGTACTTTGAGGAGTCTTGAAGAGAAACATCCAACCCTTGCTATCAGCTATATTTCTTAACAAAGTGGGTAACTGTTTGAATGAAACATGGTATAAAAATCCCAATAAGCACATATAGTGCATAGTGTTGAAGAACAACATCCTACCCTTGCAATCAGCAATAGTTTTAAGCCCAGTTGGCAATTCTCTGAATGAAACATGGTATACAGTCCCAGAATCCAAACACTACGCGCTTTAGGCCATAAATAAGAAGTTGCTGCTCGGAGTGCTGTGGAACAACATCCTACCCTTGCAATCGGCCACACTTCTTAACAAAGTTGATAATAATTCGAATGAGATATGGCGTAAGAATCCCAATACCCAGGTACTGTGAGGAGTGTTGAAATCCTGCCCTTGCTATCAGCCACATTTCTCAATAAAATCGGTAATTGTTTGAATGAAACATGATCTAAAAATCCCAATATGCAGGTACCCTGAGCAGTGCTCAAGAACAACATCCTGCCCTTGCTGTCAGCCAAAGTAGGAAATTCTTTGAAGGAAACATGGTTTTAAAAAACCCACAACGCAGGTACAGTGAGGAGTGTTGAAGAAAAACATCCAATCCTTAACAGCTATAACTTTTAGCACAGCGGGTAACCACTTGAATATTAACAAGGGAAGAAGAAGAAGATAGACTGTACCAGAGGATTTATCAAGCACTAGCTGCACCTCGCGGCCGCCATTGATGTACTTGATGTGGTCTGCGGCCCAAGTGGGCACGTAGTTCTTCTGAAAGGGAACGTCGACGGGCTGCCTGGGCGGCGCTGCCATAGCCGAGCCGAGAAGACCCAAGAAACAGTAGCATATCACCAAGCTGTAAGAACCCATCTTTACTGCAGAAGAAGACTGTAATGGACGGAAGGGTTGTTTAAATAGGCGGAGGAGGAAGACGGTGCATTGGGAGTCGTAGCCGGCCTTAGCGAATCAGGAGCGAGAAAGAAACGAAAGAAGAGAGAGAAAGTTCCTCCCCTGCCACTCTGTGGCCGACCCACGTGATGGGTATCCAGGAAAACGTACAAACCAAGAGAGAGAGATGGGTCCTACTGTGTTCCCCACGTAACTCTAGAGAGAGAAAGAGAAATGCAGGTTTCAGTTGGGTTTGGAGGCTCAAGTTCTGCGTGAGAAGGAGAGAGAAGGGTCTTAATGCGTTTCAACAGCAGCTCTAGACTCTAGAGAGAGAAAGAGAAATATAAGTTTCAGTTGGGTTTGGAGGCTCAAGTATTGAGGGAGAGAGTGAAGGGTCTTTATGCGCTTCAACTGCAGCTCTAGACTCTAGAGAGAGAAAGAGAAATACAAATTTCAGTTGGGTTTGGAGGCTCAAGTACTGAGATAGAGAGAGAAGGGTCTTAGTGAGTTTCAACCGCAGCTCTAGACTCTAGAGAGAGAAAGAGAAATACAAAATTTCAGTTGGGTTTGGAGGCTAAAGTTCTGAGATAGAGAGTGAAGGGTCTTAATGCGTTTCAGTTGCAACTCTAGATTCTAGAGAGTGAAAGAGAAATACAAGTTTCCATCGGGTTTGGAGGCTCAAGTATTGAGGGAGAGAGTGAAGGGTCTTAATGCGCTTCAATTACAACTCTAGATTCTAGGGAGAGAAAGAGAAATACAAGTTTCCATCGGGTTTGGAGGCTCAAGTACTGAGATAGAGAGAGAAGGGTCTTTATGTGTTTCAACTGCAACTTTAGACTCTAGAGAGAGAAAGAAAAATACAAGTTTCCGTCGGGTTTGGAGGCTCAAGTACTGATAGAGAGAGAAGGGTCTTAATGTGTTTGAACTGAAACTATAGATTCTAGAGAGAGACAGAGAAATACAATTATACAAGTTTCTACTAGGTTTGGAGAGAGTGAAGGTTCTTAATGCGTTTCAACTGTAGCTCTAGACTCTTGAGAGAGAAAGAGAAATACAAATTTCGGTTGGGCTTGGAGTCTAAAGAGTCAAGAATGAGATAGAGAGAGAAGGGTCTTAATGTGTTTCAACTGAAACTATAGATTCTAGAGAGAGAAAGAGAAATACAAGTTTCCATTGTGTTTGGTGGCTCAAGTTCTACGTGAGAGAGTGAAGGGTCTTAATGCGTTTCAACTGTAGCTCTAGACTCTAGAGAGAGAAAAAGAAATACAAATTTCAGTTGGGTTTGGAGGCTCATGTGCTGAGAGAGAGAGAGGGGTCTTACTGTTTAAAATATTAGTCTAGGCTCTAGAGAGAGAGAAAGAGAAGTCTAGGTCGAGTAGGGTTTGGATTGGAGGGGTTTAGTTTAAAGATTCTTTCTTTTTGTAGACGTAATCAGTTTGAGTTCAGAGGAACGTGGTTCTTGCAATGGGCCTAGAGGTGAAATGATTAGGACAGAAGAATTACCGGCCGCTATAGAGAGAGAGAGAGAGAGGCAATACCGAAGGGCAAAACTGTGCTAAATGGCACTGAGAGAGATGATTGAGAGAGAATGATAATCGTGTTTTACAGAGAGAGATGATTGAGAAAGAAGGATAATCGTGCTCCAGAGAGAGATGATTCGGAGAGAATGATAATCGTGCTCTAGAGAGAATTGATTGAGAGAGAATGATAATCGTGCTCCAGAGAGAGATGATTCGGAGAGAATGATAATCGTGCTCTAGAGAGAATTGATTGAGAGAGAATGATAATCGTGCTCCAGAGAGAGAGAATGATAGTCATGCTCTAGAGAGAGAGATGACTGAGATCGTGCTCTAGAGAGAGAGATGATTGAGAGAGAATGATAATCGTGCTCTAGAGAGAGATGATTGAGAAAGAATGATAATCGAGCTCCAGAGAGAGATGATCGGAGAGAATGATACTCGTTCTACAGAGAGAAAGATGACTGGAGATGAATAATACATAATGTGTTCGAGGACTATTTTTGAAACCCATTGAAGCAATACTTTTAAAAAATGGCAGAGAGAGAGAGAGATGATTGAGAAAGAATGCTGCGCGCGCTCTAGAGAGAGAGATGACTGGAGATAAATAATACATTATTTGTTCAAGTACAATTTTTGAAACCCGTTGAGGCAATAATTTTAAAAATGGCATGGAGAGAAATGATTGAGAGAGAATGACACTCGTGCTCTAGAGAGAGAGATGTCTGCAGATGAAACCCATGGGAGGCAATAAACTATTCAAATGGCACGGAGAGAGGAGATTGAGAAAGAATGATAGCCATGCTCTAGAGAGAGAGATGTACGGAGATGAACTATTCGTAGTGTAGTCTAGGACTGTTATTGACAAAGGAACGGCACGAGGGTAGAACGACTGAGAAAGATTGATACCCGTGCTTTAGAGAGAGAGATGTATGGAGATAAACGACCCTTTATGTATTTCAGTACGCATAGAGGCAATACTGTTGAAAATCTCTCTCTCTCTCTTTCTATCTATCTCTCTAGCACGGGTATCATCCTCTATTCTGCATCTGTCCCATTTGTTATGGACTTCTGGGGTCATTCATATTCCCCCCCTATAGAGAGAGAGATGGCCGGAATGAATGACCCATATACCATACTCCCTAGTGTAACTACTATTTTTGAAACCTTGAACAAAATAGCCAGGATGCGGAATGACTGATAGAGGCCGATAGCACTGCTAGAGAGATAAATAGATAGAAAGAGAGGGAGAGAGTGATACCCCCCTGCTTTAGAGGGAGAGATGGCTGGAATGAATAACCCATAGGCATAATAAATAGTGTTATTAAGAACTATTCTGACGCCTAAAACGAAACGTCAGGTATGCAGATTGCAGAATGACTGATAGAGGCTGATACCTGTCCTAAGAGATAAATAGATAGAAAGAGAGAGAGAGTGATACCCCCCCTTTAGAGAGAGAGATGGCTGGAATGAATAACCCATAGACCTTACTCCATAGTGTACTCAAATACTATTTTTGATGCCTATAACAAAATGGCACAGATGCAGAATGATTGATAGAGGATGATACCCATGCTAGAGAGATAGATAGAAAGAAAGAGAGAGAGTGATACCTCGGCTTTAGAGAGAGAGATGGCTGGAATGAATGACCCACACACCATACAACATAGCTTTATTAAGTACTATTTCTGACGCCGATAACGAAACGGCAAGGATACGGAATGACTGATAGAGGATGATACCAGTGATAGAGAGAGAGAGAGAGATAGAAAGAGAGAGAGATGGCAAGAAGGAGAGGAGTTATGGGCCGCCGATGTTGGATGAACTCTGTCCGGCAGGGCAGACTGGCAGACCTCAATTAATTTACAGCCATAAACCCAATCAGGGAACCGGATAAGCCACACTGCACAGGCGTTATCGAAAGGACAAGGCACTCGGCGTGGGCTACGTCAGGGATGTCCCCCTCCCCCATTTTATCCCACGAAACCCACCTGTGAGGAAGAAAGAGAAACTAGAGAAAGCGAGAGAGAGAGAGAGAGAGAGAGAGAGAGAGAAAGGGAGAGAAAGTAGAGAGAGAAGAGAGCTTTGAAATGCAATATTCTCCGGCACATGTTAGAACTCTGACATCCCCATAGACTTTAGTTCCCTTTTCCACCGCTATAAGTATCTCTCTCTTAATCAGCTGCCCATGACGATTTTTTATCTATTTTTTTAATTTTTACTTGGAACCTTCCCATTTATGTTATTCATCCATCCATTCATCTATCTAGCTCTGCATTTATTCATTATTCTATACGTCCATATTGCTCTCTCTAATGTCTATACTCTTTTAATACAGATATGACATCGTTCTCTCTTTGACATTTTATTAGGGTACTAAGTGACTATCCACTAAACATATATGTGGCTTTCAGGAATGATTGTAATTTATATGGGTTCTAGCTCTTCCACAATACTGTCCATATTATACTTTTCCTAGAGTTTCACACTCATGATTTCCAGTTATTAATCTGGGCACAGTCCTTAGTCCAACGAATGAGGACAAAATATGTGATCGAAAATTATAAAAATGTTTATCTTATAAACTTCATGATGCAGATCTCTTTCCTTTACCACCTGGAATTTTATGATACATCAATATTCTTCTAGCCTTTTCCGCCACTAAAGCCTCCAATAGATGCTCCTCCTCCTAGGGCTCCTAATTTTTTGCCATCTCTTGAATCATTTCTCTAAGCACTGATCTCTGTTAAGATATCTATACAGAAAGTAAATAATGAAAATAATTACTTTCAATTAGTTATCTTCACAAGGGCTACAAAGGAGAGCTCCAATGTAGAAATGATATAGATAATAAACCACAGATTATTAAATGTATCAGTAAAAGGTTATGCCTAATGGAAAGAGCACTAAAGTGGTCCCTTGAAGTCATGCACTATTCATCAAACAGCCCTCTCTTTCTATCTATTTATCTATCAATACATCTGTCTTCTCCCTCTATCTCTGTATCAATCTATATAACTCGCTCTCTCTCCATCCTTTCTCTCTATCTATCAGTTTATCTATCTCTCCCTCCTCTCTCTCTCTCTCTCTCTCCCTCTCTCTCTCTCTCTCTCTCTCCCTCTCTCTCTCTCTTCCCTCGCCCTCTATATCCCTTCCCTCTCTCCCTTTCCTCTCCCGAACTCTACCTCTCTAATTATCTCCACACACACATATATATTTGATGGAGGACCATCCAGAAGACCGGGTAAGAGTTCATGAGCAGCCGCAGCGTGAAGCTCGAGCCGACGCAAAGAACCTGAGCTTCAAGTATATGGCCTTCCAACAGGCCTCCGCGGTTCGTTTTATTTCCTTTGTTTTTTTTTAATGAATTTGTATGGAGGGACATTTTGTTTTGGGATCCTCTGTTATCGTCTCTTCTTTTATGAGTTGTTGGACCATTAGGGGAACACCCTCGTCATTCTAGACGTTTTCCCCTAACTCGGCCCATTTGGAAAACCTCCATATCCTATATAAAGGAAGGCATGTCCAAAGGACCCCTTTCGAGTTTATTTTGAAAATTTGGAATTGAAGTTTCTTCATCTGAGCTCCCCCCTTTTTCCTTCCACGGAGAAAGTATGTTCGCAGTTTTCTAGTCTAGATCTGAAGAAGAAGGGCGCCAGACAAACCGCCTCCGCCACGTTCACCGCTATCGAGACAAAGCCCCGTCGGAAGAATAGCTGTTCATTTTTTTTCTTGTCCCTATCCCTCACTATCCCTATCTTATACCTATCTCTTTTTCTTTCTAATTGTCTCCATATATGTGTGTATCCCTCCCTCACCATCCGTCTCCCTCTCTCTCTATCTATTTATCTCCATACATATCCCTGCCTCACTGTCCCCCTCCCTTTATCTCTCTATCATTATTTATCAATTTATCTCCATATTTATATCCCTCCCTCACTATCCTTCTCCCTCACTCTTTATCTCTATATATCTATCTATTTATCTCCATATGCATATCCCTGCCTCACTCTTTATATCTATCAATCTATTTGTCTGCATATGTATATCCTACCTTACTATCCTTCTCCCTTGCTCTATATCTCTCTCTCTCTCTCTATTTATTTCCATATGTGTATCCCTCTCTCACTCTCTATCTCTATCAATTTATCTCCACATGTATATCCCTACCTCACTATCCTTCTCCCTCACTCTCTATCTATATCTATCTATTTATCTCCATGCGTATATCCCACCCTCACTATCCTTCTCCCTCACTCTCTATATCTATCTATCTATCGACTTACCTCCATATATGTATCCATCATTCTCTGTCCCTATCCCTCTCAAGCTACATCCTTTTTTTTCCTTCCCTTCAGTAAATCCAAAACTACACTTTTATGTCACCCAGAGCTCCAACTACGGTCTCTTCAAAGTCTTGCCGAGTCTCAGTTCATAAGAATGCTTGCTGATATGCCTGCAATTGTATTATTGAGCCATGATGGATTAAGATGTACTCCATAATCCTTTATTATATGTTTGAGTTGACTAATTCTGATATTAGCGGACCAAGATTAAGTAATGTGGAGGACTTGGCCAGGCAACCTCCCAAGATATACAAAAATTTCCCATTAGTCCAGCTCCCCACGACCAATGAGCCAGTCACATCACCCACTACTCCTGCATGCAAAGCTCACTCAGCACACACTGGAGCCCAATATTTGGATCTGATAAACCCATAATTCTGGGAAAAAACAGAATTAAACATTATAAATATATTTAACTATGTTAATTGACCATATCTTTATGATATAAATGTCATCTCATTGGAAATTTCCTATAATCATAGTTCAAGGAAAATTAAAGAATAAATTTGAACTTAATTTTGGTACCCAATATTTTCATCTCTATTCTCTTAACTCAGAATTAATAATCAATATTTTCAGGCTAGAATAGTGAGAACGCGTACAATTCATGGATAACATGCATGATCACTAATTCAGATTCATAGAAATGATGTTAATAACATATAAACGCATGATAGATATGCATAGCATCATACCACCTTACTTAAAACATTACTAGTTCCGTATAAATGACAACATACAGAGGGTATAAAGTATACAACTTGCTAGCTCCATGATGGTTGAGTAGAGTATTCCCCCAACTATATATTAAGTAGGTAAATAAATTGAGCATCTAAGCCATAGCATAGACCAATAACAGTCTTCCACCTCCACAGGTGGTGAATTATGTACACTCCTCCATAATACCTATAAGCTAGAACAAATGGGGGCAAGGTTGTAGATATTCATGAAAGGGTTTTCTGGATGTAGACGAGCTTCTCATTGTAGATAAGATTCATGGTTTCCCGTGACCTGTGCCACTAAAAGTGCATTATCAAAATAACATATTTTAAAAAATTTCTCAATTGTTTTAATTACTGACCACCACATCCTTGATGTTGGAACTTATTCTACGCTCTCCAATGTTGGGAGAATGACGAAGCCAGTTTATGGTCTTCAATGTTTATGCCTTTCAGTCGTATTTCATTAAAGTTATTATTTGCGATTGTTCCCAATTCAGTCTACAAATATCACATGTAATAGTGGCTCATATCTATAGGACGAAATTATTTAAATAATTAGTCTGCCATTGAAAAGGGAATGATGAAGAGATTAAGAGACGGATGAAATGAGATAGAATGGGATGAAGTTCACAAAACAAATGATACTTCAAAGGATTTTTTGAGAATGTAGCGTGATGTAAAACACCAGGGGCTTTTTTCTTCAAAGACAAGATCAATAGCAAGAATAAAGAGTCCATTCACAAAAGCATATTTAACAGCTGTGGATCTTCGAAAAAATTCTCTAACTCAGTCATCCAGCAACGAAATTAAAGCAATGTAATATATAGAGAGAAGAAATATAACACTTGAGTTTTTTACCCCTAATTGCCCCTCTTTTAAAATTATATTTAATCTGATTTTCTTTTGTATAATACGGGGCACATTCCATGGTCAATTACAGGCTAACTACCAAGAAACCCCAAGACTGTGGGCTCAAAATGTGCCAGCCATCCCAGTTATTAGATGGTTAGATTTGATTTGGCAACGGCTATTAAGTGTGGTCAATATTAGAGAAACAACCACACTAATTTATTAAACCCATAAGCCCGAATTTCACAAGGATATCTCAAAGACATTACACATGGTCGACTTGATATTTGTTCCCTATATTTATTAGTTATTCAATCTAGAAGAAGGATTGATCATATTCTGGAGGATTATGTGGATGAAATATGGTATAATGACGGAAAAGGAAAAAAAGAAAAAGGAAACAAAAATACAGAAGGGTTGTGGGAAGAAAAGAAAGGTGATCTATTGGTCATAGTTAATTTGAAGTCTTTTCCCGATGATTATCAGTTACTGGATCCATAAAAAGAATTTGATCATAGTTCGGAGGATACTGCGATTGAAAATGGCACATTTACGGAAGAAACAGGAAAAAAAAAGAAACATAAGGTAAAAAAGTAGGGGGAAATGGGGAAAGGATGATCGATTGAGCGTGATTGATTTGATATTATTGGATCGAAAAGCGTGATTGATTTGATTTTGATTATAGAGTGGAGGATACTAAAGATGAAATCAGATACAGTCAAGGAAAAGGAAAAAAAACAATTAAAATAAAAGTATAAAGGGAAGTCAATGTGGAAAGAAGAAAAGGAAGATCTATTACTCATGAGTTGATTCGAGGTTTTCTTCCTCTCTGCTTACCAGTTCTTGGATCTAGAATAAAGTTTGATCATACTGAGGAGACATGAGAAGAAGACAAGGATGATCAAATGCGTATGGTTGATATGAGGTTTTTATCTCTACGTCTATAAGTTCTTGGATCTAGAATGATGATTGATCACACTGAGGGAGATGTGGTAAGAAGAGAAGGACGATCAATCGCTCAGTTTTTTTTCTTTTTTGGAAGAAATCAGTTGCTCTTTGTTGATTTGAGGATTTTACACGGTTACCAGTTCTTGGATCTAGAATAAGGATGGATCATGCTGAGGGAGACGTGGAAGGAAGAGGAGGAAGATCCATTGATCATGGGTTGATTTGAGGTTTTCTTTCTCTATGGTTACCAGTTCATGGATATAGAATAATGTGTGATCGTACTGAGATGGATGTGGGAAGAAAATGATAAAATTTTCTTCAAAAAAAACTGTAGACATACGAGATTTTATGTCTACAGTTTTTTTTTTAAGAAAATTTTATGTCCATAGTTTACAGCCACTGGATCTGTGATTAGGATTGCTCATACTGAGGGGGACGTGGGAAGAAGGCAAGGGTGATAAATTGCTCAAGGTTGATTTGAGTTTTTTATGTCTATAGTTACCAATTCAAGAATGAGGTGTGATCATAATGAGATGGATGCGAGAAGAAGAAAAGGATGAACAATTTCTCAAGGCTGATATGCAGAATTTATGTCTGTAGTTACCAATTCAAGCATAAGGTGTGATCATACAGAAATGGATGTTTGAACAAGAAAATGGATGATCAATTGCTCAAGGCTGATATGCGGAATTTATGTCTAAAGTTTTTTTCTTCGAAGAATTTATGTTTAAACTTCACAGTTCTTGGATCTTGAATAAGGATTGATCATACTTAGCGGGATGAGGGAAGAAGAGAAGGATGATCAATTGCTCATGAAAGAAGAAGAGAAGTATAATAAATGGCTCATGGCTGATTTGCAGATTTCATCTCTATGGATACCAGTTCTTGGATTTTAGAACAAGGATAGATGATACTGATTGGGATGAGCGAAGAAGAGAAGGATGATCAATTGCTCATGGGTGATTTGAGGTTTTTAACTGTATCCTCACCAGTTCTTGGATTTAGAACAAGGATTGATGACACTGTTTGGGATGAGAGAAGAAGATAAGGATGATCAGTTGCTCATGGCTGATTTGAGGTTTTTATCTCTATGATCACCGCGATCTTGGATCTAGAACAACGATTGATCGTACTGAGTGGGATGAGTGAAGAAGAGAAAGATGATCAATTGCTCGCGGCTAAATTGGGGTTTTCATTTCTATGATTATCAGTTCTTGGATATACAATAACGTTTGATCATACTAAGGAGACCTCAGAAGAAAAGGACGATCAATTGCAGATGCTGATTTGAGTTTTTTATTTCTATGATTACCAGTTCTTGGTTTATACTAGAACAAGGATTGACCATACTGAGTGGGATGGGGGAAGAAGACAAGGATGATCAATTGCTCATGGGTGATTTGCGGTTTTAATCTCTATAATTACCAGTTCTTAATCTAGAGCAAGGATTGACCATACTGAGTGGGATGGGGGAAGAAGACAAGGATGATCAATTGCTCGTGGCTAAATTGAAGTTTTCATCTCTATGATTACCAGTTCTTGGATATAGAACAAGGATTGATCATATGCCGAGAGGAATGAGGGAAGGAGAGAAGGATGATCAATTGCTCATAGCTGATTTGAGGTTTTCATCTCTAATATAACCCGTTCTTGGATCGAAAACAAGGACTGATCAAACCGAAAGGACTGAGGGAAGAAGAGAAGGATGATAAATTGCTCATGGCTGATTTCCGGTTTTTATCCCCCCATGATAACCCGTTCTTGGATTGATCATACTGCGGTGAAACTCCGATCGAATCAGGAATAAGAAGATCGAGATCAAGCCTGCATCGCGCTCTTACCGACGATCTTCATCTGGACATGATCGGAGTCGGCGATCGAGGAAGCAGAGGGAAGCGCCTCGTAGGAGCCGGCGGGCCTCGCCACGGTGAGGTAGACGACGGCGGCGACGACGGCGACGACGGCGGCGTGGACCGAGAGCGCGAGATTGAGCGCGACCGCGGCCCTGAGGCGCGATTCCGCGAGATCGCACAGGGTGGGAGCTCCGGGCTCGAGCTGGCGATGGCAGCCCTCGGGGATGAAGGCGTCGGCGTAGAGAGAGAGCCCCGTCTGGAGCGACCAGAGGCCCTGGAGGGCGACGGAGGCGGCCATGGCGAGCTCCAGGGCGAAGCTCCGGGGGAAGACGACGAGGGCGAGGCAGAGGGCGGAGGAGGAGGCCGCCACGGCGGAGGAGATGCGGTCGCAGAGGGCGGGGAGGTCGTCGGAGGCAAGGGCGAGGCGGGTGGATCGGAGGGCGAAGGCGAGGGCGGCGAAGAGGAAGGAGAGGTCGGGGGGGAGCGGGCGGAGGACGAGGGACAGCGCGAGGAGGAAGAAGAGGAGGAGGACGACGATCGATTGGGCCGCGGCGAGGCGCGCGGCGGAGGAGGGCGGCGCCGCGGCGGCCGCCGCCGCCTGGCGGAGCGCGGCGAGGGCGAGCGCGGCCATGGCGAGGAGGAGTGGGAGGCGGCGCGCGCCGGGGAGCGGGTGGAAGGGCTGCGCGGCGTAGTCTCGGTGCGATCGGAGGTGAGATTTGCAGGCCGCGA
This sequence comes from Wolffia australiana, assembly GCF_029677425.1. Classification (NCBI taxonomy): domain Eukaryota; kingdom Viridiplantae; phylum Streptophyta; class Magnoliopsida; order Alismatales; family Araceae; genus Wolffia; species Wolffia australiana. The sequence goes on along the minus strand of NC_135847.1, from coordinate 5,917,985 downwards.
TGATGTGGTAGACGCCGCCGGAGAAAAGGGCGGCGAAGGAGAGCGCGTGGGAGAGCATCGCCGCCATGGCTGCCGGAGAATGGGAGCTCGGAGATGGCCCGAGGAAGAAGACGATGGACGGGTTATATAGGCTGCTGCATGCTGGGGGATTAGTGGACGGAGGACGCATAATTCCGTCCCGTCATCGTTGGGTCCGGTCTAGCCAGGCCAGGGTGGCTCACCCGGCCGGCCCAGTGGGCCAGGCCCGCCCATTGGGCCGGCGCCCACTAGCCAGGCCCAATTGGCCCAGCCGCCGGCCTGGTCCCCCCGCCCCGAGGCACCGCAACCCACGCCCGAGGCGCCGCTACCCACGTCTGAAGGCGCCGCAACCCGTGCCCCGATGCGCCGCTACCCCCCGTCCCGAGGCGCTGCAACCCGCACCGGAGGCGCCGCTACCCATGTCCCGAGGCACAACAACCCGCGTGCCGAGGCGCCGCTACCCACGTGCCGAGGCGCCGCTACCCACGTGCCGAGGCGCCGCGTTTGCCTTAGCCACCCTTGCACGTGCCCCGCAAGGCGTCGCGTCAGCCCTGGCCACCCACACACGCAGTCCGAGGTGTTATGTCAGCCCACGGCCGCCCACCAGCCCAGCCGTGGCTGCCCATTGGCCCAGCCGCGGTCATCCGTGGCCCTGCCGCGGCTGCCCGCGGCCCTACCCTGCGGCCGTGACGCCACCTCCCGCTGACCACCGCCAACCGGTCGCCACACGCTGCCGCTGTTGGTCGCCGCACAACACCACCCTCGGCGGCCGCATGTCGCCGCTACCGCCGCACGCCACAGCCCGGGTCATCGCAAGTCACCGCCCTCGGCCGCCGCACGTCGCCGCGCTTGGCCGCTGCACGTTGCCGCCCTCGGCCGCCGCATGTTGCCATCCTCGACCACTACACGCTATCGCATCCGACCATCACATGCCGCGGCCTTTGGCCGCTGCCCGTTGCCGCCCTCGGCCACCACACATCACCGCCCTCAGCCGTCTCTGTCGCTGCACGCCGCCACCCGCAGCCGTCGCAAGTCACCGCCCTCACTTGCCGCACGCTGCTACTCTCGGCCAGTGTACACCGCCGCCCCGACCGCCGCACGCCACCGCCCTCGGCCGCCGCACGCCGCCGCCCTTGGCCGCCGGACGCCGCCGCCTTCGCAGGCCATACGCTGCCTCCCGCCGCGACGCCACCGCTTGGCCGCTGCACACCGCTTCTCGGCGGCCGCGCGCCGCCCTCAACCAATGCCCGCCGTCGCCCTCGGGCGCCTTGGCCCCTGCACGCCATTGCCCTTGCCCGCCGTACGCCGCCGCCGCGGCCGCCGCATGTCGCGGCCCTCGGTAGCCGTACACCGCTGTCCACGACCGCCACATGCCGCTGCCCCTGTCTGTCACCCGCCGACACCGTTGTCGCCGCCATCATCGTTGTCGTTGCCGCCATCATTGCTGTTGCTGCTGACGTCGCGCCGCCGCAGATCGCTATCCCGACGCCTGCCACGTTACCGTTTGCCGTCGTCTCGTCATCCTGGCGGTAGACTTACCCGCCCTCACGTCATCGGGGCCTGACAACGCCTCGACAAAGACCACATGGGTTCAGGCCATGTGGAGACTGCATCAACTTCGGCTTCATCGAATTGAGGCTCATCCCAGGACCTTTCCTGGGCATCCCTGAGCGGGATGCGCAAGCCCAAACGATCGTATCCCGGAAAAACAAGCGGACCACTCCCACCATAGGACGTCACTCGACGACGTCCTAAATCGGAGTGTGAGAGGAGGGACTGAGAAATCAAGAGGGAGAGAATGTGAGAGTGAGAAAGTGAAAGGGGGAGAGGGAGAGGGGGAGATACTGAGAGAGTGAGAAAATGAGAGAGGGAGAGAAGGAGAGTGAGACAGAGCTAATGAGAGAGTGAAATAGGGAGAGAAACATAAAGAGTGGGAGAAAGACAAACATATAGAGTGAGAAACATAAAGAGTGGGAGAAAGACAAACATATAGAGTGAGAAACATAAAGAGTGGGAGAAACAGAGATGAAGAGTGAGAGAGAGAGAAACTAAGATAGTGGAGAGGGTGAGAGGGTAAGTGAGAGTGCGAGACTGAGTGAGATAGTGCGAGAGGGAGAGAGTGAGAGAGTGAGAGGGTGAAAGAGAGGGCCAGACTGAGTGAGATAGCCTGAGAGGGGGGAGGAAGAGGGTGAGAGAGGGAGATGGAGTGGAAAATAGGGAGAGTGGGAGAGAGAGAGAGAGGGAGGGAGGGAGAGGGAAAGGCTTATTATAACATAATGTTATACACTATTTATATCGGCAGTCTTTGGTCTGATTCAATGTGCAAACCAGAACTGAACCAAACATTCAGTCATCCCTAAAAGGCAGATTGACGGTCTGGTTTGGTCCGGCCTGCCAAGCCTCTCGTCGCTCGACGATGACTCATTTGTTCTCCCAAAAAATCTTGGCTTGTCTGCTAAGTCTCGGGCGCTTGGGAGGCCGGGCGCTGGGCGGTCCTGGCAGGCAGCCAGGCACTTGGATGGCGGGCGGCCTAAGCGCTGGGCGGCCCTAGAGTGGGTGGCAATGGAGTGGGCGGCCCTAGAGTGGGTGGCCTGGCGCTTGGGCGATCCTGATGGCAGATGACAAGACACGAATGGGCACGGAGAAGGAGTGGTGGTCGACAGCTCGGGGTGATGGTGACGGCGGTGGCGGCGACGGTCCGATGGGAAGAGGGCTAGGGCAAGCCCTCCAAGAAGAAAACTCAATTCTTGAAATAAAACTTGCCAAATGTTTCTTGCAGCATTGGCCTATATATATAGGCCTTGGTGGAAAGAGAAGATGCAAGAGATAAAAATAAAATTAAAGGTAGGCGACGTAATATCATGTCGCATGAGAGGGCAGTTCTTGATCTGGCACTGATGACGTGTCATCACGTGTGACGGGGTGTGCATAAGTGGAGACGTGCTTGATAGGCGTAGATGGAGACTTGCTTGATGCCGGTGCGTTGACTTGGTCGATTGACGACAGCAGTGTGTACACAGAAGTTGTGTTGACATAGTCGCCATCAAAACTTAATCAATTGGGGGTCCTAGATGCAAAGCACAATATCTTTGATGTAGGATGGCTAAGGAATTGGACAACTGGAAGGACGGAGAAATAACAAGGACGGGAGGGCGGTAGTGAGTGGATTGGGTTTGGGGAGGATAAAACCGACCACAAAAATCACGCGATCGAATTCGGAACTTAAAAACTGATGAAAGCTGGTGGTGCAGCTCCGACCCTCATCGAGGGCGGGAGTACTGTCTTCACCCACCGTGACGATGCCGAAGCACCAAAATCAAAATCCGAATTCGCGTCTCGATAGAAACTCTCAAACAGAAGTGTAGAAAAATCTAAACCAAAACAGATCTGGCGATGGTGGAGATTCCTCGTGGAATACTAGACGGATAACACTTTGACACCAAAGAGTTCGGGCGTACCTCGGCACCGTAGTGTGTGAAGAGGCTGTGGGGAATTCTGCTCGCGGGAAGGCTGGACGACTCCGGGTGTTGAGAGGCCACGGTGTAGAGCTAGACAGGCGAAGGAAGTCACCCGCGTCCGACTTGAAGGAGGCCTTGGGCTGCTATGTTGGGGCAGCCTAGGACTAGCCTTGGGCGGTCCTAGAAGGGTTGGCCTGGGATGGCTTAGGGCTGCCCTGCTGGGGCGGCCTGGGATTGGTCTTGGGCGGCCCTGACAAGAGTGGCCTGGGCGGCCTTGGGCGGACCTGTTGGGGCGGCCAAGGGCTGGCCTGGGGCTAGCCTTTGGTAGCCCTGGATGGGCAGCCTTGGGCGGCCCTGCATGGGCGACCTGGGGCAGCCCTGGGCGGGCCTTGATGGGGCGGCCTTGGGCGACCTTGGGCGGCCCTGCGTGGGCGTCCTAGGGCAGCCTTGGGCGGCCCTGTGTGGGCGGCATGGGGCAGCCCTGGGCGGGCGGCCTAGGGCAGCCTTGGGCGGCTTTGTGTGGGCGGCCTGGGGCAGCCCTGGTGATGCAGGATGAAAAATGTTGTTGATGTCCTGCGACGGGAATCATGGTGTCTGTTTGTCCGGCTCGGGGACGATCGTCTTGGACGCCACGTCCCGCTCTAGGTGGGGTGTCCCGGAAAGGTCCTGCGTGGGGTCCCCAATTTTTTGGGGCTGAAGGATGTCTCTATCTTCACGTGATCGACGCTCAACAGATAGTCGTTGAGGCGGCGGCGGCGTCGAGCAGTGGCGGTGGCGACGACGGCGTCGAGCGGCGGCAATGGCGGTGGCGGCGGTGAGCGGCAGGCGGTGACGGCGGCGGTGGCGGCGGCGGTGGCGGCGGCGGTGGCGGTGGCGGCGGCGGTGGCAACGAGCGGCGAGCGGCGTGCGGCGTCAGTGGCGGTCGGAGATGGCGGTGACGGCCGGAGGTGGCGGCGGCAGCGGCTGGAGATGGCGGCGGCGGCCGGCGGTAGTGACGGCGGCTGGAGGTAGTGGTGGCGGTCGGAGCGAATGGCGGCAGCTAGAGGTGGCAGCGGCTGGTGGCGGCGGCGGCGTCGGCCAGTGGCGGTGGCGATTGGGGGCCGGAGGCGGCAACGGCCGAAGGCAGCGGCGACCAGTGACGACGGCGGCCTGTGATGGTGGCGGCCGGCGTGGGCGGCAGCAGCGGCCGGAGGCGGTGGCGGCGGGGCTGGTTGGACCGTGGCTGGGCCGCGGTCTAGGCCGCGGTGATGGGCCGCGGTGATGGGCCATGGGCTGACGTGTCAGCCTCGGGAGGCGCGCCCACAGCCAGCTGAGGGGGCGCCTCGGGGCGTGTGGCACGGCTGGCTGGCCAGACCGGCGGTGCCGACCCAATAGGCCGGTAGGCGCACTGGGCCGGGCGGCCGAGCCTGGGCGCACGATGGCGCGGCCGGGGGCAGCAGCTGGGCGCGGCTTCGGGGGGCGCGGTGCTGCTGGGCGCGACGCGTGGCGGCGCAGCGCGCGCACGACGCGGACGGCGCAGACGGCGCGCGGGCAGTGCGGGAGGTGGGGCGGCGCGCGGTGGGGGCCGGCGCGCAGCGGCGCGGGCGACGGCGGCATGCGGGCACCGCGAGGGGCGCGCTGGCAATAGGTGGGCGCGGGGCTTCCGGGCGGCGGAGCAGCGAGCGGGCAGCGCGGGCGGCGCAGACGGCGCAGGGCGCGGGCGATGTAGCGCACGGCGATGGCGGCGCTCGGGAAGGTTGAGCGGCGCGGGCGTGTGCGCGCGGTCGGCCGGAGGGGGCCGGCGGCGGCGCCACCGGAGACAGTGGAGCCGCCTTCTCAAGGTCTCCTTGACCTCTCTTCTCTTCCAAAAATTTGTTTCTCTCAAAAGGGAAAATGTTTTTTTCATCTAAACCTAAGGGTCGTTTATATAGTCCTTGTGAAATACAAAGGAGAACGTAACCTAAAAGATGAAAAAATTATCTAAACCTAAGGAAAAAAAACCAGATACTTGAGGGCTGCACCATCACCTGGGCGGGCCTTGATGGGGCGGTCTAGGGCGACCTTGGGCGGCCCTGAATTGGGCGGCCTGGGGCAGCCCTGGGCGGGCGGCTGTGGGCAGTTTTGGGCGGCTGATGCCAGACGTCGTCAAGACGTCGTCCGATCGACACTGTGGGTAGCGGCTCGGTATCGATTCGAGGTCTTGATCGGACAACGACGATCAGCATCGTCCGATGATGCTAGTGGACAGGTATAAATGATGACGATGAATGCGTGAGAATCCTACTGTCGTACGTGCGTGCGCCGAAGAGCGGTGTGTGCCGTTCTAGAGATTGACGGGATCGCTATAAGTGAGGTCAAACGGACCTCCTGAGCCTCACCCGAGAGGGTAGAGGGCTGTAGTGCTCACACGCGTCGAGGAGACCCAACTTGTACCAGGCAGGTAAGACTCTCGTAAAATGCGTCATTTTCTCAACTTGTCTCGCTCACCTATTTCTAACCCGAGCGCGGAAGAGGCAATACAAAAGAGCACTGAAGAAAGTAAGAGACGTCAAGGCAGGGTAGGAGAGTACCTTCGTCGCGCTGGCGACAATTTATATCGTATCGGCATGAGATCCGGAGACAATAAGGGGAGAGGGCCGAAGGTGCCGACGTGCGACAGGTGCAGAACAGTGGTTGCCGTAGGCGCGGGCGTCCGCAGGAGGGCGAGGGAACTAGCGGGCACGAGTGTAGCGGGCGCGCGCGTGGGCAGGCAGCGCCCAGGCAAGCACGTTGGGCTCGGGCAGCCTCGACTCACTACAGGTGCAACGACAGCGGGCGCACCGCACGGTGCGGCCACGACTCAGGCGCACGTGGCACGCAGATGGGCCGGCACGCAGATGGCGAACGAGCGCGCAGGCGGGCAGCGCGCGGGTAGGCGCGCTTGAGTCTGGCGGCCGTTGGCTCACTGCTGGCGCAGTGGGCGGCGAAGTCGGCGGCGGCGGTGCAGACCAATGGCCGGGCGCGCGGGAGGCACGAGCACGGCGCGATCTCGGCGAGGTGGTGCGGTCGGGCGTCGGGCAGAGTTGGAGACGACGCGCAGACCGGCGGCGGCGTGCGGGAGTCACGACACGGCGTGGTCGCGCGAGTGGTGGTGCCGCGCGAGCAAACGGCCGTGCAGGGTGGCGGCGAAACGGGCGGGGCAAGCTGCGAGTCGGCGAGTGACGTGAACGTAGGCGACGGCGGGTGAGCTGCGAGTTGGTGGGCGGCTGAGAACGGTGGCGACGGCGGCGAAGAGGTGGATGCCCGACGGTGGAACGCTGGCGGGATGGCATGGGACGGCAGCGAGGTTGAGCGTACGGCGGGGAACGGTGGCGGGTGGCGTGGAACGGCGGCGATGGCAGCTCGGTTTGGCGACGGCGCAAGGGGGAGGCGGCAGTTCTTCCATTCTCTTCTTTCTCCTTCTTGATGGCGAAGCCCTCAACGTATCAGCATTTTTTTTCTAGGTTTGGTTAAGGTTTTATATTTAAATAAACTTTGTACTAGTGGTCTTAAGAGGGGGACCCTTTCCTAATGGGTTCCCGCTCTTGGACCACTCCTTAGGGCCCATTATCCTCCCTACATAACGGAAGGAGAGGGCGCCCGACGGAGTAAGTCCATTCTAAATTTTTGGAAAAGAGAAGAGTCCTGTTCCGTTCCCGTTCTGAGAGAAGAGAGTGAAGGGCGGACGGGACGGGGCCGACTATGGCCGCCCGTCCCGTTCCGCCCCTCCCCCGTTCCGTTAGGACAGACCGACGGAACCCTAGGCGACCGCTGCCGCTGGGGTCCCAGGTTGGTGGAGCGCCACCCGGATCGCGGAGCTGCCGCCCGGCGCGCCGGCCGCCGCGAGCGCGGGCGCAGCCGCAGCCGCCGCCGCGGCGCAGCAGCCGCGGCCGCGCAACCGCCGAGCGCGCCGCCGCCGCAGTACCGCCGCAGCCGAGCTGCCGCCGCCCGCAGCAGCCCGCAGCCGCGCCGCACCGCGCCCGCGCCGCCGCAACCGCTGGAGCGCCCGCGGCGCCGGAGCGCCGCAGCACCGCAGCCGCCGGAGCGCCGCAGCAGCCGGCAGCCGCCGGAGCCCGCGGCCGCCGCCGCAGCCGCCGGATCGCCACGGTAGCCCACAACGCCCGCGCAGCGCCGCAGCCACCCGCAACCGCCGGAACCGCACACGCTGCCGCCGCGCCGCGCTCGCACCGCGCCCCACACTGGTCAGTCCTCAGCCGTGCCGACTCCGCCCATTGGGCCCGAGCATTATGGGTCGGTGCCTCTATTCCGGTCCAAGGGGCCTGCTCGATGAACCGGCTCCCGCATCCCGAGGTGCCGCATCCCGCGCCTCCAAGTGCCGTCGCCGCCCTCTGAATCCCCGCGAAGTCCAGCAGCCAGCCATCGCGCCTCAAACCACTCTCCGGGAAGCCCAATCGCCATGCAAACATCTCGAGGATGCCACGACAGCCCTATGCCCGTTACGGGCCTAACCTAATGGACCGCCGCAATCTCGGTGGTCTGTTACCCCGAAGGAGGCTCTCTACCGCGGCTCAATATCTCAGCAATCTCCGGCCGCCGCCGCCGCTATATCCGGCTGCCGCCGCTGCCGCCATCTTGGTCGCTGCCCACCTTCGGTCATCGACATCTCTGGCGGTCGCCGCCGCCATTGTTGCTGACCATCGCCGCTCGCCACATGACGTCGCCTATGGCCGTCTTATGCAGCTGCTAGTTCGCCGCCATCCTCGCCATCCGGCCGGCTGAACAACCCCCTTCCACCAGTAGTCGGGCCCACCAACGCCCTGACGACTACCTGTGGAGCGCAGACCACGTGGTGATAGAGTCTACTTCGGCCCTCCAACGAATTGAGGACCCCAGGACAAGATCTTTCCGGGACACCTACCGACAAGCGGGACGTGCAGTCCAAGATGATCGTCCTCGGAGAAGGACGAATGGACCGCACTCCTACCGCAGGACGTCGACGACATCCGTCCTGCATCACTTCTCCTCTTCTCTTTTCTCCTTCTTCTTCTTCTTCTTTTTTCTTCTTCTTCTTCCTCTTCCACGAGCGTGACTCTTCAACTTATAAATACATAATAAATTCATGCAAAAATTCAAGAGTAAAGAGTTTGGGGCGCCCACCCCTCCTTATATAGGATGGATGAAAATGGGCCCCCATAAGCAACAAAAAGAAAGGGAAAATGAGAGGAAAATAAGGACTTATCAGGCCCATCAAGGTTTGTGGGAGGGGAAGATGTCCTCATATGGGCTCTTCCCCTCACTACAAAGACATACATGAAAGACAAAGAGCGACGAAAGGAAATTAAATTAAAAAAAACGGATAAGTAGGATGCTCCGACGACGGGGTGGCGCGTCGTCATGCCGAGTTTCTGAACCCGGGGTCGCGCATTGATGCAGCGGCTCGTCGTGTCGGCTGGACATGTGTCGGTGGTGGGCTCGATGACGGTGTTGGCTCCTCGCGTGGCGACTCTGCGGTGGCGGGTGGTGCCGCGCCATCATCTGGTTTTGGCAATTGTCCACGGCGTAAGACGCGTTCAATTTGATGTCCTGGAATGAACTGGCAGTGGGCGGTGGGTCCAGTCGAACGAACAAGGGGCCAGCGGTCGGCGTGATCAGGGCAAGCTGAGTCGAGACCCTGTGCGGGCGCGTAGGTGGACGCGGGGCCGCGCTTAGCGGTGGCACGCAGGCACGGCCGAGCGCAGGGAGCGGGCAGGTGCGCAGGTGGGCGCGCGACCACGGGCGACCACACGGCACGCTGGCGCGAGCAGGCGCGCGGGCGCCAATGGCGCGCGGCGCGCGGGCGGGCGAAGCGCGCGGCGGCTCGGCCTGGCGCGCGCACGCCGGCGCAAATGGGCGTCGCGAGCACGGCAACTCGCGCACACGGGCACGGGCGCGGGTGGCAGCGCGGCGCTGGCGACGCTGGCGCGCGGCGAGGGGGCTTCGGGCTGGCGCGCGGCACGGGGGCGCGGATGGGCGTGCGGGCACGGCGACTTCGTGGCACGCGGGCGCGGACAGGCGCGCGAGCGCGGGTTGGCGAGCGGCGCATGGGCGAAGGCGGGTGCGAGGGCAAGGGCGGGTGTCGCGGCTGGCGACGTGGTGGCAGACGCGGCGGTTGAGTGGTTGGAGGCAATGGTGATGGTGGCGGGGTGTTGGCAGGGTGGAGCTGATGGCCGCGGAGGAAATCTTGAGCAGAAGAATGGGTTTCTTGAGCTGTAACGGCCCAAGAAGATTTCAAGAAAATGGTTTTCTTGAACATTCTTGGAGGTGCTCGTGGACGGTGGTGGCGGGATCTTGATGGACGTAGGTGGAGATGCTTTTTGAATCTTCAATCCCCTCCGGAGTGATCTCGACGAAAGGGTATTCTGCTCCAAGAATGGTCACCTTCTGAAACCTTTAAGCGTTTCATAGTAATCTCGACGAAACGATTGGACACGTCGTCACGGAGTGATCTCGACGTGACGGCGCAGGCTCTATCCACAGAGTGATCTCGATGTGGGTGAGGTTAGCCAAACCTCTCTACGCTCTACTCTCTACGATAGGTGGAGACACAAGTTGGAAATTCTTTTCTTCAACAAATGACTCAACTTTCCACTTGGGCATGCTATCCCCTTATATAGTGAGGATAAGTACCAAGTGAACGTGGGGGAGGGCGAACTGTCACGAGACGTGGTTTGGCCTCTCCTTACAATTGAAAATAAAAACTGAAAATAAAGGACAGACAAGGACAAGGCCCAACAACGGCCCAGTCCATGAAATCCAAGAACAAAAACACAAAACAAAACAAGTAAAGATAGGATGCTTACGCGGGGTACTTAAACCCCGGGTGGCGAGCATCGGCGCGAGCAGCTTGGCGAGGCTGACGTCATCCTATTGTGGCATCTCCTGGATGGTCCCCCATCAAATACTGGACGGATAACACTTCGACACCTAAGAGTTCAGGCGTACCTTGGCACCATAGTGCGTGAAGAGGCTGCGGGGAATTCTGCTCGCGGGAAGGCTGGATGACTCCGGATGTTGAGAGGCCCGGTGTAGAGCTAGACAGGCGAAGGAAGTCACCCGCGTCCGGCTTGAAGGCGACCTTGGGCTGCTATGTTGGGGCAGCCTAGGACTAGCCTTGGGCGGCCCTAGAAGGGTTGGCCTGGGATGGCTTAGGGCTGCCCTGCTGGGGCGGCCTGGGATTGGTCTTGGGCGGCCCTGACAAGAGTGGCATGGGCGGCCTTGGGCGGACCTGTTGGGGCGGCCAAGGGCCAGCCTTGGGCGGCCCTGGTAGGGGCGGCCTGGGTGGCCTCGGGCGGCCCTATTGGGGTGGCCTGGGGCTAGCCTTTGGTAGCCCTGGATGGGCAGCCTTGGGCGGCCCTGCGTGGGCGACCTGGGGCAGCCCTGGGCGGGCCTTGATGGGGCGGCCTTGGGCAACCTTGGGCGGCCCTGCGTGGGCGGCCTAGGGCAGCCCTGGGGGGGAGGCCTAAGGCAGCCTTGGGTGGCCCTGTGTGGACGGCCTGGGGCAGCCCTGGGCGGGCGGCCTAGGGCAGCCTTGGGCGGCTTTGTGTGGGCGGCCTGGGGCAGCCCTGGGGGGGCCTTGATGGGGCGGCCTTGGGCGGCCTGGGGCAGCCCTGGGCGGGCGGCCCTGGACAGCTTTGGGTGGCCCTGTGTGGGCGGCTTGGGGCAGCCCTGGGCGGGCGGCCTAGGGCAGCCTTAGGCGGCCCTGTGTGGATGGCCCTATGTGGGCGGCCTGGGGCAGCCCTGGGCAGGCCTTGATGGAGCGGTCTGGGGCAGCCTGGGGTGATCTTGGTTGGGGCTTCCTGGGCGCCTTAGGGCAACCTTGGGAGGACGAGCGGAATAGAGAGAAAGAGAAAAGAGAGAAAAAGAGAGTGGAGGGGAAGAGGAGGGGGAAGGGCATGGAGTGGTAAGTCGGCTACGCGCGGTGGCGGTGGCAGCGACGGCGACGACTAGGGTTAGAAGGGATAGGGGAGGCTGGGCAGTCCTCCAAGAAGAGTTAGAACAAAAACTCAATTCTTGAATTATGACTGCCTAACTGTTTCTTGAAAACAATGGCCTATATATAGGCCTTGGAGGAGAGAGAAAATGACGAGGAATTAGAGACAAGAAATTAAAGATGAAAGACGTGCTTTGTGTCATGCCAAAGGACTGTTGTTGATCTGCCTCTGGCGACGTGTCATGACGCGCGTAGGGACATGCGCGGGTGGAGACGTGCGTGACGATGGTTGCGGTGTGTCCATGGTGGAGATGTTGAGTACAGTTGACTGCGGCGTTGTGTCCATAGCGGAGATGTTGACTTCGGTTGATGGCGGCGGTGCCTCCGGTGTTGAAGCATTGGCGTCCATGCCACCAATCTTCCTCCAGCTCCTAAGCAGAATACAAGGATGTTGCTGAAGCGACCGTTGAGCTACTTTGGGAAAAACTCTCCTACAGGAATTACAACTTTCATCTGATTTAATACAAATTTTCTGGTGTGATAACTATGAGCTACATACCTCACAAAAATCCTGTTTTCCGTGCACATACTAAACACATTGAAATATATTATCCTTTTATCAGAGAATGTGTGGCATGTAGATATTTGTAGCTCATTTTTGTTCCAAGCCAAAAATCAGATAGCGGATGTGCTAGCCAAGCCTCCAGCCAAAGAACCATTCCATTGGTTGCATATCAAGCTCAATCTTGTACCACACATGAAATTGAGGGGGGTTGTTGAAGCAATACAACAACCTATTTGTGGGGATATGATAAGGCACAAGACACTTCATATTCCAAATGGTTCATATTCTCAAAACATATGTGAAATTGACCCACTATAAATAGAGCATGAACCTGTTCTCAAATGTGCATAGTTTTTTCCATCTTGTTCTCCCTCAATTTCTTCTTTCACCTCTCTTTGATGCTCATCTACGATTGTTCTTCTCCATCATGGATGATTTTTCACTTTTTTTCAACACTCCCTATTGTGCTCTCTCCCGCTTTCTCTAACCCTCTCTCCCTCTCTCATGCTCATTCTCAATCCCCCTTACTCGTTCTCTCTCACCCTGATGTTGTACGCCATCGGGGATGTCGTCCAGTCGACACCGAATATGATGTAGGACGACTAGAAAATGGACGATTGGGGAGACGGAGAAATGATAAGGACAAAGGGAAGGCAATGGATAGATTGGGTAAGGGAGGGATAAAACAGCCCACAGAAATCCACACGGTAGAATTCAGAGTTTAAAACTGATAAAATACTGGTGGTGCAGCTCCGATCCTTGTCGAGGGCAGGAGTACTGTCTTCACCCACCGCGACGATGCTGAAGCACCAAAATAAATATCCGAATTCACATCACGAGGGAAACTCACAAACGAGAGTGAATTTGGGGAAATCCAAACCAAATCAAATCTGATAGCGGTGGAGACTTCTTGAGAAATACTGGACAAAGAACATTTCGACACCAAAGAGTTCATGCGTACCTTGGCACCATAGTGCGTGAAGAGGCTGCGGGAAATTCTGAGCGTGGCAAGACTGGACGAATACGGCGCTGCGTGGCCCTCTGGACGAAGAAGAATCTGGGTGTTCTGGGCGTTCTAGGCATTGCACGGCCCTGGTGGTGAACGTGACGAACGAAGGAAACGATGTAGCCCTGGTTGGGTGCCTTGGGCAGCCAAGGACTGGAAACCCTGAGCGGCCTGGGGTGCAGCTCTAGGCGGCCTGGAGTGGCTGCCTTTAGCGGCCTAGGCGGCAACTTTGGGCGGCCTAGGTCGGGTTGCCCTAGGCGGCCTAGGGCAGCTGCCTTGGGCGGCCTAGGCGGTAGCCTTGGGCGGCCTGGGCGGTAGCCTTGGGCGGCCTAGAGCGGGTTGCCCTAAGCGGCCTGGGGCAGCTGTCTTGGGCGGTCTGCGCGGCAGCCTTGGGCGGCCTAGGGCGTGTTGCCTTGGGCGGCCTAGGGCGGCTGCCTTGGGCGGCCTGGGCAGTAGCCTTGGCGGCCTAGGGCGGGTTGCCCTAGGCGGCCTGGGCGATAGCCTTGGGCGGCCTAGAGCGGGTTGCCATGGGCGGAATCCTTGGGTGGCCTATGATGGAGGACCATCCAAGAGACTCCACGACGGGACGATGTCAGCCTCGCCAAGCTGCTCGCGTCGATGCTCGCCACCCGGGGTTTAAGTACCCCGCGTAAGCATCCTATCTTTTACTTGTTTTGTTTTGTGTTTTCGTTCTTGGATTTCATGGACTGGGCCGGTGTTGGGCCTTGCCCTTGTCCTTTTCCTTATTTCCAATTTTTATTTTCAATTGTAAGGAGAGGCTGAACCACGTCTCGCGACGGTTCGTCCTCCCACATTCTCACTTGGCACCTATCCTCATTATATAAGGGGATAGCACGCCCAAGTGCAGGTTTGAGTCATTTGTTGAAGGAAAATCCAACTTGTGTCTCCACCATATCGTAGATAGGAAAGTAGAGCGTCGAGAGGAGTGGCTGCCCTCCCCCACGTTGAGATCACTCCATGGAGTAGAGCCCGCGTCCCCCCCACATCAAGACCACTCCGTGGGAACGCGCCGAACGTCTTGGTCGAGATCACTCTGGAGACGCCTAAAGATTTCAAGACTTGTCACATCTTGGAGCCCTGAAGGCTTCCTCGTTGAGATTACTCCGAGGGTGCCTTGAGATTCAAGAAGTGCCGACGACGCTCGCCCAATCCAGATCCTCCTCGAGCATTCTCCGACAACCCCAAGAACCTAGCCCAGGCCAAGAAATCCCATTCTCCTGGGTTCTTGAAGGTTGTTGGATCCCAAGAAGCGACCAAGAACCTGCTTCCTGGTGGCTCCTCTCCGTCGCCTCAGTGCCTCCACCGCCACCGAGCCGCCGCCGCCCAACCACCGGTCGACATCCACCCTGGCCGCCTCTCCTGCCTCTGGGCACGCGCGCCGCCCGCCCGGTGCCGCATGCGCACCCGCTCATCCGCCCACGCTGCGCGCCCGCATGCGCCAACGCCCGCGCGTCCGCCATCACCCACGCGCGCTTCGCGCGCGCGCTTCGCGCGCTTCGCAAGACGCTGCCACTACGCTGCCCACCGCACACGCCCGCGTGCTGACTCCTGCGTGCACGGCCTGCCCCCCCTCGTGCCAGCTTCCTGCTCTGCCACCCCACGCCGCACGCGCGCCCGCGGGCCCACCCGCGCCCGTGTGCGTCTGCCTGCGCCCGCGCGCTACCACAACATGCAGCCCTTCACGCCCGTCTGCACGCCGACGCCCGCGCGCCCGGCCTGCCCTTCACGCACCTCTTGCTCACCCTGCTCACGCCATCCATAGGCTCCACGTCTGTTCGTCCAATCTCACCGTCTATTGCCGGTCCAATCCGTCGACGTGCACCGACCTCCTACTCAGCGACTGCTTGATTTCCCATCCTCGACATCTACTCGAATGCGACTTTCGCCGTGGACTATCGCCAAAACAGGTACCTATTCATCTCCTCTCCATCAATTTCCAGTATTATTACCTGTTCCAGTCTCGTCCCCCGCTATCTTGTCCTCTACCGGGTGTTCTTCGCTCTATCAATAGGACAGCTACCTTCGTCGAGGGATAGGCTTTTCTTGTGGTAGAAGGATTAATTGTTTATCTAGATGCCAAACTCCTTTTGGGCCGTCAAACGCCCCTCATTTCTTAGACGTCCTAGTTGGTCCCAAGGGTTATTGGGAGTCCAATCGGATGAATATCTTGTTATTGATTGACGTGACTTCCTTCCCTTCTCGTGGTTGCCGATTATTGCTCATTAGGGAATCTCATCTATCGGCATTCATTCATATTAATTACGAACCAGCTCATCGTTTCCTATGACATAATACGAGCCGATCGATCCCAGCCGACTGCCTTGGGTGGCCTGGAGTGGCAACCATGGGCAGCCTGGGCGGTTGCCTTGGGAGGCCAAGGCAAAGAAGAGAAGGGGAGAGTGGAGGGAGGAGAGAGGAGAGGAGGGGGAAGGAGAGAAAGCGAGGGATGGGGAGGAGAAAGATGGACAGAATGGAGGAAGGCCGGCAACGCAAGGCGACGGTGACAGGGAGGCTGGGTAGTCCTCCAAGAAGAGTTAACAATAAACTCAATTCTTGAAATATGACTGCCTAAATGTTTCTTGATACAATGGCCTCTATATATAGGCGTTGGAGGAAAGAGAAAGTATGACTAATTAAAATAAAGACGAGGGACGGGTCCTGTCACGTCAAGGGGCAATTGTGTATCTACCGTTGGCAACGTGCTCTTGGTGGACAGTTTAGATGGCTACGTTGAGTCCTCAACCAGTGAACCAAGTGAGGTGCCTCTCGATTAGTGTGATTTCCATTCCAACCAAGGTAAGGAACTTGAGCCTGGATGGTTCGAATGGTAGAGTTCACGGTCGGATTGCTTTGACCAAGGGACTATAGTCGACCAATCCAGCCAGTAGACCAATTGGTCATGACCTGGTTCAGAACGGCAGTATTCCATGACGACAGATTCTTGGGGCAAGCTGGACTCTTGTTTGTCCACAACAGGAAACTCTCTTGTAGGTCCTCAATTCAAGGGGGAAACTATCCGCAGGGAGCTCAAGTTTGTCAATGCAGCCTGGATACTGATGACTCTAAAATATGTCATCAAATAATCAAGTTCTTAAGTTTAAATTCATTACAATTATCTTGTGAATTCATGCTAAGTTCATGCATATGTATTGTTTTATGAAATCACTAACCCCACTTGATTCTTTGAATCAAGTGGAATATATTTAACATTTTATGGCTAGTGAACATTCAGAAACAGGTTAAGAAGATCAAGGAAGAGAGGAGGATCAAGAGAAGTGGGCAAAAATTCGAGGTGGCAAAAATTACAAAAATGCCCCTGAGCATGACTTAAGAGAAAACCTATAAATACTCTCTTGAGAGAGGAGTTTAGGTTGTTCAGAATTTTCTCTAAGGAAACTAGGGCTTGGAGAAGAGGATTTCTTCACCCTCCAGGAGCTGATGAGCTTTTGGAGTTGGAGAGGAAGAACAGACTGAAGATAGCTTGGATTGAAGAACCACGCCTCGCCGCAAGGACGTGACACCCGATGTGGGGAAATCTCAAGCTTCAGCCCTATAATCCCTCTCTTCTCAGACAATTTTGGTTGGGTTGGAAGAGTCACAAGATCTTCCAATGTTTTCCAACTGAGGATTGTTTCGTTTTAGATTTGATTTCAGTTGAACTTTGTTTCTTTCTTGTTCTGATCATCCTCCCCAAACCTCCCCAAAAATCCCTTTGATATAGCAGAACTACTGCACGCAGCAGCACCGCCGCGCGCAGCAGCACCGCCGCGTGCAGCAGCACCGCCGCGCGCAGCAACGCCGCCACAGCGCGCCGCGCGCAGCCACGCCAAGACGCAGCTGCGCGCTGACGCAGCAGCGTCGCGCGCAGCCACGCCGCGCGCGACAGCGCCGCTGCACGCAAACACCTTGCGCGCAGGTACCCTGCACGCAAGGTGTTTGATCCTTTGCCCCCAAGGGCAAAGGTACTGTCTACAGAGAACTTCTCTGTAGACAGCCTCTATTAAGTTAAATCTTTAACTTAATCAGAGCAATAGCAGTTAAATCTTTCGACTAAACTGGGAATTAAAGAGGAATTCTGTGATTTTCCTGAGGATCATTTAACAGAGTTTAATATTTATTTTAAATTGATAAGTGACATATCTATTGAATAAAGAAGGAAATTTCCGCTGTTTTCTCCTGCTCCCTGTGGATCGACCCTCACTCGCCTTACGCCGTGAGGTTTATAAATTTGTTGCATAAGCTCTGAACCTCACACGTCTGAACTGCTAAATAACCAGTAAAAAATGCCCTAAAAATGAGTTTATCAGATACCGCAGTTGTTCTGCGTGTCTGCTGACCAGCAGTACGGGACGTGATTGCTGTGATCAATGTCCAGGTAGCGGGAGATTTCTCATGGCAGAAGGGAGTGGCCAAGGAAGAAGGTCAGGGCATGGAGGGGGTAGTCATCAGATCTCCCATACCGTGTGGCGACCGTCTCTTCTTCTTGGTGATGCAGGGCATTGATCATTGAACCTGGTAATAGGGGGTATGCGAGAGTTCCACCGGCTGAAGAGAATGGTGGGGGCCGAGTAGGAAGAAGACAGAAGGGTAGAGAAAGGGGGATTGTTGGTTCCTATTCTTACCGTTTTCGGTGGGTTCTTCCCTCTAGCGGCTTCATCGGCTCCTTTCCTCCCCATCTATTTTTGATTTCTCTCGTTGGGAGGGGGGATGAGACAAAGATGATAACACCAAATTCACTCTTGTTAATTCCTGGTCTGCCTTCTCTAAGGTTCCCTCTCTTAAGTTATAATGGGAAGAGGTCAAATGGCCCCCCCTAGATGAGTCAACAAAAGGGAGAAAGGGGTCCATTAGGGTGGGGGCTTATACATATGGGCTCCCCCATAACAAAGTCAAACGAAAAGGGAGAAGCTAAAAGAAACAAGGGGAAGGCAACAACTAGGCGCGCCTCCCCGTGACGACGCTAACGGATGTACGGGATGCATCACCAATGAGACAAAAACACAATGACGATAGGGGGAAACACAAAAACACAAGGAAAGACGAAGAAAATGAAAACATGGTAGTCGAGCATTTGCCACCCGATTTTTGACGACGGTTGCGGACGATGCGGATGATGTCGGCGACAATCCTCGATGGCATGTACCGTCACACCCTCTCTCCCTCTATCTAGCTCCTACTCTCGTTCTCTCACCCTCCCTCCCTCCCTAAAGCCCTTTGATCACCCTCAAATTTATGCATTCAAATCATACATTTCATGCTTATATTTGAGTCAAAATAATTAAATTTGCATGTTATCATGGTTAAAACTGATTAATTTTGTGGTATTCATAATTTATGACATTTTATAATTTTATGTAATTTTTGCACATTCTATGGTTTCTTAAATCTCAAGGAAACAAAGTTTCCAAGTAAAAAATATATTTTATGGATTTCTGAATGATTAATAATGATTTTATATTTATTTTTTGGTGATTATATTTGTGCAAAGGGCATAAATGCAAACTTTCGAATGAATTTTCCTTAAGGATATAAATGCAAATAAATTTATTCTAAAGGCCTGTTGTGTTGCCTTTTATGACGGTGCGATGTTGCCGCATCACGACCGTCAGATTTTCTACCAAAAAAAGAAAGAGAAGAAGCATCTCAGGAGAGAGAAGAAGAATCTGAGGCACAATAAAGGCATCGAAGACTTTAATTTTATTTTATTCCCTCTTACATTTTTAGGACCAACAACACCACGTGGCAGCTTTCGGATAATCCGATTTATGCAGCCATTAGAGGAACTCATGATCAACACATCTGAGTCGATGAATCAAGAGAAAACACACAACCTGGTGGCGACGATGCCAACGCACCATCTTTGGACGCGCCTCCATCATCATCCAAAGCATCCCCCATCATGACTCGTCATCAACGCCATCTATAGGAATGCCCGAAGGGCGACTGCGTCAAAGCACCGGCATCGGACGCGCCTCCATGATGACTTTAATTATGTCATAAAATAATCAGGGATTTTCCAGTAATCAACGCATTATTTTCATACATTATTTCCATATTTACCATTATTTGAATGCATTATTTCCATATGTACTAACCCCACTTGGTTCAGAGAATCAAGTGGATTAGATCTTACCTTTCATCTCAATGAGTACATTTGTGGACAAAATCCAATAGAGAAGGCACCTGATTAAGCAAGACTTACAAAATTTACAAGATGAAGGCCAATGCTCAAAATACTAAAGATCACTCACTTGGGCCAGCCCTTAAAGCCTAAGAAGCCCAAGAAGCCCAAAAGGCCAAAGAATCCCAGGAGAGGAACCTATAAACAGTCCTTCAAAGAGTCACTTGGGGGTTGTCTAGAATTTCTGCCAAAACAGGTTAGGGCTTGGAGGAGAAGAGTTCTGCAGACCCTCCAAGAGCTGATGAGCAATGGATTTGGGGAGACAAAGCAAGCTGAGGCATAACGAGCGCAAGACGATCACCATCTTGTTGGAAGGATCGTGACACAAGGTTGGTGTGATTTTTTTGGTTTCAGAGATTGTGCTCGTCTCCTTCTAAGACAATCTAGGTTGGGTTGGAAAGCATCAATCAGTGTATTTCCAGCATTTTCCAACTGAAATTGTTCACCGTTCTAGGTTAATTTCAAGTTTGTTTCTTTGTTCAAACCGGGTTCTAGCCTCATCAACCTCTCAATTCGTCCATCCACTCAGTTCATCCAACTCTCACATCATCTACATTCATAAAGGCATCACACCAGCGCTCACAACCCCTGCACACGGAGGTCGCGCACAGCCAATACGCTGCGCACAGCCCCTCCACATAGAGGTCGCGCGTAGCCGATGGGCTGTTGCGCACAGCCCCTCCACACAGAGGCCGTGCGTGGCCAATAGACTGCGCACAACCCCTCCACAAAGAGGCCGCGCGTTGCCAACAGGCTACACACAGCCCCTGCACACAGAGTCCGTGCGCAGCCGACAGGTCACGCACCGCCTCTGCACACAGAGGCCGCACGCAGCCAACAAGCCACACACAGCCTCTGCACACCAAGGCCGTGCGCAGCCAACAAGCTCCGCACAGTCCTGTGCTGTAGATAACCACGCACAGCCAAGGAGGCTGCACGCTTGGTTACTTCTCGCCCAAATTACAGGTGTGATGGGGGACCATCGAGACAGCACGACAGCCCGCCGCCAACAGCCACACCGAGCCGCTCGAGCCGATGCCCGCGACGCCACGTTCAAGTATTCAAAATAGAGTCCTCGGCTGCATGGGTATTTCCTTCTTTATTTTGTTGCCTCTATGTTGTAATTTCATCGTTGGATTATGGATCGGGCCGTTCGTGTTTTGGCCTCGTCCATCTCGTTTATTTTATTTTCTTTTCTTTTCTCGTCAAACGGAGAAAACCACTCGTGTTGAGACGGTTTTCTCAAGTTATGCCGAATGGGCATGCCCGTACCCCTATATAAGGACGGCATGCCCAAGAGGATGTTTAGACCTTCTGTGAGAAATCCAAAGTATTGTGTTGTTTGTTCTTTCTTAGCCTTAGCATAGTCTAGAGAGTAGCTCATAGAACGGCCCGAACTTAGATCGTGTAATCGTGGGTTCCGCTTCGCAAGAACTCAACGTGGGAATCCTTTCCCCTCGTTGTCCACCATAGTGTTAGTTTCTCTTCAAGAAGTCTTCTCTCTCGAGGTAACTGCAACCCAAGATTCGCAAGAACGTGATTCTTTTCGATCGTCGTGACCTCCCTCTGCCATCACTGGAGCGTTGCGCCGTGGATCGCCGCCCTCGCTCGTATCGCCGCTGCAAGCCACCTAGCCCCGGTCATCTTTTTTTGGGAAATCGCCTGGAAATTTCTTCTCTCGCCAACCTCGGCTATAGCGTGCCGGCGCCCCTCTCTCTCAGTGCACGTTGCCCGCCGCTACGCTCGGTGCCCCGCCTGCGACCAAGATCGTCGCGTCTGAGCGCGCCAACCCGGTTCACTACGAGTGCGGTCGTGCCCGGCACATCGCGACTCAGGCCGCGTCCCCTCCACGCGGCAATCACTGGTCCCCTTCCCGACCACGATCGTCGTCTCAGTGCGCCATCTTGTGCACCTGCGCCCAACCACTCGGTGCATGCCCTGGGCTGCTCTAGCACCTCGGCCCGTGTCCGCCCGTATTGCCTCTGCGCTTGCCCTCTCTTTACTTCACCGTGCTCCGGGTAGGGCCATCGTCTACACTCGCAGCTGCACGCCATGCCGTCGGCCCCTGTCTCTGCTCACACTCTGCGCCGTCCACGCCCTGTAAGAGTTTCCTGCGACCAGACCGTGGACTTCCCCGTTGGAACAACTCATCTATATTCGCCAGCCACATAACCTCGTGGTCGACTTAGCAGGTTCATAGGATCTCAAACCCCTCTGTTAGCAGATCATTACTGTCTTTCAATATCCATCTCGTATTGTCTTTTGCCTCAAGTGAGTTAGGAACCATTTAAAGACCCATCTCAATTCCATAGAAGAGAGAATAGGTTTAATTTATTGTGGTAGAGCACTAGCTCCTTCGGGGAACGGGGGAAGTCCTCGGATAGTCAGACTATCCCTCGTCTTACGAGTTTGGATTTGGTCCAAAGGGATGTCGGGAAGTCGATTGTGCCCCATCGAAGTTCGCCAATTCTAACTAATTGTTGTTCTTGTTCATCGCATTATGAGTACTTGTCGTTGATTTTCTCAAATTTCATTTTATAACATCTGGTCACTTTAGTAATTTGTTAGTGCACACTGTGGTGTAACCTGAGTCGACCGATCCCGGTAGGTCGTGTTACATCAAGGTGCCAGCCTGTAATGAAGTAATTACTGGCAAGGGCCTGTAATTGAACAGGAATTGATGTTTAAATGTTCTTCTGAATATTAGATTTCTAAGCCTAATCTTCTGAAGAAACTCTCCAAGTTTCATTTACTGAAGATTCATCTAAACTGATTTTTACTAAGGGATATCTAAAAGTTAATCACTGAAGATTATTCTACAGAGTGTTACTGGAGGTCATCTTAGTCCCATCTTCTTGATTAGTCTTATATAAATTGCTTGCAGAACTAAGTTGAGATTCTGTAGATACTTTGTTGTAGAATTATAGTTCTGAAGATCTTTGGATCAATCGTTTGGATAAATCAGCGGAATTTGATAACACAAATTAAAGTGAAAGAGGAATTACTATCACCTTACCTGCTCATTGTGGCTCGACACCTTACTTTCCTCAAGGCTGTGAGGTTAATTTTAATTGTTGACTGTCTCAAACACTCACACGACTAATCATTAAAAATCCCATAATTTGAGATTATCAACTGGCGTCGTTGCCGGGGAGCACGGTATAAAAATAATAGTTTTACCTCCTTTTACTTGTTACTGATTCATTCTCTTAAAGCTGCAGGATTAAAATTCCTCAGCTTATTGTATTTCTAACGGTTCTTTGAGGTGTATGGTAGTGACAAGGTCCAAAGCTTGTGGGAGAAGCGAAGAGGAAGTTACGCAACAGAGCGACTCCATTCCAGAATCTTCAGTCACAACAAGATAACCAGTAGCAAGGCATGGCAGAAGAGGGATGTTGACAGCAAGCCAGAAAGAGAACCATGTTGGACAGATCAACTCCCTCAGGAAGTGTGAGGAAATTTGACCTGAACCTAAACATAGGTGAGGGTATAATGTTCAGGTATGATAACACTTTAATAGATGACCAATTAGGGTTTGACAGTTGACCATACCCTAAGTCATCCAAGGAGCGTCAAGTGGATGAGGGATTATACATACACGGTAACTGATGATGAACAGGTTCCATGAGTGAGTCGATACACACTCCTTTGTATCTTCTAGGACACGAGGTGTAGCTTGGCATCCCCCGTGTCGGAGTCTCGACCTATCGATTGGGTTAAATCGATCCGACATTAATTAATCTATATGATGATATAGTTAATTAATTTGTAAGGCCAATAAAGGTTATTGGGCCGCTGGAGTCGTTAACTAGACTAGTACATGGGCCTAGAGGGTCACACGCAAATAGTCTTTTGGACGTTGGAAGATATACTTAAGTTTTGGGGTTTTTATGAAAAATACCCACTTAGTATAAATAGGGGAAGGCCCTGAACAAAATTCACCCAGGCTAGAATTGCTCAGGGGCCTCTCCCTTTCTTCTCCACTCTCCCCACACCCCCTCTCCATCCCTGATGTGATCCGGATGACGTAACAACGCCGACAGAGAAAGAACGGGGCTCGTCAACGAGAAGGAGGAGATCCGATGTGCCGAGGACCGTGTGGATACGTCTAGAGGCTGCACACTTGAGCACCTCGACTCGTCTCGCTCTGGGATCTAAGAAATCACGGATGCGATCCATGAAAAGGTACCACGTTTAATGGTTTTCGTTGATGCCGTTCGATTCGCAAAAGCCTTCCGCTGCGCAAAAGCCTCGGTGATGGCTGGACCTCATCCCCGACATTGTCCTGCATCAGAGAACCTGTCGAGTATTACTATGATAGAGGCATGGTGCCTCGCGGTGCGAGGTAGTCCTAGGACAAAATCCATACTCACGTCGTCACAAGGACGCTTGGGCATCGGTATCGAGGTGTGTAACCCGGTGCTCTTCTTGACCTATTTGGCCAAGGCACAGACGTGACATTGGGCAATTATGTTGCCGACATCGTGTTTCAATGAAGGTCAGCGTTTCAATAAAGCCGCAATGCTCTTCTCGCGACCGAAATGGCTGCTAAGGCCTCCGGCGTGACACTCCCAAGTGAGGAAGTCACACAGTGACGTGCGAGACATGCATAACCTATTCTTGTAGAACAAGTATCCATCAGCGATGATGAAGTCTTGATAATCCTGGGACGGGCCTCGTCGGACCTCGACGATGATCGACCTGAAGTCGGGGCAGTTGTCATACCCGTCTCAGATGGTCTCAAACCTGAGGACTGTCATCTTCATGACTTTTAGCACGTGGGCTCTCCGACTAAGGGAATCAGCAACGACGTTGTCCTTGCCCTTCTTGTGCTTGATGACGAACGTGTAGTCCTGTAGGTACTCGACCCACCTGGCGTGTCGGTCACTCAACTTTTGTTGCGAGTGTAGATACTTAAGCGCCTCGTGGTCCGAGAAGAGCACAAATTCCGAGGATAGGAGGTAGTGCCGTCAATGCCTCAAAGCCTGAATGACGGCATAGAACTCCTTGTCGTAGGTGGAACAATGCCGCTTGGCGTCATTCAGCTTCTCGCTGAAGAACTCGAAGGGTGACCCTCCTAACAGAGGATGCCACCAATCTGAACGCCTGAGGCGTCACATATGACCTCGGACACCTTCTTGAAGTCGGGAAGGCGGAGCACTAGCGCCTGTGTCATCATGAGCTTTATTTGCTGGAAAGCTCGCTCTACTGCTGGTGTCCAAGTGAACAACTCCTCCTTGAGACAGTCGATGATGGGAGCCGTGACGGAACTAAAGTTTCGTATGAATCGTCTATAGAAGGTCGCGAGACCTATGAAACTCCTAACGTCGTGCAAATTGGCTGGTGTTGGCCACAACGTGATAGAACGGACCTTCTCTGGGTCCTCGGCAACGCCCTGAGTGGAGTCGATAAACCCAAGGAAGGCAACTTCTGAGGTGAAGAAGCTGCACTTCTTGGGGTGAGCGTATAGCTGCTCACGCCGTAGGACGGTGCAAACCTGCCGGAGATGATCGAGATGCTCGTCTTTCGATCGACTGTAGACGAGGATGTTGTCAAAGTAGACGACTACGAACCTCCCTATGAACGCGCATCGTACCTTGTTCATGAGGCGCTGGAAGGTACTCGGCGCATTGGAGAGGCCAAATGGCATGATCGTCCACTCATACAACCCGTCCTTTATCTTAAAGGCGGTCTTCCATTCGTCGCCGGGATGAATCCGAACCTGATGGTATCCATTCCTCAGATCTATCTTGGAGAAGATGGTAGATCCAGCCATCATGGCGAATAAGTCCTGTACTAGGGGAATGGGAAAATGGTACTTGACTGTTATCTTGTTGATGGCACGACTATCGAAGCACATACGCCATGTGCCATCCTTCTTCGGAGCTAAGAGGGCCGGAATCGCACATGGGCTAAGGCTCTCCTGGATAAGGCCCTTCTCTAGGAGCTCCCTGACCTATCGTAATAACTCCTCGTACTTCGGCGGCTCCATGCAATAATGCGGTAGGTTTGCTAGTGACGCACCGGGTACTAGGTTGATTGCATGCTATATGTTCTGCATTGGGGGCAACCCACCAGGTAGCTCATTCGGGAAGACGTCGCTGAACTCTGATACGAGGGCCTCAACCTCAGGTGAACGAGGCATTACTGGTGGATCGGCGGGGACGTCGAGGGTGACGGCGAGGCACAATGGTGTGTCGTTGCCCTCGCGACCCAGGTCACGGGTGAACAAGGGCCCTCTGATGACCATTAACCCTACGGGTTTGGTCACAGCCGGCTTGTTTGCTGGCTTTGATGGGGGACCATCTTGACAACTTGACAGCCCTCCGCCAACAACTACACTGAGCCGCTCGAGCTGACGCCCACGACGCCTCATTCAAGTATTCAAAATAGAGTCAGAGCTGCATGCTTGTTTTCCTCATTTATTTTCTTCTTATCTCTGTTGTAATTTCATTGTCGGATTATGGACCAGGCCGTTCGTCTTTTGGCCTCGTCCATCTCATTTATTTTATTTTCTCATTTTAGGGGTAAACTGCTTGTGTTGAGACGGTTTTCTCAAGTTGTGCCGATTGGGCATGCCCTTACCCCTATATAAGGACGGCATGCCCAAGAGGATGATCAGACCTTTTGTGAGAAGAATACAAGTATTGTTGTTTTCCATTAGTTAGCCATTAGTCTGGAGAATAGTTTCGTTAGAGACTGACTCCGTCGTAGATCATGGGAGTGTAGTATTTCCCTTTGTAGTCTCAACGTGGGGATCCACGTTCCCAACAAAGTTCTGGTTTCTTTCTTGCAAGAACCCCTTCGTCTTGGTAGTTACGCCTCAAGAAACTTTCAAGAACTTGGTTTCTGGAGCTATCTTGGAGCATTGACACCATCCTCGCCATCGAAGTTTTTGCCGTCTGAAGATCTTCGCCGACGCGCCACGCTGCACCTCTGCGAGACGGCGCCCAAACCCGCACTGGCGCCCGCGCAGGTCTTGGGGTGCCCCGGCAACACCGCACCGCACCGCCGTCTTCTCAGCGCACTGTACCTTGGATGCTCTCACACGCATGTCGGTGCCTGCCCCGCTCCGACCTTGGCACGCCCCGGCAACATCGCACCGCACCGTCGTCTACTCAGCGCGCCACGCCACGGACGCACTCACACGCACAGCGGCGCTCGGCACACTACGTCAGCGTGCGTCGTTGCGCGCGACACGCCCCTAAGACGTGCTCCGCCCACGTCTGTGCCCCGTAACCAATGCCCGCGCTTGCCGACACCCAGCGCATTACGCCCTACCGCGCCCACCGCACTCCGGCGCAACACGCCTCCAGTCGTGCCTTCGCCTACGCCCGCATCTGAGCGTTGTGCCCTCGGCCCCCGCCTCAGTTCACATCCCACGCCGTCCACGCACCTGCGAGACACACCTGCATCCTGACCGTGGACTCCCTCGCTGGGTTGACACGTCAATAATCGTCAGCCACACAACCTCTTGGGTCAACTTGCTTGGTTCATCGGATTTCAAACCCCTTTGTTAGCAGATCGTTACTATCTTATAGTATTCGTCTCGTCTTGTCTCGTGTCTCGAGAGTTAGGAACCTTTAAAGACCTGTCTCATAGCCATACAAGAGAGAATAGGTCTAATTTCTTGTGGTAGTGCATTAGCTCCTTCGGGGAATGTGGGACGTCCTTGGATAGTCGGACTATCCCTCGTCTCACGCGTTCGGATTTGGTCCAGAGGGACTGATGGCGAGGACGCCAACATCTCATCGACGAACGCGTCACCACGGTCAACCGAAGTCAACACGCATGCTTTGGACCACGGTCAATCGAAGTCAACTGAAGTCAACTTGCCATGGTCAACCAGAGTCAACCCTAAAGCCAACACGCCACAACCGCCAACTTGCATGTCTCCACCCGCGCACGCCTCTACGCGCGTCATGACACGACGCCAAAGGCAGATCCACAACTGCCCTTTGGCGTGACACAACGCACATCTTTATTTTCTTGTCTTTACTTTCTCGTCAATTTCTCTTTCCTCCAAGGCCTATATAAAGGCCATTGTTTTCAAGAAACTCTTAGGCAATCATAATTCAAGAATCAAGTTTTTGTTTAACTCTTCTTGGAGGATTGCCCAGCCACCCTTATCCTCTACCTTCAAACCCTATCCTCCGCCGTCGTCCCCACCGTCGCTGCCGTCGTTGTCGCCGCCACCGTCGCCGCCGTCGTCGTCGCCGCCGTCGTTACCGCCACCGTCGTCGCCACCGCCGTTGTCGCCGTCGCCGCCTCTTCCCTCTCTTCCATTTCCCTCTCTCTCTCATTCTCGCCCTCAAGGGTCGCCCCAGACCTCCCCTGTGGTCGCCCTACCAGGCCACCGTCCTTGGCTGCTCAAGGCCGCCCCCGTGACCACCCCTTGGCTGCACTCCCAGGCCGACCAGGGGTCGCCCATCCAGGTCGCCGAAGGGCCGCCCTCTCTTAGGCCACCCAAGGGTGCCCTAGGCCGCCCCCTTGGCCGCTCTCACAGGCCGCCTAGGGGCCGCCCCAGCCAGACCGCCAGGTCCGCCTAGGGCCACCCTGCCAGGGCCGCTGATAGACTCAATTTAGGTGGTTTTTTACTGGTTGTTCACGGGTCAGTCGTGTGAGGAATTGAGCTATTCAACAATAAAAGTTAACCTCACAGCCTTAGGGCGAGTAAGGTGTCGATCCACAGAGAGCAGGTAAGACAACAACAATTCAGTTTAATTCAACTTGTACTTTTAGATTTGAATATTCCGTTTTGACAATAAGCTAAATTGATCTCAGTAAAATCTTGCTGTATGTTCAGATTTATGTCAGTTTGTCTCAAACTTCCGGAGGGTGTTGATCTGTCCAACATGGTTCTTCTTCTCTCATGCTGTTGACGTCCTTCTTCTGCCATGTTTTCCTGCTGATTTTCCGGTTGTGTGACTGTAGATTCTGGAGTGGAGTCTCACGCAGTGTTCTCTGCAGATCTCTCACCGGCTTTGGACCTTGTCACTACCATAGACCTCAGAAGAATGTTAGAAGGATAGTAAGCTGAGGATTGTCAAGTCCTCCAGCTTTAGGAGAATGAATCAACAATAACTGAAAAGAAAATAAAAAATTACTATTGTAAAACCGTGCTCCCCGGCAACGGCGCCAGTTGATAGACTCAATTTAGGTGGTTTTTTACTGGTTTTTACGGGTCAGTCGTGTGAAGAATTGAGCTATTCAAGAATAAAAGTTAACCTCACAGCCTTAGGGCGAGTAAGGTGTCGATCCACAGAGAGCAGGTTACAAAACAGCAATTCAGTTCAATTCAGTTTGTACTTTTAGATTTGAATATTCTGTTTTGACAATAAGCTAAATTGATCTCAGTAAAATCTTGCAGAACAATCTTTTAAAAAAACTCAATTTAGCAGAATCTTCAGTGAAGAATTTCTTCACTAAATGATTTACTTCTGCCTTTTGGGGAAATTGCAGAAACACCTTGTGGGTGTTCCTGCGCGCGATCGTGCCTGCGCGAGGGTGCGGCCTGTGCGCGGTGCCTACTGCGCGTGTCTTGCTGCCTGCGCACAGGTGTGCTCGCTCGCAGCGAAGGGTCTGCGCACAGCTGCTGCCTACGAGTGGTGCACTTGCTCGCAGCGCAGCGACTGCGCACGACTATGGTCGCTGGCGGCCTTGGTTGTGCACAGTTCAGCTGCGCGCGGCCTTGGTTGTTGGCAGCCTAGGCTGTGCACGACTATGGCTGCTGGCAGCCTTGGTTGTGCGCAGCTCTACTGCTGGCGGCCTTGGCTGCTGGCGGCCTGGTCTGCTGGCAGCCTAGGCTGCTGGCGGCCTGGTCTGCTGGCAGCCTAGG
Source organism: Wolffia australiana (assembly GCF_029677425.1). Taxonomy (NCBI): domain Eukaryota; kingdom Viridiplantae; phylum Streptophyta; class Magnoliopsida; order Alismatales; family Araceae; genus Wolffia; species Wolffia australiana. The sequence continues at coordinate 5,888,971 of NC_135847.1, read as the reverse complement.
CCGCGTCCGGCCGGGCCGGCGCACTGGCTGTGGCCTTGGTTGCTAGCGGCCTTGGCTGCCTTGGTCGCTTGCGGCCTGGGCTGCTGGCGACCTGGGCTGCTGGCGACCTAGGCTGTGGCCTTGGTCGCTGGCAGCCTTGGCTGCTGGCGGCCTATGCTGCTGGCGGCCTAGGCTGCTGGCGACCTAGGCTGTGGCCTTGGTCGCTGGCGGCCTTGGCTGCTGGCGGCCTATGCTATTGGTGACTAAGGCTGCTGGCAACTTTGGTGGCACGCAGCCCTAGTTGTGCACAACCTGGCTGCTGCTATAGGGAAGGAAAACTCAAGCGGGATTGCTGTAGAAAACTGTGATTTGAGAAAACGAGAGGAAGATAGGTTTGAAAAAACAATGAACTCAAAATCAAACTAGAATGGGAAACAATATCGGTTGGAATCGTTGGAAGATCACTGGAGTGTTTCTTCCAACCCAACTTAGATTGTCTATAGGGAGAGGAGTACACAGTTACTGAAACTTGAGAAATTGCTCCGGCCTTGTGTCACGATCCTTGCGGCAAGGTGGAGGTCGTCTAGCCCAAGTTAATCTTCAGCTTGCTTCTTCTCTCCAGCTCCAATGCTCATCAACTCTTGGAGGGTGCAGAACTCTTCTTCTCCAAGCCCTAGCCTGTTCAAGTGGAAATTCTGGACAACATAAAATGCACTCTCAAGAGGCTATTTATAGGTTTCTCTCATTTGTGCTTCTTGGAGAATTTTTTAGGGCTTTTTCTTCCTTATAATTTTTCGCCAGCTCCTCTTGATCAAACACAGTCCTCTTAATGCTTGATCCATATCTGAACTCATAAATCCCATAAGTGAGATCTAATCCACTTGATTCAGAGAATCAAGTGGGGTTAGTAAGTTGGAAAAATAATGTGCATGAAATATGACTATTATGGATTAAATGTATGCAAATGTCACTTTGATGCTTAGAGAATCCATAATAATTTCTGACATATTGAGAGTCATCAGCCGCCCCAGGCCACCCCGTGACCGCCCCTTAGCCACCATCCTTGGCCACCCAAGGCCGCCCTTGGTCGCACTCCCAGGCCGCCCAAGGGCCGCCCACCCTGGTCGCCCAAGGGCCGCCCTCTCAGGCCACCCAAGGGCGCCCTAGGCCGCCCCCTTGGCCGCCCTCATAGGCCGCCCAGGGGCCACCCCAGCCAGGACGATCAGGTCCGCCCAGCGCTGCCACTACCAGGGCCGCCCAACGCACGTCCTAAGCCGTCGCGCAGAGCATCCCAGGCTGACGATCGTCATCGACGCCGTCCGACGTTTCAGGCCGCGCGCGCTCCGCGCGCTCCGGGTGCGCTCCGCCGCACTCCGCGCACTCCGCACGCGCGCCGGCGCTCCGTGCACTCTACACGCGCGCTGGCGCTCCGCGCACTCCGCACGCGCGTCGGCGCTCCACGTGCTTAGCGCCTACGCGCGCTGCTCCACGTGCTCCGTGCGCTCCGCGCACCCTTCGTGTGTGTGGGTGTTCGCCCATGCTTGACTTTGCGACCACGACATCTGCACTCAACCAGGGCCGTTCAACGCCCGGAACGCCCAGCATCGTCCTCGTCCAGTGGGCCGCTCAATGCCCGGATTCGCCCAGCTCTGTCACGATCAGAATTTCCTTCAACCTCTTCACGCACTACGGTGCCGAGGTACGCCTGAACTCTTTGGTGTCGAAGTGTTCCTCGTTCAGTGTTTTCTCGAGAAGTTTCCACAGCCGTCAGAATTAGATTTGGTTTGAATTTTCTACTTCTTCTCCCTCTTTCTCGAGTCTTTCCTCACGACGCGAATTCGGGTATTGATTTTGGTGCTTAGGCATCGTCACGGTGGGGGAAGACAGTACTCCCGCCCTCGAAAGGGTCGGAGCTGCACCACCAGATTTTCATCGGTTTTAAATCCAAATCCGTCCGTGAATTTCTGTGGATTGTTTTATCCCTCACACACCCATCCTACCCTTAGCTCGTACATCCTGTCATCCCGCCCTTCCCGCCTACCCCGTAGTCATCCTACGTCATCACCCTTGACGTCTCCGCCGATCCACCCGTAGAGAACCGACCGCTTGAGGTCGAAGCCCTTGAATCGGAGTTTGGCGATGTGTTCCCTGAGGAACTACCCTGCAAACTACCGCCAATGCGTAGCATCCAGCACGCGATCGATCTTGTGCCCGGCGCCTCATTGTTGAACCTCCCACACTATCGGATGGAGCCGCAGAGATACGAGGAGCTACTACGACCGGTTTACGAACTACTCGCGAAGGGCCTCATCCAGGAGACTAATGTAATACGACCTGCCGGGATCGGTCGGCTCGTATTACGCCACATGAATCGATGAGTAGGTGATAAGCCGAAAATAGGGGTGAAAATTATGGATTTTTAGCCCTTGTCGTTGTGAATTCTAGCTTATGCAATAAAATTTATAAAACTCTACTTAACATGTATAGTGATAAGTGTGAGTGTCGTCCAAGGGAAGCAAGTAGGAAGTTCAATGTGATTATCTTTTTGGTGTTTTAATCTTAATTAGAGTGAATTTGATCTTCAAGGAGGATCAAGTCACCCTAATTAGATGAGAATTGAGAAAGGGGGGTAGAAGAGGTGAGAAGAATGGAAGAAATGTGGGCTCTAGATTGAATTAATTGATCCAATTGGATGGATCAAGGAATTCAATTAGAGAGGTTGGTGGGAATTTTTAATTTGGGTTTTGTTGATTTTTGCAAGTTGATAATTTAGAACTAAAATGGGGTAATTGAGTATCCTAAGAACTAAAACTAAATTTTTTAGAGTTTTCTTTTGGAATGCAATTGAATGCCCAGGTGAATCCCTCAATTTCTCCTCTCAATCCTAATCAGGGCTTGTTCATGCCGCTCAAGCCAAGCGATTTAGAAGTTCAGATCAGAATAGAGATGAAGAAACAAACAACTTAACCTATTTCATTCAAAATGCATAAAAGTTTAAATACAATGAAAGGAAAAAGTACCAAAACTGTTGATCCAGGCTGGGGCTCCTCTCTGTCTTGCAGCTGTGATAGAGAACCATCAAGAATGAGCTCCCCCTCTCGAAATTTAGCTTTTATACTTAGGTTATATGGTAAAAATCACTATTTTACCCCCGTTTAGTACTTAATACTTATCTATCAATTTAGGCTGGATCTGAATGATCCAAGCATACAGATAGAAAGAGGGGATCAAGACGAACAAATCCATAAAAAAATCATCTCAATCGGACTTCAGGATCAAAAGTTATTAATAAATCAATTTTAAACCAATTTAATCCATTGGATTTAAAATTGATTTATTTATTAGTTTCATTTTTAAACACGCAATGACGTGTCGCTCTCTCATTGGCTGGCGCATTTTGAATCCTCCTTTTTGCAGAAAAGTCCTTAAAAAGCCTGGAATATCTTTTGGACGCCACCCAAAAGTAGTTGCGTATATGCCCCTAGCGCACTCTCTCTCCTCCGATTTCTCCTAAAAACATTAAAAATATATATTAAAAATTGCAATAAAACCCTGTAAAATTTTAAATTGGATCTTTACGCCTGCAGTGGCGACCGAGAGCTGTTTTCAGGGTCTTTTTGCAACAAAAGTTCGCAAAAAGGCCCTTGAAAGTTCGAAAATAATAAAAATACTTCTTTTTCTATTATAAATATACTTTTTTTCCTTGAAATAAATACATTTCCTCTTCAAATAAATCTCAGAAAAATCCTAAAAATTCGTAAACAATTCTAGAAAGTTCTAGAAAATTCTAGAAAATTCACTGATTCATTCCCATGCTGATAAATGTCGAAATAAAATATTAAATATGCCATTTTCATTCAAAAATAATTATTTCGAGCTTCAATAAATCCTTTAAAATTCATAGAATTAACAGAAAATTAGGGAAAAATCAGAAATCACTAGAAAACACTATTTTCATGTAAATATATGATAACAACCCCATTTTAAGCTCTTTAAATGCATAAAATCATGCTAATAACATGAAATAAAGACAAAAATTAGGGTGTTATCAGTAGGTTTGCGAGTATATGGATGGATGCCGATAAATGAAATCGTTGAATGAGCAATGAATCGGTCATCTACAGGTGGGGAAGAAGGTCCTCGTCAATCAAAGGGAAGATATTGATCCTAGATCAAACTCCCAATGACCTTGTTGACCAGCTAGACGTCTAAGATGAGAGGGGCGTTTGACGGCCCGAAAGGAGTTCGTCGTCTAAGTCTGTAATTAACCCTTTACCACAAAGGAGAGCCTACCTCTCGACGAAGGTGGCTATCCTAGAAACCAGGAAGAAGATAGAGGATTAGAGGACGAATATGGCGGCGAGACTGGAACAAGTAATAATACTAGGTATTGATGGAGGAGAGACGAGTGGGTACTTGATTGGTCGATAGTCCACGACACAAGTTGCGAGTCCCAAATCAATGATGAAGCTTGGACCGGTGACAGATGGCAGGAACGGGCGGCTGCTCGATGTGTGGGCAAGGTTGGAGAACACAAGGATGTTGATGGGCGCGGGCGTGTGGGTGGTCGTGCGTGGCGGCGGCCGCTTGGAGGCAGGCAATGCGTGCGCAGAAGTGAGGCGGAGCGGTGCGCGCCCGATTGTGAGCGCGTGAATGGCGCGCGCGCGCCGCGGAGGACGCGCGCTTGGCGCGAGCAAAGCGGCGCGCGCAGAGACGGGCGAGGCGGGGGGGAGAAAGGCCCGTAGCGAAGCGCGGTGATGACTCTCAATACATATCAAATGTTTAGAGTTTTTTAGCATAAAAGCATCAATCGTATCCATTCAATCCATGTTGGTTGTCATTCATATGCATTGTTTTATGAACTTACTGCACTTGATTCTTCGAATCAAGTGGATTATATCAGACATTTTCGATTAGTGAGTTCAGAAATAGATTAAGGCAGGCAAAGGAAGACGAAATTGATCAGGAGGAGCTGGCGAGAAATCAGGAAGAAGAAAATTCCAAAAATGCTCCCGGAGCTTGTTTTAAGAGAAACCTATAAATAGTCTCTCAAAAGCTCATTTTGGGGTTGTCCAGAATTTCTCTCAAGGAAGCTAGGGCTTGGAGAGGAAGGATTTCCAAGGCTGATGAGCATTGATTGGAAGGGCGTGACACAAGGTGGTGTGAGAGTTTCAGTTTCAGTTGGTGCATCCTCTCCCTACAAAGACAATCGAGGTTGGAGGGGAAGGTGCTGAGTAGTACCTCCCTGTTGTTCCAAACGAGATTGTTCATCTTCTAGTTTGATCTTTGAGTTCTTTGTTTATTCAGATTGATTTTCCCTCTCATTTTTTCTGAAAACCTAAACTGTTCTCCAGCAAATTCTGTGAAGCCTCAAAGGAGAGCAAACCAACAAAAAATTCTCCGGGGGGGCTCTGTTCTGTTAAGTTTTACAAAGAATAATTTGTAGAACAACTGAACATTAAAGCTGAAATTAAAAATCTTGAACTGATGATCTACAGTATACTTAAAAGAATTTTCTGCTGTTTTCTCTACTCCTTGTGGATCGACCCTTACTTGCCCTAAGGCTGTGAGGTTATAAGTATTGTTGAATAAGCTCAATCCTCACATGATTTAACTGATAAATAACCAGTAAAAACACCCAAAATTTTAGCTTATTACGCGGGCGGCACGCGGGCGTGGGCGGCGCATGGAGTCGTGAGGGCAGAATGGATCTTGAGCCCAAGAATGGGTTTCTTGAGCTGTAACCGCCCCAAGAAACCTTCAAGAAGATGGGTTCCTTGAGTGTTCTTGGGGGCTTCGGGTGGGATCTTAGCGATCCCATGGAAGGCGAATGTTGGCGATGAATCTTTGGCCTTGGGCACCTTTGGAGTGATCTCGACGAAGGATTCTTCAGCTCTAGGTGACAGCGACTTCTTGAAATCTTTGTGTTTCCAGAGTGATCTCGACGGAACACTTGAACAAGTCATCACAGAGTGATCTCGACGTGACGACGAGGGCTCTAACCACAAAGTGGTCTCGACGTGGGCGAGGCTAGTTGGACCTCTCTACTCTCTACGATAGTGGAGACACAAGTTGGAATTTTCTTTTCAACAAATGACTCGAAATGTCACTTGGGCATGCTATCCCCTTATATTGTGAGGATAGATGCCAAGTGAACGTGGGGGGGGGGGGAGGACGAACCGTCGCGAGACGTGGTTCAGCCTCTCCTTACAATTGAAAATAAAACTGAAAATGAAAAGTAAAAGACGAGGACGAGGCCCAACACCGGCCCAGTCCAAACAAAAACAGAAACAAAAACAAGTAAGATAGGGATGGTTACATGGGGTACTTAAACCCCGGTTGGCGAACATCGGCGCGAGCACCTTGGTGAGGCTGGTGTCGACGGGTTGTGGTGTCTCGTGGATGGTCCCCCATCAGAGACCCTCAGGTCTTGCGCCGTACCTGCTCTCCTAGCTCCGAAGAAGGATGGTACGTGGTGCATGAGCTGCGACAGTCGCGCCATCAACAAGATAACGGTCCGATACCGTTTTCCCATTCCCTGCGTCCAAGAACTTTTCAACATGATGGCTGGAGCCACTATCTTCTCGAAGATAGACTTATGTAGTGGTTACCATCAGGTTCGGATTCATTCCGGTGATGAATGGAAGACCGCCTTTATGATAAAGGACGGGTTATACGAGTGGAGTGTCATGCCCTTCGGCCTCTCCAACGCGCCGAGTACCTTTCAGCGCCTCATGAATAAGGTACTGCGCGTGTTTATCGGAAGATTTGTCATCGTCTACTTCGACGACATCCTCATCTACAGCCAGTCGAGAGAGGAGCACCTCGACCATCTTCGACAGGTCTGCACCATCCTTTGGCGAGGAACCCAAACAAGGTTCGGGCATCACATCTGCCAAATCCTGGCAACGCGCACGCATACTCGCATCACTTCACCTACCTTCTCTATCGACGCTTCGTACAAAACTATAGTTCCGCGCTTCCTATCACCCTGATCAGCCTCAAGGAGGAGCACCCACCTGACCAGCGGCCGAGCGCAGCTTTCCAACACGTTAAGCTCCTGATGGCGCAGGCACCTGTCCTCCGCCACCGGACTTTGGGAAGGTGTTTTGAGGGTTACGGGCCGCGCCGCATCGCCGGGGGGTGGTGTCTCAGCCAGGAGGGCCCGCCGTTGAGTTTTTGCGCGAAAGCTGGAACGCGGAGACTACACGGCACTCAACATACGACAAGGAGTTCTACGCCGGTGCGTCAAGCACTCTCGACACTGGCGACACTATCTCCTTTCAAGGAGTTCGTCATCAAGCACAAGAAGGTGAAAGTCCGGGTTGAGACCATCGAAAACGAATCCCAGACTCCGACTTGGGCTTATTATCACTCAGTTGCGTGGGCGCGAGTGCGCACGGGAGGGACTATATCGTGCGCGATTACCTGTTCTATCAGAACCTACTGCGCACACGCCCCTCGCTCCGACTTCGACTTGGCGGGATGGAATGTCGGAGGTCTTAGCGGTCATTTTGGAACAAGATCATCCGTAGGAATACTGCAGTTCTACTGTCCGTGCTGAAACACGATGTCGGGTACATTTGTGCCCGTGCTATGCGTATGTTTCTGGCCAGCAAGTGAAGAAGGCGCCGGGTTATACGCCCTTCCCGATGCCTTTAGTGTCCCTGGGATGACATAAGCATGGACTTCATCCTGTCCACATTGACAGGTTCCGCCGCCATTGACAGGTTCTCGAAGATGGCACACTGTGGCGCTCGATGCAAACCTGCGTCTGAGGCGTCGAGAAGGTCGCGGAACTATTCTTTCCCCATGGCTCGCGCCTGCGCCGACCAGTCCGGATCGTGGACGTAGCTTCAACTTGCGCTTTCTGGAAGACTTATGGAGTCTCCAATCAAAGTTTGGGCAACCTACTACGTTCCTTAGTGGGTGAACACCTCGCGACTTGGGATTTGATCATCCCTCACGCTGAGTTCGCGTACAACTCCTCGGTGAACCGCACCATCGGGTTGAGTCCGTTTGAGATCGTCTATGGCCAAGCCCCTCGTCGCCCACTAGACTTAGCCCGTGTTGACCCGCATGTTAGAGTATCCGAGGATGGTATTGCATTTGCCCAACATGTTTCTGCATTGCATCAGCATATTCATGATAGGATCACGAGCCAAAATGCATTGTACAAGCAGTCTGACGACTTGCACCACCGACCCCGAATCTTCGATGTGGGAGACCTAGTGATGGTTAGGCTTAGACCGGAGAGATACTCTCCCGGGACGGTTACAAAGCTACACGCCCGTAGTGCCGGCCCGTTCTCGATCCTCCGAAGGGTGATTCCTCCTACATGGGGAATAAGCTCCATGTTCAACATGGCGGAGTTGGCTCCGTACCGGACCCCTTCTCAACCCCTCGACCGAGCCTCTCTAGACCCTTTGAGCGAGTGAGTTTGCCGCGACCACTCCCCCATTTGTTTCACCACATTGGCACGAGGCAATCGACTGTGTACTGCACGAGATAATTGACTATGCAGGGAACGATGTCTCGAGGAGGTTCTTGGTACAACGGCTAGCACAAACCAGCGCAGAAGACAAGTGGATATCAGAGGCAGAGCTCCGCCGCCTTCGACCGGATCTACTTCAGCCGCTGCCCTTCAACGCACCAAACTCGACGGAGTCGAGTTCTTCCGACCCCGGGAGGATTGATGGTGCAGCCCCGGCCGCAGCCCCAGCCGCAGCCCCAGATACATCTTTGGAGACGTCACCCTCGCCCACGACAACACCAGCCATCCGTGTTCAGCCAGCTTGACAAGCGAAGGCGACGGTATGCACGCCTGGATTCAAATACCCCGGGTAATGGACACCATATCATCATCTTTACGTCTTTGTTTATTTCATCGTTTTGATTTTAGTCTTCATCGTTCGTTGTTTTCTGACTCGTCACGGTCACATATAAAGAGGGAGGTTCATCCTATAAGGATCTCCCCCCCTGCTAACATTCCCTTTGCTTTCCTTTAGTCGTTTTCGTTTCCTCGGAGTTGTATGTTAAGTTGCTTTGTTTTTTTCATTTGTTTTGTTTTTGGTCTAATGGGTCAACCCCACTTCCCCCCTGTATAAGGGAAGCAAGGTTGCCCTAAACAATCAGAATCTCTCGTTGAATTTGCAAGAAGAGGAAGAATTTGTCTCTCGTTGAAGGTTTAGGGTTACGCCCCCAGGGAAGAAGAGAGGAAGAAGGGGAAGAGTTAAGGAAGAGGAGCAGGAAGGAAGGTCAGGGACTCCACCTCCGTTCCTCGTCTGCCCGTCAAGCCAGAGCCGTGCCACCTCCGGGCCGCCAGTTGCACCTGGGCAACCGCCGCCGCCAGAGCTGACAGGCCATGCCAGGACGCTGTGACCCTGGTGCCTCACGACGTCTCCTAGACCTCCACCACCGCCCTTAGCTCGCCCCATCAACCTGAGCCACCGCCGACCCCGGGGTCGCCTACTGCACCCGAATGTCGCAACCAGAGCTGACCAGCCTCGCTACGAGCTCGCCGCTAGTCCGCGCTCTCCTCGCGGCCTCTTCGCGCCGCAACCTCGGTGACCGTCATGAGCATCGTCGTGACCGCCGGCCACTTCCTGCCCAACCCTGCCTAATCCGGTCCTCACGACGCCCGCGTCGTCCTCCGTTACGATGCTCCAGATTGTCCCACCGCTTGTGAGTCTGCTGAAGAACTTTGACTCAGTTGGTCCCATCGACCTACCAGTCCTCACTCGCTTCCGTGGCTCCTCCCGACTCCTATCGGCATCACCTGTGTGCCTAGCTATACGACCCCTCTCGCCGCCGCTGCCTGATGATTGCACCCACGCGGTCCCGCCCCGCGGCGTCATACGCTTCGTCCCGGGACCGCTGCCTTGTGCCGCCCGCCCGGTGCTACCACGCGCTGCGTAACTTGCCACCTGCGGACGCCGCGCCGTGCGTCCCGGCACCCGACTGCGGTGCCACCCGCGTAGTTGCCTAGCCAACTGCCTGCCGCCATCCTGCTGCCGAACGTCCATCAACCCCCTCGCCCGGTGCCCGCCTGCGCACCGAGACATCGGCTGCACATCACCCTCCCCGACACCAAGTCACCGCAACCAACTTCTGTACAAGATCGGGACGCGTAGTCCTGCACTATGCCGCATCAACTTGCCCCGTCCTTTATTTCTTTCAGTACATTCTCGTTTGCCTCCACCGCGCTCGGGTTAGACGTAGGTGAGTGCAAAAGGGTAAGTGAAGACTACGTGCATTTGAGCGTCTCACATGGTTTGGTCGAGTCGGGTTTGCCCGTCCCGTGCGAGCATTGTCCGGCGGAAATATCCCATTCGGCGACTTAGCAACCTCGTCCATCCAAATGAGGTTTAGGAGGTCTATTCACTCGTTCCCGGGCGACTATGTCGATACCCGAACGTCAGCACCCTTCTGCTTGTCAGCAAGCTGCACGTACGAAACCCCAACCCATCCATTTCAACCTAAATCGTCCATGTAGGATCCCCGTGCACGATGACTACCTCGCAGCAGACGTCACACACTATCGCACTTGAAACCGAGCCTCATTCCTTGGTGACGCCTATATCTCGTACCCGACGTTGTCCTGCATGCCTATTTCTATCTCTATCTCTATCTCTATCTCAGTCTCTATCTATATCTCTTTTACTTTCTCTATCTCTATCTCCATCTCTATCACTATCACTATCTCTATCTCTATCTCTACCTCTATCTCTATCTCTATCTTTATATTTATCTTCATCTCCTTCTCTAGCTCTATCTCTTTCTCTATCTCTACCTCTATCTTTATCACTATCTCTATCTCTATCTGTCTCTATCTATACATCTATCTCTATCTCTATCTCTATCTCTATCTCTATCACTATCTCGATCTCTATCTCTATCTCTGTCACAATCTCTATCTCTATCTCTATCTCTATCTCTATCTCTATCTCTATCTCCATCTTTCTCTCTATCTTTTACTCTATCTGTATCTCTTCCTATTTCTCTTTCTCTTTCTCTATCTCTATCTCTATCTCTATCTCTATCTCTATCTCTATCTCTATCTCTATCTCTATCTCTATCTCTGTCTCGATCTCTATCTCTATCTCTATCTTTATATCTATGTACCTTTATCTCAATCTCTATCTCTATCTCTATCTCTATCTCTATCTCTATCTCTATCTTTATCTCTATCTCTATCCCTATCGGGATCTCTATCGCTATCTCTATCTCTATATCTATCTCTACCTGTATCTCTACCCCTATCTCTATCTGGATCACTATCGCAATCTCTATCTCTATCTCTGTCTCTATCTCTATCTCTATCTGTATCTCTAAGTCTATCTCTATCTCTATCTGTATCTCTATCTCCATCTCTATCTCCATCTCTATCTCTATCTCTATCTCTATCTCTATCTCTATCTCTATCTCTATCTCTGTCTCTATCTCTATCTCTATTTCTACCATTATCTCTATCTCTATCTCTATCTGTATCTCCATCTCCATCTCTATCTCCATCTCTATCTCTATCTCTATCTCTATCTCTATCTCTATCTCTGTCTCTATCTCTATCTCTATTTCTACCATTATCTCTATCTCTATCTCGATCTCTATCTCTATCTGTATCTCCATTTCTATCTCTATCTGTATTTCTATCTCTATCCCTGTCTCTATCTCTATCTCCATCTCTATCTATGTCTCTATCTCTATCTCAATCTCTATTTGTATCTCTATATCCATCTCTATTTCAATTTCCATCTCGATCTTTAGCTTTAACTTTATATATTTCTGTAGCTTTATCTCTTTCTCAATCTCTATCTCTATCTCTATCTCTATCTCTATCTCTATCTCTATCTCTATCTCTATCTCTATCTCTATCTCTATCTCTATCTCTATCTCTATCTCTATCTCTATCTCTATCTATATCTCTATCTCTATCTCTATCTGTATTTCTATCTCTATATCTATCTTTATGTCTATCTCTATCTCTTTCTCAATTTTTCTTTTTATCTCAGTCTCTATCTCTATCTCTATTTTTATCTCTATTTCTATCTTTATCTCTATCCTTATCTATTTCTCTATCTCTATCACGATCTTTATCTCTATCTCTATCCATATCTCTATATGTATATCCATCTCTATCTTTATCTTTATCTCTATCTTTATCTCTTTCTCTATCTCTATCTCTTTATTAATGTCTATTTCTATCTCTATCTCTATTTCAATCTCAATATCTATCTCTATATCTATCTCTATCTCTCTCTCAATCTTTCTTTTTATCTCAGTCTCTATCTCTATTTCTATCTCTATATCTACCTCTATGACTATCTCTATCTCTATCTCGATATGTATCTTTATCTTTATCTGTTTCTCTAGCGTTATCTCTTTCTCTATCTCTACTTCTATCTCTACCTCTACCTTAATCTTTATCTCTATCTCTATCTCTATCTCTATTTTTAAGTCTATCTCTATCTCTATCTCTATCTATATCTCTATCACTATCTCGATCTCTATCTCTATCTTTACCTCTATCTCCGTCTCTATTTCTATCTCTATCTCTATCTCTATCTATATCTCTAACTCTATCTCTATCTTTATCTCTATCTCTATCTCTATCTCTATCTCTATCTCTATCTCTATATCTATCTCTATCTCTATCTCTATCTCTATCGCTATCTCTATCTGTATCTCTATCTCTCTATCTACCTCTATCTTTATCTCTATCTCTATTTCTATCTTTATCTCTATCTCTACCTCTATCTCTATCTCTATATCTACCCCTATCTCAGTCTCTATGAGTATCTCTATCTCTACCTCTATATGTATCTCTATCTCTATCTTTACCTATATCTCTGTTTCTATCTCTGTTTCTATCTCTGTTTCTATATATCCTTATCTTTATCTCTATCTATATTACTATCTATATCTCTATCTCTGTCTCTAACTCTATATATATCTCTATCTCTAACTCTATATCTATCTCTATCTTTATCTCTATCTCAATGTCTATTTCGACCTCTATCTTTATCTCTTTCTATCTCTATCTCTTTCTCTATCCCTACCTCTAACCCTATCTCTATCTCTATCTCTATCTCTATCTCTATTTCTTTCTCTATCTCTATCCCTATCTCTATCTCTACCTCTATCTTTATCTCTATCTCTATCTCTATCTCTACCTCTATCTCTATCTCTATCTCTATTTCTATCTCTATCTCTATCTCTATCTCTATCTCTATCTCTATCTCTATCTCTATCTCTATCTCTATCTCTATCTCTATCTCTATCTCTATCTCTATCTCTATCTCTATATCTATCTCTTCCATTATCTCTATATCAATCTCTATCTCGATCACTATCTCGATCACTATCTCCTTCTCTATCTCTATCTCCATCTCTATCTCTATATCTACCCCTATCTCTATCTCTATCTCTATCTCTATATGTATCTCTATGTCTATCTCTATCTCTATCTTAATCTCTATATCTATCTCTATCTATCTCTATCCTTATATCTATCTTTTTCTCTATTTGTATCTCTGCCTCTATCTTTATCTCTATCTCTATCTCTATCTTTATCGGTATTTCTATCTCTATATTTATCTCTATTTCTATCCCTTTCTCTATCTCTATATCAATCTCTATCTGTATCTCTATCTCTATTTCTATCTCTATCTCTATCACCATCTCTATTTATATCTCTTTCTTTATCTCTATCTCTATCTCTATCTCAGTCTCTATGTCTATCTCTATCTCTATCTCTATCTCTATCTCTATCTCTATCTCTATCTCTATGTATATCTCTATCTCTATCGCTATCTATATCTCTATATCTATCCCTATCTCTATCTTTCTCTCTATCTCTATCTTGACCTACATCTCTGTTTCTATCTCGCTCTCATTCTCTCTATATATCCTTATCTTTATCTCTATCTTTATTGCTATCTATATTTCTATCGCTATCTCTATCTCTATCTCTATCTATATGTCTATCTCTATCTCTATCTATATCTCTATCTCTATATCTATGTCTATCTCTATCTATATCTCTATATCTATCTCTATCTTTATCTCTATCTCAATCTCTACTTCTATCTGCATCTTTATCTCTATCTCTATTTCTATCTTTATCTCTCTCTCTCTACCTCAATCTCTATCTCTATCTTAATCTCTATGACTATCTCTATCTCTATCACTATCTCGATCTCTATCTCGATCTCTATCTCGATCTCTATCTCTATATCTATCTCTATCTATCTCTATCCTTATCTCTATCTTTGTCTCTATTTCTATCTCTGCCTCAATCTCTATCTCTATCTCTCTCTCTTTCTCTATCCCTATCTCTATTTATATCTCTATATTTATCTTTATCTCTATCCCTATCTCCATCTCTATATCTATCTCTATCTCTATCTTTTTCTCTATCTCTATCTCTATCGCTATCTCTATCTCTATCTCTATCTCTATCTCTATCTCTATCTCTATCTCTATCTCTATCTCTATCTCTATCTCTATCTCTATCTCTATCTTTATCTCTATCTCTATCCCTATTTCTATCTCTGATGACTCTAAAATATGTCATCAAATAATCAAGTTCTCAAGTTTAAATTCATTACAATTATCTTGTGAATTCATGCTAAGTTCATGCATATGTATTGTTTTATGAAATCACTAACCCCACTTGATTCTTTGAATCAAGTGGAATATATTTAACGTTTTATGGCTAGTGAACATTCAGAAACAGGTTAAGAAGATCAAGGAAGAGAGGAGGATCAACAGAAGTGGGCAAAAATTCGAAGTGGCAAAAATTACGAAAATGCCCCTGGGCATGACTTAAGAGAAAACCTATAAATACTCTCTTGAGAGAGGAGTTTAGGTGTTCAGAATTTTCTCTAAGGAAACTAGGGCTTGGAGAAGAGGATTTCTGCACCCTCCATGAGCTGATGAGCTTTTGGAGTTGGAGAGGAAGAACAGACAAGATAGCTTGGATTGAAGAACCACGCCGCCGCGAGGACGTGACACCCGACGTGGGAAATCTCAAGCTTCAGCCCTGTAATCCCTCTCTTCTCAGACAATTTTGGTTGGGTTGGAAGAGTCACCAGATCTTCAATGTTTTCCAACTGAGAATTGTTTCGTTTAGACTTGATTTCAGTTGAACTTTGTTTCTTGCTTGTTCTGATCATCCTCCCCAAACCTCCCCAAAATCCCTTTGATATAGCAGCACCGCGCGCAGCAGCACCGGCCAGCGCTGGCGCCGCGCCGCATGGCAACGCCGCGCCGCACGCAGCAGCGCCGCGCAGCAGCGCCGCGCAGCCACGCTGCGCATGCAGCAGCGCCGCAGCAGCGCCGCCGCACGCAGCAGCGTAACCGCTGCAGCAACGCCGCCCGACGCAGCAGCGCCGTGCAGCAACGCCGCCGCGCAACAGCGCCGCGGCGCAACGCCGCCGCACGCAGCAGCGCCGCGCGCAGCAGCATCGCGCGCAGCCACGCCGCACGCAACAGCGCTGCTGCACGCAGCAGCGCCGCGCGCAGCAGCGTCGCGCGCAGCCACGCCGCGCGCGACAGCGCCGCTGCACGCAGACACCTTGCGCGCAGGTACCCTGCACGCAAGGTGTTTGATCCTTTGCCCCCAAGGGCAAAGGTACTGTCTACAGAGAACTTCTCTGTAGACAGCCTCTATTAAGTTAAATCTTTAACTTAATCAGAGCAATAGCAGTTAAATCTTTCGACTAAACTGGGGATTAAAGAGGAATCCTGTGATTTTCCTGAGGATCATTTAACAGAGTTTAATATTTATTTTAAATTGATAAGTGACATATCTATTGAATAAAGAAGGAAATTTCTGCTGTTTTCTCCTGCTCCCTGTGGATCGACCCTCACTCGCCTTACGCCGTGAGGTTTATAAATTTGTTGCATAAGCTCTGAACCTCACACGTCTGAACTGCTAAATAACCATTAAAAAACACATAAAATCTGAGCTTATCAATCTCTATCTCTATCTCTATCTCTATCTCTATCTCTATCTTTATCTCTATGTCTATCTCTATCTCTATCTCTATCTTTATCTCTATCTCTTTCTCTATCTCTATCTCTATCTCTATCTCTAGTCTCTATCTTTATCTCTATCTCTATTTCTATATCTATCTTTATCTTTCTCTCTATCTTTATCTCAATGTCTATCTGTATCTCTATCTCTATCTTTATCTCTATCTCTACCGTTATCTCTATCTCAATCTCCATCTCTATCTCTATCTTTATCTCTTTCTCTATCTATATCTCTATCTCTATCTCTATCTCTATTTCTATCTCTATCTCTATCTCTATCTCTGTCTCTATCAGACGCTCTATCTCTATAAATATCTTTATCTCTATCTCTATTTCTATTTCTATCTCTATCTATATCTCTATTTCTATTTCTATCTTTATCTTTATCTCTACCTCCATCTTTAACTCTACCTCTATCTCTATCTCGATCTCTATCTCTATCTCTATCTCTATCTCTATCTCTATCTCTATCTCTATCTTTATCTCTATCTCTATCTCTATCTCTATCTCTATCTCTATCTCTATCTCTATGTCTACCACTATCTCTATCTCTATATGTTTCTCTATCTCTATATCTATCTCTATCTCTGTTTCTATCTCTATCTGTATTTCTATCTCTCTCTCTGTCGCTATCGTTATCTCAATCTCTATCTATGTCTCTATCTCTATCTCTATGTCTATTTCTTTCTCTATATCCATCTCTATCTGTATTTCCATCTCGATCTCTAGCTTTAACTTTATCTAATTCTGTAGCTCAATCTCTTTCTCAATCTCTATCTCTATCTCTATCTCTATCTTTATCTTTATTTCTATCTCTATATCTATCTGATGTAATAGGATCGGCCGGGATTGATCGGCTCGTATTACGCTACAGGGATATGATGAATGAATTTGTGAAATGCAAATGGACGAAGGAAAACAACGGTGAATAAGCAGCGGAGACGCCGACAAGTAAGAGTGTAAGTTCACGGCGATCAGTGAAGAGAGAGAGATCCTAGGATCAAACCCCTAATGACCCGTGAGACCGACTAGACGACTAATTAGTGAGGGGCGTTTTACGACCCAGTAATGTCCGACATCTAGATCAGGTGATTACCCTATCAACCACAAGAATTTCTACACTCGACGAGGGTGGCTATCCTATCCGAGAATAGTAGTGAGAGTTATGGCAGAGGATGTGATAGCGGACGACGAGACTGCACAAAATAATGATACTGGTAAGATGGAGGGGAGACGAGCAGGTACCTGATTATCGCTAATCCACGGCGTAAAGATCTCTTTCGAGTTGACGACGGGGTGCGGACGGCGTCATTGGTGGCGAACGCTCGAACGAGGGTGACTCTCGGGGACGATGGCCCCCAAACGGGCAAGATGCTTGATGAAGGACCATCCTGGAGATGGCGCGCCAGGACGACATCAGCCACGTCGAGCAGCCCGCGCCGATGCTCGCCACCCGGGGTTCAAGTACCCCGCATAAGAACTATCTTTACTTATGTTCATTTCATGTTTGTTTGTATTTTCGGATTAGTGGACTGGGCCAATGTGTTGGGCCTCGTCCTCGTCATTTCCTTTTACTTTTCTATTTTTTTTTTGAATTTGTAAGGAGAGGCCGAACCACGTCTTGCGACGGTTCGTCCTCTCCCACGTTCTCTTGGTACCCATCCTCCCTATATAAGGGGATGGCATGCCCAAGGAACATTTGAAGTCATTGTTGAAAAGTTTATTCACAATTCGTCTCCCCCCTATCGTAGAGAGTAGTGTAGGGGGTTTGGCTAGCCCACCCAACGTCGAGATCACTCAGTGGGTAGAGCCCACGTCTCTCCCGTCGAGATCACTCCGAGGGAGACGTGTTAAAGCGCACCGTCGAGATCACTCCGGTGCGAGGAAAGAGTTTCAAGAAGCCGCCGCCATTAGGAATCGAAAGAGGCCTTCGTCGAGATTACTCCGGGGGTCTTGGGACATTCAAGAAGCGTCGCCGACACGCCATCAACCAGGGAAATCTGCTCCGCCGAGGGAGCACACCCCAGATCCATCAAGAACTCCTCTTTCTTGGAGGGTTCTTGGTTGTTACAGCTCAAGAAAGCCATTTCTTGGTACCTATTCCCACCTCCACCATCCATTCCCCTTCCCATCGCGTTCTTGATCCCTCCTACCACGTTCTTGATCCATTTCCCCGCGTTCTTGACCCCTTCTTCCACATTCTTGATCCATCTCCCCACGTTCTTGATCCCTTCTACCACGTTCTTGATCCATTTCCCCGCGTTCTTGATCCTTTCTTCCACATTCTTGATCCATTTCCCTGCGTTCTTGATCCCTTCCTCCCACGTTCTTGAATTCTTGAAATCTCTAAACATCAACCTTCCGCCCTCACTTTCTTGATCTGTCATCCACCCCTCGTTCTTGAATTCTTGAAATCTTGAATCTTCAACCCTCCGCCCTCTCTTTCTTGATCTACCACCGTTCTTCCCTTCCATTTCTTGGATTCCCGTCACTCCTCCCTTCCCAACCCCTTCTTGGTCGCCTTACCCGGCCAACATCACCATTCCGCCCCCCCCCCCCAGTCCAATCACTACCGCCTTCGCCCCCCTTGTTGCCACGCCTCTCCCCGCCGGGACCCCGCATTCGCTTGGGCGTTCACATGCCCGCCCAACGCCCGCACGCGGTGGCCACCTCTGCGCGCGCGCCCGCGCACCGTAGCCGAAGCCGGGGCGCCCGCCCTGCCCATGCTCGCCGCACCCGGCAAGTCTTCCAGCCCGCGCGCGCTGCGCGCTCGCCGGCCTGCCCGTGCGCGCACATTACGCCCTTGCTGACCGCACGCCCGCCCACTGTGCACCGTCGACCCTACCCGCCAGAGTCATCCCGCGTCCACTGGGAGTCAGCCGCATCCGGATCGTCGTCTTCAATGATTCGTCCGTACCTCATTATCAGTCGGGACGATTCTCTACGCCGTGGACTAAGCGACCCAAAGGTCAGTCTCGTCTTCCCTCCATATTTCCAGCATTATTATCTTCTCTAGTCTCGTCACTCGCTATCGCGTCCTCTGCCCAACTTTCCTCTGCACTGATAAGATAGCCACCATTGTCGAGAGTAGGGAATTCTTGTGGTTGAAAGGATATTCATTTGACTAGGACGCTGAACACTCCGGGGACGTCATACGCCCCTCACCGCTTAAGCGTCTGGTTGATTTCGCGGGTCATTGGGAGTTTGATCTTAGGATCATTCTTCTCTCATTGATCCGCACAGCCGACGCCGTTATCCGTCGATTCCCTAACTGCTCATTCACCGTTTTCTCATTACTTGAATTACATCTCTGATAACACCCTAATTTCGGTCTTTATTTCATGTTATTAGCATGATTTATGCATTTAAAAGGCTTAAATTTGGGTTGTTATCATATATTTACACAAAAATAATGCTTCCAAGTAATTTCTGATTTTTCCCTAATTTTCTGTTAATTATATGAATTTTTAAGGATTTATTGAAGCTCGAAATAATTATTTTTGGATGAAAATGGCACATTAAAAAGTTTATTTCGACATTTATCAACATGGGAATTAATCACGGAATTTTCTAGAATTTTCTAGAATTTTTTCCGAATTTTTAGGAATTTTCTGGGATTTATTTCAAGAAGAAATGCATTTATTCTATGAAAAAAGGGCATATTTATAAGAGAAAAAAATGTATTTATGCAATTTCTAGACTTTTCGGGGCCTTTTTGCAATGTTTCGTTGCAAAATGACCCTGAAAACAGCTCTCGGTCGCCACGGCAGGCGTAAAGATCCTATTTAAAATCATTCAGGGTTTTATTGCAATTTTTAATATATATTTTTAATGTTTTAGGAGAAATCGGAGGAGAGAGAGTGCGCCAGGGGCATATACGCAATTACTTTTGGGCGGCGTCCAAAAGCAATTCCACGCTTTTAAGGACTTTTCTGCAAAAAGGAGGATTCAAAATGCACCAGCCAATGAGAGAGCGACACGTCATTGCGTGTTTAAAAACGAAACTAATAAATAAATCAATTTTAAATCCAATGGATTAAATTGGTTTAAAATTGATTTATTAATAACTTTTGATCCTGAAGTCCGATTGAGATGATTTTTTTATGGATTTGTTCGTCTTGATCCCCTCTTTCTATCTGTATGCTTGGATCATTCAGATCCAGCCTAAATTGATAGATAAATATTAAGTACTAAACGGGGGTAAAATAGTGATTTATACCATATAACCTAAGTATAAAAGCTAAATTTTGAGAGGGGGAGCTCATTCTGGATGGTGCTCTATCACAGCTGCAAGACAGGGAGGAGCTCTAGCTTGGATCAAGTTATCTGGTACTTTTTTTCCTTTATTGTATTTGAACTTTTATGCATTTTGAATGAATTAGGTTAAGTTGTTTGGCTTGAGCGGCATGTACAAGCCCTGATTAGGATTGAGAGGAGAAATTGAGGGATTTATCTTGGCATTCAATTGCATTCCAAAAGAAAACTCTAAAAAATTTAGTTTTAATTCTTAGGAGATTAAGATTTCCCTTTTTATTTCTGGTTTAGCAAATTCTCAAAACCAACCAAAACTTAAATCAAAAATTTCTTCCAACCTCTCTAATTGAATTCTTTGATCCATCCAATTGGATCAATTAATTCAATCTAGAGCCCACATTTCTTCTTTTCATCTCATCTCTTCTACCCCCCTCTCTAAATTCTCACCTAATTAGGGTGACTTGATCCTCATTGAAGATCAAATTCACTCTAATTAGGATCTAAAACACCAAAAATAAAATCAAATTGAAATTCCTACTTGCCTCCCTTGGACGACACTCATACTTATCACTATACATATTAAATAGAGTTTTATAAATTTTATTGCATAAGCCAAAAATTCACAACGACAAGGGCTAAAAAATTTGCGTAATTTTCACCCCTATTTTTGGCTTATCAATCTCACATCATTCGCGTCATAATTCCTGTGACGTAATACGAGCCGATCGATCCCGGCTGACATCGTATTACATCAATGCTAGCCTGGTGTCCAGCGATCACAGTGAGAGAGACGAGGGGGCGTTGCTCGTGTCGGCGTGGAAAGCTCGGGGTGCCGTGCAATGTCGGCCAAGGTCACGCGGCGCGCGTGCAGGCAGGCAAGCGTGCGCGGAGCGCTCAGACGGGTCGGCACACAGGTGTGCGTGCGGCATGTGTAGGCGGGCGGGCGCGCGAGCGTTGGGGGGGCGCGGCGTTAGAAGCGCGCGGCGTTGAAGCGTAGCGTGGCAGCGCGCGGCGGGTAGGCCGCGGACGCGCGCTGTGGGCGCGCGCGATGGACGGGGTCGGCGGATGGCCGCGCGAATGCGCGCGAAAGGCCGCGAGGGGGGGTAACGGTGTGGCGGCGAGGACGGGCGCGGTGGCCGCGGGCGGGATGAGCGGCGACTGCAGCAGACTTGGCGAGCGGCAGCGGCGAGCAGAGGCCGTCCGCACGCGCGGGGCATCGGGGTGGGCTAGAACGCAGCCAAAGACGGGTGACGGCCGGATTCTTGGCAGCGATCGGTGGTTCTTGACGCCTGGTTCGGCCTTCTCAGATGTGGACAACCAAGAACGCCCAAGAAAGGAGGTTCTAGGATGATCTTGGACCAAGGAAAAGCTTTCTTGATTGACAACCAACCAAGAGATGATCAGGAGCCGGAGATTCTTGAGGGGCTTGGCGAAGCCTGGGCGTGGCTCTTGGGAATCCCTGAGGCGGGTGAGGGAATTGACGACGTTCTTGGACCTTTGAACTCCTCCGGAGTGATCCCGACGACGGAGCCTCCTTGACCAAGCGTAGACGATCTTCTTGAATCTTTACTCGTGCCGGAGTGATGTCGACGGCACGCTTGTACACGTTCCCTCGGAGTGATCTTGACGAGAGAGACGTGGGCTCTACACCACGGAGTAATCTCGACGTGGTTGAGGTTAGCCAAACCTCCTACACTACTCTCTCTACGATAGCGGAGACACAAGTTTGAAAACTCTTCAACAAAGGACTCCAAATGTTCCTTGGGCATGCCATCCCCTTACATAGTGAGGATGGGTGCCAAGTGAACGTGGCAGAGGATGAACCGTCGCGAGACGTGGTTCGGCCTCTCCTTACAAATTTGAAATACAAACGTAAAAAGTAAACGAAAGACAAAGGACGGGGCCCAACATTGGCCTAATCCATAAATCCAGAAATACAACCAAATGAAAACAAACGTAAGTGAAAAGACATACTTACGCGGGGTACTTAAACACCAGGTGGCGAGCCTCGACGCGAGCTGCTCGCCGTGGCTGACGACGCCCCAGGGTCATCTCCGAGATGGTCCTCCATCACTATCTCTATGTCTATCTTTATCTGTTTCTGAATTTTTCTCTTTATCTCAGTCTCTATCTCTATCTCTGTTTTTATCTCTATCTCTATCTTTATCTCTATCTCTATCTTTATCTCTATCTCTATCTCTTTCTCTATCTCTTTCTCTATCTCTATCTCTATCTCTATCTCTATCTCTATCTCTATCCCTATCTCGATCTTTATCTTTAAGTCTATCTCAATCTCTATCTCTATCTCTATCTCTATCTCTATCTCTATCACTCTCTCGATCTCTATCTCTATCTTTATCTCTATCTCCGTCTCTATTTCTATCTCTATCTCTAGCTCAATCTCTATCTTTATGTCTATCTCAATCTCTATCTCTATCTCTATCTCTATCACTATCTCTATCACTATCTCGATCTCTATCGCTATCTCCGTCTCTATTTCTATCTCTATCTCTATCTCTATCTCTATCTCTATCTCTATCTCTATCTCTATCTCTATCTCTATCTCTATCTCTATCTTTATCTTTATCTCTATCTCTATCTCTATCTCTATATTTATCTCTATCTCTATCTCTATCTCTATCTTTATCTCTATCTCTATCTCTATTGCTATCTCTATCTCTATCTGACGTAGGACAACTAAGGAAAAGGTGACTGAGGGGACAGATGGGTTGAGGACAGGTATGTGATAAGCTCAATTTTACTCTGTTTTTTACTGGTTATTTATCAGTAACATGTGTGAGGATTAAGCTTATTCAACGAATTTATAAACCTCACAAGTTAGGGCGAGTGAGGGTCGATCCACAGGGAGCAAAAGAAAACAGCAGGAAATTCCTTTTCAGTACGTTAAAGTGCAACTTAATCAAGCCGTCTATAGAGAATTTCTGCAGACAGATCCTTTGCCCTTTGGGGCAAAGGATCGAACACTGCTGCGTGCAGGGACAACCTGCGCGCAAGGTGTTGCGTGCTAGCGGCCTCTGCGCGTTGACTATGCAGCGCGCGGCGGCTGCCTATGCACGCGAATGCCTGCGCGCAACGGCGTGCTGCCTTGCGCGCGCTGCGTGCGCGGCTGCGTCTGCTGCGCGCTGCGCGGCTGCGCGGCGGCCGTGCTGCACGCGGTTGCGCTGCGTGCGGCTGGTGTGGCTGCACGCGGCTGCGGCGCTGTGCGCGGCTGCCGCGCTGGCTGCACGCTGGCTGTGCGCGGTTTGCACGCGCGCTGGCTGCACGCGGCTGCGCGGCGCGGCTTGCGGCTGTGTCTGCGGTGATTACAGTTGCGCTGGTGCACGCGGCTGCGTGCTACGTGCGGCTGTGCACGGCTGAGCGCGGCGTCTTTGCTGCACACGGCGTGGTGGAGATGCGGAGGAGTTCTGTTCTTTTGGAAGATTTGGGGAAGACGATTTGAACAACAAAGGAACAAAGTTCAACTGAAATCAAGTCTAAAACGAAACAATTCTCAGTTGGAAAACATTGGAAGATCTGGTGACTCTTCCAACCCAACCAAAATTGTCTGAGAAGAGAAGGATTACAGGGCTGAAGCTTGAGATTTCCCACGTCGGGTGTCACGTCCTCGCGAGGCGTGGTTCTTCAATCCAAGCTATCTTCAGTCTGTTCTTCCTCTCCAACTCCAAAAGCTCATCAGCTCATGGAGGGTGCAGAAATCCTCTTCTCCAAGCCCTAGTTTCCTTAGAGAAAATTCTGAACACCTAAACTCCTCTCTCAAGAGAGTATTTATAGGTTTTCTCTTAAGTCATGCCCAGGGGCATTTTTGTAATTTTTGCCACTTCGAATTTTTGCCCACTTCTGTTGATCCTCCTCTCTTCCTTGATCTTCTTAACCTGTTTCTGAATGTTCACTAGCCATAAAACGTTAAATATATTCCACTTGATTCAAAGAATCAAGTGGGGTTAGTGATTTCATAAAACAATACATATGCATGAACTTAGCATGAATTCACAAGATAATTGTAATGAATTTAAACTTGAGAACTTGATTATTTGATGACATATTTTAGAGTCATCAGTATGGGTAGTAGGGGAATTACAGGTAGGGATAATACAGTCCACAGAAATTCACGATCGAATTCGGATTTACAAATCGATAAAAATCTGGTGGTGCAGCTCTGACCCTTTTCGAGGGCGGGAGTACTGTCTTCCCCCACCGCGATGATGCCTAAGCACTGAAATCAATACCCGAATTCACGTCGCAAGGGAATACTCGAGAAGAGGAGAGAAGAGATAGAATCTCAAACCAAGTCTAAATCTGACGGCGGTGGAAACTTCTCGGGAAACACTGAACGAGGAACACTTCGACACCAAAGAGTTCAGGCGTACCTCGGCACCGTAGTGCGTGAAGAGGTTGTGGGCAATTCTGATCGTGACGAAGCTGGGCGAATCCGGGCGTTGAGCGGCCCACTAGACGAGGACGAGGCTGGACGTTCCGGGCGTTGGACGGCCCTGGTTGAGTGTGGTTGTCGTGGGCGCAACGTCAAGCGTGGGCAAATACCCGCGCGCGGAGTGCGGCGGAGCGCACCCGAGCGTGCGCAGCGCGCGCGGCTTGAAGCGCTGACGGCGTCCGGACAGGGGCAGCCGGAATGTGGCCTCGGGCGGCCCTGGCAAAGACTGCCTGGGTGGTAAGGGCAGCGCGCGGGTGGCTTACGGTCGGTGTGCGGGCGGCGCGCGGGCGGCGCGCAGGCAGCCTGGGTGGCCCCTTGGCGGGCTACCTGGGCAGCCTTGGGCGAGAGAGAGAGGGTGAAAGGGAGAAAAAAGAGAGAGAGAGAAAGAGAGAGAATGGATAGGAGATGGGAGGCCAACGTCATGAGGCGGCGGCGGCAGTGGCGGCGGCAGCGGCGGCGGCGGCAGTGGCGGCGGCGGCGGCAACAAAGGCTAGGGTTAAGGGCGACAGGGGAGGCTGGGCAGTCCTCCAAGAAGAGTTAACAAAACTCAATTCTTGAAATAATGACTGCCTGATGTTTCTTGAAAACAATGGCCTATATATAGGCCTTGGAGGAAAGAGAAAATGACGAGAAAATAAAGACCAGAAAATAAAGACAAGAAAATAAAGACGTGCGCCGTGTCACGCCAAAGGACAGTTGTGGATCTGCCTCTAGCGTCATGTCATGACGCGCGTAGGGACGTGCGTGGGTGAAGACGTGCTTGTCGACGGTTGTGGCATGTTGACTTCGGTTAACTCCGGTTGACCGTGGTCCATAGCAGGCATGTTGACTCCGGTTGATCGTGGTGACGCGTTTGGTGCTGAAGTGTTGGCGTCCTCACCATCACTATCTCTATATCTATCTCTACCATTATCTCTATCTCTATCTCAATCTCTATCTCTATCTCTATCTCTATCTCTATCATTATCTTTATCTCTATCTCTATGTCCAACTTTATCTACATCTTTCTTTCTATCTCTTTCTCTATCTATATCTCTATCTCTATCTTTATTTCTATCCCTATCTCTATCTCTATCTCTATCTCTATCTCTGTCTGTATCACACGCTCTAATAACTGTTTAATTTAGATTCCCATTCAAGATACTAGGATCCCTAGATCCCTCATAGTATGGAACATTGACTTTGACGCTACGCTGAATCTGCTGCCATTGGTTGTCGTGATTCGCACGGCGGTGATCGCGAGGGGGAACCACATCCTCGGGTGGAAAAGGATCGTTCCTGTCCGGATGATTCCCGTTCCATCCGCGATGTCTATCATCAGGTGGATAAGGATCATTCCGAGGGGGATGATTCCTATCGCGCTCTGGGATCCTCTCTTCCGGTGGATGGTAATCGTCCCATAGTGGGCGATTTCCATCAAGTACCGGGGCTCTTTCCACCAGTGGATAGGGATCGTTCTGTGGGGGACGATTCCTATCCTGGCCTGGGGTCCTAGGCTCACGCGGATAGTAATCGTCTCAACGATTTCTATCATGAACCAGAGTGCAAATATCCACAGGAATCAGATCGTCTCGCTCGGGATGATTCTGATTTCGGCTTCCGGATCTATCCTCGGGTCGTATAGGATCATCAAGGTCGCGATGATTCCTATCACGATCTCGAGATCTAGATGCAGGTGGGTAGTAGCTCTCGCGATCACGGCGATGTCAATCCAGACCTCTATTTTCAAGTTGGTAAGTCCGTTCGCTCACTACATCGATCGAACTAGTTAGAGGGTTGTCCATATTGGTAATTCGTGTATTGACATCACGAAAACCATTCTGGACAGCGTCTAATACACGATCGATGTCCCCTCGAGAGAAGGTCAGTGGGGCGGACGATGACAACTCATGGACAGGGACGGACACCTCACGACCGTCTTGGGGTTGGTCTGTCGTCGGAGCGGAGACTCGTTTGCCTAAACGCAAATGCATGCAAGGGGACTGACGAATGAGGAATGAAGACGTCTACGATGGCGAAAATGACTGGGCTACAGGTTAGGCTCTAATACCAATTTTACGTAGGACGACTATGGGTGTACGACTATGGGATAGATGATGAAGGACGGGACGACAGGATAGATGGGCTGACTACAAGAAGGTGGACGGCTAAGGATGGAGCGAATATTTGAGGGATAAGACAGCCACAGAAATCACACGGTCCGATTCGGACTTTAAAACTGATGAAAATCTGGTGGTGCAGCTCCGCCCTTATCTAGGGTGGGAGTACTGTCTTCCCCCACTACGACAATGCCAAGCACCGAAATCAATATGACTAATTCGCATCGCGAGGAAACACTCGAGAAGAAGAGAGAAGAGGTAGAAAATCCAAACCAAATCTAAGTCTAACGGCGGTAGAAACTTCTCGAGAATATACTGAACAGAGAACACTTCGACACCAGAGAGTTCAGGCATACCTCTACACCGTAGTGCGTGAAGAGGATGCAGGAAATTCTGATCGTCACACGGCTGGATGAATCCGGGCGTTGTGAGGCCCACTAGACGATGGGATCTGGACGTTCCGGGCGTTGAATGGCCTTGGTTGAGACTCGGCCTGGTTGCTCAAAGGCCGGAGTGCTTGGGTGTGGGTGTCGTTGGCGGGACGACTAACGTGCACTACGACAAGGTGTCGCGGTCAGTTGGCGGGGAGTCAAGGGGGGAGTCACCCCCTTGTGGGATTCGGGGCAGCGCCCTGAAACCTAAACGGTATGCCCCGCTGTATGAAGCTTCAAGGGCGTGCGAAGCGTGGATGACAAGCACACAGTGTCCGGGGCGGCCGGCCAAGGTCGGCCCTGGGCGGCCCTGGTGGCCTTAGGCGGCCTTGGCTGGGGTGGCCTGGGCGGCCTTGGCGGGGCTGCCTAGGCGGCCTTGGGCGGCCTTGGCTGGGGCGGCCTGGGCGGCCCTAGCGGGGCTGCCTGGGCGGCCTTGGCTGGGGCGGCCAAGGCGGCCCTGGTGGGGCTGCCTGGGCGGCCTTGGACGGCCTTAGCTCGGGCGGCCTGGGCAGCTCTGGCGGGGATGCCTGGGTGGCCTTGGGCGACCTTGGCTAGGGCAGCCTAGGCGGCCCTGGCGCGGCTGCCTGGGCGGCCTTGGGCGAGAGAGAGGATGAGAGGGAGAGAGAGAAAGAGAGTGAGTAAGAGAGAGAGAGAATGGCGAGAGAGGAAGGAGAGAGGATGGAAGGCCAACGTCGCAAGGTGGCGGCGGCGGTGGCGGCAACGGCTAGGGTTAAGAGGGATAGGGGAGGCTGGGCAGTCCACCAAGAAGAGTTAAACAAAACTCAATTCTTGAAATTGTGACTGCCTAATGTTTCTTGAAAACAATGGGCTATATATAGGCCTTGGAGGAAAGAGAAATTGACGAGAAAGTAAAGACGTGCGCCGTGTCCCGCCAAAGGGCAGTTGTGGATCTGCCTTTGGCGTCGTGTCATGACGCGCGTAGGGACGTGCGCGGGTGGAGACATGCTAGTCGACGGTTGCGGCGTATTGACTTTTGTGTTGACTCCAGTTGACCGTGGCTGGTTGACTTTGGTTGACTTCGCCGTCAGGTCCATAGCAGATGTGTTGACTCCGATCGACCATGGCGGGTTAACTTCGCCGTCGGGTCCATAGCAGGGGTGTTGACAACGGTTGACCGTGGTGACGCATTGGACAGTGATGTGTTGGCATCCTCGCCATCAGCTATATAAATAGAGATAAACATAGAGATAGAGATAGAGATAGAGATAGAGATAGACATAGAGATACTGATAGAGATAGAGATAGAGATAGAAATAGAGATAGAGATACATATAGAGACAGACTTAGAGATAGAGATAGAGATAGTGATAGAGATAGATATAGAGATAGAGATAGATATAAAGATAGATATAGAGATAGAGATTGAGATAGATATAAAGGTAAAGATAGAGATAGAGATAGAGACAGAGATAGATATAGAGAGAAAGATAAAGATAGAGATAGAGATAAAGATAGAGATAGAGATAGAGATAGAGATACAGATAGAGCTAGAGATAGAGATAGAGGTAGAGAGAAAGATAGAGATACAAATAGAGATAGAGATAGAGATAGACATAGAGATAGAGATAGAGATAGAGATAGAGATAGAGATAGAGATAGAGATAGAGATAGAGATAGAGATATAAATATATATAGAGATAGAGATAAGGATAGAGATAGAGACAGAGATAGAGATAGAGGTAGAGAGAAAATAGAGATAGAGATAGAGATAGAGATAGAGATGAAGACAGTGATAAAGATAGAGATAGAGATAAATATAGAGACAGAGATAGATTTAGATATAGAGATAAAGATAGAGATAGCGATAGAGATAGAGATACACATACAGATGGAGATAGAGATAGAGATAGAGAGAGAGATAGAGATAGAGATAGAGATAGGGATAGAGATAGAGATAGAGATAGAGATAGAGATAGAGCTAGAAATAGAGATAGGGATAGAGAGAGAGATATGGGTACAGATTGAAAAACAGATAAAGATAGGGATAGACATAGAGATATAAATAGAGAACGAGATAGAGACAGAGATAGAGATTGAGATTGGGATCGAGATAGGGATAGAGATAGAGATAGAGATAAAGATATAGATAGAGATAGAGATAGAGATACAGATAGAGAGATAGGTAGAGATAGAGATAGAGAGAAAGATAGAGATAGAGATAGACATAAAGATAGAGATAGAAATAGAGAAAAGATCGATAGAGATAGAGATTGAGATAGAGATAGAGATAGAGATAAAGATAGAGATAAAGATAGAGATAGAGATAAAAATAGAGATAGACTTGGAGATAGAGATAGAGATAGAGATAGAAATAGAGATAGGGATAGTGATAAAGATACAGGTACAGATTGAACTATAGATATAGATAGGGATAGAGATAGAGATAGAGATAGAGAAAGAGATGGAGATAGAAATAAAGATGGAGGTAGAGATAGAGATAGAGATAGAGATAGAGATAGAGATAGAGGTAGAATTAGAGATAGAGATACAGGCAGAAATAGAGATAGAAATAGAGATAGAAATAGAAATAGAGGAAAAGCGCCGCGCACTCGGATGAGTCGGCTCACCGGAAGCGCAGCAAGCGTGCGGAGGATGCTCGCAGGTGAGGGGCGTACGAATGCTGGGCGGGGTGGGTGTGATAAACCCGCGCAAGCGGACTGTGTGTGCGTGCGTGCCGAGAGCGCACAAAGCAGACAGGACGGCGGGCGACCATGATAATCCCAGATTATCACATGATTTTATATGTATTTCTATGCTAAAATACGTCATTATCATTACTTAAATACATGTAAATACTTTAATTAACTGATCTTCATGTCTTCCTCACATTTGTACCCTGATTCAGTATTGCTGTTAATTCCTGAATTCTACCACTAACCCCCACTCAACTCATCAAGTTTAGTGGTGAAGATCTAATGCTAGTATGAAGTGTTCTGAATGAAGGATGAAAGACTGACTCAAATGATGGAGGCGGCATGAAGAAATTGAAGGAAGCTGAAGCCATGGTCCTGGGCTCTTCAGAGGACTTCAGGAGACTCACCACAGGCCCAAAACCATGGGCTCCATTCTATGAGAGAAGCCCAGGAACAGAGTCAAGAAACCAACCAAAGCAGCTCCCAATGTGGAAGGATCAAGGAGAAAATGAAGAAATCCTAACTAAGGGAGGAATCATTATCTAGCTAAAAAGGGTTTCTGAAGACTGTAATATGATTGGAGGGGGGCCTATCATGTGGCTGTAGGGCCCTAGAACCAAATCTGGTCGTTCATTCCATGTCAGGAATCAACAGCCCAGATTTGGTCCCAAGAAACCCTACTTAAGCTTCTCTTCCTCCTCTTTGTAAGGGATCTTGATTCTATTGAGAAATTGTTGGAGTTTTTCAGCTCGGGATCTTGATCCTGAGAGTGGAGAGAGGATAGAAGCAACATCCCAGCTCAGGAATCTTCAGGCAAGAGAGGAGCTCTGCAGGAATCCTGTAAACCCTTGTCATAGGTGAGAGTCCCTTGCTAGAGAAACGACCCCCTTCTTCCCTGCCAAGTTTCCTTCTTTTTTTTCCACTCCAGATTGACCAGGAACCTATCCAGAAGGATAGGCCTGTGTTGCCTCTTTCCAACGCCTCCAAGATTGCCTGAAACGGAGGTCTGCAGCTCCGGATATTCAAGTTTGAGTGGAGGAACCTCCATCACCTTGAAGACCGCTTGCGCTGACGCGCTACTTCTTGTAACTTTTTCACGTTTTTTGACCATCTCTTAGGATATTTTACATTTCTTTTTGCATTTCTGTCTCATTTCACTATAGTTTATCAAATTCTTTATAATTTTAAGTGTCTCTTTATCACTAGTTCTTTCTACTAAGAAAAACACACAAAAGAGATTTTCTTGATAACAATTCTACTAAACTTATTTCCTGCTCCCTGTGGATGACCCCTTGCTCACTACTATAATTTCTCTATAGTCTAACAAGGGTTATAATGGGAATTAAACGACACATTTTACCCAATTTTTCTGGATTATCAGACCACACGTTCGCGCGCACGGCTGGCGGCAGGCGGGGCGTGCGTGTGCGTGTTTGGACTATTTGTGCCAGGGGAAGCGGGGCCGCGGAGAGAAGACGAAGGGAGATGGTGAGGGCAAGAGGGAAGGAAGGAAAGGTTGATGGGTGACGGGCGAATGGGATTAGGATGGGATGGCGGAGTAGAAGAGAACGATGCAGTTGGGAGGGGATCAAGGTGGGCGGAAGGCGAAAGGGTGGCAAGGCGAGAACGGCGGTGGAGGGACGGAGTGAAAGAAAGGGCGGAGGCGAAAGGGAAAGGGGCGGCGAGAATTCAAGAATCGAGGGGTGAGGGTGGTTGCAGATCAAGAAACGTGGGAAAGATGCGTAGGGGTGGTCGACAGGGCAGGGATTACGGTGGAGGGCGAGGTGTGGATGGCAGGGCGAGGATGGCTATGGGGAGGGCGTGGAAACGATTGTATGATGGAGGATGGAGGGAGGGGAAGAGGTGTCAAGAAGAGGGTTCTTGAGAAGGAACAACCCAAGAATTCTTCAAGAACGATGACGATGGTACCTTGGAAGGCTTGGGATGGGATCCTCAGCAATCCTGTGGAAGGTGAGCGTCGTGGACGAGCCTGCAGAGTCCGTTGCCCTCGGAGTGATCTCGACGAAGGCTTCTTCTGCTGCCGGACGTGACAACTTCTCGAAAGCTTTTCTCGCTCCGGAGTGATCTCGACGACGTGATTAAACCCGTTCTCTTGGAGTGATCCCGACGAGAGAGGCGAGGGCTCTACACCACGGAGTGATCTCGACGTGGGTGAGGTTAGCCACACCTCCTACGCTACGTCCTATAGTGGGGAGACACCGTTGTAATTTTCTTCAACAAAATGACTCCAAATATTCCTTCGGCATGCCATCCCCTTATATAGTGAGGATCGGTGCCAAGTGCACATGGGGAGAGGACGAACTGTCGCGAGACGTGGTTCGACCTCTCCTTACAAATTTTAAATACAAATAAAACAAAAAAGGGAAAGACGAAGGCCGGGGCCCAACATTGGCCCAGTCCATAAAATCCAGAAACACAAACAAGCAAGAAATTCACACAAGAAAAATAAAGTGCTTACGCGGGGTACTTGAACCCCGGGTGGCGCGCGTCAACTCGAGCTGCTCGGCGTGGTTGGTGGCGTCCCGTCGTGCCATCTTCCATATGGTCCTCCATCAATATAACGATAGAGATAGAGATAGAGATAGACATAGAGATACCGACAGAGATAGAGATAGAGATAGAGATAGAAATAGAGATAGAGATAGAGATAGATATAGAGATAGAGATAGAGATAGAGATAGAGATAGAGATAGAGATAGAGATAGAGATAGAGATAGAGATAGAAATAGAGATATAGATAGGGATAGAGATAGAGATCGAGATAGAGATAGAGATAGACATAGAGAGAAAGATAGAGATAGAGATAGCGATAGCTATAGAAATAGAGATAGATATAGAGATAGAGATAGAGATAGAGATAGAGATAGAGATAGAGATAGAGATAGAGATAGAGATAGAGATAGAGATAGAGATAGAGATAGAGATAGAGATAGAGATAGAGATAGAGATAGAGATAGAGATAGCGATAGAGATAGAGATAGAGATTAAGATAGAGATAGAGAGTAAGATAGAGATAGAGATAGAGATAGAGATAGAGATAGGGATAGAGATAGAGATAGAGATGGAGATACAGATAGAGATAGAGATAGAGATAGAGATAGAGATAGAGATAGAGATAGAGATAGAGATAGAGATAGAGTCAGAGATAGAGATAGAGATAGAGATAGAGATAGACATAGAGATAGAGATAGAGATAGAGATAGAGATAGAGATAGAGATATAGATAGAGATAGAGATAGAGATAGAGATAGAGATAGAGATAGAGATAGATATAGAGATAGAGATAGAGATAGAGATAGAGATAGAGATAGAGTCAGAGATAGAGATAGAGATAGAGATAGAGATAGAGATAGAGATAGAGATAGAGATAGAGATAGAGATATAGATAGAGATAGAGATAGAGAAAGAGAGAAAGACAGAGATCGAGATAGAGATTGACATAGAGATAGAGATGGAGATAAAGTTAGAGATAGAGATAGAGAAAGAAATAGGGATAAAGATAGAGATAGAGATAAAGATAGAGATTGACATAGAGATAGAGATAGAGATAACGATAGACATAGGGATAGAGATAGAGATAGAGATAGAGATAGAGATAAAGATACCGATAGAGATAGAGATCGCGATATAAATAGAAATAGAGATTGAGATATAGATAAGGATAGAGATAGAAAGAGAGACAGAGATAATGATAGAGATAGAGATAGAGATAGAGATAGTGATAGAGATAGAGATAGATATAGAGATAGAGATTGAGATAGAGAAAGAGATAGAGATAGAGATAGAGATGGAGATAAAGATAGAGAGAGAGATTGAGATAGAGATAATGATAGAGATAGAGATAGAGATCGTGATATGGATAGGGATAGAGATAGAGATAGAGATAGAGATAGAGATAGAGATAGAGATAGAGATAGAGATAGAGATAGAGATAGAGATAAAGATAGAGATACAGATAGAGAGAAAGATAGGGATTGAGATAGAGATAGAGATAGAGATAGAGATAGAGATAGAGATAGAGATAGAGATAGAGATAGAGATAGATATAAAGATAGAGATAGATATAGAGATACAGATACAGATACAGATACAGATGGAGGTAGAGTGAGAGATAGAGATAGAGATAGAGCTAGAAATAGAGATACAGACACATTTAGAGATAAGGATAGAGGTAGAGATAAAGATAGAGTTAGAGATAGAAATAGAGATAAAGATAGAGATAGATATAGATATAGAGATATGGATAGAGATAGAGATAGAAATAGAGATAGAAATATATATAGAAATACAGATAAAATAGAGATCGAGATAGAGATAGTGATGCTGGACGTCGTTAAAACGTCGTCCGGTCGACACCGTGCGTGGCGGCTCGGTATCAAGTCAGGATCTCGATCGGACGACGATGTTCAGCGTTGTCCGAGTAATGCCGATGACAAACATGAATGAAGACGAAAATCCATGAACTGTCCTACTGTAGTACGTGCGTGCGCCGAAGTTCCGTGTTGCCGTTCAGAGATTGACGGGATAACTTTTGGTGAGGTCGAACAGACCTCCCGAACGTTGCCTTGAGGGTTCGAGGGCGAGTGCTTTGCCGAACGGGGTTACCCCGCTGTGATGCTTACACCCATCGGGAGAACTCGACTCGTACCGGCCAGGTAGGACTCTCGTCAAAATTATCGTCATTTTCTCAACCCGTCTTGCTCTCACCTATATCTAACCCTAGCGCGGAGGAGGCAATACGAAAGTATAATAAAGAAAGTAAGAGATGTAAAGAGCAGAGGGACGGGGTACCTTCGTTGTGCTGGCGACAGATATCGTGGAGCAGTAAGATCCGTAGAATGGAAGCGTCGAGCACCAGCGTTAGGGTGGCACATCCAGGTGGCGAAGGTGTTTCCATCAGTGGATGGTGGCGATGTAGGGTGCATGGCGAGAGTGGGCACCTGGCGCACAACCGGCCAGGCAGTAAGGGCAGCATCGGGCGGTGCGGAGGTCAGGTACGGCACGGGCGCAGTGATGGCAAGGCACCGTGCGGGGCGTGGTGAAGGTGTACGACGTGCGGTGGCATCCGGTGCGGCGAGTACGTGGCGTAGGCTCTGTGCGAGTACACGGGGCGCGGACGACGTCGTGGAGTGGGCAGCGGCGTCCCACGGCTGTGGCGAACGGACTCCTTCCTCAGTGGCGTCGGTCACGACCCGTAGTTGATGGCCGGAGCTGGATCGTCATGCGCACGCGGGGAGCCAGGCAGCGTACACAGATGCGGTGTGGCGTGCGTTGTCGAGCGGCGGGTAGCCAGGGACCCGAGGGGACGGCGGCAAAGCAGGTCGAGCGGGGTCGCTCGGCGGGCGGCGAAAAGATCGGGCAGTCGACGGCGAGGCAGATCATGCGGGTAGGTCCGGCGGGTGGCAAAAAGGTAGGCGGATGGCGGCGAGACTAGTTGGCAGTGGCGAATCTGGACGATGGCAGCGGTAAAGCCGATTGGGGGGCGGCGAAAGGTCGAGCGGCGGAGGGCAGGGCGGCGGTGGAGGAGCTGGCGGCGGGTCCACCCTTCTCTTCCTTCTCCTCTCTCCTTCTTCCTCTTCTTCTTCCTTCTTCTTCCTTTGTCTTCTTCCTTCTTCTTCTTCCTCTTCTCGCGAACGTGACTCTTTGACTTCCAAAAACGTTATAATTTCCAGTGAAAAGTCAAGAGTGTTTTAGGGGGGCCCTCCCCTCCCTTTTATAGGAGAGAGGAAAATGGCCCCTCTTAACTACAAAGTGAAAGAGAAATAAAATAAAACAAAGATGGGTTCTTTAGGCCCACTAAGGGGCGGGGAAGATATCCTCATGTGGGAACTTCCCCTCACTACCTACGGGTACGTAGAAATAGAAAATGAAAGCCATAATGGCGAGCAGGTACGGGTCGAAGATGGCACGTCATC
This sequence comes from Wolffia australiana, assembly GCF_029677425.1. Taxonomy (NCBI): domain Eukaryota; kingdom Viridiplantae; phylum Streptophyta; class Magnoliopsida; order Alismatales; family Araceae; genus Wolffia; species Wolffia australiana. Next base: position 5,853,130 of record NC_135847.1, on the reverse strand, counting down.
ATGCCGAATATCTGAACCCGGGGTCGTGTGTCGTTGCTGCGGCTCGTCGTGTCGACTGGACACGTGTCGGTGGCAGGCTCGATGATGGTGCTCGCTCCTCGATTGACAGCCCTGCGGTGTTAGACGGTGCCGCGCCATCAAATAGAGATAAAGATATTGATAGAGATAGAGATACAGATAGAGCTAGAGATAGAACAAGAGATGGAGATAGAGATAGACATAGAGATCCGGATAGAGATAGAGATAGAGATAGAGACCCAGATAGAGATAAAGATATAGATAGAGATAGAGATAGATATAGACATAGAGATAGAGATAGATATGAGGATAGATAGAGAGAAAGAGATAGAGACAGAGATGGAGGTAGAGATAGATATAGAGAGACAAATTGAGATAGAGATAGAGATACAAATATAAATAGAGATAGAGATAGAGATAGAGATCGTGGTACAGATAGAGATAGATATCGAGATAAAGATTTAGATAGAGATAGAAATAAAGATAGAGATAGAGATAGATATATAGATAGAGATAAAGGTAGAGATAGCGATAGAGATAGAGATAAAGATAGAGATAGAGATAGTGGAAGAGATAGAGATAGTGGAAGAGATAGAGATAGATATATAGGTAGAGATAGCGATAGAGATAGATATACAGATAAAGATAGAGATCAAGATACAGAAAGAGATAGAGATAGAGATAGAGATAGATATAGAGCTAGAGATACAGATAGAGATAGAGATACAGATACAGATACAGATAGATATAGAGATAGAGATCAATATAGAGATAGAGATAAAGATAGAGATAGAGATAGAGATAGATATAGAGATAAAGATAAAGAAGGAGATAGTGATCGAGATAATGATCAAGATAGAGATAAAGATGGAGATAGAGGTAGAGATACAGATAGAGATAACTATAGACATAGAGATAGAGATAGAGATAGAGATAGAGATAGAGATAGAGATATAGATAGAGATAGAGATATAGATAGAGATAGAGAAAGAGATAGAGATAGATAGAGATAGAGATAGAGATAGAGATAGAGATAGAGATAGAGGTAGAGATAGAGATAGAGATTGAGATAGAAATAGATATAGGGATAGAGATAAAGATAGGAATAGAGATAGAGATATAGAAAAAGATAGAGATAGAGATAGAGATTCAGATAGAGATAGAGAAAGAAACATAAATAGAGATAGAAATGGAGATAGGGAAAGAGATAGAGAAAGAGATAGAGATAGAGATGGAGAAAGAGCTAGACATAGAGATAGGGATACAGATAGAGAAAAAGATAGAGATAGAGATAAAGAAAGAAATAGAGAGAAAGATACAGATAGATATAGAGATAGAGATAGAGATAGAGATAAAGATAGAGACAGAGATTAAGAAACGGATAGAGATATAGATAGAGATAAAGATAGAGAAAGCGATATAGATAAACAATGAGATAGAAATAGAGATAGAGATAGAGATAGCGATAGAAATAGGGATAGTAAAAGAGATAGAGATAGAGATAGCAATAGAGATAGAGATAGAGATAAATATATCTGTACAGATTGAAATAGAGATAGAGTTAGGGATAGAGATAGCGATAGAGATAGAGATAGAGATAGAGATAGAGATAGAGATTGCGATAGTGATAGGGATAGAGATAGAGATAGAGATACATAGAGAAATAGAGATCGAGATAGAATTAGAGATAGATGTAGAGATAGAGATAGAGATAGAGGTAGAGATACAGATAGAGATACGGATAGAGATAGAGGTAGAGATACAGATAGAGATACGGATAGAGATAGAGCTAGAGATAGAGATAGAGATAGAGATACAGATAGAGATAGAGATAGAGACAGAGATAGAGATAGAGATGGCGATAGATAGAGATAAAGATAGAGAGAGAAATAGAGATTAAGATATAGATAGAGATAGAGATAGAGATAGAGATAGAGAGGAAGATAGAGACAAAGATAGAGCAAAAGATAGAGAGAGAGATACAGATTGAGATACAGATAGATTTAGATATAGAGGGAGACATAGAGATAGAGATAGAGATAGAGATAGAGATTCAGATAGAGATAGATATAAATATGGGACTAGGGAGATAGATGGAGATAGAGATAGAGACAGAGATAGAGATAGAGATAGAGATGAAGACAGAGATTGAGATAGCGATAGAGATAGAGATAGAGATAGAGATAGAGATAGAGATAGAGATAGAGATAGAGATAGAGATAGAGATAGAGATAGAGATAGAGATAGAGATAGAGATAGAGATAGAGATAGAGATAGAGATAGAGATAGAGATAGAGATAGAGATAGAGATAGAGATAGAGATAGAGATAGAGATAGAGATAGAGATAGAGATAGAGATAGAGATAGAGATAGAGATAGAGATAGAGATAGAGATAGAGATAGAGAAAGAGATGGAGATAGAGATAGAGATAGAGATAGAGAAAGAGATGGAGATGGAGATAGAGATAGAGATATTGACTGATGAACTCAATTTTATGGGTAAATTTACTGGTGATGTTTTGGTTAATTGTGTGAGGAATTGAGCTATGCAACAATATTTTTTAACTTCACAGCCTTAGGGGAGTAAGGTGTCGATCCACAAGGAGCAGATCGAGCGTTTTAAGTCCTTTTCAATTCAACTATATTATCATATCTCTGAATTCAGTCCTGACACTAAGTTAGATTATCTTTAGTAAGATTCCTCAAGTTTCCTCAGCAGAAATGTGTATAATAATTTCACGGTAGATTTGATGAATATCTATCCAAGTTTAAGTCGCAAGTGTCAACACTTAACGGTTGTTTTCCTCTTCCTACAGGCTCTCGCCTCTGTTGTAGGCAAAACAACAAACACTTGGCGCGCTGGCAATGCCTGTGCGTAACAACAGCGGTGCACGGGCAATGCGGTGCCCGCGCGCGACTACCGCTGTGCGAGGGCAGTGCAGTGCCTGCGTGCAGCGGTAGTGGTGCGCAGGCGGTGCCTGCGCGCGGCGTTTGCTGCGCGCGGGATGGCCTGCGCACAGCTAGACCGCTGCGCGGTACTGCTGAGTGCGTTGCACTGCTCGCGCTCTGAGTAGCTGCGCGCAACACTCATGTGCGCTTGCGCGCCTGCGTGTGGGAGTGCCTCGCACGATGCTCGTGCTGCACGCGGCGCTCCTGTATTCAGGCGTGCCTGCGTGCAGGCAGGCAGTGCACACAGCTCGTGCTGTGTGCAAAGCTGTAGTGCGTGGGGGTTTCTTCACGCACAGCTGCTGCTGATGCAACTCAATTCAAAGAGAATGGATGATACTTGATTAATCAAAGATCAGAACAGGGAAGCCATGAATGAGGATGAGAGAAAACGATAAAACAACAATAGAACACAATGTTAGATCCATGAACACACAACCACTTCAGCCGAAAGCTGCTGAAAGGCACAGATTGTACCTTCAACCCAACCTAAATGGTCTCAGAAGGGAGAGAGGTACAAGGCTTGGAACTAGGGCAATCGCACCAACCTGGTGTCACACCCCTGCTGGCAAGGTGATGGTCTTCTTTCTCTAGTTATGCCCTAGCTTGCTTCTCTCCCAACTCCAATGCTCATCAGCTCTTGGAGGGTCTACAGAACTCTTCTTCCGCAAGCTCTAGCCTCCTTGGACAGAATTTCTGGACAACCTAAAATGCACTCTCAAGAGGCTATTTATAGGTTTCTCTCACTTGAGCTTCTTGGAGATTTTTTAGGGCTTTTTCTTCCTTATAGTTTTTCGCCAGCTCCTCTTGATCAAATGCAGTCCTCTTGATGATTGATCCATATCTGAACTCATAAATCCCGTAAGTGAGATCTAATCCACTTGATTCAGAGAATCAAGTGGGGTTAGTAAGTGGGAAATTAATGTGCATGAAATATGACTATTATGGATTAAATGTATGCAAATGACACTTTGATGCTCAGAGAATCCTTAATTATTTATGACATATTGAGAGTCATCATTGAGCAACATAGATTTAAAGATAGAAAGAGAGATAGAGATAGAGGTAGAGATAGAGATAGAAATAGAAATAGAGATGGAAATAGGGATATAGATGGAGATAGAGATAGATAGAAATATAGATGGAGGTAGAGGTAGAAATAGAGAAAGATATAAAGATATAGAAGGAGATAGAGATAGAGATAGAGATGGAGATAGAGATAGAGATAAAGATAGAGATAGAGATAGAGATAGAGGTAGAGAAAGAGATGGAGAGAGAGATAGAGATAGAGATAGAAATGGAGATAGAGATTGAGATAGATATAGAAATAGATATATAGATCGAGATAGAGATAGAGATTCAGATAGAGATAGGTATAGAGATGGAAATAGGGATATAGATGGAGATAGAGATAGATAGAGATAGAGATGGAGGTAGAGGTAGAGATAGAGAAAGATATAAAAATATTGATAGAGATAGAGATAGAGATATATTCAGAGATTGAAATAGGGATAGAGGTAGAGATAGAGATATAGATAGAGATAGCGATAGAGATAGAGATAGAGATAGAGATAGAGATAGAGATAGAGATAGAGATAGAGATAGAGATAGAGATAGAGATAGAGATAGAGATAGAGATAGAGATAGAGATAGAGATAGCGATAGAGATTGAGAAGGGACAGAGATAGAGATAGAGATAGAGATAGAGAAAAAGAAATAAATAGAGATCGAGTAAGAGTGAACGTCTATTTTCTATTTGTACTTCAAAATTGCAGGACGTACTTAAAAACTTATAGTCGATAGTGGGAGTTGTGTCAATGCCATCTCCGAAGACACAGCTTAGAATCTCGGACTCACGTTGATACCGCACCCGACGCCGTACAACGTGTCATGGATTGACGCATCCACCCTACTGGTGAGGATGCAATGTTATGTCCCATTAAAGATGAGCACTTATAATGAACGGGTACTCTGTGATGTACTACCAATGAAAATTGGTAGTATTATCCTCGGTCGACCTTGGTTATTTGATCACGATGTCCAGCTATCCGGACGAGCGAACACATGTTCGTTCATTTATGGAAGTCGACGCCTCATTTGGTATCCTTCAACCCACACTCACGTTCCACCTCCGACTCCTACTTCCGGATAGGATCATGCACAACCAAGACCTATTATCACCAATGGTTGTATTTTTAGGTGAGACCTAGAACCCATAGATGATACCTAACCACTATGCTTTGCACTCGCCATATCCCCGTCTACGGCAAAGGAAGAGATAAGACCGAAAGACCCCGAGGAAGTTCAACTAGTAGAGGAATTCGCGGACGTCTTCCCTATTGAGTTACCATGTGAACTTCCTCCATTGAGAAATACTCAACATGCCATAGACTTAGTTCCTGGAGCTTCCCTCCCAAATCTTCCTCATTATAGGATGGATCCGATCAAGTATGAGGAACTATACGGACAAGTAAAAGACCTGCTCTCCAAAGGATTGATTAGAGAGAGCCTCAGTCCGTGTGTTGTGCCAGCTTTACTTGCACCCAAGAAAGACGGAACTTGGCGCATGTGCTGTGATTCTAGGGCTATCAATAAAATCACAGTGAAGTCTCGATTTCCAATCCCTAGAGTACAAGACTTATTTGACGAGATGGTTGGCGCCACTATCTTCTCAAATATAGATTTAAGAAGTGGCTATCATCAGGTCAGGATCCGACCGAGAGATGAATGGAAAACGGCGTTCAAAATCAAAGATGGTCTTTATGAATGGAACGTCATGCCTTTCGGGCTATCCAATGCCACGAGTACTTTTCAGAGGTTGATGAACGAAGTACTCCGTCCATTTATATGAAAAGTCATGGTATATTTCGATTGTATATTAGTTTACAGCTACACGAGGAGTGATCATCTCCAACACTTGCGACAAGTATGCGCCGCCCTACGCCAAGAAAAGATATATGTGCATCCGAAGAAATGTAGTTTCTTCACCTTTTTAGGTTTTATATTGTCATCGAAGGGAGTAACTGCCGATCCAGCTAAAGTTGAGGCGATAACCACTTCGCGAGGTTGAAGAGCGTGCATGATGTGCAAAGTTTCATCGGACTCGCCACCTTTTATCGGAGGTTCATACCAGGATTCAGTGGTGTAACTGCACCCATCACCGACCTCCTTAAAAGGGATCAGTTTGAATGGATACCATCGATGGATAATGCCTCTGAGCTTGCCAAGAAGCTCATGACGGAAGCGCTCGTCCTAAGACTACCCGACTTTTCCAAAGTCTTTGAGGTGTCGTGTGATGCCTCAGGCGTAGGAATAGGGGGAGTCCTCAGTCAGGAAGGACATCCCATAGAGTATTTTACTGAAAAGTTAAACGACACTAATGTAATACGATCGGCCGGGATTGATCGGCTCGTATTAGGTCACAGGAAAAGAATGAATGCGTGAGATGCAAGCTGATGAGTAGTAATGACGAATGAGCAATCGAAGATATCAACAGATTAGGATGTCAACCATGCCGGGCAGTGAGAGGAGAGTGATCCTAGGATCAAACTCCCGGTGACCCGTGAGACCAACTAGACGACCAGTCAATGAGAGGCATTTTACGGCCCAGAGGTGTTCGGCGTCTAGATCAGTAGATTACCATTTCAACCGCATTGAATCCTACACTCGACGATGGTGGTTATCCTATCCGGGATGCGAGATGGGTAGGTGGCAGCGGATGTGATAGCGGAGGACGGGACTGCAGGTAGTAATAATACTGGTGTAGATGGAGGGGTGATGGAGGACCATCTCGAGGATGACGCGACGGGACGTCGTCAGTCATGCCGAGCAGCTCGCGTCGACGCTCGCTACCCGGGGTTTAAGTACCCCACGTAAGAACTTTTATCTTTTTACTTATGCTCATTTTCATGTGTGTTTGTATTTTCGGATTCGTGGACTGGGCCAATGTTGTTGGGCCCCGTCGTCATTTTTACTTTTTATGTTTGTATTTTGAATTTGTAAGGAGAGGCCAAACCACGTCTCGCGACGGTTCGTCCTCTCCCACATTCACTTGGCACCCATCCTCACTATATAAGGGGGTGGCATGCCCAAGGAACACCTTGGAGTCATTGTTGAAAAGTTTATTCACAATTCGTCTCCTCCCTATCGTAGAGAGTAGTGTAGGAGGTTTGGCTAGCCCCACCCCACGTCGAGATCACTCCATGGGTAGAGCCCACGTCTCTCTCGTCGAGATCACTCCGAGGGAGACGTGTTAAAGTGCACCGTCGAGATCACTCCGGTGCGAGGAAAGAGTTTCAAGAAGCCGCCGCCATCAAGAATCGAAAGAGGCCTTCGTCGAGATTACTCCGGGGGTCTTGGGAGATTCAAGAAGCATCGCCGACACGTCATCAACCGGGGAAATCTGCTCTGCCGAGGGAGCACACCCCAAATCCATCAAGAACTCCTCTTTCTTGGAGGGTTCTTGGTTGTTACAGTTCAAGAAAGCCATTTCTTGGTACCTTTTTCCACCCTTCCATCATTCCTGATCCATACCCCCCCCTTCTCTTCGTTCTTGATCCACCCCACCACCGTTCTTGAACATCCTCACACATTTCTTGAATTTCCCCTCTTTCCCCTTCCACTCGCCCCGTTTCTTGATTCTACCACGCCCCACCCATTTTCTTGAACTTCTTGATCCATCCCTTCACGTTCTTGAACCCCCCCCATCTCGTTCTTGATCCACCCCTCCACATTCTTGAACCCTCCCCATCTCGTTCTTGATACTTCCCATCACGTTCTTGAACCTTCCCATCTCGTTCTTGATCCGTCCCTTCACGTTCTTGAACCCCTCCATCTCGTTCTTGATCCTTCCCATCTCGTTCTTGACCCTTCCCATCTCGTTCTTGATCCTTCCCATCTCGTTCTTGATCCGTCCCATCTCGTTCTTGGTCCTTTCCCCATCTCGTTCTTGACCCTTCCCATTACCATTCTTGAACCCTCAATTCTCCCACACTTCTTTCCTCTCGATTCTTGGCCCCTCGCCCTCGCCTCCCGCTCGACCACCCTTCCACCATTCATCGCCCGGCGCTCGCGCGAGAGGGGTACCCTCTCGCGCGCCTCTCCGCCCGCCACCGCAGGCGTCCGCGCGCCTGATCAACTCAAATTTAGGGTGTTTTTTTACTGGTTATTTGTCAGTTGAATTCGTGTGAGGATTGAGCTTATGCAACGAAATTTATAACCTCACAGCCTTTGGCAAGCAAGGGTCGATCCACAGGAAGCAGAGAAAACAGCAGAAAATTCTTTTCTATTAAACCAGTCTATTCAGTTCTCTAATTCCAAGTGTTAATCTCTGTAGAAATTTTCTTCAGAATAAGTTGCAGAGAATTCCTTAAAAGTATTGATTCAGCTAATTCTTCAGTCAAATTATCTTCAGTTAAGTTTTACGGAGATATCTTGGCAAAACTCAATTGAGCAGAACCGTCAGCAGAGAAATTTTCTTTGTTGACGGTTCGCTTACGCCCTGTGAGGCAATTGAGCAAACACCCTGCGGGTGTTTGTGCACGCGCGAACGCCGGCGCGCGGGCGAGCCTATGCGCGGCGCTGCTGCGCGCGGGCGAGCCTGCACGCGAGCCTTGCTGTGGCGTTGCTGCGCACGGCGAGCCTGCTCGCGGTGCTGATTTGCGCGGGCGAGCTTGCTCGCTGCTTGGATTGCTGGCAACCGAGGCTGAGGCCTGGGTTGCTAGCAGTTGGAAATTCTGTAGGGAAGGATTTCACGATCGGATGCGAGAACAATGAAACTTTTGCTAGACAGAATGGAAAACGATTCAATCAACTATGGGATTCGAAATCAAACGTAACCAAAGGAACAATAGAAATTGGAAATGCTGAAGACACAGCTTGTGATCTTCAGCCCAACCCTGATTGTCTTAGAAGGGAGAAGAAGATTGTACCAAAACCGAATGCTCACGCCTCCTTGTGTCACTCGTTCCGGGCAAGGCGGCGATCGTCGTGCTCCAGCTACTCCTCGGCTTGCTTCTCTCCCAGCTCCAATGCTCATCAGCCTTGGAGGGTCTGCAGAAATCCTTTCTCTCCAAGCCCTAGCTTCCTTGAGAGAAATTCTGGACAACCTAAAATCAACTCTCAAGAGAGTATTTATAGGTTTCTCTTAAGTCATGCCCAGGGGCATTTTCATAATTTCTGCTTCTTTAAATTTTTGCCCGCTCCTCTTGATCCTCGTCTTTTTCCTTGATCTTCTTAACCTGACTCTGAATGTTTACTAACCATAAAATGTTAAATATATTCCACTTGATTCAAAGGATCAAGTGGGGTTAGTGATTTTATAAAATGATGCATATGCATGATATTAGCATGAATTAACATTATAATTTTGATGAATGAAAACTAAAAAGTTTAATTATTTGATGACAAATTTGAGAGTCATCAAACACCCCCCAACTTAGATCATTACTAGTCCCTTAGTAATGAAATGCAGGTGAGAATAAAAGATGATCTCAAGTTGACCCTCGACTTCCGATAGCTTTGATTCATGCTCTTTTCAAGGAGTATTTTCAGCAATTGAACTTGACCAGCATAGGAGAAATTTAGGGTCTATCTCAGCCTTCTACCTCAACTAAGTGCACTTGATCTATGGAGTACATATAGTAAGTACATAGTATATGGAGTAAGGTCGAGTTAACACCCCAAGCGCACTACTGAACAAGGCGTGGAGAGCGGTGCTAATGGTAGCTCAATACTATGGCTATAGTAGCATCGGCTCAAACACATGGGAGACAGCTTTTCCACCTTTATTTTCTTTGGCATTTGCTGCTTGTTGGTCATTTTTGATGACAATCAACTTTAGTAACTATGATGCAAGCTTTTGCTTATTTTTGCGCAATGCAGCTTTCACTTTATAATTTGGTGGCGCTTATCCACTACCCATGTGCCGTCCTTAGTAGACTGACAGGTTATTCCCCCGACGAAGTTTTGTATCCTTCTTGGTTCAGGGAGCTTCACTCACATCATAATAATATTGCCAATGAGCTAGCACTAACCCTACTCTCCACTAAAGCTAAAAATTTCGTGCATGTAAGTGCTAACTCAACCCGAAGTCGGTGGTGAGGTGAGAGAAATATAATGGTAAGAGATGTGGATGAAATAGTACGTATCATAGTGCACCTAGCTAGGCTTACTTCACCTAGGATTTCCTAGCTGGCCACTCTTGCACCTCTACCTTTTTGAAAAGAATCGAATTATCATGCATATCATTGGACAAGCATCTCCTAGGATCATCAAATATCCATGGTTTGTGAATGCAAAACGAAAATTTTTAATGGATGATGCATGCAACTGTACTCCCCTCCCCCCAATAAACAGGCATGTTCCTACATGACAAAGCATAATTACGAGAAAGGAGAAAGAGAGATCAAACCATGGAAGGAAAGGCGGCGATCAGCATTCGTGTTGTCCAGTGACGGTGTACCTAGCTTGGATAGGAGTAGCTGCACACGAAGACAGAAACAAAAACGAAGAAAACAAAAACAAAACACAGCAAAATAAAAAAACAGAGAAAATAGGAAATGGAAGCAAAAACTAGTCAGATCATGAGCTCTCGTGCGGTGGCTTTTCTAAAGTAATATTCATGGGGCTATTAAGATCTTCTTCTTCTAAGTAGGGTTTGAGCCGTTGCCCATTCACAGTGAATTGTCTTTGAGATGTAGGATCAAAAATGGTAACCGCTCCATTCTCAAAAACCTTCTGAACAAGGAAGGGGCCATCCCATCGCGTTTTCAATTTTCCTGGAAAGAGTTTTAATCTAGAGTTGTAAAGCCATACTTTTTGATTCTCTACAAAAATTCGTCTCTTCAAGCTCTTATCATGAAACATCTTCATCTTGGCTTTATAAATCTTCGAATTCTCATAAGCCTCATTTCTTAACTCTTCCAACTCATTCAATTGAAGAAGTCTATGCTTGCCGGCTCTATCCAAATCTAGGTTGAGTTTCCTAATAGCCCACAGGGCCTTGTGTTCTAACTCAAGTGGTAGGTGAAAAGCCTTCCCAAAGATAAGTCGAAAGGGAGACATGCGGAGAGGAGTTTTGTAAGCGGTCCTATAGGCCCATAATGCCTCGTCTAACTTCCTAGACCAATCTTTCCCATCCGGACGCACTATTTTCCTCAAAATTTTCTTAACCTCCCGATTGCACAATTCAACTTGGCCATTGGCTTGAGGGTGATAAGGAGTAGTGACTCGATGATGGACACCAAACTTCTTGAGGAGGTTCCTAAAGTTGTAGTTTGTAAAGTGGGAACCTCCATCACTAATGATAGCTCGTGGGCATCCATATCTATAAAAGATGTTTTTCTCAATAAAATTAGTCACTACCTTACTGTCATTGGTTTTGGAGGGAATGGCTTCTACCCATTTGGAGACATAATCGACAGCCATCAAAATATATTCATAACCATTAGAACTAGGGAAGGGTCCCATAAAATTGATTCCCCATAAATCAAATATTTCTACTTCTAGGATGGGTTGTAGGGGCATTCTATCTTTCCTATTTATGTTGACGGATGCTTGGCATGCTAAACAAGTATTATAAAATTTCTGGGCGTCATGAAATAATGTAGGCCAAAAGAAACCCGATTCAACAACTTTATGAGCTGTTACCTTGGCCGAGTAGTGTCCCCCTCCGGGTTTGGAATGACAGAATTCCAAAATGCTTCTTTGCTCGCTCTCGGGGACACACCGCCTCAAAATTTGATCTTGGCCTTGATGGAATAGCTCCGGATCTTCCCAAAAGTAAAATCGTGCATCCTTAAGCAGCTTCGTCCTCTCATGAGACGTCCATCCTGTGGGAATTTTTCCTGAAACCATAAAATTGACAATGTGCACGTACCAAGGAAGCGATGTTCCTTGTGCGGTTAGGACATATTCATCAGGAAATGCATCATTTATAATCTCAGGTTGGGTGCTCATGATTCGAGAGAGATGATCTGCTACTACATTTTCACACCCTTTCTTATCTTTGATCTCTAAATCAAATTCCTGCAATAAAAGCACCCATCTAATCAACCTAGGTTTGGCCTCCTTCTTCGTTAACAAGTATCTAATAGCTGCATGGTCAGAAAAAACAGTAATTTTACTACCTAACAAGTAAGATCTAAACTTTTCTAAAGCAAAAATAATGGCTAGCAGTTCCTTCTCGGTAGTAGTATAATTTAGCTGCGCGTCCACTAAGGTTCTGCTGGCGTAGTAGATAACCACGGGTTTCTTGTCGATTCGCTGACCTAACACTGCACCTACTGCAAAATCAGAAGCATCACACATTAGTTCAAAAGGAAGGGTCCAATCGGGCCCTTGCAAGATAGGCGCATTAACTAAGGCTTCCTTTAATTTATAAAATGCATCTTTAGCTTCTAGTGTTAGTTCAAACTCATTGTTCTTAGACGATAAAAGATTTTTAAGAGGTTTGGAAATTTTAGCAAAGTCAAGAATGAAACGTCTATAGAAACCCGCGTGGCCGAGGAAACCCCTAAGGGTTTTTAGGTTGGTTGGAGGTGGAAGGCCCTGGATGACCTCGATCTTGGCCTTGTCCACTTCCAAGCCACAGCTGCTTACCATGTGGCCCAGCACTACTCCCTCCTGCACCATGAAATGAGATTTTTCCCAGCTTAGTACGAGGTTTGGCTCTATGCACCTCTTCAATACTTTGGTGAGGCTAAGGAGGCAGTTTTCAAATGTGGATCTGAATACAGAAAAATCATCCATAAAGATTTCTAAGCACTCTCCCACTAGATCGGAGAAGAGTGCATTCATGCATCGTTGGAATGTGGCGGGTGCATTACATAGCCCAAAGGGCATACGCCTAAAGGCATATGTCCCTACGGGACTCGTGAAGGTTGTCTTCTCTTGATCTTCAGGATGAATGTTCACTTGGTTGTATCCTGAATAACCATCAAGAAAATAAAAATATTGCTGCCGCGATAGTTTTTCTAGTATTTGATCCATGAAGGGTAGTGGATAGTGGTCTTTCTTGGTCACCTTGTTTAATTTCCTATAATCGATGCACACCCTCCATCCAGTGGTTAGCCTCTTCTGCACTTCTTCCCCTTTTTCATTCAGCTATACAGTCACTCCCGACTTCTTAGGAACCATATGCACCGGGCTTACCCATCTACTATCGGAGATCGCGTAGATGACGCCGACATTAAGCCACTTTAGAAGTTCCTTTTCGAGGACTTCTCTCATATGAGGATTTAATCTCCTCTGATGTTCTCTACAAGGTCTAGCCTCCTCTTCTAAAAATATTCTGTGCTCACAAATTGAAGATGGGATTCCTTTAATGTCATCGAAAGTCCAACCTATAGCTGATTTATGCTCTTTAAGCACCTTGAGTAGGTTCTCTTCTTGTGTTGGAGTGAGGGATGAAGATATGATCACAGGTAAATTTTTTGTGCTGTCTAAATATGCATATTTCAGGGTAGAGGGAAGTGGTTTAAGTTCTGGATTGGTTTCTACTTCTGTGGAGTCTAGGAGCTCGTCATCTAGCTCTCTACTTTCTATGTGGGATAAGTATTCTATCATTCCTTCTTCTTCTCCCTTATGTTCTGTACAGAAGTTGAGCTCTTCATTGCTCCCTAAGGGGCACTTCATCATTCTAGAAATGTCAATTTGGACTCTCTCCTTCCCTATCTTAAACTCTACAGTCCCTTTTTCCCAGTCCATGATCGTCCTAGCCGTTACTAAAAACGGTCTTCCTAGAATAATAGGAGCTAAACTAAGGCTTCCTGAAATTTTTACGTCGGTCACTATAAAATCTACAGGAATTTCACAATTTTCTACAGTAATGGTGACATCAGTCAATCGTCCTTCAGGTTGCCTAACAGTTCCGTCGGCTAAAAGTAGGTCCATATGGATCTCTTCAAGCTCCCCGAAGCCATATTCCTCATATAATGCCGTCGGAATGATGCTAATGCTTGCTCCCGTGTCTAATAAGACTTTTGAGAAAGTCTTTCCTCCTATGTCACAGGTGATAAAAGGGGCACCAGGATCCCTCTTTTTTATAGGGATGTCATTCAAAATGCTAGACGCATTTTCGGAAAGTTTCACTACCTCCCTATTCTTTCTATTAGTACAAGAATCCTTAAGATATTTCTTAAGCGATGGTGCACACCTAAGCATGTCCTCTACTGTGACTGTCATTGTGGCTTTTCTAAAATTCTCTAATAACCTGTTTTCATAATCAAGCACAGGTTTTTTCTTTGTTAGGGCAGTTGGGTAAGGTATGTGCTGCCCACTTGTGGAAGGTAGAGGCTCTTCAATGTAGGGGGGCTCCTCTCCATCTTCCTCCCTTGACTCATTCCTCTTCTTAGAATTCTCTACAGAATTCTGGTAAGGATCCTGAAGTTCCTTTCCATTCCTCAACCTTGAGACTGCCAGAACTTCAGGATCTGATTCACCCATTTCGTCATGGCTAGAATGTTGAATATGATGCAAATTGCATGGATTTATAACTGGTTTTGTAGGAAATCGATGAGACGTGCAAGGGGGGTCTGCAGGTATACCTTGGTTTTCAGAAAGTGCATACCTGAAGCTCTCTAACATCTTCCTCATCTGCTCTTGAGACTCCAGCATTTGCTTCGTTTGAAACTCCATCATCATTTGTATCTTCATCTCCATCTCCGCCCGCAACTTTTGGTTTTGCTTCTCTATCATATCTGAAATGACGGGGGTAAATGAAGAAAAATCAGGTTGGTTCTGAGATGGAACCTGATACTGCTGCTGAGGTCTGGGCTGAAATGACTGCCTTTGTTGGAATGGAGGTTGAGTTGCCAGCTTGCTCCCTTGGTGGAAAGTCTCTCTGTTTTGGAAATTTTGCCGCTTTTGACTTGCCCATGGTTGTTGCGGCTGGTTGAAGGCTTTAACCTCTTCTTCCATGGCTTGGCAAGCTCCGTCTTCATGCTCCCTACTAAAGCAAAGAGAGCAAATCTTAGCTTTCACTATAGGCGAGTTACCCAAGAAGACGTTCTTCAAGGTGGAGGTGAGCTCCTCCAATTTCTGATTGGTTTCTTTTAGGTTCGCCTGCAGCTCTCCCTCCTTGGCGTAAACCTGGAGAACTCCTGCTCTTTTTGGCTGCAGGTTTCTCCCATTCTGATTGGCTCCAATCTCCTGCAAGTCAGTTTCTGCAACTCTCTCCAAAATATCGAAAACCTCATCCTCGTATGCGGTGTAAAACGTTCCACCCGTAGCGAGATTTACTTTGTTTTTCATAAAATCAGAGAGAGATTCATAAAATATTTGGGCTAGTTGACATTGCTCAATGCCATGGTGAGGACATTTCCTCAACAAATCATTGAATCTCTCCCATGACTCACTAAAGGCTTCTCCGTCATGAGGATGGAAATTGTGAATTTCTCTTCTATAAAAATTCGTTTTGGAGAGAGGGTAAAATTTCTGCAGAAATTTTCCTTGCATCTCTTCCCAAGAATTAAAAGTGATTCCTAGATTACGATACCATGCAAACGCTTTATATTTAAGAGTTAGAGGAAAATATTTCATTTTTAACTACTCCGTAGATATTCAAGGAACATTTTGAGAAGAGCATCTAATATGAAAATCATCAAGGAATTCTAACGGATTCTGTGCAGGTAATCCGTTAAATTCAGGTAGAGAATTGATCAATGCATTATCGTATCAAAACAAGATACCTTCACCGATGTTCAGATTTACATCGGTTTGTCGTAAGCTTCCGGATGGTGTAGACCTATCCAACATAGTTCTTCTCCTCTCATTCTGCTGATGTATCCCTTCAGCCATATTTCTCTTCTGAATTTCTGGTTCTGAATTTCTCTACTAATTTTTTCTGCAGACTTCTCACCAGCTCCTCAGCGTGTTACTACCATAAATCTTCAGCAAAATGTTAGCAGACGATGAGCTGAGGATTTTAAAGTCCTTCAGCTTAAGAGGATAATAAAGAATGACTGTAGATTCACAAAAACAAAAATTCCTACTGTAATACCGTGCTCCTCGGCAACGACGCCAGTTGATTAGCTCAATTTTAGGGTGTTTTTTTACTGGTTATTTGTCAGTTGAATTCGTGTGAGGATTGAGCTTATGCAACGAAATTTATAACCTAACAGCCTTTGGCAAGCAAGGGTCGATCCACAGGAAGCAGAGAAAACAGCAGAAAATTCTTTTCTATTAAACTAGTCTATTCAGTTCTCTAATTCCAAGTGTTAATCTCTGTAGAAATTTTCTTCAGAATAAGTTGCAGAGAATTCCTTAAAAGTATTGATTCAGCTAATTCTTCAGTCAAATTATCTTCAGTTAAGTTTTACGGAGATATCTTGGCAAAACTCAATTGAGCAGAACCGTCAGCAGAGAAATTTTCTTTGTTGACGGTTCGCTACACCCTGTGAGGCAATGAGCAAACACCCTGCGGGTGTTTGTGCACGCTAAACGCCGGCTTGTGGCCGAGCCTGGCGCGGCGCGCTTTGCGTTGCCGCGGCGCAGCCTGCGGCGCTGAGCCTATGCGCCGCGTTGCTGCGCTGGTGAGCTTGGCGGCGCTGGGCGCACTGGCGAGCCTGCTGCTCGGGTGCTGATTTGCGCGGCGAGCTTGCTCGCTGCTTGATTGCTGGCAACCGAGGCTGAGGCCTGGGTTGCTAGCAGTTGGAAATTCTGTAGGGAAGGATTTCACGATCGGATGCGAGAACAATGAAACTTTTGCTAGACAGAATGGAAAACGATTCAATCAACTATGGGATTCGAAATCAAACGTAACCAAAGGAACAATAGAAATTGGAAATGCTGAAGACACAGCTTGTGATCTTCAGCCCAACCCTGATTGTCTTAGAAGGGAGAAGAAGATTGTACCAAAACCGAAATGCTCACGCCTCCTTGTGTCACTCGTTCCGGGCAAGGCGGCGATCGTCGTGCTCCAGCTACTCCTCGGCTTGCTTCTCTCCCAGCTCCAATGCTCATCAGCCTTGGAGGGTCTGCAGAAATCCTTTCTCTCCAAGCCCTAGCTTCCTTGAGAGAAATTCTGGACAACCTAAAATCAACTCTCAAGAGAGTATTTATAGGTTTCTCTTAAGTCATGCCCAGGGGCATTTTCATAATTTCTGCTTCTTTAAATTTTTGCCCGCTCCTCTTGATCCTCGTCTTTTTCTTTGATCTTCTTAACCTGACTCTGAATGTTTACTAACCATAAAATGTTAAATATATTCCACTTGATTCAAAGGATCAAGTGGGGTTAGTGATTTTATAAAATGATGCATATGCATGATATTAGCATGAATTAACATTATAATTTTGATGAATGAAAACTAAAAAGTTTAATTATTTAATGAAAAATTTGAGAGTCATCAGCGCCCTCGCCTGCGACCACCACGCCGTGCGTCCGCTCGCCAGTGCGCGCGTCGTGCTCCTCGCACCAGCCCGTGCGTGCGCGCACCAAACACCTCCGCGCATGCCCGTCTGCTGCCACATCCTTTGCCGAGGTCCCAAGGTTGGTTGACTTGATCACCTCCTGCGCTCATCAATCCGACGTCTGAGCGATCTCGCCAGAGTCGTCGACCAACACGTTACCATCTACACCACATCACCTGCCAGAATGAGATTTGACACCGTGGATTAGCGGGACTTAAGGTTAGTGTCGTCTCCTCTCCGTTTACGAGCATTATTATCTTTTCCAGTCTCGTCTTCTGCTATTGCGTCCTCTGCCATTATTTTCATTACAGTTCACGGATAGGATAGCCACCGTCGTATAGTGTAGGAATTCTTGAGGTTGACGGATATTCTTTGGCCTAGACGCCGAACACTCCAGGGCCGTCATACGCCCCTCATTGTCTAGACATCTAGTTGATTTCGCAGGTCATTGGGAGTTTGATCTAGGGATCATTCTTCTCTCGTTGACCGGCACGGGCGACACCATTATCCGCCGATTCCCTCTACTGCTCCTCCGCTATTTTCCCGTGCATTGAATTACATCTCACGTCCTCACATCATAATTCCTGTGACGTAATACGAGCCGATCGATCCCAGCCGACGTCGTTTTACATCAAGGGGATACGAGATTGTACCTGAAGAGTGCTAGTCCACGGCGTCAAGATCCCCCCCGGGCTGACGTCAAGGAGTGAACCGGTCGTTAGAGGCGACAGCTCGGAAGGAAGTAGATCCCGTAGTTGGCGACAGCAGATTAGTTCAGGAGCATGATGATTGTTCAATAACGCAGCAGGCGACGAGAAGGCGCGCGGCGCTCACAGGTAGGCACGCACCAGCGCGCTGGGCCGAGCGGCCGGAGGGTGCGGGGCGCGTAAGCCGATGGCGTGCGGCGCGTGCACGCGGGCAGAGGCGCAGTACACGCGGGTCGCTGATAACACCCTAATTTCGGTCTTTATTTCATGTTATTCGCATGATTTATGCATTTAAAAGGCTTAAATTTGGGTTTTTATCATATATTTACACAAAAATAATGCTTCCAAGTAATTTCTGATTTTTCCCTAATTTTCTGTTAATTATATGAATTTTTAAGGATTTATTGAAGCTCGAAATAATTATTTTTGGATGAAAATGGCACATTCAAAAGTTTATTTCGACATTTATCAACATGGGAATTAATCAGGGAATTTTTTAGAATTTTCTAAAATTTTTTACGAATTTTAGGAATTTTCTGGGATTTATTTCAAGAAGAAATGCATTTATTCTATGAAAAAGGGCATATTTATAAGAGAAAAATGTATTTATGCAATTTCTAGACTTTTTGGGGCCTTTTTGCAACGTTTGGTTGCAAAAGACCTGAAAACAGCTCTCGATGCGCCACGGCAGGCGTAAAGATCCTATTTAAAATCATTCAGGGTTTTATTGCAATTTTTAATATATATTTTTAATGTTTTAGGAGAAATCGGAGGAGAGAGTGCGCGGGCATATCAATTACTTTTGGGCGTCCAAAGCAATTCCAAGCTTTTAAGGACTTTTCTGCAAAAGGAGGATTCAAAATCGCCAGCCAATGAGAGAGCGACACGTCATTGCGTGTTTAAAAGCGAAACTAATAAATAAATCAATTTTAAATCCAATGGATTAAATTGGTTTAAAATTGATTTATTAATAACTTTTGATCCTGAAGTCCGATTGAGATGATTTTTATGGATTTGTTCGTCTTGATCCCTCTTTCTATCTGTATGGTTAGATCATTCAGATCTAGCCTACATTGATAGATAAATATTAAGTACTAAACGGGGTAAAATGGTGATTTTTACCCTATAACCTAAGTATAAAAGCTAAATTTCGAGAGGGAGCTCTTTCTGGAGGTGCTTCATCACAGCTGCAAGACAGAGAGGTCCCAGCCTGGATCAACAGTTTTGGTATTTTTCTTTCATTGTATTCAAACTTTGTGCATTTTGAATGAAATAGGTTAAGTTGTTTGTTTCTTCATCTCCATTCTAGTCTGAACTTCTAAATCGCTTGGCTTGGCGGCATGTACAAGCCCTGATTAGGATTGGGAGGAGAAATTGAGGAATTTTACCTGGGCATTCAATTGCATTACAAAAGAAAATTATAAAAAATTTAGTTTTAATTTTTAGAAGTCTCAATTTACCCCATTTTAGTTCTGAATTATCAATCTGAAAAATCAACCCAACTCATTTTAAGAACCCTCTTTCAACCTCTCTAAATGATTTCTTGGATCCTTTAATTAGGATCAAAGAAGGAAATTTAGAGCTCTTAATTCTTCTAATCTTCCCATCTCTCCTACCCCCCTCTCTAAATTCTCACCTAATTAGGGTGACTTGATCCTCATTGAAGATCAAATTCACTCTAATTAGGATCTAAAACACCAAAAATTAAATCAAATTGAAATTCCTACTTGCCTCCCTTGGACGACACTCATACTTATCACTATACATATTAAGTAGAGTTTTATAAATTTTATTGCATAAGCCAAAAATTCACAACGACAAGGGCTACAAATTTGCGTAATTTTCACCCCTATTTTCGGCTTATCAATTGGCGCCGCTGCCGGGGAAGCAATGCTAAGGAATTTAATTGGTTTTGATTCTTATCAATTGAGTGCCTATGAAGTATTTTGAAATCTTAAATGAGCTATTTGGTTTAGTGATTTCTCTCTTTGATTTTTAATAACTCTAAATTTCTGATAATTTTTTAACTTCAATAGAGAATATCATATTTTAATTTTCTTGAACATCTATATGCAATGAGCGTTTGATTTTGGGAATAATTATCCTTTTAGTACCTTTTTGTCATCCTATTTATCTAATCCTTGATTAGTGAATCTAGATTTACGTAAATGAAAAATATGCAGCCAAAGGTTAGAATGACAGTGAAAGAGCTTGCGATGCAAGCTGCAAGGGAGGGCAAAATAGAGACAGATAGTACCCAGACATCTTCACCCCCTACGAGCGTATTTGGACACTCTAGTAATCAAACACGGCGAACAATAGGGGACCATTACAAGGCACCTTCATTTGAGGAATATTTAACACTCAGAGAAAGATCATACAAAAGCCTTCATGGAGATGAGTTGAGGGTAGATGTTTCAAATAGAGAATTAAAGAGGACGGAAGAGGAAAAGAACAAAATAGTAGATGAGAATGTTCGATCTTTCCACGACTGTAGTACTCCTCCTATATCTTTAGAGGGAGCATCTTATGATCATGAATTTATTAGAAGAACAACTGATGATGCTACAATAGATTTATCTATGGAAATTGGAAGTAAAGTTCCCTCACAACCAATAGATTTTAAGGGTGATAGCTCTCCTAGGAGTTCTAGTGTGCCTAAGCTTCATACACAAGCTCCTATAGATCCCACGATCATATCAGTGCTATCACTAATGAAGGATCAAATGGTGAACTTACATGAAAGATTAGAGAAGATGGAGAACTCTAGAATATTAGAGCCTAGTAGGGAAGTGTGTAGGGAGGAGGGCCTTTATTCCAACTTCCCCAACTCAATCCGAAATTTTAGACGGGGAGGTACCTAAAGTTAGTCGTGAGTCGAGGAGGATTACAGAGCCAAAGGACTCTAGAATAGTGTGTGATATTGGAGGAAGTAGATTCCACAATGTGCTTATAGATCTAGGCTCAAACCATAGTATCATCCCTTCAACTGTCCTAGAGAGACACCCTATAGGTAAGGTGACGCCATCTTCCCAACTCATATGCTTTGATGATGGTATTCATATCACTCCTAGTGGCCAAATCACCAATGCCTGTGTTGATATTAATGGATGTCGATTTAAATCTGATTTTTTCATCTTAGAGGGAACAACAAAGAAAGCACCTATTGTTTTAGGGAGATCTTTCTTAAGATTAGCAAGAGCGGTGATAGACGTAGAGTTTAAGGAAGTTATCCTTAGAGAAAATGATAAGAGAATTACCCTTAAGCTAGCTGACCCTTCAAGAGTAGAAGTGGACACTTTAGGGCAGAGGATAAGGAAATCTCTAAGGAAAATATTGACGAGGACAATCATGCCTCAACAACTACTTCTATCCTTGAAAACAAAGGTTCCACGTCACCATCTACTACTTCAGTTATCCAAACTCATTGTAAACCCTCATGTTTGCATTCCCAAATACGACTCGTGGCCTTGACAATAATTAATCACTACTTACAGAACAGTATCAAGGTATTACAAGAGGAAAAGTGCAAAATGAGAAGGAGCACAGAGGAATGTAGTTTGGATAATAAAAAAACTTTGCATAAAGATATTGCTGATATTCCCTCAACCTCCATGCCAAATAGGAAGAACAAAAGAACAACAAATAATAGAATAAGGACAAATGCTGGCATGAAGAGGATGTTTGTAGACAAGAGGAATCATCAAGGGCAATAAAATACATGAGAAAATGAAATGGACTCCTAGGCAATCAACCGTTACAAGGTCGACGGTCATTCCGATCCCAAATCTACGGCACCAAGTATGGATTCCTAAATCCATCTTAGAACCCTTTAAGAAATTATCACGTAGGCGTTATGGATCCCTAAATCCATACTAGTACCGTTTGTTTGAATCTCTTGGAGTTTTATCTTTATCCTTACTTTATTTTCTTGTTAGTTTTATTTTCTTGTCCATTTTGCTCGCTTTGTTTTTTGTTTTGTTTCAGGAATGGGGCCTCGTATCCACAGCTCTCACGGGAAGATTGTCAAATGCAGCATGACGTATTCAAGATTTTACATCTATCATCTAAACAACAAGCCTCAAGTCCATCCCCACTGTTTGCAATTCTCTCCCTCAATTTTCCTTTTCGTTATTTTAATCGTTATTCATTGAGGACCATGCGTGTTTTAGTGGGGGGGAGCTAGTTCATTTTATATGGAAAACGTTGACTCATGTGATTAATTTTAAAGAATACTACATGAATTGAACCTGCTTTTAACGATCTTTAACATGCACATACATGAATTAATTTTTTTTCATCCAGTGGTTTGGAAACATGTGTAGAGAAGTTAAGCTCCTAGAGCGGATCAGGAACATGTTGAGGTGCAACACAAGTGATTTTGAGCAATGTGGGTTCAATGTCAAATTGGGGAGGTCGTCTAGTGGTTCATTAGATGATGGAAAGTCTAAGGGTAGAAGCTCTATACTTCAAACGAGAGTGATGAGTGAATTGAGATTCCCCATTTCAATCAGCTCAAAATAGCCGATCCCACTTATGTATTTCGTCCCACCATTAGCCTACTTTCATTCCAAAATAGTGGGCAGTCATTCTCCGAGTCCTATGCACGGAATCCACCACTTCATTCACCTTATTGTTCCACACGCTTCACGCCATATCCATCACAACTTGACTCCACCACCTTGCTTCCGCTACCGAGGATATGCTTATCTCCCAAGTACGTCTATCTCCCTTTCCACGGTATCACTACGATACTGCCTCTTTGTATCTTTTCTGTCAATAATTCGCTCTGCATCATCTAAATCTCGTTCTTCTATCTCTTCTCCATAGACCAATGTGATTGTTATGACACTCATGCTAGTTGTGATAAAATATTTAAAAAACCATTCAAGTCATGGAAAGTGTTTCATTTGTTGTTATCCTCTTTGTTTGATATACAAAAAAAAAAAGCGAAAAAAAAAGGAGTTTGAAAAAAAAGAAAAGAAAAAAAAAGACAAGAGGAATGAGAAGAAGACAAAGAGAAAGGAGGGGTTTGAGTTGCCATTTCTGGTTTTGACTTTCAATTCAGGGCAAGATGGTCTTTATTCTCTATATCATCACATTGGTCTCATCTCTTCTATCTCCCTCACTTCCTCTAAAAATCTTGGGAGTAGGTTATCCAAGGTAGCACAGCACCCGTTGGACCATAAATCTCTCATTGTTCATGCTCACCCTAATTCTTTCACAAAGTCTCATTCTCCCCCATCACAACTCTATCATATATTCTTCTCGTTGTGTTCAATATTCTGTGCTCAACAGGAGGAGGAAATGGCTTCTTCTATTCTTAGGAAAGAGAAAAGGCTAATGGAGAGCAAGTACTAGGTGGCCGTCACCCGGAGAGAGTGATCTTGCTCGCTAGAGATGTGAGGCCAGCTGCACATGAGTGGAGAGTTTACCTGAGGAGTATAGCGTTATACCTAGAAACAAGTACACTCCTTCTCATCCACTTAGGCATCCAAGCCAAGGAGAAAGAAACCCCACATTCCTGAAAAGGTCGGAGCTCAAAATGTCATTTAGTGTTTTAGTTCGGCTTGTGATTGATACACTTAACACTTCCCACACTTGTTGTCTAACTTACAGGATGAAAGAGATGATAATTCAGCAAAGTACTTAGATGTTGCTAAGGGACTAGCAATGTCTAAGTAGGGGGGTATATGATAACACCCTAATTTCGGTCTTTATTTCATGTTATTCGCATGATTTATGCATTTAAAAGGCTTAAATTTGGGTTTTTATCATATATTTACACAAAAATAATGCTTCCAAGTAATTTCTGATTTTTCCCTAATTTTCTGTTAATTATATGAATTTTAAGGATTTATTGAAGCTCAAATAATTATTTTTGGATCAAAATGGCACAATCAATAGTTTATTTCGACATTTATCAACATGGGAATTAATCAGGGAATTTTTTAGAATTTTCTAAAATTTTTTACGAATTTTTAGGAATTTTCTGGGATTTATTTCAAGAAGAAATGCATTTATTCTATGAAAAAAGGGCATATTTATAAGAGAAAAAATGTATTTATGCAATATCTAGACTTGTTGGGGCCTTTTTGCAACGTTTAGTTGCAAAGACCCTGAAAACAGCTCTCGATGCCACGGCAGGCGTAAAGATCCTATTTAAAATCATTCAGGGTTTTATTGCAATTTTTTTTATATATTTTTAATGTTTTAGGAGAAATCGGAGGAGAGAGAGTGCGCCAGGGGCATATACGCAATTACTTTTGCGGCGTCCAAAAGCAATTCCAAGCTTTTAAGGACTTTTCTGCAAAAGGAGGATTCAAAATCGCCAGCCAATGAGAGAGCGACACGTCATTGCGTGTTTAAAAACGAAACTAATAAATAAATCAATTTTAAATCCAATGGATTAAATTGGTTTAAAATTGATTTATTAATAACTTTTGATCCTGAAGTCCGATTGAGATGATTTTTTATGGATTTGTTCGTCTTGATCCTCTTTCTATCTGTATGGTTAGATCATTCAGATCTAGCCTACATTGATAGATAAATATTAAGTACTAAACGGGGTAAAATGGTGATTTTTACCTATAACCTAAGTATAAAGCTAAATTTCGAGAGGAGCTCTTTCTGGAGGGTGCTTCATCACAGCTGAAAGACAGAGAGGAGTCCCAGCCTGGATCAACAGTTTTGGTATTTTTTCTTTCATTGTATTCAATCTTTTGTGCATTTTGAATGAAATAGGTTAAGTTGTTTGTTTCTTCATCTCCATTCTAGTCTGAACTTCTAAATCGCTTGGCTTGAGCGGCATGTACAAGCCCTGATTAGGATTGAGAGGAGAAATTGAGGAATTTTACCTGGGCATTCAATTGCATTACAAAAGAAAATTATAAAAATTTAGTTTTAATTTTTAGAAGTCTCAATTTACCCCATTTTAGTTCTGAATTATCAATCTGAAAAATCAACCCAACTCATTTTAAGAACCCTCTTTCAACCTCTCTAAATGATTTCTTGGATCCTTTAATTAGGATCAAAGAAGGAAATTTAGAGCTCTTAATTCTTCTAATCTTCCCATCTCTCCTACCCCCCTCTCTAAATTCTCACCTAATTAGGGTGACTTGATCCTCATTGAAGATCAAATTCACTCTAATTAGGATCTAAAACACCAAAAATTAAATCAAATTGAAATTCCTACTTGCCTCCCTTGGACGACACTCATACTTATCACTATACATATTAAGTAGAGTTTTATAAATTTTATTGCATAAGCCAAAAATTCACAACGACAAGGGCTACAAATTTGCGTAATTTTCACTATTTTCGGCTTATCAATTGGCGCGCTGTCGGGAAGCAATGCTAAGGAATTTAATTGGTTTTGATTCTTATCAATTGAGTGCCTATGAAGTATTTTGAAATCTTAAATGAGCTATTTGGTTTAGTGATTTCTCTCTTTGATTTTTAATAACTCTAAATTTCTGATAATTGTTTAACTTCAATAGAGAATATCATATTTTAATTTTCTTGAACATCTATATGCAATGAGCGTTTGATTTTGGGAATAATTATCCTTTTAGTACCTTTTGTCATCTTATTTATCTAATCCTTGATTAGTGAATCTAGATTTACGTAAATGAAAAATATGCAGCCAAAGGTTAGAATGACAGTGAAAGAGCTTGCGATGCAAGCTGCAAGGGAGGGCAAAATAGAGACAGATAGTACCCAGACATCTTCACCCCTACGAGCGTATTTGGACACTCTAGTAATCAAACACGCGAACAATAGGGGACCATTACAAGGCACCTTCATTTGAGGAATATTTAACACTCAGAAAGATCATACAAAAGCCTTCATGGAGATGAGTTGAGGTAGATGTTTCAAATAGAGAATTAAAGAGGACGGAAGAGGAAAAGAACAAAATAGTAGATGAGAATGTTCGATCTTTCCACGACTGTAGTACTCTCCTATATCTTTAGAGGAGCATCTTATGATCATGAATTTATTAGAAGAACAACTGATGATGCTACAATAGATTTATCTATGGAAATTGGAAGTAAAGTTCCTCACAACCAATAGATTTTAAGGGTGATAGCTCTCTAGGAGTTCTAGTGTGCCTAAGCTTCATACACAAGCTCCTATAGATCCCACGATCATATCAGTGCTATCACTAATGAAGGATCAAATGGTGAACTTACATGAAAGATTAGAGAAGATGGAGAACTCTAGAATATTAGAGCCTAGTAGGGAAGTGTGTAGGAGGAGGAGCCTTTATTCCAACTTCCCCAACTCAATCCGAAATTTTAGACGGGGAGGTACCTAAAGTTAGTCGTGAGTCGAGGAGGATTACAGAGCCAAAGGACTCTAGAATAGTGTGTGATATTGGAGGAAGTAGATTCCACAATGTGCTTATAGATCTAGGCTCAAACCATAGTATCATCCCTTCAACTGTCCTAGAGAGACACCCTATAGGTAAGGTGACGCCATCTTCCCAACTCATATGCTTTGATGATGGTATTCATATCACTCCTAGTGGCCAAATCACCAATGCCTGTGTTGATATTAATGGATGTCGATTTAAATCTGATTTTTCATCTTAGAGGAACAACAAAGCACCTATTGTTTTAGGAGATCTTTCTTAAGATTAGCAAGAGCGGTGATAGACGTAGAGTTTAAGGAAGTTATCCTTAGAGAAAATGATAAGAGAATTACCCTTAAGCTAGCTGACCCTTCGGCGAGTAGAAGTGGACACTTTAGGGCAGAGGATAAGGAAATCTCTAAGGAAAATATTGACGAGGACAATCATGCCTCAACAACTACTTCTATCCTTGAAAACAAAGGTTCCACGTCACCATCTACTACTTCAGTTATCCAAACTCATTGTAAACCCTCATGTTTGCATTCCCAAATACGACTCGTGGCCTTGACAATAATTAATCACTACTTACAGAACAGTATCAAGGTATTACAAGAGGAAAAGTGCAAAATGAGAAGGAGCACAGAGGAATGTAGTTTGGATAATAAAAAAACTTTGCATAAAGATATTGCTGATATTCCCTCAACCTCCATGCCAAATAGGAAGAACAAAAGAACAACAAATAATAGAATAAGGACAAATGCTGGCATGAAGAGGATGTTTGTAGACAAGAGGAATCATCAAGGGGCAATAAAATACATGAGAAAATGAAATGGACTCCTAGGCAATCAACCGTTACAAGGTCGACGGTCATTCCGATCCCAAATCTACGGCACCAAGTATGGATTCCTAAATCCATCTTAGAACCCTTTAAGAAATTATCACGTAAGGCGTTATGGATCCCTAAATCCATACTAGTACCGTTTGTTTGAATCTCTTGGAGTTTTATCTTTATCCTTACTTTATTTTCTTGTTAGTTTTATTTTCTTGTCCATTTTGCTCGCTTTGTTTTTGTTTTGTTTCAGGAATGGGGCCTCGTATCCACAGCTCTCACGGAAGATTGTCAAATGCAGCATGACGTATTCAAGATTTTACATCTATCATCTAAACAACAAGCCTCAAGTCCATCCCCACTGTTTGCAATTCTCTCCCTCAATTTTCCTTTTCGTTATTTTAATCGTTATTCATTGAGGACCATGCGTGTTTTAGTGGGGGGGAGCTAGTTCATTTTATATGGAAACGTTGACTCATGTGATTAATTTTAAAGAATACTACATGAATTGAACCTGCTTTTAACGATCTTTAACATGCACATACATGAATTAATTTTTTCATCCAGTGGTTTGGAAACATGTGTAGAAGTTAAGCTCCTAGAGCGGATCAGGAACATGTTGAGGTGCAACACAAGTGATTTTGAGCAATGTGGGTTCAATGTCAAATTGGGGAGGTCGTCTAGTGGTTCGTTAGATGATGGAAAGTCTAAGGGTAGAAGCTCTATACTTCAAACGAGAGTGATGAGTGAATTGAGGTTCCCATTTCAATCAGCTCAAAATAGCCGATCCCACTTATGTATTTCGTCCCACCATTAGCCTACTTTCATTCCAAAATAGTGGGCAGTCATTCTCCGAGTCCTATGCACGGAATCCACCACTTCATTCACCTTATTGTTCCACACGCTTCACGCCATATCCATCACAACTTGACTCCACCACCTTGCTTCCGCTACCGAGGATATGCTTATCTCCAAATGCGTCTATCTCCCTTTCCACGGTATCACTACGATACTGCCTCTTTGTATCTTTTCTGTCAATAATTCGCTCTGCATCATCTAAATCTTGTTCTTCTATCTCTTCTCCATAGACCAATGTGATTGTTATGACACTCATGCTAGTTGTGATAAAATATTTAAAAAACCATTCAAGTCATGGAAAGTGTTTCATTTGTTGTTATCCTCTTTGTTTGATATACAACAAAAAAAAAAAAAAAAGGAGTTTGAAAAAAGAAAAGAAAAAAAGACAAGAGGAATGAGAAGAAGACAAAGAGAAAGGAGGGGTTTGACTTGCCATTTCTGGTTTTGACTTTCAATTCAGGGCAAGATGGTCTTTATTCTCTATATCATCACATTGGTCTCATCTCTTCTATCTCCCTCACTTCCTATAAAAATATTGGGAGTAGGTTATCCAATTTAGCACAGCACCCGTTGGACCATAAATCTCTCATTGTTCATGCTCACCCTAATTCTTTCACAAAGTCTCATTCTCCCCCATCACAACTCTATCATATATTCTTCTCGTTGTGTTCAATATTCTGTGCTCAACAGGAGGAGGAAATGGCTTCTTCTATTCTTAGGAAGAGAAAAGGCTAATGGAGAGGCAAGTACTAGGTGGCCGTCACCCGGGAGACTGATCTTGCTCGCTAGAGATGTGAGGCCAGCTGCACATGAGTGGAGAGAGTTTACCTGAGGAGTATAGCGTTATACCTAGAAACAAGTACACTCCCTTCTCATCCACTTAGGCATCCAAGCCAAGGAGAAAGAAACCCCACATTCCTGAAAAGGTCGGAGCTCAAAATGTCATTTAGTGTTTTAGTTCGGCTTGTGATTGATACACTTAACACTTCCCACACTTGTTGTCTAACTTACAGGATGAAAGAGATGATAATTCAGCAAAGTACTTAGATGTTGCTAAGGGACTAGCAATGTCTAAGTAGAATATATGATAACACCTAATTTGGTCTTTATTTCATGTTATTCGCATGATTTATGCATTTAAAAGGCTTAAATTTGGGTTTTATCATATATTTACACAAAATAATGCTTCCAAGTAATTTCTGATTTTCCTAATTTTCTGTTAATTATATGAATTTTTAAGGATTTATTGAAGATCGAAATAATTATTTTTGGATGAAAATGGCACATTCAAAAGTTTATTTCGACATTTATCAACATGGGAATTAATCAGGGAATTTTTTAGAATTTTCTAAAATTTTTTACGAATTTTTAGGAATTTTCTGGGATTTATTTCAAGAAGAAATGCATTTATTCTATGAAAAAGGGCATATTTATAAGAGAAAAAATGTATTTATGCAATTTCTAGACTTTTGGGGCCTTTTGCAGCGTTTAGTTGCAAAAGACCCTGAAAACAACTCTCGATCGCCACGGCAGGCGTAAAGATCCTATTTAAAATCATTCAGGGTTTTATTGCAATTTTTAATATATATTTTTAATGTTTTAGGAGAAATCGGAGGAGAGAGAGTGCGCCAGAGCATATACGCAATTACTTTTGGGCGGCGTCCAAAAGCAATTCCAAGCTTTTAAGGACTTTTCTGCAAAGGAGGATTCAAAATCGCCAGCCAATGAGAGAAGCGACACGTCATTGCGTGTTTAAAGCGAAACTAATAAATAAATCAATTTTAAATCCAATGGATTAAATTGGTTTAAAATTGATTTATTAATAACTTTTGATCCTGAAGTCCGATTGAGATGATTTTTATGGATTTGTTCGTCTTGATCCTCTTTCTATCTGTATGGTTAGATCATTCAGATCTAGCCTACATTGATAGATAAATATTAAGTACTAAACGGGGGTAAAATGGTGATTTTTACCCTATAACCTAAGTATAAAAGCTAAATTTCGAGAGGGGGAGCTCTTTCTGGAGGGTGCTTCATCACAGCTGCAAGACAGAGAGGAGTCCCAGCCTGGATCAACAGTTTTGGTATTTTTTTCTTTCATTGTATTCAAACTTTTGTGCATTTTGAATGAAATAGGTTAAGTTGTTTGTTTCTTCATCTCCATTCTAGTCTGAACTTCTAAATCGCTTGGCTTGAGCGGCATGTACAAGCCCTGATTAGGATTGAGAGGAGAAATTGAGGAATTTTACCTGGGCATTCAATTGCATTACAAAAGAAAATTATAAAAAAATTTAGTTTTAATTTTTAGAAGTCTCAATTTACCCCATTTTAGTTCTGAATTATCAATCTGAAAAATCAACCCAACTCATTTTAAGAACCCTCTTTCAACCTCTCTAAATGATTTCTTGGATCCTTTAATTAGGATCAAAGAAGGAAATTTAGAGCTCTTAATTCTTCTAATCTTCCCATCTCTCCTACCCCCCTCTCTAAATTCTCACCTAATTAGGGTGACTTGATCCTCATTGAAGATCAAATTCACTCTAATTAGGATCTAAACACAAAAATTAAATCAAATTGAAATTCCTACTTGCCTCCTTGGGCGACACTCATACTTACCACTATACATATTAAGTAGAGTTTTATAAATTTTATTGCATAAGCCAAAAATTCACAACGACAAGGGCTACAAATTTGCGTAATTTTCACCCCTATTTTCGGCTTATCAATTGGCGCGCTGCAGTGACAATGCTAAGGAATTTAATTGGTTTTGAATCTTATCAATTGAGTGCCTATGAAGTATTTTGAAATCTTAAATGACATATTAGGATTAGTGATTTCTCTCTTTGATTCTTAATAACTCTAAATTTCTGATCATTTTTTAACTTCAATAGAGAATATCATATTTTAATTTTCTTGAACATCTATATGCAATGAGCGTTTGATTTTGGGAATAATTATCCTTTTAGTACCTTTTTGTCATCCTATTTATCTAATCCTTGATTAGTGAATCTAGATTTACGTAAATGAAAAATATGCAGCCAAAGGTTAGAATGACAGTGAAAGAGCTTACGATGCAAGCTGCAAGGAGGGCAAAATAGAGACAGATAGTACCCAGACATCTTCACCCCCTACGAGCGTATTTGGACACTCTAGTAATCAAACACGGCGAACAATAGGGGACCATTACAAGGCACCTTCATTTGAGGAATATTTAACACTCAGAGAAAGATCATACAAAAGCCTTCATGGAGATGAGTTGAGGGTAGATGTTTCAAATAGAGAATTAAAGAGGACGGAAGAGGAAAAGAACAAAATAGTAGATGAGAATGTTCGATCTTTCCACGACTGTAGTACTCCTCCTATATCTTTAGAGGGAGCATCTTATGATCATGAATTTATTAGAAGAACAACTGATGATGCTACAATAGATTTATCTATGGAAATTGGAAGTAAAGTTCCCTCACAACCAATAGATTTTAAGGGTGATAGCTCTCCTAGGAGTTCTAGTGTGCCTAAGCTTCATACACAAGCTCCTATAGATCCCACGATCATATCAGTGCTATCACTAATGAAGGATCAAATGGTGAACTTACATGAAAGATTAGAGAAGATGGAGAACTCTAGAATATTAGAGCCTAGTAGGGAAGTGTGTAGGGAGGAGGAGCCTTTATTCCAACTTCCCCCAACTCAATCCGAAATTTTAGACGGGGAGGTACCTAAAGTTAGTCGTGAGTCGAGGAGGATTACAGAGCCAAAGGACTCTAGAATAGTGTGTGATATTGGAGGAAGTAGATTCCACAATGTGCTTATAGATCTAGGCTCAAACCATAGTATCATCCCTTCAACTGTCCTAGAGAGACACCCTATAGGTAAGGTGACGCCATCTTCCCAACTCATATGCTTTGATGATGGTATTCATATCACTCCTAGTGGCCAAATCACCAATGCCTGTGTTGATATTAATGGATGTCGATTTAAATCTGATTTTTTCATCTTAGAGGGAACAACAAAGAAAGCACCTATTGTTTTAGGGAGATCTTTCTTAAGATTAGCAAGAGCGGTGATAGACGTAGAGTTTAAGGAAGTTATCCTTAGAGAAAATGATAAGAGAATTACCCTTAAGCTAGCTGACCCTTCGGCGAGTAGAA
Source organism: Wolffia australiana (assembly GCF_029677425.1). Lineage (NCBI taxonomy): Eukaryota > Viridiplantae > Streptophyta > Magnoliopsida > Alismatales > Araceae > Wolffia > Wolffia australiana. Next base: position 5,820,862 of record NC_135847.1, on the reverse strand, counting down.
GTGGACACTTTAGGGCAGAGGATAAGGAAATCTCTAAGGAAAATATTGTGAGGACAATCATGCCTCAACAACTACTTCTATCCTTGAAAACAAAGGTTCCACGTCACCATCTACTACTTCAGTTATCCAAACTCATTGTAAACCCTCATGTTTGCATTCCCAAATACGACTCGTGGCCTTGACAATAATTAATCACTACTTACAGAACAGTATCAAGGTATTACAAGAGGAAAAGTGCAAAATGAGAAGGAGCACAGAGGAATGTATTTTGGATAATAAAACTTTGCATAAAGATATTGCTGATATTCCCTCAACCTCCATGCCAAATAGGAAGAACAAAGAACAACAAATAATAGAATAAGGACAAATGCTGGCATGAAGAGGATGTTTGTAGACAAGAGGAATCATCAAGGGGCAATAAAATACATGAGAAAATGAAATGGACTCCTAGGCAATCAACCGTTACAAGGTCGACGGTCATTCGATCCCAAATCTACGGCACCAAGTATGGATTCCTAAATCCATCTTAGAACCCTTTAAGAAATTATCACGTAAGGCGTTATGGATCCCTAAATCCATACTAGTACCGTTTGTTTGAATCTCTTGGAGTTTTATCTTTATCCTTACTTTATTTTCTTGTTAGTTTTATTTTCTTGTCCATTTGCTCGCTTTGTTTTTGTTTTGTTTCAGGAATGGGGCCTCGTATCCACAGCTCTCACGGAAGATTGTCAAATGCAGCATAGCGTATTCAAGATTTTACATCTATCATCTACACAACAAGCCTCAAGTCCATCCCCACTGTTTGCAATTCTCTCCCTCAATTTTCCTTTTCGTTATTTTAATCGTTATTCATTGAGGACCATGCGTGTTTTAGTGGGGGGGAGCTAGTTCATTTTATATGGAAAACGTTGACTCATGTGATTAATTTTAAAGAATACTACATGAATTGAACCTGCTTTTAACGATCTTTAACATGCACATACATGAATTAATTTTTTCATCCAGTGGTTTGGAAACATGTGTAGAAGTTAAGCTCCTAGAGCGGATCAGGAACATGTTGAGGTGCAACACAAGTGATTTTGAGCAATGTGGGTTCAATGTCAAATTGGGGAGGTCGTCTAGTGGTTCATTAGATGATGGAAAGTCTAAGGGTAGAAGCTCTATACTTCAAACGAGAGTGATGAGTGAATTGAGATTCCCCATTTCAATCAGCTCAAAATAGCCGATCCCACTTATGTATTTCGTCCCACCATTAGCCTACTTTCATTCCAAAATAGTGGGCAGTCATTCTCCGAGTCCTATGCACGGAATCCACCACTTCATTCACCTTATTGTTCCACACGCTTCACGCCATATCCATCACAACTTGACTCCACCACCTTGCTTCCGCTACCGAGGATATGCTTATCTCCCAAGTACGTCTATCTCCCTTTCCACGGTATCACTACGATACTGCCTCTTTGTATCTTTTCTGTCAATAATTCGCTCTGCATCATCTAAATCTCGTTCTTCTATCTCTTCTCCATAGACCAATGTGATTGTTATGACACTCATGCTAGTTGTGATAAAATATTTAAAAAACCATTCAAGTCATGGAAAGTGTTTCATTTGTTGTTATCCTCTTTGTTTGATATACAAAAAAAAAAGAAGCGAAAAAAAAAGGAGTTTGAAAAAAAAGACAAGAGGAATGAGAAGAAGACAAAGAGAAAGGAGGGGTTTGACTTGCCATTTCTGGTTTTGACTTTCAATTCAGGGCAAGATGGTCTTTATTCTCTATATCATCACATTGGTCTCATCTCTTCTATCTCCCTCACTTCCTCTAAAAATCTTGGGAGTAGGTTATCCAAGGTAGCACAGCACCCGTTGGACCATAAATCTCTCATTGTTCATGCTCACCCTAATTCTTTCACAAAGTCTCATTCTCCCCCATCACAACTCTATCATATATTCTTCTCGTTGTGTTCAATATTCTGTGCTCAACAGGAGGAGGAAATGGCTTCTTCTATTCTTAGGAAGAGAAAAGGCTAATGGAGAGCAAGTACTAGGTGGCCGTCACCCGGGAGAGAGTGATCTTGCTCGCTAGAGATGTGAGGCCAGCTGCACATGAGTGGAGAGAGTTTACCTGAGGAGTATAGCGTTATACCTAGAAACAAGTACACTCCCTTCTCATCCACTTAGGCATCCAAGCCAAGGAGAAAGAAACCCCACATTCCTGAAAAGGTCGGAGCTCAAAATGTCATTTAGTGTTTTAGTTCGGCTTGTGATTGATACACTTAACACTTCCCACACTTGTTGTCTAACTTACAGGATGAAAGAGATGATAATTCAGCAAAGTACTTAGATGTTGCTAAGGGACTAGCAATGTCTAAGTAGGGGTCTATGATAACACCCTAATTTCGGTCTTTATTTCATGTCATTCGCATGATTTATGCATTTAAAAGGCTTAAATTTGGGTTTTTATCATATATTTACACAAAAATAATGCTTCCAAGTAATTTCTGATTTTTCTCTAATTTTCTGTTAATTATATGAATTTTTAAGGATTTATTGAAGCTGAAATAATTATTTTTGGATGAAAATGGCACATTCAAAAGTTTATTTCGACATTTATCAACATGGGAATTAATCAGGAATTTTTAGAATTTTCTAAAATTTTTACGAATTTTTAGGAATTTTCTGGGATTTATTTCAAGAAGAAATGCATTTATTCTATGAAAAAGGGCATATTTATAAGAGAAAAATGTATTTATGCAATTTCTAGACTTTTTGGGGCCTTTTTGCAACGTTTAGTTGCAAAGACCCTGAAAACAACTCTCATCGCCACGGCAGGCGTAAAGATCCTATTTAAAATCATTCAGGGTTTTATTGCAATTTTTAATATATATTTTTAATGTTTTAGGAGAAATCGGAGGAGAGAGAGTGCGCTAGGTATATACGCAATTACTTTTGGCGGCGTCCAAAAGCAATTCCAAGCTTTTAAGGACTTTTCTGCAAAAGGAGGATTCAAAATCGCCAGCCAATGAGAGAAGCGACACGTCATTGCGTGTTTAAAAACGAAACTAATAAATAAATCAATTTTAAATCCAATGGATTAAATTGGTTTAAAATTGATTTATTAATAACTTTTGATCCTGAAGTCCGATTGAGATGATTTTTTTATGGATTTGTTCGTCTTGATCCCCTCTTTCTATCTGTATGGTTAGATCATTCAGATCTAGCCTACATTGATAGATAAATATTAAGTACTAAACGGGGGTAAAATGGTGATTTTTACCCTATAACCTAAGTATAAAAGCTAAATTTCGAGAGGGGGAGCTCTTTCTGGAGGGTGCTTCATCACAGCTGCAGGACAGAGAGGAGTCCCAGCCTGGATCAACAGTTTTGGTATATTTTTTTTCTTTCATTGTATTCAAACTTTTGTGCATTTTGAATGAAATAGGTTAAGTTGTTTGTTTCTTCATCTCCATTCTAGTCTGAACTTCTAAATCGCTTGGCTTGAGCGGCATGTACAAGCCCTGATTAGGATTGAGAGGAGAAATTGAGGAATTTTACCTGGGCATTCAATTGCATTACAAAAGAAAATTATAAAAAATTTAGTTTTAATTTTTAGAAGTCTCAATTTACCCCATTTTAGTTCTGAATTATCAATCTGAAAAATCAACCCAACTCATTTTAAGAACCCTCTTTCAACCTCTCTAAATGATTTCTTGGATCCTTTAATTAGGATCAAAGAAGGAAATTTAGAGCTCTTAATTCTTCTAATCTTCCCATCTCTCCTACCCCCCTCTCTAAATTCTCACCTAATTAGGGTGACTTGATCCTCATTGAAGATCAAATTCACTCTAATTAGGATCTAAAACACCAAAAATTAAATCAAATTGAAATTCCTACTTGCCTCCCTTGGACGACACTCATACTTATCACTATACATATTAAGTAGAGTTTTATAAATTTTATTGCATAAGCCAAAAATTCACAACGACAAGGGCTACAAATTTGCGTAATTTTCACCCCTATTTTCGGCTTATCAATCGCCCGGCGGGAGGGCGCGCGGTGGAAGCTGGTCTCAGCGGAGCGTCGTGGGGGCGCCAAGGAAGGGCGCGCTGTGGTGAGGCGCTAAGGGCCGGCACGGGCTGTTGTTCCGCGGGGGCAGCTCGCGAAGGTGCGACCTCACGCGTGCGGAGATGCGGGTTTGGCCGCACGAGGGAGGGAGGAAACGGCGAGGGGTGGACGTGAAGGGGTGGTGAGGCAAGAAATGGCGAGGGGAAGGAGGGTTAAGGCGAAGGTGGAGAGTCAAGAAATGGGGAAGACAGAGGGGACGGAGGGCGGCAGGGCAAGAGGGTGTGTGGAAGAAGAGAGGCGGGCGTGGTTGAGGATCAAGAGAAAATGGGGAAGGAGAGAAGGGGAGGAGAAGGTGGCAGGGAAAGGAGGGCGAAAGTGGTGATGGCGGGGTGATCAAGAAGGGGGTTCTTGGCAGGAGATCACCAAGAATCTTCCAAGATGGATGGATTCTTGGTTGGCCTGAGAGGGTACCTTTGGTGGGCGAGGAATTCCCAGAGCGGTGGTACGTCGGCATCGTCTAGAACCTCCAGGCACCTTCGGAGTGATCTCGACGGATGACTCTTCAGTTCTTGACGGCGGCGACTTCTTGAAAATCTTTAATCGTGCCGGAGTGATCTCGACGGCGCGCTTGAACATATTCTCTCAGAGTGATCTCGACGAGGGAACGTGGGCTCTACGCCACGGAGTGATCTCGACGTGGGTGAGGTTAGCCAGGCCTCCTACGCTACGTCCTATGGTAGGGGAGACACAAGCTTGAAACTTTCAACAAATGACTCCAAATGTTCCTTCGGCATGCCATCCCCTTATATAGTGAGGATAGGTGCCAAGTGAACGTGGGGAGAGGACGAACTATCGCGAGACGTGGTTCAGCCTCTCCGTACAAATTTGAAATAGAAACAAAAAAGAGAAAACGAAAGACGAAGGACGGGGCCCAACATTGGCCCAATCCATAAAATCCAGAAAGACAACAAAGAGGAAAAACAAACGGAAGTGAAAATGCAAATACTTACGCTAGGTACTTAAACCCCAGATGGCGAGCGTCGGTGCGAGCTGCTCGGTGTGGCTGACGATGTCTTGTCGTGTCATCTCCGAGATGGTCCTCCATCATCCTCCTGGGTGGGAGGAGCTCGACTCCGGCGAGCAAAGGTCAGCAACGTCTTCGAGTGGAGAAAGCAGGTCCGGTCGGAGTTGGCGAAGGTCATCCTCGGAGATCCACGTGTCGTCGGATGATGGTCGCCCCTGCCAGTGGACTAGAAAAGAGTGGCCAACTCGCTCCCCCTCAGCGTGAATTACCTCCTGTAGTATCATTTCTCTCGCATCTTGCCGTACAAGGAGGGGAAACGAAGATGGAGTGGTGTGACTCTCACTTTCACTACTATTTAGGCTCAAGTGGCTATGAGGCTCGATGATCGGTGGCGAGGGCTGGTATCGGGATAAGTCACTGTGATGTAGAACAAATAAGGAAAAGGTGACTGAGGGGATGGATGGGTTGACGACAGGTATGGGTAATAGGCGGATTATAGGTAGGGATGAAAGAGTCCACAGAAATTCACGATCGAATTCAGATTTAAAAACCGATGAAAATCTGGTGGTGCAGCTCCGACCCTTTTCGAGGGCGGGAGTACTGTCTTCCCGCACCGCGACGATGCCTAAGCACCGAAATCAATACCCGAATTCACGTCGCAAGGGAATACTCGAGAAGAGGAGAGAAGAGATAGAATCTCAAACCACATCTAAATCTGACGGCAGTGGAAACTTCTCGGAAAAACACTGAATGAGGAACACTTTGACACCAAAGAGTTCAGGCGTACCTCGGCACCGTAGGGCGTGAAGAGGTTGCGGGCAATTCTGATCGTGACGAAGCTGGGCGAATCCGGGAGTTGAGCGGCCCACTGGATGAGGACGATGCTGGACGTTCCGGGCGCTGAACGGCCCTGGTTGAGTGCGGTTGTCATGGGCGCAACATCAAGCATGGGCGAAAACCTATGGCGCGTGAAGTGCAGAGTGCGGCGGAGCGTACCCGGGCGCGCGCAGCGCGCGCAGCTTGAAGCGCCGACTGCGTCCGGACAGGGGCAGCCGGAATGCGGCCTCGGGCGGCCCTGGTGAAGGCTGCGTGGGCGGCACGGGTGTTGCGCGGGCGGCTCACAGTCGGCGCGTGGGGCGCGCGGCCGGCACGCGTGCGGCGCACGGGCGGCACGAGGGCGGCACGCGGGCAGCGCGAGGGCGGCGCGCGGGCGACGCGCTGTCAGTCTGGGTGGCCCCTTGGCGAGCTACTTGGGCAGCCTTGGGCGAGAGAGAGAGAGGGTGAGAGGGAGAAAAAGAGAGAGAATGGAGAGGAGACGGGAGGCCGACGTCGCGAGGCGGCGGCGGCGGCGACGACGAAGGCTAGGGTTAAGAGGGACAGGGGAGGCTGGGCAGTCCTCCAAGAAGAGTTAACTAAACTCAATTCTTGAAATAATGACTGCCTAATGTTTCTTGAAAACAGTGGCCTTTATATAGGCCTCGGAGGAAAGAGAAAATGACAAGAAAATAAAGACGTGCGCCGTGTCATGCCAAAGGGCAGTTGTGGATCTGCCTCTAGCGTCGTGTCATGACGCACGTAGGAACGTGCGTGGGTGGAGACGTGCTTGTCGACGGTTGTCGCATGTTGACTTCAGTTGACTCCGGTTGACCGTGGTCCATAGCGGGCGTGTTGACTCCGGTTGACCGTGGTGACGCGTTCGGTGCTGAAGTGTTGGCGTCCTCGCTATCAATTTCCCCGGGATGCGGAGAACTCGACTCCGTTGAGTAGATGTATGAAAGCTCTAGCGTGATCACTAGGTCGGGGCGCAGGCGAGCTAGGTCTTCCTCCGTAATCCACGTGTCGTCCATCGATGCCTTGCCCTGCCAACGAACAAGAAACTTCCGCACCGTTCCACCTTTGGTGAAGGGGATTACTTCGTCCAGTATTTCCTCGGTGATTTCATGCCAGTCAGAGGGTAGTGATGGGGGAGTGGACAAGTCAAACTCGCTCACCAGAAAGTCCGAGGGTAGAACGTGGCTATTGGACGAAGGAGGTGGGGCTTTAAACGCGACTAAATCCGAGATATTGAAAGTAGTGCTTATTCCCCACGAGGAGGGTATGGCAACGGCATAGGCATTTTCCCCAAGTCGTTTGAGGATGGGAAACGGCCCGGCACTACGAGCATTAAGCTTAGTAGCCCGTTTGGAAGAAAATCTTTCCGGCCTAATCCGCACCATCACCATTTCACCTTCTTTAAATTCACCAAAATGACGGTGCAAATCTGCGGATTGTTTATATGAGGCATGACTATTTATAATGCGTGAACGGATTTCCTCATGCAGACTTCTAATATGATGCGCAAATTCATGACCACCATCTGGGACTCTAGCATGCGGCAACATAGGTATAAGGTCGGTAGGGGTACGAGGGAGATGACCATGCACAATCTCAAATGGACTCATACCGGTAGTACGGTTGACTGACGCGTTGTAAGCAAATTCGGCATGCAGAATGACAGAATCCCAAGACTTGAGGTTGTCTCCTACCAATGACCGTAATAGTTGCCGAGGCTCCTATTTACGACCTCGGTCTGTCCATCAGTTTGGGGGTGAAAAGCCGTGGAAAACTTAAGCTTTGTCCCCAAAAGATGCCAAAGGGTCTTCCAAAAGTAGCTAGTGAATCAGACATCTCTATCTGACACTATGCTTTTTGGAAGACCCTTCCAAAAATAACTGGGTGACATGAGACACATCCGAAGTTTTAAAGCAAGGGATGAAATGAGCCCTCTTCGAAAAACGATCTACAACCACAATGATGGAATCATGGCGTTTGTTCGTCCTCGGAAGCCCTAGCACAAAGTCGATGCTCACATCCTCCCAAGGTTTTTCAGGGACTGGTAGTGGGGTGTAGAGGCCGGTGTTCTGCTTTACCTACTTAGCGAGAGCACATACACGACATTGAGAAACTATGCTTGCTACGTCTCACTTTAGTGAGGGCCAAAAGAATTGATGCTCAACCATAGCTATGGTTTTATCTCTCCCAAAATGACCACTAAGGCCTCCGGCATGTGTTTCCCATACGAGGAAATCCCTAAGAGATGAGCGTGGGATGCATAGGCGATGATCGTAAAATAAGAATCCATTCTCCACGATATAATTTTGATTATCAGGATTCGGGTATTTGCCTAAGCTCTGAAGAATGGGAGCAAAATCCAGGCAATCTGGATATAGGTCCTTCATCTAATCAAATCCAATAACCTCAACTTTCATAACATTCAACAAATGGACCCTTCTACTCAAAGCATCGGCGACTCGGTTCTCAACTCCTCTCTTGTGTTTAAGGACAAAGGTATAAGACTGAATGAATTCGACCCATTTAATATGCCTAGAGTTTAATTTCTGCTGGGAATGGAGATATTTCAAGGCTTCATGATCAAAGTAGAGGACAAATTCCTTAGAGAGCAGGTAATGACGCCAATGACGTAAAGATTGGACGATCGCATACAATTCTTTCTTGTAGGTAGAATATTGGAGCTTAGCGTCATTCAATTTCTCACTAAAGAAGGCAATGGGATGATTTTCTTGACTCAGAACTCCTCCTATTCCTAACCCTGAAGCATCACAGGCAACCTCGAATACTTTATCAAAATCAGGTAAGCGAAGAATAGGGGCCTGAGTCATTCTAAGTTTGATCTCCTCAAAAGATTTCTGAGCTTCTACCGTCCATTCAAAATAATTTCCCTTAAGGCATTCAGTCAAGGGTGCCATGATGGTGCTAAATTTGGATATGAACCGTCGATAGAAAGTTGCTAGGCCGTGAAAACTACGAACATCATGGGCATTTTTAGGCGTTGGCCACTAGGTTATGGCGTCGATTTTGGCCGGATCAACGGATACACCTTGGCCAGATAGGATAAAACCTAAGAATGAAACATGACTGACAAGGAAAGAACATTTTTTCGGGGGAGCATACAGCTGCTCAGTTTTCAATACTTCACAAACTAAACATAAGTGTTGGAGATGATCGGGTGTGGATGTGCTATTGATTAGGATATCATCAAAATATACGACGATGAAATTTCCTATCAACGGTCTAAGTATATGATTCATCAATCGCTGAAAGTTGCTAGGTGCGTTTGATAATCCAAAGGGCATGACCTTCCACTCAAATAGTCCGTCCTTGATCTTAAAGGCAGTTTTCCATTCGTCTCCGGGTTGGATATGAACTTGGTGATAACCGCTCTTAAGATCAATTTTGGAGAAAACTGTCGAACCTGCAATCATATCAAACATATCGTCGATGCGGGGAATAGGAAACCTATACTTGACCGTGATCTTATTTATAGCTCTACTGTCAATGCACATGCGCCAACTCCCATCCTTCTTGGGAGCTAGCAGTGCAGGAACGGCACACGGGCTAAGGCTCTCTTGGATGAACCCCTTGTCCAAGAGTTCTTGGACTTGGCGCTGTAATTCCTTATACTGCGTAGGGTCAATCCGATAGTGAGGGAGGTTGGGTAATGATGACCCCGGAATGAAATCAATAGCGTGCTGAATATCACGCATCGGAGGTAGGTCATTGGGCAAATCATTGGGGAAAACACTAGCGAATTTCTCTAGTAGCTGAGAAATCTCGGGGGTTGGGTTGAGAATCCTCGGAGGAATGATCGGGTATCATGACCAAGGTCATAGTCATTTCACTATCGAGTTCATTCTGAAATTGGGATCTGGTAACAACACATAAGCCTATGGATGGAGATTTCGGTGAGGCTCTCTACGGACTATGAGTGTAGGAATGCCACGTGATTTTCTTGCCCTGATGGATAAAAGAACAGGTATTGCTCCGACCATAGAGGTGTACATCATTATCATACAACGAAGGGCGGCCGAGGATAATGCTGCCCACCTTCATGGGTAGTACATCACATAATATCTCCTCTTCGTAGGATTGAACCTTCAAGGGGAGACGGCAGTGGTTCTTCACAGGGATGGAGGTAGCATTGATCCAAGACACGAAATAGGGGTGAGGGTGATCAATCAAAGGTAATCCCAAACGTGATGTCATAACATCGGAGACGACGTTAATACAGCTACCACTATCTACGATCATTTTACACATCTTATCACCAATTTTAAAATATGTGTAAAATATGGATGTCCTCAATGCAGAATTATTGGTGGTAGGTTGAGTAAGGTTGCAACGGATAATGCCCCTAATTGATGTAGATGGGTCGTGACGAGAAAGAGACGAGGGACAGTCTATGATACCAATGAAACTTACTAATCCGTCATCATGCACAAATTCATCGACAACATAGCTCTCAACTCTATACTCCTCCTCATCTATAGGTGGCTCATCAAAGGTACGGTCACTATCGAGGGGCTCCTGTCCTATGTGCAAGGCTCGTGAAGGGCATTGGGAAGCTCTATGACCTCGACCTTGGCATTTAAAACAAGTCAAGCTGGAAGGACCGAGTTGTGCAGAATTGGGTTGAGGAGGAGCCCTAGCGGTGGACTCTAGGGAGGGTGAGGGACGAGTATTCGGCGTAGTCGATGACTGATTCGGAGCGGGTGGACGATGTTCGGTGGGAGTACGAGTAGGGATAGGAACGGATGGTGGTGGTGCCGGGAGAGCTAAGGGAGGATTACGCTGGGTCGCACGATTAGAATAAGAAGGGTTAGATAAGTGCGACCGATCTGTAAGAGCAGGGCGATTGTACACGGGAGTATGGTATAAGTTTTGACAAAGTTCTAGATCCTCTACAATCTGATAGGCCTGCTTGAGAGTCATGGTCTTACGGACAAGCAATTCCGTCTCTAGATAAGGGTTAAGACCAGTCCTAAAACGAGAAATAACGACTCGAGGATTCTCTTCAACTCGACACCTCATATAGAATTCCTCAAATTGAGTGATATACTCGGGCACCTACCCTGCTGCAGTTTGTGCCATTGGTCAAGAAGGTTGTCAAGATAGGCAAGTGGGATGTATTTTCACGTAGTTTGTCCTTCATTTGGGGCCAAGTATCTATGGGTGCCTCACGATGGTTATAAATCGAAAATTCAAGATTTTCCTAAAAGATCTTGGCTTGTCCACCTAATCTCATCTCGGCGTACTAGACCTTCTGCCACTCTAGCATATTGTACCACTTGAAATAACTATTCAATTTAGACTCCCAATCAAGATACTCTTTAGGGTCCCTAGATCCCTCGTAGTATGGAACATCGACCTTGATGGTACGCTGAATCTGCTGCCATTGGTTATCGTGATCCACACGGTGGTGATCGCGATGGGGAACCACATCCTCGGGTGGAAAAGGATCGTTCCTGTTCGGACGATTCTCGTTTCACCCATGATATCTATCATCGGGCGGATAAGGATTGTGAAGCACTGAGGAGAGAGAAAGAAGAGAGAGAAACAGTGCGCAGAGAGAGAGAGAGACAGAAAAAAACTGCTATACGAAAGGAATATTTCCTAACAGGAATATTCCTTTCCAACGGCTATATTTTTGAAAAAAATATAGCCGTAGGGGCAGCAGTTTCCAATGGCCAGATTTCTGGCCGTTGGATGCTGGGCCTGATGTAAATCAGGCCCAGACATATTAGGCCCTTAATGGGCCTAATATGTGAGGCCCTAAGGGCCCCCCACTAATGGGCCCTTAATGGGCCCTTAGTGGGCAGTTAATGGGCCTTGCACAGGCCCATTAATTTAAAGTTAGGGAAAGTTAGCTTTCCATTAATTTGCCCTAAGGTTAGACTATTACATTTACACGGCCTTAGGCCCATAGTTAGTACAACACAGTTTAACAAGGATCATTCAGAGGGGGATGATTCCTATCGCGCTCCGGGATCCTCTCCTCCGGTGGATGGTAGTCGTCCCGTAGTGGGCGATTTCCATCATGCACCAGGGCTCTATCCATAGGTGGATAGGGATCGTTCCGTGGGGGACGATTCCTATCCTGACCTGGGGTCCTAGGTTCGGGCGAATAGTAATCGCCGTGAAGATTTCTATCATGAACTGGAGTGCGAATATCTAGAGGAATCCGATCGTCTCGCTCGAGACGATTCTGATTTCGACTTCCGGATCTATCTTCGGGTCGTATAGGATCATCAATGTCGTGATGATTCCTATCACGATCACGAGATCTAGGATCTGGGGGATAGTGGTTCTCGCGATCGCGGCGATGTCGATCCAAACCTCTGTTTTTGAGTTGATAAGTCCGTTCGCTCACCGCATCGATCAAACTAGTTAGACGATTGTCCATATTGGTAATTTGTGTATTGACATCACGAAAACCGTTTTGGACAGCGTCTAATACACGATCGATGTCTCCTCAAGAAGAGGTCGGTGGTACGGATAATGACAACTCGTGGATAGGGACGGACACCTGACGACCGTCTTGGGGTTGGTCTGTCATTAGAGCAGCGACTCGTTTGCCAGAACGCAAATGCATGCAAGGAACTGACAGATGATGATGAATGTAGACGTCTACAATGGCGGAAATGACTGGGCTAATAGGTTAGGCTCTGATACCAATTTGACATAGGACAAATAAGGAAAAGGTGACTAAGGGGATGGATGGGTTGACGACAGGTATGGGTAATAGGCGGATTATAGGTAGGGATGAAAGAGTCCACAGAAATTCACGATCGAATTCAGATTTAAAAACGGATGAAAATCTGGTGGTGCAGCTCCGACCCTTTTCGAGGGCGGGAGTACTGTCTTCCCGCACCGCGACAATGCCTAAGCACCGAAATCAATACCCGAATTCACGTCCCAAGGGAATACTCGAGAAGAGGAGAGAAGAGATAGAATCTCAAACCAAATCTAAATCTGACGGCGATGGAAACTTCTCGGGAAAACACTGAACAAGGAACACTTTGACACCAAAGAGTTCATGCATACCTCGGCATCGTAGGGCGTGAAGAGGTTGCGGGCAATTCTGATCGTGACGAAGATGGGCGAATTCGGGCGTTGAGCGGCCCACTAGATGAGGACGAGGCTGGACGTTCCGGGCGCTGAACGGCCCTGGTTGAGTGCGGTTGTCATGGGCGCAACGTCAAGCATGGGCGAACACCCGCGCGCGCGAAGTACGGAGTGCGGCGGAGCGCACCCGAGCGCGCACAGCGCGCGCGGCTTGAAGCGCCGACGGCGTCCGGACAGGGGCAGCCGGAATGCGGCCTCAGGCGGCCTTGGCGAAGGCTGCGTGGGCGGCACGGGTGGTGCGCGGGCGGCGCACAGTCAGCGCATGGCGCGCATGGTAGCGCGCGGATGGCTCTCGGGTGGCACGCTGTCAGCCTGGGTTGCCCCTTGGCGGGCTACCTGGGTAGCCTTGGGCGAGAGAGAGAGAGGGTGAGAGGGAGAAAAAGAGAGAGAGAGAAAGAGAGAGAATGGGGAGGAGACGGGAGGCCGACGTTGTGAGGCGGCGGCGGCGGCGACGACGAAGGCTAGGGTTAAGAGGGATAGGGGAGGCTGGGCAGTCCTCCAAGAAGAGTTAACAAAACTCAATTCTTGAAATAATGACTGCCTAATGTTTCTTGAAAATAATGGCCTATATATAGGCCTTGGATGAAAGAGAAAATGACAAGAAAATAAAGACGTGCGCCGTGTCACGCCAAAGGGCAGTTGTGGATCTGCCTCTGGCGTCGTGTCATGACGCGCGTAGGGACGTGCGTGGGTGGAGACGTGCTTGTCGACGGTTGTTGCATGTTGACTTCGGTTGACTCTGGTTGACCGTGGTCCATAGTGGGCGTGTTGACTCCTGTTGATCGTGGTGATGCGTTCGGTGCTGAAGTGTTGGCGTCCTCGCCATCACACTGACATTAAACGTCGAACTAATCCCCCAATTTGGCAGGATGCTCACGACATAGGCGTTGTCGTTGATCTTTTGGGCTATCAAGAAAGGCCCAGCGCTACGAGCATGGAGCTTCGTAGTGACCCCAGGAGAGAACCTCTCGGGCCTCAATCTGACCAAGACCAGTTCTCCCTCAGAGAACGACATGGACCTACGACCCTTATCCGTAGAAGCCTTATACTGCTCAGTCATGGATGCAATGCGTGAATGTATGTCGTGATGCATGTTTCTAATGTGCTCGGCAAATTCTAATGCATTATCTGAGATTCTGTGTTTTTCATGTAATGGCATGAGGTCAATGGGTCGACGTGGTAGTTGACCATAGACTATCTTGAACGGTGCCTTGCCCATAGTGCGGTTGACCGAGTAGTTGAAGGCAAACTCCACTCGGGGTAGGATTTGATCCCATGCAGCTACATTGTCGCCGATGATAGATCTCAGAAGGTTATCAAGGCTATGATTAACAACCTCGGTTTGGCCATCCGTCTGCGGATGGTATGCCAAAGAAAATTTTAGTTGTGTGCCCATGAGGACCCACAATGTTTTCCAGAAATAACTGGTGAATTTTACGTCTCGGTCCGAAACGATGGTCTTGGGCACTCCATGAAGCTTGACGACGTGGTCGAAGAAGAGACGGGCAATGCGGGAGGCATCTGAGGTCTTCGAGCATGGAATGAAATGCGCCATCTTTAAAAATCTGTCCACCACGACCATAATCGAGTCGTGGCGGCGCACGGTTTTGGGTAGCCCCAAAAAAAAGTCAAGACTAACATCTTCCCAAGGCCTCTCGGGGACTGGTAGAGGGGTGTACAATCCCGTGTTCTGCTTCGTGAGCTTTGCGCGGGAGCAAGTGAGGCATCGGGAAATAAATTTCCCTACGTCCCTCTAATTCTCTCAAGCCTGAGAATCTGGGTCTTCATTAGGCTAAGTATCGTGGGGCGCCGACTTAGCGCATTGGCTACGACATTATCCTTACCCTTCTTATGGCGGATAACGAAGGTGAAATCTTGAAGGTACGCGATCCATCTAGCATGGCGATCGCTGAAATTCTTCTGGTCGTGTAAGTGTCGTAGAGCTCTGTGATCCGAAAAGAGGACAAACTCCTTGGGGAGTAGATAATGGCGCCAATGCCGGAGGGACTGCACGAGAGCATAGAACTCCCGGTTGTAGTTATCGTATCTCTTTTGAGTGACATTCAGCTTCTCGCTGAAGTACTCAATGGGGTGCCCTCTTTGGCTAAGTACTCCGCCAATCCCAACTCCGGATGCGTCGCAGGCGACCTCAAATATGTCGTTAAAGTCCGGCAGTTTGAGGACTGGTGGCTCGGTCATGAGCTTCTTAAGAAGCTCGAAGGATTGATCGGTGGTGGGAGTCCACTCGAACTTGATGCCGGACGTCGTCTCAACGGCGTCCGACCGTCACCGAAGGAAGGAACTCGGTGTCGTATCGCTAACTAATCGGGTTACGTCCACGACGTCAACCGATGGATATGCGGAGAACAGAAATATATGTATGACAATGACGAGGACGATGGTTCTACAACGGTACGTGCAATGCGCCGACAAGCTACGAGAGCCAACCCGGAGCGGGACGGGTCGCCAAGCTGGGTCGGTCCAGCCTCCAAGTCGTCGAGGTGGGTCGAGGCGCGCACGCGCCGTCGAATGGGGTAACTCCCACTGGAATGCTCACACGCGTCGGGCGTCCCGACTCGCACGGACAGGTAAGACGCTGCGTCTTTGTTTCGCGTTCTCTCAATCTGTCCCACTCACCTATCTAACCCGGCGCGGTGGAGGCAATACGAAAGAATACTGACGGAAATAAATGACGTAAAGAGGCTAGGGAAAGCAGAGTACCTTCGCCGCGCTGGCGGCGGATTTTCGCACCAACTGGTTCGGAGGAGGAGTTGTCGGTGCGCCGGAGGTTGACTGGTGCGGAGGCGGTTGTGCGCAGTCAGCGCGGAGCGTGCGGGAGGCGTGGTCGACGGCGGTGGCGCGCGGCGCGTGGCGGCGCGGCGCGCGGCGGGCGCAGCGCGGCAGCGGCGGCAGCGCGCAGCGGCGCATGTGAGCAGCGGCGCGCGCTTGGCGGTGGCGCGGGCGCCATGGCGCAGCGTGCGGCGGCAGCGCTGGCAGTGGCCAGCGCAGCGATGGGCCATGTGGCGGTGAGGCGATGCGGCGTATGTGGCGGCTGCCCTTCCTCTTTCCTCTCCCTTCTCCTCTTCCTCCTCTTCTTCTTCCTTCTCCTCTTCTTCTTCTTTCTTCTATTCTTCTCCACGACCTGACCCTTCTTCTCAAAATACCATTCTTCAAAATTTAGGTCAAGTAAGTGGAAGCGCCCACCTCTTCCCCTTATATATGGGTGAAGATAGGCCCTTCCTTAAGTCCAAAAACAACAAAACAAACAAGGAAAGGAAAGGAAATAATGAAAACGGGCTTGTCAGGCCCAACATAAAAAGGGGGGGTGAAAGAGTTCCTCATATGGATCCTTCCCCGCTACACGACAACACGATAAAACCGAAAAGCTATAGAATAAGGTAACCGAAGGTGTCGGTGTGCTCCGGTGGTCGGCGTCCGCGTCATGCCGAGTAACGGAATGCGGAATGCCATGTTGCTGCGGCGGCTCGCCGTGGTGGCTGGACTCGTCTCGGTGGCGAGCTGGGTAGTGCCGGCTCCTCGGGTGCTGGGTCGGGAAAGTCCTGCTGCTCCTCTGCTGCTGGCTCGATGACGTCCGGTGGTGACGCGCCATCAGAACTTTTCCCCCTTTAGGATGTCCGTGATGGGGGCGGTAATGCCACTAAATCTGGGAATAAACCTTCGGTAGAAGGTTGCTAGTCCGATGAAGCTCCGGACATCGTGTATGCTTTTTAGTTTCGGCCAAGAGACAATGGCCTCTACTTTGGCTGGGTCAACGGGCACTCCTCTAGCGGATAACATAAAACCGAGGAAGGAGACCTCGGCAGTGAAGAAAGTGCATTTATTCAGATGTGCATATAACTTTTCCTGTCGTAGCGAGGCGCATACTTGGCGTAGATGCTGAGCGTGCTCATCCCTAGTCCTGCTGTAGACTAGGATGTCATCGAAATATACGACGACAAATCTGCCGATGTATGGTCCTAACACCTCGTTCATCAAACGTTGAAAAGTACTAGGTGGTAACCACTGCGTAATTTTAAATGTCATTTTCCATTCATCCCCTGGTCTGATCCTGACTTGATGGTAAGTCTATCTTGGAGAAGATAGACGCGCCTACCATCTCATCAAAGAGATCCTGAACTCGTGGAATAGGAAAACGGTATTTCACCGTGATGTTGTTGATAGCTCGTGAATCGCAGCACATCCTCCAAGTACCGCCTTTCTTCGGAGCGAGCAAGGCCAGTACGGCACAAGGGCTAAGGCTTTCCCGGATCAAGCCTTTAGCTAGTAGGTCCTTCACCTGGGTGTATAGCTCTTCGTACTTTACCGGGTCCATGCGGTAATGAGGAAGGTTAGGGAGAGTGGCTCCCAGGACCAAGTCGATGGCATGTTGGATATGCCATAGGGGAGGAAGCTCACTCGGTAGCTCGGCCGGAAACACATCCCCATACTCCTCGAGGAGTTGGGTGATCTCCGGAGAAGGAAGCTCGTGCTCCGACTCAACGACTCTGTCCGAGAGTGTGACGGCGTAGCAGATAGGAGTCGAGTCTTGGTCAAGCTCTAACTTGCGCCGAAAAATGCAGCCATTAGTGATAATGGCGGTGGGTGCAGCGCGAGGGGGTGCCGTCACCGAATGGGCAGGTAGTGATGGTATCCGCACTGAGGCATACCATATAAGTCTACGCCCTCTGTAGACGAATGAGCAAGTATTTGCCCGTACGAACAGTTGTACGTCGTGATCGTACAACCAAGGTCGTCCTAGGATGATGCTACCAATTTTCATTGGTAGTACGTCGCATAGGACCTTCTCATCATACGTGCTCATCTTCAAGGCCACGTAACACTGCATCTTTACGGGAGTGGTTGATGCGTCTATCCATGACACATTGTATGGAGTAGGGTGAGGGATCAAAGGGAACCCAAGGCGAGTAGCCGTATCCTCGGATATACCGTTTATGCAGCTCCCACTTTCGACCATGAGCTTGTAGGTACGTCCACCAATTTTGACGTACGTGTAGAAGATCGACGTGCGCTGAGCGACGTTGACTGGTCGAGTGGCTAGGGTCGGGCTACGCTGGGTGGAGTCGACCCGGGTATCATCGGGGGTACTCCTAACGCCTGGGGTGTCCAGAGTCACGACAGGGTATGTCGCTGGCATGGGGATCGGTGTGATTTGGATGTACCCAAGTGCGTCATCCACGTCATCACCATCCGGGCACTCGCCTGGATATTCGTCCACCTCTAGATTGTCTTCGGGCTGCTCCTCTACTGGCTGCCCATAGATGTCCATGACCACGAGTGATGGGCAATCGGTCCGTCGGCGCCCGAATCCTTTACACTTAAAACACTGTATGGGTTCGCGTGGGGCGTTCAGGGCTCTGGCCGTGGATATCGCCGATGAGGTAGCAAGCGTCGGCGTTGGGGTCGGTGTCGATGTCGCTGGTGAGGCCGTGGGACGCGGTGTGGCCGAACTGCTCTAGCTCCAAGCTATGCGTGTCGTAGCGGATGTGGCCGACGACTGAGCGGGACGAGGGGCCGAAGAGGTGTTAGTCACGACATCATCGTGACTAAACTCGTTGCTTTCAACGAGGCTATGAGCGAGGTCGACTGTCGAAGGGTTCTGCTCTAGTACACTAGCCCCCAAGTCTGGACGAAGCCCGTGTACAAAGAACGCAATCTGAATTTGTGGGCTATCCACAAATTTACATCGCAGCCGGAACTCTTTGAATTCTTCGATATAATCCGATACCTTGCGCTTCCCCTGTTTGAGATCCATCCACTTTAGCATGAGACGTTTCATGTAAAGCTTTGGAATATACTTATCCTTAAGCTTACGTGACATCTCATCCCAAGTGAAGGGAGGATCTCCTCTCTATCGTGCGACTTCCTTCTCGTTCTTCCAAAAGATTTTCGCTTGTCCTCCAAGCTGGGCCTCAGCGTACGCAACACATGGGTCATCATCCATGCGGTACCACTGGAAATAACTTTCCAGGTCCGACTCCCAATCTGTATAATCTTTAGGGTTCCTAGACCCTTCAAAGATTGGTACTTCCATTCGCACGCTCTTTTGAATCATCGCGCGATGTGCCTCTCGTCGTTGCTCGTGTTCGTCGTTGGGACGACGGGCAAGAGGGTGACGAGGTGCACCTCGAGGATGGACATAGTCCGGACGGTCCTCATAGTAGGCGTCATGACGGGTTGCCAGATGGTAGTATGGTCGTTCGTCTGAGTAGTCGTCGTGATAAGGCCGTCTCGGTGGCGAGGGATGCCGTGGCGGGTAAGCATCTTCCCGGTGGGGAGGATGATCGGGATGTCTCCCGTACCGATGATCGTCGTCGGGGTAGTGATCCCGACGTGGTGCGCGGTCATTGTCCGGTGCGTATTTTGATGGTGCTCGGGGCGGTGCTAGGGCCTCCTCGTATGGGTTCGGTGCGGGGACAGGCGCAGCCCTGTAGTGGGGCGGGTATGCGGAGCTATCACCATAAGTGGCGACATCCGATCGACGTGCTACGGGTGGCAGCCGCGGGCTACCTGGGCGGGAAGAGTAGTGCGGTGCATCTCGCACCGGTACACGGTTGGGGTTGAGCACCCCATCTTCCGGGGAATCGTATCGCCGAGAATCCCTATTCTCGGGTGGATAGTAGCTCCTATCCAGAGGATAGGAACGTTCATCGTAGTAGCCGGGTGCAGGCCTCTCCTCCCGAGGCGGGGATCTCCGTCGGTCGTCACGGTCGTACTCCCGTGGCGGGGATCTTCGTCGGTCATCACGGTGATACTCCCAGGGTGGGGATCGTCGACGATCATCGCGATCGTGTTCCCATTCGTTAGCTCATCGGTAGCGAGGAGGTGGGACCTCAGGGTCTCGTGGTTGGTATTCCGGGATGGGAGGCACCTGCATGGGAGCCTTGCCCGATCGTCGGGGAACCTCACAAGCCAAGGGCTCATGATAGGGCTCTTCTACTGGTGCCCTACTAGTAGGGACGGTGGTAGACGATCTCCAGTCTTCGGAAGCTCGAGGTACTGTAGGCGCCGGTTTGGCTGGATGCCTCGGAACCCGAGTGGCGGGTTCCCTAGATAGTGGAGGAGGTATAGGCACCTCCTCAAGATCCACCGGCTCGTTCGGCGGACGTTCGCCTAATGGTTCCTCTAGCAGAGGATTCCCTATGACTAGATCGTGATCACGATCGTCGTCCCGTTCAACGTGCTCGGTATCCCGACACTGGGCTTGCGTACGAACCATGCTATGGTCAACCATTCACAACCTAAGATGTCTAGGGGTATGTGTGTGATGGATGCGATGATATGACGTGCACGACGAAATATAAAATGCTTTTCGAAATATGACGTGCAAAATTTAATTTAGAATTTCCAGTGATATTCTACCGACCGTGTTAAGCGAAAGCTAACACGACCGGCTCTGATACGAATATGATGTAATACGATCAGACGGGATCGATCGGCTCGTATTAGGTCACAGGAAAAGAATGAATGCGTGAGATGCAAGCTGATGAGTAGTAATGACGAATGAGCAATCGAAGATATCAACAGATTAGGATGTGAACCACGCCGGGCAGTGAGAGGAGAGTGATCCTAGGATCAAACTCCCGGTGACCCGGGAGACCAACTAGACGACCAGTCAATGAGAGGCATTTTACGGCCCAGAGGTATTCGGCGTCTAGATCAGTAGATTACCCTTTCAACCGCAATGAATCCTACACTCGACGATGGTGGTTATCCTATCCGGGATGTGAGATGGGTAGGTGGCAGCGGATGTGATAGCGGAGGACGGGACTGCAGGTAGTAATAATACTGGTGAAGATGGAGGGGATACGAGATTGTACCTGAAGAGTGCTAGTCCACGGCGTCAAGATTCCCCCCGGGCTGACGTCAAGGAGTGAACCGGTCGTCGGAGGCGACAGCTCGGAAGGAACTATATCCCGTAGTCAGCGACAACAGATTAGTTCAGGAGTGTGATGATCATTCAATAACGCAGCAGGCGATGAGAAGGCGCGCGGCGCTCACTGGTACGCACGCACCAGCGCGCTGGGCCGAGCGGCCGGAGGGTGCGGGGCGCGTAAGCCGATGGCCCGCGGCGCGCGCACGCGGGCAGAGGCGCGGGTCGCCTGGCGGGAGGGCGCGCGGTGGCAGCTTGTCTCAGCGGAGCGTCGTGGGGGCGCCAAGGAAGGGCACGCTGTGGTGAGGCGCTAAGGGCCGGCACGGGCTGCTGTTCTGCGGGGGCAGCTCGCGAAGGTGCGACCTCACGCGTGCGGAGATGCGGGTTTGGCCGCACGAGGGAGGGAGGAAACGGTGAGGGGTGGACGTGAAGGGGTGGTGAGGCAAGAAATGGCGAGGGGAAGGAGGGTGAAGGCGAAGGTGGAGAGTCAAGAAACGGGGAAGACAGAGGGGACGGAGGGCGGCAGGGCAAGAGGGTATGTGGAAGAAGAGAGGCGGGCGTGGTTGAGGATCAAGAGAAAATGGGGAAGGAGAGAAGGGGAGGAGAAGGTGGCAGGGAAAGGAGGGCGAAAGTGGTGATGGCGGGGTGATCAAGAAGAGGGTTCTTGGCAGGAGATCACCAAGAATCTTCCAAGATGGATGGATTCTTGGTTGGCCTGGGAGGGTACCTTTGGTGGGCGAGGAATTCCCAGAGCGGTGGTACGTCGGCATCGTCTAGAACCTCCAGGCACCTTCGGAGTGATCTCGACGGATGACTCTTCAGTTCTTGACGGCGGCGACTTCTTGAAAATCTTTAATCGTGCCGGAGTGATCTCGACGGCGCGCTTGAACACATTCTCTCGGAGTGATCTCGACGAGGGAACGTGGGCTCTACGCCACGGAGTGATCTCGACGTGGGTGAGGTTAGCCAGGCCTCCTACGCTACGTCCTATGGTAGGGGAGACACAAGCTTGAAACTTTCAACAAAAGACTCCAAATGTTCCTTGGGCATGCCATCCCCTTATATAGTGAGGATGGGTGCCAAGTGAACGTGGGGAGAGGACGAACCGTCGCGAGACGTGGTTCGGCCTCTCCGTACAAATTTGAAATACAAACGAAAAAGAGAAACGAAGACGAAGGACGGGGCCCAACATTGGCCCAATCCATAAAATCCAGAAAGACAACAAAGAGGAAAAACAAACGGAAGTGAAAATGCAAATACTTACGCGGGGTACATAAACCCCGAGTAGCCAGCGTTGGCGTGAGCTGCTCGGCGTGGCTGACGACGTCCCGTCGTGTTGTCTCCGAGATGGTCCTCCATCAGACACGCGCAAGAGATACGACAATTACAACAGGGAATTCTACTCCTTAGTGCAATCCTTCCGCCATTGGCATCACTACCTCCTCCAAAAGGAATTCGTCCTGTTTTCAGATCATAGTGCGTTACGGCATCTACATGACCAGCACAAAGTCAGTGATTGCCATGCGTGTTGGATAGCGTATTTACAAGACTTTACATTTGTTATCCGTCACAAGAAGGGCAAGGATAACGTAGTGGCCGATGCCTTAAGTAGACAACCCTTGATCTTAAACATGATGAAGACTCAAGTCCTCGGATTTGAGCAATTACGAGATGACTACATCGATTGTCCTGATTTCGGGAAAATTTTAGCGCAGGTTCGCGAAAACATAATCCCACAATCACGGGATTACTATATCAATGACGGATACTTATTTCACGGCAAGTGACTATGTATTCCCCGGACTTCCTTACGTGACTTCTTGATATGGGAGACACATGCCGGCGGACTGAGTGGGCACTTTAGAGTTAACAAGACTATTCAAGCGATGGAGCAACAGTTCTTTTGGCCATCTCTGAAACGAGATGTAGGAAGGATTATATCTCGATGTCTAACATGCGCTAAGGCCAAACTCACCAAGCAAAATACCGGACTCTATACTCCACTACCTGTTCCCGACAAGCCGTGGGAAGACATTAGTATTGATTTTGTCTTAGGGTTACCAAAGACATCTAGGAATCATGACTCAATATGGTTGTAGTTGATCGATTTTCGAAGATGGCACATTTTGTGCCTGTTCAAAGACTTTCGACGCATCTCGAGTAGCCCGAATTTTCTTTGACAACATTGTCAAATTACACGGGGTGCCCAAGACTATCGTCTCCGATCGAGAATTTAAATTTACTAGTTATTTTTGGAAGACACTTTGGGTTCGTGTGGGAACCCAATTGAAATTCTCTACTGTATACCACCCCCAGACGGATGGTCAAACTGAGGTTGTCAATCGTAGTATTGGCAACCTACTTAGATCATTAGTTAGCGGGAATCTCAAAACATGGGATCAATTTTTGCCCCGCGCAGAATTTGCTTTCTACCACTTGGTGAACCGCACGACTGGAAAAGCTCCATTCGAAATAGTTTATGGTCAACTTCCGAGGAAACCCATAGATCTCATTCCATTGGACGCACGTAATAAATTTTCTGATGAAGCATATGATTGTGCAAATGAAATTAGGAACATGCATGAGCATATTCATTCACGCCTTTCATCTCTAAACGAGCAATATAAGGCTGCCGCCGACAAAGGACGAAGATCCAGTATTTACTTGGAAGGTGAACTAGTGATGGTTAGATTGAGGCCTGAGAGACATGATGGGGGACCATCGCACCGACAACGACACTAGACGAGCCCATCGACACCGAGCGTGTCGTGCCGACGTCTGTGACCCAGAATTCCAGTACTCGTCGTGATCATTCGTAAGTTTTCTTTATTATTTCATTTACTTGTAATTTTCAGAACAAATGGATTTGGCCGTTGCCTTGGGCCTTGTCCATGTTTCATTTTACTTTTGAAATGCTTGTAAAGAGGAGGACCTCGTCTTGCGATGGTTTCCTTCTCTAACAACCGTCTCTTGGCACCCATTCTCCCTATATAAGGGGATGGCATGCCCAAGGGAGAGAGAGACTGGAGAATTGGAAAATCAAATTGTTCTTGTTTCTTTCGTTTAACCCCTTCTTTGTTGAGCGAATAGCTAGTTTACTTAGCGATAGATCGTGGGATCGTGATTCAGTCTTCGAGTCGTAACACGTTGAGATGACTCCGTGTCACATTCGCGTCGAAGATTCTTGTTTCTTGTTCGTGGAAGTTCTTCAATAAGATCCATCGTTTCTTGGCGGTTACTCTTCAAGAATTGCAAGAATGCGTGGAAATCGTCTTGATTCTTCGCACTTGTCATCGCTGGAGTATGCACCAGCATCGTCCGCCGTCGTCCAAACCGCGTTGCCATCCAAGATATGGCCGCTCAGCCGTCCTCTGCGCGAGATCTTCATCGCGCCCCTTCGCGCTGCCCGTCGGCCTTGCCAACCTGCCGCGCACACACCGTCTCCATACCACGAGCGCACGTCTCCACCGCCGCCCACGCACGAGTCCTCCTCGGCTCGCCCACGCATGCGCTTGGTCCCACTGACCTCGTGCACCTGCGTCCATTCGTTGGACGTCATTATTTCCTCAGATCGCCGTCATCTACGTCCTTCAGCGCACCGGGTCTGCCCAGACTTAATGTTTCCTCCCGCCCGTCGTTCAGGCCTGGGGTGATTTGCTCTCACGTGGCGCCTTGCCAACCTGCCCATTCGCGGAGATTGTTTGAACCAGGTTCCTTAGTGAATTTGGAGCGTACCTTCCAGGTGTTTCCTTCTCTTTCCCCTTTGTCTTAGTATCATTACTTTCTTCAGTGCCGTCGTCTCTATCGTATTCCTCTGCTGATTTTATTGATAACAATTGAAAATAGGATAGCCACCATTGTCGAGAGGTAGGGATTCTGTGTGATTGACGTCTAGATTGCTGACATTGAGGGTTTAACTCCGACGGGCCGTAAAACGCCTATCTGTCGTAGTATTGTTCATAAATTCCTATGGGTCATTTGCAGTCTATCTTCCTATACATCTTACCGGGGATATATTGAATTGTTCACCTTAGTCAGACCGTCCTTTCGCTCAATAGAATCTCTTAAAGTTGCAATCATTCTCATCCATAAAATAATTTTTGTGCATTCTTGTGACGTAATACGAGTCGCCTGATCCCGGCACGATCTTAATATCACATCATAGAGATAGAGATAGAGATAAAGATAGAGATAGAGATAGAGATAGAGATAGAGATAGCGATAGAGATAGAGATAGAGATAGGGATAGCGATAGAGATAGAGATAGAGATGGAGTTAGAGTTAGAGATAAAGATACAGATAGATATAGAGACAGAGATTGAGATAGAGATAGGGTTAGAGTTAGAGTTAGAGATAGAGATAGAGATAGATATACAGAGAGAGATAGAAATAAAGATAGATACAGATAAAGATAAAGATTGCAATAGAGATAGAGGTAGACATAGGGATATTGAATGAGCTAGAGATAGAGATAGAGATAGAGATAGAGATAGCGATAGAGATAGAGATAGAGATGGACATAGAGGTAGAGATAGAAATAGTGATAGAGATAGAGATAGAGATAGAGATAGAGATATAAGCAGAGATAGAGATAGATATAGAGATAGAGATATATATCGAGACAGAGATACAAATAGAGATAGCAATAGAGTAATAGATAGAGATAGAATTAGAGATAATGAGAAAGATAGAGATAAAAAAAGAGATAGACATAAAGATAAAGATAAAGATACAGATAGACATAGAGATAGAGATAGAGACAGAGATAGTGATAAAGAACGAGATAGAGATAGAGATAGAGATAGTGATTGAAGTAGAGATAGAGCTAGAGACAAAGATAGCGATAGAGATAGAGATAGAGATACAGATAGAGATAGATATAGGGATAGAGATAGAGATAGCGATAGAAATAGACATAGAGATAGAGAAAAAGATAGAGATAGAGATAGAGATAGAGATAGAGATAGAGATAGAGATAAAGATAGAGATAGATATAGAGATACAGATAGAGATAGAGATAATGATACAGATACAGATACAGATAGAGATTAAGATAGAGATAGAGATAGAGATAGAGATAGAAATAGAGATAGAGATAGAGATAGAGATAGAGACAGAGAAGTAGATAGATATAGAGATAGAGATATAGATATAGATAGAGATAGAGATAGAGAAGTAGATAGATATAGAGATAGAGATATAGATATATATAGAGATTGAGATACAGATAGAGATAGGGAAATAGATAGAGATAGAGTTAGAGACAGAGACGGAGATACAGATAGAGATAGATATAGAGATACAGGTAGAGATAGATGTAGAGATACAGATAGAGATAGAGAAAGATATAGGGATAGATATAAAGATAGAGATAGAGATAGCGATAGAGGTACAGATAGAATTAGAGATAGAGATATAAATAGAGATATAGACAGAGAAACGGATAGACATACTGATAGAGATAGAGATAGAGATAAAGATAGAGATAAAGATAGAGATAGAGATAGAGATAGAGATGAAGATAGAGATAGATATAGAGATAGATATAGAGATAAATATAGAGATAGATATAGCTATACAAATATAGATAAAGCTAGAGATAGAGATACAGATACAAATAGAGATTGAAATAGAGATAGAGAAAGAGATAGAGATAGAGATAGAGATAGACATAGACATAGAGATAGAGATAGAGATAGAGATAGAGAGAGCGATATAGATTAAGATAGAAGTAGAAATTAAGATAGAGATAGAGAAAGAGATAGAGATAGAGAGATATAGAGTTAGAAATAGGGATATAGATAGAAATAGAGATAGATAGAGATATGATAGGGGTAGAGTTAGATATAGATATAGAGATAGAGATAGAGATAGAGATAGAGATAGAGATAGAGATAGAGATAGAGACAGAGAAAGTAATAGAGATAGAGATAGAGATAGAGATAGAGATGCAGATAGAGATAGAGAGAGAGATATAAATAGAGATAAAGATGTAGATAGAGATAGATAGAGTAAGCAATAGAGGTAGAGATAGATATAGAGATAGAGATAGGGATACAGATAGAGATAGAGATAGAGATAGCGATAGAGATAATGATAGAGATAGAGATAGATGTAGAGTTAGATTTTGAGATAGAGAAAGAGAAAGAGACAGAGATAGAGATAGAGATGGAGATAGAGATGGAGATAGAGATAGAGATAGCGATAGAGATCGAGATAGAGATAGAGATAGAGATAGAGATAGAGATAGAGATTGAGATACAGATAGAGATAGAGATAGAGAGAGTGATAACAATAGGGATATAGATGGAGATAGAGAGAGATAGAGAAAGAGATAGTGGTAGAGATAGAGATAGAGATAGCGATGGAGACAGAGAGAGAGGTAGAGATAGAGATAGAGTTAGAGATATAGATAGAGACACAAAGAGAGATAGAGAAAGAGATAGGTCTAAAGATAGAAATAGAGCTAGAGATAGCGATACAGAAAGAGGAAAAGAAACAGATAGAGATAAAGATAAAGATAGAGATGGAGAAAGATATAGAGCTAAAGGTTGAGATAGAGATAAATATAGAGATTGAGGTAGAGATAGAAATAGAGATAAAGATAGAGATATAGACAGAGAAAGAGATAGAGATAGAGATAGAGATAGAGATAGAGATATTTATAGAGATAGACATAGAAACAAAGATAGAAAGAGAGAAAGAGGTAGAGATAGAGATAGAGATCAAGATTGAGATAAAGATAGAGATAGAGATAGAGATAGAGATAGAGATAGAGATAGGAATAGAGATAGCGATAGAGATAGAGACAAAGATAGAGATAAAGATAGAGATAGAGATAGTCATATAGATAGAGAGAGAGATATAGGTACAGATAGTCATAGAGTTAAAAATAGGGATACAGATGAAGATAGACATCAAGATAGAGATATTCATAGAGATAGAGATACACATATAGATAAAGAGAGACATAAAGATGGAGATAGGGATAGAGATACAGATAGAGGTAGAGATAGAGATAGAGATAAAGATAGAGATATAAATAGAGATAGATATAGAGACAGATATAGAACGAGACAGAGAGATAAAATAGAGATTCATATAGAGATAGAGATAGGGATAGAGATAGGAACAGAGATAGAGATAGAGATAGAGATACAGTTAATGATAGAGATAGAGGTAGAAATGGAGATAGAGATATAGGTACAGATAGGTATAGAGTTAAAAATATAGATAGAGATAGAAATAGATATAAAGATCAAGATGGAGATAGAGATAGAGAAAGAGAAAGAGATACATATAAAGATAGAGAGAAAGATAGAGATAAAGATGAGATAGAGATTGATATAGAGGCAGATATAGAAGGAGAGAGAGAGAAAGTAGAGATAGAAATAGAGATAGAGATGGGGACAATGAAAGAGATGCAACTAGAGATAGAGACAAAGATAGAGATAAAGATATAAAGAGAGTTAGAGATAGAGATAGAGATAGAGATAGAGACCGACATAGAGATAGAGATAGAGATAGAGATAGAGATAGAGATAGAGATAGAGATAGAGATAGAGATGCGGATAGAGATAGAGATAGAGAAAGGTTAGCGATAGCAACGGAGATGGAGATAAAGATAGAGATAAAGATAGAGTTAGAGCTAGAGTTAGAGATAGAGTTACAGATAGAGATAGAGATGGAGATAGAAATAGAGATTGTGATAGGGAGAGTGATAGTGATAGAGATAGAGTTAGAGACAGAGACAGAGATAGAGATAGAGATAGAGATAGATATAGAGATTGATAAGCCGAAAATAGGGGTGAAAATTACGCAAGTTTTTTAGCCCTTGTCGTTGTGAATTTTTGGCTTATGCAATTAAATTTTGTAAAACTCTACTTAATATGTATAGTGATAAGTATGAGTGTCGTCCAAGGGAGGCAAGTAGGAATTTCAATTTGATTTTTTTTTGGTGTTTTAGATCCTAATTAGAGTGAATTTGATCTTCAATGAGGATCAAGTCACCCTAGTTAGGTGAGAATTTAGAGAGGGGGATAGAAGAGATGAGAAGACTAGAAGAATTAAGGGCTCTAAATTTCCTTCTTTGATCCTAATTAAAGGATCCAAGAAGTCATTTAGAGAGGTTGAAAAAGGGTTCTTAAAATGAGTTGGGTTGATTTTTGCAGATTGATAATTCAGAACTAAAATGGGGAAATTGAGAATTCTAAGAATTAAAACTAAATTTTTTATAATTTTCTTTTGTAATGCAATTGAATGCCCAGGTAAAATTTCTCAATTTCTCCTCTCAATCCTAATCAGGGCTTGTACATGCCGCTCAAGCCAACCGATTTAGAAGTTCAGACTAGAATGGAGATGAAGAAACAAACAACTTAACCTATTTCATTCAAAATGCACAAAAGTTTGAATACAATGAAAGAAAAAAATTACCAAAACTGTTGATCCAGGCTGGGACTCCTCTCTGTCTTGCAGCTGTGATGAAGCACCCTCCAGAATGAGCCCCTCCTCTCGAAATTCAGCTTTTATACCTTGGTCACATGGTGAAAATCACCATTTTACCCCCGTTTAGTAATTAATTTTTATCTATCAATGTAGGCTAGATCTGAATGATCCAACCATACAGATAGAAAGAGGGGATCAAGACGAGCAAATCCATAAAAAAAACATCTCAATCGGACTTCAGGATCAAAAGTTATTAATAAATCAATTTTAACCAATTTTAACCATTGGATTAAAATTGATTTATTTCTTAATTCACGCAATGACGTGTCGGCAGCCTATTGGTTGCAGCATTTTCAAATTTCTTTGGCGGGCTCTCTCTCATCGCGCCACGTACCCCACCTGCGAAAAAAGAAAAACAAAAGAAAATCGAAAAGCGGGATTTGCATATGCATCGCTACGCACGTACCAGTGCGTTTCTTTATACCTTATCCATTAAATTGTCGCCACGTCACCACCCGTGCACTCGCGTTGTATGCGCTGCACGGGCGGTGTACTTACCTCTTGTGTGTAGCGCACATCTCATATCCGTTGGATTAAAATCCAACGGCTATGATTTCGCCACGCCGACGCGGCGGAAGGCACCGGCGCGCTTTTTCAACAAAGCCCTTCATAAAACAGATTATTGATGTCTGACGCCGCCCAGAGGTATTTGTATATATGTCCTTTTGGCACTCTCTCTCCTCCGATTTTCTCTAAACTTAATAATGCAATTGCAAATAAACCCTGAATGATTTTTAAATTGGATCTTTACACCTGCCGTGGCGACCGAGAGCTGTTTTCAGGGTCTTTTTGCCACGAAACGTTGCAAAAAGGCCCCGAAAAGTCTAAAAATTGCATAAATACAATTTTTTCTCTTATAAATATGCCCTTTGTTAATAGAATAAATGCACTTCTTCTTGAAATAAATCCTAGAAAATTCCTAAAAATTCGTAAAAAATCCTAGAAAATTCTAGAAAATTCCCTGATTCATTCCCATGTTGATAAATGTCAAAATAAACTTTTTAATGTGCCATTTTCATCCAAAAATAATTATTTCGAGGTTCAATAAATCCTTACAAATTCATATAATTAACAGAAAATTAGGGAAAAATCAGAAATTACTTCGAAGCATTATTTTCGTGTAAATATATGATAACAACCCAATTTTAAGCCTTTTAAATGCATACATCATGCTAATAACATAAAATAAAGACCGAAATTAGGGTGTTATCAGAGATACAGATAGAGATAGATATAGAGATACAGATAATCATAAAGAAAGATATAGGGATAGATATAGAGATAGAGATGGACATAGCAATAGAGGTACAAATAGAGATAGAGATAGAGATATTAATAGAGATAGAGACAGACAAACGGATAGACATACTGATTGAGATAGACATAGAGATAAAGATAGAGATAGAGATAAAGATAGAGATAGAGATAGAGATAGCGATAGATATAGATATAGCGATAGAGATAGAGATAGATATAGAGATAGATATAGAGATAAATATAAGGATAGATATAGAGATACAAATAGAGATAGAGCTAGAGATAGAGATACAGATACAAATAGAGATTGAGATAGAGATAGAGATAGAGATAGAGATAGAGATAGAGATGGACATAGAGATAGAGATAGAGATAAAGATAGAGATAGAGATAGAGAAAGAGATAGAGATAGTGATAGAGATAGAGATAGAGAGATATAGACTTAGAAATAGGGATATGGATGGAGATAGAGATAGATAGAGTTAACATAGAGGTAGAGTTAAATATAGAGATAGAGATAGAGATAAAGATAGAGATAGAGATAGAGATAGAGATAGAGATAAAGATAGAGATAGAAATAGAGATAGAAATAGAGATACAGATAGACATAGAGATACAGATACAGATACAGATAGAGATAGAGAGAGAGAGATAGAAATAGGGATGTAGATGGAGATAGAGATAGATCGAGAAAGAGAAAGAGGAAGAGATAGATATAGAGATAGAGATAAAGATAGAGATAGAAATAGAGATAGAAATAGAGATACAGATAGACATAGAGATACAGATACAGATACAGATAGAGATAGAGAGAGAGAGATAGAAATAGGGATGTAGATGGAGATAGAGATAGATCGAGAAAGAGAAAGAGGAAGAGATAGATATAGAGATAGAGATAGAGACAGAGATAGAGCTAGAGATAGAGATAGATATAGAGATAGAGAAAGAGACACAGAGAGAGATAGAGATAGAGATAGATCTAAAGATAGAGATAGAGATAGAGATAGCGATACAGAAAGAGGAAAGAAAGACATAGAGATAAAGATAAAGATAGAGATGGAGAAAGATATAGAGCTAAAGGTAGAGGTAGAGATAAAGATATAGATTGAGGTAGAGATAGAAATAGAGATAAAGATAGAGATATAGACAGAGATAGAGATAGAGATAGAGATAGAGATAGGGATAGAGATAGAGATAGAGATAAAGATAGAGATAGAGATAGAGCTACAGTTAGATATAGAGATAGAGAAAGAGATAGAGATAGAGATAGAGATAGAGATAAAGATAGAGATAGAGATAGATTTAGAGATAGAGATAGAGATAGAGATAGAGATAGAGATTGAGATAGAGATAGATATAGCGATAGCGATCGAGATAGATATACAGATACTGATATAGATACACAGAGAGATAGAGAGATAGAAATAGGGATATAGATGGAGATAGAGATAGATAGTGAAAGAGATGGCGGTAGGGATAGGTATAGAGATAGAGATAGAGACAGAGATAGAGCTAGAGATAAAGATAGAGTTAGAGATAAAAATATTGACACAGATAGAGATAGAGATAGAAATAGCGATAAAGAAAGAGGAAAAGAAAGAGTTAGAGATAGAGATAAAGATAGAGATGGAGAAAGATGTAGAGGTAAAGGTAAAGATAAAGATAGAGATAGAGATAAAGATAAAGATTGAGGTAGAGATAGAAATAGAGATAAAAATAGAGATATAGACAGAGGTAGAGATAGAGATGGAGATAGAGATGAAGATATAGATAGAGATAGTGATAGAGATATTGATAGAGATAGAGATACAAACAAACATAGGAAAGAGAAAGAGGTAGAGATAGAGATAGAGATCAAGATTGAGATAAAGATAGAGATAGAGATAGAGATAGACATACAGATAGAGATAGAGATAGAGATACAGATACAGATACAGATAAAGAACGAGAACGAGATAGAGATAGAGATAGAGATAGCGATTGAGATAGAGATAGAGATAGAGATCGAAATAGAGATATAGATAGAGATAGAGATAGAGAAAGAGATAGAGATCGAGATAGAGATAGAAATCGAGATAAAGATAGAGATAGAGATAAAGATAAAGATTGAGGTAGAGATAGAAATAGAGATAAAAATAGAGATATAGACAGAGGTAGAGATAGAGATGGAGATAGAGATGAAGATATAGATAGAGATAGTGATAGAGATATTGATAGAGATAGAGATACAAACAAACATAGGAAAGAGAAAGAGGTAGAGATAGAGATAGAGATCAAGATTGAGATAAAGATAGAGATAGAGATAGAGATAGACATACAGATAGAGATAGAGATAGAGATACAGATACAGATACAGATAAAGAACGAGAACGAGATAGAGATAGAGATAGAGATAGCGATTGAGATAGAGATAGAGATAGAGATCGAAATAGAGATATAGATAGAGATAGAGATAGAGAAAGAGATAGAGATCGAGATAGAGATAGAAATCGAGATAAAGATAGAGATAGAGATAGAGATAGAGAAAGCGAAAGTGAAAGAGATAAAGATAGAGATGGAGGAAGAGATAGAGATAAGGATAGAGATAGAGATAGAGATAGAGATAGAGATAATGATAGAGATAAAGATGGAGATAGAGATAGAGATAGAGATAGAGATAAAGATAGAGAGAGAGATAGGGATAGAGATATAGATAGAGACGGAGGATAGAGATAGAGATAGAGATAGAGATATAGATAGATATAGAGTTATAGATAGACATAGAGATAGAGATAGATTTAGAGATAGAGATAGAGATAGAGATAAAGATAGAGATAACGTTATAGACAGAGCTAGAGATAGAGAAATAAAGAGAGATAGAAAGAAAGATAGAGACAGACAAACGGATGTACATATTGATAGAGATAGAGATAGAGATAGAGATAGATATAGAGATAGATATACAGATAAATATAGAGATAGATATAGATATACAAATTAAGATAGAGCTAGAGATAGAGATACAGATCCAAATAGAGATTGAGATAGCGATAGAGATAGAGATAGAGCTAGAGATAGTGATACAGAAAGAGGAAAAGAAAGAGAAAGAGATAGAGATAAAGATAGAGATGGAGAAAGATATAGAGATAAAGGTAGAGATAAAGATAGAGATAGAGATAAAGATAGAGATTGAGGTAGAGATAGAAATAGAGATAAAGATAGAGATATAGACAGAGATAGAGATATAGATAGAGATAGAGATATTGATAGAGATAGACATAGAAACAAAGATAGTAAGAGAGAAAGCGGTAGAGATAGAGATTGAGATCAATATTGAGATAAAGATAGAGATAGAGATAGAGATAGAGAAAGAGATAGAGATAGAGATAGAGATACCGAGACAAATAAAGAATGAGATAGAGCTAGAGATAGAAAAAGAGATAGAGATAGCGATAGAGATAGAGATAGAGATAGAGATATAGATAGAGATATAGATAGAGACAGAGATATAGATAGAGATAGAAACAAAGATAGAGATAAAGATACAGATAGAGATACAGATACAGATGGAGATAGAGATAGAGATAGAGATAGAGATAGACATAGAGAGAAAGATAGAGATGGAGATAGTGATCAAGACGGAGATAGAGATAGAGATAGAGATACAGAGATAGAGAAAGATAGACATAAAGATAGAGACAGGGATAGAGATAGAGATAGAGATAGAGATAGAGATAGAGATAGAGATAGAGATAGAGATAGAGATAGAGATAGAGATAGAGATAAAAATAGAGATAGATATAGAGATAGAAAATAAACATAGAGATAGAGGTAGAGATAGGAATCGAGATAGCGATAGAGATAGAGATAGAGATACATATACTGACAAAGAACGAGGCAGAGACAGAGATAGAGATAGAGATAGATATAGCGATATAGATAGAGATAGAGATAGAGATAGAGATAGCGATAGATATAGAGATAGAGATAGAGATAGAGATAAAGATAGAGATAATGATATAGATAGAGATACAGATAGAGACATAAAGAGAGATAGAAAGAAAGATAGAGACAGACAAACGGATGGACATACTGATAGAGATAGAGATAGAGATTAAGATAGAGATAGAGATAAAGATAGAGATAGAGATACAGATAGATATAGAGATAGAGATACAGATCCAAATAGAGATTGAGATAGCGATAGAGATAGAGATAGAGATAGTGATACAGAAAGAGGAAAAGAAAGAGATAGAGATACAGATAAAGATAAAGATGGAGAAAGATATAGAGAAAATGTAGGGATAAAGATAGAGATAGAGATAAAGATAGAGAGTGAGGTAGAGATAGAAATAGAGATAAAGATAGAGATATAGACAGAGATAGAGATGGAATAGAGATAGAGATAGAGATAGACATAGAAACAAAGATAGAAAGAGAGAAAGAGGTAGAGATAGAGATTAAGATCAACCATGAGATAAAGATAGAGATAGAGATAGAGATAGAGAAAGAGATAGGGATAGAGATAGAGATAGAGATACCGATACAGATAAAGAATAAGATAGAGATGGAGATAAAGATAGCGATAGAGATAGAGATAGAGATAGAGATTGAGATATAGATAGAGACAGAGATAGAGATAGAGATAGAAATAAAGATAGAGATAGAGATACAGATAGAGATACAGATACAGATGGAGGTAGATATAGAGATAGAGATAGACATAGAGAGAAAGATAGAGATAGAGATAGAGATCAAGACGGAGATAGAGATAGAGATAGAGCTAGAGATAGAGATAGAGATAGATATAGAGATAGAGATAGAGAGATAGATAAAGATAGGCATAAAGATAGAGACAGGGATAGAGATAGAGATAAAGAGATACAGATAGAGATTGAGATAGATATAGAGATATAAATAGCGATAGATATAGAGAAAGATATAGAGATAGAAAATAAAGATAGAGATAGAGATAGAGATAGGAATAGAGATAGCGTTAGAGATAGAGACAAAGATAGAGATAGAGATAGAGATAGAGAGTGAGAGTGGGATAGTCATAGAGATAGAGAGAGAGATAGAGGTACAGATAGTCATAGAGTTAAAAATAGTGATAGAGATGGGGATAAACATCCAGATAGAGATATTCATAGATATAGAGATACACATATAGATAAAGAGAGACATAAAGATGGCGATAGGGATAAAGATAGAGATTGAGATAGAGATACAAATAGAGGTAGAGATAGAGATAGAGATACAAATAGAGGTAGAGATAGAGATAGAGATGAAGATCGAGATATAAATAGAGATAGATATAGTGACAGCTATAGAACGAGACAGAGAGATAAAATAGAGATAGAGATAGACATAGACATAGGGATAGAGATAGGAACAGAGATAGAGATAGAGATAGAGATAGAAATAGAGATAGAGATAGAGATAATGATAGGGGTAGAGGTAGAAATAGAGATAGAGATAGAGGTACAGATAGGTATACAGATAAAAATAGAGATAGAGATAGAAATAGATATAAAGATCAAGATGGAGATAGAGATAGATATAAAGAAAGATATACAGATAAAGATAGAGATAAAGATAGAGATACAGATAGAGATAGAGATTGAAATAGACATACAGTTAGAGTGAAAAATGAGATAGATATAGATATAGAGGCAGATATAGAAGGAGAGAGAGAAAAAGTAGAGAAAGATATAGAAATAGAGATGGGGACAAAGAAAGAGATGCAATTAGAGATAGAGATAGAGATAGAGATAGAGATAGAGACAGTGATAGAGATAGACATAGAGATAGAGAAAGAGATATAGATGGATAAATATAGTGCTAAAAATTGAGACAGAGATAAAATAATTGACAGATTGAAAGAAATAGATAAAGATATAGATTGAGATAGCAATAGAAGTATAGATAGATATAGATATCAAAATTGAGATAAAGATAGAGAGGGATATAGGAAATAGAGATAGAGATTAAAATTAGATAGAGATAGAGATAGAGATAGCGATAGAGACAGCGATAGGGATAGAGATAGAAATAGAAATAGAGGTAAAGACACAGATAGATATAAAGATAGAAATTGTGATTAAGTTACAGATAGATCTGGAGATAGAGATAAAAATAGGTATAGAGATAGAGATATAGATAAAATTGAGATAGAGATGGAGATAG
Organism: Wolffia australiana; assembly: GCF_029677425.1. Taxonomy (NCBI): domain Eukaryota; kingdom Viridiplantae; phylum Streptophyta; class Magnoliopsida; order Alismatales; family Araceae; genus Wolffia; species Wolffia australiana. Next base: position 5,783,996 of record NC_135847.1, on the reverse strand, counting down.
AGATAGAGATAGAGAGAGATATAGAGAGAAGGATTATGATGGAGATAGAGATAGAGGTAGAGGTAGAGATAGAGAATGAGATAGAGATAGAGATAAAGATAGCGGTGGAAATAGAGATAGAAATAGAGACAGAGATACGGATAGAAATAGACTAAGAGATAGAGATAGAGAAAAAGATACAGATAGAGATAGGGATAGAGATAGATATCAAGATAGAGAGAGAGGTTAAATCTAGATGGAGATAGGGATAGAAATAAATATAGAGATTGCAATAGGACTAAAAATACAGATTGAGATAGTAATAGAGATTGAGTATAGAAATAGAGATAGAGATTAAAATAACATAGAGATAGAGATAGAGAGAGAGATAAACATAGAGATAAAGTAAAGATAGAGATGGAGATAGAGATAGAGATAGAGATAGAGATAGTGATACAGAGAGATATATGGATAGAGATAAAGAAACAAAAAGATATACATATAGAGATAGAGATAGAGAGAGATAGAGATAGAGATAGACATAGAGATAGAGATAGAGAAAGTGATTGAGCTAGCATTAGAAGTAGATATAAAGATACATTTAGAAATAGAGATAGAGTTAGAGATAGAGATATCGATATAGATAGAGATAGATATAGAGTAATAGATACAGAGAGATAGAGATAAAGATTGCATGAAAATAGAGATAGCGATAGAGATGGATATAGAGATAGAGACAGAGATGGAGATAGCAATAGCGATTGGTAGTGAGATAAAGATAGAGAAAGAGATAGAGGTAGAGATGGAGACAGAGATAGAGATAGAGATAGCGATAGGTATTGAGATAAAGATAGAGATAAACATAGAGATTGCGATAGACATAGATATAGAGATAAAGATACAGATACAGATAGAAATAGAGATAGACATAGAGATATAAATAGATATGGAGATAGAGATAAAGAGTAATTTGTGATTGAGATAGGGATAGAGGTAGAGATAGAGACAGAGACACAGAAAGAGATAAGGATAAAGATGAAGATAGAGATAGAGATAGAGATAGAGGTAGAGATAAAGATGGAGATAGACATAGAGATGGAGATAGCAATAGCGATAGAGATAGAGATAGAGCTACAGAAAGAGAGAAAGAGAGGTACAGCTTAAAATAGAGATAGAGATAGAGATATAGATAGGGATACATATAGAGATAGGGATAGTGATAGAGATATAGATAGAGAGATAGATAGATATAGAGATAGTGATACAGATAGGGATAGAGATAGAGATAGAGATAGAGATAGAGATAGAGATAGAGATAGAGATAGAGATAGAGATAGAGATAGAGATAGAGATCGAGATAAAGATACATAGAGAGATAACGATAGAGATAGAGATAGAGATGAAGTTGAGATAGAGATAGCGATAGAGATATAGATGAAGTTGAGATAGAGATAGAGATAGATATAGAGACAGAGATAGAGATAAGGATGAAGAAGGAGATAGAGATAGAGATAAAGATAGAGAGAGAGATAGAGATAGAGATAAAGATAGAGATAGAGATAGAGATAGAGATTGAGATTGAGATAGAGATAGAGATAGAGATAGAGATTGAAATTGAGATAGAGATGGGGATTGATTGGTTAGTGTTACACTACAGGCACTGACTATGAAGTCGATTAGTGCTGGAGATTATGATTAGGAATTTTAAATAAACAATGACAAGTACGAATCAACTCACTATCAGATTCAACAATTAGCTAAGTTGGCAAAGTTTGAATGAGCACAATTGACTTCCCAATGTCTCTTTGGACTAAATTCAAACGTGTAAGATGAGGGATAGTTCTACTATCCAAGAGTGTCCGACGTTCCTCATAGGAAATAATGCACTACCGTAGAAAAACTGATTATTCACTCTCTCTAAGTTTTTAGACAGCTCTAACGGGGTCCTACCTTTCGCGGCACCAACTCAACGAGATGAATATTGAAAGAAATTATGATCTGAAAATGAAGGGGGTGTAAGGATTTCTGTTAACCTGGCAATTTGTTTCTGGGAGTATGTCGATGATGATGGCTTTTGCTTTGTGGAGCGGATGCTGGTGGGGGCGCAGCACGAGCGCGGGCACGTAGCGCGGGCAAGAAGCCGACGTGGGCGCGCAGGGGATGGGCACCGACGCGGGTGCAAGGGCGGGCGAGGGCATGGCCAAGGTGCCGCCACGGGCGTGGGGGTAGACGCGAACGCGGGCGTAGGTGCAGAGGCAGCACGGGCACGGCGCGGGCCCGGATGCAGGTAGGGTGCAGGCGTGGGTGCTGAGGGGACGGACGTGGGTGCGAGGGGGGGGGAGCCAATGGCGGAGGGTTTCGAAGACGTGGCCGAGGTTGAAGTTCCAAGATCGTCGCCAAGAACCACAATCTTGATAGACTTCTTGAAATGTAACTACCAAGAACCTGAGTTATTGAAGGAAGAAATTATTGCTGGGAGGAGGTGTCGATCTTCCACGCTGATCTTGTCGTGGAGAGCAAGCCATGTTTCCCACGATCTCGACAAGGTTGTCAACTACGATCTAACTTCTAGACAAAAGCTAAAAGGACAAAAAAACAATACTGGATATCTTCACAATAAGCTTGTTTATCCTCTTGGGCATTCGTCCTTATATAGGGGCACGGGCATGCCCAATCTGTACAACTTGAGAAAACCGTCTCAACACGAGCACTTTCTCGAAAACTAGTAAATAAAGTGAACAAGATGGACAAGGCCATAACACGAACGGCCTGGTCCAAAGTATAGTGATGAAATTACAACAACGATATGAAGAAAATAAACATAGAAAACATGCTTGCAGCTTTGACGGTACTTCGAGTACTTGAACGAGGCATTGCAGGCGTCGGCTCGAGCGGCTCGGTGTGACTGTTGGCAGCGGGTCTTCGTGCTGTCGAGATGGTCCCCCATGATCCTCCTAGGGCGAGAGGAACTCGGACTCCATCGAGTTGTGGCCGACGATCTCTTCGATCAGTTGCACCATGTCTGGTCGGAGCTTCTTCAGATCGGCCTTCGTGATCCACATGTCGTCCAATGATGGTCGACCCTGCCAGCGAACAAGAAACTGCGGGCTAGCCGCTCCCCTGCAGAATCAATTACTTCTTGCAATATTGACTCGATATTGTCTGGCCTCATGGGTGTTGAACGGAAGGAAGGGGACAAGTGCGTATAATCTTCACAACTAGTTAGGCTTGGAGGGCTGTGAAGTTTATCATCCAGGGTAGGGGTTTGGTAGTGCACTAAGAAGCTTATGTTGAAAGTAGGAAAAATTCCCCACTCGGGAGGAATACTCACCTCATAGGCGTTGTCATTGATCACCTAGGCAATCGAGAAAGGCCCGGCGCTACTAGGATGTAACTTCATAACGACCCCAAGAGAGTACTGCTCAGGCTGTAATCAGATCATGACTTGATCTCCCTTTGCGAACCTAACTAACCGCCGATTTTGATCTGTTAGTTCCTTATACGTGTCCTTTTGAGATGCAATGCGCGAATGTATGTCATGATGCATGTCTCTAATATGCGATGCAAAGTCTAATCCTTCCTCTGAAATTCTATATGTTCATCTAGTGGCATGAGGTCTAAGGGTCGGCGGGGTAATTGGCCATATACAATTTCAAAAGGAGCCTTACCGGTGGTGCCGTTGACCGACGAGTTGAATGCAAATTCAGCTCGTGGCAACACTAGATCACACGGGCTAGTGTTGTCGCCAACGATGGATCGAAGTAAGTTGCCAAGGCTGCTGTTGACAACTTCGGTCTGTCCATCCGTTTGAGGATGGTAGGCTGTGGAGAAATTTCGTTGGGTTTCCATGAGAACCCAAAGAGTTTTCCAAAAATAACTCATAAATTGCACATCGGGATCCGAGACTATGGACTTAGGCAAATCGTGAAACTTGACAATATTGTCAAAGAAGAGTCGGGCGATGCAATATGCGTTCGAGGTTTGTGAGCACAGCACAAAGTGTGCCATCTTTGAAAACCTATCGACGACGACCACGACTGAATCATGTCATCGCGCAATCCTAGGTAACCCTAAAACAAAATCTATACTAATATCATCCCACGGTATCGTGGGAACTGGAAGTGGTGTATACAAGCCGGAGTTTGGTTTGGTCATTTTGGCTCGTGAGAAGGTAAGGCAACATGCTACAATTTTGCCCACGTCTCGCTTAAGCGATGGCGAATAGAAGTGATATTCTACGGTGTGTATGGTCTTGTTGATGCCAAAATGTTCGCTAAGTCCTCCGGTGTGGGTTTCCCAAATAAGGTGATGCCTCAAGGATGTCCTAGGTATACATAGTTGTCTTCTAAAGAAAAGATATCTGTCGGCTATGTAATAATCTCGTAAGTTGGTGCTCGTCTTATCCCTTAGAGCACGTATAATTGGGCCAAAGTCAGGGCAGTCCTCATAATCTTGGGCTAACTCTTCGAATCCCACAACTTGGGTTCGCATCATGTTTAACACTAAGGGCCGCCTACTCAGAGCATCGGCGACGATGTTCGCTTTCCCTATCTTCTGCTGGATTACAAAGCCGTAATCTTGTAAGTACGCAACCCATCGCGCATGCCAATTGCTGACCTTCCGCTAATCCTGTAGGTGCCGAAGAGCATTATGATCTGAATATAAAACAAACTCGTGAGGAAGGCAGTAGTGTCTCCAATGCCTCAAAGTTTGAACGAGGGCGTAGAACACTGCGTCGTCGTTGTCATATTTTCTGCGCGTGTCATTAAGCTTCTCACTAAAAAACTCTATGGGATGTCCTTCTTGCGAGAGGACTCCGCCTATACCTACTCCTGAGGCGTCACATGCTACCTCAAAGACCTTGCTAAAGTCGGGAAGTTTCAAAAACGGGGCCTCGGTCATAAGTTTCTTCACTTGTTTGAAGGCTTTATCTGCTGCTGGGGTCCATTCAAATTTATCCTTTCATAGCAGATCGCTGATTGGGGCAGTGACCCAACTAAATCCGGGTAAAAAATATTTAAAATGTAGCTAGAGCCATAAAGCTATGGGAGTCATGCATGTCCTTTAATTTTGGCCACGTAGTGATGCCCTCTATTTTTACCAGGTCAGCGGATACTCCCTTAGAAGAAATGATAAATCCTATGAAAGAAACCTTAGTAGTAAAGAAACTGCACTTTGTTTGGTTGGCATGTAGCTTTTTGCGTCGAAGTGCTGATCAAACATCTCGAAGGTGCTGCATGCGTTCTTCGATACTAGAACTATAAACTAGTATATCGTCAAAATAAACAACTACGAATATCCATGGGAATGGGCGTAAGACCTCATTCATTTATCTTTGGAAGCTACTGGGGGCATTAGATAGCCCGAATTGCATTACGCTCCATTCTAATAGACCACCTTTTATCTTGCAAGCGGTCTTCCATTTGTCACCGGGCCGGATCCTTACATGATGGTATCCCCTCTTCAGGTCAATCTTGCAGAAAATTGTCACTTCTACCATCTCATCAAAGAGATTTTGAACTCAAGAAATCGGAAATCGATATTTCACGGCGATCTTGTTAATGGCCCTCGAGTGAAAACACATCCGCCATGATCCATCTTTCTTTGGCTCGAGGAGTGCTCGTACGGCGCATGAGCTAAGACTTTCTCGTATCAGTCCCTTAGATAAAAGTTCCTTGACCTATTGGTGAAGCTCTTCGTACTTCACGGGATCCATCCGATAGTGTGGTAAATTTTGGAGGGATGCACATGGCACCAAATCTTTAGCGTGTTCTACGTCACGCAATGGAGGTAACACATTAGGTAGTTCCTCGAGAATATCTCTATCTCTAACTCTATCTCTATCACTATCTCTATCTCTATCTCGATCTCTATCTCTATCTCTATCTCTATCTCTATCTCTAACTCTATCTCTATCTCTATCTCTATCTCTATCTCTTTATCTTTCTCTATCTCTATCACTATTTTTATTTCTATATCTATCTCTATCTCTAACTCTATCTCTATCTCTATCTCTATCTCTATCTCTATCTCTTTAGCTTTCTCTATCTCTTTATCTTTCTCTATCTCTATCTCTATCACTATTTTTATTTCTATCTCTATCTCTATCGCTATCTCTATCGCTATCTCTATATCTATCTCTATCTCTAACTCTATCTCTAACTCTATCTTAATCTCTATCGCTATCTCTATCTCTATCTCTATCTCTATGTCTATCTCTATCTCTATCTCTATCTCTATCTCCATCTCTATCTCTATCTCTATCTATATCCTTATCTCTATCTATATCTCAATCTCCATCGTTATCTCTTACTCTATCTCTATCTCTATGTCTATCTCTATCTCTATCTCTATCTCTATCTCTATCTCTATCACTATCTCTATCTCTATCTCTTTGTCTTTCTCTCTCTCTATTTCTATCACTATCTCTATCTCTATTTCTATCTCTATCGCTATCTCTATCTCTATCTCTCTCTCTATCTCTATCTCTATCTCTATCTATATCTCTCTCTCTATCTCTATGTCTATCTCTATCTCTATCTCTCCTTCTATCTCTGTTTCTATTTCTATCTCTATTTCTTTATTTTTCTCTATCTCATCTCTATCTCTATCTCTATCTTTATCTTTATAGCTATCTGTATCTCTTTATAGTTTTTAATGTGTACTTGGAATAGCTTGGGAATCTCTCATTCTGTCCTGTCAATTACAGTCAGGGCTTGTACATTCCGCTCAAGCCTAGCGATTTAGAAGTTCAGACCAAGATCAAGAAGAATGAAGAACAAATTTCACTAAAACATCATCCAAAATGGACTAAAAGTTCAAATACAAACAAGAAAAAGGTACCATATAGGTTGATCCAAGCTGGAGCTCCTCTCTTTCTTTGCAGGTGTGATAGAGCACCCCCAAGAACGAGCTCCCTCTCTCGAAATTTAGCTTTTATACTTAGGTTACATGGTAAAAAACTCTATTTTACCCCCATTTAGTAATTAATGTTTATTTATCAATGTAGACTTGAGCTGAATGATCCAACCATACAGATAGAAAGAGGGGATCAAGACAAACAGATCCATAAAAAAATCATCTCAATCGGACTTCAGGATCAAAAGTTATTAATAAATCAATTTTAAACCAATGTAATCCATTAGATTTAAATTGATTTATTTATTCATTTCATTTTTAAACACGCCATGACGTGTCGCTCTCTCATTGGTTGCTGCATTTTGAATCTTATTTTTTGCAGAAAAGTCTTTAAAAAGCCTGGAATTGCGGCTGGACGCCGCCCAACAGTAATTGTGTATATGCCCCTTGCGCACTCTCTCTCCTCTGGTTTCTCCTAGAAAGATTAAAAAATATATTAAATAATTGCAATAAAACCCCATAACATTTTAAATCATATCTTCACGCCTGGAACCACGACCGAGAGCTGTTTTGAGGGTATCATTGCAACAAAACTTTACAAAAAGGCCCTTCAAAGTTTGAAAATAATGTTAATACTCTTTTTTTTCTTATAGATACTAGTGGGGCCTGCTCGCAATGCTCGCTTGGGTAGAGAGAGAAGGGAGAGAAAGCAGGGCCTTAGTAAATAATTAAAAGATGGAAAAAAGTAAGGCCATGGTAATCATCTGTCCATTGTAAAAGAATGATGAAATTCAGACTCATCAAAGAGCATTATAGATTCTGACATAAAATAGCATTGGTAATTCTTGTCAAAGACTTGTGCTCAACCCGGAATTCGAATGGTAAATAGAAGCTGAGCCTCAGGCTCAATGTAGAATCCACCTTGCAATCTGGCCTCCGGCTTCAACCGTATCTGTTCCTTTTCCTAAGAATCCAAAAGAAATCAGGAGATAAACAATCCAAAATGGTTAATCTCAAACTATCTAATGAACCCGATGTCATCGTATGAATTTGTACTCCTCGGCGTACTGGAGAGCCCTTCTGAAAATACATTTGCGGTTTTTCACATTCTTCTTATGCAGCTCGAGATCTTATTCTTGGCGGATGCCCATGCCTCGGCGCGCTTCCTCTTCTTCAGAACCGACTCAGGGATGATGGCAGTCTTCGCCCCCTCGGCCATGTCGATTACCTCTTGTTAGCGTTCCTGCAAGAGATCACCCAAGAGAAATTTGAGAATTTTTAAAAGGGAAATGCCATGCGGGTAGGAGAGGCAAGGAGAATTGAGAGCGCCGGCGGGGTTGCTCACGCTATGGTCTGGCGGCCGGCATCCACGAACAGGAAGAGAGGTGTAGGAGGAAGAGCGAGGGCGCAGTGGAATGTTATACCTTGGATTAGAATTCAATCTGACGTCTAGAGGGCAATGCGCTTTGATAATTCATCCTGACCATTGATTGACAAACCACGGGTATCCGACGGCTGTGGATCTAGCCACTTCAAGATAAATGATACGTTACGCATGGTCGTGAGTGATAATCCTCGGCTCACGGGAGAGTCCGTCACCCAACTGACAAAATTTGTTGAAAGAGCCATCGTGAGCCAGGGAAGAACGCAGAGGAGACCCGACTCTATGAGGTTGAACATCCAAACCTGTGAACCAGCCATTTCAAGAATTTGGAAACAAAAAAATTAATCTTATTCAGCTTCTCCGATGATGTTATCAATTGTACATAGTTGCTGACCTGATGGTAGTATGTCGGCGCCCATTTGAGAAGGATGATGGTTACCCTGTTGTGGCAGAAGTGGGAAAAGGTGAGTGCCCATACAGGCGGCTTGGACAACGTCTACTTCTAGGGTATTGACTTTACGGGCTCCTTGGAAAGTCTTAAAATCAGCAAAAGATACTTCATTACTACAATTACGGATTGGATATCAACAGGAACCTCCACGTAACAAATTCGCACATCGCACCGCACAGAGGCACGAAATAAATTATCGAAAGCTCGCCTTGGCCGGCGGGGCCAAGGTGGGGAAGAAGAACTTTTTTGTGCCGCAATTCTTTTCATACATTTTTTTGTGGATAAATATGCAACCTGTAATTGTAGTAATAAAGTATTTTTTGCCGATTTAATGCAATGTCTAAGTTTTTTGCGTACGGAGAAATCTGGTGAGGGGAGAAATCTGGGTTGTTGTTTGATTTTCAATACGGAGATGTTTAATGAAGAATTCGTTACGTGGAGGTTCCTCTTGATCATCACAATCGTTTTTCTGATAATTTTTTTCTGGATAAAAATCCAACCCGTAATTGTTGTAATAAAGTATCTTTTGGCGATTTAATCCAATGTCTAAGATTTTGGTAGTATGATTTTGGGAATTTCTTAGCCCTGCATTCTTCCTAACCCAGTTGAGCCACGTTGAGTCTCTGGCAATGGCGATACTGTGTATGGCATGTTCCCCCCCCCCCCCACCCCCCATTCGAATATTTTTTCTAATTTTGGGAAGAAAAAAGAACATCAGTAAAGAAATAAAGGAAAACAATTTCTTTAAGCTTTTTTAGAGAAAATATCAACTTCAGCTTAAAATGTAAGAGCTTCTCAAGAAAGAAATTTTTTGTTACTGAAAGGATTATTCGAATGATTAGAATATTGGTAAAGTATTTTTTGTCAACCTCATGAGAGCTTTAACAAGGGAGCGGCTAGATTGAGTCTTCATCATCTTCCAGACCTCTTAAACCCTCTTCAGAGTCTGTTTGATTGCAGAGGCGGTAAGCGCCGTGACCGGCTTCGGATTTAACAGGAATCAGAAACCAATCACCAGTGACAAAAAACATTCATAATTGCTCGTGAAAAAAATAGAAAGTTTACGCTCATAATTTATCCTACACAGCTATACCTAAAGATCTGTGGTGGGGAACTTGGTTTCCTCAGCAAATGGAAGCCCAGCGCGATCGCATACGAAGGATAAGAGAGCGTCCCGGCTGACAAACTCTTCAAAAGAGGGTGAGATTCTTCGCAACAATGGGAGGGCATACAGGAAGATCTTCTCTAGAACGTATGGGTCAATTTCTCATTATAGCGAGATGAAGAAATGCCCAGCACTAAAATACCAAGAACTCCCGGCCTCCCCAGCTTGAATTCCTCTAGTCCCGGCTGTTCGATCTACATAGAGAGAGAGAGAGAGAGAGAGAACTGTCCCGCACGAGCCCCCCTTCCCCACCGTCCGCGCTCCCTTCCCGCCGCCGCGCCACCCCCCTCGTCCCCCCCACCCTCTTCCCCGCTTCCTTGGGGCGGCTCCACCGGCTCAAGCGGCTCGACCTCTGCCCGGCTCGAGAGGCGACGGGGAGGGGGGAGGGGGGGCGACTGGGAAGGAGGTGGCGACCGGGAGGAAGCGGGTGGCCAGGGGAGGGGCAGGGTGGCGGCGGGGAGGGGGCGCAGGAGGCCGGGGGAGGGGCAGGGCGGCGGTGGGGAGGGGGCGTGGGAGGCCGGGGAAGGAGGGAGGGGTGGCGGCGGGAAGGGGGTGCTGGAGGTGGGGACGGGGGGTTGGCGGCGGTGGGGAGGGGGCGCGGGAGGCCGTGGGAGGAGGAAACGACGGCTGGGAGGGGGCCCTCTCACTTTTTCACTCTCTTCTCTCTCACTCTCTCTCTCTTCTCTCACTCTCCCTCTCTCTCTTTTCTCTCAGCCAATCAGAGGCCAGAAGGGTACACGAATTTGCTTTATACTAATAGAGATATCTTTTGTTCTTAAAAAAACGTATTTCTTCTTCAGATAAATCTTAGAAAAATTGTAAAAAATCTTTAAAAACCTAAAAAAATTCTCAGAAATTTCCTAATACATCCCTATACTGATAAATAACAAAATTAAATATAAAACTTGCCGTTTTCTTTCAAAAATGATCATTTCAAGTGCAAATAAATCTCTTCAAATTCATAGAAATCACAGAAAATTAGGGCAAAATACGGAATCACTTGAAAACAGTACTTTCAAGTAAATCAATAATAACAACCCCATTTTAAGCTCTTTAACCGCATAAAATTGTCCAAATACCATGAACTAACGACCGAATTTAGGGTGTTATCAGATATAGAGATAGACATATAGATAGAGATACAGATAGAGATACAGATAAAGATAGAGATAGAGATAGAGATAGAGATAGAGATAGAGATAGAGATAGAGATAAAGATAGATATATAGATAAAGATAGAGATAAAGATAGAGATTGAGATAGAGATTAAGATAGAGATAGAGATAAAGATAGCAAAAAGAGATAGAGATAGAGATAGCGATAGAGACAGAGAGAGTTAAAGACAAAGATAGATTAAAAGATAGAGCGATAGTTAGAGATAGAGACAGAAATAGAGATAGAGATAGAGATAGAGATAAAGATAGCAAAAAGAGATAGAGATAGAGATAGAGATAGAGATAGAGATAGAGATAGAGATAGAGTTAGAGATAAGAATAAAGATAGAGATAGAGCTAGAGATAGAGATAGAGATAGAGATACAAATAGAGATAGAGATTGAGACAGAGAGAGACAGAGACAAAGATAGATATAAAGATAGAGCGATAGTTAGAGATAGAGATAGAGATATAGATAGAGATACACGGAGAGATAGAGAGAAAGATGCAGATAGAGTTAGCGATTGAGATAGACATAGAGATAGAGATAGAGAAAGAGATAGAGATAGAGATAGAGATAGAGATAGAGATAGAGATATAGATAGAGATATAGATAGACATAGCGATATAGATAGAAATAGAGATAGAGATAGATATAGAGATAGAGATATAGATAGAAATAATGATAGAGATAGAGATAGAGATAGCAGTAGAGATATACATAGAGATAGAGATTGCGATAGAGATAGAGGCAGAGATAGAGATAAAGATTGATATAGAGATAGAGATAGAGATAGAGATAGAGATAGAAATAGAGATAGAGATAGAGATAAAGGTTGAGATAGAGATAGAGATAGAGGTAGAGATAGAAACAAAGATAGACATAGAGATAGAGAGAGAGGGAAAGATAGAGATAAAGATAGAGAAAGAGATACACATAGAGATAGAGATAAAGATAGAGATAGAGATAGAGAAAGAGAGAGAAGGAAAGATAGAGATAAAGATAGAGAATAAGATACAGATAGAGATAGAGAAAGAGATAGAGATAGAGATAGAGATCGAGATAGAGATAGAGATAAAGATAGAGATAGAGGTAGAGATAAAGATACAGATAGGGATGGAGATAGAAATAGAGATAGAGAAAGAGATAAAGATAAAGACAGAGATAGAGATACAAATAGAGATAGAGATAGAGATAAGGATAGCGATAGAGAGAGAGATAAAGACAGAGATAAAGATAGAGATAAAGATAGAGATAAAGATAGAGATAGAGATAGAGATAAAGATAGAGATAAATATAGAGATAGAGATAGAGACAGAGATAGAGATAGAGATAGAGATAGAGATAGAGATAGAGATAGAGATAGAGATAGAGATAGAGATAAAGATAGAGATAGAGATAGAGATTAAAATAGAGATAGAGATAGAGATAGAGATAGAGATAGAGATAGGGATAGAGATAGAGATAGAGATAGAGAGGGAGATAGAGATAGAGATAGAGATAGAGATAGAGATAGAGATAGTGATAGAGATAGAGATAGAGATAGAGATAGAGATAGAGATAGAGATAGAGATAGAGATAAAGATAGAGATAAATATAGAGATAAATATAGCGATAGAGATAGAGACAGAGATAGAGATAGAGATAGAGATAGAGATAGAGATAGAGATAGAGATAGAGATAGAGATAGAGATAGAGATAGAGATAGCGATAGAGATAGAGATAGAGATAGAGATAGAGATGGAGATTGAGATAGAGATAGAGATATCTGAACTTCTCAGGTGACACTCATTCTCTTTTAAGATGATAGAACAAGCTTTTTTTCTAAATTCAACGGAAGGGTAAGTTTTAGGGCATCCCTTCTTCCCTTATATAGGGGGAGAAGAGGATGGCCCCTTAGACCAAAAGAGAACACAAATATAATAAAGAAAAAGAACTTGGCCTATGACCTTGGGGACATGAAAACGAGGAGAAGGACGAGGAAGGTCCTTATAAGGATGAACCTTCCTCCTCGTACAAGATCATGACATGTAGGAAAACGACGACCGATGACGATAATATTTAAAAGGACGAACAAAGCAAAGAAGTAAAGACGAAGATAAGGATATCCGTTACCCAGAATACTTGAATCCGGGTGTGCGTACTGTCGCCTTGGAATGCCGAGCATGCTGAATACGTAGGGCCGGTGCTATCGAGGACTACGATGACGTCTCCGAAGATGTTTCCGATGCTGCTGCAGGTGCTGTGAGGGACGACGGTGACGTCTCCGAAGACGCTTCCGGGGCCGTTGCTGGTGCTGCACCATCAGATAGAGATAGAGATAGAGATTGAGATAGAGCTAGAGGTAGAGATAGAGGTAGAAATAGTAAAAGAGATAGAGCCACATATAGAGATAGATATAGAGATAGAGATAGAGATAGATATAAAGATAGAGATAGAGGTAGAGATAGAAATAGAGATAGAGATAGAGATAGAGATAAAGGTAGGGATAGAGATAGACATCGAGATAGAGGTAGAGATAGAAATAGAGATAGAGATAGATATAGATATAGAGATAGAGATAGAGATAGATATAGAGATAGATATAGAGACAGAGATACAGATACAGATAGAGATAGAGATAGATATAGACACAGCGATAGAGATAAAGATAACGGTAGAGATAGCGAGAGAGATAGAGATAGAGATAGAGATAAAGATAGAGATAGAGATAGAGATAGAGATAGAGATAGAGATAGAGATAGAGATAGAGATAGAGATAGAGAGAGATAGAGACAGAGATAGAACTAGAGAGGGAGATAGAGATAGAGATAGTGATAGAGATAGAGATAGAGATAGAGATAGACATAGAAATAGAGATAGAGATAGAGATAGAGACAGAGATAGAGATAGAGATACAGATACAGATAGAAATAGAGATAGAGATAGAGATGGAGATAGAGATGGAGATAGAGATAGGGATAGAGATAGAGATAGAGATAGAGATAAAGATAGAGATAGAGATATAGATAGAGATAGAGATAGAGATAGAGGTAGAAAGAGATTGAGATAGAGAGAGAGACAGTGATAGGAGTAGAGAAATAGATAGATACGGAAATAGAGAAAGAGATAGAGATAGAAATAGATATAGAGATACAAATAGATATAGAGGAGAGGGAGGAAGAAGAAGGATTAGGAGAAGAGAAGAAGAGGTCAGGCCGCGCCGCCGCCCCGTTCCCGTCTCGCCGTCGCCCTCCGCCCACACCGTCGTCGCCCAACTCACGCCGTCGCCTCCTCTGACCCGCCGCCGTTATCCGCCAGCAGCGCCGCTTCTGGGCGTTCTGCCGCTGCCGCTGTCTGTTACTACGATTCCACCGCCATCAGCCACCGTCTCGCGCTGAACAACCGCCCGACCCCCGACGCCTGCAGCTTCAACCGTCGCCCCCCGTTCTCGCCTCTGTCACCGGAGTTTGGTGCCGCCCGAGTGGTCCTGCAGCCGTCCACGGACTCTGCAGCCGTCCACGGACTCTGCTGCCGTCCACGGACTCTGCATCCGTCCACGGGCTCTGCTGCCATTTCCCGACGTTCCGCACGACTTGCTGCGCCGCCAACCGGTCAGCTGCCCGGCCGTCTTGCCAGTCAACACGCCTCTCAACCCGATTTGCCGCGGACTGCGTGACTCCCACTCGAGTGCGACGAGTCATTGCCGACCCCCCCTCGCGGTTCGCGGGTGACGTTGCTGCGGACGCCTGCCCACCCCGGCTGGGGACATCCCATTTGTTGTCTGCTCTTGGATTGCCCGCTCACTGTCCCGGACTCGATCGTGCATCGCCGCCTCATGCCTCGCCCAAGTCGCGACGATTAGCTACTCCTCCACCCCACCCTCTGCATTCGCATCAGTCAAGCATCGGCGCCCACAGTTAGCTGCCTCTTCCAGGTCTCCTTGCTGCGAGATAGCGTCGCCAGCGCGACGAAGGTATCCCTCTGTTTCTGTTCTTACGTCTCTTACTTTCTTCAGTGCACTTTCGCTTGCCTCCTCCGCGCTCGGGTTAGATATAGGTGAGCGAGACAGGTTGAGAAAATGACAAATATTCAACGAGAGTCTTACCCATCCGGTACGAGTCGGGTTCACCCGACGCGTGTGAGCACTATAGCGGGGTTTCCCCGTTCGGCAACGTACTCGCCCTCGACCTTCTCGGGCGAGGTTCAGGAGGTCCGTCTGACCTCACTTAGAGCGACCCCGTCAATTCTCTGGAACGACTCTCACCGCTTGTCGGCGCACGCACGTACTATACATAGGAATCTCGCATTGCACGTCATCATCCCTACCTGTCATTACCATCCGTTGGACGACGTCGGCCGACGTGGTCCGATTAGTCTCCAATACGACACTCAGCACGTACCCTCGGTGACGACCGGACGACGTTTGGACGACGTCCCACATCAATAGACATATAGATAGAGATAGATATAGACATAGAAAAAGAGATAGAAAAAAAAGAGAGCTAGAGCTAGAGATAGAGACAGAGATAGAGATAGAGATAGACATAGAGATAGAGATAGAGATAGAGATTGAGATGGGATTGAGATAAAGATAGAGATAGAGATAGAGAAAGAGATAGAGATAGAGATAGATATAGAGATCGAGAAAGAGACAGAGATAGAGCTAGATATAGTGGTAGAGATAAATATAGAGATAGAGAAAGAGATAGGGATAGAGATAGAGATAGAGATAGAGATAAATAAAGAGATAGAGATAGAGATAGAGATAGAGATATAGATAGAGATAGAGATAGAGATAGAGATAGAGATAGTGATAGACATAGAGATAGGGATGGAGATAGAGATAGAGATAGAGATAGAGATAGAAATAGAGATAGAAATAGAGATAGAGATAGAGATAGAGATAGAGATAGAGAAAGAGGAAGAGATAGAGTTAGAGATAGAGATAGGGATAGAGATAGAGATAGAGCAAGAGATAGATATAGAGATAAAGATAGAGATAGAGACAGAGATAGGGATAGAGATAGAGATAGCGATTGAGGTATAGATGGAGATAGAGACACCGATCGAGGTAGAGATAGAGATAAAGATAAAGAAAAAGAAAGAGATAGAGATAGAGACAGAGATAGAAAGAGAGAAAAAATAGAGATAGAGATAGAGATAGAGATAGAGAAATAGGTAGACATAGCGATAAAAATAGAGAAAGTGATAGTGACAGATATGGAGATTGAGATCGAGGTAGAGATAGAGATAGAAATACAGATAGAGATTGCAATAAAGATAGAGATAGAGATAAAGATACAGAAAGAGATAGAGATAGCGATAGATATAAAAATAGAGATAGAGACAGATATAGATTCAGAGATGAGATAGAGATAGAGAAAGAGATAGAGATCGACATAGAGATAGCGATTGAGATTGAGATAGAGATAGTGATAGACATACAGATAGCGATACAGATACAGATAGACATAGAGATAAAGATAGACTTAGAGATAGAGATAGAGAAAAAGAAAGAGATAGAGATAGAGATAGACACAAAGATGGAAAGATAGATAGCGATAGAAGTAAGAGATAGAGATAGATATAGAGATAGAGATAGAGATGCATATAGAGGTAATATTAGAGATAGAGATATAGATAGAGATCGAGATAAAGATAGAGATAGAGATAGTGATAAAGATGGCGATAGAGATAGAGATAAAGATATAAATAGAGATAGAGATCGTGATAGAAATAGAGATAGGGATAGAGATAGAGCCAGAGATCGAGATAGATGTTTGGAAAGACATAGAGATAGAGATAGAAGATATATATATAGAGATAGATATAGCGAAAGAGATGCAGATACAGATAGAGGTAGAAATAGAGATAGCGATAGACATAGCTATAGAGATAGAGATAGATATAGAGATAGAGATAGAGATAGAGATAATGATAGAGATAGAGATAGAGATAGAGAGAGTGATAAATATAGAGATAGAGATAGAGATAGAGATAGAGATAATGATAGAGATAGAGATAGAGATAGAGATAGAGATAGAGATAGAGATAGAGATAGAGATAGAGATAGAGATAGAGATAGAGATAGAGATAGAGATAGAGATTGAGGTAGAGATAGAGATAGAGATAGAGATATTGATCGCTATAGCGATAGAGGTAGAGATAGAGATAGAGGTAGAGATTAAAATGGACATAGAGATAGAGATAGAGATAGACATAGAGAAAGAGATAGAGATAGCAATAGACATAAAGATAGACACAGAGATAGTGATAGAGATAGAGATAGAGATAGAGATAGTGATACATAGAGCGATATGGATAGCGATAGAGATAGAGACAGAGATAGAGATAAAGATAGAGCTAGACATAGAGATAGAGCTACAGATAGTGATAGAGATAGAGATGGAGATAGAGATAGAGATAGAGATAGAGATAGAGATAGAGATAGAGATAGAGATAGAGATAAAGATAGAGATAGAGATAGAGATATAGATAGAGATAGAGATAAAGATAGAGATATAGATAGGTATAGACGTACTGATAGAGATAGAGAAAGCGATACAGATAGAGATAGAGATACAGATAGAGATACAGATACAGATAGACATAGAGATAAAGATAGACATATCGATAGAGATAGAGAAAAAGAAAGAGATAGAGATAGAGATAGACACAGAGATGGAAAGATAGATAGAGATAGAGATAGAGAAAGAAGATAGAAGATAGAGATAGAGATAGATATAGAGATAGAGATACAGATGGATATAGAGGTAATGTTAGCGATAGGGATGTAGATAGAGATAGGGATAGTGATAAAGATGGCGATAGAGATACAGATAAAGATATAAATAGAGATAGAGATCGTGATAGAAATAGCGATAGGGATAGAGATAGAGATAAGGATATAGATAGAGATAGAGGCAGAGATAGAGATAAATGTTTGGATAGAGATAGCGATATAGATAGAAGATATATATAGAGATAAATATAGAGAAAGAGATGCAGATATAGATAGAGGTAGAAATAAAGATAGAGATAAAGATAGGAACAGAGGTAGAGATAGAGATTGAGATAGAGAGCTAGACAATGATAGATATAGAGATACAGATAGAGACAGAGATAGAGATATAGATAAAGGTAGAGATAAAGATAGCGATAGAGATACAGATAGAGATAGAGATACAGATAAAAATGGACATAGAGATAGAAATAGAGATACACATAGAGAAAGAGATAGAGATAGCAGTAGACATAAAGATAGACACAGAGATAGAGATAGAGATAGATATAGACTTAGACATAGAGATTAAGATAGAGATAGGGATAGAGATAGATATAGATATAGAGATAGAGTTAGACATAGAGATACTGATAAAGTTAGAGATAGAGATAGAGAGGAGATAGCGACAAAGATAGAGATAGACATAGAGATTGAGATAGTGACAGAGATAGAGATCAAGATAGATATACAGATATAAATAGACATGGAGATAGAGATGGAGATAGAGATATAGATAGAGATTGAAATAAAGACAGAGATAGAGATAGAGATGTAGATAAAGATAGAGATAGAGATAGAGATAATAATAGAGATATAGATAGAGATAGAGATAGAGATAAAGATCGAGATGGTGATAGAGATATAGATAAAAATAGAGATAGAGATAGAGATCGAGATAGAGATACAGAAAGAGATAGAGCCAGGGATGGAGATAAAAATTGAGATAGAGATAGAGATTGAGATGGAAATAGAGACAGAGATGGACATAGAGATAAAGATACTGACAAAAGATAGAGATACAGATAGAAATAGAGATAGAGATAAACAAAGAGATAAAGATATAGAGATAGATAGAGATAGAGATACAGATAGCGATAAAGATTGATATAGAGATAGAGATAAAGGTAGTGAGAGAGATATTAATAAAAATAAAGACAGAAATAGAAATAGGGATAGAGGTAGAGACGGAGATAGAGATAGAGATAGAGATAGTGATAGAGATAGAGATCGAGATAGAGATAGAGATAAAGAGAGAGATAGAGATAGAGATATAGATAGAGAAAGAGATAGAGATACCAATAGCAATAAAGATAGATATGAAGATAGAGGTAGAGATAGAGATAGAGACAGAGATAGAGATAGAGATAGAGATAGAGATAGAGATACAGATAGAGATAGAGATAGAGATATAGAAAGAGATAGAGATATAGATAGAGATAGAGATCTAGAATGAAATAGAGATAGAGATAGAGATAGAGATAGAGATTGAGAAAGAGACAGAGATAGAGATAGAGATATAGATAGAGATAGAGTGAGAGTAAGGGATAGAGAGAGAGATACCTATTGAGAGAGAAATATAGATAGAGATACCAATCGAGATAGAGATAGAGAAAGAGAAAAAGATAGAGATAGAGACAGAGATGGAGATACAGAAAGAGATTGAAAGAGAGATAGAGATAGAGATAGAGATAAGATAGAGATGTAGGTAGAGATAGCGATAAAGATAGAGATTGAGATAGAGATAGAGATCAAGGTAGAGATAGAGATAGACATTGAGATAGAGATATAGATTGAGATAGCGATAAAGATAGAGATAGAGATAAAGATATAGATTGAGATACAGATAGCAATAGAGATAAAGATAGACATAAAGATAGTGATAGAGATAGAGATACAGATAAGTATACAGATAAAAATAGAGATAGAGATGGTGAGAAATATACAGATAAACATAGAGACAAAAATAGGCATAGAGATAGAGTAAAAGATAGAAACAGAGATTGAAAGAGAGATGGAGATGGAGATAGAGATAGAGATCGAGATAGAGGTAGAGATAGTGCTAGAGGTAGAGATAGTAATAGAGATGAAGATAGAGATAGATATAAAGATAGAGATAGTGATAGATAGAGCGATAAGGATAGCGAGAGAGGTAGAGATTGAGATAGAGATACAGATAGAGATAAAGATAGAGGTAGAGATGGAGACAAAGATAGACATAAAGATAGAGAGAGAGATAGAGATAGAGATAAAGATAGAGACAGAGACAAAAATAGAGATAGAGATAGAGATACAGATACAGATACAGATAGAGATAGGGATAGCGAGAGAGATAGAGACAGAGAAAGAGATAAACATAGAGTAAAAGATAGAGAGAAAGATAGAGATAGAGAGAGAGATAGAGTAAAAGATAGAAATAAAAATAAAAATAGAGAGAGAGATAGAGACAGAGATAGAGATAGCGATAGCGATAGAGATTGAGATAGCGATAGCGATAAAGATAGAGATAGAGATCGAGATAGAGATATCACTATGGATATAGATAGAGATAGAGATTGAGATATAGATAGAGATATAGATAGAGATAAACATAGAGATAGAGATAGAGATAGAGATAGAGATAAGGATATAGACTGAGATAGAGATCGAGATAGAGATAGAAATGGAGATAGAGAAAGAGAAAGAGATAGAGATACAGATAGGGATAGAGATAGAGATACAGACAGAGATAGAGATAGAGATAGAGATAGAGGTAGAGATAGAGATAGAGAAAGAGATAGAGATAGAGAGAGGGATAGAGATACAGACAGAGATAGATATAGAGAGAGAGATAGAGATAGAGATAGAGATAGAGATAGAGATAGAGATAGAGGTAGAGATAGAGATAGAGGTAGAGATAGAGATAGAGATAGAGATAGAGATAGAGATAGAAATAGAGATAGAGATAGAGATAGAGATAGAGATAGAGATAGAGATAGAGATAGAGATAGAGATAGAGATAGAGATAGAGATAGAGATAGAGATAGAGATAGAGATAGAGATAGAGATAGAGATAGAGATAGAGATAGAGATAGAGATAGAGATAGAGATAGAGATAGAGATAGAGATAGTGATAGATAGAGATAGAGATAGAGATAGAGATAGAGATAGAGATAGAGATAGAGATAGAGATAGAGATAGAGATAGAGATAGAGATAGATATAGAGATAGAGATAGAGATAGATATAGAGATAGAGATAGAGATAGAGAAAGAGATAGAGATACAGATAGAGATTGAGATTGAGATAGAGATAGAGAATAAACATAATTTTGTGATAAATTAGATTATGATTTAAGCATATATAACGATGAGTTTTAAAATTTTTCTACTCAATATATGTTTCTTTTGACTAACCCCTTTTGATTCTAATAGTCAAGTGGATTGGATCTCATCTTTGTTTAAATAAGCGCATAATACTTAGTTGGAGAGAATGCACATGGATGAAAATTAATCAAGGAGAGCGCGTGGACCAAGTCAAATAGCGGTTATGGTTCAGTATGGACAAAGTCAAATGGCGGTTATGGATCAACATGAACCATGTCAAATGGCATTTATGGATCAAGCTGGGCCATTGAAAAGATCCAAGCAGTGTAGAGAGAAGAAATCCTATAAATACTATCTCAAGAACAATAATTAAGTTGTCTAGAATTTTTGTTTTGAGAGTGGAAGTATTGTTGGAATTTGAAGTTTTGTAGACCCTCCATTGTTGATGAACAATTGAGTTGAGTGAAGAAGCAAAGCTGAGAAGATTGTAAGGAGGATCATTTCCTCGCCGTGAAGGGGTGTGACACAAGGTACGTGTGATATCTTAGAATCCAGTAATGGTTAAATCACTTTTAAGACAGGTTGGATTGGATTGGAAATCATAGAGTTGTGACTTTCCAGCCTATCTAATCCAACCTGTTCATTATCTCTCGTTTTTACTATCATTCTGCAAAGCATAGTTGTTGCACACTGCTACACGCAAATTGCCTTACAAGCAGATCAAGGACTGAGTCCAAATTTAGACTAAGTCTCGATCTGACATTGTAGTGCACGACCGCGGCACGATGCAGCACACACGTGGTGCCTAGTAGTGCGGCCTTTGCACAAGTCGTGCGCAGCTGTGTACAACCGCACGCACGGCGCGCATCAACTGATCGTTGTTGCACGTGCAGCGCACAGTTGCTGATGGCCGCCGCACAAGCTGTACGCAGACACTATCAGCCACCGCACAATGCTGTGCGTGGTAGCACAAAGCTTCCACAAAACGTTGACAGATCTGAGACTTAGTCTAGATCTGTCTAACTTTTAATATTTGAATGTCAAATTGAGATTAATAAATCTCAAATTGAAATTTAATAAGTAAACATAAAAATGAAATAATTAAAATCTTAGTTATTAGTCTGATATTTGAATCTGAAATCTGTTTAACATTAAAACAAATATTGAATCAAGAGAATAAAGCAGAAAGTATTGAATTTAAATAAATAGACTGACCTGCTCCTTGTGGTTTGACCCTTACTTACCCTAGGTTAGTGAGGTTATTGATTGTTGAATAATCTCAGATCCTCACACATTGATAAGTTAAACAAAGTCTTAAAATCATTAGTTAAACACCAAAATTTGGGATTATCAACTGGCATCGTTGCCGAGGAGCACGGTCGTGAAACAAAAAAAAATCTGGTCAAATGTTTCTGTTTGTTTTTGAAAAGCTGTAGGATTAAAACCCCTCAGCTTATTGTACTTCTAATATATTTGTAGAGATTTATGGTAGTAACAAGGTCTAAAGCTTGTGGAATAATAGAAGAGGAGGTGACCCAATCAAGGCACTCATTTCCAGATTCATCAATTACAAACCAAGATCAAGAAAAGGAAATCATGGCAGAAGATGGACATCCACATCAAGATAGAAGGAGGACAATGCTAGATAGATCAAAACCATCAGGGAGTATAAGGCAAACTGATATAAATATAAATGTGGTGCAGTTCACCGAGGAGTTGTACGCAAACTCGGCGCGAGGGATGATCAAATCCCAAGTCGGGAGGTGTTCGCAATTTAAGGAATGTAGTAGGTTGCCCAAACTTTGATTGACGATCTCCGTTTGACCGTTAGTCTGCGGGTGGCCGGTAGTTGAAAAGTTGAGCCGTGTACCGAGGAGACTCCATAAGGTCTTCCAGAAGTAGCTTGTGAAGCGTACGTCTCAGTCAGACATGATCGAAGCTGGCAGGCCATGGAGGCGCACAATTTCTCGGAAGAATAGTTGTGCGACCTTCGTGGCATCAGATGTGTGCGCGCAAGGCACGAAGTGCGCCATCTTCGAGAACCTACCAACGACGACCATGACAGAGTCATGTCGTCGTGCTTTCCGGGGCAGTCCTAGGACGAAGTCCATGCTAACGTCATCCCAGGGACGCTTAGGCATCGGTAGCGAGGTGTATAACCTGGTGCTCTTCTTGACCTGTTTGGCCAAGGGGCATACGCGGCACTGGGCAACAATGTTGCCGACGTCGCGCTTCAGCGACCGCCAGTAGAATTGGTATTCTACAGTAGAGATGGTCTTGTTAGGTCCAAAGTGACCGCTAAGACCTCCGGTGTGACATTCCCACGTGAGGAAGTTGCGCAGGGACGTGCGCGGCACACATAGTTTGTCCTGATAGAACAGGTAGTCGTCGGTAATGATGTAGTCCCGGTAGTCGGGGACGGTCCCTATCAAACTCTAGTTTTGATCGGCCCAAAGTCAGGGCAACTATCGTATCCCTCTCGAATGGTCTCGAACCCGAAGACCTTCACCCTCATGATGTTGAGTACATGGGCTCGTCGACTAAGTGCGTCGGCGACGACGTTGTCCTTGTCCTTCTTGTGCTTGATGATGAAGGAATAGTCCTACAAATACTCGATCCATCTCGCATGTCAGTCACTCAACTTCTACTACGAGTGCAGGTATTTGAGCGCCTCGTGATCCGAGGAGAGGACGAACTCCTTGGAAAGGAGATAGCGTCGCCAATGTCTCAGTGCTTGGACGACTGCGTAGAACTCCTTTTCGTACGTGGAGTAGCGTAGGCTCCCATTGTTGAGCTTCTCGCCGAAAAACTCAACGGGGTGACACTCCTGGCTGAGGATACCACCGATCCCTACGCCCGAGGCGTCACAAGTAACCTTGAACACCTTCCCACAGTGGGGTAGGCGGAGCACGGGCGCCTGCGTCATCAAGAGCTTCACGTGTTGGAAAGCTCTCTCGGCGGCCGGTGTCCAAGTTAACGGCTCCAACTTGAAGCAGTCGGTGATAGGAGCCGTAACAGAGCTGAAGTTCTGTACGAAGCGTCGGTAGAAAGTAGCAAGGCCGATGAAGCTCTGTACGTTGTGGAGGCTGGCCGGTGACTGCCAGGATATGATGGCTTGGACCTTGTCTAGGTCTCCGGCAACGCCCTGGGCAGACAGGATGAATCCGAGGAAGGCAACTTCCGATGTGAGGTAGCTACACTTCTTAGGGTGCGCATAGAAGTGTTCGCGCCGAAGGACGGTGCAGACCTGCCAGAGATGATCGAGGTGCTCCTCTCTCAACCGGCTGTAGATGAGGATGTCGTTGAAGTAGACGACGATGAACCTCTCGATAAATGCACGCAGTACCTCGTTCATGAGGCGCTGAAAGGTACTCGGCGCTTTGGAGAGGCCAAAGGGCATGACTCTGCACTCGCATAATCCATCCTTTATCTTAAAGGCGGTCTTCCATTCGTCGCTGATATGAATCCGAACCTGATGGTAGCCACTGCGTAAGTCTATCTTCGAGAAGATAGTGGCTCCAGCCATCATATCGAAGAGCTCTTGGATGGAGGAATGGGGAAACAGTATCGAACCGTTATCTTATTAATGGCGCGGCTTTCGCAGCACATGCGCCATGTACCATCCTTCTTTGGAGCTAGAAGAGCGGGTATCGCGCAGGGGCCTGAGGCTCTCCTGGATGAGGCCCTTCGCGAGTAGTTCGCGGACCTTTCGTAGCAGTTCCTCCTATCTCTGCAGCTCCATCCGGTAGTATGCCAGCATTGGCAACGAGGTGTCGGGCACGAGATCAATTGCATGCTGGATGCTACGTATCGGCGGTAGCTCGCCTCACAGCTCCTCACGAAAGACATCGCCAAACTGTGATACAAGGGCCTCGACCTGAGGTGGTCGGTGCTCTACGGGTGGATCGGCGGAGACATCGAGGGTGACGGCAGGCACAAGGGCGTGTCGTCTCCCTAGCGGCCCAAGTCTCGAACGAACAAGGGGCCTTGGACAACCATGAGCCCTACGGGCTGGGTTGGGACCGGCTTGTTTGCCAGTTTTGTCGTGTATGGGTGCCAAGTGACCCGTCGTCCCTGATATAAGAACGAAGACGTGTTCTTCCTTCTGGCTAGAGTGATGTCGTGGTCATATAGCCACGGGCGGCCCAAGATGATGCTTCCCACTTTCCTGGGAAGTACGTCACAGAGGACGCTCTCATCGTAGGCGCTCACCTTCAACGGTATGCGGCACTAGCACTTCACTGGTAGCGAAGAAGCGTCTATCCACGACATGTCGTAGGGAGTCGGATGTGGGTTCGGGGTTAACCCTAGTCGGGTAACCATCGTATCGGATATGGCATTGATGCAACTCCCACTATCGACGATCAATTTACACACCTTGTCGTTGATTTTGACATAAGTGGAAAGACCAATGTGCGGAGCGACACGTCTACCATGGTGTCTGGTCGGGGCTCTACTAGAGCGGTCCAAACAGGTGGGGCGGCTCGCGGTGGTGGTTGCGCCCTACTAGCACTGGGCGGGTCGACAGCTATGTTGGCCGACGGGCGGCCTGCGGCTCGTGGCGCCGGTGAGGGGCTCACGCGGGGTCCGATGATCTGGATTTACCTGAGCTGTTCATCGGGCTCCTCATAGTGGTCCGTTCAGGCCGGTTGGTTGGCCTCATAGTTGTGGACGTAGTCGTCTCGCAGGTGTAGTCTATCCCGAACTACAGGCATCATGTGGGCCTCGTACAGGGTCTAGGTCAGGATGTACGTGGTATGAGACGTTGTCATAACGGCAGTCGTAGTCCCTGTACACGTCTTCATCTTCGTCATAGGGGCTCCTCCATCGTGGCACGTGTCAGGCGGCCCTAGGCGGGTCATGTCGTCATCCTCGAGCGGGGAACGCTGGTCCGGTTCCGTGTACGGGGGTTCGGGGGCACATGGAGTGGATGACATGGCGCGAAAGTACGCCCCTTGGTCTTTCGACGGGTCCTCCCGAGGTTGAAGCTGGCAATGTACTCCTCCTCGT
This sequence comes from Wolffia australiana, assembly GCF_029677425.1. Lineage (NCBI taxonomy): Eukaryota > Viridiplantae > Streptophyta > Magnoliopsida > Alismatales > Araceae > Wolffia > Wolffia australiana. The sequence continues at coordinate 5,757,927 of NC_135847.1, read as the reverse complement.
CCGCGTCCTGTGCCTCGGCCATGAGTAGCGGCGCTCCGGGGTATGACCTCGTCAACGGGAGTCTTCCCGTGCGGTCGATGACCTACAGCCGTCTCTTTGTCTTAATCACTTGGAGGGGACTCGCCGCGGGAGGGCGGTGAGTCGTGTGGGGAGGTCCATAGGTCACAAGACGTGCTCGTGGGATCTCGTGGTCTGGACAAGTCGGGGGCACCCGTAACGGTGGGTGCCGTCCGCGTGGCTTCGATAGGCGGCGGTATCATATCGGCTACCGGTGTCGCAGGACAGTGCTCTGAGATGGTAGTAGCATTGCCTCTCTCGTCAGGCGATGGTTCTCAACGTCGCGGGGAGGTAGAACCTCCGCGTTGAGCTCGCCGGCTCGATCGCATCTCTATGGCCATCCCTAGGGAGTCCTATATGCATTATGAAAACAATGTGATGCGATGCAATGCGGATGCAGTTAGTGATGAGAGATGCGGCATCGGAGGCGCGTTGTGAGCAACCACAGCCTGCTCTAATACCAATTTGATGCAGGACAACGTCGAAGATGAGATCCTACCGTCATCGAGGGATGGGACTCCGTGTCGAGTGTGTTAATGCCTGATGTCTACTCCGAGGTAGTCGTCGGACAAGGGTCCCCTCAGAGGGTGAGCTACGATGAAATCCGCGGGCGAGGGGTGTAGTACGTGCAGTTTCTGACAAGCAGAAGGGGAAGCCGATCTGGGGTATCGACGGAATCGCCCGAGGACGGGGATAGACTTTCCGACCCTCGTTCGGACGGATGAGGACGTTATGGCCCCGAACGGGATAACTCCCGCTGAACGGTGCTTGCACGTGACGGGCGAACACAACTCGTACCAAACAAGTAAGACGCTGTAGTGCAATGAAGTTTTCACTCGACCTGTCACACTCACTTAAATCTAACCCAAGCGCAGTGGAAGCAACCAAAAGTGCACTGCAGAAATTAAGAGACGGGGCAGGATGATGCGGCGTACCTTGTAATAGTGCGGGATTACGCTTCCCGGTCTCGAACGGAGGTTGCTTGCGGTATCTCGGTGTCAGGGAGGGTGGTGTGAAGTCGATGTTTCCAGTGCACAGGCAGGCGCCGGGCGAAGGGGCTGACGGATGTTCAGCAGCTGGACGGCGGTGGGCATGATGGCTAGGCAACTTTGCAGTGCAGCATCTGTGGTCAAGTGCGGGGACGCACGGGCGCGGCGTCCGCTGGTGGTGAGCGACACAGCGTGTGGTTGCGCTGGGCGAGTGGCACTGGTGCAACTGTCTCGGGAGGTAGCGTGCGACGCCGCGGGACAGGACCGCGTGGATGCGGTCGCCAGTAGCGCGTAGCGGGGCGGGGGTTCGTGCGGCCAGGCGCACGAGTGGTGCCGAGACGAGTCAGGAGGGGTGCCACCGAAGCGAGTGAAGATTGATAGGTCGGTAAGATCGGTCGAGTCAAAGTTGTTTCGCGGACACAATCGTGGTGGGACAGTTCTGAGCGTCGTAACGCAGGATGACGCGGGTGTCGTGAGGGCCGGCTTAGGCAGGAGCGGTCGGGGCACGTATTGGCCGCCGGTGAGCGTCGCCATGTTGGTTGTCGTGACATGGCACTGAGGTCGCAGCCGCGACAGTTCAGATAGCCCGAGGCGGTCGCGGCGCGGAGAGGCGGCGAGGGGAGCGCGAGCTAGCGGTGAACTCGTAGCGTTGCCTGTCAGCTCTAGCCGCGGCGTCCCGAGAGCAGTAGGAGACCCAGGGGTCGGCGGTGGCTCAGGCTTGACAGGGTGAACTAAGAGCGGCGGCCGAGTTTCATGAGACGTCAGGAGGCGCGGGAGTTGTAGCGTCCTGGCGTGGCCGGTCAGCTCTGGCGACAACGGTGGCTCGGGTGCAACTGGCGGCCCAGAGGTGGCGCAGATGTGGCTTGACGGGCGGACGAGGAACGGTGGTGAAATTCTAGGCGACGTCGAGAAGGTGTGGGAGTCGCGGAGTCCTGGCATGGCCGGTCAGCTCTGGCGGCGGCAGTGTCTTGGGTGCAACTGGCAGCCTGGAGATGGCGCGGCTCTTGCTTGACGGGGCGGACGAGGGGAGGCGGTGGGGTTCCCTGACCTTCCCTCCTGCTCCTCTTCCTTCTCTCTTCCGTTTCTTCCTCTCCTCTTCCCTTGGAGCGGAACCCTAAACCTTCAACGAGAAACAACTTCGTCTTCTTTCCAAATTCAACGAGGGATGAGTTAGGGTTCTCACTCTTCCCTTATATTGTAGAGGATATGGGTGACCCTTGGACCAAGAAGGACACAAGGAAACACCTAAGAAAACACGACGACGCCTACAACCTGAGGAAATCAAAGCAACGGGAAGAACTGGGACGTGTTGACAAAAGGAGGGGGGGGGGGGGGAAGGGGAGATCCTTATAAGGATGAACCTCCCTCCTTACACATAACCATAACGAGTAAGAAAGCGACGAACAATGAAATAAAAAACCAAAAACGACAAACAAAACCAAGATGTTAAAACAATAATAGAGAGTCCATCACCCAGGATACTTAAATCCGAGAGTGCGTACCGTCACCTTGGCTTAACGCGCGGCTGGTGCTGTCGAGGACGACGGTGACGTCTCCAAAGACGTTTCCAGGGTTGCGGTTGGGGCTGTGCCATCAGAGATAGAGATAGCGATAGAGATAGAGATAGAGAGAGATAGAGACAGAGATACACATAGATATAGCAATAGAGATAAAGAGAGATATATAGATAGAGTGGAGATAGAGATACGGATGGAGATAGAGATAGAGATAGAGATAGAGATAGATAGCGATAGAGATACAGATACATATACATATAGAGTTGGAGATAAAGAGAGAGATATAGATAGAGATAGAGATGGAGATAGCGATAAAGATAGAGACAAAGATGGAGATAGAGATAAAGATAGAGATAAAGATAAAAATAGAGATTGAGACAGAGATAAATATGGAGATTGAGATCAAGACAGATATAGAGATAGAGATAGAAATAGGGATAGATATCGAGATAGAGATAGAGATAGAGATAGAGATGGAGCTAGAAATAGGGATAGATATTGAGATAGAGATAAAGATAGAGATAGAGATAGAGATAGATATAGAGATAGAGATAGAGATAGAGATAGAGATAGAGATAGAGATCAATATAGAGATAGAGATAGAGAAAGAGACAGAGATAGAGCTAGATATACTGGTAGAGATAAATATAGAGATAGAGATAGAGATAGAGATAGAGATAAAGATAGAGATAAATATAGAGAAAGAGATAGATATAGAAATAGAAATAGAGATAGATAAAGAGATAGAGATAGAGATAGAGATAGAGATAGAGATAGAGATTGAGATAGAGATAGAGATAGAAATAGAGAAAGAGTTAGATATAGAAATAGAAATAGAGATAGATAAAGAGATAGAGAAAGAGGTAGAAACAGAGAGATAGCAATCGAGATAGAGAAGGAGATAAAGATATAGAAAGAGATAAAGATACAGAGAGAGATAGCGATAGAGATAGGGATAGAAATAGAGATAGAAATAGAGATAGAGAGAGAGAGAGTTCGAGATAGGAATAGAGATAAGGCAAGAGATAGATATAGAGATAGAGATTGAGGTAGAGATAAAGATAGAGATAGAGATAAAGATAAAGATAGAGATAGAGATAGATATAGGGGTACCGATAGAGATAGAGATTGAGCTTGAGATAATGGTAGTGATAGAGATAGCGATAGATATAGAGATAGAAATGGAGATAGAAATTGAGATAGAGATAGAGATAGAGATAGCGATAGAGATAGAGATAGAGATAGAGATACAGATAGAGATACAGATAGAGTTAGAGATAGAGATAGAGCTAGAGATAGTGATAGAGATGGAGATAGAGATAGAGATAGAGATAGCGATAGAGATTGACATAGAGATAGAAATAGAAATACAGAAATAGATCAAGATTGAGATAGAGATGGATCTAGAGATAAAGATAGGGATAGAGATAGAGATGGAGATAGACAAAAAAATAGAGATAGACATACAGATAGAGATAGAGATAGAGATAGATATAGAGATAGAGATAGAGATAGAGATAAGATAGAGATATAGATAGAGATAGAGATATAGATAGAGAAAGAGATTCAGATAGAAATAGAGATACCGTTAGAGATAGAAATAAAAATAGAGAGAGAGCATGAGAAAGAGATTGAGACAGCGATAGAGATAGAGATAGTGATAGATATGGGTATAAAGATAAAGATAAAGATAAACATAGAGATTGATATAGAGATAGAGATAGAGATAAGGATAGAGATAGAGATAGAGATAGAGATAGAGAAAAAGATAGAGATAGAGATTGACATAGAGATGGCGGAGCGAAGAAGCGACAGCGCGACTTTAGGAGCGATAAATCAGAACCTGATTTAGCAGAACAGTTCTTATTTTAATCATAAGTTTTGAGGCGCGGAAGCGGTGAATATTAAGATGAAGACGCGATGGAACGAAAAGAATGCAAGGGTTTTTTGAGGTGACGTTACGAAGTAAATACTCGGTATCCTTTTTATCTCTATATCTTTCTCTATCTCTGTCTCTATCTCTACCTCTATCTCTGTCTTTATCTTTATCTCTATCTCTATCTCTATCTCTATCTCTATCTCTATCTCACTCTTTTGTTCTATATTTCTATTTATCTCTATCTTAATGTCTATATCTATCTCCTTTTAAATCACTACCTTTATCTTTATCTCTATCCTTATCTCTATCTCTCTATATATCTTTATCAGTACCTATATCTCTATCTCTATCTCTATCTCTATATCTTTGATTATCTCTTTCTCTATCTATATCTTAATCTCGATCTTTTTGTCTATCTTTATGTTTATCTTTATCTCTATCTCTATCTCTATCTCTATCTCTATCTCTATCTTTATCTCTATCTCTATCTCTATCTCTATCTCTATCTCTATCTCTATCTCTATCTCTATCGCTATCTCTATCTCTATCTCTATCTCTATCTCTATCTCTATCTCTATCTCTATCTATATCTCTATCTCTATCTCGCTCTCTATCTTTATCTCTATCTCTATATCTATATCTATATCTATCTCTATCTTTATATCTGTCTCTATCTCTATCTCTATCTCTATCAATATATTTATCTTTATTTTTATCTTTTACTCTATCTCTATCTCTTTCCCTTTCTCTATCTCAATCTTTATCTATATCTCTATCTCTGCCTCTATCTCTATCTCTGCCTCATTTTTTTCTCTATCTCTATCTCTATCTCTATCGCTATCTATATCTCTATTTCTATCTCTTTCTCTATCTTTATATCAATGTCTATCTCTATATCTATCTCTTTCTCTATGTTTGTCTCTATCTCTATCTCGATCTCTCACTCTATCTCTATCTCTATCTCAATCTCTATCTCTAGCTCTATCTCTATCTCTATCTCTCTCTCTATCTCTATCTGAATCTTTATCTTTATCTCTATATCTATCTTTGTCTCTATCTCAATCTCTATCTCTATCTGTATCTGTATCGATATCTCTATCTCTATCTGTATTTCTATTCCTATCTCTATCTCTATGTCTATCTCTATCTCTATCTATATCTCTATCTTTATTTCTATCTATATTTCTATCTCTATCGCTATATCTATCTCTATCTCTCTTTCTATTTCTGTCTCTGTCGCTTGCTCTATCTCTATCTCTATCTCTATCTCTCTCTATCTCTATCTTTATCTTTATCTCTATCTCTATCTTTGTCTCAATCTCTATCTCTATCTCTATCTCTATCTTTATCTTTATCTCTATCTCTATCTTTATCTCAATCTCTATCTCTATCTCTATCTCTATCTCTATCTCCATCTCTATCTCTATCTCTATCTCTATCTCTATCTCTATCTCTATCGTTATCTCTATCTCTGTCTCTATCTCTATCTCTATGTCTTTGTCTATCTCTATCTGTATCGCTGTCTCTATCTCTATCTCTACCTGTATCTCTATATCTGTCAATATGCCTATCTATATTTTTATCTTTAGCTCTATTTTTCTCTCGATTTGGAACTCTAACCCTATATATATCTCTATTTCTATCTCAATATCTATCTTTATCGCTACCTCTACCTCTATCTCTTTCTCTATCCTTATCTCTATCTCTATCTTTTTTTCTATCTCTGTCTATATCTCTATCTGTATCTCTATCTGTATCTATATCCCTATCTCTGTCACTATCTCTGTCTCTACATCTATCTTTATCCCTATCTCTATCTCTATCTCTATCTCTATCTCTATCTCTATCTCTATCTCTATCTCTATCTCTATCTCTATATCTATATCTATATATATTTCTATATCTATCTCTATCTCTATCTCTATCTCTTACGTAGGACGACAAAGGAAAAGGGCAACTGAGGAGATGGATGAGTTGACGATGGGAAATGGGTCTGTAGGGAGGGATAAAACAATCCACAAAAATTCACACGGTCGAATTGGGACTTTAAAACCGATGAAAATCTGGTGGTGGAGCTCCGACCCTTATCGAGGGCGGGAGTACTGTCTTCCCCCACCGTGACGATGCCTAAGCACCGAAATCAATACCCAAATTCGCGTCACAAAGAAACACTCGGGAAAGAGAGAGAGAAGAGGTGGAAATCTAAACCAAAACTAATTCTGACGGCGGTGGAAACTTCTCGAGAAAACACTGGACAGAGAACACTTTCGACACCAAAGAGTTTCAGGCGTACCTCAGCACCGTAGTGCGTGAAGAGGATGCGGAAAATTCTGATCGTGACGAGGCTGGGCGAATCTGGGTGTTGAGCGGCCCACTAGACAAGGACGATGTTGGGCATTTCGGGCGTTGAACGGCCCTGGTTGAGTGCAAATGTCATGGTCGCAGAGTCCGTAGAGTGCGGCGGGGCGCACCCAGAGCGCGCGTAGCTCGCGCGCCTTGGAGCGTCGAACGGCGTCGACAACGACCGGCGGCCTAGGACGCTCTGGGTGGCGGCCTAGGATGTGGCTTGGGCGGCCTTGGTGAGGACAGCCTAGGCGTCCTGGCGGGGCTGCCTGGGCGGCCTTGGCTGGGGCGGCCTGGGCATCCCTGGCGGGAGGTCTAGGCGGCCATGGCTGGGGCGGCCTGGGCGTCCTGGAGGGGCGGCCTGGGTGGCCTCGGCTGGGGCGTTCTGGGCGGTCCAGGCGGAGCTACCTGGGCAGCCTTGGCTGGGGTGGCCTGGGCATCCTGGCGGGGCTGCCTGGGCGGCCTGGGCTGGGGCAGCTTGGGTGTCCCTAGCGAGAAGTCTAGGGCGGCCTTAGCTGGGGCGGCCTGGGCGTCCTAGGCGTCCTGGCGGGGCGGCCTGGGCGGCCTCAGCTGGGGCGTCCTGGGCGGCTTGGCTGGGCGGCCTGGGCGGCTTGGCTGGGGCATTCTGGGCGGCCTGGCTGGGGCAGCCTGGGTGTCTTGGCGGGGCAGTTTGGGCGGCCTCGGTTGGGGCAGCCTGGGCGGTTTTGCTGGGCGGCCTGGGCGGCTTGGCTGGGCGGCCTAGGGGAGCGAGAGAGAGGGTGGGAGAGAGAGGGTAAAGAACGAGAATAGGAGAGGGAGAGAGGATTGCAAAAGAGGAAGGAGACGGGACGAGAGGCCGACGTCGCGAGGTAGCGGTGGCGGCGGCAGCGGCGGCGGCGGTAGCGGTGGCGGCGACGGTGACGGCTAGGATTCAGAGGGGTAGGGAGGTTGGCCAGTCCTCCAAGAAGAGTTAACAAAACTCAATTCATGAAATTATGACTGCCTAAGAGTTTCTTGAAAACAATGGCCTCTATATAGACCTTGGAGGAAAGAGAAATTGACGAGAAAGTAAAGACGTGCACCGTGTCACGCCAAAGGGCAGTTGTAAATCTGCCTTTGGTGTCGTGTCATGACGCGCGTAGAGACGTGCGTGGGTGGAGACGTGCTAGTTAGCCGTTGTGGCGTGTCGGCTTTAGTGTTTACTCCGATTGTCTGTGGCGGGTTGACTTTGGTTGACTCCAGTTGACCATGGTTCATAGCAGGCGAGTTCACTCCGGTTGACCATGGTGATGCGTTCGTCGATGATATGTTGGCGTCCTCGCCATCAATTTCTATCTCTATCTCTATCTCTATCTCTATCTCTATCTTTATCTCTATTTCTATCTCTATCTCTATGTCCATCTCTATCTCTAACTCTATCTCCATCTCTATCTCTATCTTTATCTCTATCTCTATCTCTATCTTTATCTCTATCTCTATCTATATCCTATCTCTATTTCTATATCCATCTATATCTATATCTCTCTCTCTATCTTTATCTATATCTTTCTCTCTATCTCTATATCTATGTCTATCTCTATCTTTATATCTGTGTCTATCTCTTTCTCATGCTCTATCTCGATCTCTATTTCTATCTGTATCTTTATCTCTATCTCTATCTCTATCTCTTTCTCCATCTATATCTTTACGTCTATCCTTAGCTCTATCTCTATCTGTATCTCTTTCTCTATCTATATCTTTACTTCTATCCTTAGCTCTATCTCTATCTCTTTCTCTATCCTTAGCTTTATCGCTATCTCTATTTCTATCTCTAACTCTATCTCTATCTCTATCTCTGTCTCTATCTCTGTCTCTATCTCTATCTCTATCTCTATCTCTATCTCTATCTCTATCTCTGTCTCTATCTCTATCTCTATCTCTATCGCTATCTCTATTTCTATCTCTAAGTCTATCTCTATCTCTATCTCTGTCTCTATCTCTGTCTCTATCTCTATCTCTATCTCTATCTCTGTCTCTGTCTCTATCTCTATCTCTATCTCTATCTCTATCTCTATCTCTATCTCTATCTCTATCTCTATCTCTATCTCTATCTCTATCTCTATCTCTATCTCTCTCTCTATTTATATCTTTATCTTTATGTCTATCTCTATCTTTGTTTCTATCTCTATCTCTATCTCCTTTGCTATCTGTATTTCTATCCCTATATCTATCTCTATCTCTATCTCTATCTGTATCTGTATCTCTATCGTTATCTCTTTCTCTATTTCTATCTCTATCTCTATCTCTATCTTATTCTCTATCTCTCTTTCCCTTTCTATATCTCTATCTCTATCTATGTGTCTATCTCTATATCTATCTCTGTCTTTATCTTTGTCTCTATCTCTAGCTCTAGCTGAATTTCTATCACTCTCTATCTTTATCTCCATCCTTGTCTTTAGTTTGATCTCGATATCTAACTCTCTATCTATATCTATCTCTATTTTGATGTCCATCTCAGTCTCTATCTCTCGCTCTTTATTTATCTCCATCTTTGTACCTTTCTCTATCCCCATCTCTATCACTATCTTTGTCTCCATCTCTATCTCTATCTCTATCTCTATCGCTATCTATCTCTATCTTAATGTGTATATCTTTCTCTATCTGTATATCTATCGCTATCCATATCTCTATCCGTATCTCTATCTCTATATCTATTTCTATATCTATCTCGATCTCTATCTCTATCTCTATCTCCATCTCTATATCTTTGTTTATCTCTATCTTTATCTTTATCTCCACCTCTATCTCCATCTAAACCTTTATATCTAGCTTCATTTGTATCTCTATGTCTATCTGTATCTCTATCTTTATATCTATCTCTATCGCTATCTTTATCTTTATCTCTATCTCTGTCTTTGTCTCTATCTCTACCTCTATCTCTATCTCTATCTGTATTTCTATCCCTATCTCTATCTCTATGTCTATCTCTATCTCTATCTCTATCTTTATTTCTATCTATATCTCTATCTCTATCTCTATCTCTCTTTCTATCTTTGTATCTATCTCTCTCTCTATCCCTATCTCTCGCTCTTTCTTTATCTCGATCTTTGTCCCTTTGTCTATCGCAATCTCTATCTCTATCTCTAACTATATCTCTATCTCTATCTCTATCTCGTGCTCTTTCTCTATCTCTATCGCTATCTCGATCTCTATCTCTATTTTAATATCTATCTCTTTCTCTATCTCTGTCTCTATCTGTATCCATATCTCTATCTGTATCTCTATTTCCATCTCTTTCTCTCTGTGTATCTCTATCTCTATCTCTATCTCTATCCCTATCTTTATCTTTGTCTCTATCTCTATCTCCATCTCTACCTCTATATCTAGGTTTATCTGTATCTATATCTCTATCTCTATCTCTATATCTATCTCTATCCCTATCTTTATTGCTATCCTTAGCTCTATCTCTATATCTATTTCTATTTCTATCTCTATCTCGATCTCTCTCTCTATCGCTATCTCTATGTCTATCTTTATCTCTATCTCTATCTTTATCTCTATCTCTATCTTTGTCTCTATCTCTATCTCTATCTCTATCTCTATTTCTATCTCTATCTCTATCTCTATCTCTATGTCTATCCCTATCCGTATCTCTATCCGTATCTCTATCTCTATATGTATTTCTATCTCTATCTCTATCTGTATCTCTATCTCTATCTCCATCTATATCTCTATGTTTATATCTGTACTTATCTTTGTCTCTATCTCTATCTCCCCCTCTACCTATAAATCTAGGTTCATCTGTATCTGTATCTCTATCTCTATATCTATCTCTATCCCTATCTGATGGAGGACCACCTCAGAGATGACACGCCGGGGCGTCGTCAGCCATAGCGAGCAGCTCGCGTCGACGCTCGCCACCCGGGGTTTAAGTACCCCATGTAAGTATGTCTTTTCACTTATGTTTGTTTTCATTTGGTTGTATTTCTGGATTTATGGATTGGGCCAATGTTGTGCCCCGTCCTTCGTCTTTCGTTTTCTTTTTACGTTTGTATTTCAAATTTGTAAGGAGAGGTCGAACCACGTCTCGCGACGGTTTGTCCTCTCCCACGTTCACTTGGCACCCATCCTCACTATATAAGGGGATGGCATGCCCAAGGAACATTTGGAGTCATTTGTTGAAGAGTTTTCAAACTTGTGTCTCCCCTATTGTAGAGAGAGTAGTGTAGGAGGTTTGGCTAACCTCACCCACGTTGAGATTACTCCGTGGTGTAGAGCCCACGTCTCTCTCGTCGAGATCACTCCGAGGGAACGTGTACAAGCGTGCCGTCGAGATCACTACGGCACGAGTAAAGATTCAAGAAAATTGACTGCGCTTGGTCAAAAGGCTCCATCGTCGAGATCACTCCGGGGGAGTTCAAAGGTCCAAGAATGTCGTCGATTCCCTCACCCGCCTCAGGGATTCCCCAGAGCCACGCCCATGCTTTGCCAAGCCTCTCAAGAATCTCCGGCTCCTGATCATCTCTTGGTTGGTTGTCAATCAAGAAAGCTTTTCCTTGGTCCAAGATCATCCTAGAACCTCCTTTCTTGGGCGTTCTTGGTTGTCCGCATCCGAGAAGGCCGAACCAAGCGTCAAGAACCACCGATCGCTGCCAAGAATCCGGCCGTCACCATCTTAGGCTGCGTTCAAGCCCACCCCGACGCCCTGCGCGTGCGGACGCCCTCCGCCCGTTGCTGTGATAAACTCAATTTTAGGGTGTTTTTTACTGGTTATTTGTCAGTTGAATTCGTGTGAGGATTGAGCTTATGCAACGAAATTTATAGCCTCACAACCTTTGGCAAGCAAGGGTCGATCCACAGGAAGCAGAGAAAACAGCAGAAAATTCTTTTCTATTAAATCAGTCTATTCAGTTCTCTAATTCCAAGTGTTAATCTCTGTAGAAATTTTCTTCAGAATAATTTGCAGAGAATTCCTTACAAGTATTGATTCAGCTAATTCTTCAGTCAAATTATCTTCAGTTAAGTTTTACGGAGATATCTTGGCAAAACTCAATTGAGCAAAACCGTCAGCAGAGAAATTTTCTTTGTTGACGGTTCGCTTACGCCCTGTGAGGCAATTGAGCAAACACCCTGCAGGTGTTTGTGCACGCGCAAACGCCTGCGCGCGGGTGAGCCTGCTTGCGGCGCTGCTGCGCGCGGGCGAGCCTGCGCGCGGCGCTGCGCGGCTGGCGACTTTGCGCTGGCGCCTGCGCAAGGCGAGCCTGCGGCGCGGCGTTGCTGCACGCGGCAAGCCTGCTCGCGGTGCTGATTCGGGCGAGCAAGCTTGCTCGCTGCTTGGATTGCTGGCAACCTAGGCTGAGGCCTGGGTTGCTAGCAGTTGGAAATTCTGCAGGGAAGGATTTCACGAGCGGATGCGAGAACAATGAAACTTTTGCTAGACAGAATGGAAAACGATTTAATCAACTATGGGATTCGAAATCAAACGTAACCAAAGGAACAACAGAAATTGGAAATGCTGAAGACACAGCTTGTGTTCTTCAGCCCAACCCTGATTGTCTTAGAAGGGAGAAGAAGATTGTACCAAAACCGAAACGCTCACGCCTCCTTGTGTCACTCCTTCCGGGCAAGGCGGCGATCGTCGTGCTCCAGCTACTCCTCGGCTTGCTTCTCTCCCAGCTCCAATGCTCATCAGCCTTGGAGGGTCTGCAGAAATCCTTTCTCTCCAAGCCCTAGCTTTCTTGAGAGAAATTCTGGACAACCTAAACTCCTCTCTCAAGAGAGTATTTATAGGTTTTCTCTTAAGTCATGCCCAGGGGCATTTTCGTAATTTTTGCCACTTCGAATTTTTGCCCACTTCTCTTGATCCTCCTCTCTTCCTTGATCTTCTTAACCTGTTTCTGAATGTTCACTAGCCATAAAATGTTAAATATATTCCACTTGATTCAAAGAATCAAGTGGGGTTAGTGATTTCATAAAACAATACATATGCATGAACTTAGCATGAATTCACAAGATAATTGTAATGAATTTAAACTTAAGAACTTGATTATTTGATGACATATTTTAGAGTCATCAAACACCCCCCAACTTAGATCGTTACTAGTCCCTTAGTAATGACATGCAGGTGAGAATAAAAGATGATCTCAAGGTGAATTTTGACTTCCGATAACTTTGATTCATGCTCTTCTCAAGGAGTATTTTCAGCAATTAAAATTGACCAGCGTAGAAGAAATTTAGGATCTATCTCAGCCTTAGACCTCAACTAAGTGCACATGATCTATGAAGTACATATAGTAAGTACATAGTATATGGAATAAGATCGAGTTAACACCCCAAGCGCACTACTGAAAGAGGCGTAGAGAGTGGTATTAATGCTAGCTCAATACTATGGCTATAGTAGCATCGGCTCAAACACATGGGAGACAGCTTTTCCACCTTTATTTTATTTGGCATTTGCTGCTTGTTGGTCATTTTTGATGACAATCAACTTTAGTACTATGATGCAAGCTTTTGCTTGTTTATGCGCAGTGCAGCTTTCACTTTATAGTTTGGTGGCGCTTATCCACTACCCATGTGCCGTCCTTAGTAGACCGGCAGCTTATTCCCCCGACGAAGTTATGTATCCTTCATGGGTCAGGGAGCTTCACTCACGTCATAATAATACTGCCAATGAGCTAACACTAACCCTACTCTCCACTAAAGCTAAAAATTTTCGTGCATGTAAGTGCTAACTCAACCCGAGGTGGATGGTGAGGTGAGAGAAGTATAATGGTAATAGATATGACTGTAGTGGTATGGATCGTAGTGCACCTAGCTAGGCTTACTTCACCTAGGATTCCCTAGCTGGCCACTCTTGCATTTCTACCCTTTTGAAAAGAATCGAATTATCATGCATATCATTGGACAATCATCTCCTAAGATCATCAGATATCCATGGTTTGTGAATACAAAAACAAAAAAAATTTCATGGATAGTGCATGTAAATGTACTCCCCCCCCCCTCTCAATAAAAGGCATGTTCCTACATGACAAATCATAAATGAGAGAAAGGAGAAAGGAATACCAAACCATGGAAGGAAGGGCGGCAATCAGCATGTGTGTTGTCCACTGACGTGTTAGGTGGGCGTGGATCGGAGTGGCTGCACACGAGAACAGAAACAAAAACGCAGAAAACAAAAACAAAACAAGGAAAATAACCAAACAGAGAGAATATGAAATGTAGTAAAAACAAAAACTAATCGGATCATGAGCTATCATGCGATGGCTTTTCTAACGTAATATTCATGGGGCTGTGAAGATCTTCTTCTTCTAAGTAGGGTTTGAGCCGTTGCCCGTTCACAGTGAATCGTCTTTGAGACGTAGGATCTAAAATTGTAACGGCTCCATTCTCAAAAACCTGCTGAACAAGGAAGGGACCATCCCATCGCGTTTTCAATTTACCTGGAAAGAGTTTTAGTCTAGAGTTATAAAGCCATACTTTTTGATTCTCCACAAAAATTCTTCTCCTCAAGCTCTTGTCATGAAACATCTTCATCTTGGCTCTATAAATCTTCGAATTCTCATAAGCCTCATTTCTTAACTCTTCCAACTCAATCAATTGAAGAAGTCTATGCTTGCCGGCTCTATCCAAATCTAGGTTGAGTTTTCTAATAGCCCAAAGGGCCTTGTGTTCTAACTCAAGTGGTAGGTGACAAGCTTTGCCAAAGATAAGGCGGAAGGAGACATGCCGAGAGGGGTTTTGTAAGCTGTCCTATAAGCCCATAACGCTCGCCTAGCTTCCTAGACCAATCTTTCCCATCTGGACACTATTTTCCTCAAAATTTTCTTCACCTCTCTATTGCACAATTCAACTTGTCCATTTGCTTGAGGATGATATGGGGTAGTGACTCGATGATGGACACCAAACTTTTGAGGAGATTCAAAGTTGTAATTTGTGAAGTGTGAACCTCCATCACTAATGATCGCTCGTGGGCATCCATATCTATAAAAAATGTGTTTTTCAATAAAATTGGTCACTACCTTACGGTCATTGGTTTTGGAGGGAATGGCTTCTACCCATTTGGAGACGTAGTCAACAGCCATCATGATGTATTCATAGCTGTTAGAACTAGGAAATGGTCCCATAAAATCAATTCCGCATAAATCAAGTATTTGTACTTTTAAGTTGGGTTGTAGGGGCGTTCTATCTTTCCTATTGATATTGATGGATGCTTGGCATGCTAAACAACTAATATAAAATTACTGCGCGCCATGAAATAATGTAGGCCAAAAAAAACCCGATTCAACAATTTTATGAGCTGTTACCATGGCCGAGTAGTGACCCCTCCTGGTTTTGCGTGGCAGAATTCTAGGATGCTTCATTGCTCGCTCTCGGGGACGCATCGCGGAGAATTTGATCTTGTCCTTGGTGAAACAGCTCCGGATCTTCCCAAAAATAAAATCGCGCATCCTTGAGTAGTTTTTTCCTCTCGTGGGAAGTCCAACCTGTAGGAATTTGTCCTGAAACAAAAAAATTGACAATATGTGCATACCAAGGAACGAATGTTCCTTGTGCAGTTAGGACAAATTCATCAGAAATGCATCATTAATTTGTTCAGGTGGGGCGCCTATGATTCGTGAGAGATGGTCGGCTACTACATTTTCACACCCTTTCTTATCTTTAATTTCCAAATCAAATTCCTGTAATAAAGCACCCATCTAATCAATCTCGGTTTAGCCTCTTTCTTCGTTAACAAGTATCTAATAGCTGCATGATCAGAATAAACAGTTATTTTACTACCTAGTAAATAAGACCTAAACTTTTCTAAAGCGAAAATAATGGCCAGCAGCTCCTTTTCGGTGGTGGTGTAATTCAATTGTGTCCACTAAGGTCCTGCTGGCGTAGTAGATCACCACGGGTTTCTTATCAATTCTTGGCCTAACACTGCACCTACTGCAAAATCAGAAGCGTCGCACATTAGTTCAAAAGGAAGGGTCCAATCGGGCCCTTGCAGGATAGGCGCATTAACCAAAGCTTCTTTCAATTTATAAAATGCATCTTTAGCCTCTAGTGTTAGTTCAAAATGATTATTTTTAGACGATAAAAGGTTTGTAAGAGGTTTAGAAATTTTAGCAAAATCAAGGATAAAACGTCTATAGAAAGCCGCGTGGCAGGAAACCCTAAGGGTTTTTAGGTTGGTTGGAGGTGGAAGGCCCTGGATGATTTCGATTTTGGCCTTGTCCACTTCCAATCCACGGTTGCTGACCGTGTGTCCCAGCACTACTCCCTCCTGCACCATGAAATGAGATTTTTCCCAACTTAGGACAAGGTTGGACTCAATGCACCTCTTCAATACTTTGGTGAGGCTTAGGAGGCAGTTCTCAAAGGTAGATCCAAATACTGAAAATCATCCATAAATATTTCTAAACATTCCCCTACTAAATCAGAAAATAGGGCATTCATACATCGCTGAAATGTGGCGGGGGCATTGCATAACCCGAAGGGCATACGCCTGAAGGCATATGTCCCTACGGGACTCGTAAATGTTGTCTTCTCTTGATCATCAGGATGGATGTTTACTTGGTTGTATCCTGAATAACCATCAAGAAAACAAAAATATTGCTGCCCTGACAGTTTTTCTAGTATTTGATCTATGAAGGGTAGTGGGTAGTGATCCTTCTTTGTCGCCTTATTTAATTTCCTGTAATCAATGCACACCCTCCACCCTGTGGTCAATCTTTTCTGCACCTCTTCCCTTTTTCGCTCACTTCACGGTAATTCCAGATTTCTTTGGTACCATGTGTACAGGACTCACCCATCTACTGTCGGATATAGCATAAATTATTCCTGCATTCAACCACTTAATCACTTCTTTCTCAAGAACTTCTCTCATGTAAGGTTGAGTCTCCTTTGATGCTCTCTACAAGGTTTTGCTTCTTCTTCTAAAAATATCCTATGTTCACAGATCAAAGATGGAATTCCTCTAATATCATCAAAGGTCCAACCTATGGCATTTCTATGCTCCCTAAGTACCTCTAGCAAGTCCTTTTCCTATTCAGAGGATAGTGATGAAGATATGATTACGGTAGGATTTTCTGCTCATCTAGATATGCATATTTGAGGGCTGAGGGCAAAGGTTTCAATTCTGGCCCTACCTCTACCGAAGGGGGGTCTATGATCTCTCCCTCTAGCTCTCTACCCTCTACTTGTGACAAGTATTCTTTAACCACATCCTCTCCTTCATCTTCTGCCCACAATTTTAACTCCTCATTGCTTCCTACAGGACACTTCATCATTTTCGATATATCCAGTTGAACTCTCCTTTCCAATTTTAAACTCAACCGTCCCTTCTCCCAATCCATAATCGTTTTTGCCGTAACCAAGAATGGTCTACCTAAGATGATAGGAGCTAAACTAATGTCTCCCGATATCTTTACACCTGTCACTATAAAGTCTACAGGATTTCACAATTCTCACAGTGATCATGACATCGGTTAACCTTCCCTCGGGTTGCCTAACAGTGCCGTCAGCTAAGAGTAGGTCCATATGAATTTCCTCCAACTCTCCACACCCACACTCCTCATATAATGCCGTCGGAATGATACTTATGCTTGCTCCCGTATCTAATAAAACTTTAGAGAAGGTGTTTCTCCTATTTCGCATGCAATGAAAGGGGCCCGGTCTCTCATTTTGATAGGGATGGCATTAAGAATACTAGAGGCATTTTCAGATAATTTAACCACTTCCTAGGCTTCTTAATGGTGCAAGAGTCCTTAAGGTACTTCTTTAGAAGGTGCACTAAGCATATCTTCACAGTAACAGTCATGGTGGCTTTTCTAAAAGTCTCTAGCAGTTGGTTTTCATAATCAAATATCAGTTTTTTTCTATTTAAAGCGGAAGGGTAGGGAACATGCTGCCCACTCGTAGAAGGTAGAGGCTCCTCCACGTAGGGGGGGTCCTCTCCTTCTTCCTCTTGTGGTTCGGTTCCCTTCTTAGTATTCTCTATAGAAGTCCGATAGGGATCCTGAAGTTCTTTCCCATTTCTCAATTTTGAGATGGCTAGAACCTCAGGATCATCTCTATTCGTCTCATCATGAATGGAATGCTGCACATGATGCAAGTTGCATGGATTGATGGACGGTTCGTGGAAGTTTATAAGATGTGCAAGGAGAATCTAACGGTATACCTTGGTGTTCAGGTTGGACAAGTCTGACGCTTTCTAGCATCTTCCTCATCTGCTCTTGAGCATCCAGCATTTGCTTCGTTTGAAACTCCATCATCACTTGCATCCACATCTCCATTTCCGCCCGCAACTTTTGATTTTGCTTTTCGATCATATCTGAAATGACGGAGTTAATGTAGAAATCAGGTTGAGTTTGAGATGAAACCTGATACTGTTGTGGAGGCCTGTGCTGGAATTGTTGTCTCTGCTGGAACGGGGTTGAGCTGCCGCTTGTTTCTTGGTGGAAGGCCTCTCCGTTTGGAAATTTGACCGCTTTTGACCCGCCACGGTTGTTGCGGCTGGTTGAAAGCCTTCACCTCTTCTTCCATGGCTTGGCAAGCTCCATCTTCATGTTCCCTGCTAAAACAGAGAGCAGATCTTAGCTTTAATGATGGGAGAGTTACCTAGGAAGACATTCTTCAAGGTAGAGGTGAGCTCCTCCAATTTCTGGTTGGTCTCCCTTAGGCCCGCTTGTAGCTTTCCCTCCTTGGCGTTGACCTGCAGAACTCCTGCTCTCTTGGGCTGCACATTCCTCCCATTCTGATTGGCTCCAATCTCCTGCAAATCAGTTTCTGCAACTCTCTCCAAAATATCAAAACTTCATCCTCATATGCAGTATAAAACGTTCCACCCGTGGCGAGGTTTACCTTGTTTTTCATAAAATCAGAGAGACTCATAAAATATCTGAGCTAGTTGACATTGTTCAATTCCATGGTGAGGCACTTCCTCAACAGATCATTGAACCTCTCCCATGATTCACTAAACGCCTCACCATCATGAGGATGGAAGTTGTGAATTTCCTTCTATAAAGTTAGTTTTGAGAGAGGGTAAAATTTCTGCAGAAATTTTCCTGCATCTCTTCCCATGAATTAAAAAGTGATTCTAAATTGCGGTACCAGGAAAATGCTTTATCTTTTTAAGGTTAGAGGAAAATATTTCATTTTAAAATTTCTGTAGATATCCTGGAACGTTTGAGATGAACACCTAATGTGAAAATCATCAAGGAATTCTAATGGGTTTTGAGCAGGCAGTCCATTAAATTCAGGTAAGGAATGAATTAATGCATTGTCATATCGAAGGAAATACCGTCACCGGTGTTCAGATTTACATCGGTTTGGCGCAAGCTTCCTGACGGTGTGGACCTATCCAGCATAGTCCTCCTCCTCTCATTCTGCTGGTGCATCTCTTCAGCCATATTTCTCTGCTGAATTTCTGGTTCTGTCACTGTAGAATCCGGAGTGGCGTCTCTAATGTCTTTTTCTGCAGACTTTTCACCAGCTCTTGAGCATGTTACTACCATAAATCTACAGCAAACGGTTAGAATAACAATGAGCTGAGGATTGTCAAGTCCTGCAGCTCTAGAAAAATCAACAAAAATGACTGTAGATTTAGAGAAATGACAGTAGATTCACAAAAATGACTGTAGATTCACAAAAATGACTGTAGGTTTAGAGAGATAACTGTAGATTCAGAGAAAATAAAAATTTATACTGTAATACCGTGCTCCCCGGCAACGGGGCCAGTTGATAAACTCAATTTTAGGGTGTTTTTTACTGGTTATTTGTCAGTTGAATTCGTGTGAGGATTGAGCTTATGCAACGAAATTTATAAACCTCTGATTAGGGCGGTGAGGAGTACGATCCACAGGGGCAAAGAAAACAGCAGGAAATTCGCCTTTTCAAATGATTGAAGTTTTAGCAATCAAGCCCGATCTACAGAGAGATTTCTGCGCTGGAGCAGATCACTTGCCCTTTGGGGCAGGATCGCGCGGGTACCTGCGTGCACGAGACAACCTCGCGCCAAAGGTGTTGCGTGCTTGGCGGCCTCTGTGGCGGCTGTGGCGGCTATCTGTTGTAGCGGCGGCTGCCTATGCCTGAGAATGCCTGCGCGGCTTAAGCGTGCTGCGCGCCATTTCACGTGCTGCGCGACTAACGTGCTACTGTACCATTCTGCAGTTCTAACATCTTTGCTTATCGCGGTGGCTTATCTTATGTAATGATGCGGCCCATCTCTGCGTCGCTTGCGTCTTGACCCCATCTTGCGACTATGTAGCTTGCTGTGAAGCCTTAGTACCTGCTATATGTGTGGCTTCTGTAGTAGCGCGTATTGTGTGAGCTGTCTGTGATTCACGCTGCATCTTGCCAGCTGCCTTGACTCTGTGCTTGTTTTGTCTTGTGGGCCACTGTAATTTCTTGTATGTTGTCTGTGTGGCCTGCCAGTAATTTCTGCGGTATCATGTATTTGTGTGCTGCGTGTCTGGATTCACCACTGTGGTGCAGCACCTTGCGCTCGTATTTGCGTATAAGTCTTATTGTCTGCTAGCCTAAGCCCGGCTGGTAGCCGGCTTTGCTGCTGCACGGCGTGGAGAGAATGCACGAGAGGATTCTGTTCTTTTTGGAAAGATTTGAGAAGGCAGTTTGAACAACAAAGGAACAAGTTTAAACTGAAATCAAATCTAAGCGAAACAATCCTCGATTTAGGGAGAAACATTGGAGAAGATCTTGTGACTCTTCAGTACCTTAGCAAATTATCCTGAGAAGAGAGGATTACGAGGGCTGAAACCGCGATTTCCCCACGTCGGAGTGTCACGTCCTTCACTGGCGGCGTAGGCGTGTTTCTTCAATCCCAAGCTATCTTGATCCTGACTGTTCTTCCTCTCCAACTCCAAAACTCATCAGCTCACACGGAGGTCGCAGAAATCCTCTTCTCCAAGCCCTAGTTTCCTTAGAGAAAATTCTGAACACTAAACTCACTCTCTCAGAAGAGTATTTATAGGATTTTTTCTCTTAAGTCATGCCAGGGGGCATTTTTAATTTTTGCCGCTTGAATTTTTTTGCCCCTTCTGTTGATCCAGTCTTCTCTCTTCCTTTCCCAGTCTTCTTTAACACCTGTTTCACAGATATGTTCACTAGCCATAAAGCGATTAAATATATTCCACTTGATTCAAGAGAATCAAGTGGAGTTAATGATTTCATAAAACCAATACATATGCATGAACTTAGCATGAATTGCACAAGATAATTGTAATGAATTTAAAGCTTGAGAACTTGATTATTTGATGACATATTTTAGAGTCATCAACGCACCCCCAACTTAGATCATTACTAGTCCATTAGTAAGCGACATGCGAGAATGAGAATAAAAGATGATCTCAAAGGTGAGTTTTGACTTCCGATAACTTTGATTCATGCTCTTACCTCCAAGGAGTATTTCCAGCAATTAAAATTGACCAAGCGTAGAAGAGAATTTAGGATCTATCATCAATGCTGTAAACCTCCAACTAAATTACATGATCCTATGAGTACGCTATAGTAAGTACATAGTATATGGAATAAGATCGAGTTAACACCCCAGCGCACTCTTTGAGCAGGGTAGCGTGAGAGTGGCATTAATGCTAGCTCAATACTATGGCTATAGTGGCATGTCGGCACTCAAACACCACAGAGAGACAAGCTTTTCACCTTTATTTTGTTTGGCATTTGCTGCTTGTTGGTCATTTTTGATGACAATCCAACTTTAGTACTATGATGCTGAAGCTTTTGCTTGCATTTATCTGTGATGCAGCTTTCACTTGATAGTTTGGTGGCGACTTATCCACTACCCATGTGCCTGAGTCCTTAGTAGACCAGCGGCTTATTCTGAGCGAAGTTATGTATCCTTCATGGAGTGGGAGCTTCACTCACGTCATAATAATACTGCTCAATGAGCTAACACTAACCCCTACTCTCCACTAAAGCTAAAAGAAATTTTTCGTGCATGTAAGTGCTAACTCAGCCCGAGGTGGATGGTAGAGGTAGAAGAAGTATAATGTTAATAGATCGATTGTCGTGCATTAGTATGGATCGTGAGTGCACCTAGCATGAGAGCTTACTTCACCCTACATGCGATTCCCCTAGCTGGCCACTCTTGCATTTCTACCCTTTTTGAAAAGAATCAGAATTATCATGCATATCATTGGACAATCATTCTCCTAAGATCATCAAATATCCATGGTTTGTGGAAATGCAAAAGCGAAAAAAATTTCATGGATAATGCATGTAAATGTACTCCCCTCCCCCTCAATAAAGGCATGTTCCTACATGACAAATCATAAATAAGAGGAGAAAAGGAGAAAGGAATGCCAAACCATGGGAAGGAAGGGCATGGCGATCAGCATGCGCGTATGTATCCCGATGGCGGTGTTGGGTTGAGGGCGTGGATCGAATTGGCTGCTGCGCTTGAACGAAGCAAAAAGCGCGAAACAAAAACAAAACAGAGGAAAGTAATCAAGCGGAGAAGATATGAGAATGTAGTAAAAACAAAAAACTAATCGGATCATGAGCTATCATGCGATTGCTTTTTTCTAACGTAATATTCATGGGGCTGTGAAGATCTTCTTCATTCTTACAGTAGGGTTTGAGCCGTTGCCCGTTCCACGGTGAATAAATCCTCTTTGAGGCGTAGGATCTAAAAGGTACTATGGCTCCATTCCTCAAAAAACCACTGTTGAACAAGGAAGGGACCATCCCATCGCGTTTTCAATTTACCTGGAAAAGTTTTAGTCTAGGTTTGTAAAGCCATACTTTTGATTCTCACAAAAATTCTTTACTCCTCAAGCTCTTGTCGCACCCAGAAACATCACTACCATCTTGGCTTTATAAATCTTGGCACAGATTCTCTCATAAGCCTCATTTCTTAACTCTTCCAACTCAATTCAATTGAAGAACTCTATGCTTAAGTGACTCTATCCAAATCTAGGTTGAGTTTTCCTAATAAGCCCAAAGGGCCTTGTGTTCTAACTCAAGTGGTAGGTGACAAGCTTTGCCAAAGATAAAGGCGGAAGGGGACATGCCAAGAGGATTTTGTAAAAAATGCGCTGTCCTATAAGCCACTGCTTTGCCTACGTCCCAGCTTCCTGGACCAATCTTTTTCCCATCACACAGGCCTTTCCTTCTTTCCCCTCAAAATTTTCTTACCTCTCCCTATTGCACAATTCAACTTGTCCATTGGCTTGAGGATGATACATGGGGTAGTAACTCGATGATGAACACCAAACTTTTGAGAGATTCCTAAAGTTGTAATTTGTAAGTGTGAACCTCCATCACTAATGAAGTAAGCTCGTGG
The DNA here is from genome assembly GCF_029677425.1 of Wolffia australiana. Classification (NCBI taxonomy): domain Eukaryota; kingdom Viridiplantae; phylum Streptophyta; class Magnoliopsida; order Alismatales; family Araceae; genus Wolffia; species Wolffia australiana. Next base: position 5,734,881 of record NC_135847.1, on the reverse strand, counting down.
AGCATCCATATCTATAAAAAATGTGTTTTCAATAAGATTGGTCACTCTGTACCTTATCATTTGGTTTTGGAGGAATGGCTTCTCACTGCCCATTTGGAAGCGTAGATCCAACAGCCATCAAGATGTTATTCTGCTTAACACAGTTAGAACTAGGAAATGGACCCACTCAAAATCAATTCCCCCATAAATCAAATATTTCCACTTCTAAGATGGGTTTGTAGGGGCGATTCTATCTTTCCTATTGATATTGATGGATGCTTGGCATGCTAAACAACTGTTATAAAATTTCTGCAACGTCCTTGAAATAATGTGAGCTAAAGAAACCGATTGACAATCTTATGAGAACATTACCTTGGCCGAATGTGACCCCCCTCCTGGTTTTCATGGCAGAATTCTAGGATGCTTCGTTGCTCGCTCTCGGGACCCTTTGTCGTCGGAGAATTTGATCTTGTCATGAGTGAAACAGCTCGGATCTTCCCAAAATAAAATCGCGCATCCTTCAGGTGACTTTTTCTCTAAATGGGAAGTCAACTGTAGGAAATTTGTCCTGAAACTAAAAAGATTGACAATATAGCGCATACAGGAGGCAGATATTTCAGCCAATGCGAGTTAGGACAAATTCATCGATACGTATTAATTTGTTCAGGTGGTAGCCTGCCAGTTCGTGAGGGTTAGTGGCTTACCATTTTCCACACCCTTTCTTGTCTTTAATTTCCAATCAAATTATATAATAAGCACCCATCTAATCCAATCTAAGTTTGGCCTCTTTCTTCATTAACAAGTATCTAATAGCTGCATGATCGAGAATAAACTGATTTATTTACTACCTAGTAATAAGACCTAAACTTTTCTAAGCGAAAATAATGGCAGTGGCTCCTTTTGGTGGTGGTATAATTCAGTTGTCGTCCACTAAGGTCCTGCTGAAACAGTAAGATCACACCAGGTTTCTTATCAATTCTTTGGCCTAACATTGCACCTCTTTGCCAAAATCAGGCGTCGCACATTGGATTCAGGGAAGGGTGTCGGGCCCTTGGGGATAAACGCATTAACCAGCTTCTTTCAATTTATAAAAATGCATCACCTTTCTGATATTAGTTCAAAATCATTATTTTAGGCGATAAAGGTTTGCATAAGAGGTTTGAAATTTACGCCAAATCAAAGGATCAGCGTCTGCCGGAAACCCGCGTGGTGAGAGAGCCCTAAGGGTTTTTAGGTTGGTTGGAGTGGAAGGCCTGGATGATTCGATTCCTGCCTTGTCCACTTCAATCCCACAGTTGTGACCGTGTGTCCAACTACTCCCTCCTGCACCATGAAACCAGGATTTTCCCAGCAGGACAGAGTTGGACTCAATGCACCTCTTCAATGCTTTGGTGAGGCTTGGAGGCAGTTCTCAAAGGTAGATCCAAATACTGAAAAATCATCCATAAATATTTCTAAACATTCGCCTACTAAATCAGAAAATAGGGCATTCATACATCGCTGAAATGTGGCGGGGCATTGCATAACCGAGAGGGCATCGCTGAGCATATGTCCCCTACGGGACTCGTAAATGTTGTCTTCTCTTGATCATCAGGATGGATGTTTACTTGGTTGTATCCTGAATAACCATCAAGAAAACAAAAATATTGCTGCCTGACAGTTTTTCTAGTATTTGATCTATGAAGGGTAGTGGGTAGTGATCCTTCTTTGTCGCCTTATTTAATTTCCACTGTAATCAATGCACACCTCCACCCTGTGGTCAATCTTTTCTGCACCTCTTCCCCTTTTTACGTTCACTTCTCACAGTAATTCCAGATTTCTTTGGTACCATGTGTGCAGGACTCACCCATCTCTTATCGGATATAGCATAAATTATTCCTGCATTCAACCACTTAATCACTTCTTTCTCAAGAACTTCTCTCATGTAAGGGTTGAGTCTCCTTTGATGCTCTCTACAAGGTTTGCTTCCTCTTCTAAAAATATCCTATGTTCACAGATCAAAGATGGAATTCCTCTAATATCATCAAAGGTCAACCTATGGCATTTCTATGCTCCCTAAGTACCTCTAGCAAGTCCTTTTCCTGTTCAGAGGATAGTGATGAAGATATGATTACAGTAGGATTTTCTGCTCATCTAGATATGCATATTTGAGGATGAGGCAAAGGTTTCAATTCTGGCCACTCTACAAGAGGGTCTATGATCTCTCCTCTAGCTCTCTACCCTCTACTTGTGACAAGTATTCTTTAACCACATCCTCTCCTTCATCTTCTGCACACAATTTTAACTCCTCATTGCTTCCTACAGGACATTTCATCATTTGATATATCAGTTAGACTCTCTCCTTTTCCATTTTAAACTCAACCGTCCCTTCTCCAATCCATATTCGTTTTTGCACCAAGAATCAACTGGGGTTTGCTATGGATAGGGAGCTAAACTAATGTCTCCCAGATCTTCTTCTAACGGCCCGATATCTCTGACAATTTCACTTGAGAACTTGATTGATCATGATCATGATTTAGAGTTGCTGCAAAGCTTAACAGTGCCGTCAGCCGAGTGTAGTAATGACATGGTCGGCGTGATGCGGAGGAGTTCTGTTCTTTTGGAAGATTTGGGGAAGACGATTTGAACAACAAAGGAACAAAGTTTAAACTGAAATCATATCTAAACGAAACAATCCTCGGTTGAAACATTGGAAGATCTTGTGACTCTTCCAACCCAACCAAAATTGTCTGAGAAGAGAGGGATTACAGGGCTGAAGCTTGCGATTTCCCACGTCGGGTGTCACGTCCTTGCGGCGGCGTGGTTCTTCAATCAAGCTATCTTCAGTCTGTTCTTCCTCTCCAACTCCAAAAGCTCATCAGCTCTGGAGGGTGCAGAAATCCTCTTCTCCAAGCCCTAGTTTCCTTAGAAAATTCTGAACACCTAAACTCCTCTCTCAAGAGAGTATTTATAGGTTTTCTCTTAAGTCATGCCCAGGGCATTTTCGTAATTTTGCCACTTGAATTTTTGCCCACTTCTCTTGATCCTCCTCTCTTCCTTGATCTTCTTAACCTGTTTCTGAATGTTCACTAGCCATAAAACGTTAAATATATTCCACTTGATTCAAAGAATCAAGTGGGTTAATTTCATAAAACAATACATATGCATGAACTTAGCATGAATTCACAAGATAATTGTAATGAATTTAAACTTGAGAACTTGATTATTTGATGACATATTTTAGAGTCATCAAACACCCAACTTAGATCATTACTAGTCCCTTAGTAATGACATGCAGGTGAGAATAAAAGATGATCTCAAGGTGAGTTTGCCTTCCGATAACTTTGATTCATGCTCTTCTCAAGGAGTATTTTCAGCAATTAAAATTGACCAGCGTAGAAGAAATTTAGGATCTATCTCAGCCTTAAACCTCAACTAAGTGCACATGATCTATGGAGTACATATAGTAAGTACATAGTATATGGAATAAGATCGAGTTAACACCCCAAGCGCACTACTGAGCAGAGGCGTAGAGTGGCATTAATGCTAGCTCAATACTATGGCTATAGTAGCATCGGCTCAAACACCACGGGAGACAGCTTTTCCACCTTTATTTTATTTGGCATTTGCTGCTTGTTGGTCATTTTGATGACAATCAACTTTAGTACTATGATGCAAGCTTTTGCTTGTTTATGCGCAGTGCAGCTTTCACTTGATAGTTTGGTGGCGCTTATCCACTACCCATGTGCCGTCCTTAGTAGACCGGCAGCTTATTCCCCCGACGAAGTTATGTATCCTTCATGGGTCAGGGAGCTTCACTCACGTCATAATAATACTGCCAATGAGCTAACACTAACCCTACTCTCCACTAAAGCTAAAAATTTTCGTGCATGTAAGTGCTAACTCAACCCGAGGTGGATGGTGAGGTGAGAGAAGTATAATGGTAATAGATACGACTGTCGTGGTATGGATCGTAGTGCACCTAGCTAGGCTTACTTCACCTAGGATTCCCTAGCTGGGCACTCTTGCATTTCTACCCTTTTGAAAAGAATCGAATTATCATGCATATCATTGGACAATCATCTCCTAAGATCATCAAATATCCATGGTTTGTGAATGCAAAAACGAAAAAAAATTTCATGGATAATGCATGTAAATGTACTCCCCTCCCCCCCTCAATAAAAGGCATGTTCCTACATGACAAATCATAAATGAGAGAAAGGAGAAAGGAATACCAAACCATGGAAGGAAGGGCAGCGATCAGCATGCGTGTTGTCCAGTGACGTGTTAGGTGGGCGTGGATCGGAGTGGCTGCACGAGAATAGAAACAAAATGCAGAAACAAAAACAAAACAAGGAAAGTAATCAAGCTGAGAGAATATGAAATGTAGTAAAAACTAAAACTAATCGGATCATGAGCTATCATGCGATGGCTTTTCTAACGTAATATTCATGGGGCTGTGAAGATCTTCTTCTTCTAAGTAGGGTTTGAGCCGTTGCCCGTTCACAGTGAATCGTCTTTGAGACGTAGGATCTAAAATTATAACGGCTCCATTCTCAAAACCTGTTGAACAAGGAAGGACCATCCCATCGCGTTTTCAATTTACCTGGAAAGAGTTTTAGTCTAGAGTTGTAAAGCCATACTTTTGATTCTCCACAAAAATTCTTCTCCTCAAGCTCTTGTCATGAAACATCTTCATCTTGGCTTTATAAATCTTTGAATTCTCATAAGCCTCATTTCTTAACTATTCCAACTCATTCAATTGAAGAAGTCTATGCTTGCCGGCTCTATCCAAATCTAGGTTGAGTTTTCTAATAGCCCAAATGGCCTTGTGTTCTAACTCAAATGGTAGGTGACAAGCTTTGCCAAAGATAAGGCGGAAGGAGACATGCCGAGAGGGTTTTGTAAGCTGTCCTATAAGCCCATAACGCCTCGTCTAGCTTCCTAGACCAATCTTTCCCATCTGGGCACTATTTTCCTCAACATTTTCTTCACCTCTCTATTGCACAATTCAACTTGTCCATTTGCTTGAGGATGATATGGGGTAGTGACTCGATGATGGACACCAAACTTTTGAGGAGATTCCTAAAGTTGTAATTTGTGAAGTGTGAACCTCCATCACTAATGATCGCTCGTGGGCATCCATATCTATAAAAATGTGTTTTTCAATAAAATTGGTCACTACCTTACTGTCATTGGTTTTGGAGGGAATGGCTTCTACCCATTTGGAGGCGTAGTCAACAGCCATCAAGATGTATTCATAACCGTTAGAACTAGGAAATGGACCCATAAAATCAATTCCCATAAATCAAATATTTCCACTTCTAAGATGGGTTGTAGGGCATTCTATCTTTCCTATTGATATTGATGGATGCTTGGCATGCTAAACAACTGTTATAAAATTTCTGCGCGTCATGAAATAATGTAGGCCAAAAGAAACCCGATTCAACAATCTTATGAGCTGTTACCTTGGCGAGTAGTGACCCTCCTTGTTTTGCGTGGCAGAATTCTAGGATGCTTCGTTGCTCGCTCTCGAGGGCGCATCGTCGGAGAATTTGATCTTGTCCTTGGTGAAACAGCTCCGGATCTTCCCAAAAATAAAATCGCGCATCCTTGAGTAGCTTTTTCTCTCGTGGGAAGTCCAACCTGTAGGAATTTGTCCTGAAACTAAAAGTTGACAATATGTGCATACCAAGGAACGAATGTTCCTTGTGCAGTTAGAACAAATTCATCAGGAAATGCATCATTAATTTGTTCAGGTGGGCGCCTATGATTCGTGAGAGATGGTCGGCTACTACATTTTCACACCCTTTCTTATCTTTAATTTCCAAATCAAATTCCTGTAATAAAAGCACCCATCTAATCAATCTCGGTTTAGCCTCTTTCTTCGTTAACAAGTATCTAATAGCTGCATGATCAGAATAAACAGTTATTTTACTACCTAGTAAATAAGACCTAAACTTTTCTAAAGCGAAAATAATGGCCAGCAGCTCCTTTTCAGTGGTGGTGTAATTCAATTGTGCGTCCACTAAGGTCCTGCTGGCGTAGTAGATCACCACGGGTTTCTTATCAATTCTTTGGCCTAACACTGCACCTACTGCAAAATCAGAAGCGTCGCACATTAGTTCAAAAGGAAGGGTCCAATCGGGCCCTTGCAGGATAGGCGCATTAACCAAAGCTTCTTTCAATTTATAAAATGCATCTTTAGCCTCTAGTGTTAGTTCAAAATAATTATTTTTAGACGATAAAAGGTTTGTAAGAGGTTTAGAAATTTTAGCAAAATCAAGGATAAAACGTCTATAGAAAGTCACGTGGCGAGGAAACCCCTAAGGGTTTTTAGGTTGGTTGGAGGTGGAAGGCCCTGGATGATTTCGATTTTGGCCTTGTCCACTTCCAATCCACGGTTGCTGACCGTGTGTCCCAGCACTACTCCTCCTGCACCATGAAATGAGATTTTTCCCAACTTAGGACAAGGTTGGACTCAATGCACCTCTTCAATACTTTGGTGAGGCTTAGGAGGCAGTTCTCAAAGGTAGATCCAAATACTGAAAAATCATCCATAAATATTTCTAAACATTCCCCTACTAAATCAGAAAATAGGGCATTCATACATCGCTGAAATGTGGCGGGGGCATTGCATAACCCGAAGGGCATACGCCTGAAGGCATATGTCCCTACGGGACTCGTAAATGTTGTCTTCTCTTGATCATCAGGATGGATGTTTACTTGGTTGTATCCTGAATAACCATCAAGAAAACAAAAATATTGCTGCCCTGACAGTTTTTCTAGTATTTGATCTATGAAGGGTAGTGGGTAGTGATCCTTCTTTGTCGCCTTATTTAATTTCTTGTAATCAATGCACACCCTCCACCCTGTGGTCAATCTTTTCTGCACCTCTTCCCTTTTCGTTCACTTCTCACGGTAATTCCAGATTTCTTTGGTACCATGTGTACAGGACTCACCCATCTACTGTCGGATATAGCATAAATTATTCCTGCATTCAACCACTTAATCACTTCTTTCTCAAGAACTTTTCTCATGTAAGGGTTGAGTCTCCTTTGATGCTCTCTACAAGGTTTTGCTTCCTCTTCTAAAAATCTCCTATGTTCACAGATCAAAGATGGAATTCCTCTAATATCATCAAAGGTCCAACCTATGACATTTCTATGCTCCCTAAGTACCTCTAGCAAGTCCTTTTCCTGGTCAGAGGATAGTGATGAAGATATGATTACCGTAGGATTTTCTGCTCATCTAGATATGCATATTTGAGGATGAGGGCAAAGGTTTCAATTCTGGCCCTACCTCTACCGAAGAGGGTCTATGATCTCTCCTCTAGCTCTCTACCCTCTACTTGTGACAAGTATTCTTTAACCACATCCTCTCCTTCATCTTCTGCACACAATTTTAACTCCTCATTGCTTCCTACAGGACATTTCATCATTTTCGATATATCCAGTTGAACTCTCTCCTTTCCAATTTTAAACTCAACCGTCCCCTTCTCCCCATCCCTAATCGTTTTGCCGTAACCAAGAATGGTCTACCTAAGATGATAGGAGCTAAACTAATGTCTCCCGATATCTTTACATCTGTCACTATAAAGTCTACAGGGATTTCACAATTCGCTACAGTGATCATGACATCGGTTAACCTTCCCTCGGGTTGCCTAGCAGTGCCGTCAGCTAAGAGTAGGTCCATATGAATTTCCTCCAACTCTCCAAACCCACTCTCCTCATATAATGCGGTCGGAATGATACTTATGCTTGCTCCCGTATCTAATAAAACTTTAGAGAAGGTGTTTCCTCCTGTTTCGCATGTAATGAAAGGGGCTTGGGGGTCTCGCAGTTTGATAGGGATGGCATTAAGAATGCTAGAGGCATTTTCAGATAATTTAACCACTTCCTAGGGTTCTTAATGGTGCAAGAGTCCTTAAGGTACTTCTTTAGGGAAGGTGCACACCTAAGCATATCTTCGACAGTAACAGTCATGGTGGCTTTTCTAAAATTCTCTAGCAGTCGGTTTTCATAATCAAATATCGGTTTTTTTCTATTTAAAGCGGAAGGGTAGGGAACATGCTGCCCACTCGTAGAAGGTAGAGGCTCCTCCACGGAGGGGGGGTCCTCTCCTTCTGCCTCTTGTGGTTCGGTTCCCTTCTTAGAATTCTCTATAGAAGTCCGATAGGGATCCTGAAGTTCTTTCCCATTTCTCAATTTTGAGATGGCTAGAACCTCAGGATCATCTCTATTCGTCTCATCATGAATGGAATGCTGCACATGATGCAAGTTGCATGGATTGATGGACGGTTTCGTGGGAAGTTTATAAGATGTGCAAGGAGAATCTAACGGTATACCTTGGTGTTCAGATTGGACAGGTCTGAGGCTTTCTAGCATCTTCCTCATCTGCTCTTGAGCATCCAGCATTTGCTTCGTTTGAAACTCCATCATCACTTGCATCCGCATCTCCATTTCCGCCCGCAACTTTTGATTTTGCTTTTGGATCGTATCTGAAATGCCGGGAGTTAATGTGGAGAAATCAGGTTGAGTTTGCGATGAAGCCTGATACTGTTGTGGAGGCCTGTGCTGGAATTGTTGTCTCTGCTGGGCAGGGGTTGAGCTGCCGGCTTGTTTCCTTGGTGGAAGGCCTCTCCGTTTGGAAATTTGACCGCTTTTGACCCGCCCACGGTTGTTGCGGCTGGTTGAAAGCCTTCACCTCTTCTTCCATGGCTTGCAAGCTCCATCTTCATGTTCCCTGCTAAAACAGAGAGAGCAGATCTTAGCTTTAATGATGGGAGAGTTACCTAGGAAGACATTCTTCAAGGTAGAGGTGAGCTCCTCCAATTTCTGGTTGGTCTCCCTTAGGCCCGCTTGTAGCTCTCCCTCCTTGGCGTTGACCTGCAGAACTCCTGCTCTCTTGGGCTGCACATTCCTCCCATTCTGATTGGCTCCAATCTCCTGCAAATCAGTTTCTGCAACTCTCTCCAAAATATCAAAGACTTCATCCTCATATGCAGTATAAAACGTTCCACCCGTGGCGAGGTTTACCTTGTTTTTCATAAAATCAGAGAGACTCATAAAATATCTGAGCTAGTTGACATTGTTCAATTCCATGGTGAGGGCACTTCCTCAACAGATCATTGAACCTCTCCCATGATTCACTAAACGCCTCACCATCATGAGGATGGAAGTTGTGAATTTCCTTCTATAAAAGTTAGTTTTGGAGAGAGGGTAAAATTTCTGCAGAAATTTTCCCTGCATCTCTTCCATGAATTAAAGTGATTCCTAAATTGCGGTACCAGGAAAATGCTTTATCTTTTAAGGTTAGAGGAAAATATTTCATTTTTAAAATTTCTGTATATATCCCTGGAACGTTTTGAGATGAACACCTAATGTGAAAATCATCAAGGAATTCTAATGGGTTTTGAGCAGGCAGTCCATTAAATTCAGGTAAGGAATGAATTAATGCATTGTCATATCGAAGGAAATACCATCACCGATGTTCAGATTTACATCGGTTTGACGCAAGCTTCCCGGTGTGGACCTATCCAGCATAGTCCTCCTCCTCTCATTCTGCTGGTGCATCTCTTCAGCCATATTTCTCTGCTGAATTTCTGGTTCTGTCCTTTGTAGAATCCGGAGTGGCGTCTCTAATGTCTTTTTCTGCAGACTTTTCACCAGCTCTTGAGCGTGTTACTACCATAAATCTACAGCAAGCGGTTAGAATAACAATGAGCTGAGGATTGTCAAATCCTGCAGCTCTAGAAAAATCAACAAAAATGACTGTAGATTTAGAGAAATGACAGTAGATTCACAAAAATGACTGTAGATTTACCAAAATGACTGTAGGTTTAGAGAGATAACTGTAGATACAGAGAAAATAGAATTTTCTACTGTATTACCGTGCTCCAAACAGCGCGCCAGTTGATAAGCTCAATTTTACTGTGTTTTTTACTGGTTATTTACCAGTAACATGTGTGAGGATTAAGCTTATTCAACGAATTTATAAACCTCACAAGTTAGGGCGAGTGAGGGTCGATCCACAGGGAGCAAAAGAAAACAGCAGGAAATTCCTTTTCAGTACGTTAAAGTGCAACTTAATCAGCGTCTACAGAGAATTTCTCTGTAGACAGATCCTTGCCCTTTGGGGCAAAGGATCGAACACCTGCGTGCAGGGACAACCTGCGCGCAAGGTGTTGCGTGCTTGGCGCTCCTGCGGCTGACTATGCAGCGGCGGCTGCCTATGCACGAAGAATGCCTGCGCAACAGCGTGCTGCGGCGCGCTGCGTGCTGCGTGCGGCTGCGTTGCGTGCTGCGTCAGCTGCGCGTTGTCTTGCGCAGCGATCTTGGCCTGTGACTGCCAGCGCGGCGGCGCGACTGCACGGCTGCTGTATGCGCTGCGTGACGCTGCGGCTGTCTTGTGATTGCATCGTGGCTGCACGCGCTGTTTGTGTCTTGCTGTGTCTGCGATACAGATTGCACGCAGTGCACGCTGCGTGCTGCGCTTGCTGTGCACCTGTTGTGCGCGGCGGCTTTGCTGCACACGGCGTGGTGGAGATGCGGAGGAGTTCTGTTCTTTTGGAAGATTTGGGAACGATTTGAACAACAAAGGAACAAAGTTTAAACTGAAATCAAATCTAAACGAAACAATCCTCAGTTGGGAAACATTGGAAGATCTTGTGACTCTTCCAACCCAACCAAAATTGTCTGAGAAGAGAGGGATTACAGGGCTGAAGCTTGCGATTTCCCCACGTCGGGTGTCACGTCCTGCGGCGGGCGTGGTTCTTCAATCCAAGCTATCTTCAGTCTGTTCTTCCTCTCCAACTCCAAAAGCTCATCAGCTCCTGGAGGGTGCAGAAATCCTCTTCTCCAAGCCCTAGTTTCCTTAGAGAAAATTCTGAACACCTAAACTCCTCTCTCAAGAGAGTATTTATAGGTTTTCTCTTAAGTCATGCCCAGGGGCATTTTCGTAATTTTTGCCACTTCGAATTTTTGCCCACTTCTCTTGATCCTCCTCTCTTCCTTGATCTTTTTAACCTGTTTCTGAATGTTCACTAGCCATAAAACGTTAAATATATTCCACTTGATTCAAAGAATCAAGTGGGGTTAGTGATTTCATAAAACAATACATATGCATGAACTTAGCATGAATTCACAAGATAATTGTAATGAATTTAAACTTGAGAACTTGATTATTTGATGACATATTTTAGAGTCATCAAAGAGCCCACCTCTTCCCCTTATATATGGGTGAAGATGGCCCTTCCTTAAGTCCAATAACACAAAATAAAAGGGAGAGAAAATAAGCAAGAAAATAGGAAACGGGCTTGTCAGGCCCAACATAAAAAAAAAGGGGGGAAAGGGTTCCTCCCATGGGCCCTTCCCCCGCTACACGACAATACGAATAAAAGGAAAACTATAAGATAAAGTAACTGACTGTAACGGTGTGCTCCGGTGGTCGGCGTCCGCGTCATGCCGAGTAACGGAATGCGGGATCCCGTGTTGCTGCGGCGGCTCGTCGTGGTGGCTGGACTCATCTCGGTGGCGAGCTGGGTAGTGCCGGCTCCTCGGGTGCTAGGTCGGGGAAGTCCTGCTGCTCCTCTGCTGCTGGCTCGATGACGTCCGGTGGTGACGCGCCATCACTCCCATGCAGGAGCCTCACACCTTGGGTCACCGACCACGAGACCCCGAGGCCCCGCCACTTCGCTACCGACATGCTGAGGACTGACGAAGATCCCTGCCTCGGGGATACGATCGCGATGACCGACGTAGGTCACCACCTCAGGAGGAGAGGCCAGTGCCTTGATTTTATGACGATCGTTCCTATCCTCCGGATAGGAACTATTACCCTCCCGCGAATCAGAATTCTCGGCGCTACGACTACCCGGAGGAGGGGTTGCTCAACCCCAACCGCATACCGGTGCAGGACGCACAACACTATTCTGCCTATCCGCCCCACTACCGGTGCAGGACGCACAACACGGCCGCCACCCCCAGTGCGTCGATCGAATGTCGCCACTTATGGTGGCAGCTCTGCCTATCCGCCCCACTACCGGGCCGCGCCCACCCATGCTCCGGATCAGTAAGAAGAGGACCCGGCACCACCTCGAGCATCACCGAGACACACTACGGATTATGATCGTGTGCCACGTCGGGATCACTACGCCGATGACGAGCCACGCTATCGGAGGTATCCTGACCATCTTCCCCACCGGGAAGATGCTTATCCGCCACGGCATCCATCACCACCGAGACGGCCTCATCGTGACGACTATCTGGATGAGCAACACTACTATCATCCAACACCCCGTCGTGATGCCTACTACAAGGACCGTCCGGACTACATCCACCCCCGAGGTGCACCTCGTCGTCCCCCTGTCCGCCGTCATGACGACGAGCCGCACGGCGTCGAGAGAGGCATCGCGATGATACAAAAGAGCGTACGAATGGAGGTGCCGATCTTTGAAGGGTCTAGGAACCCGAAAGATTATACGGATTGGGAATCAGACCTGGAAAGTTATTTCCAGTGGTATCTCATGATTAACGACTTGTGTGTCGCCTACGCCGAGGCCCGACTTGGAGGACAAGCGAAATTTTTTTGGAAGAACGAGAAGGAAGCCGCACGACAGCGAGGAGATCCCCCTTTCACTTGGGATGAGATGTCACGTAAGCTCAAGGATAAGTATATCCCTAAGCTTTACATGACACGCCTCATGTTAAAGTGGATGGATCTCAAACAAGGAAAACACAAGGTCTCGGATTATATTGAGGAATTCGAAGAATACCAAATGCGGTGTAAATTTGTGGATAGCCCACAAATTCAGATCGCGTTTTTTGTACACGGGCTTCGCCCAGACTTCAGGGCTCGTGTGCTAGAGCAGAATCCCTCGACCGTCGACCTCGCCTATAGCCTCGTTGAGAGCAACGAGTTTACTCACGATGACGTTGTGACTACCACTTCCTCGGCTCCTCGTCCCACTCAGTCATCAGCGACATCTACTACTACATGCTCCACTACGGCATGGAACCAGAGCAGCACCACCATGCCTCGATCTACAGCTTCACCAGCGACACCGGCACCGACGCCCACTACATCTTCAGCGATATCCACAGCTAGAGCCCCGAATGCTCCACGCGAGCCCATTCAGTGATTTAAATGTAAAGGATTTGGGCACCGACCGACCGATTGCCCATCACTCATGGTTATGGACATCTACGGGCAGCCAGTAGAGGAACAGCCCGAAGACGATCTTGAGGTGGATGAATATCCCGGCGAGTGTCCGGATGGTGAGGATGTGGATGACCCATTTGGGTACATCCAAATCACACCAATCCCCACGCCCGCGACGTACCTCGTCGCGACCTTGGATACCCCCGGGGTTAGGAGTACCACTAACAATAATCGTGCCAATCCTTCCCATCGTAGTTCGACCGTGGCCACTCGACCAGTCGACGTCGCTCAACGCACGTCGATCTTCTACACGTACGTCAAAATTGATGGACGTACCTACAAGCTTATGGTCGATAGTGGGAGTTGCATAAATGGTATATCTGAGGATACAGCTACTCGCCTTGGACTCCCGTTGATTCCTCATCCCACTCCATACAATGTGTCATGGATAGACGCATCGACCATCTCGGTGAAGATGCAGTGCTACGTGCCCTTGAAGATGATCACGTACGATGAGAAGGTCCTATGCGATGTACTACCAATGAAAATTGGTAGCATCATCCAAGGACAACCTTGGTTGTACGACCATGATGTACAACTGTCCGGGCGGGCAAACACTTGCTCCTTCGTCTACGGAGGACGTAGGCTCATATGGTATCCCTCAGTGCGGATACCATCTCTGCCTACCCGTTCGACGATGGTACCCCCTCGCGCTGCACCTACCGCCATTATCACTAGTGGTTGCATCTTCCAGCGAGAGTTAGAGCTCGAACAGGATTTGACTCCTATCTGCTACGCCGTTACACTCTCGAACAGAGTTGTTGAGTCTGGATACGAGCCTTGATAACACCCTAATTTCTATCTTTATTTCATGTTATTAGCACAATTTTATGCATTTAAAGAGCTTAAAATGGGGTTGTTATCACATATTTACATGAAAATAGTGTTTTCAAGTGATTTCTGATTTTTCCCTAATTTTATGTTAATTCTATAAATTTTAAAGGATTTATGGAAGCTCGAAATAACTATTTATGAATGAAAATGGCAAGCTTAATATTTTATTTTGACATTTATCAGCATGGGAATGAATCAGTGAATTTTCTAGAATTTTTTACGAATTTTTAGGATTTTTTTTGGGATTTATTTGAAGAGGAACTGCATTTATTCTAAGAAAAAAAGGTATATTTATAATAGAAAAAAGTATTTGTATAATTTTGAACATTGAAGGGGCTTTTGGCAAACTTTCGTTGCAAAAAGACCCTGAAAACGGCTCTCGGTCGCGACGGCAGGCGTAAAGATCCAATATAAAATTTTACAAGGTTTTATCGCAATTACCAGTTTTATTGTTTTAATGTTTTAGAAGAAAAGCGGAGGAGAGATAATGCGAGGAGGACAGAGACATAAATACTTTAGGGCGGCGTTCACTCGCAACTTTGAATTTTATAAAGGGATTCGTAAAAAAAAACAACAAGGAGTCTCTCGCGTGTCGACGTGGCACTCTCTTGGCGGTCAGATGAGAATCGGATGGGGCGTGAAGAGAGAGAAGCTCCGGGAGGTAAGTTCACCGCCCGTGCGGCGCATGCAACGCGCACACACGGGCGGTGACGTGGCGCATTTTCAATGGAAGTTTCCGCGTCCAGACGCACGCAAAGGTGCGTAGCGAAATGTAAGCAAATCCCGCTTTTTTGAAATTTTCTTTTGCTTTCTTATTTTTGCCAGGGGTCATGTGGCGCAAGGAGAGAGCACCTACCGGAAGAATTTGGAAAGTCGCCGCCAATAAAATGGGGACACGTCAGCCTGCGGTTAGGAGAAAAAAAATGAATAAATGAATTAATCCAATGGTTAACATTGGTCTAAATTCATTTATTCATAACTTTCGATCCAGAACTCCGATTGAGATGATTTTTTTATGGATTTGATCGTCTTGTCACCCTCTTTCTATCTGTATGGTTGGATCATTGAGATCAGGCCTCCATTTATAGATAAAATTTAAATACTCATAAGGGGTAAAATGGTAATTTATTCCATTTTACTTAGGTATAGAAGCCCAATTTTGAGAGGGAGGGATCATTCTTGATGGTTCTCTATCACAGCTGCAAGACAGAGAGGATCCCCAGCCTGGATCAATCTTTTTGGTACTTTTCCCCTTCATTGTATTTGAACTTTGTTGCATTTTGAATGAAATTGGTTAAGTTGTTTGTTTCTTCTTCTTTGTTATCAATTTTAAATTAAAAAGTGATTTGGTGGGTAACGACTAACGCGTGTTGTGTTTGAATTAGTGGTTTTGTATGAAGCTTAGGTCTGGATTTGAATCAGGGAGCAGTGACAGAAATTCCCCTATAGTAGACTCTGCCACACCCGAATCATCTTTCACCGAACCTACATTCGTAGAGGAGACGTTAATTAGAACCTTACCAATGGACCCAATAGGCAATGGAACAGGAAATCCTGAGGTAGTTAATGATGGACGTAGGAGGATCAGAGAGTATTCCACACCAGTTGAAACCCCCATCTTGACCAGGATATCTGCCCGTATTGTAGATGATGTGATGTCTAGAATTGATCCACACCAATTTCAGTTATTACCATCCTTTTTAGGGAAGGCAAACGAAGAGCCCTATGACTTCTTAGAAAAATTTTACGAAGCGTGGGATAGTTGCACTTATCCCAGAATTTCAAAGGAAGCTGTGAGAATGAAACTATTCCCTCGTGCCTTTAAGGATAGAGCCAAGGATTGGTTTAGAACATTAGGGACAAATTTCGAATCTTGGAATGATATGGAGAAAAGCTTTCTAAAGAGATATTATATAGTGGCGAGGACAAACTCTTTCAGAAGGGAGATTCGAAATTTTCAGCAGGGAAACAATACCTTTAGTGAAGCATGGGAGAGATTGATGGGGCTCATTAGGAAGTGCCCCCACCATGGCATTCAAAAATGGGAGTTAGTTCAAATCTTTTATGAAGGCTTGAATGATGTGGAAAAAGGAAGAGTTGATATCTCAAGTGGAGGAGCGATAGCAGATATGTACGAAGATGAAGCCATGGCACTCCTACAAAAGATGTCCGACAATTTAGCCTATTACCAAGATGCCTCCGATCATGTTAGGGTTACCCCTCGGAAGGGTGGATTGTTGGATGTTAGGGGGGTTGAACCCCAGATTACTATGGATCGAATTGAAAAATAGATAGGTGTCATGATGGGAAAAGCCATGGAAAAGATGAACGAAAAAATGATTTCACTATGGCAGGGTCAGAATAGTGGAGGAGCACACAACCAAATAAGTCGATGTGAAATGTGCTCAAGTGATAGCCACACAGGAGAGGAATGCCCTATAATTTCAGAAGTGAATGCTATAGGCAGGCAGGAAGGGAACAATGGTCAATGGGCCGCTAGAGGAAACTTAGGAGGACAGGGATGGAACAATAACAATCGACCACCCCAACAACAGTTTCAACCAAAGGCGAACAATCCACATCACCAACAACATTATCAACCTTACCGAAATTTTTCAGATCCCACTAATGCGACTCTCACCAAGGTAATCAAGGAGCTGCAAGAAGACAAGAAGAGAATGATCAAGCTTTTCGAAGAAATGGAGGAGAGGCATCGGCGTGAGATGGAAAAGCTCAAGGCGGAGGTCGGCCTTCACATCGGTCAACAATTTGTGCACGGTGGAGCACCACAAGGTACTTGTGAAGACCCAATGAAGATTGGCGCCAAACCAGGTAAACTCCCTACTCAGGCCTGTATTAATCCTAGTAACTTACTTTATGTTGATGACATGTGTAGCATAGCGAATGAGCATATTCATAATGTGCATGTCATGACTGAAAAACAAGAAGAAGGAGAGTTAAGTGTTGTATCAAAACTTAGAAGTGGGAGAGAACTGTCTAATCCATTTGCAGCTGTAGAAAAACAAAAGGAAGTAGATGATAAGTTAGAGGAACTAGAAAAAGATGAAGAAATAGGGGTAGAGGAAAATCTGGAAAAGGAACCCGACCCAAAAGCATATTGCCCGCCAATCCCTTTTCCTAGTGCCTTACAAGCAAAGAAAGAAAAATCAAAAGATAGCCCACTTCTTGAGTATTTGAAAGAGGCCACTATTGAAATTCCTATTTTAGATGCGATACAGTACATCCCTGATTATTCCAAATTTGTGAAAAACCTATGCACACCCCCTAGGAAGTAAAAGAGGATTCAACTTTTTTAGAATATTAGTTCAATATTTTTGCATGAATTACATCAAAAGCGCAAAGATCCGGGAGCACAAGTGATTAAATGTGAAATTAGAGGAGAAGTATTCACCAAAGCCTTACTTGATTCAGGAGCAAGTGTGAATATTAGGCCTAAGGCTTTATTCCAGACCTTTAAATTTGGTGAACTACAACTAGTAAATTTAGAATTGCAGTTAGCGGACGGATCAATTAGAAGACCGTGTGGTCAGCTGGTGGATATGGTAATGAAAGTAGAAAAGTGCTCATTTCCAGTGGATTTATAGTAGTGGATTTAAAAATTTCAGGAAAAATTAGTCATGCACCCATTATTTTAGGACTCCCATTTCTAGCTACCGCAAGAGTGAACACTGATTGGAATGAAGGAAAAATTAAATTGCGCATGGGAAAAGAGGAGGTTGAATTACCAATTTCTCAATTGATGAAATACCACAATAGTAGCCAAGAAGATATCTATACATGTTCCTTAAATGATGATGATGATGAATGCGATGCCATAGAGAACGTAATGTATGATGTGATGGCAGTGAATGAGAGTGTTTAAGAGGGAGAAGGATGACCGCAATGAAACAAAGGGTGAAAGTATGACTGACTACATATCTATGCCCACTGATGAATTAGAATTGAAACCTCTTCCTTCTCATCTTAAATATGCTTTCTTAGGTTCAAGAAAGACATATCCTGTGATCATCTCTTTGACCCTCACCATGGAGCAGGAAGTTAACCTATTAAATGTATTACGACAGCACAAGAGCTCTATTGGGTGGACCATAGACGACATCAAGGGAATCAGCCCTGATGTCTATCAGCATAGAATTTTTATCGAGGAAGGATCCAAGCCCTCAGTACAACATCAATGTAGACTAAACCCTTATCTTTATGATGTGGTGTTAAAAGAAATCACCAAATGGCTGAAAGCGGGATTCATTTACCCAATTTCAGATAGTAAGTGGGTTAGTCCAATTCATGTAGTACCCAAAAAAACAGGAATTACTGTTCACAAGAATCAGGATGGAGAAGAGATCCAAACTAGGGTAGCATCGAGTTGGTGAGTATGCATAGATTGTCGGAAGTTAAATCTAGAAAGAAAAAAGGACCATTATCCTCTGCCTTTTATTGATCAAATACTTGAAAAATTAGCTGGACAAAGTTTCTATTGTTTCTTAGATGGGTATTCAGGATACAATCAAATTAGCATTCATGAAAGTGACCAAGATAAGACTACGTTCACGTGTCCTTTAGGAACATTTGCCTTTAGAAAAATGCCATTTGGACTTTGTAATGCACCAGCAACCTTTCAAAGGTGCATGAGTGCAATGTTTTTTGATCTTATTGGTACGTGCATTGAGGTTTTCATGGATGACTTTTCTGTGTTTGGGGAATCTTTTGAGTGTTGTTTGTCTAACTTGGATAAAGTGTTACAGATTTGCGAGGAAAACAAGTTAGTTCTCAGTTGGGAGAAATCCCATTTTATGGTGGGCAGGGGGATCGTTCTAGGCCACCATATCAGCAAGGAGGGGTTGGCGATGGACAAGGCAAAGATCGAGATCATCAAGGAGCTTCCACTCCCATCGACCCTAAAGCAACTTAGAGGCTTTTTGGGCCATGCAGGCTTTTATCGTCGCTTTATTAAAGATTTTGCCAAAGTGGCTAAACCTCTCACTTTGCTTCTTTCTAAAGACAAAGAACTTATTTTGAATGATGAATGCAAGTTGGCTTTTAATCGGATTAAAGAAGCATTAGTTACAGCCCCTATCTTACAAGCTCGAAATTGGAGTGAACCCTTTGAGATTTTTTGTGATGCTTCAGATTATGCAGTGAGAGCCGTTTTGGGTCAACGCAAAGACAAGAAACCTACAGCTCTTTACTATGCAAGTAAGACTCTCGACGCCGCTCAGGTAAATTACTCTACCACAGAAAAGGAGTTGCTTGCAATTGTCTTTGCTTTAGATAAATTTCGATCTTACCTCTTAGGGAGTAAGATTATAGTCTTTTCAGATCATGCTGCACTTAAACATTTATTAAGCAAGAAAGAGACAAAACCTAGATTAATGAAATGGATTTTATTAATGCAAGTGTTTGACATTGAAATTAGAGATAGGCGTGGAGTGGACAATGGTGCAGCTGATCACCTCTCCCGCTTATCAATGCCATCCCTAACTCCCATCATAGATTCTTTTCCTGATGAGCATATTTTAGGAATTTCTACGCGGAAATTACCTTGGTATGCTCATATAGTAAATTACTTGGTAATCGGTCAATTGTCACAAGGTTGGGATTATGATGATCGAAAAAAGTTTTTTAAGGAGATCAAGTATTACTGTTGGGATGAGCCTGAACTATTTAGATTGGGAGTCGATCAAATTTTTAGAAGATGTATACAAGAGGATGAACAATGGAGAGTTTTGGAGTCGTGTCACTCATCTTTGAGCGGAGGACACTACGCCTCCAAGATAACTGCACATAAGGTCCTACAATGTGGCTTTTATTGGCCTCATCTTCATCGTGATGCATATGAATTCTACAAGAGATGCATTCGATGTCAAGCAGTGGTAAATGTAGGTCGCAATTCTTCTATGCCTCTACATCCTATTCTTGAAGTTGAGTTGTTTGATCTTTGGGGCATAGATTTCATGGGACCCTTTCCTCCATCTTTTGGATATGAATATATTTTGGTTGGTGTTGATTATGTCTGTAAGTGGGTAGAAGCCATACCAACACGAAAAAACGACCACAAAGAGGTTGTTAAATTTGTCAAAGATAATATCTTTTCCCGGTTTGGATGCCCACGAGCCATTATTAGTGATGGTGGAACTCATTTCAACAACAAAGTCTTTAAAGAATTGTTAGAACGATATGGAGTTCATCATCGTCTTACCACCCCTTATGACCCTCAGGCCAATGGCCAAGTCGAAGTCTCAAATAGGGAGATTAAAAAAATCTTGAAGAAAATTATTAACACTAATAGAAAGGATTGGTCTAGTAAGTTGCCTGATGCGCTATGGGCGTATCTGACTGCATATAAAACCCCGTTAGGAATGTCGCCATTCAGGTTAGTCTTTGGAAAAGCCTGTCATCTCCCTTTAGAAATCGAACATTGCGCTTTATGCGCTATTAAGCGATTTAATCTATCTTTCGATGATGCAGGTGAACATCGTTTATTGCAGCTGCATGAATTGGAGGAGTTGCGGAACGAAGCATATGAAAATTTCCGCATCTACAAAGCCAAGATGAAAGCGTTCCATGATCAACACATACACATGAAAGTTTTTGTCCCTGAACAAAAAATCTGGCTATATAATTCTTGGCTTAAACTTTTTCTAGGAAAGCTTAAATCAAGATGGGATGGACCTTACGTCGTATGCCAACATTTTGACAATGGGTCTGTCCTCATTCGAGATACAACACATGGAGCCGAATTCAAGGTCAATGGGCAGCGTTTGAAACCCTTCCTTGAGCACGAGCCGCATCCCCCCAATGAAGATATTTCTTTAGAAGCAGCGACATGACCATCCGCTTAGAGCTCTCAACAAGATTTGTGTTCTTTTATTATGTTTTAGGATTTACTTTCTTTGCATTATGTCAGCTTCTTATTTTTGTTGTGTCTTCTATGGTAACTTTGACCAGGTTGCGGGCGTATGTGATTCAGCAAATCAGCACTATCGCCAGGATCTCTTATTAATAATGTCATCGGGCCCAACGTCTCCAATATCACTGTTTGCCCTTCTCACCTCAGTTTTACTCTTCATGATTTTAGTAGATACGCATTGAGGACCATGCACGTTTTAGTAGGGGGAGCTAGTTCATTTTATGTGGCGAACTGTGACTCATGCATTTAATTTAAAAAAATATTATATGAATTGAACCTGCTTGTAATCATCTTTAACATGCATATACATGAGTCATACCTTTCATCCAGTGGTTTGGGAACATGTGTAGAGAAGTTAAGCTCCTAGAGCGGATCAAGAACAACTTGAGGTGCTGCACACGTGATTTTGAGCAATGTGGGGTCGATTTCAAAATTGGGTAGGGTGTCTAGTAGGTGAGTAGATGATGGAAAGTCCAAGGGTAGAAGCTCTATGGTGCAAAGGAGAGTGATGAGTGAACTGAGATCCCCCATTCCATCAGCTCAAAACAGCCGATCCCACTTATGTACTTCGTCCCACCATTAGCCTACTTTCATTCCAAAATAGTGGGCAGTCATTCTTCAAGTCCTATGCACAGAATACACCATCTCCATCCACCTCATTGTTTCACACGCTTCACGCCATATCCATCACAACTTGACTCCACCACCTTGCTTTCACTACCGAGGATATGCCTATCTCCCAAGTACGTCTATCTCCCTTTCCACGGTATCACTACGATACTGCCTCTTTGACTCTTTTTCTGTCCATGATTCATCTGCATTATCTTAATCTTATTCTTCTGTCCCTTCTCTCTAGACCAATGTGATTGTTATGACACTCATGCTAGTTGCGATAAAATGTTTGAAAATCATTTAGATAATGGAAAGTGTTTCAATTTTTGGTCAGGCCCCTCTTCATCAAAAAATAAAAAATAAAAATAAATAAAAGGAAAAGAAAAAGAAGCAGAAATAAGTTAAAAAAAAGGGGAAGAGAAGAAGAAGAAGAAAAAGAAGTGAAGAGGGGGGTTTGACTTGCGCAAATTTCTTATGTTACTATTCCATTTATGGTCATATTGCTCTCTATCTTTGTATCATCACATTGGTCCCATCTCTTTTATCTCCCTCATTTCTTATGAAAATCTTGGGAGTAGGTTATCGCAGGTAGCACCACGTCTTGTCAACCATACATTCACCACATTTTTTAACACACTTATTCAAGTCCCCTCATGTTATTACCATCTCTTGCATCACAACTCCAACAATTACGCCATATATCCTCTTTTGTTACCTTCATTTTCTGTGCTAAAAAGGAGGAGAAAATTGGCTGCTTCTATTTTTGGGGTGGAAAAACACTAACGGGAGACAAGTACTCGGTGGCCGCCACCCCGGGAGAGAGTGATCTTGCTTGCGAGAGATGTGAGGCCACTTTCAGATGAGTGCAGAGAGTTTACCTTAGGAGTATAGTGTCATACCTAGCAACGAGTACACTCCCTTCTCATCCACTTAGGCATTCAAACCAAGGAGAAAGGAACCCCACATTCCTGAAAAGGTTGTGGCTCAAATTGTCATTTAGTGTTTAAGCTCAGCTTTCGATTGATACACTTAACACTTCCAACACTCGTTGTTTGACCCAGAGGATGAAAGAAATGACAATACGGCAGAATACTTAGATGTTGCTAAGGGACTAGCAATGTCTAAGTAGGGGGGTATATGATAACACCCTAATTTATGTCTTTAATTCATGTTATTAGCACAATTTTATGCATTTAAAGAGCTTAAAATGGGGTTGTTATCACATATTTACATGAAAATAGTGTTTTCAAGTGATTTCTGATTTTTTTCCTAATTTTATGTTAATTCTATGAATTTTAAAGGATTTATGGAAGCTCGAAATAACTATTTATGAATGAAAATGACAAATTTAATATTTTATTTTGACATTTATCAGCATGGGAATGAATCAGTGAATTTTCTAGATTTTTTTACGAATTTTTAGGATTTTTTTTGGGATTTATTTGAAGAGGAACTGCATTTATTCTAAGAAAAAAAGGTATATTTATAATAGAAAAAAAGTATTTTTATAGTTTTTGAACATTGAAGGGGCTTTTGGCAAACTTTCGTTGCAAAAAGACCCTGAAAACGGCTCTCGGTCGCGACGGCAGGCGTAAAGATCCAATATAAAATTTTACAAGGTTTTATCGCAATTACCAGTTTTATTGTTTTAATGTTTTAGACGAAAAACGGAGGAGAGAGAATGCGGGGAGGACAGAGACATAAATACTTTAGGGCGGCGTTCACTTGCAACTTTTAATTTTATAAAGGGGTTCTTAAAAAAAAACAGCAAGGAGTCTCTCGCGTGTCGACGTGGCACTCTCTTGGCTGTCATATGAGAATCGGATGGGGCGTGAAGAGAGAGAAGCTCCGGGAGGTAAGTTCACCACCCGTGCGGTGCATGCAATGCGCACGCACGGGCGGGGACATGGCACATTTTCAATGGAAGTTTCCGCCTCCAGATGCACACAAAGGTGCGTAGCGAAATGTAAGCAAATCCCACTTTTTTGAATTTTTCTTTTGTTTTCTTATTTTCGCCAGGGGTTACGTGGCGCAAGGAGAGAGCACCTGCCGGAAGAATTTGGAAAGTCGCCGCCAATAAAATGGCGACACGTCAGCTTGCGGTTAGGAGAAAAAAAAATGAATAAATGAATTAATCCAATGGTTAACATTGGTCTAAATTCATTTATTCATAACTTTCGATCCAGAACTCCGATTGAGATGATTTTTTTATGGATTTGATCGTCTTGACACCCTCTTTCTAATTATATGGTTGGATCATTGAGATCAGGCCTCCATTGATAGATAAAATTTAAATACTCATAAGGGGTAAAATGGTAATTTATTCCATTTTACTTAGGTATAGAAGCCCAATTTTGAGAGGGAGGGATCATTCTTGATGGTTCTCTATCACAGCTGCAAGACAGAGAGGATCCCCAGCCTGGATCAATCTTTTTGGTACTTTTCCCCTTCATTGTATTTGAACTTTGTTGCATTTTGAATGAAATTGGTTAAGTTGTTTGTTTCTTCTTCTTTGTTCTAATCTGAACTTCTAAATCGCTTGGGTTGAGCGGCATGTAGAATCCCTGATTAGGATTGAGAGGAGAAATTGAGGGATTTACCCTGGCATTCAATTGCATTCCCAAAGAAAAACTCTAAAAAAATTAGTTTTAATTCTTAGGAGATTGAATTACCCCATTTCAGTTCTGAATTACCAAAGTTAAAAAAACAACCCAAACTCAAATTAAAAATTCCCTTTTAACCTCTCTAATTGACTTCTTGGATCCTTTCATTAGGATCAAAGAAGCCAATTTAGAGTTCCATATTTCTTCTACTCATCTCACCTCTTCTACCCCCCTTTCTAAACTCCTCTTCTAATTAGGGTGACGGTACTTGGAGGACGTGCTGCGACTCGCGAGCCATCAACAAGATGACGGTGAAATACCGTTTTCCTATTCCACGAGTACAGGATCTGATGTGAAACGACAACGGCCGGGATCGATCGGCGCATTTCACGTCACAGGGTTATGATGCGAATGTATGGGATGTAAGCCGAATGATGAGAAAATACGAATGAGCAGATAAGGACTTGACAGATAGCGACGTCGGCCGTACCGATCAATGAGAGACGAGTGAACCTAAGATCAAACTCCCAATGACCCGCTGGACCTACTAGACGTCTACTAAGTGAGGGGCATCTAACAGCCCTGGAGCGTTCGGCGTCCAAGTCGGATGACAGTCCGTCTACCACAATAATCCCTATGCTCGACAAGGTGGCTAGTCCTATCCGATGATGTTCGAGAATATCACGGTAGCGGACGCGATAGGGGAAGACGAGACTGTCGAAGATAATAATACTGGAGTTTATAGAGGAGATGAGACTGACCTTTGTATCGCTTAGTCCAAGGCGTCCAAGTCGTCGGCGGATGCTTAGTGTCGGGTCGTGCGGATGAGTGTCGTTGGCGAGACAAAACCGGGTGCGGACGGTGCGGTCGTAACTACCAGCAGAGAGCTGAGTCCACGGGTGGCGTGCAACAAAGTCGGAGCAGAGGCGCACAAGGTGCGCGCTTGGCTGGCCTGGCGTGGTCGTGTGGGCGGGCAAGATAGCGAACCAAGTATTGTGGGAATAGTCGTGGGGGTGGGGCAGAAAACCAAGTAATCGGTTATGGCGTAGAGGGTGGGAATCAAGAAATCAAGAAAGATGAGGGCGAAGGGGAGAACGAAGGGGAATCAAGGAGATATGGTGAGATCAAGAAATCAAGAAATCATGAAATCAAGAATTCAAGAAATCAAGAAAACAAGAAAGCAAGGGGAAAGAAAGGGGGCCAGGAAGAAAGACAAGAGGATGCGGTTGGGGAGCAAGAAACGATGGGGAAAGGAGGGTGGGCGATCAAGAAAGGCAAGACGAGGCGGTTGGGAATCAAGAAACGATGGGAGAAAGGAGAGTAGGCGATCAAGAAAGGCAAGGCAGGCGTTTGGGAATCAAGCGATGGGAGAAAGGGGTGGCGATCAAGAAAGGCAAGACGAGGCGGTTGGGAATCAAGAAACGATGGGGAAAGGGGGCGATCAAGAAAGGCAAGGCGAGGCGGTTGGGAATCAAGCGATGGGGAAAGGGGCGATCAAGAAAGGCAAGACGAGGCGGTTGGGAATCAAGAAAGCGATGGGGAAAGGAGGGTGGGTGATCAAGAAAGGCAAGACGAGGCGGTTGGGAATCAAGCGATGGGGAAAGGGGGTGGGCGATCAAGAAATGGTGGAAGGGTGGGAAAAGGTACCAAGAAATGGCTTTCTTGAACTGTAACAACCAAGAACCCTCCAAGAAAGAGGAGTTCTTGACGGATCTGGGGTGTGCTCCTCGGCGGAGCAGATTTCCCGGTTGATGGCGTGTCGCCGATGCTTCTTGAATCTCCCAAGACCCGGAGTAATCTCGGCGAAGGCCTCTTCGATTCTTGATGGCGGCGGCTTTTGAAACTCTTTCCTCGCACCAGAGTGATCTCGGCGGCGCGCTTTAACACATCTCCTCGGAGTGATCTCGACGAGGCGTGGGCTCTACCACGGAGTGATCTCAACGTGGGGTGGGGCTAGCCAAACCCCTACACTACTCTCTACGATAGGGAGACGAATTGTGAATAAACTTTTCCACAATGACTCCAAGGTGTTCCTTGGGCATGCCATCCCCTTATATAGTGAGGATGGGTGCCAAGTGAACGTGGGAGAGGACGAACCGTCGCGAGACGTGGTTCGGCCTCCCTTACAAATTCAAAATACAAACATAAAAAGTAAAAATGACGAGGACGGGGCCCAACAACATTGGCCCAGTCCACGAACCCAAAAATACAAACACACATGAAAATGAGCATAAGTAAAAGGATAAAAGTTCTTACGCGGGGTACTTAAACCCCGGGTGGCGAGCGTCGGCGCGAGCTGCTCGGCGTGGCTGACGACATCCCGTCGCGTCATCCTCGAGATGGTTCTTTGTCATCGTGGCGTCGTCCTCGAGATGGTCCTCCATCAGGATCTATTTGACGAAATGGTAGGCGCGTCTATCTTCTCCAAGATAGAGTTACGCAGTGGCTACCATCAAGTCAGGATCAGACCAGGAGACGAATGGAAAACGGCATTTAAGATTAAGGATGGCTTGTTCGAGTGGAACGTGATGCCATTTGGGCTGTCGAACGCACCTAGTACTTTTCAACGCTTGATGAACGAGGTGCTACGACCATATATTAGCAGATTTGTCGTCGTATATTTCGATGACATCCTAGTTTATAGTAAAACTAGGGACGAACATGCCCAACATCTATGCAAAGTATGCGCATCACTACGATGGGAAAAGCTATACGCGCATCCAAAGAAGTGCACCTTCTTCACCGCCGAGGTCTCCTTCCTCGGTTTTATATTATTTGCTAGAGGAGTGGCCGTCAATCCGGCCAAGGTTGAGGCCATTGTCTCCTGGCCGAAACTAAAGAGCATAAACGATGTCGGTAGCTTCATCGGATTGGCGACCTTCTATCGAAGGTTTATTCCCGGGTTTAGTGGCATTACCGCCCCCATCACGAACATCCTAAAGGGGAAAATGCTCGAGTGGACCCCCTCCGCTGATCAGGCCTTCGAGCTTCTCAAGAAGCTCATGACTGAGGCACCAGTCCTCAAACTGCCTGACTTTAAAGATGTATTCGAGGTCGCCTGCGACGCTTCCGGAGTTGGGATTGGTGGAGTACTTAGCCAAAGAGGGAACCCCATCGAGTACTTCAGCGAGAAGCTGAGCGACACTCGAAAGAGATACGATAACTACGACCGAGAGTTCTATGCTCTCGTGCAGTCCCTCCGGCATTGGCGCCATTATTTACTCCCCAAGGAGTTTGTCCTCTTTTCGGATCACGGAGCTCTACGACATTTACATGACCAGAAGAAGGTTAGCGATCGCCATGCTAGATGGATCGCCTACCTTCAAGATTTCACCTTCGTTATCCGCCATAAGAAGGGTAAGGATAATGTCATCGCCGATGCGCTAAGTCGGCGCCCCACGATACTTAGCATCATGAAGACCCAAATTCTCGGGCTTGAAAAAATAAGAGACGATTACATGGAGTGCCCCGATTTCTCAAAGATCTACTCATCCTTTACGTGCACTCCCACCACCAGGTCGAGAGATTACTATCTCGACGACGGCTATCTCTTCCACGGCCGAAGACTTTGCATCCTGCGCACATCGATTCGGGACTTCCTCATCTACGAAACCCACGCCGGTGGGTTAAGTAGCCATTTCGGAGTTAACAAGACTATCCTCGCCCTAGAGGATAAATTCTACTGGCCTTCACTGAAGAGAGACGTAGGGAAATTTATTTCCCGATGCCTCACATGCTCCCGAGCGAAGCTTACAAAACAGAACATGGGACTGTACACCCCTCTTCCGGTCCCCGAAAGACCTTGGGAGGATGTTAGTCTTGATTTCATTTTGGGGCTACCTAGGACCGCGCGTCACCACGACTCGATTACGGTCATGGTAGATAGGTTCTCCAAGATGGCGCATTTCATTCCATGCTCGAAGACCTTCGACGCCTCTCGGATTGCACGCCTTTTCTTCGACCATGTCGTCAAGCTGCACGGAGTGCCCAAGACTATCGTCTCGGATCGAGACGTAAAATTTACCAGCTACTTCTAGAAAATGTTGTGGGTCCTTATGGGCACACAACTTAAATTCTCTTCGGCATACCATCCGCAGACGGATGGCCAAACCGTGGTTGTTAATCGCAGCCTCGGTAACCTTTTGAGATCTATCGTCGGCAATAATGTAGCCGCGTGGGATCAAATCCTACCACGAGCGGAGTTTGCCTTCAACTATTCGGTCAGTCGCACTACGGGCAAGGCACCGTTCGAGATAGTCTATGGTCAACTACCACGTCGACCCATTGGCCTCATGCCATTACATGAAAAACATAGGATCTCAGATAATGCATTATAATTTGCTGAGCATATTAGAAACATGCATCATGACATACATTCATGCATTGCATCCATGAATGAGCAGTATAAGGCGTCCGCGGATAAGGGACATCGGTCCATGTCATTTTCTGAGGGAGAACTGATCCTGGTCAGATTGAGGCCTGAGAGGTTCTCTCCTGGGGTCGCTACGAAGCTCCATGCTCGTAGTGTCAGGCCTTTCCTGATAGCCCAAAAGATCAACGACAATGCCTATGTCGTGAGCATCCCGCCAAATTGGGGGATTAGTTCGACGTTTAACATCAGTGACTTATCCCGATACCAGCCTTCACCACCGATCATTGAGCCTCACAGCCACTTGAGCCTGAGTAGCAATGAAAGTGAGAGCAAACCCATTCCATCTCCGTTTCCCCTCCTTGTACTGCAAGATGCGATAGAAACGATACTACAGGAGGTAATTCACGCTGAGGGGGAGTGAGTTGGCTGCTCTTTTCTAGTCCACTGGCAGGGGCGACCTTCATCCGACGATACGTGGATCTCCGAGGACGACCTTCACCGACTCCGATCGGACCTGCTCCCTCCACTCGAAGACATTGCTGAGCTTTGCTCGCCGGAGTCGAGCTTCCCCCACCCCGGGACGATGATGGAGGACCATCTCTGAGATAACACGCCGGGGCGTCGTCAGCCACGGCGAGCAGCTCGCGTCGACGCTCGCCACCCAGGGTTTAAGAACCCCGCGTAAGTATGTCTTTTCACTTACGTTTGTTTTCATTTGGTTGTATTTCTGGATTTATGGATTGGGCCAATGTTGGGCCCCGTCCTTCGTCTTTTGTTTTCTTTTTACGTTTGTATTTCAAATTTGCAACGAGAGGCCGACCCACGTCTCGCGATGGTTCGTCCTCTCCCACATTCACTTGGCACCCATCCTCACTATATAAGGGGATGGCATGCCCAAGGAACATTTGGAGTCATTTGTTGAAGAGTTTTCAAACTTGTGTCTCCCCTATCATAGAGATAGTAGTGTAGGAGGTTTGGCTAACCTCACACACGTCAAGATTACTCCGTGGTGTAGAGCCCACGTCTCTCTCGTCAAGATCACTCCTGCACGAGTAAAGATTCAAGAAGATCGTCTGCGCTTGGTCAAGGAGGCTCCATCGTCGAGATCACTCCGGAGGAGTTCAAAGGTCCAAGAACGTCGTCGATTCCCTCACCCGCCTCAGGGATTCCCCAGAGCCACGCCCAGGCTTCACCAAGCCCCTCAAGAATCACCGACTCCTGATCGTCTCTTGGTTGGTTGTCAATCAAGAAAGCTTTTCCTGGGTCCAAGATCATCCTAGAACCTCCTTTCTTGGGTGTTCTTGGTTGTCCACATTCGAGTAGACTGAAACCAGGCGTCAAGAACCACCGATCGCTGCCAAGAATCTGGCCGTCACCGTCTTCGACTGCGTTCTAGCCCACCCTGACGCCCTGCGCGTGCGGACGCCCTCTGCCCGCCGCTACCGCACGCCAAGTCTGCCGCCATCGCCGCTCATCCCGCCCGCGGCCACCGCGCCCATCCTCGTCGCCACGCGTCCCCGCTCGCGGCCTTCTGCGCGCGTTCGCGCGGCCATCTGCTGGCCCCGTCTATCGCGCGCGCCCATAGAGCGCGTCCGCGGTCTACCTGCTGCGCGCTCGTCACGCGCGCCCATAGAGCCCGTCCGCGGGCTACCTACCGCACGCTCGTCACGCGCGCCCCGCCCAACGCTTGCGCGCCTGCCCACCTATGAGCGCCGCACGCACGCCTGTGTGCCGACCCGTTTGAGCGCTCCGCGCGCACTCGCCTACCTGCACGCGCGCCGCGCGACTTCGACCGACATTACATGGCGCCCCGAGCTTTCCACGCCGGCACGAGCAATGCCCCCTCGTCTCTCTCACCGTGATCGCTGGACACCAGGCTAACGTCTTGCCTGTTTGGGGGCCATCGTCCCCGAGAGCCGCCCTCGTCCGAGCGTTCACCACCAACGATGCCGTCCACACCCCGTCATCAACTCGGAAGAGATCTTTACGTCAGGTATCTGCTCGTCTCCCCTCCATCTTACCAGTATCATTATTTTCTGCAGTCTCGTCATCCGCTATCGCGTCCTCTGCCATAACTCTCACGACTGTTCGAGTGTAGAAATTCTTGTGGTTGATAGGGAAATCACCTGATCTAGTTGTCGGACATTACTGGGTCGTAACACGCCCCTCACTAATTAGTCGTCTAGTCGGTCTCACGGGTCATTGGCGGATTGATCCTAGGATCTCTCTCTCTTCACTGATCGGCGTGAACTTACACTCTTACTTGTCGGCATCTCCGCTGCTTACTCACCGTTGTTTTCCTTCGTCGATTTGCATTTCATGAATTCATTCATCATATCCATGTGGCGTAATACGAGCCAATCGATCCCGGCCCATCGTATTACATCACTATCTTTCTCGCTATCCTTTGCTCTATCTCTATCTCTTTTTCTGTTTCTTTCTCTATCTCAATCTCTCTCTCTATCTCTATCTCTATGTCTATCTTTATCTCTTTCTCTATCATTATCTCTATCTCTATCTTCGTCTCTATCTCTATCTCTATTTCAATCTCTAGCACTATCTCCATCTCTATCCCTATATCTATCTCTACCTCTATCTCTACCTCTATCTCTATCTTTATCTCTATCTATATCTCTATCTCTATCTCTATCTCCCTCTCTATCTCTCTTTCTACCTCTGTCTCTATCTCTCTCTCTTATTTTATCTCTATCTTTATATCTACATCTCTCTCTATCTCTAACCCTATCTCTGTCTCTATCTCTAACTATATCTCTATGTCTATCTCTATCTCTATATCTGTATCTATCTCTATCTCTATCTCTATCTCTATCTCTATCTCTGTCTCTATCTCTATCTCTATCTCTATATCTATATCTATCTCTATCTCTATCTCTATCTCTATCTCTATCTCTATCTCTATCTCTATCTCTATCTCTATCTCTATCTCTATCTCTATCTCTATCTTTATCTCTATTTCTATCTCTATCTCTATGTCTATCTCTATCTCTAACTCTATCTCCATCTCTATCTCTGTCTCTATCTCTATATATATCTCTATCTCTATCTGTTTCTCTATTTCTATCTCTATCTCTATCTCTATTTCTATCTGTATCTCTATCTCTATCTCTACCTCTATCTCTATCTCTATCTCTATCTCTATCACTATCTCTATCTCTATCTCTATCTCTATCTCTATCTCTATCTCTATCTCTATCTCTATCTCTATCTCTATCTCTATCTCTATCTCTGTCTCTATCTCTATCTCTATCTCTATCTCTATCTCAATCTCAATCTCTATCTTTATCTCTATCTCTATCTCTATCTCTATCTCTATCTTTATCTTTATCGCTATCTTTATCCCTATTTTTATCTCTATTTCTATCTTAGTCGCTATCTTTATCTTGATCTCTATTTATATATCTAACTTTATCTCTATCTCTATCTGTACGTATCTTTCTAACTATGTCTCTATTTCTATCTCTATTCTATCTCTATATGTATCTCTATCTCTGTCTCTATCACTATCTGTATCTGTGACTCTATGTCTATCTCTTTCTCTGACTTCATCTCTATTTTTATGTTTATGTCTATTTCTTTCTCTATCTCTGTCTCTATATCTTGATGGAAATATATGTGGTCGGCTAGCCAATCACACATTCCACATCTCGTTCCATGTTTATTAATAGAACATATTAATTATAGTGCACGTGTGATGCGTATAATGAAGTCCATGATTACATGATCAGACTTAGTGAATTATGATGAGATCGTAATACGGAGATCACTAGTCTTTAAGCATGTGTCTAAACATTCCTATTCAAAGGATATGCGAGAAGGACATCGAAGTATCCGGATAGAATAACACTATCTAGCCTCACTCATATGATGAATATGGCCGGTCCCGTAGCCATTAGTGTGGCGACACTAAGGATAGATAGTGGGTGCTCATTAGTGTAAAGAGTTCACTGAATTGATACGTACGAATCCGTGAATGGTATTATACCAAAGTGTGAATCAGGTTGATTTATGACACGGTTGTGTAAGTGGTCCTGAGACCTGAGACACCAAAGACATCTTGTGGATGGACGGTTGTACTTTGGCTATGGCCAACGAGTCTCTAATCATGAGATTCTAAACGGTCTTAGTTCGGGTGCATCAAGAAGTACACGAAGACGATTGAGTGGTCCAGATGGGATCATCCACCCTCGGTATAAGAGGTGACAGCTCAAGGAAGACGATGCAACGAAGTCCTTGGCCAAGGAAGTGAAATATCGGAGATGAGTTCCCAGATGATTTTCGAATGCATCAGTACTAACTCGGATGATCAATTATGGTTTGACAGTTGACCATACCCTAAGTCGTCCATGGAGCATCAAGTGGATGAGGGATTATACATACACGGTAACCGATGACAAACAGGTTCCATGAGTGAGTCGATACACACTCCTTTGTATCTTCTAGTACACGATGTGTAGCTTGGCACCCCACATGTCGGAGTCTCGACCTATCGATTGGGTTAAATCGATCCGACATTAATTAATCTAAATGATGATATAGTTAATTAATTTGGAAGGCCAATAAAGGTTATTGGGCCGCTGGAGTCATTTACTAGACTGATACATGGGCCTAGAGGGTCACACGCAAATAGTCTTTTGGACGTTGGAAGATATACTTAAGTTTTCGGGGTTTTATGAAAAATACCCACTTAGTATAAATAGGGGAAGGCCCTGAACGAAATTCACCCAGGCCAGAATTATTCAGGGGTCTTTCCCCTTCTTCTCCACTCTCCCCACACCCCCTCTCCATCCCTGATGTGATCGGGATGACGTAACGACGCTGGCACAGATAGAACGGGGCTCATCTACGAGAAGGAGGAGATCCGACGCGCCGAGGACCACATGGATACATCTAGAGGTTGCACACTTGAGCAACTCAACTCGTCTCGCTCCCGGACCAAAGAAATCACGAATGAGATTCGTGCAAAGGTATTTCGTTTCAATGCTTTTTGTTGATGCCGTTCGATTCGCAAAAAGAGTCTTCCGCTGCATATCGTTTGTTCTGTTCATCCATCTAGAGGCCTCTAGAACCCAACATATCTATCTCTACCTCCATCTCTATCCCTATCTTTATCTCTATCTCTATCTCTATCTCAATCTCACTCTCTATCTTTATCTCTAACTCTATCTTTATCTCTATATCTAAATCTATCTCTATCTACATCTCTACCTATATCTTTATCTCTATCCTTATCTCTATCTCTATCTTTCTTTCTTTCTCTGTCTATATCTGTATCTCTATCTCTATATATATCCCTATCTCTATCACTCTCTCTATCTCTACATCTATCTCTATCTCTATCTCTATCTCTGTCTCTATCTCCATCTCTATCCATATCTCTATCTCTATGTCTATCGCTATCTCTATATCTATATCTATATGAATCTGTATCTCTATCTCTATCTTTATCTCCACATCAATCTCTATCTATTTCTGTTTCACTTTCTCTATATCTGTCTCTATATCTATGTCTAGCTCTATCTCTATCTCTATCTCTATCTCTATCTCTATCTCTATCTGTAATTCTATCTCTATCTCTATGTCTATCTCTATCTCTCTCTCTATCTCTATCTGTATCTGTATCTGTATCTCTATCTCTATCTCTATCTCTATCTCTATCTCTATCTCTATCTCTATCTCTATCTCTATCTCTATCTCTATCTCAGTCGCTATCTCTATCTCTATCTCTATCTCTATCTCTTTCTCTATCTCTATCTCTTTCTCTATCTCTATCTCTATCTCTATCTCTATCTCTATCTCTATCTCTATCTCTGTCTCTATCTCTATCTCTATCTCTATGTCTATCTCTATCTCTATCTCTATTTTTATCTCTATCTCTATCTCTATCTCTAGCTCTATCTCTATCTCTAACTCTATCTATGTCTCTATCTCTATCTCTATCGCTATCTCTATCTCTAGCTCTATCTCTATCTCTATCTCTATCTCTATCTCTATCTTTACCTCTATTTCTATCTGTATCTCTATCTCTCTTTCTTTCTCTGTCTCCAACTCTCTCTATATCTATCTCTATCTCTATTTCTATTTGTATCTCTTTCTCTATCTCTATCTCTATCTCTATCTCTATCTCTATCTTTACCTCTATTTCTATCTGTATCTCTATCTCTCTTTCTATCTCTGTCTCCAACTCTCTCTATATCTATCTCTATCTCTATTTCTATTTGTACCTCTTTCTCTATGTCTATCTTTATCTCTATCCTTAGCACTATCTCTATCTCTATCTCTAGCCTTAGCTTTATCTGTATCTCTATTTCTATCTCTATCTGTATCTTCATCTCTCTGTTTATCTCTATCTCTATATGTATCTCTGTCTATATCTCTATCTCTATATGTATCTCTATCTCTATCTCTGTCTCTATCTCTATCTTTATTTCTATCTCTTTCTCTATCTCTATCTCT
This sequence comes from Wolffia australiana, assembly GCF_029677425.1. Classification (NCBI taxonomy): domain Eukaryota; kingdom Viridiplantae; phylum Streptophyta; class Magnoliopsida; order Alismatales; family Araceae; genus Wolffia; species Wolffia australiana. The sequence goes on along the minus strand of NC_135847.1, from coordinate 5,699,879 downwards.
ATGTTTATCTCTGTCCCTATCTCTAGCTCTAGCTCAATCTCTATGTCTGTTTATCTTTATCTCTATCTTTTTCGCAATCTCTATGTTTATCTCTAATTCTATATCTATATCTATTTTTATCTCTATTTCGATCTCCATCGCAATATCTATCTCTCGCTCTTTCTTTATCTTTATCTTTGCGCCTATCTCTATCTTTGTCTCTATCGCTAACTCTACCTCTCTCTCGTTCTCTATCTATATCTCTAGTGCTATCTCTATCTTAATCTATATCTGTTTCTCTTTCTCTTTCTCTATCTCTATCCGTATATCTATCAGTATCTCTATCTCTATCTCCATCTCTGTTTCTATCTTTATCTCTATCCTTATCTCTATCTTTATCTCTATTTTTATCTCGATCTCCATCTCTACCTCTATATCTCGCTTTATCTGTATCTATATTTGTATCTCTATCTCTATCTCTATATCTATCTCTATCTCTATGTTTATCTCTATCCTTAGCTCTATCGCTATCTCTATCTCTATCCTTAGCTCTATCTCTATCTCTATCCTTAGCTCTATCTCTATCTCTATGTCTATCCTTAGCTCTATCTCTATGTCTATTTCAATCCCTATCTGTATCTCGGTCTGTCGTTCTATCGCTAACTCTATCCCTATCTCTATATTTATCTCTATCGCTACCTCTATCTGTATCTCTATATCTATCTCTATCTCTATCTCTATCTGTATCTCATCTCTATCTTTATCTCTATCTCAATCTCTATCTCTCTCTCTATCTTTATACTATCTCTGATGGCGCAGCCCCGGACACGTCGTCGGAGTCGTCACCGCGGTCCCCGACAGCACCTGCTCCAGCACCGGATACGTCTTCAGAGACGTCACCACCGCCCTCAACAGCGCTGGCCATCCGCGTTCAGCGCGCCCGGGAAGCCAAGGCGTCGGTACGCACGCGCGGATTCAAGTATCCCATGTAATGGACACCGTATCGTTATCTTTACGTCTTCTCTTTACTCGTCTTTTGCTTTTAATCATCGTCGTTCGCCATTTTCTGACTCGTCACAGCATCGTGTAAGGACGGGGGTTCATCCTATAAGGATCTCCCCACCCCCCTCCCCTTTATCGTCCGTCGACTTCATCGAGTTGCCTTCGTCTCCTTGAAGTCATAGATTAACTGCTTAATTTCCAGTCTTTGCTTTGTTTTTGGGACTATTGGGCCAACCCCACTTCCCCTCCTATATAAGGGAAGTAGGGTTGCCCTAAGAGACTTACGTTTTTGTTAAATTTGAAGAAAAGTATTGTTCTCTTTGAGGGTTGTCTCTCCCGTGAACTAGGGTTGCAACCAGGTCACCGCTGAAGCAGAAGAGGAGGAACCAGGAAGAAGAAGAAGAGCCAAGAGGAGTGAGGGAGCCGGAGAAAGAGAAGGAAGGGGCGGGTAGGAGCGGGCGACGTCACCATGCGCCTTCGCGCCGTTTGCGACCCCTCCCCGCGCGCCCGCGCGACCACGTGCCCGCCGCACCGCTGCGCGCGGTTGCACCCTCGCACGCCCGCGCGGCCGGATCTGGTCGCAACGCCGCCGGTGATCCCCGCCACGACCCCCTGTTGGGCCGTACGCACCCCGAGCTCCCAGCCACCTGTGACCCTTCCTGTGGCAGCGGCTATGTCTCTACCCCATCTAGCACGACGTTGTTGCACCGCACGCAGGCGCCCGATTCCAGCGCGTGTCTGACCCGGATTGCTCCAGTGTCCGCTGATCCCGTCAGCTCACGCGTCCTGTGCAAGCGGGACCTTCTGTCCATCAGTTCTCCCACACCCCGTGGTTGAGGAGTTCCCGACTGTCTTCTCTAGTAGCCAGCGCCGTCCGGAGTTTCACCCACCGACAGTGGTTTCCTGCGCCCTCCCTGCTACTGCGGAGTTCCCACACTAGAGACTGCCTCCGTGAGCGCCCGCTGACGATGCACGCAGCGGTTGCACTACGCGGCAGTCGCCCACGCCGTGCAGGCCACCCCTGCGGCACCGCGGCCCTGTACGACACCGCGCGCAGAGCGCCTGTGTCCACTGTCTTGCAGCGCGCCTTTTGAGTCCCTAGTGCCGTCTCCCCCATTGGCACCATCGCTCCGCATCACGCCCGATGTGCCTACGCTGACTGTCGTGCTCCAGCCGCAACCCTACCGCGCAAGGGAACACCTCCGAGTCACTCGAGCTGAGGGGGTATTACCGACGACCACGCGGTACACCCCCATTACCTCCGTCCTTTATCTTTGCAGTGCGCTTTCGTTTGCCTCCTCCGCGCTTGGGTTAGACATAGGTGAGCGAGATAGGCGATTGAAAACTTACGTCTCATTGAGAGTTACACCTGGTTTGTGTACGAGTCGGTTCGCCCGTCGCTTGCGGGCAACCTCGGGCGGGAAATTCCCTTTCGGCGACCTAGCAACCTCGCCTATCTGGATAAGGGTCGGAAGGTCCCCTCCCGTCTCAGGGCAACCCCGTCGACTCCGGTCATCGGCCCCTCTTTTTTCGTCGACAGCTGCGCATACTACACCCCTACCGCCCTTCGTCATCCTAGCTCGTCTTCGTAGGACTCCCGTGCCCGACGAACCCCAGCTGTCGTCGCGCACCTACGCGCCACCGACACTAAGTACGAACCCTCGGTGACGGCAGGACTTCGTCTCAGACGTGGTCCTGCATCAATCTCTATCTTGTCACTATCTTTATCTCTATCTCTATATATATCTGTATCTCTATCTCTATTTCTATTCCTTTCTCTATATTTATCTCTATATCTATTTCTACCTCTATATCTACCCTTATCTTTATCTATATCTCTGTCTCTAGCTTAATCTCCATATCTATCTCTGTCTCTATCCCTCTATCTATTTCTGGCTCTCTCTCTATCTCTATCTCTATCTATATCTCTATCTCCATCTCTAACTCTATCTCTATCTCTATTTCTATCTCTATGTGTATCTCTATCTCTATCTCTGTCTCTATGTCTATCTCTATCTCTATCTCTGTCCCTATCTCTATCGCTATCTCTATCTCTATCTCTATCGCTATCTTCATCTCTATGTCTATCTCTATCTCTATCTCTATATCTGTCTCTATCTCAATCTCTACCTCTGTCTCTATCTCTATCTCTATCTCTATCTCTATATCTATTTCTATCTCTATCTCTATCTCTATCTGTATCTCTCGCTCTAGCAAAATCTCCATCTATTTCTAACTTTATCTTTATCTTTGTCTCTATCTCTATCTTGAACTCTATAGCTAGATCTATCTCTATCTTTATGTCTATTTCGATCTCCATCTCAATCTCTATGGCTCGCTCTATCTTTATCTCTATCTTTGTCCCTATCTCTATCTCGATCTCTATATCTATTAGTGTCTCTATCTCTATTTCGATCTCCATCTCTTTCTCGATCTCTATCTCTATCTATATCGCTATCTCTATCTCCATCTTGATACCTATCTCTTTATCTATCGCTATCTCTATCTCTTTCCGTAACTCTATCTGTATCTCTGTCTCTATATCTATTTCTATCTGTATCTCTATCTGTATCTCTATCTCGATCTCTATCTCTATCTTTGTCTCTATCTTTATCTCTATCTCTATCTCTATCGCCATCTCTACATCTATATCTATCTTTATCTGTATCTGTATCTCCATCTCGATCTCTATATCTATCTCTATCTCTGTCGTATCTCTATCCGTATCTCCATCTGTATATCTATTCCTATCTCTATCGCTATCTCTATCTCGATCTCTATCACTTTCTATATCACAATCTCTTTCTCAACGTATATTTTTATCTATATCTTTATCTCAATCTATCTCTATATCTCTATCTCTATTTGTATCTCTATCTCTATCTCCATCTCTATCTCTACCGTTATCTCTATCTCTATCTCTATCTGCATGTCTACCTCCATAGCCATCTTTATCTGTACCTATATCTCTATCTTTATCTCTATCTCTCTCTCTACATTTATCTCTTTATTTATTTCTATCTCTATCTCTATTTGTATATCTATCTCTATCTCTATCTCTATTTGTATCTCTATCTCTATCTCTATCTCTATCTCTATCTCTATCTCTATCTCTATCTCTATCTCTATCTCTATCTCTATCTCTATCTCTAACTCTATCTCTATCTCTATATCTATCTCTATCTCTTTCTCTATCCATCTCTATCTCTTTCCATATCTCTATCTGAATCTCTATCTCTATATCTATTTCTATCTGTATCTCTATCTATATCTCTATCTCTATCTCCATCTCTATCTCTATTTTTGTTTTTATCTTTATCTCTATCTCTATCTCTTTCTCCATCTCTACCTCTATATCTATCTATCTCTATATGTGTATCTGTATCTCTATCTCTATCTCTATATCTATCTTTATCTCTATCTCTATCTCTATCTTTATCTCTATCTCTATCTCTATCTCTATTTCTATCCCTATCTCTATCTCTATCTCCATCTCTATATCTATTTCTATCTCAATCTCTATCTCTATCTCTATCACTCTCACTATCTCAATCTCTATCGCTAGGTATATTGATGTAATACGATCGGCCGGGATCGATCGGCTCATGAATAATTTCGTGAATGATATGAATATATGATGATGAAGAAAACGTCGAATGAGCAAGTCTCGGTCGTTTACAAGTAGGGAAGAAGACCTCGCCGATGAAGGGGAAGTGTTAGAATGGCACTCAGAGTGAGAGATGAAAGAACAAAACAGAAACTTCTAATTACTAGCGGCTAGGGTTTGGGGGCATTTAAAGCCCCCCATTACATTCTCCTACGTGGGAGGTTCATTAGATGCCCCCCCCACGTGTGACCACTTATTAAATGGATCACACATGGGAGAATCCTGCGCAGGGGTTTAAAGAGAAAGAAAGGAAGAGAGAAAGAAAGAAAGAGAGAAAGAGAGGAAAAAATGAGAGAGAAGGTTGGCAACTTATAAACCGTGGCCCACTTACAATAGGCTGAAGGTGAGAGAGAAGAGAGAGAAGAGAGAGAAGAGAGAGAACTGTAGGGGCCCAGTTTAACACCCCCCCGTAAGCTAGGTGTGGACGTTGACCATGCCTAGCTTGGACACCAGCAGCTGGAATCTGGGGCCTGGTAGAGACTTGGTGAAGATATCAGCTTTGTGGTCTGCAGAAGGGATGTACGTCGGTTTGATGACTTCATGATCAATATTTTCTGTCAGGTAGTGCCAATTCAAGGCCATGTGCTTAGTTTTGTCATGCTGAACAGGATTCTTCGCGATGCCCAGTGCGCACTTATTATCACAATACAGTCTGACTCCATTGTTGTCATATAGACCAATATCTTCTAGGAGGGCACGTAACTCTTCTTCGGCACTCGACAGAGAGACTTCTTTCTGTTTCTTACTCCTCCATGTAATAAGACTGCCTCCCAAGAATGTATAGTATCCCGATGTAGATCGACTATCAATCACGGACCCTACCCAGTCAGAATCTGTGTAAGCTTCTAGAGCTAAACCCCCTTCCCGTGAGAAAAGGAGTCCCTGCCCGACAGTAAATTTCAAATAAGCAAGGATACGGTAGGCTGCCCGTAGATGAATCTCATGGGGCTCACTCATGAACTGGCTCAGCAAACTGACGGCATACGATATGTCCGGTCTTGTATGATTGAGATAGATTAATTTCCTAATCAATCTTTGATATGTTGTTCTATCCACTGCTGCTCCATCATCACCTCTTCCAATTTTCACGTTCGCATCGAGGGGAGTAGAAGCCGGCGTGCACCCCAACTGTCCTGTCTCTTGGAGGAGATCGAGGGTGTACTTAGGTTGACCGAGCAATATGCCATCTCTCGAGTATGCTACTTCAATTCCCAAAGAAGTATCGCAATTTTCCAAGCTCTTTCATATCAAATTGTTTTGATAGGTCTTTGGTCAACTGGTGAATTTCTTCACTGTCTTCTCTAGTGATCAATATATCATCCACGTACACCAATAAAATGGTAACCTTCCCGGTCGTTCCCTTCTTGATGAATAACGCATGATCCCCTCTTGCCTGGTAGTAGTTCAATTCAACCATCACTTTGGTAAACCGTCCAAACCAAGCTCTAGGGGACTGCTTCAGTCCATATAGTGCCCTTTTTAGTCGGCATACTTGTTTTTCCTTATCTATCAGTGGATATCCAGGAGGAAGTTGCATATAAACTTCTTCTTCTAGCTCTCCGTGAAGGAAAGCGTTCTTCACATCAAGCTGTAGAATGTCCCAATTACATTATGCACCAAGTGCAATCAACACTCGGACTGTGTTAAACTTTGCCACTGGGGCAAAAGTCTCACCATAGTCGATACCTTCAGTCTGGGTATATCCTTTAGCAACTAGTCGGGCCTTGAGTCGTTCTAGTGTTCGATCTGATGAGAATTTTGGAGTGAAAATCCAGTGACAGCCAACTGCTCTCTTTCCCTTGGGTAGTGTCACGATCTCCCAAGTTTCATTCTTCAGGAGGGCAGTCATCTCTTCATCCATGGCTGCCTTCCATCCAGGGTCTTGAATGGCCTCTTCAACCTTGTTTGGAATCTGAATTTCTCCTAGCTGAGTCAGAAAGCTCTTATAGTGGTCACTTAACTTCTCATATTTAACGTAGTGACCGATAGGATACTTAGCTTTGGCTCGGCAGGTTCGTACCCCCTTTCTGAGTGCTGTGGGCCAACCGAGATCATCCTCCATGACGTTAATTTGCTGACTGGGCACTGAATCTTCTGGTCCCCCTTGATTCTCCTCTGTTTCAATCTCACTTTGACTGTCCAGGTTGGGCTGCTCACTCTCCTCCATCATAGGTTGACTTACTGGGTCTTCATCACAGGGTTTTTCCTCTGACATAACCCCAATTTCTTGATTTCCAGGGGTTTGTACCTCGATTGAAGCTGTGGGAGATACTTGAGTGTATCCCATGTGACGAAGAAATTCCAAGTCTGTTCCATCTTGATTATCATGAGGCCTTTCAGCTGGACTGTCTTTCTGGAAATAAAATTCAGACTCTTGAAACACAACATCTGCAGAGACAAAGAATTTATGTGATGGAGGATGATAGCATCTATACCCCTTCTGGGTGCCGGAATAACCCCCAAACACACATCGCACTCCTGGTGGGTCTAACTTTCCCACTTTTTGATGAGTGTATCCAGCGCATCCAAACACACGGGCAGGGAGTCTAGAGAATAGACGAACCTCTGGGAATGATTTCTTCAAGCGGTTAGAGGGACTTTCATAGTCTATTATCTTCATGGGAATTCTATTTATAAGGTGAGCAGCAGTCAACACGGCCTCTCCCCAATACTTCTTCGGCAAATTCCATTGAAACAATAAGGTTCGAGCAGTTGCAAGAGTATATCCCAGGCGCCTCTCTGCTGGGCCATTTTGCTGTGGAGTATTCACACAAGTAGTTTCGTGGATGATCCCCTTGTCTGAGAAATGTGATCTGACGTCGGAGTTGAGGAATTCAGTCCCGTTGTCCGATCTGAAGCGCTTGATTCTCTTCCCAAATTGATTTTCAATCATCTTGCAGAACTCCACAATTATTCGTGGAACCTCTGCCTTTGATTTCAGCAGATGCAACCACATAGTGCGACTGTAATCATCAATAAAGACTATGAAATATCTGCACCCAGTCAGACTTTCCACTGGACATGGCCCCCATACGTCACTATGTATGCAATCAAATGGGGAATTAAAACGATCATCTATGGATTTAAATGACGTCGTTCGAAGTTTTGCCATTTGGCAGGCCTCACAAAACAGGTCTTTAACTAAAATACCTCGAAACACAGAGGGGTAGCAAGTTTTAAGCAAATCAAAAGGTGGATGACCCATCCGTTAATGAAGACGGACCACCCTCTCCTCCTTGAAGCTCATCCGTTGTGACACCATGCACTGTCTCGCACTGCCATTCAGGAGGAGCAAGCCACCTTCCCGCCTAAAGGATGAAATCCTCGTCCCGGAGACCTTATCACACAAAAAACAGTCATCACTGTCCAATATAAACCTCCAACCAAAATCATCAACAGCTTTTTGTATAGAAATCAGGTTAGCTCTCAAGTTCTTCACATGGAGAACATTCTTCAGCAGACCAAGTGAATTCAGTAGAACACTGCCAACTCCTTTCACCGACAATGCTCCTCCTCCTGCTGTCTGAACTCTGTGACTGTTTCTGGCAGCGGAGTAATGACTGAACATGGATCCATTCGGTGACATATGATCCGTCGCCCCGGTATCTGCAATCCATGTGTCAGAGAAGTAATTACCTGATTTCACCAAGGCGGTGGAGGTGAGTTTTTCTTGTAATTCTTCAACTCCGGCACCCGTTCCAGCAGATCCTGAACTCTGTGATTCCGATGCCACAACCATGGCCTTCTTACTCGAATTCTGATTCTTCCAAGCCAGTTTCCAGCAGTTTTCTTTTGTATGACGCCTCTTCTTGCAGTAGTTGCAGAAAAGAGCGTCACGATTATCTTCTCCTTCGCCTCCCCCGGGTTGACTTGGCTGAGGCGGACGAGGTGTCCAATTTTCAGCAGGATTGGACTTGATCTCAGGCCTTTTTTAAAGAAGCGCAGCGGAATTTTGGGCCTGAGAATCAGGGGTAATGCCAAACCTGCTCTTAGCCTACAGGATAGCGCTGATTGCTTCTTCCAGGGACGACAACTTCTCACGATGAAGCAACTGGCTCCTCACGGAGTCATAGACGGAGTTTAGGCCCATGAGGAATGTGAAGATTCTCTGCTTGAGTATGTACTGCCTCTCCACCGATTGTGGATTCTGCACAGGCCAGAGGTGGTCAATTTCTCTCCAAATCACTTTTAACCGGGACGAATACTGATGGACGTTTTCTCCCCCTTGGCGTGCCAATGTTTCTTGGACTTTGAGTTCATAAATGCGCCAGTCATGGGACTGCTCTGCGGTGTACCTATGGATCTCATCCAAGAGTTCTTTCACGGTGTCAAAGTAGAGGAAATCTCTCCTCATTTCGGGGGTCATCGATCTCAACATCCATCCCAAGATTAGGGAGTCTTCTGCCTTCCATTTCTTGAAATCAGGATCCGCTCGAGTTCTGGGGAGATCAGTCAGATGATCTCCCAGAAAGCATCCATGTACTGTAAGTGTAACCATCTTTGACCATCCAAACATATTTCCCCCATCAAACTTCACTTCTGTTGGGGGAAATACAACTGCAGCCCTTCCAATGTCTGGATTTGAGGCACTAGCTTCCCCTACTTTGGCGTCAGAAACTTCCTGAACCACCCCAGGGTTACCCTGGGTCGAGCTTTCACCTCCGGGGCTTGCCATGTTTGAGGAGGAAGCAGGAAGATGCTACAACTGGTTGCTGAGGTGCTGAAAGAACCCTTCTAGGGTAAGATTCCAGCAAAAAACTCCCTTCGAGATGATCTAGAGATGAGTTTACTCCAGAAACTGCTCTGATACCATGTTAGAATGGCACTTAGAGTGAGAGATCAAAGACCAAAACAGAAACTTCTAATTACTGGCGGCTAGGGTTTGGGGGCATTTAAAGCCCCCCATTACATTCTCCCACGTGGGAGGTTCATTAGATGCCCCCCCCACGTGTGACCACTTATTGAATGGGTCACACGTGGGAGAATCTTGCACAGGGGTTTAAAGAGAAAGAAAGGAAGAGAGAAAAAAAGAAAGAGAGAAAGAGAGGAAAAAATGAGAGAGAAGGTGGGCAACTTATAAACCGTGGCCCACTTACAATAGGCTGAAGGTGAGAGAGAAGAGAGAGAAGAGAGAGAAGAGAGAGAACTGTAGGGGCCCAGTTTAACAGGAAGATATTGACCCTAGATCAAACTCCCAATGACCCTCTTGACCGAATAGACGACTACAAGGTAAGGGGCATGTGACGGCCCTAAGATGTTCGGCGTTCAAATCAACGAATATCCTTTCAACCACAAAAATAAGATCCTATCTCTCGACGGATGTGGCTAACCCTATCCGTAGATTATATTGAAAGAGGGCAGGGGACGAGATAGGGGAAGACGACACTAAAGGCGGTAATAATATTGGGAATGACGGAGGGGAGACGAGAGGGTACCTTGTATGTCGATAGTCCACAGCGTGGGAAATGGTGTCTCAACGTAGTCAAAGGCGATGGGAGATTCCGCGTGGGTGAGGCACAACAAGGGCGGAGGATGGGGTTCTTGGCTTGTAATCACCCCAATAATGCCTCTGGATGGTGACTCACGTCAATTCTTGAATTTCTTGCGCAGTAGTTGATCAGGAACACCAAGAAGGTGACGATTTCTTGAAGCCTTGCTCGTTCTTGAGCGGTAGTAGATGAAGAATGCCAAGAAGGTGGTGGTTTCTTGAAACCTTGGGGTTCTTGAGCGGTAGTTGATCAAGAACACCAAGAGGGGTGGCAGTTTCTTGAAATCTTGGTGGTTCTTGGTGGATGGCGATGGCGGCGGTGGACGATGGCGGCGGCAGGGACGATAGCCTCCAAGAAGAGGGTTCTTGAAAATAACCACCCAAGAAGTCTGTGATAGAGGGGTGTCTCTTGATCTTCTTGGATGGATCTTTGAGGAGGTCGATGGTGGCGGCGGACGACGGCGGCGGCGGGGATGATAACCTCCAAGAAGAGGTTTCTTGGACGTTTCTTGGGGACTAACAACCCAAGATTCCCAAGGAGAGGGCGTTCTTGGAGGAGGTTGGTGAAATCTTGGGGAGGAACAACGGCGACGCGTACCCAGAGTGATCTCGACGGTGACGGTTAACGATGCTTCCGTTGGTGACACTTTCTTGAATCCTTGAGACCTTTCGGAGTGATCTCGACGGAGGGCTTCTTGGCTTCAAGAAGGGAGGAATTCTTGAATCTTTTAGCTTCTTCGGAGTGATCTCGACGAAGACATTGAACACATTCCCACGGAGTGGTCTCGACGTGGGGGACGCGGGCTCTACTCCACGGAGTGGTCTCGACGTGGGCGGGAATAGCCAATTCCCTCTACTCTACTCACTATGATAGGTGGAGACAAGAGTTGTAAAAATTCTTTCAACAAATGACTCAAAGGTGTTCCTTGGGCATGCCATCCCCTTATATAGTGAGGATGGGTACCAAGTGAACGTGGGAGAGGACGAACTGTCCCGAGACGTGGTTCGTCCTCTCCTTACAAATTCAAAATACAAACATAAAAAGTAAAAACAACGAGGACGGGGCCCAACAACATTGGCCCAGTCCACGAATCCGAAAATACAAACACACATGAAAATGAGCATAAGTAAAAAGATAAAACTTCTTACGCGGGGTACTTAAACCCTGGGTGGCAAGGGTCGCGCGAGCTGGTCGGCATGGCTAATGACGTCCCGTCGCGTCATCCTCGAGATGGTTCTTCGTCATCGTGGCATCGTCCTCGAGATGGTCCTCCATCATATATTTGTATTTTTATCTTTATCTCAATCACTCTTTCTATCTCTATCTCTATCTCTCTCTGTATCTCTATCTATATCTCCATCTCTATCTTTATCTCTATCTCTATCTCCATCTCTACCTCCATATCTATCTTTATCTGTATCACTATCTGTGTCTCTATCTCTATCTCTATATCTATCGCTATCTCTATATCTATCTCTATCTCTATCTCTATCTCTATCTCTATCTCTATCTCTATCTCTATCTCTATCTCTATCTCTATCTCTATCTCTATCTCTATCTCTATCTCTATCTCTATCTCTATCTCTATCTCTATCTCTATCTCTATCTCTATCTCTATCTGTATCTCTATCTCTATCTGTATCTCTATCTGTATCTCTATTTCTATCTCTATTTCTCTCTATCTCTATCTATATTTGTATCGCTATCTTTATCTCAATCTCTATCTCTATCTCTATCTCTATCTCTATGTCTATGTCTATCTCTATCTTTGTATTTCTCTCTATCTCTATCCCTATGTCTATTTCTATCTCAATCTATATCTCTAAATCTCTCTCAATCTTTACCTTTATCTTTGTCTCTATCTCTATATCTATCTCTATCTCTATCTCTATATCTACCTCTATCTCTTTCTCATGCTCGATCCGGATCTCTAATTTTATCTCTATCTGTATCTCTATCTCTATCTGTATCTCTTTCTCTATCTTTATCTTTACCTCTACCCTTTGGTCTATTTCTATCTCTATTGCTATCCTTAGCTTGATCGCTATCTCTATTTCTATGTCTATCTCTATCTCTATATCTATATCTGTATGAATCTCTATCTCTATATCCATCGTTATCTTTATATCTATCTCTATCTATTTCTCTTTCTCTTTCTCTATATCTATCTCTATGTCTATCTCTATCTATATCTCCATCTCTATCTCTATCTCTATTACTATCTCTATCACTATCTCTATCTCTATCTCTATCTCTATCTCTATTTCTATCTCTATCTCTATCTCAATCTCTATCTCTATCTCTATTTCTATCTCTATTTCTCTTTATCTCTATCTATATTTTTATGTCTATCTCTATCTCCATCTCTATCTCTATCTCTATCTCTGTAATTATCTCTATCTCTATCTCCATCTATTTCTCTATCTCTCTCTCAATCTTTACCTTTATCTTTGTCTCTATCTCTATATCTATCTCTATCTCTATCTCTATCTATATCTGTATATCTATCTCAATCTTTATCTCTATCTCTATCTCAATCTCTATCTCTATCTCTATCTCTTTTTCTCTCTATCTCTATCTATATTTTTAGGTCTAGCTCTATCTCCATCTCTATCTCTATCTCTATCCCTGTAATTATCTCTATCTCTATCTCTATGTCTATTTCTATCTCAATCTATTTCTCTATCTCTCTCTCAATCTTTACCTTTATCTTTGTCTCTATCTCTATATCTATCTCTATCTCTATCTCTATATCTACCTCTATCTCTTTCTCATGCTCGATCTGGATCTCTAATTTTATTTCTATCTTTATCTCTATCTCTATCTGTATCTCTTTCTCTATCTTTATCTTGACCTCTACCCTTAGGTCTATTTCTATCTCTATCGCTATCCTTAGCTTTATCGCTATCTCTATTTCTATGTCTATCTCTATCTCTATATCTATATCTGTATGAATCTCTATCTCTATATCTATCGTTATCTTTATATCTATCTCTATCTATTTCTCTTTCTCTTTCTCTATATCTCTCTATGTCTATCTCTATCTATATCTCCATCTCTATCTCTATCTCTATTACTATCTCTATCTCTATCTCTATCTCTATATCTATCTCAATCTCTATCTCTATTACTATTGGTTCTGGGGGAACACGACAGCGCGTGAACCCATCAGTAGGCCAAGACCTAGGATGACCACAAAGTCATCCATGGGGGACACCATGAAGTTGGTCCAGCCCTCCCACGTCCCCACCTGCAGCAATACCCCCTTGGCCACGCCAACAGTGTCTCGTGCCTCCGAGTTGATGGCCTTGATCTTCCCTGCGCTTGGGGACAGCTTCAAGCCGAGCTTCTTTGCTTCTTTCTCAGCGAGGACGTTGTGCGTCGCCCCCGTGTCGACCATGGCCGTGGAAGGCTTGCCGGGTATCAGTACCGGTACGTGCCGGAGGTTTAGACCTTCATACTAGACGGGGGTTCCGCCCTGCAATGCCGCTAGGCACTGGAGGAGGTTCAGGGTCACCGTACTACTTCCCCCGGGGACATCCGGTTAGGGCGGCAACACGACCATCGCATTGACATTGGTAGCCGTTGCCGTCCCTCTTGGGCAATCCCTCATAAAATGGGGCCCTCTACAAGCGAAGCAAGTTAACTTGTTGCCCCCACCGCCTGGACTCTGCTTCCACAGTCTTGGGTTCTTGCCCTTATCTCGGCTCTTGCCGTGGCCTTGCTTGAACTTTCTTTTCAGGCCTTGACTGCTTGGCGCTACTTGTGCCTCGGCGCGCTCCTAGCGCGGCTTGTACTCCTTCGTGCGTCTGTCCTCCGTCTTTGCAGGTCTAGCGGGGCGGAGCTCTGTGCTTTCCATGACCTTGTAGGCCGAGTTCAGATCTCTGCATTGTCTCCTTTCTAACTCTGTCTGGAGCCAGTGTCGGAGGCCCTTGGCGAAGCGGTAGAGCTTATCCGCCTCAGACATGTCGGTGATCCTCCGGATTATGGACACGAATTGGCCCACATATTCCCTCAGATTGCCTGTCATCTTGAGGTTTTCGAGCTGTCCCCTCGCGATCCACGCCGTGTTGTGCGGCATAAAACTCTCCTTGATCTCCCGAACAAAGTCTTCGTAAGTCGGGGGTGGCCAATCTCCACATTCTTCCCGTTGTCGCCACCACGACTTCGCTTCATTTGTTAGGAAGTAGCTGGCCTGGAGGATTTTACTTTGATCTGAGTACTGTCCTTGGTCGAAATACCGGTCGTAGTCATATAGGAAATCTGCCACTACGTCTTCCCGGTGAGAACCGTCGAACTGCGGTTCGGGAAGGTAATGCTTCCTCCCGATGTCGTTGTTGGGATGACTGCTAGGGCCTTCCTCCAGCCTTTCCATCATGAGTTTTAGTGTCAAGACCATCTTAGTCAGCTGTCGGATGGTGTCCTCATGTTGCCATATGGTGTCTTCGAGGACGTCTTCTCTCTGGCGTCCTCATCTCCGCTCGGGCTTCTCTCAAGTCTGACTTCAACTCGTCATAATTTTTGTCCACTTGGGCCTTCAAACCCAACATGTTCTTGTGGAGCAGCCGATTTTTCAGCCGCTGCTCCTTCTCCTTTTGTCGTCTCTCCTCGCATAGCTGTGCGCGAACAGACTCCATCTCCTCAACCAGAAGTTCAGAAGCACAAGGGGAGGCAATCCAACCTTGCTCTGATACCAGTTGTCACACGGTCAAATCTCGAGCTAGGACTCTTTACTCGGAATTGACGTGTGCCAGCCTCAGTGCTTAGGCAAAACACAGAGCAGCCTTGATCTCTTGCAGCGGATGCTCTTGGAATTGCTTAAGATCGCATAGAAAGGGTTAGAGAAGATGGTGGTGCTAGGCATCGTTAGTGAATAGGGTTATTGCATTGACATCATCAAGAATACATCGTAGATTACATGGAGGAAGACGAGGGGTGTTACAAGGAACGAGACGAGGCGCTTTGCGCTGAGGTAATGTCGCCAAGCCGTGTCAAGGCTGCCGCTCCACGCGCGCCCGCTTTGCCGGTCATCCGTGCACCGGGCCAGGCACCACGCGCCCGCGGACATGGTGATCCCACACGCCACCCCTGCCTTGACGATCACACACGCCACCAGCACCCGTGTCCACACTCTGGCGTGCAGTCTACGCGACTACGCGACGCCACCACATACGGCACCTCTGAGCTGGGTGCCGCGTGCCCAATATTACCCGCAGGAGCGCCGCACGCCCACTGTGTTGTTTGGCACTCTCTGTACGCCACATGCCTTAGTCTCCTGGCGGGATGTCTCCTAACCGTGTGCCCCGCACACACCCGCGCGACTGCTGCACGGTACCCCATGCAACTCCGCGCGCTGCGCCCACGGCATGCCTCCCAGCCTACGCCCCCCGGACCTACGCGCAGCGCTTCCCGCCCCCGTGCGCAGCACTTGGCGCTGGCGGGTAGCGTTGGCACCCGCGCGTGGTGCTTGGTGTTGGCACGTGGCGCATACGCGCACACGCGCCTATGTCGTTCAGCCCGCGCCCAGCACGCGCGGACCGTACCTGACCCGTCACACCTTGGGCATGGACGGGCACGTGCGTAGTTTGCAGTAAATCACCATCCATAGTGGCAATGGCCTAATAGATCAGGTATTGGGCATCGCTACCCATTTGACTCAGTACTTAAGACTTCATGACTCAAACATGCGAACAAACCTTCCCAATAAGCACGCAGGCCTCTGGGCAAGGAATAATGCCTAGCTAGGGGCCCAACACTATCTCTGTCTCTATCTTTATCTCTATCTATACCTTGTCTCAATCTATATCTCTATCTCTATCCCTATCTCTCTTTCTCTCTCTATTTATATTTCTGTCTCTCGCTCAATCTCTATCCCTATCTCTATCTCTCTATCTCTATATCTATCTCTATCTCTATCTTACTTTATATCTCTCTCTTTATCTTTATTTCCCTCTTTGTCTCTATCTCTATCTCTATTTCTACCTATATCTCTATCTTTAGCTCTATCTCTATGTCTGTCTATATCTTTATCCGTATCTCTTTCCCTATCATTATCTCTATCTCTGTTTCTATCTCTATCTCTATCTCTATCTTTATCTCTATCTCTTTCAATTTCTCTTTCTCTATCTCTATCTCTGTCACTTTCGCTTTCTCTTACTCTATCTCTATCTCTATCTCTATCTCAATCTCTATCTCTATCTCTGTCTCTATCTGTATCTTAATCTTTATCTCTATCTATATCTCTATCTCTATCTCAATCCCTAACTCTATCTCCCTCTATCTCTATCTCTATTTTTAACTTTATCTCTTTCTCTATCTCTATCTCTATCTCTATCTTTATCTTTATCTCTATCCCTATCCCTATCTCTATCTTTCTTTATATCTCTCTCTATATCTCTATCTCTATCGCTATCTATATCCCTATCTCTATCTCTATCTCTATCTCTATGTCTATGTCTATCTCTATCTCTATCTCTATCTGTATCCCTATCTCTATCTCTATCTCTTTCTCAATCGCTATCTTTATCTTGATCTCTGGCTATATGTCTATCTTTAGCTCTATCTCTATCTCTATGTCTCTTTTTATCTCTGTCTCTCTCTCTATCTCTATCTGTATCGCTATCTCTATCTCCATCTCTATCTCTATCGTTATCTCTATCTCCATCTCTACCTCCATATCCATCTTAATCTGTATCTGTATCTGTATATGTATCTCTATCTCTCTATATATATTTATCTCTATATTTATCTCTGTCTCTATCTCTATTTGTATCTCTATCTCTATCTCTATCTGAATCTCTATCTCTATCGCTATCTCTATCTCCATCTCTATCTCTATCCCTATCTCTATCTCTATCTCTATCTCGATCTCTATCTCTATCCCTATCTCTATCTCTATCTCAATCTCAAACACTATCTTTATTTCTAACTCTATCGTTATCTCTATCTTTATCTCTATCTCGAAATGTATCTCTATCTGCATCTCTATGTCCATCTCTATCTTGATCCTTATCACTATCTCTATCTCTGTTTCTATCTCGGTCTATATATCTATCTCATCTCTATCTATATCCCTATCTCTATCACTATCTCTATCACTATCTCTATCTCTACTCTATCTTTATCTCTATCTCCATCTCTCTCTATATCTATATCTGTATGAATCTGTATCTCTGTCTCTATCTTTATCTATATATCTATCTCTATCTATTTCTCTTTCTCTTTTTCTATATCTATCTTTATATCTATCTCTAGCTCTATCTCTATCTCTATATCTATCTCTATCTCTATCTCTGTCTCTATCTTTATTTTTATCTGTATCTCCACCTCTATCTGTATCTCTATCTCTTTCTCTTTCTCTATCCCTATCTTTATCTATATCTCTACCTTTCTCCCTATATCTATCTGTATATCTTTCTTTTTCTATATCTGTATCTCTATCTCTATCGTTATCTCTATCTTCATCTCTATCTCTATCTCTATCTCTATATCTATCTCCATCTCTATCTCTATCTCTAACTCTAGCTCTATCTCTATCTCTATCCCAATCTCTACCGTTAACTCTATCTCTATCTCTATCTCTATCTCTACTTCTATCTCTGTCTCAATCTCTATCTTTCTCTCTATCTTTGTTTTTATCATTGTCTCTATCTCTATATCTATCTATCTCTATCTCTTTCTCCTCTCTAACTATTTCTCATGCTCAATCTCGATCTCTATTTCTATCTCTAGCTTTATCTCTATCTCTATCTGTATCCCTTTCTCTATCTCTATTTTTGACTCTATCCTTAGCTCTATCTCTATCCTTAGCTTTATCGCTATCTCTACTTTTATCTCTATCTCTATCTCGATATCTATCTCTATCTCTATCTCTATCTATATCTCTATCTCTATCATTTTCCCTATCTCTATCTCTATCTCTATCTCTATCTCTATCTCTTTCTTTATCTCTATCTCTGTCTCTATCTCTATCTCTATCTCTATCTCTATCTCTATCTCTATTCTTAGGAAAGAGAAAAGGCTAATGGAGAGGCAAGTGCTAGGTGGCCGCCGCCTCGGGAGAGAGTGATCTTGCTTGCGAGAGATGTGAGACCAGCTTCACATGAGTGTAGAGAGTTTACCTGAGGAGTATAGCGTCATACCTAGAAACGAGTACACTCCCTTCTCATCCACTTAGGCATTCAACCCAAGGAGAAAGGAACCCCACATTCCTGAAAAGGCCGTGGCTCAAACTGTCATTTAGTGTTTTAGCTCCGCTTGTGATTGATCCACGTAACACTTCCAACACTTGTTGTCTGACCTACAGGATGAAAGAAATGATAATGCGGAAAAGTACTTAGATGTTGCTAAGGGACTAGCAATGTATAAGTAGGGGGGTATATGATAACACCCTAATTTCTGTCTTTATTTCATGCTTTTAGCATGATTTTATGCATTTAAAGAGCTTAAAATTGGGCTGTTATCATATATTTACATGAAAATAATGTTTTCAAGTAATCTCTGATTTTTCCATAATTTTCTGTTAATTATATGAATTTTAAAGGATTTATTGAAGCTCGAAATAATTATTTTTGAATGAAAATGGCATATTTAATATTTTATTTCGATATTTATCAGCATGGGAATGAATCACTGAATTTTCTAGAATTTTCTTGAATTTTCTAGAATTTTCTAGAATTTTTTACAAATTTTTAGGATTTTTCTGAGATTTATTTGAAGAGGAAATGTATTTATTCAACGAAAAAAAGTATATTTATAATAGAAAAACAAGTATTTTTATTATTTTCGAACTTTCAAGGGCCGTTTTGCGAACTTTCGTTGCAAAAAGACCTTGAAAACAGCTCTTGGTCGCCACTGCAGGCGTAAAGATCCAATTTAAAATTTTACAGGGTTTTATTGCAAGTTTTAATATATATTTTTAATGTTTTTAGGAGAAATCGGAGGAGAGAGAGTGCGCTAGGGGCATATACGCAATTACTTTTGGGCGGCGTCCAAAAGCAATTCCAGGCTTTTTAAGGACTTTTCTGCAAAAAGGAGGATTCAAAATGCGCCAGCCAATGAGAGAGCGACACGTCATTGCGTGTTTAAAAACGAAACTAATAAATAAATCAATTTTAAATCCAATGGATTAAATTGGTTTAAAATTGATTTATTAATAACTTTTGATCCTGAAGTCCGATTGAGATGATCTTTTTATGGATTTGTTCGTCTTGATCCTCTCTTTCTATATGTATGTTTGGATTATTCAGATCCAGCCTACATTTATAGATAAATATTAAGTACTAAACGGGGGTAAAATGGTGATTTTTACCATATAACCTAAGTATAAAAGCTAGATTTCGAGAGGGGGAGCTCATTCTTGATGGTTCTCTATCACAGCTGCAAGACAGAGAGGAGCCCCAGCCTGGATCAACAGTTTTGGTACTTTTTCCTTTCATTGTATTTAAACTTTTATGCATTTTGAATGAAATAGGTTAAGTGTTTTGTTTCTTCATCTCTATTCTGATCTGAACTTCTAAATCGCTTGGCTTGAGCGGCATGTACAAGCCCTGATTAGGATTGAGAGAAGAAATTGAGGGATTCACCTGGGCATTCAATTGCTTTCCAAAAGAAAGCTCTAAAAAAATTAGTTTAAATTCTTAGGATACTCAATTACCCCATTTTAGTTCTGAATTATCAACTTGCAAAAATCAACCAAACCCAAATTAAAAATTCCTACCAACCTCTCTAATTGAATTCTTTGATCCATCCAATTGGATCAATTAATTCAATCTAGAGCCCACATTTCTTCCATTCTTCTCACCTCTTCTACCCCCCTTTCTCAATTCTCATCTAATTAGGGTGACTTGATCCTCCTTGAAGATCAAATTCACTCTAATTAGGATTAAAACACCAAAAAGATAATCACATTGAACTTCCTACTTGCTTCCCTTGGACGACACTCACACTTATCACTATACATTTTAAGTAGAGTTTTATAAATTTTATTGCATAAGCTAGAATTCACAACGACAAGGGCTAAAAATCCATAATTTTCACCCCTATTTTTGGCTTATCAATTGGCGCCATTGCCGAGGAGGCAACGCTAAGGAATTCAATGTGCCTTTATTCATAAACGAAATTGGGCAAGTGTTGATCGAATTTTTTTTATTAGAAGCATTGTCATCAATTTTAAATTCAAAGTGATTTGGTGGCTAACGACTAACGGGTGTTGTGTTTGAATTAGTGGTTTTGTATGAAGCTTAGGTCTGGATTTGAATCAGGGAGCAGTGACAGAAATTCCCTTGTAGTAGACTCCACCACACCCGAATCATCTTTCACCGAACCTACATTCGTAGAGGAGACGTTGATTAGAACCTTACCAGTGGACCCAATAGGAAATGGGACAGGACATCCTGAGGTAGTTAACGATGGACGTAGGAGGATCAGAGAATATTCCACACCAGCGGAAACCTCGATCTCAACCAGGATATCTGCCCCTATTGGAGATGATGTGATGTTTAGAATTGACCCACACCAATTTGAGTTATTACCATCCTTTTTAGGGAAGGCAAACGAAGAGCCCTATGACTTCTTAGAAAATTTTTACGAAGCCTGCGATAGTTGCACTTATCCCAGAATTTCGAAGGAAGCTGTGAGAATGAAATTATTCCCTCATGCCCTTAAGGATAGAGCCAAGGATTGGTTTAGAACATTGGGGACAAATTTTAAATCGTGGAATGATATGGAGAAGAGCTTTCTAAAAAGATATTATACAGTAGCGAGGAAGAACTCTTTCAGAAGGGAGATTCGAAATTTTCAGCAGGGAAACGATACCTTTAGTGAAGCATGGGAGAGATTGATGGGGCTCATTAGGAAGTGCCCCCACCATGGCATTCAAAAATGGGAGTTAGTTCAAATCTTTTATGACGGCTTGAATGATGTGGAAAAAGGAAGAGTTGATATCTCAAGTGGAGGAGCGATAGCAGATATGTACGAAGATGAAGCCATGGCACTCCTACAAAAGATGACGTAGGACGACTATGGGATGGACGATTTAGGGCGGATGACGAGGCTATGGGTAGGAATGGGTAAGGGATAAAACAATCCACAGAAATCACGGTCGATTCTCGGACTTAAAACCGATGAAATCTGGTGGTGCAGCTCCGACCCTTATCGAGGGCGGGAGTACTGTCTTCCCCCACCGCGACGATGCCTAAGCACCGAAATCAATACCTCGAATTCACGTCGCGAAGAAACACTCGAGAAAAGGAGAGAAGAAGAGGAAATCCAAGTCTAATTCTGACGGCGGTGGAAACTTCCCGAGAAAATACTGAGCGGAGAACACGTCGACACCACAGGGTTCAGGTATACCTCAGCACCGTAGTGCGTGTAGAGGCTGCAGGTAATTCTGCTCGTGGCGGCACGGCGGCGTGATACTAGAACGCGCTCCGGGCGTTGTCCGGCCCTGGTTGACGTTATGAAGCGGGGACGCCGGGTCGGGCACGACGAACTCCCGCGCGCGCGAAGCGCCGCTGACGGCGCGACAGCGGCGTACGGAGGCGCACGGTGGCGCGCGGGGATGGCACGCGGTGGCGTGCGGTCGCGGCGTGTGACCGCGCGGCTGCGCGCGGCGGTGATGACGACGGCGGCAGCAGCGGCGGCGGTGGCGGCGGCGGCGATGACGGTGATGACGACGACGACGGCGACGACGGGGAAGGTTAGGGCAAGATGAGGGGTAGGGCAATCCTCCAAGAAGAGTTAGAAAGAAAACTCAATTCTTGAATTATGATTGCCTAATGAGTTCTTGAAACAAATGACCTTATATAGGCCTTGGAGGAAAGAGAAAATAACTAGAAAGTAAGACACGCAAGGGAAAACGTGCATCACGTCACGCTAAAGGGCAGTTGTGGATCTGCCTTTGGCGTCGTGTCATGACGCGCATGGAGACGTGCGCGGGTGGTGATGTGGCGGACGACGGTTGTGGCATGTTGACTTCTTCGTTGACTCCTGTTGACCAAGGTGGGTTGACTTCTGTTGACTTCATCTTTGGATCCGTAACGTCTGTGTTGACCCCGACTGCCTGCGGTGACGTGTCCCGGGCTGATGCATTGGCGTCCTCGCCATCAAAAGATGTCCGACAATTTAGCCTATTACCACGATGCCTCCGATCATGTTAGGGTTACCCCTCGGAAGGGTGGATTGTTGGATGTTAGGGGGGTTGAACCCCAGATTACTATGGATCGAATTGAAAAATAGATAGGTGTCATGATGGGAAAAGCCATGGAAAAGATGAACGAAAAAATGATTTCACTATGGCAGGGTCAGAATAGTGGAGGAGCACCCAACCAAATAAATCGATGTGAAATGTGCTCAAGTGATAGCCACACCGGAGAAGAATGCCCCATGATTTCAGAAGTGAATGCTATAGGCAGGCAGGACGGGAGCAATGGTCAATGGGCCGCTAGAGGAAACTTAGGAGGACCGGGATGGAACAACAACAATCAACGCCCCAACAACAGTTTCAACCCAAGGCGAACAATCCCCATCACCAATAACATTATCAACCTTACCGAAATTTTTCAGATTCCACTAATGCGACTCTCACAAAGGTAATCGCGGAGCTGCAAGAAGACAAGAAGAGGATGATCAAGCTTTTTGAAGAAATGGAGGAGAGGCATCATCGGGAAATGGAAAAGCTCAAGGTGGAGGTTGGTCTTCACAGCGGTCAACAATTTGTGCACGGGGAAGCACCACAAGGTACTTGTGAAGACCCCATGAAGATGGGCGCCAAACCAGGTAAACTCCCTACTCAGGCCTGTATTAATCCTAGTAATTTACTTTATGTTGATTACATGTATAGTGTAGTTAATGAGCATATTCATAACATGCATGCCATGACTGGAAAACAAGAAATAGGAGAACTAAGTGCTATATCAAAACTTAGAAGTGGGAAAGATTTGTCCACTCCATTTGCAGTTGTAGAGAAACCAAAGGAAGTAGAGGATAAATTGGAGGAATTACAGGAAGATGAAGAAGTAGGGGTAGAGGAAAATGTGGAAAAGGAACCCGACCCGAAAGCATATTGCCCGCCTATTCCTTTCCCCAGTGCCTTACAAGCGAAGAAAGAGAAATCAAAAGATAGCCCACTTCTTGAGTATTTGAAAGAGGCTAATGTTGAAATTCCTGTTTTAGATGCAATACAGTACATCCCTGATTATTCCAAATTTGTGAAAAACCTGTGCACACCCCCTAGGAAGCAAAAAAGGATTCAACTTTCTGAGAATATTAGTTCAATATTTCTGCATGAATTACCTCAAAAGCGCAAAGATCCGGGAGCACCAATGATTAAATGTGAGATTAGGGGGGAAGTATTCACCAAAGCCTTACTCGATTCAGGAGCAAGTGTGAATATCATGCCTAAGGCTTTATTTGAGACCTTTAAATTTGGTGAACTACAACCCGTAAATTTAGAATTGTAGTTAGCGGACGGATAAATTAGAAGACCATGTGGACACGTGCCACGATGGAGGAGCCCCTACGACGAAGACGAAGACGTATACAAGGACTACGACTGCCGTTATGACAACGTCTCATACCACGGACGTCCTGACCTAGACCCGGTACGAGGCCCACATGATGCCTGTATTTCAGGATAGACGACACCTGCGAGACGACTACGCCCGTAACTATGAGGCCAACCAACCAGCCTGACCTGACCACTACGAGGAGCCCGACGAACAGCTCAGGTACATCCAGATCATCGCACCCCGCGTGAGCTCCTCACCGACGCCATGAGCCGCAGGCCGCCCGCTGGCCAACATAGTTGTCGACCCACCTAGTGCTAGTAGGGCGCAACCACCACCGCGAGATGCCCCACCTGTTTGGACCGCTCTAGTAGAGCCCCGACCGGACACCATGGTAGACGTGTCGCTCCGCACATTGATCTTTCCACTTATGTCAAAATCAACGACAAGGTGTGTAAATTGATCGTCAATAGTGGGAGTTGCATCAATGCCATATCCGATACGATGGTTACCCGACTAGGATTAACCTCGATCCCACATCCGACTCCCTACGACGTGTCGTGGATAGATGCTTCTTCGCTACCGGTGAAGTGCCAGTGCCGCGTACCACTGAAGGTGAGCGCCTACAATGAGAGTGTCCTCTGTGACGTACTTCCCATGAAAGTGGGAAGCATCATCCTAGGCCGTCCCTGGCTATATGACCACGATGTCACTCTAGCCAGAAGGACAAACACGTGTTCGTTCTTATACCAGGGACGACGGGTCACTTGGCACCCGTACACGACAAAACCGGCAAACAAGCCGGTCCCAACCCAGCACGTAGGGCTCATGGTTGTTCGAGGCCCCTTGTTTGTTTGAGACTTGGGCCGCGAGGGAGACGACATGCCCTTGTGCCTGCCGTCACCCTCGATGTCTCCGCCGATCCACCCGTAGAGCATCGACCACCTCAGGTCGAGGCCCTTGTATCGCAGTTTGGCAATGTCTTTCATGAGGAGCTGCGAGGCAAGCTACCGGCGATACGTAGCATCCAACACGCGATTGATCTCATGCCCGACACCTCGTTGCCAATGCTGGCACACTGCCGGATGGAGCTGCAGAGATAGGAGGAACCACTACGATAGGTCCGCGAACTACTCGCAGAGGGCCTCATCCAGGAGAGCCTCAGCCCCTGCGCGGTACCCGCTCTTCTAGCTCCAAAGAAGGATGGTACATGGCGCATGTGCTGCGACAGCCGCGCCATCAATAAGATAACGGTTCGATACCGTTTCCCCATTCCTCCATCCAAGAGCTCTTCGATATGATGGCTGGAGCCACTATCTTCTCGAAGATAGACTTACGTAGTGGCTACCATCAGGTTCGGATTCATACCGGCGACGAATGGAAGACCGCCTTTAAGATAAAGGACGGATTATGCGAGTGTAGAGTCATGCCCTTTGGCCTCTCCAAAGCGCTGAGTACCTTTCAGCGCCTCATGAACGAGGTACTGCGTGCATTTATCGAGAGGTTCATCGTCGTCTACTTCAACGACATCCTCATCTACAGCCGGTTGAGAGAGGAGCACCTCGATCATCTCTGGCAGGTCTGCACCGTCCTTCGGAGCGAACACTTCTATGCGCACCCTAAGAAGTGTAGCTACCTCACATCGGAAGTTGCCTTCCTCGGATTCATCCTGTCTGCCCAGGGCGTTGCCGTAGACCTAGACAAGGTCCAAGCCATCACATCCTGGCCGTCACCGGCCAGCCTCCACAACGTACAGAGCTTCATCGGCCTTGCTACTTTCTACCGACGCTTCGTACAAAACTTCAGCTCTGTTACGGCTCCTATCACCAACTGCCTCAAGTTGGAGCCGTTAACTTGGACACCGGCCGCCGAGAGAGCTTTCCAGCACGTGAAGCTCTTGATGACGCAGGCGCGAGTGCTCTGCCTACTTGACTTTGGGAAGGTGTTCAAGGTTACTTGTGACGCCCCAAGCATAGGGATCGGTGGTGTCCACAGCCAGGAGGGTCACCCCGTCGAGTTTTTCAGCGAGAAGCTTAACAACCGGAGCCTACTCAACTCCGCGTACGACAAGGAGTTCTACGTAGTCGTCCAAGCATTGAGACACTAGCGACGCTATCTCCTTTCCAAGGAGTTCGTCCTCTTCTCGGATCATGAGGCGCTCAAATACCTGCACTCCCAGCAGAAGTTGAGTGACCAACATGCGAGATGGATCGAGTATTTGCAGCACTATTCCTTCGTCATCAAGCACAAGAAGGGCAAGGACAACGTCATCGCCGATGCGCTTAGTCGACGAGCCCATGTCCTCAACATCATGATGGTGAAGGTCTTCGGGTTCGAGACCATCCGAAAGGGATACGACACTTGCCTTGACGTTGGGCCGATCAAAACTAGAGTTTGACAGGGACCGTCTTGGGACTACCAGAACTACGTCATTACCGACGACTACCTGTTCTATCAAGACAGACTATGCGTGCCACGCACGTCCCTGTGCGATTTCCTCATGTGGGAATGTCACGCTGGAGGTCTTAACGGTCACTTTAGATGTCACAAGACCATCTCTACTATAGAATACCAATTCTACTGGCCGTTCCTGAAGCACGACGTCGGCAACATTATTGCCCAGTGCCGCGTATGCCCCTTGGCCAAACAGGTCAAGAAGAGCGCCAGGTTATACACCCTGCTACCAACGCCTAAGTGTCCCTGGGATGACATTAGCATGGACTTCGTCCTAGGACTGGCCCGGACAACACGACGACACGGCTCCATCATGGTCGTCGTTGGCAGGTTCTCAAAGATGGCGCACTTCGTGCCTTGCGCGAAGACATCCGATGCCATGAAGGTCGCACAACTGTTCTTCTGAGAAATGGTGCGCCTCCATGGCCTGCCAGCTTCGATCGTGTCCGATAGAGACATACGCTTCACGAGCTACTTCTGGAAAACCTTATGGAGTCTCCTCGGTACACGGCTCAACTTTTCAATTGCCGACCACCCGCAGATTGACGGTCAAACGGAAGTCGTCAACACGGCTCAACTTTGGGCAACCTACTACATTCCTTAGTTGGCGAACACCTCGCGACTTGGGATTTGATCATCCCTCGCGCCGAGTTCGCGTACAACTCCTCGGTGAACCACATCACATTTATATTTATATCAGTTTGCCTTATACTCCCTGATGGTGTTGATCTATCTAGCATTGTCCTCCTTCTATCTTGATGTGGATGTCCATCTTCTGTCATGATTTGCTTTTCTTGATCTTGCTTTGTAATTGATGAATCTGGAAATGAGTGCCTTGGTTGGGTCACCTCCTCTTCTATTCTTCCACAAGCTTTAGACCTTGTTACTACCATAAATCTCAACAAATATATTAAAAGTATAATAAGTTGAGGGGTTTTAATCCTTCCGCTTTGCACAAATAAACAGAAACATTTGAACATAATTTTTTTTGTTTCACGGATATACCGTGCTCCCCGGCAACAATGCTAGTTGATAATCCCAAATTTTGGTGTTTAACTAATGATGTTATGACTTTGTTTACCTTATCAATGTGTGAGGATCTGAGATTATTCAACAATCAATAACCTCACTAACCTAGGGTAAGTAAGGGTCAAACCACAAGGAGCAGGTCAGTCTATTTATTTCAACTCAATACTTTTTGCTTTATTCTCTTGATTCAATATTTGTTTAAAAGTTAAACAGATTTCAGATTCAAATATCAGATTAATAACTAATATTTTAATTTTTAATTTTTAATTTTTACTTATTAAATTTCAATTTGAGATTTATTAATCTCAATTTGACATTAAAATATTAAAAGTTAGACAAATCTAGACAAAGTCTCAGATCTGTCCACGTTTTTTGGGAGCATTGTGCGGTGGCTGATAGTGTCTGCGCACAGCTTGTGTGGCGGTCATCACCAACTGTGCGCTGCGCGTGCAACAATGATCAAGTGATGCGTGACGTGCGTGCAGCTGTACACGGCTGCGCACGACTTGTGCGAAGGCCGGGCTGCTACGCACCACGTGTGCGCTGCGACGTGCGGTGGTCGTGCACTACAATGACAGATCGGGACTTAGTCGAAATTTGGACTCAGTCCTCGATCTGCTTGTAAGGCAATTTGCATGTGGCAGTGTGCAACAACAATGCTTTGCACAATGATAGTAAAAACGAGATATAATGAACAGGTTGGATTAGATAGGCTGGAAAGTCACAACTCTATGATTTCCAATCCAATCCAACCTGTCTTAAAAGTGATTTAACCATTACTGGATTCTAAGATATCACACGTACATGGTGTCACGCACCTTCATGGCGAGGAAGTGATCCTGATGCCGGACGTCGTCAAGACGTCGTCCGGTCGACACCGAGGGTAGCGGCTCGGTATCGAATCAGGATCTCGATTGGACGATGACGTTGAGCGTTGTTCGAGCAATGCAGATGAGCAGGTATGAATGATGACGTGAATGCGTAAGATCCCACGTGTAGTACGTGCGAGTGGCGTGATGCACGGTTGCCGTCCCAGAGATTGACGGGGGTCTCTATGGGTGAGGTCAAACGGACCTCCCGAACCTCACCCAAGAAGGTCGAGGGCGAGTACGTCGCTGAACGCAAATATCCCGCTAGTATGCTCACACTCATCGGGCTCGCCCGACTCGCACCAGCCAGGTAAGGCTCTCATTGAAATAGTCGTTTTCTCACCCTGTCTCACTCTCACCTAAATCTAACCCGAGCGCAGAGGAGGCGATACGAAAGTGCACTGAAGAAATTAAGAGACAAAGGGTAGCAGGGTAGGGGAGTACCTTCATCGCGCTGGTGACGGATATCTCGTATCGACAAGAGCTGGAGACAATAGGAGGCCGTTGGCGCCAACGTCTGACTTGTGCGGGAGCACAAGAAGGCGAAGGCGCGGGCGTCCGCTGGAGGACCAGGAGATGGACCACGTGCAAGGCACAGAGTAAGTGCTACGGTACGGTGCCAGGTGGCATGGAACGCAGAGGCGAGGGCGAGCAGCGGGTGCGGCGTGCAGGCGGGTACGGCATGTAGGCGGGCAAGGCACGTAGTGGGCGCGCGTAGGTAGTGCGGCGCACTGGTGGGGGCGCTGTGCGTGGGCAAGGCAGCGCGTGGGCGGCCGAGGACCACGGCGGGCGCAGCGCACGACGGGCGCAACGCACGGGTGGGCACGACACTCAGGCAAGCGCGGCGCTCAAGCAGGTGCAGCGCGCGGCCAAGGTGGCGCGCAGGGACTCGGGGCGGCGTACGCTGTCGACAGCGGGCGGTCTGAGATCGGATGGGCGGCTGCGAGGTTGATCGAGTGGGATAGCTCGGTGGCGGCAGAAAGATCCCGCAGCCGGGCGAGGCAGTTCGGGCGAGGGACTATGGCGAGCGGCAGGACGGTCGACGGTTGGCAACGGCGTGGGAGAATGGCGAGTGGCGGCGAATAGACGGCGGTGACATTTGAGACGGGCGTGGTGGCGAGGGGAGGTGGCGGCGACCGTGACGGTCGGTCGGCAGAGAATTCGGTGGCAGACGGTGGCAGGGGGAAGCGTCGTGCGGTGGCGATTGGACGGTCGGTCTGGGCGGCGTCCACCCTCTCTCCTTCTTCTCTTCTATCCTTCCCTTCTTCTTCTTCCTTATTCTTCTTCTTCTTCTTCTTCTGCTTCTTCTTCTGCTTCTTCTGCTTCTTTCTTCTGCTTCCTCTTATCACGAACGTGACTCTTCAAATTCTTACGTTATAACTTCATAGAAACATTCAAGAGTAAGTCTGGGGGGGCGCCCACCCCTCCTTATATAGGAAGGATTAAAATGGGCCCCCTTAAACAACAAAGGGAAAGAAGAAAAGGAAAGAAAATAAGAGGGCTTGTAAGGCCCATTAAGGTAGGTGGGAGGGGAAGATATCCTCATATGAGTTCTTCCCCTCACTACAATGACGAAACGATAAAAACGAAAAGCGATGAAGGGAAAGTAAGAAGCGAGTAAGTCGAACGCTCTGACTGTGGCGTGCCTTCACGCCGAATATCTGAACCCGGGGTTGCACGTCGATGCTGCGGCTCGTCGTGCCGGCTGGACACGTGTCGGTGGCGCGCTCGATGACGGTGCTGTCTCCTCGCATGACGACCCTACGGTGTCGGACGGTGCCGCGCCATCAGATCCTACTTCTTAGAATCTTCTCAGCTTTGCTTCTTCACTCAACTCAGTTGTTCATCAACAATGGAGGATCTACAAAACTTTGAATTCCAACAATACTTCCACTCTCAAAACCAAATTCTAGACAACTTAATTATTGTTCTTCAGATAGTATTTATAGGATTTCTTCTCTCTAAACTACTTGGATCTTTTCAATGGCCCAGCTTGATCCATAAATGCCATTTGACTTGGTTCATGTTGATCCATAACCGCCATTTGACTTTGTACATACTGATCCATAACGTATATTTGACTTGGTCCAGGCGCCCTCCTTGATTCATTTAAACCCATGTGCATTCTCTCCAACTAAGTACTCTCCGCTTATTTAAACAAAGATGAGATCTAATCCACTTGATTCATAGAATCAAAATGGGTTAGTCAAACGAAACATATATTCAGTAAAAAAATATAAAACTCATCCTTATATATGCTTAAATGATCATATAATTTATCACAAAATTATGTTTATATCTCTATCTCTATCTCTTTCTCTTCTTTATCTCTATCTTTATCTCTATCTCGATTTCTATCTCTATTTCTATCTCTATCTCTATCTCTATCTCTATCTCTATCTCTATCTCTATCTTTATCTCTACGTCTACCTCTATCTTTATCTCTATTTCCATATTCATCTCCATCTCTATCTCTACCTCTATCTCTATCTCTATCTCTATCTCTATCTCTATCTCTATCTCTATCTCTATCTCTATCTCTATCTCTATCTCTATCTCTATCTCTATCTCTATCTCTATCTCTATCGCTATCTCTGTCTCTATCTCTATCTCTATCTCTATCTCTATCTCTATCTTTATCTCTATGTTTATCTCTGTCTCTATCTCTATCTTTTATTTTATCTGTATCCCTATCTTTTACTCTATATCTATCTCTTTCTCTATCGTTCTCTCTATCTTTTACTCTATATCTATTTCTATCATTGTCTCTATCTTTACTCTATCTTTCTCTCTTTCTCTTTCTCCGTCTCTATCTCTATCGTTCTCTCTATCTTTTACTCTATCTCTATCTCTATTTCTATCATTCTCTCTATCTTTACTCTATCTCTATCTCTATCTCTATCTCTACCTCTATCTCTATCTTTATCTCTATCTCTATGTCTATCTCTTTCTCTATCTCTATCTCTATCTCTATCTCTACCTCAATCGCTATCCTTATCGCTCTATGTATCTCTCTCTCTATCTCTATCTCTACCTCAATCGCTATCCTTATCGCTCTATGTATCTCTATCTCTACCTCTATCAGTATCTCTATCTCTACCTCTATCTCTATCTCTATCTATATCTTCTATCTCTAGCTTTATCTCTATCTCTATCTCTGTTTCTATCTCTATCTCTTTTTTTTTCTCTATTTCTATCTGTATTTCTGTCTCTATCTTTATTTGTTTCTCTATCACCATCTATATTTCTATTTTTATCTCTATCTCTATCTCCATATCTATTTCTATCTCTATCTATATCGCTATCTCTATCCCTATCTCTATCTCTATCACTATCTCTATGTCTATCTTTATCTCTATTGCTATCTCCATCTCTATCTTTATCTCTTTCTCTATCGCTATATCTATCTCTACCTCTATATTTATCTCTATCTCTATATCTATCTCTACCTCTATATTTATCTCTATCTCTATCTTTATCTCTATCTATATCTCTATCTCTATCTCTATCTCTATCTTTATCTCTATTTCTGCATCTATCTGTATCTGTATCTCTATCTTTATATCTATCGCTATCTCTATCTTCTATCGCTATCTCTATCTTAATCTCAATTTCTATCTCTATCTCTATCTCTATCTCTATCTATATCTGAAACTTTATCTGTTTCTTTTTCTCTATCTATATCTCTATCCTATTATTATATTTATCTCTATCTTTATATTTTTCTCTATCTTTATATTTATCTCTATCTTTTTGTCTATCTCTATCTATATCTAGATCTTTGTATGTATCTCTATCTCTATCTCTATATGTATTTGTATCTCTATCTCAATCTCTATCTCTATCTGTATCTTTATCTGTATCTTTATCTCTATCTCTATCTGTATCTCTATCTCTATCTCTATCTCTATCCCTGTTTCTATCTCTATCTCTATCTCTCTCTATTTCTATTTCTACCTCTATCTGTATCTGGATGTCTATCTCTATATCTATCTCTATTTCTGTCTTTTATCTACACCTCTCTTTCTCTCCCTGTCACTAATCCTATCTCTATCCCTTTCTTATTCTCTATCTATTTCTATATCTATCTCTATCTTTTTCTCTATCTCTATCTCTATATCTATCCCTATCTTTTTCTCTATCTTTGTCACCATGTTTAACTCTATCTCATCTTTATCTCTATCTTTATCTCGATATCTATCTCTATTTCGATCTCTATCTCTATCTCTATCTCTATCTCTATCTCTATCTCTATCTCTATCTCTATCTCTATCTCTATCTCTATCTCCATCTTTATCTCTGTCTCTATCTCTATTTTTTATTTTATCTGTATCCCTATCTTTTACTCTATATCTATCTCTATCTCTATCGTTCTCTCTATCTTTTACTCTATCTCTATATCTATCGTTCTCTCTATCTTTTACTCTATCTCTATCTCTATCGTTCTCTCTATCTTTTACTCTATCTCTATCTCTATTTCCATCATTCTCTCTATCTTTATGTCTTTCTATTTCTCTATCTCTATCTCTATCTCTATCTCTATCTCTATTGTTCTCTATATCTTTTACTCTATCCCTATCTCTATTTCTATCATTCTCTCTATCTTTACTCTATCTTTATCTCTTTCTCTTTCTCTATCTCTATCTGATGCAGGACGGGGATAGTCTAGCACAATGTTGGTGGAGTGTCCCGGGATGGTCCTGCGCGAGATCCTTAAGGAGAAGAGTCTTTGTAGAAAACTAGAAAGTATGGCTTTACAACTCTAGGTTGAAACTCTTCCCAGGGAAATTGAAAACTAGATGGGATGGCCCCTTTATTGTCCAACAAGTGTTTGAGAATGGTGCGGTCACAATCTTAGATCCTACATCTCAAAAGCACTTCACTATTAATGGGAAACGGCTCAAACCTTATTTAGAAGAGGAAGATCTACAAAGCCCCATGAATATCACTTTAGAGAAACCACCGCATGATAGCAGCATGATCTGATTCGTATTTTTGTTTCCTTTATTACTCTCTCTGTTTGTTATTTGGTTCTGTTTTTGTTTCCTTTGTTTTTGTTTGCGCCTTCATGTGCAGCCAGTCCTATCCAAGCTCACCTACACCGTAAATGGACAACTCGAATGCCGATAGCCGCTCTCCATTCCATGGTTTGATCTCCATTTCCCCTTACTCTTATTTACTTCCTGTCATGTAGGAACATGTCTTTTTTATGGGGGGAGGGGGGGAATTAGAGTCGCATGCATACCTACTCTATCATCCATGAATTTTATTTTTTTTCATTTTGCATCCACCAAACCATGGATATTTGATGATCCTAGAAGATGCTTGTACAATGATACGCATGATAATTAGGCTCTGTTCAAAGGTGTAGAAGTGAAAGACTGGCCAATTAGGGAATCCTAGGTGAAATAGGCCTAGCTAGGTGCACAATGATCCTACTATTCACACTCGCATATCTTATCACCATATTTTTCTCATCTGGCCATCCACCTCGGGTTGAGTTAGCACTTACATGCACGAAATTTTTAGCTTTAGTGGAGAGTAGGGTTAGTGTTGGTTCATTGGCAATATTATTATGACGTGAGTGAAGCTCCCTGAATCAAGAGGGATACAAAACTTCTTCGGGGGAATAAGCTGCCGGTCTACTAAGGACGGCACATGGGTAGTGGATAAGCGCCACCAAAATGCAAAGTGAAAGCTGCACTGCGCAAAACAAGCATAAGCTTGCATCGTAAGAAACCAAAGTTGATTGTCATCAAACATGACCAACAAGCAGCAAATGTTAGTGAAAATAAAGGTGGAAAAGCTGTCTCCCATGTGTTTGAGCCGATGCTACTATAGCCATAGTATTGAGCTAGCACTAGCACCGCTCTCTACGCCTCGTTCAGTATTGCGCTTGGGGTGTTGACTCAACCTTACTCCATATACTATGTATTTACTATATGTACTCCGTAAATCAGAAGTGCACTTAGTTGAGGTAGAAGGGCTGAAATAGATCCTAAGTTTTCTCCTAAGTTGGTCAAGTTCAATTGGTGAAGATACTCCTTGAAACGAGCATGAGTCAAAGTTATCAAAACTCGAAAGTCAACTAGAGATCATCATTTATTCTCACTTGCGTTTCATTACTAAGGGACTAGTAATGATCTTAGTTGGGGGGTGTTTGATGACTCTCAATAAGTCATCAAATATTTAGACTTTTAAGCATTAAAGCATCAAGAATATCTAGTTAATTCATGTGAGTTGTCATGCATATGCATTATTTCATAAAATTACTAACCCGACTTGATTCTTCAAATCAAGTGGATTATATTTGACATTTTTTGGTTAGTAAGTTCAGAAACAGGTTAAGACAACCAAGGAGGACGTCAAGGATCAACAGGAGCTGGCGAAATCTCAAAGAAGACGAAAATTCCGAAAATGCCCCTGGGCATGTGTTAAGAGAAACCTATAAATACTCTCTTGAGAGTTCACTTTGAGTGGTCCAGAATTTTCTCCAAGGAAGCTAGGGCTTGGAGAAGAAGGTTTTCTGCAGACCCTCCAAGGCTGATGAGCATTGGAGCTGGGAGAGAGCAAATTGAGGCATACCTGCTCAAGAAGATCGTCGACTCGCCAGACACGGGGTGACACGAAGTCGGTGTGATTGCGTTGGTTCAGTTTGTACTCCTCTCCCTCTTAGACAATCTCAGTTGGGGCTGAAGAATCCTACAAGGTTCTTCAGCATTTCCCAATCAGAGTTGTTTGGTTTTTAATTCGAAGATTTTCTTGTCGTTTAGAGTTCATTTTCTTTTCCCTCTTAGGTGTTTGATTTCATCCTCATTTCAACCCACAATGCACAATCGATTCTCTACATATCATTCTCTCAAGTTTCGTTCAGGCAGGAAGAGCATAGCGGGGGCGGCCAAGGTTTCTGTGCGTAGGATCGACCTGCACACAGCCGCCTGCGTGAGAACCCATGAGCAGCACCGTCTTGCGAGGATCCCGCGCACAAGCTATGCCAGCAGCGCAAGCTGCGCCGGCAGCAATAGCACCAGCGCAGGACAAGCCAGCGCCAGTCACAGCCGCGCAGGCCACTCCACGCAGCTGCTGCCGCGAGCGAGCACACCCCTGCACACAGGGCACCGCCTGTGCGCAGGGTGCTTGTTCTTTTGCCCCAAAGAACAAAAGCAGTACCGTCAACAAGAAAATTCTTGCTGACGGTTCTGCCCATTCTAGTCTTTAAGAACTCTATTTATAAACCTAACTAGAAACAATCTAACTAAAGAATTAGTTGAATCAATATTTGGAAAGTATCTCTGTAATTTGACTGAAGAATTCTTTACAGAGATTAACACTCAGAGTTAGAAAATTAAATAAACTAATTTGCTGGAAAGAAATTCTCTGCTTCCTTTACCGTCTCCCTGTGGATCGACCCTCACTCGCCCTAAGCTGTGAGGTTATAAATTTGTTGTATAAGCGCAATCCTCACACACATCAATTGATAAATAACCAATAAAATCACCTAAAAATCGAGTTTATCAGCAAGCGGCGCCTTGGGCCGCGGGATTTCGGCACCTCGAGGCGCGGTTTGCGGCGGCTGGGCCTGGCTTGGTGGAACAGGCCCATTAGGCCGAAGGGCCCATTAGGTCGGCTAGACCTGGGCGCGCGGTGGCGCAGCCTAGGTCTAGCGGCCGGGTGCGTCTGGGCAGCGCAGGTGATAAGCCGAAAATAGGGGTGAAAATTACGCAAATTTTTAGCCCTTGTCGTTGTGAATTTTTGGCTTATGCAATAAAATTTATAAAACTCTACTTAATATGTATAGTGATAAGTATGAGTGTCGTCCAAGGGAGGCAAGTAGGAATTTCAATTTGATTTAATTTTTGGTGTTTTAGATCCTAATTAGAGTGAAATTGATCTTCAATGAGGATCAAGTCACCCTAGTTAGGTGAGAATTTAGAGAGGGGGGTAGGAGAGATGGGAAGATTAGAAGAATTAAGAGCTCTAAATTTCCTTCTTTGATCCTAATTAAAGGATCCAAGAAATCATTTAGAGAGGTTGAAAGAGGGTTCTTAAAATGAGTTGGGTTGATTTTTCAGATTGATAATTCAGAACTAAAATGGGGTAAATTGAGACTTCTAAAAATTAAAACTAATTTTTTTTATAATTTTCTTTTGTAATGCAATTGAATGCCCAGGTAAAATTCCTCAATTTCTCCTCTCAATCCTAATCAGGGCTTGTACATGCCGCTCAAATAGCGATTTAGAAGTTCAGACTAGAATGGAGATGAAGAAACAAACAACTTAACCTATTTCATTCAAAATGCACAAAAGTTTGAATACAATGAAAGAAAAAAAATACCAAAACTGTTGATCCAGGCTGGGACTCCTCTCTGTCTTGCAGCTGTGATGAAGCACCCTCCAGAATGAGCTCCCCCTCTCGAAATTCAGCTTTTATACTTAGGTTATAGGGAAAAATCACCATTTTACCCCCGTTTAGTACTTAATATTTATCTATCAATGTAGGCTAGATCTGAATGATCTAACTGTACAGATAGAAAGAGGGGATCAAGACAAACAAATCCATAAAAAGATCATCTCAATCGGACTTCAGGATCAAAAGTTATTAATAAATCAATTTTAAACCAATTTAATCCATTGGATTTAAAATTGATTTATTTATTAGTTTCGTTTTTAAACACGCAATGACGTGTCGCTCTCTCATTGGCTGGCGCATTTTGAATCCTCCTTTTTGCAGAAAAGTCCTTAAAAAGCCTGGAATTGCTTTTGGACGCCGCCCAAAAGTAATTGTGTATATGCCCCTAGCGCACTCTCTCTCCTCCGATTTCTCCTAAAACATTAAAAATATATATTAAAAATTGCAATAAAACCCTAAATGATTTTAAATAGGATCTTTACGCCTGCCGTGGCGACCGAGAGCTGTTTTCAGGGTCTTTTTGCAACGAAACGTTGCAAAAAGGCCCCAAAAAGTCTAGAAAATGCATAAATACATTTTTTCTCCTATAAATATGCCCTTTTTTCATAGAATAAATGCATTTCTTCTTGAAATAAATCCCAGAAAATTCCTAAAAATTCGTAAAAAATTCTAGAAAATTCTAGAAAATTCCCTGATTAATTCCCATGTTAATAAATGTCGAAATAAACTTTTTAATGTGCCATTTTCATGCAAAAATAATTATTTTGAGCTTCAATAAATCCTTAAAAATTCATATAATTAACAGAATATTAGGGAAAATCAGAAATTACTTGGAAGCATTATTTTTGTGTAAATATATGATAACAACCCAAATTTAAGCCTTTTAAATGCATAAATCATGCTAATAACATGAAATAAAGACCGAAATTAGGGTGTTATCATATACCCCCTTACTTAGACATTGCTAGTCCCTTAGCAACATCTAAGTACTTTGCTGAATTATCATCTCTTTCATCCTGTAAGTCAGACAACAAGTGTGGGAAGTGTTAAGTGTATCAATCACAAGCCGAACTAAAACACTAAATGACATTTTGAGCTCCGACCTTTTCAGGAATGTGGGGTTTCTTTCTCCTTGGCTTGGATGCCTAAGTGGATGAGAAGGGAGTGTACGGGGTTCTAGGTATAACCCTATACTCCTCAGGTAAAATCTCTCCACTCATTGACAGCTGGTCTCACATCTCTAGCGAGCAAGATCACTCTCTCCAGGGTGTGCCACCTAGTACTTGCCTCTCCATTAGCCTTTTCTCTTTCCTAAGAATAGAAGAAGCCATTTCCTCCTCCTGTTGAGCACAGAATATTGAACACAACGAGAAGAGTATATGATAGAGTTGTGATGGGGGAGAATGAGACTTTGTGAAAGAATTAGGGTGAGCATGAACAATGAGAGACTTATGGTCCAACGGGTGTTGTGCTACCTTGGATAACCTACTCCCAAGATTTTTAGAGGAAGTGAGGGAGATAGAAGAGATGAGACCAATGTGATGATATAGAGAATAAAAACCATCTTGCCCTGAATTGAAAGTCAAAACCAGAAATGGTGCAAGTCAAACCCCTCCTTTCTCTTTGTCTTCTTCTCATTCCTCTTGTCTTTTTTTTCTTTCTTTCTTTTTTTTTCGAACTCTTTTTTTTTTTTTTTGTATATCAAACAAAGAGGATAACAACAAATGAAACACTTTCCATGACTTGAATGGTTTTTTAAATATTTTATCACAACCAGCATGAGTGTCATAACAATCACATTGGTCTATGGAGAAGAGATAGAAGAACGAGATTTAGATGATGCAGAGCGAATTATTGACAGAAAAGATACAAAGAGGCAGTATCGTAGTGATACCGTGGAAAGTGAGATAGACGTACTTGGGAGATAAGCATATCCTCGGTAGCGGAAGCAAGGTGGTGGAGTCAAGTTGTGATGGATATGGCGTGAAGCGTGTGGAACTATAAGGTGAATGAAGTGGTGGATTCCGTGCATAGGACTCGGAGAATGGCTGCTCACTATTTTGGAATGAAAGTAGGCTAATGGGAGGCGAAATGCATAAGTGGGATCGGCTATTAGAGTTGATGGAATGGGGGCTCTCAGTTCACTCGTCACTCCCCTTTGAAGCATAGAGCTTCTACCCTTGACTTTCCATCATCTAATCACCTACTCGACACCCTCCCCAATTTGAAATTGAATCCACATCGCCCAAAATCACTTGTATTGCACCTCAACATGTTCTTGATCCGCTCTAGGAGCCTAACTTCTCCACACTTGTTCCCAAACCATTGGATGAAAGAAAATTAATTCATGACTGTGCATGCTAAAGATTGTTAAAAAAAAACAGGTTCAATTCATGTAGAATTCTGTAAAATTAAATGCATGAACCATAGTTTGTCACCTAAAAATGAACTATCTCCCCCCCATTAAAACCTGCATTGTCCTCAATGCAAAGCTACTAAAATCATGAAGAATAAAATTGAGGTTAGAGGGGCAAACAGTGATATGGAGGATATGGGGCCCTTTAGCATTGTGAACAAGAGATCCTTGCGAT
This sequence comes from Wolffia australiana, assembly GCF_029677425.1. NCBI lineage: Eukaryota > Viridiplantae > Streptophyta > Magnoliopsida > Alismatales > Araceae > Wolffia > Wolffia australiana. Next base: position 5,660,885 of record NC_135847.1, on the reverse strand, counting down.
AACTCGGATTTGCTGAATTACATACTCCATAACCTGGTCAAAGTTACCACAAGAGATGCAACAAAGTGAGGAGCTATAATAGTAAAAGAAAATAATGCAAAGAAAAAATGAATCCTAAACGTAATGAAAAGAAAATAAATCTTATTGATGCTCTTAAGTAGAGGGTGATGTCGCCGCTTTTAAAGAAATGTCTTCATTAGGGGGGTGCGGCTCGTGTTCAAGGAAGGGTTTCAAACGCTGCCCATTGACCTTGAATTCAGCTCCATGTGTTGGATCTCGAACGAGAACAGACCCATTGTCGAAATGTTGACATACTACATAAGGTCCATCCCATCTTGATTTAAGCTTTCCTGGAAACAGTTTAAGTCGAGAATTATATAACCATACTTTTTGGCCATGGGCAAAAACCTTCCTGTGTATGTGTTGATCATGGAATGCTTTCATCTTGGCTTTGTAGATGCGTGAATTTTCGTATGCTGCGTTACGCAACTCCTCCAACTCATGCAGCTGCAATAAGCGATGGTCACCTGCATCATCTAACGATACGTTAAGTTTCTTGATAGCCCATAAAGCACGATGTTCGATTTCTAAAGGGAGATGACAAGCTTTTCCAAACACCAACCTGAATGGCGACATTCCTAACGGGGTTTTATATGCCGTCCGATATGCCCATAACGCATCCGGCAATTTGCTCGACCAATCCTTTCCATTAGGGTTAATAATTTTCTTCAAGATTTTTTTTATTTCTCTATTGGAGACTTCCACTTGGCCATTGGCTTGAGGATGATACGGAGTGGTAAGCCGATGATGAACTCCATATCGTTTTAACAACTCTTTAAAGACTTTGTTATTGAAATGAGTTCCACCATCGCTAATAATGGCTCGTGGGCATCCAAACCGAGAGAAAATATTATCCTTGACAAATTTAACAACTTCTTTATGATCATTTTTTCGTGTTGGTATGGCTTCTACCCACTTAGAGACATAATCTACACCTACCAAAATATATTCATAGCCCAAAGGAGGAAAGGGTCCCATGAAATCAATGCCCGAAAGATCAATTAACTCAACTTCAAGGATAGGGTTTAAAGGCATAGCGGCATTGCGACTTACATTGACCACCGCTTGACATCGAATGCATCTCTTGCAGAATTCATATGCATCCCGATGAAGATGAGGCCAATAAAATCCACATTGTAGGACCTTATGTGCCGTTATCTTGGAGGCGTAGTGTCCTCCGCATAAGGATGAGTGACATGATTCCAAGACTCTCCATTGTTCATCCTCGGGTATACATCTCCTAAAAATTTGATCGACGCCTAATCTAAATAATTCAGGCTCATCCCAATAGTAATACTTGATATCCTTAAAAAACTTTTTTCTATCATCATAATCCCAACCTTGAGGCAATTGCCCGATTACTAGGTAGTTTACTATATGAGCATACCAAGGCAATTTCCGTGTAGAAATTTCTAAAATATGCTCGTCAGGAAAAGAATCTGTGATGGGAGTTAGGGCTGGCAATGATAGGCCGGAGAGGTGATCAGCCGCACCATTATCCACTCCCCGCCTGTCTTTAATTTCAATATCGAATTCTTGCATAAGTAGGATCCATCTCATTAATCTAGGTTTTGTCTCTTTCTTACTTAACAAATGTCTAAGTGCAGCATGATCTGAAAAGATTATAATCTTACTCCCTATTAGATAAGATCAAAATTTATCCAAAGCAAAGACGATTGCAAGTAATTCCTTCTCTGTGGTAGAGTAATTTACCTGAGCGGCGTCGAGAGTCTTACTTGCATAATAAATAGCTGTCGGTTTCTTGTCTTTGCGTTGTCCCAACACAGCTCCCACTGCATAATCTGAAGCATCACAAAAAATCTCAAAGGGTTCACTCCAATTTGGAGCTTGTAAGATGGGAGCCGTAACTAATGCTTCTCTAATCAAATTGAAACCCAAATTGCATTCATCATTCAAAATAAGTTCTTTGTCTTTAGATAGAAGCAAAGTGAGAGGTTTAGCCACTTTGGCAAAATCTTTAATAAAACGACGATAAAAGCCGGCATGGCCCAAAAAACCCCTAAGTTGCTTTAGGGTCGATGGAAGTGGAAGCTCCTTGATGATCTCGATCTTTGCCTTGTGCACAGCCAGCACCATCAAGAATGAGCCCCCCTCTCAAAATTTAGCTTTTATACTTAGGTTATATGGTAAAAATCACCATTTTACCCCCGTTTAGTACTTAGTATTTATCTATAAATGTAGGCTGGATCTGAATAATCCAAACATACATATAGAAAGAGAGGATCAAGACGAACAAATCCATAAAAAGATCATCTCAATCGGACTTCAGGATCAAAAGTTATTAATAAATCAATTTTAAACCAATTTAATCCATTGGATTTAAAATTGATTTATTTATTAGTTTCGTTTTTAAACACGCAATGACATGTCGCTCTCTCATTGGCTGGCGCATTTTGAATCCTCCTTTTTGCAGAAAAGTCCTTAAAAAGCCTGGAATTGCTTTTGGACGCCGCCCAAAAGTAATTGCGTATATGCCCCTAGCGCACTCTCTCTCCTCCGATTTCTCTTAAAATATTAAAAATTGCAATAAAACCCTAAATGATTTTAAATAGGATCTTTACGCCTGCCGTGGCGACCGAGAGCTGTTTTCAGGGTCTTTTGCAGCAACGTTGCAAAAGGCCCCAAAAATCTAGAAATTGCATAAATACATTTTTCTCCTATAAATATGCCCTTTTTCATAGAATAAATGCATTTCTTCTTGAAATAAATCCCAGAAAATTCTAAAAATTGTAAAAATTCTAGAAAATTCTAGAAAATTCCCTGATTAATTCCCATGTTAATAAATGTCGAAATAAACTTTTTAATGTGCCATTTTCATCCAAAAATAATTATTTTGAGCTTCAATAAATCCTTAAAAATTCATATAATTAACAGAAAATTAGGGAAAATCAGAAATTACTTGGAAGCATTATTTTTGTGTAAATATATGATAACAACCCAAATTTAAGCCTTTTAAATGCATAAATCATGCTAATAACATGAAATAAAGACCAAATTAGGGTGTTATCAGCGGTAGCGGCAGCGCTAGCGGTGGCGGGCAGATGAACGGTGTCGGCGGCGGAGCCGCTCTAGGTCACTCGGACCTTCTTCTAGAAATTACTTTCTCAAAGGAAAAATCTGTTTTTCTATTACATGAGGGATTCCTTATAGAGGACCCAAAAGGAAAATAAGGGAAATGCTAACTTATGGAAGGTGAAAATTTAAACTACCTAGGAAAAAAATTACGGATAAGTGGAGGGCTTCGCCATCACTATCGCTATCTCTATCTCTATCCCTATCTCTATCTTTATCTCTATCTCTATGTCTATGTCTATCTCTATCTCTATGTCTATCTCTATCTCTATCTCTATCTCTATCTCAACCTCAATCGCAATCCTTATCGCTCTATGTATCTCTATCTCTACCTCTATCTCTACCTCTATCACTATCTCTATCTCTACCTCTCTCTCTATCTCTATCTCTATCTCTATCTTCTATCTCTATCTCTATCTCTATCTCTATCTCTCTTTCAATATCTATTTCTATCTCTATCTCTATCTCTTTTTTTTTCTCTATCTCTGTCTATATCTTTATTTGTATCTCTATCACCATCTCTATCTCTATTTTTATCTCTATCTCTCTCTCTATATGTATCTCTATCTGTATCTCTATCTTTATCTCTATATCTGCATCTATCTGTATCTGTATCTCTATCTTTATATCTATCTCTATCTCTATCTTCTATCGCTATCTCTATCTTAATCTCTATTTCTTTCTCTATCTCTTTCTCTTTCTCTAAGTCCATCTTTATCTCTATCTCTATCTCTATCGCTATATCTATCTCTACCTCTATATCTATCTCTATCTCTATCATTATCTCTATCTATATCTCTATCTCTATCTCTATCTCTATCTCTATCTCTATCTTTATCTCTATTTTTGCATCTATCTGTATTTGTATCTCTTTCTCTATCTGTGAACGGTGCCGACGGCGGAGCCGCTCAAGGTCACTCGGACCTTCTTCCAGAAATTACTTTCTCAAAGGAAAAATCTGTTTTTCTATTACATGGGGGATTCCTTATTAAGGACCCAAGAGGAAAATAAGGGAAATGCTAACTTATGGAAGGTGAAAATTTAAACTACCTAGGGAAAAAATTACTGATAAGTTGAGGGCTTCGCCATCACTATCGCTATCTCTGAATCTATCTCTATCTCTATCTCTATCTCTATCCTTATCTCTATCTCTATGTCTATGCCTATCTCTATCTCCATGTCTATCTGTATCTCTATCTCTATCTCTATCTCTATCTCTATCTCTATCTCTACCTCAATCGCAATCCTTATCGCTCTATGTATCTCTATCTCTATCTCTATCTCTATCTCTATCACTATCTCTATCGCTACCTCTCTCTCTATCTCTATCTCTATCTTCTATCTCTATCTCTATCTCTATCTCTATCTCTCTTTCAATATCTGTTTCTATCGCTATCTCTATCTCTTTTTCTTTCTCCATCTCTGTCTCTATCTTTATTTGTATCTCTATCACCATCTCTATCGCTATTTTCATCTCTATCTCTATCTCTATATGTATCTCTATCTGTATCTCTATCTTTATTTCTATATCTGCATCTATCTGTATCTGTATCTCTATCTTTATATCTATCTCTATCTCTATCTTCTATCGCTATCTCTATCTTAATCTCAATTTCTATCTCTATCTCTATCTCTATCTCTATCTATATCTGAAACTTTATCTGTTTCTTTATCTCTATCTGTATCCCTATCTCTGTTATTATATTTATCTCTATCTTTATATTTATCTCTATCTTTATATTTATCTCTACCTTTTTGTCTATCTCTATCTCTATCTCTATCTCTATCTCTATATGTATTTGTATCTCTATCTCAATCTCTATCTCTATCTGTATCTTTATCTGTATCTTTATCTCTATCTCTATCTGTATCTCCATCTCTATCTCTATCTCTATCCCTCTCTCTATCTCTATCTCTATCTCTATCTCTATTTCTATTTCTACCTCTATCTGTATCTGGATCTCTATCTCTATATCTATCTCTATTTCTGTCTTTTATCTCTACCTCTCTTTCTCTCCCTGTCGCTAATCCTATCTCTATCCCATTCTTATTCTCTATCTATCTCTATATCTATCTCTATCGTTTTCTCTATCTCTCTCTCTATATCTATCTCTATCTTTTTCTCTATCTTTATCACCATGTTTAACTCTATCTCATCTCTATCTCTATCTTTATCTCGATCTCTATCTCTATCTCGATCTCTATCTCTATCTCTATCTCTATCTCTATCTCTATCTCTATCTCTATCGCTATCTCTATCTCTATCTCTATCTCTATCTCTATCTCTATCTCTATCTCTATCTTTATCTCTATCTTTATCTCTATCTCTATCTCTATTTTTTATTTTATCTGCATCCCTATCTTTTACTCAATATCTATCTCTATTTCTATCGTTCTATCTATCTTTATTTCTATTTCTATCATTCTCTCTATCTTTATCTCTTTCTCTTTCTCTTTCTCTATCTCTATCTCTATCTCTATTGTTCTCTATATCTTTTACTCTATCCCTATCTCTATTTCTATCATTCTCTCTATATTTACCGTATCTTTATCTCTTCCTCTTTCTCTATCTCTATCTCTATCTGATGCAGGACGGGGATAGTCTAGCACAATGTCGGTGGAGTGTCCCGCGATGGTCCTGCGTGAGATCCTCATTTCATCGACCCGAAGGGTGTCTCTATCTTCATGTGGGCGAAGGTCCTCAGATAGTCGGCGAGACGCTGGTGGAGAAGTCGCCGAACGGCATCGGCCAGCAGCGTCGGCGAGCGGTGGCAGCGAGCGGATCGAGTGGTGGCGGCGGCGGTGTCAAGCGGCGCCGACGGCAGCGGCATCAATGGGCGGCGGCGGCGGCAAGCGGTGGCGGCGAGCAGCGGCGTCGTGGCGCGGCAGCGGCGGCGAGGCGGTGGTGGGGCATCGAGTGGCGCGGCGCCAGCAGCGGAGTCGGCGGTGGCGCCGAAGGCGGAGGTGGCGGCGGGGCCGGCAGCGGAGGCGGCGGGGAGCGGTGGCAGCAGCGGCGAGCGGCGGTGAGCGGCGACGGCTACCGGATTGGACCGGGCTGGGCCGCTGGTCTGGGCCACGTGCTGAGCCGCGGTCTGGGGCGCAGGCTGGACCGTAGTCTTTGCCTGGCCGACCGTCAAAGAAACAACGCCACGGGACGTTAGCTGGGGCGGCTAGGCAGCTGGCAAGCGGCGCCTCAGGCCGCGGGATTTTGCCGCCTCGAGGCGTGGTTTGCGGTGGCTGGGCCAAGCTGGGTGGAACAAGCCCATTAGGCCGAACGGCCCATTAGGTCGGTTGGACCGGGCGCGGCGTGGCGCGGGTCTGGCCAGGCCGGCGCGTCTGGGCAGGCGGCGCGAAGGGTGGTGCTGGGCAGCGCGGGCGGCACCGGGTGGCACGGGGCTACGTTGGGCGGCGCGGGCGACACCGGATGGCGCATGGCGGCTCGGGGCGACACCAGGCGGCACGCGAAGGCATGTGGCCGGCGCAGGCGGGGGCACGGCGAGGTGGCGCAGAGCGACGAGACAGCGCGGGGCGCGGCTTGGCGGCACGGGCCGTAGCGAGACAGCGCAGGCGTGGCTTGCAGCGGTGTGACAGGCGGCGCGGCGCGCGCGGCAGCGCAGCAGTGCGCGAGGCGCGGGCGTGGCGGCTTGACGCGGGGCGCGGCTGGATGGCGCGCGGGCGCGGCGTGGGATCAGGCGCGCGTGGCGAACGCGGCGCAGGCGGCGCGTGGCGGCGCAGCGGCTGTCGGCGGGCGTTGCGGCACGGGGTGCAGCGAGGGGGAGCGGGTGCGTCTTGGCGGCGCGGGGCGCGGTGAGGCAGGCAGATGAACGGTGTCGGCGGCGGAGCCGCTCTAGGTCACTCGGACCTTCTTCTAGAAATTACTTTCTCAAAGGAAAAATCTGTTTTTCTATTACATGAGGGATTCCTTATAAAGGACCCAAGAAGAAAATAAGGGAAATGCTAACTTATGGAAGGTGAAAATTTAAACTACCTAGGAAAAAAATTACGGATAAGTGGAGGGCTTCGCCATCACTATCGCTATCTCTATCTCTATCCCTATCTCTATCTTTATCTCTATCTCTATGTCTATGTCTATCTCTATCTCTATGTCTATCTCTATCTCTATCTCTATCTCAACCTCAATCGCAATCCTTATCGCTCTATGTATCTCTATCTCTATCTCTATCTCTACCTCTATCACTATCTCTATCTCTACCTCTCTCTCTATCTCTATCTCTATCTTCTATCTCTATCTCTATCTCTATCTCTATCTCTCTTTCAATATCTATTTCTATCTCTATCTCTATCTCTTTTTTTTTCTCTATCTCTGTCTATATCTTTATTTGTATCTCTATTACCATCTCTATCTCTATTTTTATATCTCTCTCTCTCTCTATATGTATCTCTATCTGTATCTCTATCTTTATCTCTATATCTCCATCTATCTGTATCTGTATCTCTATCTTTATATCTATCTCTATCTCTATCTTCTATCGCTATCTCTATCTTAATCTCTATTTCTTTCTCTATCTCTTTCTCTATCTCTAAGTTCATCTTTATCTCTATCTCTATCTCTATCGCTATATCTATCTCTACCTCTATATCTATCTCTATCTCTATCATTATCTCTATCTATATCTCTATCTCTATCTCTATCTTTATCTCTATTTCTGCATCTATCTGTATTTGTATCTCTTTCTCTATATCTATCTCTATCTCTATCTTCTGTCGCTATCTCTATCTTAATCTCTATTTCTATCTCTATCTCTGTATGTATCTATATCTCAAGCTTTATTTGTTTCTCTATCTGTATCTCTATCTTTGTATTTATCACTATCTTTATCTCTATCTCTCTCTCTATCTCTATCTCTGTCTATATCTCTATCTTTATCTCTATCTCTATCTCTATCTCTATATCTATCTCTATCTCTATCTCTATCTCTATCTGCATTTGTATCTCTATCTCAATCTATATCTCTATCTCTATCTCTATCTCTATCTTTATCTCTATCTCAATCTCTTTCTCGATCTCTATCTTTATCTCTCTCTCTATCTCTATCGCTATCTCTATCTCTATTTCTATTTCTAGCTCTTTCTGTATCTGTATTTCTATCTCTATATCTATCTCTATTTATGTCTTTTATCTCTACCTCTCTTTCTTTGCCTGTCGCTAATCCTATCTCTATCCCTTTCTTATTCTCTATCTCTATCTCTATATCTATCTCTATCTTTTTCTCTGTCTTTATCACTATGTTTAACTCTATCTCATCTCTATCTCTATCTTTATCTCTATCTATATCTCTATCTCTATCTCTATCTCTATCTCTATCTCTATGTCTATCTCTATCTCTATCTCTACCTCTATCTGTATCTCTATCTCTATCCCTATCTATATCTCTATCTCTATCTCTATCTCTGTCTCTATCTCTATCTCTACCTCTATCTCTATCTATATCTGTAGGTGTATCTATATTTATATATCTATTTCTAATTATCTCTATCTCTATCTCTATCTCTATCTATATCGTTAGGTCTATCTATATTTATATATCTATTTCTAATTATCTCTATCTCTATCTCTATCTCTATCTATATCTGTAGGTCTATCTATATCTATATATCTATTTCTAATTCTATCTCTATCTCAATCTCTTTTTCTATCCCTATTTTTGTCTTTATCTCTATCTGTATCTCTAACTTTGTGTGTATCTCTATCTCTATTTCTATCTTTATCTCTATCTCTATCTCTATCTCTATCTCTATCCGCCAGAATGGTCGCGGGAATTCCGGCGACAGTGGCGGAGACGGCGGTTTGCGGCAATGGCGGCGGCGGTTTCCGGCGATCTTTAGGGTTTCCTCTCTCTCTCCTTACTTCACTGTGGTATTTTCGTAAATATGTCAAAAACTGAAAAAAACACTTAAAATCAGAAAAATAGCTAAAAATCACATTTTCTTGAGTCTTTTTTCTCCTCTTTTCCCATGGGTGGCCCCCACCTTTTATAGGGGCAAATATGGGCCTTGTCCCCTTAAAAATAAAAGAGAGAAAGGCCCAATTAAAGAGTAGGGCCCCCTCTTAGGAGAGAGGGAGAGCGTCACATGACTATACCTACACGTGCGCTAACACAACCGCAACGTGCAGGTTTTACAACGGTTTAAACATGCGCGAATAAACAAAACAAGCAAACAATTGGCTGACGTACATGGCCGACTAAACGAGAAAATGCAAGTAAAGATAACGTCAAACCTTGTTGGGCCATTGACGGGGCCGCGTACTCCGAAGACTGGATCATATGCGTGAACCTTCACGTGACGAAGTGGATGAATGAGGGCTTCGAAGTGGATGGTCCGCCATCCCTATCTTGGACTCTATCTCCATCTCTATCTCTATCTCTACGTTTATCTATATCTCTATTTCTATCTCTATCTCTATCCCTAGCTGTATGTGTATCTCTATCTCCATCTCTATCTATATCTCTACGATAGGGGACCATCTAGTAGACGCGACGACCGGTCGACATCAGCCTCGCAGAGCTGCTTGCGCCGATGCTCGCTAACTGGGGTTTAAGTACCCCGCATAAGCATCCTTATCTTATTTGTTTTTTCTGTTTTGCTTGTGTTTTTGGATTTCATAGACTGGGCCGTTGTGGGCCTTGTCCTCATCTTTTACTTTTATTTATCAGTTTTTATTTTCAATTGTAAGGAGAGGCCAAACCACGTCTCCCGACGGTTCGTCCTCCCCCCCCCCTTCACTTGGCACCTATTCTTGTTATATAAGGGGATAGCATGCCCAAGTGAACATTTGAGTCATTTGTTGAAGAAGTTTTTCCAACTCTTGTCTCCACTATCATAGTGAGTAGATTGTAGAGAGGAGTGGCTGCCCTCACCCACGTCAAGATCACTCCGTGGAGTAGAGCCCGCGTCCCCCCCACGTCGAGACCACTCCGTGGGAACGCGCTCAACGTCTTCGTCGAGATTACTCCGAAGATGCTAAAAGATTTCAAGAAGGCCACAATTCTTGGAGCCAAGACCCTTCGTCGAGATTACTCCGAGGGGATTGAGGATTCGAGAATCATCGTCACTATCGACCGTCAAGGTCCCTCGACCGCCGCCCACGAGCTCGCCAAGGGGGTCAAGACTGCCGGCCCTCCAAAGGCTTCTTGGGTGGTTACTCTCAAGAACCCTGGTTCTTGATTGTGCACCTCCACCACCACACCACCTACATCTCCACCATCCTTGCATTGCCCCGCCAACCTGCGGCTGACTCCGCCATGACCCCTGCCCGTCTTCGCCATCTCCTCCATCTTCACTCAGCTGCCCCGTCGTCCCAACCACCGGCCGACCCTGCCCTAGTCGCCGCCCCGCGCCACTCATCTGCCCGCATCCGCACGTCAGGCCGCACACGCGCGTGACCTTCCCACTAGCGCTCGTGAGCCCCTTCATCCTCCCACGCCAGACGAATGGAAGACGGCCTTCAAGATCAGGGATGGCCTGTTCAAGTCAAATGTTATGCCATTTGGGCTCTCCAACGCCGTGAGTACGTTCCAACGCCTGATGAACAAGGTCGTCCACCCAGTAATTGGTAGATTTGTTGTTGTATATTTTGATGACATATTGATTTTCAGTGGGACCCATGAGGACCACCTACGACACCTCCGAGAGGTATGTGCCACGCTTCAGAGGAAGAAACTCTATGCTCTAGACTGCGCCGAGAGCCACGCGCCCACCCTCGCCGGTGCCGCCGCCCGCGGTCGCACACCGTTTCTCCGCCTGCGGCTGCGCGTTTTGCGCTCGCTCGCGCAAGCGCGTGACGCGTCTGCCTGCACTCACCAGCGCGCCTGTGCGTACCCGCGCGCCGTGCACGCCCGCGCGCTACACGCGCCCAACAGCGCCCGTGCCTTCATAACCCCGGCGTCCACGTGCTCTGTTGACACCTGAGGGGGAACGTCGCTACGGTGCACGGCCACCACCAGCTCGTGCTTCCACGCCGCCCACGGGTCACCATCCGACGCCCAGTTTCACCAACTGTCGCCGACTCCGCCCTCGGCATTATTTTGAACGTGAACAACACCGTGGACTATCGATACATCAGGTACCCGCTCATCTCCCTCTGTCAATCTCCAGTATTATTACATGCTTGAGTCTTGTCTTCTGCTATCTCGTTCGCTGCCCATTTTCATCGACTCGTCAATAGGTTAGCCACCTCGTCGAGTGATAGGGTATCTCTTTGTGGTTGAGGGTTATTGCTGTCCTTTAGCGTCGAACACCTTTGGGCTGTCACACGCCCCTCGCCACCTAGTCGTCGTAGTCGGTCCAACGGGTCATTAGGAGTTTGATTTTGGTTCAATATTTCCCCTTTGATTGATGAGGATCTTCTTTCCTATCTATGGATGACCGTTAATTGCTCATTCAACGATTTCATCTATCCGCATATATTCACATAAATCACGAACCTATTCATCGATTCTTGTGACATAATACTGATGACTCTCAATATGTCATAAATAATTAAGGATTCTCTGAGCATCAAAGTGAGATTTGCATACATTTAATCCATAATAGTCATATTTCATGCACATTATTTTTCCCACTTACTAACCCCACATGATTCTCTGAATCAAGTGGATTAGATCTCACTTATGGGATTTATGAGTTCAGATATGGATCAAGCATCAAGAGGACTGCATTTCATCAAGAGGAGCTGGCGAAAAATTATAAGGAAGAAAAAGCCCTAAAAAAAATCTCTAAGAAGCACAAATGAAAGAAACCTATAAATAGCCTGTTGAGAGTGCATTTTAGGTTGTCCAAAATTTCCACTTGAACATGCTAGGGCTTGGAGAAGAAGAGTTCTGCACCCTCCATGAGCTGATGAGCATTGGAGCTGGAGAGAAGGAGCAAGCTGAAGATTAACTTTGGCTAGACGACCTCCACCTTGCCGCAAGGATCGTGACACAAGGCCGGAGCGATTTCTCAAGTTTCAATAACTGTGTACTCCTCTCCCTATAGACAATCTAAGTTGGATTGGAAGAAACACTCCAGTGATCTTCCAACGATTCCAACCAATATTGTTTCCCATTCTAGTTTGATTTTGAATTCATTGTTTGTTCAAACCTATCTTCCTCTCGTTTTCTCAAATCACAGTTTTCTAAAACAATCCCGCTTGAGTTTTCCTTCCCTGTAGCAGCAGCCAGGTTGTGCACAACCAGGGCTGCGTGCCACCAAAGCTGCCAGCAACCCAAGTCGCCAGCAGCATAGGGCGCCAGCAGCCCAGGCCGCCAATAGCCAAGGCCGCCAGCGACCAAGGCCACAGCCTAGGTCACCAGCAGCCCAGGTCGTCAACAACCTAGGTCACCATAGTCGTGCACAGCCTAGGCTGCCAACAGCCAAGGCCACTCGCATCCCAGCTGTGCACGTGATGGCGCACGCCATCAACTATCGTCATCGGCATCAGCCGCACCGTGCGCGCCCTCGACGTCAACAACTGCCATCGTTCCATTTGTACCGCTTTCTCTCGCGTGTTTTAGTTCGTGTTATTTTCGTTGTGTTTCGTCGTGTTTTCATCCATAGTTTTTGACCGTCAAGGGGGTGAACCTCTGCCTACCCCTTGACCCCGTCCCCATTTTCCCCCCTATTTCCCTCTACTTTCACCTTTTATTTTCGATAAAGTGTGTAAGAGGAGCCCATTTACAAGGGCCCCCCAAGACAGACCCATTTGGCCCACTTGGGGCCCATCTTTCCCCCCTTATAAGGGAAAGAGTGGGCGCCCTAAGAGTTTAGACCCATTTTCTTTCAGTAAGGCATTTTATCGAACAGGTTGTGGATCTCAATTCCTCGTTTCAGAAGAACAGAAAGAAGAGGAAGAAGAAGGAGAAGGAAGAGGAAGGGAAGGGAAGAAGCGAAAGAGAAAGAGGAAGGGGAAGCTGCGCCGCCCGCCCTCACGCAGCCGCCACTCAAGCCGCGCTCGCGCTGCCGTCGTCGGCGCCGCCATGCGCCATCGCGATCACGCGCGCGCGCGCCGCTGCGCCACCTGCGCGCGCCACCTGCGTGCCCTGCCGCGCACCGCCGTGCACCCGCCACGCTCGCTGCGCCCACGCTGCGCGCGCGCGCCACCGCCACCGCGCCACGCGCGCGCCGCCACCGCGCGCGCCGCGCGCCGCCACGCCGCCGCGCGCGCGCGCCCACCACGCCGACCACGCGCCATCGCCGCACTGCCGCGCACCGCCGCGCGCCACCGCGCGCTGCGCGACCAGCGCCGCCGCGCGTTCACGCCGCCGTCGTGCCGCCCACACTGCTGCCGTGCCATCCTCGCCGCTGCCGCGCCGCCGTGCTGCCTGCCGCCGCCCGCTCACTCCCTCGCCAAGCGGTTGCCCCGTGCTGCGCCCACCGTGACCGCCGTCGACGACAACGCTGCCCTGCACCGCTCCGCGCCATCTGCGCGTCACCGCCACTCCGTTAGTTAGGCGCTCCAACGCTTAGACCTCGACGACCGATCTTTACCAGCTGCTCCGGCACCGTCGCTGCCCGTCGAGCCGCCGTGATCTCTCCGGCACCCGTCATCCAACCCGCTCCGACATCGGCCGTCGTCGAATTCCTGCACTTCGAGCCCGTCATCGAGGTACGCCGTACTCTCCGACGCTGGTTTATTTATTCCTTGTAGTATCTTTTCGTTTCGACTCCACCGCGCTCGGGCTAGGTAGGTGAGTGTGGTAAAATGAGAGAAAACTACGATTTGAGTGTCTTACAGGTGCGGACGAGTCTGTCCATCAAGTGTGAGCCCTACGGATTGATTCCGTTCGACCGTAGACGCCTCCGTCTCTCCGACGAGGTTCAAGAGGCCCCCGTTGCTGCCACCCGGCGACTCTCGTCCAAGCTTGGAGCTCGACGCCTCCCTCGAGTCAAAGCCTGCACGTACGACACGTAGGGCATTCTACATCCATGTAGTTACATACCCGTTAGGGCATGTAACTACCCTTTATCGTCCTTTATCATCCCGATACACATCCTTTATCGTCGCCGAGCCATCATACTCGGTGACGACGGGATGACATCTTGGGCGTACGTCCTGCATCAGCACGACCAAGGCCGCCAGCGACCATAGTCGTGCACAGTCGGCGCGCTGCGAGCAGAGGCACCACTCGCAGGCAGCAGTTGTGCGCAGACCCCGCGCTGCGAGCGAGCACACCTGTGCACAGGCAGCAGCCCGCGCATAGTAGGCACCGCGCACAGGCCGCACCCTCGCGCAGGCACGCTCGCGGCAGGAACACCCACAAGGTGTTTGTGCAATTGCCCCAAAGGGCAGAAGTAAATCATTTAGTGAAGAAATTCTTCACTGAAGATTCTGCTAAATTGAGTTTTTTAAAGACTGTTCTCCAAGATTTTACTGAGAACAAATTAGCTTTTTGTTAAAAGGGAATATTCAAATCTAAAAGTACAAACTGAATTGAACTGAATTGCTCTTTTCTTACCTGCTCTCTGTGGATCGACACCTTACTCTCCCTAAGGCTGTGAGGTTAACTTTTATTGTTGAATAGCTCAATTCCTCACACGACTGACCCGTAAACAACCAGTAAAAAACCACCTAAATTGAGTCAATCAAATATGAGCCGATCGGTCCTGGCAGGTCGTATTACATCATATTGGTATCAGAGCAGGTCGTGTTAGCTTTCGCTTAACACGGTCGGTAGCATATCATCAGAAATTTTATTTAATTACGCACTTCATATTTTGAAACTCATCCGCATGATACACGTCATATCATATCATCCATCACGTGCATACCCCTAGAAAATTTTAGGTTGTGGATGGTTGATCATAGCATGGTTCGTACGCGAGCCCAGTGTCGGAATACCGACTATCTTGAACGTGACGACGATCATGACCATGATCTCGTCATAGGTGATCCTCTACTAGGGGATCTCTTAGGTGAACGACTGCACGCAGATCAGGTGGAGAACGAAGAGGTACCTTTACCTCCTCCTCCACCTAGGGAACCTGCCACACGGGTTCCAAGACCTCCAGCTGAAACGGCACCACCGGCCAATCGAACTTCTGAAGACTGGCGATCTATCACCGCAGTACCTACACGTAGGGCCTCAGTTAATGATCCCTATGATGACCCCTCGGCCAGCGAGGTTCCCCAACGCCCCGGCAAGGCTCCTATGCAGGAGCCTCCCGCCCCGACATACCGACCACGGGACCCCAAGATGCCAGCGACTCGCTACCGTCAAGCTGAAGATTGGGAGTACGATCACGGCAATCAACGAAGATCTCCTCGAGAGGAGCGGCCAGCACCGCGTTACTACGATGAATATTCCTATCCTCTGGATGGGAACTACTACCCTCCCGAGAATCGAAGTTCTCGGCATTATGACTATCCCGAGTATCCCCATGATGGGGTCCCCAACCCCAACCACATACCGGTGCGGAATGCACCACACTACTCGTCCCAACCAGGTAGCCCACGGCAGCCACCCGTTGCCCGTCGACCAGAAGTCGCCACTTATGGTGACAGCTCCGCTTATCCACCTCCCTACAGGACTGCACCCGCTCACGCACCAGACCCCTATGAGGAGGCCCCGGCACTGTCCCGAGCGGCGCCGAGATACCCCGCCGATTACGACTGTGCCCCACGTCGGGATTATCCACCCAATGACTTGTCTCGACCTAGGAGACCCCCAGCATACTTCCGACACCCGGAGCATGCCTATCCATCACTCTCCCCGTCGCCACCGAGATGACCACATCACGATGGATACCCGGAGGAACGACCACACTATCATCAGGCACCTTGCCGAGATGCCTACTACGAGGACCGATCGGATCATGCTTATCGGTGGGATGCACCCCGTCGCCTCCCTGCTCGTCACCACGAGGATGAGCATGATCGACGGAGAGAAGCGCATCGCGCTATGATCCAAAAGAGTGTCAAGATCGAGGTGCCCATCTTCGAAGGGTCACGAAACCCAAAAGACTACATAGACTGGGAGTCAGACCTGGAAAGTTACTTCCAGTGGTACGACATGGATGATGATTTGTGCGTGACATACGCCGAGGCTCGACTTGGAGGTCAAGCTAAAATATTTTGGAAAAACGAGAAGCGGCCCGACGACGAGGAGATCCTCCTTTGTCATGGGACGAGATGTCAAGAAAGTTAAAGGATAAATATATCCCAAAACTTTACATAACTCGTCTCATGTTAAAATGGATGGACCTCAAATAAGGAAAACGCAAGGTCTCCCACTACATCGAGGAGATTGAGGAGTATCGAATGCCATGCAAATTTGTTGACAGTCCACAAATTCAAATTGCATTCTTCGTCCATGGGCTTCACCCTGACTTAGGGGCTCGAGTATTGGAGCAGAACCCCTCGACCGTCGATCTTGCTTATAGTCTCGTTGAGAGCAACGAGCTTAGTCACGACAACGTCATGTCGACTACCTCCTTGGAACCCCGACCCACTCATTCGATGGCGACGTCCACGACGACTCGTACCACCACGGCATGGAACAGGAATAGTATCACGGCTCCCCGCCCCATGGCCCCGCCAGCGACACCGGCCCCGGCGCCCACACCACCCACGCCCTCGGCGATATCCACGGCTAGAGGCCCGAATGCTCCACGTGAGCCAATTCAGTGTTTTAAGTGCAAGGGCTTTGGGCATCGACGTACTGACTGCCCTACCCTCATGGTTATGGACATACACCGGCAACTAGCGGAAGAGCAACTCGAGGATGACCTCGAGGTGGATGAGTACCCGACTGAGTGCCCGGATGGCGAGGATATGGATAATCCCCTTGGGTACATCCAAATCACACCGATCACCACATCCTTGACGTACCCCGTCGCCACATTGGATACTCCCGGGGCTAGGTGCACCACCGATGGTGCCCGAACAACCCCTGCACAGGCTAGTGCCATCTCGGCCTCCCGACCGATCGACGTCGCTCAGCGCACGTCAATTTTCTACACGTACGTCAAGATTGGTGGACATACCAACAAGTTGATGGTCGATAGCGGTAGCTGCATCAACGGTATCTCCGAGGATACGGCTACTCGGCTTGGACTTCCCTTGCTCACTCACCCCACTCCCTACAATGTGTCGTGGATCGACGCATCCACCATTCTAGTAAAGATACAACGTTACGTGCCATTGAAGATGAGCACGTATGACGAGAAGGTCTTATGCGACGTACTCCCCATGAAGATTGGGAGTATTATACTTGGTCGACCATGGCTGTACGATCATGATGTACAGTTATCGGGAAGAGCAAACACGTGCTCTTTCATCTACGGAGGACGTCGACTCATATGGTACCCCTCGGTGCGGCTACCTTCACTACCCACGCGATCGGCAGCGGCGCGCCCGGCGCTACACCCTCCGCCATTATCACTAAGGGTTGCATCTTTCGGCGTGAATTGGAACATGATAGGGAGTCCTCTCCCATATGCGATGTCGTAACATTATCAGATGGAGCTGTTGAGTCAGATCACGAGACTCCACCCTCAGAGATCACCTAACTCCTTGAGGAGTATGTGCATGTATTTCCCGCCGAGCTACCGAGTGAGCTCCCTCCGCTACGCAATATCCAGCACGCCATCAACTTGGTCCCGGGAGCCACTCTCCCTAACCTTCCACATTACCGGATGGATCTGGTTAAGTACCCTTCTTTGGGGCGAGCAAGGCTGGTACGGCACATGGGCTAAGGCTTTCCCTAATTAAGCGTTTAGCTAGGAGATCCTTGGAGGATGTGCTGCGACTCGCGAGCCATCAACAAGATCACGGTGAAATACCATTTTCAAATACCTCTAGTCCAAGACTTATTCGACGAGATGGTAGGCGCGTCTATCTTTTCCAAGATAGACTTACGGAGCGGCTACCATCAAGTCAAGATAAGGCCTGGGGACGAATGGAAAATGGCGTTCAAAATAAAGGATGGTCTCTTTGAGTGGAACGTTATGCCATTCGGGTTATCAAATGCTCCTAGCACATTTCAGCGTTTGATGCACGAAGTGCTTCGACCATACATCGGTAGGTTTTTTGTCGTATACTTTGATGACATCTTATTGTATAGCAGAACCCCAAAGGAACACGCACAACACCTACGACACATGTGCACATCACTATGCCAGGAGAAACTGTACGCACATCCGAAGAAGTGTACTTTCTTCACCTCCGAGGTCTCCTTCCTCGAATTCATATTGTCTGCGAATGGAGTAGCTGTCGACCCGGCCAAGATTGACGCCATCATTTCCTGGCCTAAGCTTAGGAGTATCTACGATGTCCGCAACTTCATAGGACTCGCAACCTTCTATCGAAGGTTTATCCCAGGATATAGTGGAGTTACCGCACCTATTACCGACATCCCCAAGGGGGAGAAATTTGAGTGGACCCCCTCCGCCGACCAGGCCTTTGAGCTTCTTAAGAAGCTCATGACCGAGGCTCCAGTCCTCAAGCTCCCCGATTTCAACAAGGTATTTGAGGTCGCTTGTGACACATCCGTAGTCGGGATCAGAGGAGTGCTCAGCCAAGAGGGACACCCCATCGAGTACTTCAGCAAGAAGCTGAATGATACTCGGAGATGGTACGACAACTATGACCGAGAGTTCTACGCTCTCGTACAGTCCCTGCGCCATTGGCGCCACTACCTACTCCCCAAGGAGTTTGTACTATACTCGGATCACGGAGCCCTTCGACACCTGCACGACCAGAAGAAGGTTAGCGACCGCCATGCTCAATGGATTGCCTACCTTCAGGATTACACCTTCGTCATACGGCACAAGAAGGGAAAGGATAACGTCGTCGTCGATGCCTTGAGCTGGCGACCCCTAGTCCTTAACATAATGAAGACCCAAGTTCTTGGGTTTGAGAAGATCCGAGACGAATACGCCGAGTGCCCGGACTTCTCCCAAGTCTACTCCTCCTTCACAGACACGATCACTCCCAGATCGAGGGATTACTTCATCGAGGACGGCTATCTATTCCACGGCAGAAGACTATGCGTACCTCGGACCTCGATCTGGGATTTCCTCATCCACGAGACACATGCCGGTGGTCTCAGTGGTCACTTTGGAATTAACAAGATGATCCATGCACTTGAGGAGAAGTTTTATTGGCCGTCCTTGAAAGGGGACGTTGGAAAATTTATTTCACGATGCCTTGTTCTCGCGCGAAGCTCACCAAGCAGAACACGGGGCTATATACTCCCCTACCAATTCCGGAGAGACCATGGGAAGACGTTAGCCTTGATTTTGTTTTGGGGTTACCAAAAACCGCGTGCCACCACGACTCCACTATGGTCGTGGTAGACAGATTCTCGAAGATGGCACACTTCATTCCATACTCAAAGACCGCCGATGCCTCTCGGATCGCTCGCCTCTTCTTCGACAATGTCGTCAAGTTACATGGAGTGCCCAAGACGATCGTCTTGGATCGAGACGTAAAATTTACCAGTTATTTATGGAAGAAGTTGTGGGTCCTCATGGGCACGCAACTCAAATTTTCTTCGGCATACCATCCTCAGACGGATGGCCAAACTGAGGTTGTTAACCGCAGTCTCGGCAATTTACTGAGATCTATCGTCGGCGATAACGTAGCCGCGTGGGATCAAGTGCTTCCTCGAGCGGAGTTTGCCTTCAACTACTTGATGAATCACACCACTGGGGAGGCCCCGTTCAAAATCATCTATGGTCAACTTCCACGTCAACCCCTTGACCTCATGCCATTAGACGCACATCATAGGATCTCAGATAACGCATTAGAATTTGCTGAACAAATTAGGGCCATGCATGATATCATACATTCACGTATTGCATCCATGAATGAGCAACATAAGGTGTCCACGGATAAGGGTCGTAGGTCCATGTCATTCTCTGAGGGAGAATTAGTCCTGGTCAGATTGAGGCCTGAGAGGTTCTCTCTAGGGGTCGCTATGAAGCTCCATGCTCGTAGCGCCGGGCCTGTCCCGATAGCCCAAAAGATCAACAACAACGCCTACGTTTTGAGTATCCCGCCAACTTGGAGGATTAGTTCGACGTTCAACGTTAGTGATCTATCCCGATACCTTCCTTTGCCACCCATAATCGAGCCTCACAGCCATTAAAGCCTTAGAAGAAAAGAAAGTGAGAGTCAACCAGCCCCTTCTCCCTTTCCCACCCTTGTACGGCAAGACGAGATAGAAACGATACTGCAGGAGATAATTCACGCTAAGGGGGAGCGGGTAGGTCACACTTTCTTAGTCCATTGGCAGGGACGGTCGTCTTCTGACGACACGTGGATCTCCGAGGACGATCTTCGATGACTCCGATCGGACCTGGTTCAACCGCTTAAGGACATCACGGAGCTTTACTCGCCCGAGTCGAGTTCCTCCACCCAAGGAGGATGATGGGGGACCATCTAGGAGACGCGACGAGCGGTTGACATCAGCCTCGCAGAGCTGCTTGCGCCGATGCTCGCCAACCGGGGTTTAAGTACCCCCCAAGCATCCTTATCTTACTTGTTTTTTCTGTTTGGCTTGTGTTTTTGGATTTCATGAACTCGGCCGGTGTGGGCCTCTGATGTAACAGGGTAATGCCGGGATCGACGACTCGTGTTACGTCACAGCGATGTTCGATGCGTGACAATTATGAAGATGAATGCGCATTCAAATTTCCTCTTAGAGCGATGAGGGTGGGCCGACCATGGGGCGCCGATTTAATAAATCCAAAAGGGAACGATTAGGTCAGGATCGACTCCGAATGACCCATTGAATCTCATGATCGAAGCACGAAGTGAGGGGCACGTTACTGCCCACAAGAGTTCGCCAATGACGATTATGAGCCGATCGTCAATCACAAGGAAATTCCTATCACTCAATGATAGTGGCTACCCTAACAGGAATCGGGTTACGATTAAACGACAGCGGAAATGATAGGGGCGGACAGTACTATAAGACGTAATGATATTGTAAAATGGAGGGGGGGAAGAGTAAGCAGGAACCTGGTCTTGCTCCGTCAACAACAAATAATCGAGGATATACTGGCGTCAGGTACACAATCCAATCCGTAGGAGCTTATGAGAAGATTCCCACGAGCCTGGTTGACTGGCGGTATGTCGGCGACGTTGACTAGCGACAAGGCTCTGGCACAAGCGAGGGACACTGGTAGCGACGCTTGTAGAGGTTACGGATGCACGGGGCCACCAGTCGCGGAGTGCGGTGACGGTCGCACCGTGACGAGCTGATGGAGATCAGCTGCAAGGCTCGCGCGAGTGCCGAGAGAGCGTTGCAGGACTTGGCGAGCGTCGGTCGATCGAGGGGCGCAAGGGGGTGCGGTGACAGGGTAAGCGGCCGCGAGCGCTCGCGTTGTCATGCGGGCAAGGCCCAGCTACAAGGTGCGTGCTAGCACGCGGAGGAGCGTCACCGTGGCGGTGGGATTGTCTTGCGAGCGAGCGATGCCAAACGCCGGTGTTGACCGGCGGGTACCCACGAAATGGCGGAGTAGTCCCGAGTCGCAGCGGACGTACTCAGGCGCTGGAGCAGATGGCAGCACTTCTCGGGCGGCGAAGGCGTCCAACCGGCGAAGAAGATCCGGAAGGGGAAACAGGGCGGCTGATGGAGATGCCCATGGCTCGAACCGGCGGTATCCAGCCGGCGAGGCCATCGGGTTCGGCGGGCGGCGCTCCTAGAGCCGGCAAGCGATACCAGCGGGCGGCAAACGAGTCCAGGTGCAGGGCCGAACCGAGATCTCCTTGGGCCACACGAGAGAGACCAGGGAAGAAGACGGGGACGAACCTGGCACTGGATCTGGCAGGGGAAGATGAACAGACCCCTGATAGCAGACCAGAGGAAGAAGAAGACACCTTGCTATTTTCTAACTCATAATGCAGAACGGGAATTGACACAATGCAAAAGGTTGGTTTTCTAAAAGATTCACCAAAGCCCTTGGGGCATGCCTTCCCCTTATATAGGGGGGGAAGGGTGCCAAGGAGCCATAAAGGGAGGAGGGGTCCATCGCATGACGTGGCCCTCCTCTTACACGTAACAAGGAGACGGTACGTAAAACGAGAGAGGACGAGGCCTAACACATGGCCGGGTCCGAACGTTTATCTCAATAAACAAAACAGAGAAATAGTAAAGACTTACGACGAATACTTGAATGCTGGGTTACGTGCGTCGGCACGAGCGACTCGGCGTGGTCGAACGCGTTCCGTGGCGGTGTCGTCACGATGGTCCCCCATCATCCTCCAGGGGCGGGAAGAGCTCGGCTCCGTCAAGCTGGCCTCCGTGATGTCGTCGATGGGCTGGAGCAGGTCGGGTTAGTGTCACCGTAGGTCATCCTCCGTGATCCACGTGTCGTCCGATGTCAGGCGCCCCTGCCAGTGCACCAGGAATGTGCGCTCCACTTGATCCCCTACAACGTTAATTACTTCGTGCAGTACTGTTTCTATCTTTTCCTGCCGCATACGGGTGGGTAGTGGAAGTGGGATCTGTGTACTCTCACTCACTTCACTATCAAGTTTCGAGTGGCTGTGAGGCTCTTCAATGGGTGGCAAAGGATGATATCGGACCAAATCACAGACATTGAAGGTAGAACTAATTCCCCAACTAGGAGGAATGCTCACGACATATGCATTGTCGTTGATACGTTGGGCTACTCGGAAAGGCCCGGCACTACGAGCATGAAGCTTCGTAGCGACCCCTGGAGAGTGTCTCTCAGGCCTCAATCTAACCATCACTAGATCCCCCTCTGAGAATGTACTGGACCTAAGTCCCTTGTCGGTGGTAGCCTTGTATTGCTCATTGAGGGATGATATGCATGAATGAATATGCTCATGCATGTTCCTAAGTTCGTTCGCAAAATCGTATGCATCATTAGAGACTTTACTACATGCATCTAGGGGAATAAGGTCAAAGGGCTTCCTAGGAAGTTGACCGTACACTATCTCGAACGGAGCCTTTCCCGTTGTGCGGTTCACTGAGTGGTTGAAGGCGAATTCAGCGTGGGGTAGGATTTGATCCCACGTCCTAAGGTTTTCACCCACTAGTGACCTAAGGAGGTTACCCAGACTACGGTTGGTAACCTCCGTCTGTCCATCCGTCTGAGGATGATATGCGGTGGAAAACTTCAATTGGGTCCCCATGAGAACCCATAAAGTCTTCCAGAAGTAGCTCGTAAACTTCACTTCTCGATCCGAGACGATGGTCTTCGGTACGCCGTGTAACCTAACCACGTGATCGAAGAAGAGCCGAGCGACTCTAGATGCGTCGGATGCTTTCGAACACGGCACGAAGTGTGCCATCTTCGAGAAGCAGTCGACGACAACCATGATGGAATCATGGTTCCTCAAGGTCTTAGGTAAACCTAAGACAAAGTGATGGAGGACCATCGTGCCGACGACGACCTGATGACGACGAAGACATCAGCCGGACGACCGACGACGACTCGCCAGCAGCCACGTCGGACAGCTCGTGCCGACGTCCGCAACCCGGGGTTTAAGTACTCCGGGTAGGTTCGAACAGTTTATGTTTTTTCTATGTGTATTTTCTTTGCATTTCGAATTATGGATTGGGCCAGTATCGTAGGGCCCATCCTCGTCTTTATTTTCATTTTAAGATTGTATTTTGATTTTGTAAGGAGAGGTCGAACCACGTCTCATGACGGTTCAACCTCTCCCCACGTCTCCTTGGCACCCCTCCTCCCTATATAAGGGGAGGGCATGCCCAAGGGACTACTTGGAAGTTTTTGAATTGAAATTGTTTCAAGAATCTTCCCCCTATCGTAGTCGTAGCGTAGGGGGTTTGGCTAGCCCCACCTCTTCGTCGAGACCACTCCGAGGAGTAGAGCCCACGTCCTGTCCGTCGAGATCACTCCGGGCGTGACGTGTTCAACCGTACCGTCGAGATCACTCCGGTACGTTGAAGATTTTCAAGAAGCTGTTGAAATCAAGAATCGAGAGAGCACCCATCGAGATCACTCTGGGCGTCCTCGAAGGTTCGCGACGACTACGGCGCCGCGCTGCATTCGGGAAATCATCTCCAACGAGGTGAACCACCCGCGACCCACCAAGGACTCACCACGCCAGGTTCTTGGCTCTACCCATCCACCCCCCCCCCCACTTCTCCTTCATCCAGCCCATCTCGCCCACATTTCCTTGGACGCCACCCCTTCACCCTCGCTTCTTGATCATCTAACCCCATTTCTTGATCTTTCCCCGATTCTTGAACGCCACCCATTCTCATCCCCATTTTCTTGAAATTCTTGATCGCCCAACCGCTTCCCCTACCCTTTCTTGATCGCCCTTTCCCCTTCCCCTGCCCTTCTTGATCGCCCACCCACCTCTTCTTGCCTTTCTTGATTGCCCTCCCCCTACCCTGCCTTTCTTGATCGCCCACCCTCCTTTCCCCTTCGTTTCTTGATTCCCAACCGCCTCCTCTTGCCTCTCTTGATCGCCCACCCTCTTTTCCCCATCGTTTCTTGATTCCCAACCGCCTCCTCTTGCCTTTCTTGATCGCCCACCCTCCTTTCCCCATCGTTTCTTGAATCTTCCTCTTCACCCTCATCGTTCTTGACCATTCCCCACCATCTTCCATCGTTCTTGACCATAACCACCCCATTCTTGCATCACCCTTTGGCTTCCCCTTTTCTTGATTCGACCGCCACTTCTCCCATTGCCGCCCGCCCGAACCCGATTCCCGACCACCGCATCATCGCCGCGTCGGGACCCGCTCTGTCCGCGACCCACGCGCGCCGTGGACCCATTCGCGCGCGACTCCGCGCCAGCGCGCGCGCGCCGCCAGCGCCGCGGACTCGCGCCAGCCGTGATCCGACCGTGCGCGCGAGTTCGCGCGCCGCCGCGGTCCGCCAATCGCCACGGTTCTGCCGCACTCTGTGGCTCCACGCCACGCCGAGGCTTCGCCCGCGTCATCAACCCCCTGCGCGCCCGTTCTGCCCTGTACCGTGGCTCTGCGCCACCGCCACTACCAGTTGCGACGGTGCCGCCCGTCACTGCGCCAAGCCACGTTGATCCCTCCGGCATTCCGGCCTCGACAAGACGAATCCGTCCCGAACGCTATCTCTACGCCCATCTTCGATACGCTGTGGACTACATATTTTAAGGTCAGCTCGTCTCCTCTCCCTCCTTAACCAGTATTATTACCTGTTCCAGTGCCGTCCTCCGCTATCGCATCCTCTACCGCCACTCATCACTCGACGACGGATTAGGAAAAAGCCACTGTTGTGGGAGCAGGACTTTCTTGAGGTAAACGGTCTGTCACTTGATCTTTAAATTCCAAACTTATCAGGGCCGTTAGACGCCCCTCTCGTCTAGACGTCTAGTGGTCTTGAGGGTCATTGGGAGTCTGGCTTTCGGATCAATCTATTTGGTGATCGTCACCGTCCATCGCGTTATCTCCTTGTGTCTTAACTGCTCGATCATAAAATCTCATTGTGTTTGCATCATATCATCATTATTCCTATGACGCAAAACGCGCCGCTCGATCCCGGCCGTCGGCGTTTCGCATCACAAAGTCTACTCTAACGTCTTCCAACGGTCTATTGGGGATGGGTAGGGGCGTGTAGAGACCCGTGTTTTGCTTTGTCATCTTGGCCCTCGTGCAAGTGGAGCATTGGGAAATTATTTTCCCCACATCTCTCTTCAGAGATGGCCAGAAGAATCGATGCTCCAACTCTTGGATCGTCTTGTTGATACCGAAGTGTCCGCTCAAGCCGCCGGCGTGCGTCTCCCATACTAGGAAATCTCAGAGGGATGTCCGGGGTATACATAACCTCTTGCCATGGAAGAGGTACTGATGGCGAGGACGCCAATGCATCAGCCTGGGACACGTCACCGCAGGCAGTCGGGGTCAACACAGACGTTACGTATCCAAAGATGAAGTCAACAGAAGTCAACCCACCTCGGTCAACAGGAGTCAACGAAGAAGTCAACACGCCACAACCGTCGTCCACGTCACCACCGCGCGCGTCTCGCGCGTCATGACCGACGCCAAAGGCAGATCCACAACTGCCCTTTGGCGTGACGTGATCTGCGTTTTCCCTTGCGTCTTATTTTCTAGTTATTTTCTCTTTCCTCCAAGGCCTATATAAGGTCATTTGTTTCAAGAACTCATTAGGCAATCATAATTCAAGAATTGAGTTTTCTTTCTAACTCTTCTTGGAGGATTGCCTACCCTCATCTTGCCCTAACCTTCTCCGTTGTCGCCCGTCGTCGCCCGTCATCACCGTCGCCGCCGCCGCCACCACCGCCGCGCTGCGCGCCGTCGTCATCACCGCGCCGCGCGGTCGCGCGATCCTGCCGACCGCACGCCACGCGTGCCATCCCAGCGCCGCCGTGCGCCTCCGCGCGCGATCGCGCGGCGCTGCGCGCCGTCGGCGGCGCCTCAAGCGTTCGCGCTCGGGTGCGCTCCGCGGCACTCGCGCACTCCGCAGCGCGGCGCTCGCGCGCTCCGCACTCGGCGCTGCTCCGTGCTGCTCGTGCGCTCCGCGCACCAGCGGCCGCGCGCGGGAAGTTCGTCGCGCCCGGCGGCCCCGCTTCCTGCGTCCACGGGGCGGACAACGCCGGGCGCCCGTTCAGTATCACGCGCCGTCGCCACGAGCAGAATTACCTGCAGCCTCTACACGCACCACGGTGCTGAGGTATACCTGAACCCTGTGGTGTCGGCGTGTTCTCCGCTCAGTATTTTCTCGGGAAGTTTCCGCCGTCAGAATTAGACTTGGATTTCCTCTTCTTCTCTCCTTTTCTCGAGTGTTTCTTCGGCGTGAATTCGAGGTATTGATTTGGTGCTTAGGCATCGTCGCGGTGGGGAAGACAGTACTCCGCCCTCGATAAGGGTCGAGCTGCACCACCAGATTTCATCGGTTTTAAGTCCGAGAATCGACCGTGATTTCTGTGGATTGTTTTATCCCTTAACCCATTCCTACCCATAGCCTCGTCATCCGCCTAAATCGTCCATCCCATAGTCGTCCACGTCAAATTGGTATCAGAGCCTAACCTGTCGCCCAGCCATTTCCGCCAACGTAGGCGTCTTCATTCATCATTTGTCAGTCCTTGCATGCATTTGTGTTCAGGCAAAGCGAGTTCCCGCTCCGATGACAGACCAACCCCAAGGCGGTCGTGAGGTGTCAGCCCCTATCCATGAGTTGGCGTCACCCACTCCACCGTCCTCTTCTCGCCTGGGCGTTGATCGTATACTAGGCGCTTTCCATGATGGTTTTGTGATATGAATACACGAATGACCAACATGGACAACCGTCTAAGTAGTTCGATCGACGCGGTGAGCGACGAACTCAACAACTCGAAAATAGAGGCCGGATCGTTTTCGCGTGATCGTGAGAACCACTACCCACCTGATCCTAGAGCTCGAGATCGTGATAGGAATCATCGTTACGTTGATGATCCTATCGTCGATGATAGATCCGGTCGAAACCAGAACCGTCTCGAACATGGCGATATGATTCCTCCGGATACCCGTACTCCAGTTCGTGATAGGAATCGTCGCGGCGATTACTATCCACGAACCTAGGACCCCAAGCCGGAGAAGAATCATCCTGCGGACGATCCCTACCCTCCCTTGGAGAGAGCCCGGTGCCGCGATGGAAATCGTCCACTACGAGGCGATTACCATCCACCGGAGGAGGATCCCAGAGCGAGATAGGAATCATCCCCTCGGAATGATCCATATCCGCTTGATGATAGACATCGCGGGTGGAGCAGGAGTCGTCCGGACAGGAACGATCCTTTTCCACCGAAGTGGTGGTTCCTCCTCGCGATCACCGTCGTGCGGATCACGACAACCACTGGCAGCAGATTCAGCGTGGCGTCAAAGTCGATGTCCCATACTACGAGGGATCTAGAGACCTAAAGACTATCTCGATTGGGAGTCAAATTGAATAGCTATTTCAAGTGGTACAATATGTTAGAGTGGCAGAAAGTCCAGTGCGCCGAGATGAGATTAGGAGGACAAGCCAAAATCTTTTGGGAAAACCTTGAATTTTCGATTTATAACCGTGAGCCCATCGATACTTGGCCTCAAATGAAGGACAAACTCAGAGAAAAATATGTACCACTAGCTTACTTAGACAACCTCTTAGACCAATGGCATAAACTACAACAGGGTAGGCGTCCGGTTTCGAGTACATCACCCAATTTGAGGAGTTTTACATGAGGTGTCGTGTTGAGAGAACCCCAGCGTTGTTATTTCTCGCTTTCGGACAGGTCTCAACCCGTACCTTGAGGCGGAACTTCTAGTCCGTAAAGCCACTCACGTTAGAGCAGGCCTACCAGATCGTAGAAGACCTAGAGCTGTGTCAGAACTTACATCATTCTCCTGTGTATCATCGCCTGCTCTCACCGATCGGCCCCCTTTATCTACTCCTTATGCCAACCGTGCAATCCAGCGTCAACCTCCCTTAGCTCTTCCAGCACCACCACTACCACCTCTCTCAGCTCCGCCACTTCCAGCTCCCGGGCTCCTACCCCTACCGCACTCCATCCGAACACCGTCCCGCCGCTCCGACTCAATCATTTCCTACCCGACAACTCGTAGCTCACCGTCCCTCGAGTCCACCGCAGAGCCTCCTCAATCCAACTCTTCACAACTCGGTCCTTCTGGCTTGACTTGTTTTAAATGCCAAGGTCGAGGTCATAGAGCTTCCCAATGCCCTCTCGAGCCTTGCACATTGGACAGGAACCCTTGAGCGAGCCTACCTTAGATGAGCCATCCCTAGAGGAAGAGGAATATAGAGTAGAGAGCCATGTTGTTGATGATTTTGTGCTTGATGATGGATTAGTGAGCTTTATTGGCATCACAGATTGCCCCCATCTCTTCCTCGTCATGACCCATCTACATCAGTTAGAGGAATTGTCCGTTGCAATCTTACTCAACCTACTCCCGACAACCTGCATTGAGGGCGTCCATATTTTACGTATTTCAAAATTGGTGATAAGATGTGTAAGGCGATTGTAGATAGTGGTAGCTGTATTAACGTCGTCTCCGGCGTTATGACTTCGCATTTGGGACTACCGTTGATTGATCACCCTCACCCCTACTATGTTTCGTGGATTGATGCTACCTCTATCCCTGTGAAAAACCAATGCCGTCTCCCTTGAAGGTCCAATCCTATGAAGATGAGATTTTATCGATGTTCTACCCATGAAGGTGGGCAGCATTATCTCGGCCGCCCTTGGCTGTATGATAACGATGTACACCTCTATGGTCGGAGTAATACTTGTTCTTTCATCCATCAGGGCAAGAAATTCACATGGCATCCCTACACTCATAACCGCAGAGGGCCGTCTGAAATCTACTTCCATAGGCTTGTGTGTTATTAGTGGATCCCAATTTCAAAAAGAGCTTGATAGTGAAATGACTATGTGTTTAGCCATGATTCCTGATCACTCCCCGAGGACTCCTCTACTCCACCCCATGAGGTCTCTCAGCTTCTTGAGGAGTTCGCTAGTGTTTTCCCCAATGATTTACCCAATGACTTACCTCCAATGCGCGATATTCAGCACGCTATTGACTTTGTTCGGGGTCATCGTTACCCAACCTTCCCCACTACCGTATGGATCCCACGCAGTACAAGGAACTCCAACGTCAAGTCCAAGACCTCTTGGACAAGGGATTCATTCAAGAGAGCCTCAGTCCTTGTGCCGTCCCTGCACTACTAGCTCCCAAAGGGCGGGAGTTGGCGCATGTGCATCGATAGTAGAGCCATCAACAAGATTACTGTCAAGTATAGATTTCCCATTCCTCGCATCGGCGATATGTTTGATATGATGGCAGGTTCGACAGTTTTCTCCAAAATTGATCTTAAGAGCGGTTATCACCAAGTTCGTATCCGACCGGAGGCGAATGGAAAACAACCTTTAAGATCAAAGATGGACTTTATGAGTGGAAGGTTATGCCCTTTGGGTTGTCCAATGCACCTAGCACTTTTCAGCGATTGATGAACCACATACTCAGACCGTTCATAGGAAATTTTGTGGTTGTTTATTTTGATGATATCCTTATCTATAGCAGATCCACACCAGATCATCTCCAACACATTCGTTTAGTTTGTGAAGTCTTAAAAACCGAGCAGTTGTACGCTCACCCAAAAAAATGTTCTTTCCTTGTTAGTCATGTTTCTTTCTTAGGTTTCATCCTCTCTGGTCAAGGTGTATCCGTCGATCCGGCCAAAATTGATGCCATCACCCAGTGGTCAACACCTAGAAGTGTGCATAATGTTCGTAGTTTTCATGGTCTAGCAACGTTCTATCGTCGCTTCATATCCAACTTTAGCACCATCATGGCACCCCTGACTGAATGTCTTAAGGAACTCATTTTGAATGGACTATAGAAGCTCAAAGATCCTTTGAGGAGATCAAGCGTAGAATGACTCAAGCCCCAATTCTTCGACTACCTGATTTTGATAAAGTATTTGAGGTTGCTTGTGATGCATCGGGATTAGGAATTGGTGGGGTCCTGAGTCAGGAGAATCATCCATCGCCTTCTTTAGTGAAAAGTTAAATGATGCTAAGCTCAAATATTCTACCTATGACAAAGAATTTTATGCGATCGTCCAATCTTTACGTCATTGGCGTCATTACCTACTCTCCAAAGAATTTGTCCTCTACTCTGATCACGAAGCCCTTAAGTATCTCCATTCCCAGCAGAAGTTAAATTCGCACATTAAATGGGTTGAGTTTATTCAATCATATACCTTTGTCCTCAAACACAAGAGGGTGTGGAGAACCAGTCGCGGATGCTTTGAGTCGAAGGGTCCATTTGCTGAATGTTATGAAGGTTGAGGTTATTGGATTTGATCACATGAAAGACCTGTACCCTGATTGCCCTGATTTTGCTCCCATTTTGCTGACTTTAGGCAGAATCAATTCTGCTAACCAAGACTATCTCTTAGAAAGCGGATTCTTATTTTATGATCGACGCCTTTGCATCCCACGCTCCTCTCTTAGGGACTTTCTCGTATGGGAAACACATGCTGGAGGCCTTAGTGGTCATTTTGGGAGAGACAAAACCATCGCAATGGTTGAGCATCGATTCTACTGGCCCTCCCTTAGCGAGACGTAGCTAATATAGTGTCCCAGTGTCGTGTGTGTGCTCTCGCCAAACAGGTCAAGCAGAATACTGGGCTCTACACTCCATTACCAGTTCCTCAAAAACCGTGGGAGGATGTGAGCATCGACTTTGTGCTAGGGCTTCCAAGGGCGAACAAGCGCCATGATTCCATCATGGTGGTTGTGAATCGTTCTCAAAAATGGCTCATTTTATTCCTTGTTTTAAAGCGTCTGATGCTTCTCATGTTGCTCAATTGTTTTTCAATGAAGTAGTTCGTCTCCATGGACTTCCAAAGAGCATAGTGTCAGACAGAGATGTCCGATTCACTAGCTACTTTTGGAAGACTCTTTGGCATCTTTTGGGAACAAAGCTTAAATTCTCTACAGCTTTCCACCCCAAACTGATGGACAGACCGAGGTCGTTAATAGGAGCCTCGGCAACCTATTACGATCATTGGTAGGAGACAACCTCAAGTCTTGGGATTCTGTCATTCCGGCGTGCGAATTTGCTTATAACGCATCAGTCAACCGTACTACGGTATGAGTCCATTTGAAATAGTGCATGGTCACCTTCCACGTACCCCTACCGACCTCATACCAATGTTACCGCATGCTAGAGTCTCAGATAGCGGTCATGAATTTGCGCATCATATGAGAAGTCTGCATGAGGAGATTCGTACCCGCATCACCCATAGTAATGCCTCATATAAACAATCCGCAGATTTGCACCATCGTTTTCGTGAATTTAAAGAAGGTGATATGGTGATGGTGCGGATTAGGCCGGAGAGATTTTCTTCCAAGCGGGCTACTAAGCTTCATGCTCGTAGTGCCAGGCCGTTTCCGATCCTCAAACGAGTTGGGGAAAATGCCTATGCCGTTGACATACCCTCTTCGTGGGGAATAAGCACTACTTTCAATATCTCAGATTTAGTTGCCTTTAAAGCCCCACCTCCTTCGTCTGATAGCCATGTTCTACCCGCGGACTTTCTGGTGGCGAGTTTGACTTGTCCACTCCCCCGTCTCTACCTTCTGACTGGCATGAAACCATCGAGGAAATACTGGACGAAGTAATCACCGTCACCAAAGGTGGAATGGTGCGGAAGTTTCTTGTTCGTTGGCAGGGCAAAGCGTCGATGGAGGACACGTGGATCACGGAGGACGACTTGGCTCGCCTGCGCCCAGACTTGGTCAGGCCCCTAGAGCTCTCAGCTGCTTACTCGACAGAGTCGAGTTCTTCGCACCCCGGGGGAATTGATGGCGGGGCGCCAATGCATCAGCCTGGGACACGTCACGCAGGGTAGAGTCAACACAGGCGTTACGTATCCAAAGATGAAGTCAACAGGTCAACCCACCTCGGTCAACAGGAGTCAACGAAGAAGTCAACACGCCACAACCGTCGTCCGCCACGTCACCACGCGCGCGTCTCACGGCGTCATGACACGACGCCAAAGGCAGATCCACAACTGCCCTTTGGCGTGGCGTGATCTGCGTTTTCCCTTGCGTCTTAATTTCTAGTTATTTTCTCTTTCCTCCAAGGCCTATATAAGGTCATTTGTTTCAAGAACTCATTAGGCAATCATAATTCAAGAATTGAGTTTTCTTTCTAACTCTTCTTGGAGGATTGCCTACCTCATCTTGCCTAACCTTCTCCGTTGTCGCCGTCGTCGCCGTCATCACCGTCGCCGCGCCGCGCTCACCGCCGCGCTGCCGCCGTCGTCATCACCGCGCGCGCGGCAGCGCGTCCTGCCGCGACCGCCGCGCCACCGCGTGCCATCCCGCAGCGCCGCGTGCGCCTCCGCCGCGCGCGGCGCTGCGCGCCGTCGCGGCGCCTCAAGCAGCAGCGCGCGCGCTTCGGGTGCGCTCGCGGCACTCGCGCACTCGGCAGCGCGCGGCGCTCGCGGCGCTCCGCACTCGGCGCTGCTCCGTGCTGCTCCGTGCGCTCCGCGCAGCAGCGCGTAGCGCTGGAGTTCGTCGCGCCCGCCGGCGTCGCTTCATGCGTCCACCAGGGCGGACAACGCCGGGCGCCCGTTCAGTATCACGCCGCCGCCGTGCGCCACGAGCAGAATTACCTGCAGCCTCTACACGCACCACGGTGCTGAGGTATACCTGAACCCTGTGGTGTCGACGTGTTCTCCGCTCAGTATTTTCTCGGGAAGTTTCCACCGCCGTCAGAATTAGACTTGGATTTCCTCTTCTTCTCTCCTTTTCTCGAGTGTTTCTTCGCGACGTGAATTCGAGGTATTGATTTCGGTGCTTAGGCATCGTCGCGGTGGGGGAAGACAGTACTCCCGCCCTCGATAAGGGTCGGAGCTGCACCACCAGATTTCATCGGTTTTAAGTCCGAGAATCGACCGTGATTTCTGTGGATTGTTTTATCCCTTAACCCATTCCTACCCATAGCCTCGTCATCCGCCCTAAATCGTCCATCCCATAGTCGTCCTACGTCAGGTACCCGTCGTCGATGTAGTAGTCCCAGGACTTCGGGACGGTGCTATCGTGGACCTGCGCGAAGATTTTCCCAAAGTCGGGACAATTGCTGTACTCCTCGCGTAGCTGGTCAAACCCAAGGATTTGGGTCCTCATCACATTCAAGATCAATGGTCGTCTACTCAAGGCGTCGGCTACTACATTGTCTTTGCCTTTCTTGTGATGAACAACGAACGTGAAATCCTGTAGATAGGCGATCCATCGCGCGTGGCGATCGCTGACCTTACGCTGGTCATGTAGGTGGCGTAGCGCACTGTGGTCCGAGAAGAGAACAAACTCCTTCGGGAGGAGATAGTGGCGCCAATGGCACAGCGACTGCACTAAGGCGTAGAACTCTCTGTCGTAGTTGTCGTATCGCCGGTGCGTGTCATTCAGCTTCTCGCTGAAATACTCTATGGGGTGTCCTTCCTGGCTAAGGACTCCCCCTATTCCGACTGCGGAGGCGTCGCATGACACCTTGAAGGCTTTCGCAAAGTCGGGTAACTGGAGTACCGGGGCCTCCGTCATAAGCCTCTTCACTAGCTCGAAGGCGCGGTCTGCTGCAGAGGTCCACTCAAAGTGCTCCGTCTTGAGGAGGTCCGTGAGGGGTGCCGTGACGCCACTGAAGCCCGGCACGAATCTCCTGTAGAAGGTGGCAAGCCCTATGAAACTACGAACGTCGTGCATGTTCTTCAACTTTGGCCAAGTGGTGATGGCATCCACCTTGGCGGGATCGGGAGCGACTCCTCGTGCGGATAAGATGAATCCGAGGAAGGATACCTCGGATATGAAGAAGCTACACTTCTTCGGGTGAGCGTATAGCTTCTCGCGGCATAGTGTGGCGCACACTAGCTGGAGGTGCTGGAGGTGCTCGTCCCTTGTAGCACTATACACTAAGATGTCGTCGAAGTACACGACGACGAACTTTTTGATGAACGGGCGGAGTACCTCGTTCATGAGTCTCTGGAAAGTACTCGGGGCATTCGAAAGCCCGAACAGCATGACGTTCCACTCGTAGAGTCCGTCCTTGATCTTGAATGCCGTCTTCCATTCGTCTCCGGGTCGGATCCGAACCTGGTGATATCCACTCCGAAGATCTATCTTCAAGTAGATAGTGGCTCCGACCATCTCGTCGAACAAATCCTGAATCCTAGGGATCGGGAAACGGTACTTCACCGTAATCTTGTCGATGGCCCTGGAGTCACAACACATGCGCCAAGTCTCGTCCTTCTTGGGCGCGAGTAGGGCTGGCACGACGCACGGCCTAAGGCTCTCCCTGATCAATCCCTTGGAGGGCAACTCCTTCACTTGCCCGTGCATTTCCTCGTACTTCACCGGGTCCATCCGGTAGTGAGGCAGGTTCGGGAGAGACGCTCCCGGAACTAAGTCAATGGCGTGCTGTATGTTCCTCAGTGGGGGAAGCTCGCAAGGGAGCACGGCAGGAAATACATCCGCGAACTCGGCCACTAGCCGGGACACCTCAGGGTCTATGGGCTCCGTCTCATCCGGCGTCGATGATGGCAAGACGGTAAGCGCAAAACATACCGGTAGTGTGTCCTCAATGGGCTCAAGGTCTCTCCTAAAGATGCAACCATTCATGATGACCGGTGTCGGGGGTGGGACGTTGATAACACCCTAATTTCTGTCTTTATTTCGTGTTATTACCATGATTTTATGCATTTAAAGAGCTTAAAATGGGGTTGTTATCATATATTTACATGAAAATAGTGTTTTCTAATGATTTCTGACTTTACCCAAATTTTCTGTTAATTCTATGAATTTAAAAGGATTTATTGAAGCTCGAAATAATTATTTTTGAATGAAAATGGCATATTTAATATTTTATTTCGAGATTTATCAGCATGGGAATGAATCAGTGAATTTTCTAGAATTTTCTAGAATTTTTACGAATTTTTAGGATTTTTCTGAGATTTATTTGAAGAGGAAATGTATTTATTTCAAGGAAAAAAGTATATTTATAATAGAAAAAGAAGTATTCTTATTATTTTCGAACTTTCAAGGGACTTTTTACGAACTTTCGGTGCAAAAAGACCCTGAAAACAGCTCTCGGTCGCCACTGCAGGCGTAAAGATGCAATTTAAAATTTTACTGGGTTTTATTGCAATTTTTAATATATATTTTTAAAGTTTTAGGAGAAATCGGAGGAGAGAGAGTGCGCCAGGGGCATATACACAATTACTTTTGGGCGGCGTCCAAAAGCAATTCCAGGCTTTTTAAGGACTTTTCTGCAAAAAGGAGGATTCAAAATGCGCCAGCCAATGAGAGAGCGACACGTCATTGCGTGTTTAAAAACGAAACTAATAAATAAATCAATTTTAAATCCAATGGATTAAATTGGTTTAAAATTGATTTATTAATAACTTTTGATCCTGAACTCCGATTGAGATGATCTTTTTATGGATTTGTTCGTCTTGATCCTCTCTTTCTATCTGTATGCTTTGATTATTCAGATCTAGCCTACATTGATAGATAAATATTAAGTACTAAACGGGGGTAAAATGGTGATTTTTACCATATAACCTAAGTATAAAAGCTAAATTTCGAGAGGGGGAGCTCATTCTTGATGGTTCTCTATCACAGCTGCAAGACAGAGAGGAGTCCCACCCTGGATCAAGTTATCTGGTACTTATTCCTTGATTGTATTTGGATTTGTGCATTTTGAATGAGATTAGTTCAATTTCTTGTTTCTTCTTCTTGGTTTTGATCTGAAATTCTAAATCGCTTGGCTTGAGCGGCATGTACAAGCCCTGATTAGGATTGAGAGGAGAATTCGAGGGATTCAACTAAGCATAAGCTGCATTCGAAAGAAAAACTCTAAAAGATTAGTTTTAATTCTTAGGAGATTAAATTACCCCCATTTCAGTTTTGAATTATCAAAGTTGCAAAAAAAAACCAAACTCAAATTAAAAATTCCCTTTTAACCTCTCTAATTGACCTCTTGGATCCTTTTATTAGGATAAACGAAGCCAATTTAGAGCTCCATATTTCTTCTATTCATCTCAACTCTTCTACCCCCCTTTCTA
This sequence comes from Wolffia australiana, assembly GCF_029677425.1. NCBI lineage: Eukaryota > Viridiplantae > Streptophyta > Magnoliopsida > Alismatales > Araceae > Wolffia > Wolffia australiana. The sequence continues at coordinate 5,624,177 of NC_135847.1, read as the reverse complement.
AATTCTCATCTAATTAGGGTGACTTGATCCTCATTGAAGATCAAATTCAGTTTAATCAGAGTGAAATGACCAATAATCACCAAATCGAACTCCTTACTAGCTTCCCTTGGACGACACTCGTACTTATCACTATACGTCTTAAGTGGAGTTCTTATAAATTTTATTGCATAAGCCAAAATCCACAACGACAAGGGCTAAAAATTGCATAGTTTTTACCCCTATTTTTGGCTTATCAGACGTCCTGCCCACTAGTAGACGCCGGCTAGGGGGTATGGGCGCGGCTGATGGGTACCATATAAGGCGCCGACCCCCATAGATGAACGAGCACGTGTTCGCTCATCCGGCTAACTGAATGTCATGGTCAAACAACCATGGACGTCCGAGGATGATACTACCAATCTTCATTGGTAGTACGTCGCAGAGTACCTGCTCGTCGTACGTGCTCATCTTCAAAGGAACATGGCACTGCATCCGTACCGAGAGGGTGGATGCGTCAATCCATGACACGTTGTACGACGTCGGGTGCAGTACTAACGTTACCCCTAGCTTGCGGGCGGTGTCCTCGGATATGGCGTTGACACAGCTCCCGCTATCGACGATAAGCTCGTACGTTCGCCTGGCAATCTTCACATACAAGTAGAAGATGGAAGTGCGCTGAGTAGTGTCCACACTTCCGAGAGTCGTTGGCCTTGGAACTGGGGTGGATGCGTGCGGGGGTGCGGCCGAGCCGGGCTCGGTGGGATGCGGGGTCGTCCTGGGTACGGCGATGGCCACAAGAGTGGGTCTCGCTGGTGGAGCAGTGACGGGACCTGCCCGGGTGCTATGGCCCCTAGATGGAGCGCCCTACTGAATGCGTAGGATCGCAACGGGCTGGGCCGGAGTCGGGGGTGCCGGGGTAATCTGAATGTACCCGAGGAGCTCCTGGTAATCCTCTCCTTTAGGGCACTCCCCTGGATACTCGTCCACCTCCAAGTCGTCCTCTGCTGGGGCATCTATCGGGTTCCCGTGAATGTCCATGTGCAGGAGCGAGGGACACTCCGTGCGGCGGTGTCCGAACCCCTTGCACTTGAAACATTGCATGGGTTCACGGGCGGCTACCGGGGCCCTAGCGGTCGACACCACTGACGGGGTCGACGGTGCCGAAGCGGGTGCCGGAGTGGCCGGTCGAGGTGGGGCCGGGGTTCCTCGTGTCCACCCGGATGCTGCTCTAGGTGTGGAGCTCGTGGTCGAGCTAGTTCTGCTCACCCGGGGTGCTATGGCGTTCGTCGGAGTAGAATCATCATGGGAGTACTCGTTACTCTCCACGAGGCCGTATGCTAAGTCCACGGTACTAGAGTTCTGTTCTAGAACCTTAACCCCTAGATCTGTCTGTAATCCGTGGACAAAAAAGGCTATCTGAATCTGAGAGCTCTCTATGAATTTGCACCTCATGCGATATTCCTCGAACTCCTCGATGTACTCGCTGACCCGTCGTCGACCTTGCTTTAGGTCCATCCACTTGAGCAATAAGCGGGTCATGTAGAGCTTAGGGATATACTTATCCTTCAACTTGCGAGGCATCTCGCTCCATGTGTGGGGTAGATCTCCCTGGAGTCGGGCGGCCTCCTTCTCATTCTTCCAGAAAATATTGGCCTGCCCTCCGAGACGAGCCTCGGCGTATGAGACGCACAGGTCGTCGTCCATATCGTACCACTGGAAGTAACTCTCTAAGTCGGATTCCCAATCGGTGTAATCCTTCAGGTTCAGGGATCCTTCGAAGATAGGTGCTTCCATGCGCACGCTCTTCTGAATCATAGCGCGATGCGCCTCGCGTCGTCTCTCTCGTTCATCATCCGGATGACGAGCTCGTGGGGGTCGAGGGACCTCCCGAGGGCCTACTTGCCTTGCATAATCCGGTACCGGTGCGACCGGAGGTGCCGGTGGTGGGTAGTAGACCGGTGGTGTCGGTGGTGCGACGGGTGGCTCCGGGGCGTAGCCCGGGTATGGATATGCTGCGGTTGGTGCCAGGGGCACAGGGTGGATCGCGTGCTCCGGATATGGGTGAGGAGCGTATGCGGGAGCCACGGTAGACTGACCGTGCGTGCCAATAGGGTAAGTCGGCTGTGGTGCCGGCGAGTATCCCGTAGGGTAGTGCGGGCCCGCAATAGCTGGCGCGTGGGGTGAGCTATGGGGCTGACGCACGGGCATGTGCGCCGTGCTATAGTAGGTCGGCGGCCCGTAAGTAGTCGGGGCCGCTGGAGGAGGGGCGCCATAGAGTGGCCCACTCGGTCCTGTAGTATAAGTTGGCGCATAAGGCGCTGGGGCATAGGTCGGCACGGGGGGAACCCCGTGGTGCTGACTGGGTGGGGGCGGTGTCGCCTCCGACGAATAGTGCTCTCTATCATGTCGATAGGAGCGCTCCTCGGGAAAACACTGCGTGCGATACCCGTCCGGTGGTGGTGACCGTCATCGGTGATGCTCCCAACTCCGACGCTGGTGGCGCCGAGGTTGCCACGCCGGTTGGTCGTACTGCGGTGCTGCTGTTGGCCGTGGAGGAATGTATGCCGGGACCGGGGCGGGGCTACTCGGCATGGGGGCCTTGCCCGGGCGTTGGGGTATATCCCCCGACTAGCTAGTGGTCTGGTGACCACTAGGCGGCGCCCTAGGGCTAGCCGCGGAGGAGGACACACTGTCCTCGACTCTAGGGGCCGGGTGGGGCGAAGTTACCCCACCGTTCGGAGTAGGGACCCGAGGTACGGGTGCCTGAACTAGAGGAGGAGGAGGAGGCAATGGTGCCTCCTCGTTCACTATCGGATCCTCATAATATGGGAGATATAACTGGTCTCCCAGGGAAGACCCTCTACCTTAGGATCAAATTCATGATCCGCACCGGAACCTTCCGCATCGGCGTGCCGCAGATGGGCTTGTGTCTGAACCATCCTACGGTCAACTTCTTCAGAATTGACTAAGGGTACTATCTAGGTGATGCTACTAAATGCGATGGATGCTACGACGTGTTCTTTTTTTTATGCGAATGCAAATGAATTTTAAATATGTGATGAGAAAATGAAACGACGCGTAATAAGTGCGGAAATAAGTAAATTATATCCGACCGACAGTGTTAAGCAAGCACTAATACGACTGGCTCTGAAACCAATATGATGTAACACGGTAATGCCGGGATCAACGACTCATGTTACGTCACAGCGATGTTCGATGCGTGACAATTATGAAGATGAATGCGTGTTCACATTTCCTCTTAGAGCGACGAGGGTGGGCCGACCATGGGGCACTGATTCAATAAATCCAAAGGGGAACGACTAGGTCAGGATTGACTCTGAATGACACGCTGAATCTCATGATCGAAGCACGACGTGAGGGACACGTTACTGCCCACAAGAGTTCGCAAACGACGATTATGAGCCGATCGTCAATCACAAGGAAATTCCTATCACTCAACGACAGTGTCTCCACTATCATAGTGAGTAGATTGTAGAGAGGAGTGGATGCCCTCGCCCACGTTGAAATCACTCCGTGGAGTAGAGCCTGCGTCCCCCCCACGTCGAGACCACTCCGTGGGAACGCGCTCAACTTCTTCGTCGAGATTACTCCAAAGACGCTAAAAGAGTTCAACAAGGCCACAATTCTTGGAGCCAAGAGCCTTCGTCGAGATCACTCCGAGGGGATTGAGGATTCGAGAATTGTCATCACTATTGAGCATCAAGGTCCCTCCACCGCCGTCTACGAGCTCTCTAAGGGGGTCAAGAATGCCGACCCTTCGAAGGCTTCTTGGGTGGTTACTCTCAAGAACCCCGGTTCTTGATTGCGCACCTCCACCACCACACCACCTACATCTCCGCCATCCTTGCATTGCCCCAGCAATCTGCGGCTGACTCCGCCACGACCGCCGCCCGTCTCCGCTATCCCCTCCATCTTCACTCCACCGCCCCGTCATCCCAACCACCAGCCGACCCTGCCCCGGTCGCTGCCCCGCGGCACTCATCTGCCCGCATCCGCACCTCAGGCCGCACACGCGTATGACCTTCCCACTGGCGCTCGTGAGCCCCTTCATCCTCCCGCGCTGAGAGCCACGCGCCCACCCTCCCGGGTGCCGCCGCCCGCGGTTGCGCACCGTCCCTCCGCCTGCGGCTGGGCATCTTGCGCCTGCCCGCGCAAGCGCGTGACGCGTCCACCCGCGGTCACGCACCGCTCGCCTGCACGTACCCGCGCGCCGTCCATGCCCACGCACTGCACGCCCTGCGGGCGCGCGCCCGACAGCGCCTGTGCCCGCACAACCCGGGCGTTCACGCGCTCTGCTGACACCCAAGGTCGTACGCCGCTACGCTGCACAGCCGCCACCAGCTCGTGCTTCCACGCCGCCCACGGGTCATCATCCGACGCCCAGCTTCACCGACCGTCGCCGACTCCACCCTCGACATTGTTTTGAACGTGAACGACGTCGAGGACTATCGATACATCTGGTACCCACTCCTCTCCCCTCTGTCAATCTCTAGTATTATTACCTGCTTCAGTCTCGTCTTCTGCTATCTCGTCCGCGGCCCATTTTCAGCGACTCGTCAATCGGTTAAGCACCTCGTCGAGTGATAGGGTATCTCTTTGTTGTTGAGGGTTATTGCTGCCCTTTAGCGTCGAACACCTTTGGGCCGTCACACGCCCCTCGCCACCTAGTCGTCATAGTCGGTCTGACGGGTCATTAGGAGTTTGATTTCGGATCAATATCTCCCCTTTGAGTGACGAGGATCTTCTTTCCTATCTATGGACGACCGTTAATTGCTCATTTGACGATTTCATCTATCAGCATATATTCATAAAAATCACGAACCTATTCATCGAATCTTCTGACGTAATACGAGCCAATCGATCCCGGTAGGTCGTATTACATCACTCTAGCTCTATCTTTATCTTTATCTCTATCTCTATCTCTATCTCTATCTCTACCTCTATCTCTATCTCTATCTCTATCTCTATCTCTATCTCTATCTCTATCTCTATCTCTATCTCTATCTCTATCTCTATCTCTATCTCTATCTCTATCTCTATCTCTATCTCTATCTCTGCCTCTATCTTTATCGTTATCTCTATCTCTATCTTTATCTCTATCTCTATTTCTATCTCTAACTCTATCTCTATCTCTATCTTTATCTCTATCTCAATCTCTATCTCTATCTCTATCAGAATCTCTATTGCTATCTCTATCTCTATCTCTATCTCTATCTCTATCTGCATCTCTATCTCTATATCTATCTCTACCTCTATTTTGGTCTCTATCTCTATTTCGGTCTCTATCTCTATCTCTGATGTAACATGACTGCCGGGATCAAGCGGCTCGCGTAAACACCACAGGGAGTGGAGGGCAGAGCGACGGCGCGCAGCACGCGACGAGGGCTTCGGTGAATTGGTGGGCCCGGCTTCCGGTAGCAAAATGGTTGATGACGGTGATGATGTCAACACATCTCCGGAGTGATCTCGACGAAGAAGTGAAATGACGTCGACACCCTCAAGCTGCAAATCTTGGATCTCTAAGAAGCACCCTCGGAGTGATCTCGACGAGGAGGCGGTGATGATTCTGAAGAGTTGCTCAGCTTGAATCTTTAAGAACGGCCTCGGAGTGATCTCGACGGGGTCGCAAGGTGGGTCTCATGGAGTGATCTCAACGTGAGAATGCATAGTGATGACTCACGGAGTAATCTCGACGTGAGGAAGCTAGAACTATCTACGAAGGCAGCAGCATAAGGCGGCTGCATGTATATCCTATAGGAGGGGGCCTCGGAGGATAGCTACTTACGAAGCCCGTAACTAGAGGATCCTAACTAGGTAGGCTTGTGACTTGGGAGGGTTCTAGCTAACTACGAATGGATGGTAACGGACGAGGGTATCGGCAGCGGCGGGTCGTCAACAAGTCCTCGGAGTGATCTCGACGAAGAAATGTTGACGACATCAACCATTGGGAACTGAAAGTCTGGATTCTCCTAACTTCGTCCCGGAGTGATCTCGACGGGGCGAATGAAGATAACTTGAGGGTTTCGAGCAGGTCGTGGCGCTAAGTAGGCAGAGGAGACCGGGGGCGGCCAAGGCGACGGAGGGACCTGAGCTAGCAAGGATGACTCAAGGCGGCTAACGGGGTCGGCAATTGACGGTGGGTGAGGTCGGGACGACCAGGCCGAGCGAGGTGGCCAGGGAGCCGTGGCGGCCATGGAGGCTATCGGGGCCTTGGAGGCCGGGAAGGCCGTCGGGGCCTTGGCGGCCGCGGAGGCCGTTTGGGCTTTGGCGGCCGAGGAGGCCGTTGGAGTCTTGGCGGCCGCAGCGTCTGTCAAGGTCTTGGCGGCAGAGGAGGCTGTCGGGGCCCTGGCAGCCGCCGAGGCCGTCGGGGCCCTGGCTACCGAAGCCTGGGAGGCCATGGGGGCCTTGGCGGCCGAAGAGGTTGTCGAGGCCCTGGCTGCCGAGTTGGTGGCCGTGGAGGCCATTAGGGTTTTGGCGGCCGAGACGGCCGTCGGGGCCTTGGCGGCCGTAGAGGCCGTCGGGGCCTTGGCGGTCACGGAGGCCATGGGGGCCTTGGCAGCTGAAGACGCCGTCGGGGCCCTAGCAGCCGAGACCTTGGTGGGCGGGGAGGCCATTAGGGCCTTGGCGGCTGAGGCGGCCGTCGGGGCCTTGGCGGCCGCGGAGGTTGTCGGGGCCTTGGCGGCCGCGGAGGTCGTCGAGGTGGCATTGGCAGCCGCGACGCCTGAGGATGCGGTTTTCTCTGGAGGTGGATGTGCTGGCAGAGACGGCGGCGGCGCTCCGGTGAGAAGAAAGGAGAAAGAAACCCTAAGGAACAATTCTTGATGGCATTTTCATAATTTTGCTGAACTTCCCAAAAATCACAAGAAATGCTAAAATATTCCTAAAATCCCTAACTACTCCAGGGGGCTACATTGAGAAAATCCTTTTCAATTTCACCAACTTTATTACAAAGGGCAAACTTCCTTTTATAAGGAATAATTATGCCCAAATCTGTTAGGGGAGATACAAACAAACAAAACAAAACAACCAACAAACAACAGAAAAATATATTTTCCTTGAGGCATGATGGTCCCCCACCAATCTCTATCTCTTACTCTAACTTTGTCTATATCTCTCTCTCTAATTTTATCTTTATCTCTATCTATAGATTTATCTCTATCTCTATCTCTATATCTATCTCTATCTCATTAGTGATCTCTATCTTAATCTCTATCTTTTACTATATCTCTATCTTTTACTTTATCTCTATCTTTTTTTTCTCTATCTTTATCTCTATCACTATATTAATCTCTATCTCTATCTCAATCGCTATCTCTAACTCTATATCTATCTCTATCTATGTCTCTACCTCTATCTCTATCTCTATCTCTATCTCTATCTCTCTCTATCTCTATCTCTATCTCTATCTCTATCTTTGTCTGTTTCACTATCTTGGACTCTATCTCCATCTGTATCTATATATCTACATTTATCTATGTCTCTATTTCTATCTCTATCTCTATCTCTATCTCTATCACTATCTCTATCTCTATCTCTATCTCTATCTATATCTCTATCTCTATCTTTATATCTATCTCTATCTCTATCTCTATCTCTATCTCTATCTCTATCTCAATCTCTATCTCTATCTCTCTCTATCTCTATCTCTATCTCTATCTCTATATCTATCTCTATCTCTATCTCTACCTCTATATCTGTCTCTATCTCTATCTCTATCTCTATCATTAGCTTAATCTCTATCTCTATCTCTATCTCTATCTCTATCTCTATCTCTGTCTCTATTTCTATTTTATATCTATCTGTATCTCTATCTCTATCTTTATCTCTATCCCTATCTCGATCTCTATCTCTATCGCTATCTCTATCTCTATCTCTATTTTTATCTCTATTTCTATTTCTATCTCTATCACTAGGTTTATCTCTATCTCTGTCTCTATATTTATCGCTTTCTCTATCTCTATCTCTGTGTATATCTAAATCTTTATCTTTATCTCTATCTCTATCTCTATCTGTATCTCTATGTCTATCTCTATCTGTATCTCTATCTCTATCTCTGTCTCTACTTTTATCGCTTTTTCTATCACCATCTCTATCTCTATCTATATTTCTATTTCTATCTCTATCTCTATCTCCATCTCTATCTCTATCTCTATTTGTATCTCCATCTGTATTGCTATCTCTATCTCTATCTCTATCTCTATCTCCATCTCTATCTCTATCTTAATCTCTCTCTATCTATATCTTAGATCTATCTCTATCGCTATCTCTATCTCTTTATCTATCTCCATGTCTATTCATATCTATATATCTATCTCGATCTCTGTGTCTATCGCTTTCTCAATCTCTATGTCTATCTCTATCTCAGTCTCTATCTCATCTCTATCTCAAACTCTAGCTTTATCTGTATCTGTATCTCTATGTCTATCTCTGTCTCTATCTCCATCTCTATCTCTATCTTTATCTCTATCTCTATCTGTATCTCTATCTCTATCTCTACCTCTATCTCTATCTCTATCTCTATCTCTATCTCTATCGCTATCTATATCTTACTCTCTATCTTATACTCTATCTCTATATTTTGTTTCTCTATCTCTATCTCTATCACTATCTGTATCCTTATCTCTATCTCTATCTCTATCCCTATCTATATCTCTATCTCTATCTGTACCTTTATTATTATCTCTATCTCTATCTCTATCTCTATCTCTCTCTTTATCTCTCTCTCTATCGCTATCCTCATCTCTCTATGTATTACTATCTCTATCTCTATCACTATCTCTATGCTTATCTTTATCTCTATTGCTATCTCTATCTCTATCTGTATCTTTATCTCTATGTCCATTTTTCTCTGTATCTCTATCTCTATCGCTATCTCTATCTCTACCTCTATCTATATCTCTATCTCTATCTGTATCTCTATTTCTATCTCTATCTCTCTTTCTGGCTCTATCTCTATCTCTATCTCTATCTTTTTCTGTATCTCTATCTTTATCTCTATCTCTATCTCTTTCTCTATTTCTATCTCTATCTCTATCTCTGTCTCTATCTCTATCTCTATCTCATCCTATATCTCTATCTCTATCTCTATCTCTGTCTCTGTCTTGTCTCTTTCTCCATCTTTATATCAATTTGTATCTGTATCTGTATCTCTATCTCTACTGTTATCTCTATCTCTATCTCTATCCTTATTGCTATCTATATCTATATGTCTATTTATATCTATATCTATATTTATATCTCTATCACTATCTCTAGCCTTATCTCTATCTCTATCCCTATCTATATCTCCATCTCTATTTCTACCTTTATTTCTATCTCTATCTCTATCTCTATCTTTATCTCTCTCTCTATCGCTATCCTTATCTCTCTATGTATCACTATCTGTATTGCTATCACTATTTCTATGTCTATCTTTATCTCTATTGCTATCTCTATCTCTATCTCTATCGCTATCTCTATGTCCATTTTTCTCTGTATCTCTATCTCTATGTCTATCTCTATCGTTATCTCTATCTCTATCTCTATCTCTATCTCTATCTATATCTCTATCTCTATCTCTATCTCTATCACTATCTCTATCTATATCTCTATCTCTATCTCTATCTTTATCTCTATCTCTATCTCTATCTCTATATCAATCTCTATCTCTATCTCTATCGCTATCTCTATCTCTATCTTTATCTCTATCTCTATCTCTATCTCTATTTCTATCTTTTTCTTTATCTCTATCGCCAGCTGTAGCTCTATCTCTCTCTCTATCTCTATCTTTATCTCGATCTCTATCTGTATCTTTATCTCTATCTCTATCTCTATCTCTATCTTTATCTCTATCTCTATCTCTATCTCTTTTTTTATCTCCATCTCTATCTTTATGTCTATCTCTACCTCTATCTCTATCTCTATCTCTATCTCTATCTCTAGCTCTATCTCTATCTCTATCTCTATCTCTATCTCTACTTTATCTCTATCTCTATCTCTATCTCTATCTTTATCTCTATCTCTATCTCTATTTCTATCTCTATCTCTATCTCTGTCTCTAGCTCTATCTCTATCTTATCCTATATCTCTATCTCTATCTCTATCGCTATCTCTATCTCTATCTCTATCTCTATCTCTATCCCTGTCTCTATCTCTATCTCTATTTCCATCTCTATCTCTACCTCAGTCTCTAGCTCTATCTCTATTTCTATCTCTATCTTTATCTCTGTCTCTAGCTCTATCTCTATCTCAACCTATATCTCTATCTCTATCTCTATTGCTATCTCTATCTCTATCGCTATCTCTATCTCCATCGCTATCTCTATATCTATCTCTATCTCTATCTCTATCTCTGTCTCTAGCTCTATCTCTATCTCATCCTAGATCTCTATCTCTATCTCTATCGCTATCTCTATCTCTATCTCTATCTCTATCCCTGTCTCTATTTTGTCTCTTTCTCTATCATTATATCAATCTGTATCTCTATCTCTATCTCTATCTCTAGATCTATGTCCATTTCTGTTTCTATCTCTATCTCTATCTCTATTTTTATTTATATCTATACCGCCCCCGTTATCTCTATCTTGATCTCTATCCCTATCGTTATCTCTATCTCTACCTCTATTTATATCAATATCTCTATCTCTATGTCTATCTTTATCCCTATCTCTATCTCTATCTCTATGTCTATTTCTATCTCCATCTCTATTTCTATCTCTTTCTCTCTCTCTATGTCAATGTATATCTCTATCTTTATCTGTATCTCTAACTCTATCTCTTTCTCTATCTCTATCGTTATCGCTATCTTCATCGCTATCTGTATCTCAATCTCAATCTCTGTCTTTATCCATATCTCTATCTCTATCTCTATCTCCATCCCTATGCCTATCTCTATCTCTACATCTATCAATATCTTTATCTGTATCTATGTCGCCATCTCTATGTCTATCTCTATCTCTATACGTATCTCTAACTCTATCTCTATCTCTCTTTCTATCTCTATGTCTATCTCTATCTCTATACCAGTCTCTCTTTCTATCTCTATCTCTATCTCTATCTCTATCTCTATCTCTCTCTTTTTTTCTATCTCTTCTCTATGTCTATATCTATCTGTATCTCTATGTCTATCTTTATCTGTATCTCTAATGGTGTCTTTATCTCTATCTCTATCTCTCTTTCTATCTCACTGTCTATCGCTATCCCTATCTCTTTCTCTTTCTGTATCGCTATCTCTATCTCTATCTAAATGTCTATCTATATGTCTATCTCTATCAAACTCTATCTTTATCTCTATCTCTATCTCGATCCTTATTTCTATCTCTGTCTCTATCTCGATCTCTATCTTATCTCCATCTCTATCTCTATCTCTATGTCTATCTCTATCTGCTTCTCTATTTTTTACTCTATCGCAATCTCTATCTCTATCGCTATCTCTATCTCTATCTATATCTCTATCTCTATCACTAACTGTATCTCTATCTCTATCTCTTTATCTATCTCTATCTGTATCATTATCTGTATCTCTATCAGCACCTCTATCTTTACCTGCATCTATATCTCTATCTCTATCTCCATCTCTATCTGTATCTCTATCAATATCTTTATCTCTATCTCTATCTCTATCTATATCTCTATCTCTATCATTCTGTCTATCTATACTTATATATCTCTCTCTATCGCTATCTCAATCTCTATTTCTATCTCTATCTCTGTCTCTATCTCTATCTTTATCTCTATCTCTAAGTTTATCTGTATCTCTATTTGTTTCTCTTTCTCTATCTCTTTCTCTATCTCTATCTCTATCTCTATCTCTATCTTTATCTCTATCGCTACCTCTATCTCTATTTCTATCTGTATTGCTATCTCTATCGCTTTCTCTATCTCTATCGCTATCTCTATTTTAATCTCTATCTTTTACTCAATCTCTATCCTTTTTTTCCTATGTCTATCGCTATCATTTTCCCTATCTCTATCTCTATTTCTATCTCTGTCTCTATCTCTATGTTTATATCTATCTCTGTCTCTATCTCAATATCCATCTCTATCTTTCTATCTCTATCTCAATCTATATTTATATCTCTATCTCTGTGTCTATCGCTATCTCTATCTCTATCTCTATCCATGTATATATCTCTATCTGTATATCTATCTCTATCTCCATCTCTATCTCTATCTCTATCTCAATCTCTATTTCTATATCTATCTCTATCTCTATCTCTATCTGTATCTCTATCTCCTTTACGCTCAATCTCTATCTCTATACGTATCTATACCTCTATCTTTATGTCTATCTCTATCTTTATCTCTATCCCTATCTCTATCTCTATGTCTATCTCTATATCTATCTCTATCTCTATCTTTATCTCTATCTCTATCGCTATCTCCATCTCTATCTCTATCTCTATATCTATCGCTATCTCTATCTCTATCTCTATCTCTGTCTTTATCTCTATCTCTATCTCTGTCTATATCTCTATCTCTATCTCTATCTCTATCTCTATCTGTATGTCTATCTCTATCTCTATCTCTATCTCTATCTCTATCTCTATCTCTATCTGTATCTCTATCGCTATCTATACCTCTATTTCTATCTGTCTCTGTCTTTGTCTCTATCTCTATCTCAGTGTCTATCTCTATCTTTATGTCAATCTGTACCTTTGTCTTTACCTCGATCTTTATCTCTATGTCTTTATTTATCTCTATATCTATCTCTATTACCATCTCTATCTTTGTCTCTATCTCTATCTTTATCTCTATCTCTATCTCTATCTCTATCTCTATCTCTATCTCTATCTCTATCTCTATCTCTATCTCTATCTCTATCTCTATCGCTATCTCTATCCCTATCTCTATCTCTATCTCTATCTCTTTCTCTATCTCTATCTCTATCTCTATCTGTATCTTTTTCTCTATATCTATCTCTATCACTATCTCAATTTTCATTTCTATCTCTGTCTCTATCTCCATCTCTATCTGTATCTCTATCGCTATCTATACCTCTATTTTTATCTCTGTCTTTGTCTCAGTCTCTATCTCTATCTTGGTGTCTATCTCTATCTCCATCTCTATCTCAATCGGTTTCTTTATCTTTACCTTTATCTTTATCTCTATGTCTTTATCTATCTGTATATCTATCTCCGTTTCTTTCTCTATCTTTGTCTTTATCTCTATCTTTATCTCTATCTCTACCTCTATCTCTATCTCTATCTCAACAACTATATCTTCTCTAGATCTATATCCATCTCTATCTCTATCTCTATCACTATCTCTATCTCTACCGCTATCTCTATCTCTATCTCTATCTCTATCTTTCTCTATCTCTATCTCTACCTGTGTCTCTATCTCTATCTCTATCTCTATCTCCATCTCTATAATTATCTTTGTATCTCTCTATTTCTATCTCTGTCTCTACCTCTATCTCTATCTCCATCTCTATCTATATCTATATCTCTAACTCTATCTCATTCGGTATCTTTATTTTTATTTCTATATCTATATTTGTTTATAATTCTATCTCTATCTCTATCTCTATCTCTCTCAATTTCTATCGCTATCTCTATGTCTATCTCTATTTCTATCTCTATCTCTATCTCTATCTCGATTTCTATCTCAATCTCTATCTCTACCTCTATCTCTATCTCTTTCTCTATCTCCATCTCTATCTCTTTCTCTATATCTGTCTCTATTTCTTACTCTATTTCTATCTCAATCTCTATCTTTATCTATATTATTTTTTCTATCTCTATATCTTGTTTTATGTTTAACTTTATGTTTATCTTAATCTATATCTCTATCTCGATCTTTATCTCTATCATGATCTCTATTTGTATCTCTGTCTTTATCTCTATCTTTATCTCTATCGCTATCTCTATCTGTATCTCTATCTTTGTCTTTATCTCTATCTCTATCTCTATATCTATCTCTATCTCTATCTCTATCTCTTTTCCTATTTTTATCTCTATCTCTATCTCTATCTCTATTTCAGTGTCTGTCTCATTCTCTATTTATGACCATCTCTATCTCTATCTCTACCACAATGTCCATTGAGACCACCCGCCTGTGTTTCCCAAATAAGGAAATCTCGTAGTGATGTACAGGGTATGGATAACCTCTTCCCATGGAAGAGGTATCCTTTAGAGATATAATAATCTCAATATTCTGACTTTGGGCCATCACTAATGGCTTGTATAATCTTCCCGAAGTCGGGACAGTCGTTGTAATAGTGTGGGATTTGATCAAATCCCAAAACTCGGGTCTTCATCATGTTGAGGACTACCGGTCTTCGGCTGAGAGCATCAGCTATGGCGTTGTCCTTCTCTTTCCTACGCGGTATCATGAATGTATAGTCCTGCAAATAAGCAATTCACTGAGCGTGTCGATCAGTGACCTTCTGGTCGTGTAAATGCCGAAGGGAACTATGGTCTGAATAGAGTAGGAACTCCTTAGGAAGAAGATAATGGCACTAATGGCAAAGTGAGTGGACTAAGGCATGAAATCCCGATCGTAGTTATCCTAACGACGCTTTGTATCATTTAATTTTTCGCTGAAATACTCAATCGGATGTCCGTCTTGACTAAGAACGCCACCAAAACCTACGCCACAAGCAACTTCAAACACTTAGTTGAAGTCAGGCAGTCGTAGGATTTGAGCGTGTGTCATGCGGGGTTTGATCACTTCGAAGGCCTTGTCGGCCGCCTTCATCCATTCAAACTTACTAAGTCCGATAAGGTCAGTAATAGGGGCGGCGACTCCACTAAATCATGTGAAAAAATGTCGGTAGAAAGTTGCCAATCCCAAGAAACTGTGCACGTCATGAACGTCCTTGGGCTTGGGCCATGTCGTAATGGCTTTGATCTTGGGCGGATCTGCCGAAACTTTGTGAGCTGGTATGATGAAACCGAGTAAGAAAAACTCGGCCATGAAGAAACTACATTTCTTCGGGTGGGCATAGAGTTTCTCCCTCTGAAGCGTGGCACTTACCTCTCGGAGGCGTCGTAGGTGGTCCTCATGGGTCCCACTGAAAATCAATATGTCATCAAAATATACAACAACAAATCTACCAATTACTGGGTGGACGACCTTGTTCATCAGGCGTTGGAACGTACTCATGGCGTTGGAGAGCCCAAATGGTGATAAATCCAAAATGATAGTAATATATATGTGCAATTTCAGCTAATTTATGTACTTCTTTATCTTTATCTGGATATATTATCAACATTTATGTTAAGTTGTGAAACATCATGAAACAAAATCACCTTTTTATAATTTGGAGTTAATTATTATCATTTGTGGGACTAACCCCACTTAACTCAATGAGTTAAGTGGAATGAATCTCACTCTCTTCTTAGTTTATGTGGAAGATGCATGAATTAGGTGAAACTTTCATGAATAAAGGGGATAATTAAATGAAGAGGAAGCTATTTGGACCAGAGGAGCAGGCTCAGCCACAGCCCTGGGCCAAGAAAGAAGGCCCAAAGCAAGACAATTGGCTCTAGTCTAAAGGCCCACTAAGGAAGCTACACTAAGCCCACTATGAGAGGCATGTTGGGCCAAAGAAAGGAGGGCAAGGGGAAGGTCCAGTCATGATTATTTATGAATATTTCAGGGGCTTAAATGATGATTGGAGGACAACCTTGGACGTGGATCCAAGCCAGAGAAGAAGATCCAGCCATTCAATCCACAAAACATCCAAGGGTGGAGACTTAAAGATAACACCTTTAATGCTAATTAAGGAAAGAAGCCTTGAACGTCCAGGGGGTATTTCAAAGGTCTCAATGCTGATTGGAGGACCATAATGGACATGGATCATGACCCTGAAAAGAAGATCTGGCCATCCATTGTATTAAAAATCCAATGGCTCTCCTTTGCTCTCTCTCCCTATATAAACCCCTTCACCCTATTGTAAAATTCATCTTGTGATTCAATCCAAAGTAATGTTTGGTGGCCAAAGTGCAATTGAGTCATAGATCCATTCACCTCAGTGAGTGCCAGGCTGAGCAGGAAGCATCCAGGGCTGAAGAAGCTGGTGGAAAGGAGAAGAAGAAGTCCCTTGGACCTTAGCGGGTGTGACATAGAGGTTACCTTCTTATTTCTCCTTTTTCATTCTTTTCTGTTCGTCTTTTGTCTTTTATAGTCTTGAATCAGCTAGCCAATATCCAGACGGTTCCCGTGCATCCAACCACGCTCTAAAATTCGTTCTAGAACTCATTCTAGAGTGATTTTAGTACAGTCCATTTTTTCTCTCTCCTCCACCAAGGCACCTTCCCCATTTGGCATCCGGACTTAGCCAAATTTTGACTAAGTCCAGAGCGCCAAACTGTTTCATTTCCTATTTTGTTTTAGCTTTCAAATACTCCTAAAAAATACAAAAAAATTATTTTCTGCCTATTAATATTATTATAATATTATAATAATATTTTATTTTTCTTTGTTATATAATTTTATTTCATTAGTTATTTATCTTCATATGTAGTAAACCTACCTCTAAAAATTATTAAAAAAATACATAACTAAAGCACAAATTCCTAAGAAAAAAACCCTTGCTCCCTGTGGATCGACCCTTACTCTCCCTACGCTAGTAAGGTTATTATAAATTTTTGTTGTTTTAATTCAGATAAACCAACGACACTAATTAGTGAAGTTAACTCATCACTAATTACCCCCAAATCTGAATTATCAAATGGCATAACATTTGACTTGAACAGGCCATCCCTGATCTTGAATGTCGTCTTCCATTCGTCTCCTGCTCGAATGCAGACTTGGTGATGTTGAATGAAGGAGGTCCATCAATGCAGTTTCCGAAGATACCGTGCCCAAGCTAAGCCTCAGTTTGACACCACATCGCGCTCCTTATAGTGTATCATGGATTGACGCTTCGACCCGCCTGGTACGATCGCAGTGCTATGAGCCATTGAAGATGAGCACCGATGACAAAAGGGTGCTATGCAACGTTTTATCTATGAAGATTGGCAGTGTCATATTGGGACGTCCCTGGTTGTTCGACAATGACGTCCAACTATCTGGACAAGTGTACACATGTTTGTTTATGTATAGTGGACATAGATTGTTATGGTACCCAGTAGTATGTGCACCTACTTTGCTAGCATCGCCCGTTTCGACAGCGGCTTCTCAGCCGAAGACATCTTTGATCACAAGTGGGTGTGTATTTCGACAAGAGCTTGGCCAGGAACGAGAAGACTTACCCGCATGCTTCACTCTAGCACGAAATGTTCCTTTAGATGAGCTAACAAAGCTCATGGCTGATTACGCGGATGTTTTTCCAAAAGAACTCCCTCACAAGCTCCCACCTATGCGTAGCATACAACATGCTATCGATCTCTTTCCTAGAGCCTCACTTCCGAATTTGGCCAACTACCAGATGGACCTGGCAAAATACAAAGAATTGTATCGCCAAGTAAAGGAACTCCTGGCTAAAGGTCTCATACGTGAAAGCCTCAACCCGTGCATCGTTCCCGCATTACTCACGCCAAAGAAGGATGGGACTTGGCGTAGGTGTTGAGATTCCCACACCATGAATAAGATAACTGTGAAGTACCATTTTATCATTCCTCGAATGCAGGATTTATTCGATCAGATGGCCGGAGTGATCATCTTTTTGAAATTTGACTTGCGTAGTTAATATCACCAAGTCTGCATTTGAGCAGGAGACGAATGGAAGACGGCCTTCAAGATCAGGGATGGCCTGTTCAAGTCAAATGTTATGCCATTTGGGCTCTCCAACGCCGTGAGTACGTTCCAACGCCTGATGAACAAGGTCGTCCGCCCAGTAATTGGTAGATTTGTTGTTGTATATTTTGATGACATATTGATTTTCAGTGGGACCCATGAGGACCACCTACGACACCTCCGAGAGGTATGTGCCACGCTTCAGAGGAAGAAACTCTATGCTCCAGACTGCGCCGAGAGCCATGCGCCCACCCTCGCCGGTGCCGCCACCCGTAGTCGCGCACCGTCCCTCAGCCTGCGGCTGCGCGTCTTGTGCCCGCCCGCGCAAGCGCGTGACGCATCCACTTGTGCTCACGCACCGCGCGCCTGCGCATACCCTCGCGCCGTCCAGGCCCGCGTGCTGCACGCCCCGCGGGCGCGTGCTCTATAGTGCCTGTGCTCGCACAACCCCGACGTCCACGCGGTCTGCTGACACCCGAGGTCGTACGCCGCTACGGTGCACGGCCTCCACCAGCTCATGCTTCCACGCCGCCCACGGGTCACCATCCGACACCCAGCTTCACCGACCGTCGCCGACTCCACCCTCGACATTGTTTTGAACGTGAACGATGCCATGGACTATCGATACATCAGGCACCCGCTCGTCTCCCCTCCGTCAATCTCCAGTATTATTATCTGCTTCAGTTTCGTCTTCCGCTATCTTGTCCGCTGCCCATTTTCATCGAATCGTCAATAGGTTAGCCACCTCGTCGAGTGATAGGGTATCTCTTTGTGGTTGAGGGTTATTGCTGTCCTTTAGCGTCGAACACCTTTGGGCCACCACACGCCCCTCGCCACCTAGTCGTCGTAGTCAATTCAACGGGTCATTGGGAGTTTGATTTCGGATCAATATCTCCCCTTTGATTGACGAGGATCTTCTTTCCTATTTGTGGACGACCTGTAATTGCTCATTCGACGATTTCATCTATCGGCATATATTCATATAAATCACGAACCTATTCATTGATTCTTGTGATGTAATACGAGCTGATCGATCGGCAGGTCGTATTACATCACAACCCGCCATGATCAGCGAAGCCAACACCCCTGGCGTCGACAAGCACGCGTCTCACTCGCGCCGCGTCCCGCGTGTCATGACACGACGCTAGAGGCAGATCCACAACTGCCCTTTGGCGTGACACGGCGCACGTCTTTAATTTCTCGTCTCTTATTTCTTGTCATTTTCTCTTTCCTCCAAGGCCTATATATATAGGCCATTGTTTTCAAGAAACATTAGGCAGTCATAATTTCAAGAATTCAGTTTTGTTTAACTCTTCTTGGAGGACTGCCCAGCCTCCCTTACCCCTCCTAACCCTAGCCGTTGCCGCCTCCGCCACATTGCGTCGTCGGACTTCCACCTCTTCCCCTCCCACTCTCTCTCTCTCTTCCCCCGTGCACACAGCCACCCGCACAGGCCGTGCGCCGACCACCTGCCTGCGCGCTGCGCCGCGTGCCGACCGCTTGCATGTGCGCGCCGCGGCCGCCACGCCGCGTCGTTAACGACTGCCTGCCCGCGCCGCGCCGCGCGCCGCCTGCGTCGCCGTGCGCCAACCGCCTGCCCGCGTCACGCACGCGGCCGCCCGCGCACACCGCGCGCCGATCGCCTGCCCGCGCGGCGCACTCGGTCACCCGCCACGCTGCACACTGGCCACCAACATTGTCGAGGCCGTCAACCGGTTCATCGTCGACGCCGTCCATGCTTCGTGCGTGCGGGTATTCACCTACGCATGACTCTACGACAACGACATCTACCCTCAACCAAGGCCATTCAATGCACGAAACGCCCAGAATCTTCCTCGTCCAGTGGGCCACTCAACGCCCGGATTCGCCCAGCCTCGTCACGATCCGAATTCCCCGCATCCTCTTCACGCACTACAGTGTTGAGGTATGCCTGAACTCTTTGGTATCGAAAGTTATCTCTGTCCAGTGATTTCTCAAGTTTCCACTGCCATCAGAATTAGATTTGGTTTGGATTTCCACTTCTCTCTCTTTCTCGAGTGTTTCTTCGCGACACGAATTCGGGTATTGATTTCGATGCTTAGGCATCGTCGCGATGGGGAAAGACAGTACTCCCGCCCTCGATAAGGGTCGGACCTGCGCCACCAGATTTTCATCGGTTTTAAAGTCCGAATCCGACCATGTGAATTTCTGTGGACTGTTTTACCCCTCCCTACAGACCCATCTATCACCATTTACCCGTCGTCATCCCATCCATCTCCTCAGTCGCCCTTTTCCTTAATCGTCCTACGTCAGATAGAGATAGGGATATAGATAGAGATAGAGATAGAGAGATAGACAGAGATACAAAGAAAGATAGAGATAGAGATAACGATCGAGATAGAGATAGAGATACAGATACAGATAGAGATAGAGATAGAGATACAGATACAGATAGAGATAGAGATAGAGATAGAGATAGAGATAGAGATAGAGATAGAGTTAGAGATAGAGATAGAAATAGAGATAGAGATAGAGATAGAGATACATATAGATATAGAGATAGAGATAGAGATAAAGATAGCGATTGAGATAGATATAGAGATACAGATAGAGATAGCGATCGAGATAGAGATAGAGATCAAGATAGGGATAGAGATAGAAGTAGAGATAGATATAGAGACAGAGATAAAGATAGAGATAGAGAGAGACATAGAGATAGAGATGAAGACAGAGATAGAGATAGAGATAGAGATAGTGATATAGACAGAGATACAGATAGAGATAGAGATATAGATCGAGATAGAAATAGAGACAGACATAAAAAGAGACATAGAGATAGAGATAGAGGTAAAGTTAGAAATATAGACAGAGATCAAGATAAAGATAGCGACTGAGATAGAGATAGATATAGAGATAGGGATACAGATAGAGATAGAGATAGAGATAGAGAAAGAGATAGAGATAGAGACGGAGATAGAGATAGAGATAGAGATAGAGATAGAGATAGAGATAGAGATAGACAAAGAGATAGAGATAGAGATAGAGATAGAGATAGAGAAAGAGATAGAGATAGAGATAGAGATAAAGATAGAGGTAGAGATAGCGGTAGAGATAGAGATAGAGATAGAGGTAGAGATAGAGATATCGATAGAGATTGAGCTAGAGATAGAGATAGATATAGAGGTAGAGATAGAGATAGATATAGAGATAGAGATTGAGTTAGAGATAGAGATAGAGATAGAGATAGAGATAGAGATAGATATAGAGATAGAGATAGAGATACGGATAAAGATGGAGATAGAGATTGAGATAGAGATAGAGATAGAGATAGACAGTGTAAGAGAAAGAGAAAGAGATAGAGATAGAGATAGAGATAAAGTAAGCAAAATCGAAAGCAACAGAGATAGAGATAGAGAAAGCGAAACAGAAAGAGATAGAGATAAAGATAGAGAGAGAAACAGAGATAGAGAAAATGATAGGGAACGAGATACAGATAAAAATAGGGATATAGATTGAGATTAAGATAAAGATAGAGATAGTGTTACGGAAAAGATATCGATAGACATAGAGATAGAGCTAAAGATAGAGATAGAGGTAGAAATAGATATAGAGATAGAGACAAAGTGATGGCGCGTCACCACCGGACGTCATCGAGCCAGCAGCAGAGGAGCAGCAGGACTTCCCCGACCCAGCACCCGAGGAGCCGGCACTACCCAGCTCGCCACCGAGACGAGTCCAGCCACCACGGCGAGCCGCGGCAACACGGGATTCCGCATTCTGTTACTTTCGGCATGACGCGGACGCCGACCACCGGAGCACACCCGACACCTTCGGTTACCTTATTCTATAGCTTTTGGTTTTATCGTGTTGTCGTGTAGCGGGAAGGCTCCATATGAGGAACTCTTTCACCCCCTCTTTATGTTGGGCCTGACAAGCCCGTTTTCATTATTTCCTTTCCTTTCCTTGTTTGTTTTGTTGTTTTTGGACTTAAGGAAGGGCCTATCTTCACCCATATATAAGGGGAAGAGGTGGGCGCTTCCTTACTTGACCTAAATTTTGAAGAATGGTATTTTGAGAAGAAGGGTCAGGTCGTGGAGAAGAATAGAAGAAAGAAGAAGAAGAGGAGAAGGAAGAAGAAGAGGGAGGAAGAGGAGAAGGAGAGAGGAGGCCGCCGCCGCGCCGCCGCCACGCCGCGCGCGCCGCGCCCGCCGCCGCCGCCAGCGGCGCGCGACCGCCGCGCGCGCGCGCCACGCGCCCGCCGCGCCGCGCGCCGACGCGCGCCGCCGCCCGCGCCGCGCGCCGCCCGCTCGCCACCGCCGCGCCCGCCGCCGCGCCCGCGCCGCGCCGCGATCGCGTGCGCCTCGCGTGCCGCCGCGCGCCACCGTCGCGCGCCGCCGCCGCGCGCGCCGCCGCGCGCCGCCGCGGCGCCATCACCGCGCGCGCGCTCCACCGCCGCGCGCCGCGCCGCGCGCCCACCGCCGCGCCGCTGCCGCGCCCACCGCGCGCGCCGCTGCCGCGCCACCGCCGCGCGCGCCGCGCGCCACCGCGCGCCGCGCGCGTCGCGCTGCCCGCGCGCGCCGCCGCGCGCCTGCCGCCGCGCTCGCCGCTGCGCGCCGCCGCCGCCCGCCGCCGCGCTGACGCGTACCGCCGCGCCGCGCGCACCCGCCGCCGCGCGCACCAACGCGCGCCGCTGCGCCGACCGCGCGCCCACCGCCGTCGACCACGCCTCCCTGCATCGCTCCGCGCTGACTGCGCACAACCGCCCCTCCGCACCAGTCAACCTCCGGCGCACCCGACAACTCCCTCCTCCGGAACCAGTTGGTGCGAAAATCCCGTCGCCAGCGCGACGAAGGTACTCTGCTTTCCCTAGCCTCTTTACGTCATTTATTTCCGTCAGTATTCTTTATTGCCTCCACCGCGCTCGGGTTAGATAGGTGAGTGGGACAGATTGAGAGAACGACGAAACAAAGACGAGCGTCTTACCTGTCCGGTACGAGTCGGGACGCCCCGACGCGTGTGAGCATTCCAGTGGGAGTTACCCCATTCGACGGCGTGCGCGCCCTCGACCCACCTCGGACGACTTGGAGGGCTGGACCGACCCAGCTTGGCGACCCCGTCCCCGCTCCGGGTTGGCTCTCGTAGCTTGTCGGCGCATTGCACGTACCGTTGTAGAACCATCGTCCTCGTCATCGTCATACATATATTTCTGTTCTCCGCATATCCATCGGTTGACGTCGTGGACGTAACCCGATTAGTTAGCGATACGACACCGAGTTCCTTCCTTCGGTGACGGTCGGACGCCGTTGAGACGACGTCCGGCATCACAAAGAGGGAAATAAAGAAAAAGAGAGATAGAAATTAAGATAGAGATAGAGATAGAGGCATAGATAGAGAGATAGAGATAGGGATAAAGATTGAGAGTTAGACAGAAATAGAAACAAAGAGAGAAAGATAGATAGGGATACAGATAGAGATATAAATAGAGATGAAGATATAGATAGAGTTAAAGATAGCGATAGAGATAGAGATAGAGATAGAGATATAGACAGAGATATAGATAGAGATAGAGACAGAGTTAGAAAGAGAAATAGAGATAGAGATAAAGATAGATATAGAGATAGAGATAGAGATAGAGATAGAGATAGAGATGGAGGTAGACATAGAGATAGTGATGCCGGACGTCGTCTCAACGGCGTCCGACCGTCACCGAAGGAAGGAACTCGGTGTCGTATCGCTAACTAATCGGGTTACGTCCACGACGTCAACCGATGGATATGCGGAGAACAGAAATATATGTATGACGATGACGAGGACAATGATTCTACAACGGTACGTGCAATGCGCCGACAAGCTACGAGCCAACCCGAGCGGGACGGGTCGCCAAGCTGGGTCGGTCCAGCCTCCAAGTCGCCCGAGGTGGGTCGAGGCGCGCACGCCGTCGAATGGGGTAACTCCCACTGAACGCCACACGCCGCCGGGCGCCCCGACTGCATCGACAGGTAAGACGCCGTCTTTGTTCGCTGCTCTCAATCTGTCCCACTCACCTATCTAACCCAGCGCGTGGAGGCAATACGAAAGAGTACTGAGGGAAATAAAGGACGAAAGAGGCTAGGGAAAGCAGAGTACCTTCGCCGCGCTGGCGACGGGATTTTCGCACCAACTGGTTCCGAGGGCGGCTGTGCGCGTCAGCGCGAGCGATGCGGGAGATGTGGTCGGTGGTGGGCTGGCGCGGGCGGCGGCGCGCGGGCGGCGCTGGCGGTGCGGCGCGGCGGCAGCGCGGCGTGGCGCGCGGGCGGCGCGGCGGGCGGCGCATGGCGCCAAGGCGCGGCGCGGCTGGAGCGGCGCTGGCGAAGCGGCTTGGCGCGGCGCGCGGCCAGCGCGCGGTGGCGCGCGCGGCGGCGCGGCAGCGGCCTTGGCGGCGGGCGCGCAGCGGCGCAGCGAAGCGCGCGGCGGCGGCGCGCGGGCGCGGGCGCGGCGGGCGCGCTGGCGGCGCGCTGGCGGTGGCGCGGCGTGGCGGCGCGTGGCGGCGCGAGCGCACGCGGCGCGGGATGCGCGGCGCGGGCGCGGCGGCGGTGGCGCTGAGCGGCGGCCGCGCAGCGCGCGGCGCGGCAGCGCGGCAGCGGCAGCGAGCGCTGGCGCGGGCGCGAAGCGGCGCGCAGCGCGGCCTTGGCCGGCGCGAGCGCGGGCGGCGGCGTTGCTGGCGCAGCGGCGGCGCCTTGTGGCGCTGGCGGCGAGCGCGCTGGCGCGGCGCTGGCAGCGGGCGTGGCAGGGCGGCGTGGCGGCGGCAGCGCATGGCCAGTGCGCGCGGCGGCGGTGGCGCGCTGCCCTTCCTCCTTCCTCTTCCCTTCTCCTCTTCCTCCCCTCTTCTCCTTCCTTCTCCTCTTCTTCTTCTTTCTTCTATTCTTCTCCACGACCTGACCCTTCTTCTCAAAATATCACTCCTCAAAATTTAGGTCAAAGTGAGGGAAGAGCCCACCTCTTCCCCTTATATATGGGTGAAGATGGCCCTTCCTTAAGTTCCATAACACAAAATAAAAGGGAGATAAAATAAGCAAGAAAATAGGAAACGGGCTTGTCAGGCCCAACATAAAAAAAGGGGGAAAAGGGTTCTCCCATGGGCCCTTCCCCGCTACACGACAATACGAATAAAGGAACTATAAGATAAAGTAACTGACTGTAACGGTGTGCTCCGTGGTCGGCGCCGCGTCATGCCGAGTAACGGAATGCGGGATCCTGTGTTGCCGCAGCGCTCGCCGTGGTGGCTGGACTCGCCTCGTGGCGAGCTGGGTAGTGCCGCTCCTCGGGTGCTGGGTCGGGAAGTCCTGCTGCTCCTCTGCTGCTGGCTCGATGACGCCCGGTGGTGACGCGCCATCAACCCTCCCGGTGGGAAGGACTCGACCGCGAGTCGTGGTGGAGGATCGGCGACGGTGGAAGGAGGTCGGACGAGGCGCCGGAGCTCCTGTTCTGTAATCCACGTGTCGCCCGCGCAGGTGTGGCCCGCCCAACGCACCAGGAATCTCTCGATGCTTCCCCATCTGCATGGTCAATTACCTCCTGCAGTACACAATCGATTGCCTCGTGCCTATCGGGTGAAACAATTGGGGGGGTGGTGTCGGCAAACTCACTTACGCTGAAGGGGTCTAGAGAGGCTGGGAGTGGGGAGGAAGAAGGGGCCCGGTACTGAGCTAGGTCCGCCACATTGAATGTAGAGCCTATTCCCACGAGGAGGAATTTCGACGACATACGCGTTGTCGCCCACTCACGGAGGATCCGAACGGCCGGCGCTGCGAGCATGCAGCTTCGTTGCCGCCCCGGAGAGTATCTCTCCGCCTGAGTCTGACCATCACTAGGTCTCCCACGCCAAATGCTCGGGTCGGCGATGCAAGTCGGCGGCTTGCTTTGTACAATGCATTTTGCTGCGTGATCCTATCATGAATGCGATGATGTAATGCAGAGACATGCTGGGCAAATGCAAGTGCGCCTCGGAAACCCTAACATGAGGATCTATGGGAGCTAGGTCTAGGGGTCGACGGGTGCCTGGCCGTAGGCGATCTCAAAGGGCTCAACCCGGTGGTTCTGTTCACCGAGGAGTTGTATGCGAACTCAGCGCGTGGTATGACAAGATCCCAAGACGCGAGGTGTTCACCTACGAGGAACGAGTAGGTTGCCTGCCACGATTGACCACCTCCGCCTGACCGCCGGCCTCGCGGATGGTAGGCGTCGAGAACTTGAGCTGCGCCCAAGAGGCTCCACAGGTCCTCCAGAAGTAACTCGTGAAGCGCACGCCACGATCGGACACGATCGAGGATGGCAGGCCATGGAGGCGACGATCTCGGAAGAAGATCTGGGCGACCTTCACGGCGCCGACGCCTTCGCAGGGCACGGCGGGCCATCTTCGAAAACCTATCCACGACTACCATGACGGAGTCGAGTGCTCGCGTGCGCGGGCAGTCCCAAGACGAAGTCCATGCTCACGCCGTTCTGTGGACGCCGCGGCCGGGCAATGGGGTATAAAGTCCGCGCTCTTCTTGACCTGCTTGGCCAAGGCACATACACGCACTGGGCAACTATGTTGCCAACATCGCGCTTTAGGAAGGCCAGTAGAATTGGCCTTCCATGGCGGCGATCGCCTTGTCGCGGCCAAAATGACCGCTAAGGCCTCCGGCGTGACATTCCCAAGTGAGGAAGTCACGTAGTGATGTGCGAGGTACGCACAATCTGCTCTTAAAGAACAGGTATCCGTCAGTAAGGACATAGTCCTTGTAATCGTGGGATGGTCCTCGCCGGACTTCCGCGTGATGGGGCCAAATCAGGGCAATTTTCGCACCCATCTCGGATGGTCTCAACCCCAAGACTGTCACCTTCATGACGTTGAGCACGTGAGTTCTCCGGCCGAGGGCGCCGGCCACGACGCTGTCCTTGCCCTTCTTGTGCTTGATGACGAAGGGGGAGTCCGGTAGGGGCTCGACCCACCTGGCGTGCCGAGCGCTCAGTTTCTGCGGCGAGTGCAGGTACTTGAGCGCCTCGTGATCCGAGAAGAGCACGAACTCCGATGATAGGAGGTAGTGTCTCCAATGCCGTAAGGCTTGGATGACCGCAGAGAACTCCTTGTCGCACGTGGAGTATCGGCCTGGCATCGCTCAGCTTCGCTGAAGAACTCCACGGGTGACCCTCCCGGCCGAGGACGCCCGATGCCGATACCGAGGCATCGATGTAACCTCGAACACTTTCCCAAAGTCGGGAGCCGAGTACCGGCGCTGTGTCATCATGAGCTTTATCTGCTGGAAAGCTCTCGCTGCCGGTGTCCAGCGTAACGACTCTCCTTGAGGCGTCGGTGATGTGAACGGAACTGAAGTTCCGTATGAATCGCCTATAGAAAGTCGCCAGTCCTATGAAACTCCTAACGCCGCGGCATGTTTGCCGGGTCGCCACGACGTGATGGCCCGGACCTTCTCCGGTCGGGCGTTACGCCTGGGCGGACACGATGAACCCTAAGAAGGCAACCTCGACGCTAGGAAGCTACACTTCTTGGGGTGGGCGAGCTGCTCCTCAGAGGATGGTGCAGACCTGCCAAGGTGGTCTGCATGCTCGCCTTGGATCTGCTATAGACGAGGATGTCGCCAAGTAGACGACCACGAACTTCCCTATGAAGGCGCCGCAGTACCTCGCTCATGAGACGTTGGAAGGTACTGGGCGCATTGGAGAGGCCGAAGGCATAACCTCCACTCATATAAACCGCCCTTTATCTTAAAGGCGGTCTTCCATTCGCCGCCGGACGGATCCGCATTGATGGTACCCACTCCTCAAGTCTATCTTGGAGAAGATAGTGGATCCCGCCATCATGTCAAATAGATCCTGCACACGCGAATGGGAAAACGGTACATTGACCGTTATCTTGTTGATGGCACGGCTATCGCAACACATGCGCCACGTGCCATCCTTCTTCGGCGCTAGGAGAGCGGGTACGCGCAGGGGCTCATGCTCTCCTGGATGAGGCCCTTCCCAAAAGCTCCTCACTTGCCGTAGCAACTCCTCGCATCCGGCGGCTCCATGCGGTAATGCGGTAGGTTCGGCGACGCGCCGGGCACCAAGTCGATGGCATGCTGTATGTTCCTCATCGGGGTAATCCGCTTGGTAGCTCTTCCGGAAGATATCTCCGAACTCCGATATGAGAGCCTCAACCTCTGGGGTGTGAGGGGTCACTGCACGGTCAGCAGGGACGCCAAGGGTGACGGCCAGACACATAGGTGTATCGTCACCCTCGCGCCAAGGTCGCGAGTGAATAAGGGTCCTCGACTATCACTAACCCTACTGGTCGGGTCGCGCCGGCTTGCTGGCCGGCCAGGTGTACGGGTGCCACGTAACTCGCCGCCCCTGGTGCATAAAGGAGCAGGTGTTCACGCGCCCTGCTAAGGTGACGCCGTGATCATATAACCATGGCCGTCCGAGGATGATGCTACCCACCTTCATGGGTAGTACATCACAGCACGCCCTCGGCGTATGTGCTCACCTTCGTGGGGACGCGCACCGACGCTTCACAGATAGTGATGAAGCGCCGATCCACGAAACGTCGACGGGCGTGGGGTGTTCTATCAAGTCAACCCTGCCGCTGACCATAGTATCTGAGATCGCGTTGATGCAACTATCGCTATCCACGATCACCTTGCACGCCTTGCCGCTGATCTTGATGTACGGTAGAAGATCGATACGGGTGGCCGCATCAACGAACGGGCGCCGGCTGTTGAGCGCCCGTGGAAGTCTAGTGGAGTTGTCAACCCGCCGGTGATATCCTATCTCTACCGCTGCCGGGTGTCGACAGCGATGTTGGCTAACGGCCGGACGGACGCACGCCTGTCACGGTGGGGCTCCTCGCGCCTCGATGATCTGGATGAATCCTATCTGCCCATCGGGCCTCGCACTCGGGCGCATTCCTCGCTCCCGTGATAGTGGTCCTCCTGGGGTACGCTGGCTCCATCGCAATAATCCTGTTCGGTTCCGACATCAATCAAAAGTGTAGATGGGCATTGGTGTGCCCGGTGCCCTCGCCCTGGCATTTGTAGCACGTGATGTGTGCTTGACTTGGTGCAGCGCCACGGCCGGGCATCGCCGTCGAGGCCCGGCTTGCGGGTAGACCCCACGGAGGTGGTTGGGGTCGCCTGGCCCCGGTGACCGTGCACCCGAGTGGTCGCGGTAGGGTGGAACGAGCGGTGCAAGCCGAACCGTAGGAACTCGCGCGTGGTGTGCGCGTTGGCGCCGGGTGTCTTCGACAGGCGGATCCATGTGTTCCACTAGGTGGTATGCCTCGCCGACCTCGCCGGTTGGCAGTCAAGGACCTTGCTGCGCAAGGTGGGCCAAGGCCGTGGGCGAAGAGGCCGATGATGACGCTGATCCTCCACGAACGGCAACGCATCCGCATTCCTCGAAAGCCTCGATGTACTCCGACACCGAGTCGACCTTGCTTAAGGTCGAGCCACGAGAGGAAGAGTGTCATCTGGTACTGACGAGGAACGCATTGTTCCTTAGCTTCGCGCCATTTCTGCCCACGACATGATGGGCTGTCCTCGCTGCTCGCCGAGAATTGCTCATTCTCCCAGAAGATCTTGGCTTGTCCGCTGCCGCGTTCCGCCGCACTGACGCAAAGGTCGCCATCCATCCTGTACCACCTGAAATACGAGTTCATCTTTGATTCCCAGTCAATGAACTCCTTGGGCTTCCTCGAGCCCTCGTAGACGGGTACGTCGGCGCGCACGCTCCTCTGGATGCGTGCACGATGCTCCTCGCGCCGACGCTCGTCGCCATCAAAGTGCCGCTCGGGCACGGGTAGTCCTCGCCGCGGGTCCATGGGGCGACGGGCGGAATGGGTCGTGTCCGCGTCGCCCCCGTGGTAGGGACGACCATCCCGCGTGCTCGGTCCCCGTGCACCGGGCGATGTGGTGGTGGGCATGCACCGCCAGCCCCGTAATATGGCGGGAGTGGCGGCCGTGGTAGTCCTCGCCGTGCGGTGGCTCGCCGAACCGCGACCACGGGGAGGAACGGGGTCGAACCGACGAGCCGGATAGTCACGGCTCGGGTCGCGCTCGTACTGACGTATAGGGGGATCAGGTCGGGCATAAGGGACCCCGTCGTAGCCACGGGTGTAGTCGGCCCGCGGGCGATGCATGTCCCAAGCGCGACATCCTGTGGGTCGCGACGGGCTCTAGCTAGGCGCATCGGTGGCGGTACGCCGAAACGGGCGATCAGGGACCTCGTAATCATCAGCAAGGTCCGGTCGGGTTGACCACGGTATTCGGGTCTACCAGCCCCGTAAGGGGGCGAGGGGCCTCGTGCAACCAGTCCCGCCTCAACTCCGTGCTCGGACACTCGGGTGTCGGCGAGCACCGCTCCAAGCGCTCCGCCCTAGCTGCCGATGCGCGACGCTGAGCTCCTTGGTCTTCCGGAAGTTCTTCTCTGGCGGTACTGGCGAGTGGCGCCGTCGCCCCGCCCTCTACCCCGCAGGGGTCGCCTAGGGGAATACTCGACGACGGAGATTTCCGTGGTGGTCGCCGCCAGGGTATCCCGGTTCGTAGTCACCGACCGAGTCGCCGAGGACGCCGCGTGTGCCGCGTGGGGAGTGCTGGGATCGGCGTGAACCACCGGCGATGCCGGTGATTTCGATGTGCCTGAGCACCCGTGACGCCGGGTGGGACCGGCGTGTCCTCGATATGGGGTAAGGTAGGTTCCGCAACCGTGAGGCCGGTTGAGGTCCCGAGAGGTCAATCTCGTTGCCTCTCTCGCCTCGCGACGGTTCGACTCGCCGTCGCGGGAGGTAGAACCTCCGCGTTGTGCCATCCGCGGATCGCGTCTCTACGCCATTCCTGGGTACCGATATGGATGCACGTAAATCGATGGATGCGATGCACTAGATGCGATGCGATGCGATGCGATGCGCGTCGGAGACGTGCTGTGGCGCACCACAGCCTGGCTCTGATATCATTTGATGCCGGACGCCGCCTCAACGGCGTCCGACCACCACCGAAGGAAGGAACTCGTGTCGACGCTAACTAATCGGGTTACGCCCACGACGCCAACCGATGGATATGCGGAGAACAGAAATATATGTATGACGATGACGAGGACAATGATTCTACAACGCACGCGCAATGCGCCGACAAGCTACGAGAGCCAACCCGAGCGGGACGGGTCGCCAAGCTGGGTCGGTCCAGCCTCCAAGTCGCCCGAGGTGGGTCGAGGGCGCGCACGCCGCCGAATGGGGTAACTCCCATCGAACGCTCACACGCTGGGCGCCCCACTGCACCGGACAGGTAAGACGCTCGTCTTTGTTCGTCGTTCTCTCAATCTGTCCCACTCACCTATCTAACCCGAGCGCGGTGGAGGCAATACGAAAGAGTACTGAGGGAAATAAAGGACGTAAAGAGGCTAGGGAAAGCAGAGTACCTTCGTCGCGCTGGCGACGGGATTTTCGCACCAACTGGTTCCGGAGGGGCGGCTGTGCGCGGTCAGCGCGGAGCGATGCGGGGAGATGTGGTCGACGGTGGTGGGCGCGCGGTCGGCGCGGCGGCGGGCGCGCGGTCAGCGCGGCGGCGGGCGCTTGGCGGCGTGGCGCGGTGGCGCGCGCGCTGCTGGGTGGGCGCCAGCGCGGCGCAGCGGCGCGCGGCGGCGCTGGCGGGCGCGCTTGGCAGCGGCGCGCTGGCGGCGCGGCATGCCAGCGCGGCGGCGCTGGCGGCGGCGCGCGGCGCGCGGGCGGCGGGCGCCATGGCGGCCTTGGCGCGCGGGCGCTGGGCGGCGCGCTGGCGACGTGGCGCGCTGGTATGGCGGCGGGCGGCGGCACGCGAGGCCGCGCACGCCGCGGCGCGGCGCGGCGGCGCGGCGGCGCGCGCGCGAGCGCAGCAGCGGCGCGCGGGCGGCGCGACGGCGTGGCGCGTGGCCGGCGCGGGGCAGCGGTCGGCGCTGGCAGCGGGCGCGCGGGCGGCGGCGGGCGCTGGCGGCGCTTGGCGGCGCGGCGCGGCGGGCGCTGCGGCGGCGCTGGCGGCGGGCGCTGGCGGCGGCGCGGCGCAGCGGCGCGCTGGCGGCGGCGCGTGGCGCGGTGGCGGCGGCGGCGGGCGATGGCGGGCGGCGGCGCGGCGATGGCGGCTGCCCTTCCTCCTTCCTCTCCTTCTCCTCTTCCTCCCTCTTCTCCTTCCTTCTCCTCTTCTTCTTCTTTCTTCTATTCTTCTCCACGACCTGACCCTTCTTCTCAAAATATCACTCCTCAAAATTTAGGTCAAAGTGAGGGAAGAGCCCACCTCTTCCCCTTATATATGGGTGAAGATGGCCCTTCCTTAAGTCCCATAACACAAAATAAAAGGGAGATAAAATAAGCAAGAAAATAGGAAACGGGCTTGTCAGGCCCAACATAAAAAAGGGGGAAAAGGGTTCTCCCATGGGCCCTTCCCCGCTACACAATACGAATAAAGGGAACTATAAGATAAAGTAACTGACTGTAACGGTGTGCTCCGGTGGTCGGCGTCCGCGTCATGCCGAGTAACGGAATGCGGGATCCTGTGTTGCTGCAGCGGCTCGTCGTGGTGGCTGGACTCGTCTCGGTGGCGAGCTGGGTAGTGCCGGCTCCTCGGGTGCTGGGTCGGGGAAGTCCTGCTGCTCCTCTGCTGCTGTCTCGATGACGTCCGGTGGTGACGCGCCATCAGATAGAGATAAAGATAATGATAGAGATAGAGATAGAGATAGAGATAGAGATGGAGATAGAGATAGAGATAGAGATAGAAGTAGATGTAAAGATGGAGATAGTGATAGAGATAGGGATATAGATACAAATAGTGAGAGTGATAGACAGAGATACAAACAAAGATAGAGATAGAGATAAGGATCGAGATTAAGATAGAGATAGAGATGTACATAGAGATAGATTTAGAGATAGAGATAAATCTAGATATAACGATAGAGTTAGAAATAAAGATAGAGATTGAGATTGTGATAAAGATAAAAATAGAGATAGAGGTAGAGATAGAGATATAGATAGAGATAGGGATAGAAATAGAGGTAGAGATAGATACAGAGACGAGATTTTGATAGAGATAGATATAGACATAGAGATACAGATGAAGACAGTGATAGAGACAGAGATAGAGTCAAAGATAGAGATAGTGATAGAGACAGAGATAGAGATACAGATAGAGATAGAGATGGAGATAGAAATAGAGATAGAGATAAAAAGAGACATAGAGATAGAGATTGACGTAAAGTTAGAGATATAGACAGAGATGAAGAAAAAAATAGCGACTGAAATAGAGATAGAATTAGATATAGGGATACAGATAGAGAGAGAGATAGCGATAGAGATAGAGATAGAGATAGAGATAGAGATATAGATAGAGATATAGATAGAGATAGAGATGGGGATGGAGATTGAGATAGAGATAGGGATAGAGAAAGAGAAAGAGATAGAGATAGAGATAGAGATAGAGATGAGATAGGGATAGAGATAAAGATAGAGATAGAGATGGAGTAAGCAAAAGCAAAAGCAACAGAGATTGAGATAGAGAAAGAGAAACAGAAAGAGATAGAGACTAAGATAGAGATAGAGACAGAGAGAGAAACATAGATAGAGGTAATGATAGGGCAAAAGATACAGATAAAAAAAAGGATATAGATTGACATAAAGATAAAGATAGAGATAGAGATCCAGATAAAGCTATAGATAGACATAGAGAAAGAGCTAAAGATAGAAATAGAGGTAGAAACAGAGATAGAGATAGAGACAAAGAGGGAAATAAAGATAAAGAGAGAGATAGAAATTAAGATAGAGATAGAGATCGAGACATAGATAGAGAGATAGAGATAGGGATAGAGATTGAGGGAGAGAAATAGAGTTGGGGATCGAGATAGAGATATAGATAGAGAAGGAGATATACACAGAGATAAAGATAGAGATAGAGACAAAGAGATAGAGAGAGCGATAGAGACAGAGCGAGGAAGAGAAATAGAGATAGAGATAGAGATAGATATAGAGATAGAGATAAAGATAGAGATAGAGTTACTGATAGAGATAGACATATAGATAGAGATAGAGAGACATATAGATAGAGATAGCGATAGAGATAGAGATAGGGATATAGATACAGATCAAGATTGAGATATAGAGAGAGATAGAAACAAAGATTGCGACAATGATAGGGATAGTGATACAGATAAAAATAGAGATAGAGATAGGGATAGAGAAAGAGATAAAGATAAAGATAGAGCTAGAGATAGAGAGAGAGATAGAGTTAGACCTAGAGATAGAGATAGAGATATGAATAGAAATAAAGATAAAGATAGAGATAGAGACAGAGATAGGGATAATGATAGAGATATATATAGAGATACAGATAGATATAGAGATAGAGATAGAGATAATTATAGAGATAGAGATAGAGATAAAGATAGCGATAGACATAGAGATAGAGAAAGAGATAAAAATAGATATAGAGATAGAGATAGAGATTGAGATAGAGATAGAGCTAGAGATAGAGACAGAGATAGAGAAAGAGATAGAGATAGAGATAGGGATAGAGATAGAGATAGAGATAGAAATAAAGATAGAGATAGAGATAGAGATAGAGATAGACATAGAGATAGAGGAAGAGATAAAAATAGAGATAGAGATAGAGATAGAGATAGAGATAGAGATAGAGATAGAGATAGAGATAGAGATAGAGATAGAGATAGAGATAGGGATAGAGATAGAGATAGAGATAGAAATAAAGATAGAGATAGAGATAGAGATATAAATAGACATAGAGATAAAGTTAGAGATAGAGATAGAGATAGAAATAGAGATCAAGCCAAAGATAGAGATAGAGATAAAGATAGACATAGAGATAGAGATACATATAGAGATAGAGATACAGATAGAGATAGAGATAGAGATAGAGAGAGAGAGAGAGAGAGATAAAGATAGAGATAGAAATAAAGATAGAGATAGAGATGGAGATAGAGCTAAGGATAGCGATAAAGGTAGAGGTAGAGATAGATATAGGGATAGAGATAAAGATACAGATACAGATAAACCTAGATATAGAGGTAGAGATGGAGATAGGGATAGAGATAGAGATAGAGAGAGAGATCGAGATAGAGATAGAGATAGAAATAAAGATAGAGAAAGAGAGGGAGATAGAGCTAAGGATAGCGATAAAGGTAGAGGTAGAGATAGATATAGGGATAGAGATAGAGATAAAGATACAGATACAGATAAACCTAGATATAGAGGTAGAGATGGAGATAGGGATAGGGATAAAGATAAAAATAGAGATGGAGATAGAGATAGAGACTGAGATAGAGATAGAGATAGAGATTAAGATAGAGATAGAGATAGAGATAGAGAGAGAAATAGAAATAGAGATAGAGATAGCGATAGAGATAGAGATAGAGATAGAGATAGAGATGGAGATAGAGATAGAGATAGAGATAGAGATTGATAAGCCAAAAATAGGGGTGAAAATTATGTATTTTTAGCCCTTGTCGTTGTGAATTCTAGCTTATGCAATAAAATTTATAAAACTCTACTTAACATGTATAGTGATAAGTGTGAGTGTCGTCCAAGGGAAGCAAGTAGGAAGTTCAATGTGATTATCTTTTTGGTGTTTTAATTCTAATTAGAGTGAATTTGATCTTCAACGAGGATGAAGTCACCCTAATTAGATGAGAATTGAGAAAGGGGGGGTAGAAGAGGTGAGAAGAATGGAAGAAATGTGGGCTCTAGATTGAATTAATTGATCCAATTGGATGGATCAAAGAATTCAATTAGAGAGGTTGGTAGGAATTTTTAATTTGGGTTTGGTTGATTTTTGCAAGTTGATAATTCGGAACTAAAATGGGGTAATTGAGTATCCTAAGAATTAAAACTAAATTTTTTAGAGTTTTCTTTTGGAATGCAATTGAATGCCCAGGTGAATCCCTCAATTTCTCCTCTCAATCCTAATCAGGGCTTGTACATGCCGCTCAAGCAAAGCGATTTAGAAGTTCAGATCAGAATAGAGATGAAGAAACAAACAACATAACCTATTGCATTCAAAATGCATAAAAGTTTAAATACAATGAAAGGAAAAAGTACCAAAACTGTTGATCCAGGCTGGGGCTCCTCTCTGTCTTGCAGCTGTGACAGAGAACCATTAAGAATGAGCTCCCCCTCTCGAAATCTAGCTTTTATACTGAGGTTATATGGTAAAAATCACCATTTTACCCCCATTTAGTACTTAATATTTATCTATCAATGTAGGCTGGATCTGAATGATCCAACCATACAGATAGAAAGAGGGGATCAAGACGAACAAATCCATAAAAAAATCATCTCAATCGGACTTCAGGATCAAAAGGTATTAATAAATCAATTTTAAACCAATTTAATCCATTGGATTTAAAATTGATTTATTTATTAGTTTCGTTTTTAAACACGCAATGACGTGTCGCTCACTCATTGGCTAGCGCATTTTGAATCCTCCTTTTTGCAGAAAAGTCCTTAAAAAGCCTGGAATTGCTTTTGGACGCCGCCCAAAAGTAATTGCGTAAATGCCCCTAGCGCACTCTCTCTCCTCCGATTTCTCCTAAAAACATTAAAAATATATATTAAAAATTGCAATAAAACCCTGTAAAATTTTAAATTGGATCTTTACGGTTGCAGTGGCGACCGAGAGCTATTTTCAGGGTCTTTTTGCAACGAAAGTTTGCAAAAAGGCCCTTGAAAGTTTGAAAATAATAAAAATACTTTTTTTCTATTATAAATATACTTTTTTCCTTGAAATAAATACATTTCCTCTTCAAATAAATGTCAGAAAAATCCTACAAATTCGTAAAAAATTCTAGAAAATTCTAGAAAATTCACTGATTCATTCCCATGCTGATAAATGTCAAAATAAAATATTAAATATGCCATTTTCATTCAAAAATAATTATTTCGAGCTTCAATAAATCCTTAAAAATTCATATAATTAACAGAAAATTATGGAAAAATCAGAGATTACTTGAAAACTTTATTTTCATGTAGATATATGATAACAGCCCAATTTTAAGCTCTTTAAACGCATAAAATCATGAAATAAAGACAGAAATTAGGGTGTTATCAGAGATAGAGATGGAGATAGAGATAGAGATAGCGATAGAGAAACAGATACAGATAGAGATAGAGATAGAAATAGAGATAGAGATAGAGATAGTGATAGAGACAGAGATAGAGATAGAGATAGAGATACAGGTAGAGATAGATAAATAGATAGAGATAAAGATAAAGATAGAGATTAAGATTGACATTGAGATAGAAATAGGGATAGAGATAGAGATAGAGATAGAGATAGAGATAGAGATAGAGATAGAGATAGAGAAAGAGATAGAGATAGAGAAAGAGATAGAGATAGAGATAGAGATACAGATAGAGATAGAATAGAGATAGAGATAGAGATAGAGATAGAGATAGAGATAATGATAGATATTGAGATAGAGAGAGAGATAGAGACAGAGATAGAGATAGAGATAGGGATAGAGACAGAGATGGAGATAGAGATAGAGACACCGATCGAGATAGAGGTGCAGATTGATCTAGGAGATCTAATGAAAGGGAGACATAGGGGGTCGATACGACTACAACGGATGTGGGGTGCTGGAGGGGTTTGAATGGAGAGGATAAAACAGACAACAAAAGTTCACACGGATAAATTTGGAGTTTAAAATGGATGAAGTACTGGTGGTGCATCTCTGATCCTCGTTGAGGATGGAAGTACTGTCTTCAGCCATCGCGAAGATGTCGAAGCGCCAAAATCAATACCCAAATTCACGACACGATAGAAACAGTCAAAGAGAATTTTAGGAAAATCCAAATAAAAACAAATCTGACGGCGGTGGAGACTTCTCGAGGAATAGTGGAAGGAGAACACTTCGACGCGAAAGAGTTCAGGCGTACCTCGGCACTGTAGTGCGTGAAGAGGATGTGGGAAACTTGAATCATGACGAGGGTGGGAGAATCTGGGCGTTGAGAGGCCCATTGGTTTGAACGTTCCGGGCATTGAACGGCCCTGATAGTGAGTGAGATGGATGAGTACAGACACAGCGAGGCAGGGCAGGAGGCCTGACCGGGCGGCTTAGCGGTCTTAGGGTGACCCTCGGCGAGCAGGCAGGGGTGGCCCTTAAGCGGCCTGGGCAGGAGGCCTGGGGATGGCCTAGGGCAGCCTTGGAACCCTGGTTGGGGAGGCCTGGGTGGCCGTTGGGCGGCCCAAAGCGGGCAGCCTGAGGGCGGCCTTGGGCGGCTCTAGTAGGGGCTACCTGGGCAGCCCTTTGGCGGCCTTGGGCAGTCTTGGAAGGGGCTGCCTGGGCGGCTCTTGGGCGGCCCTTGGCGGAGAGCCTGGGCGACCTGGGGATGGCCTTGGGCGGCCCTTGATGGGGCAGCCCTGCGTGGGCGGCCTGGGGTGGCCCTTGATGGGGTGGCCTTGCACGTCCTTGGTGGCCCACAGTGGGCGGCCTGGGCATACTTGGTGGCCCAAGGTAGGCGGCCTGAACGGCGACCAAGGACTGCCAAGAGAGAGGGACAAGAAGGGGAGAGAAAGAGAGAGAAGAGGCAAGCAAAGGAAGGGAAGGAATGGAGAGGAGGAGAAGGAAGCGACCGACGACGCGAGGTGGTGGCAGCGGCGGCAGCGGAGGCGGCAGAGGTAGGGTTGAGGAAGGGATAGGGAGGCTTGGGCAGTCCTCCAAGAAGAGTTAAACAAAAACTCGATTCTTGACTTATGACTGCCAAACTGTTTCTTGAAACAATGGCCTCTACATATAGACCTTGGAGGAAAGAGAAAATACAACTTAAAGATAAGAAATTAAAGACGCAAGACGTGGTTCACGTCACACCAAGGGGCAGTTGTTGATCTGCCGTTCGCGACGTGTCATAATGCGCAAAGGAGCGTGCGTGCACAGAGACATGCGTAGCCAGACGGTTGCGGCGTGTCCGTGGTGGAGGTGTTGACTTCGATTGATGGCGGCGGCGAGTCCGGTGCCGATGCACTGGCGTCCACGCCACCAGAGATAGACATAGATAAAGAGGTACAGATAAAAATACACATAAAGATAGAGATAAAGAGAGATATAGATAGAAATAGAGATAGGTATAAAGATACAGATAGAAGATAAAGATAGAGATAGAGATAGAGATAGAGATAGAGATAGAGATAAAGATAGAGAGAGAGAGAGAGAGAGATAGCGATAGAGATAGAGATAGAGATAGAGATATAGATAGAGATAGAGATAGACATAAAGATACAAATACAGATAGAGATAGCAAAAGAGATAGAGACAGAGATAGAGATAGAGATAGAGATAGAGATAGAAATAGAAATAGAGATAGAGATAGAGACAAAAACAGAGATAGAGATAGAGATGGAGATAGGGATAGAGATAGCGATAGGGATAGAGATAGAGATAAAGATATAAACAAGGATAGAGATAGAGATATAGATAGAGATAGAGATAGAGACAAAGAGGCAGATAGAGATAGAGATATAGATAGAAATAAAGATAGAGATATGCATGGAGATAGAGATAGAAATAAAGATATAGATGGCGATATAGATAAAGATAGAGATAGAGATAGAGATAGAGATAGAGATAGAGATAGAGATAGAGAAAGAGATAGAAATAGAGATAGAGATAGAGATAGGGATAGAGATAGAGATAGAGATAGAGATAGAGATAGAGGTAGACATAGAGATAGAAAAAGAGATAAAATAGAGATAGAGATAGAGATAGAGATAGAGATAGAGATAGAGATAGAGAGAGATAGAGAGAGATAGCGATAGAGATAGAGATAGAGATAGAGATAAAGATAGAGATAGAGAAGAAAAAAGAGATAGCGGTAGAGATGGAGATAGAGAGAGAGATAGAGATAGAGATAGAGATAGCGATAGAGTAAGAGTATGAGAAATAGATAGAGATAGAGATAGACATCGATATTGAGACAGAGAGAAAGATAGAGATAGAGATAGAGTAAGAGAAAGCGAAAGCGACAGAGATAGCGATAGAAAAAGCGAAACAGAAAGAGATAGAGACAAATATTGAGATAGAGATAAAGATAGAAACAGAGAGAGTGAGATAATGTTAGAGATAGAGATACAGATAAAAATAGGGATATAGATCGAGATGAAGATAAAGATAGAGATAAAGAGATAGATAGACATAGAGATAGAGCTAGAGATAGAGGTAGCAATAGAGATAGAGATAGAGACAAAGATAGAAATAAAGATAAAGAGACATAGAAATTAAGATAGAGATAAAGATAGAGATAGAGAAAGAGAGATGGAGATAGGGATAAAGATTGAGAAAGAGACAGAAATAGAAATAGAGAGAGAAAGAGAGATAGCGATAGAGATAGAGATAGAGATAGAGATGAAGATATAGATAGAGATAAAGATAGTGATAGAGATAGAGATAGAGACAGAGCTAGGAAGAGAAATAGAGATAGAGACAGAGCTAGGAAGAGAAATAGAGATAGAGATAGATATAGAGATAAAGAGAAGGAGAGAGAGATTGAGATAGAGATAGAGATAAACTAAGGATAGAGATTGAGATAGAGATAGAGCTAAGGATCGCAAAAAAGATAAAGATAGAGATAGATATAGAGATAGAGATAGAGATAGAGATAGGATAAAGCTAGATATAGAGGTAGAGATGGAGATAGAGATAGAGATATAGATAGAGATACAGATAAACATAGAGATAGAGATGGAGATAGACATAGAGATATAGATAGAGATTGAGATAGAAATACATATAGATATAGAGATACGGATAGAGATACTGATAGAAATAGAGATAGAGAAAGGGATGGAGATTAAGATAGAGCTAGAGATAAAGATAGCGATAGAGATAGTGATAGAGAACAAGATAGAGGTAGAGATAGAGATAGAGATAGCGACAGAGATAGAGATAGATATCGCGATGGAGAAAGGGACAAAGATAGACATAATAAAAGAGCAAGAGATAGAGATTGAGAGGGACCTTGAAATAGAGATAGAAACAGAGATAGAGATCAAAATAGAGATAGAGATAGATAGAGATATTGAGTTAGAGATAGCGATAGGGATAGAGACAAAAATGGAGATAGAGATAGAGAGAGATAGAGATTGAGCTAGAGCTAGCGATAGAGATAGGGATAGAGATAGGGATAGATATAGAGATAGACATAGAGATAGAGATAGAGATAGATATAACGATAGAGATAGAGATAGAGATAGTGATAGAGATAGCGATAGAGATAGAGATAGAGATAGAGAGAGAGAGAGATAGAGATACAAACAGAGATAGAGATAGAGATAGAGATATAGATATATATAGAAATAAAGATAAAGATAGAGATAGAGATACAGATACACATCAAGATAGAGATAGGGATAGAAATACAGATAGAGATAGAGATAGAGATAGAGATAAAGACAAAGATAGAGATAGAGATATACATAAAGATAGAGATAGAGATAGAGATAGAGATAGAGATAGAGATAGAGATAGAGATAGAGATATAGATAGAGATACGGAAAGAGATCTGATAAACTCAAATAAGGGTAGTTATTTCCATGCATTAATCATGTTATATCTTCTAAAAGTAAGTGCATCATTGCCAAAACTGCTTGTTTTTGCGTAGTAATGAGATCATGCCTTTTCACTACCCTAAAGATGAAAAAACTTGCATTTCTACTTAATCAGTGTTTCCATCAATGATTTGACATGAATTTCACAAGTTAAACGGTTCTGGATTTACTCTTAATTGGATTTGAGGGATATTTCTAACCCCCACTTGACTCATTGAGTCAAGTGGGATATGAATCTAACGATTTCCCTAGTGTGTTGACTTTTCAGGTCAAGGTTGACTTTTCATGGTCATAAAATTACGAAATTTTATGGAAAAGTCAAGAAAGTAGTCTGAAAGCTTGGGACAAAAATTCAAGTCAAA
This sequence comes from Wolffia australiana, assembly GCF_029677425.1. Lineage (NCBI taxonomy): Eukaryota > Viridiplantae > Streptophyta > Magnoliopsida > Alismatales > Araceae > Wolffia > Wolffia australiana. Next base: position 5,582,581 of record NC_135847.1, on the reverse strand, counting down.
AGGAGCAAAGATCAAAAAGATACACGCTGACCAGTGGAGCTGACTCAATTGATAGGCTTGGTGCAAAGGAGCTTGAAGGAGACCTTCTAGAATGTCCTTGGAGGCTTCCAGGTTGATCAAGACATATGGGGGTGACTCCAGATGGCAGATCCTGGTTGGATGAGAGCCCAAGGTCGAGATCCAGGCCAGGATCCATGAGGTGGAACCCATCCATCCATCCATTCCAGCCCAAATCCAAGGGCTAGAGATGATTTGTAATAAACTCTAACCAACTCTAACCAACTTGTTCTGTTCCCTCCAAATTCGACCTGGAGGGAAAGAATCTGGTTGGTTGGGGTCTGTTCACCTGGATTGAAGCTTCAAGAAATCAATCCTGGTCATTCATCCATGATCCAACCACCAAGAATGACTGAAACAAACACATGTACCCCTATAAAAGGGCCACCCTCACCCTCTTTGAGGGCATCCAAGAATTGAGTATTGTTTTCTTTACTTTGTGCCTTTCTTGAGCTTGTTCCTGGGTCCATCTTCATTCAGAAGGTGCAAGGAGTCTTCTAGAAGCGTCCTGGATCTTGAAGCTAGTTGGTAGGGAGTTGGAGCAACAATCTTGGGCCATTTGTGGTGTGACAAAAAGGTTACGCTGTTCTTTCCACCCTATATCCTTTTAGAATTCTCTTAAGCTTCTTGGCTATACTTAGGCAGATAGCCAACGTCTCAAGCTTTCCAACGCCTACTCACACGTGTCAAATCGATATCTGGAACTCCAGACATCGCCGTTTTGGTCCATAGCACGTGAGAGGACCTCTGCGCGCGGCGGAGCGGCGAAGCCCAGCGCACACGCAGTGGCGGAAGCGCCCAGGCTTGTGCGCTATCTCTCTCCTCCTCTTCGTTTTTCCATTCAATTAATTCAGAATTTTTTATCTCTCTCTAGAGACGATAAAAAATTCTGAAAAAATTCTCAAAAATCATTTTCAATCTAAACTTTCTACGGAAATGTTTTTACACTTGGTAAAATTCATATCATCCTTCTTAATTGAACATTTACCTTCATAATCACTAAAAGCTTTACAAAAAAGGTTATATGAATCTTGAACTTCCAATACTCGTTGAAAATCTTTCTAACTAACTAACTAGCTCCCTGAGGGATCGACCCTTACTAAAATACTACTAGTAAGGAAATTAAATTGTTGATTGGTACTTAACTATCCTTACAAACGACTCTCAATCAAATTGTACCCCTTAGTTAGGACCAATCAAGATCGAAATAGAGATAGAAATAGAAATGGACATAGAGATAGAGCTAAGGATAGAGGTAAACATAAGCATAGAGAAAGAGATATCGATAGAGATAGTGATAAAGATAGAGATAGAAATAGAGAATGAGATAGAGCATGAGAAAGAGTTAGAGCCAGATATAGAGATAGAGATATAGATCGATATAGAGATAGAGACAAAGATAAGAATAATGATAGAGAGAAAGAGATAGAGATTGAGATGGAGATTGAATTACAGAGAGATAGAGATAGAGATAGGGATAGAGATATAGATAAAGATACAGATAGAGAAAGAGATTGAGATAGAGATAGAGATATAGATAGAGATAAAACCAGAGATAGAGATACAGATAGAGATGGAAATAGAGACAGAGATAGAGATAACCATAGAGTGAGATAGAGATTGCGATGGAGATAGAGATAGAGATAGAGATAGTGATGGAGATAGAGATAGAGATATAGAAAAAGGAAGTGATAGAGATCAAATATAGATAAAGATTGAGATAGAGAAAGCGAAAGAGATAGAGATAAAGTATAACATGAAGATAAAGATAGAGACAGAAATAGAGATAAAAATAGAGATAAAGATAGAGATAGAGATAAAGAAACAGATAGAGATAAAGATAAAGATAGAGATAGAGATAGATATAAAGATACATAGAGAGTTAGAGATTGAGATAGAGTTATATATATAGATAGAGATAGATACAGTGATAGAAGTAGAGATAGAGATAGAGATCAAGATAGAGATAAAGCTAAAGGTAAAGATAGAAATAAAGATAGAGATAAAGAAAGAGATAGAGAAAGAGATAGGGATAGATATAGAGATAGAGATAAAGATACAGATACAGATACAGATAAAGACAGATAGAGAGATAGAGATAGAGATAGAGATACAGATACAAATAAAGACAGATAGAGAGATAGAGATAGAGATAGAGATAGAGATAAAGGTAGTGATAAAAAAAGAGATAGAGATAGACATTGAGATAGATATAGAGATAGAAATAGAGATAGAGATAGTGGAAGATATAGAGATAAAACAAGACATAGAGACAGAGATAAGGATAGAGGTAGAGATAGGGGTGGACGTAGAGATAGAGATTGAGATAGAGATAGAGATAGAGATAGACATAGAGATAGAGATAGAGAGAGCGATCGAGATAGAGATAGAGATAGGGGTGGATTTAGAGATAGAGATTGAGATAGAGATAGAGATAGAGATAGAGATAGAGATAAAGAGAGATATAGAGAGAGAGATAGAGATATATATAGAGATAGAGATAAAGATAGAGATAGAGATGTAGACAGATATAGAGATAGAGATAGATAGATATAGAGAGAGATAGAAAAACAGATAGAGATAGAGATAGACGTAGAGATAGAGAATGAGAAAGAGATAGAGATAGAGATAGAGATCTAGATACAGATAGAGATAGGGGTGGATTTAGAGATAGAGATTGAGATAGAGATAGAGATAGAGATAGAGATAAAGAGAGAGATAGAGATATACATAGAGATAGAGATAAAGATAGAGACAGAGATGTAGACAGAGCTAGAGATAAAGATAGATAGATATAGTGAGAGATAGAAAAAGAGATAGAGATAGAGATAGAGATAGCGATAGACGTAGAGATAGAGAACGAGAAAGAGATAAAGATAGAGATAGAGATAGAGATAGAGATAGAGATAAAGATAGAGATAGAGATGTAGACAGAGATAGAGATAGAGATAGATAGATATAGAGAGAGATAGAGATAGAGATAGAGATAGCGATAGACGTAGAGATAGAGAACGAGAAAGAGATAGAGATAGAGATAGAGATAGTGATAGCGTTAGGTATAGAGACAGAGATAAAGACAGATATCTAGATAAAGATAGAGATTAAAATAGAGAAAAAGATAGAGATAAAGATAGAGATAGAGATAGAGATAGAGATAGAGATAGAGATAGAGATAGACATAGAGATAGAGATAGAGATAAAGATAGAGATAGTGATAGAGATAGAGATAAAGATAGAGATAGTGATAGAGACAGAGATAGAGATAAGAATAGAGATAGAGATAGAGATAAAGATAGACATAGAGATACAGATAAAGAGAGAGATAAAGAGGGAGATAGAGATAGAGATAGAGATAGAGATATAGACAGAGATAGAGATAGAGATAGACATAAAGATAGAGATAGAGATAGAGACAGCGATAGAAACAGAGATAGAGATACAGATATAGATAGAGATAGAGATAGAGATAGAGATGGAAATAGAGATAGACACACAGGTAAAAAAAGAGATAGAGATAGAGATAGAGAAAGAGATAGAGATAGTGTTAGCGATAGACATATACATAGTGATAGATAGAAAAATTGGGGTAGAGATAGAGGTAGCGATAGAGTTAAACATAAAGACAGAGATAGAATTACTGATATGAACAGAGATAAATACAGACATAGAGACAGAGATAGAGATAAATATAGACATGGAGATAGAGATAGAGATAGAGATAGAGATGTAGATAGAGATAAAGATTGAGATAGAGATAGAGATAAAAAGGAACAAAAATAGAAATAGAGACAGAGATAGAGACAGAGCTGCACCGAGATTGAGATATAAATATAAATAGAGATAGAGATATAGATAGAGATAGAGATAGAGATAGAAATATACGTAGAGATAGAGATAGAGATAGAAATAGAGATAGAAATTGAGATAGAGAGAGATATAGAGATAAAAGTGGAGATACAGATTGAGATAGAGATAGAGATTGAGATAGAGATAGAGATAGAGATAGAGATAAAAATAGAGATACAGATTAAAATAAAGATAGAGATTGAGATAGATAAAGAAATAGAGATAAAAAAGAGGTAGAGATAGAGATAGACACGGCGGTAGAGATACTGATAGAGATAGAGATAGAGATAGAGACAGATCTAAAGATAGTGATAGAAATCGAGATCGAGGTAGAATTAGAAATAAAGCTAGAGAAAGTGACGGAGATAGACATAGAGATAGAGATAGAGATAGAGATAGACAGGGAGGTATCGATAGAGATAGAGATGTAGATAGACATGGAGGTATCGATAGAGATAGAGATAGAGATAGAGATATAGATCAAGATAAAGATAGAGATAGAGATAGAGATAGAGATAGAGATAGAGATAGAGATAGAGATAGAGATAGAGATAGAGATAGAGATAGAGATAGAGATAGAGGTAGAGATAGAGATAGAGATAGAGATAGAGATGGATATAGAGATAGAGATAGATGGAGATGAAGATAGAGATAGAGATAGAGATAGAGATAGAGATAGAGATAGAGATAGAGATAGAGATAGAGATAGAGATAGAGATAGTGATAGAGATAGAGATAGAGACAAAGATAGAGATAGAGATAGAGATAGAGATAGAGATAGAGATAGAGATAGAGATAGAGATAGAGATAGAGATAGAGATAGAGATAGAGATAGAGATAGAGATAGAGATAGAGATAGAGATAGAGATAGAGATAGAGATAGAGATAGAGATAGAGATAGAGATAGAGATAGAGATAGAGATAGCGATATAGATAAAGATAGAGATAGAGATAGATTGAGAGATAAATATAGATATAGAGATAGAGATTGAGATAGAGATAGAGATAGGGATAGAGATAGAGATAGTGATAGAGATAGACATAGAGATAGAGATAGAGATAGAGATAGAGATAGAGAGATAAAGATAGAGATAGAAGTAGAGATATAGATTGATATGGAGATAAAGATAGAGATAGAGATAGAGAATGGGATAGAGATAGAGATTAAGATAGAGATAGAGATAGAGATAGAGATAGAGATAGAGATAGAGATAGAGACAGAGAAAATGATAGATATAGAGTTAGGTTCAGAGATAGAGATAGAGAAAGAGATAGAGATAGAGATAGAGATTGATAATCTCAAATTTTGATATTTTAAATAATAGTTTCAGGACTTGATAATCTTATCAATGTGTGAGGATTCGAGATTATTCATGAAATAAAATTACGTCACTAGTCTAGGTTAAGTAAGGGTCGAACCATAAGGAGCAGATATTTCAGTTAAATTTATATTTCCATTCAATCAATAATTGTTTTAAAATGGTTTCGAGATTTCAAGTTTTTAAATAAGAGTTAAGATTTAACTATTTCTGAAATCGACTTTTTATTTATTTAAGATTTATTAATTCAAAATTTAAATTCGAATCTCATACAGATCTGGACTTAGTCAAAATCCAGATCTCTATGAGATGAGCAATAACTTTGAAATAAGAATTTTTTGAACATATTTAATTGGATATGTTGGAAAGTTAAAATCCTGTACTTTCCAACCCAATTGAATCTGTCTTAAAAAGGAATGATTAAGCAATTTACTGAACTCTAAAAAATCACATTTACCTTGTGTCACACCCTTGATCGGCTGGTAAACGATCCTCCTCCTTAGTGTCTTCTCAGCGTTGCTTCTTCACTCCACTCAATTGTTCATCAACAATAGAGGGTCTACAGAACTTTCAGAACAAACAACACTCTACTCTTTCCATAAAAATTCTAGACAATCTTACACATTGTTTTGGAGAGTATTTATAGGGTTTTCTTCTCTAAAAACTGCTTGGATCATTTGAATGGTCCAGCTTGATTTGTGATATCCAGTTGACTTGGATAATCTGCATGCATAACTGCCTTGGTCTGGACGCCCCTCCTGGTTAATAGGCATGATTTGACTTGGTCCAAGTGCCTCCTCCTGATTAATAGGCTTGATTTGACTTGGTCCAAGCGCCTCCTCCTGATTAATAGGCTTGATTTGACTTGGTCCAGGCGCCTCCTCCTGATTGATAGGCTTGATTTGACTTGGTCCAAGCACCTCCTCCTGATCCATAGCGTTGATTTGACTTGGTCCAGGTGCCCCTCCTGATCCAAAGCTTTATCTCCAATTAAATATCTGTACTTATTAATCAAAGATGAGATCTAATCCACTTGACTCATAGAATCAAGTGGGGTTAGTCAAAAGAAACATATATTGAATATAAGTACATAAAAAATCATCAATATATATATGTTTAAATAATGACATAATAACATTTATCAGAGATAGAGATAGAGATAGAGGGAGTGATAGAAATAGAGATCCAGATAGCGTTAGATATAGAGATAGAGAAAGTGATGGAGATAGAGAACGAGATAATGATAGAGATAGAGATAGAGATACACACGGAGGTACAGATACAAATAGAGATAGAGATCGAGATAGAGATAGAAATAAAGATAGAGACAGAGATATAGATAGAGACAGGGAGGGTAGGGGTGGGGAAGTACTCCAAGAAGAGCAAGTTTAAACTCAATTCTTGAAATTACTTGCCTAACTGTTTCTTGAAACAATGGCCTATATATATAGGCATTGGAAGAAAGAGAAAATACAAGTTACTAAAAATTAAAGACGAGGGGCGTGGTTCGTGTCACGTAAAGGGGCAGCTTTTGATCTGTAGTTGGCGACGTGTCATGATGCGTTCAGGAGCATGCGTTCAGGAGCATGCCTTCATGGAAACTTGTGTCTTACCGATGTGTTGACTTTGTCCAATGATAGCGCAGCGTCTCCGTAGCGGCGTCATTGACTTTGTATGACGGTGGCAGAGTGTCCGTATCAGTAGTGTTGACGTCGGTTGATGGTAGCCACGCATCCGATGTCAATGCGTTAGCATCCTCGCCATTAGATAAATATAGAGATAGGGATAGAGATCAAGATAGAGATAGAGATGGAGATAGAGATAGAGATAGCGATAGAGATAGAGATAGAGATTGAGATATACATGGAGATAGAGATAGAGATAGAAAAAGAGATAGAGATAGAGATAGAGATAAAGATAGAGCTAGAAATAGACAGAGATAGAGATAGAGATAGAGATAGAGATAGAGATAAACAAAGGGATAAAGATAGTAATAGAGATAGCGATAGAAATAGAAATAGATATAGAGATAGAGATAGAGATAGAGATAGAGAGAGGTAAAGATACAGATAGTGATGGCGAGGACGCCAGCATATCAGCGACGAAAGCGCCACCACGGTCAACTAGAGTCAACACACCTGCTTTGGACCACGGTCAACCGGAGTCAACCGGAGTCAACACTAAAGCCGACACGCCACAACTGCCAACTAGCACGTCTCCACCCGTGCACATCTCTACGCGAGTCATGACACGACGCCAAAGGCAGATCCACAACTGCCCTTTGGCGTGCACGGCGCACGTCATTACTTTCTTGTCAATTTCTCTTTCCTCCAGGGCCTATATAAAGGCCATTGTTTTCAAACAACTCTTAGGCAGTCATAATTTCAAGAATTGAGTTTTGTTTAACGCTTCTTGGAGGACTGCCCAACCTCCCTACCCCTCTGAACCCTAGCCGTCACCGCTACCGCCACCACCGCCGCCTCGCGACGTCGGCCTCCCATCCCCTCTCCTTCCTCTTTCGCCATCCTCTCTCCCTTTCCTATTCTCTTTCATTCCCCTCTCTCTCCCACCCTCTCTCTCTCTCGCCCAGCCAAGCCGCCCAGGCCGCCCCGCTAAGATGCCCAGGCTGCCCCAGCCAAGGCCGCCCTGACCTCCGGTCCGAGACGCCCAGGCCGCCCCGCCAAGACACCCAGGCCGCCCCAGCCAAGGCCGCCCAGGTAACCCCACCTAGACCACCTAGAACGCCCCAACCGAGGCCACCCAGGTCGCCCAGCCAGGACGCCTAGGCCGCCCTAGCCAGGGCCGCCCACACCTCCCACCTGGGACGCCCAGGCCGCCCCAGCCAAGGACGCCCAAGCAGCCCCGCTAGTACACCTTGGCTGTCCTCACCAAGGCCGCCGGTCGTCGCTGCCACCCTGAGCGTCCCAGGCCGCCGGTCGTCGTTGACGCCGTCCGACGCTCCAAGCCGCGTGCACTACGCACACTCTGGGTGCGCTCTGCCGCACTCCGCGCACGCTGGTGTTCGCCTACGCTTGACTCTGCGACCACGACATCTACACTCAATCAGGGCCGTTCAACACCCAGAACGCCCAGCATAGTCCTCGTACAGTGGGCCGCTCAACGCCCGGATTCGCCCAGCCTCGTCACGATCAGAATTTCCCGCATCCTCTTCACGCACTATGGTGCCGAGGTAAGCTTGAACTCTTTGGTGTCGAAAGTGTTCTCCGTCCAGTGTTTTCTTGAGACGTTTCCACCGCCGTCAGAATTAGTTTTTGTTTGGATTTCCACCTCTTCTCTCTCTCTTTCCCGAGTGTTTCTTCTCGACGTGAATTCGAGTATTGATTTCGGTGCTTAGGCATAGTCGCGGTGGGGGAAGACAGTACTCCCCCCCTAGATAAGGCTCGGAGCTGCACCACCAGATCTTCATCGGTTTTAAAGTCCAAATCCGACCGTATGAATTTCTGTGGATTGTTTTCTCCCTCCCCACAAACCCATTTCCCATCGTCAACCTATCCATCTCCTTAGTCGCCTTTTTCCTTTGTCATCCTATGTCAGATAGAGATAGATCCAGATAAAGATAGAGATATAGATAGAGATAGAGATACAGATAGAGATGGAGATAAAGATACATCCAGATACAAATACAGATACAGATAGAGATAGAGATAGAGCTGGACGTAGAGATAGAGATTGATGCGATACGCCGATGGCCGGGATCGAGCGGCGCGTTTCGCGTCACAGGAATAATGATGATATGATGCAAACACAATGAGATTTTATGATCGAGCAGTTAAGACACAAGGAGATAACGCGATGGACGGTGACGATCACCAAATAGATTGATCCGAAAGTCAGACTCCCAATGACCCTCAAGACCACTAGACGTCTAGACGAGAGGAGCGTCTAACGGCCCTGATAAGTTCGGAATTTAAAGATCAAGTGACAGACCGTTTACCTCAAGAAAGTCCTGCTCCCACAACAGTGGCTGTTCCTAATCCGTCGTCGAGTGATGAGTGGCGGCAGAGGATGCGATAGCGGAGGACGGCACTGGAACAGGTAATAATACTGGTTAAGGAGGGAGAGGAGACGAGCTGACCTTAAAATATGTAGTCCACGGCGTATCAAAGACGGGCGTAGAGATAGCGTTCCGGGGACGGATTCGTCTTGTCGTAGGCCGAAATGCCGGGAGGGATCAACGTGGCTTGGCGCAAGTGACGGGGCGGCACCGGTCGCAACTGGCAGTGGCGGTGGCGCAGAGCCACAGTACAGGGCAGAACGGCGGCGCAGGGGGGGTTGATGACGCGGGCTGAAGCCTCGGCATGGCGTGGAGCCACAGAGTGTGGCAGAACCGTGGCGATTGGCGGACCCACGGCGGTGCGCCAACTCGCGGCGCACGGTCGGATCATGGCTGGGCGCGAGTCCGCGGCGCTGGCGAAGCCGCGGCGCGGCGCGGAATGGGTCCATGGCGCGGCGTGGGGTCGCGGCACAGAGCGGGTCCCCGACGCGGGCGGTGATGCGGGGTGGTCGGGAATCGGGGTTCGGGGCGGGGCGGCAATGGGAGAAGTGGCGGTCGAATCAAGAAAGGGGGGGGGGGAAGCCAAAGGGTGATGCAAGAATGGGGTGGTTATGGTCAAGAACGATGGAAGATGGTGGGGAATGGTCAAGAACGATGAGGGTGAAGAGGAAGATTCAAGAAACGATGGAAAGTGGTGGAAGATGGTCAAGAACGATGAGGGTGAAGAGGAAGATTCAAGAAACGATGGAAAGTGGTGGAAGATGGTCAAGAACGATGAGGGTGAAGAGGAAGATTCAAGAAACGATGGAAAGTGGTGGAAGATGGTCAAGAACGATGAGGGTGAAGAGGAAGATTCAAGAAACGATGGAAAGTGGTGGAAGATGGTCAAGAACGATGAGGGTGAAGAGGAAGATTCAAGAAACGATGGGGAAAGGAGGGTGGGCGATCAAGAAAGGCAAGAGGAGGCGGTTGGGAATCAAGAAACGATGGGAAAAAGAGGGTGGGCGATCAAGAGAGGCAAGAGGAGGCGGTTGGGAATCAAGAAACGAAGGGGAAAGGAGGGTGGGCGATCAAGAAAGGCAGGGGTAGGGGGAGGCGATCAAGAAAGGCAAGAAGAGGTGGTTGGGCGATCAAGAAGGGCAGGGGAAGGGGAAAGGGCGATCAAGAAAGGGTAGGGGAAGCGGTTGGGCGATCAAGAATTTCAAGAAAATGGGGGATGAGAATGGGTGGCGTTCAAGAATCGGTGGGAAAGATCAAGAAATGGGGTTAGATGATCAAGAAGCGAGGGTGGTGGATGGGTAGAGCCAAGAACCTGGCGTGGTGAGTTCTTGGTGGGTCGCGGGTGGTTCTCCTCGTTGGAGATGATTTCCCGAATGCAGCGCGGCACCGTAGTCGTCGCGAACCTTCGAGGACGCCCAGAGTGATCTCGATGGGTGCTCTCTCGATTCTTGATTTCAACAGCTTCTTGAAAATCTTTAACGTACCGGAGTGATCTCGACGGTACGGTTGAACACGTCACGCCCGGAGTGATCTCGACGGACAGGACGTGGGCTCTACTCCTTGGAGTGGTCTCGACGAAGAGGTGGGGCTAGCCAAACCCCCTACGCTACGACTACGATAGGGGGAAGATTCTTGAAACAATTTCAATTCACAAACTTCCAAGTAGTCCCTTGGGCATGCCCTCCCCTTATATAGGGAGGAGGCGTGCCAAGGAGACGTGGGGAGAGGTTGAACCGTCATGAGACGTGGTTCGACCTCTCCTTACAAAATCAAAATACAATCTTAAAATGAAAATAAAGACGAGGATGGGCCCTACGATACTGGCCCAATCCATAATTCGAAATGCAAAGAAAATACACATAGAAAAAACATAAATTGTTCGAACCTACCCGGAGTACTTAAACCCCGGGTTGCGGACGTCGGCACGAGCTGTCCGACGTGGCTGCTCGCGAGTCGTCGTCGGTCGTCCGGCTGATGTCGTCGTCGGCACGATGGTCCTCCATCAGAGATAGACATAGACATTGAGATAGAGATAAAGATAAAGATAGAGATAAAGATAGGGATTCTGATAGCGATAGAGATAGAGATAGAGATACCAATATCGATAGAGATAAAGATACAGATAGAGATAGATACATGGATACAGACACAGATAGAGATGGAGATAGGAAAAGAAATAAAGATATTGAGAGCGATAGAGTTAGAGATATAAAGATACGGACACATAGATAGAGATAGAGATAGACACACAACTAGATATAGAGAACGGCAGGGAGATAGAGATACAGAAACAGAATAATATAGAGATAGAGATAGAGATAGAAATAAAGATAAAGATCAAGATAGTGATAGAGATAGAGATACATATAGAGATAGAGACAGAGATAGAGATAGAGATAGACAGAATTAGAGATAGAGATAGAGATCAAGATAGGGATAGAGATAGAGATATATATAGCCATAGAGAAAGAGATATTTATAAAGATAAACTTAGAGATAGAGATAGACTTATAACTTGAGATAGAGATAGAGTTATAGATAGACATATAGATAGTGATAGAGATAGAGGTAGTGATAGAAATAGAGTTACAGATAGAGATAGAGATACAAATAGAGATAAAGATAGAGAGACATATATAGATAAAAATAGAGATTTAATTGAGATAGAGATAGAGATAAAGATGCAGATAGGTATTAAATTAAACATAGAACTAGAGATAGAAATAGAGCTAGAGATAGTGATAAAGATAGAGATAGAGATAGAGGTACAGATATAGATAGAGCTAGAGATAGATATAGAGATAGAGATAGAGATAGAGATAGATATAACGATAGAAATTGAAATATAGATATAGATAAAGATAGTGATAAATATAGAGATAGAGATAGCCATAGGGATATAGATATAGATAGAGATAGAGATAGAGATAGATATAGATATAGAGCTAGAGATAGAGATAAAGACAGAGATAGAGATAGAGATAGAAATAGAGATAGAGATAGATATAGATATAGAGATGGTGATAGAGATAGAGATACTAAAAGAATAAGAGATCGAGAAAGTGATAAAGATAGAAATAAAGATAGAGATAAGGATAGAGATAGAGATAGAGATAGAGATAGAGATAGAGATAGAGATAGAGATAGAGATAGAGATAGAGATAGAGATAGAGATAGAGATAGAGATAGAGATAAAGATAGAGATAGAGATAGAGGTAGAGGTAGAGATAGATATAGAGAAAGAGATAGAGATAGTGATAGAGATAGAGATAGAGGTAGAGATAGAGATAGAGATAGAGATAGAGATGGATATAGAGATAGAGATAGATGGAGATGAAGATAGAGATAGAGATAGAGATAGAGATAGAGATAGAGATAGAGATAGAGATAGAGATAGTGATAGAGATAGAGATAGAGACAAATATAGAGATAGAGATAGAGATAGAGATAGAGATAGAGATAGAGATAGAGATAGAGATAGAGATAGAGATAGAGATAGAGATAGAGATAGAGATAGAGATAGAGATAGAGATAGAGATAGAGATAGAGATAGAGATAGAGATAGAGAGAGAGATAGAGATAGAGATAGAGATAGAGATAGAGATAGAGATAGAGATAGAGATAGAGATAGAGATAGAGATAGGGATAGAGATAGAGATAGAGATAGAGATAGAGATAGAGATAGGGCTAGAGATAGGGATAGAGATAGAGATGAAGATAGAGATAAGGATAGAGATCGTGAAATGGATATATAGATATATAGATTGTGATAGAGTTACATTTAGGGACAGAGAAAGAGATAGAGATAGTGATGGAGATAGAGATAAAGAAGGAGATAGAAATAGAGATAGTGATAGAAATAGTAAAAGAGATTGTGATGGAGGAGCACCACCCTTGGTCGCGGAAACATCTCGTGAGATGTCACCCTCCCCCCTGACATCACCAGCTGTATGTATTCAGCCCACTTGGCAAGCCAAGGGGACAGTACGTACGCTCGGGTAGCGGGCACGTTAGCCTAATTTTTGTGTTTTCGCTTTCGTCCGCTGTTTTGATTTTCAATCCACATCGTTCGCTGTTTTGAATCATGTTACGGTCATATCTAACAAGGGAAGATCCACGCTATAAGGATCTTCTCCCTCCCTATTTTCCTAGTTGTTTTGTCTTCACGTCTTTCATTACTTTGTTTGTTTTTGATGCATGTTTACGGTTCACCCACGTCCACCTACACAAGGGAACGTAGGGTGCCCCAATTCACGTCCTTGTTGAATTGTGAACAGAAGTGTTTTTTTTGTGTTGAGATTTTTAACAGAATTTTGAACGTTGCTTCCCTCGGATTTGTTGTTGCATGGGTCTTCACCAATCTTAGAAACTTCTGCGGACCCTCGTTGATGCGTTGCATTCTTTGTCTGAATTTCATAGTACATCGCTTACGGCCGCGACTACATTTTGGGCATCAAATTACTACGCACCTTCGTGGTAGATCCGACACTCTCTCATTGGGTCTAAGTGATTAAATAGTGGTGTTTTCTCCATTTATGATTCTTCCGCGCGGTTGTACAACTGTTCCATTGCGAACCATTGATGAATTTGGGCATTCTGCTTGTTGGGCATCTCCGTGATTACTATGAAAGGTTGGACGGGCCCCGATTCAAATCTGTCTTGGACGTATCCTGACTCTCTCAGAGGCGACTTTCTCCTACGTCTGCACTTGGACCTAGATTCAGGTTGATATGATCAATTGAAGAATCTACTCTGACGTCTAGTTATTCTCATCTACGACAACCCGTTGCGGCCATAAATTGTTGGAGCGCAATCTATAGAGCCAGCTGTTGGAACACAATCTATAGGAACACAAAAGGTCGCTTCGTTTTCCCTTTCATTTACAGTATTAATTCCTTTTCTCAGTGTCGATCTCTAATTGCGCATTGAGGAATAACCACCCTGTTATGTTAGAAAATTTTCTTATTCGGTATCGGAACTGGTCATCTAATTTTGATAGCGTCGACAAACTTGGACAACAAACATCCCCCATATCGAAAGTCCATTTGATCCGACTTTGTGGATCATTGGATGCTTGATTGATTGACAAAACCCGTTGTGTGTAGTCTAATTGATTTCCGCCTTGCTTCATTGATTATCGATATACTTCTTGTTATTAACGTCTCAAATCATTTTATTATTTCATGTCATTTAGACTGCATTTTGGTGTATATCATCTTGACATAACATGAGGTATCATTGTCGATCGTCGTTTTACATCAAATTGGTATCAGAGCCGATCATGTTAACCTCTGCGCTTAGCACTGTCGGTTTTAGATATATTAAAAAAAACATTTTTTTACGTATTGCACGCATTCATTTCTCGAAATTCATTTTACATGCCTTATACATCGCATTCTAGTCATCATTGCATCATCTTAGATAGGAACCCTAGAGGAAGAGATATCTGGCCATATGATGGTTCAAACACGGGGCAATCTACGATCCGCCGAGGATGATGCATTACAGGATAAGGATCCATTGTTTGATCCTGAATTCTTGAATCTTCTTACAGAACATCCCATTTTTGCACTTTCTCAGGCTGCTTTGCCGGACATCATCGAGGCCGAGTCCTCTATTTGCACCCGTAGAGGTTCTTCACCTATGCTCCCTACTCACGCTAGCAAGCTGCCCATGATGATGGCTCTGCCACGGGTTGAAGACCTTGGGCAGATGACAGTGCCAACGGCACCGACAGTGACGTCAAATCCTCACTACTTGTCGTGACGATCCGATGGTGCCGTCCAATGACCCAGGAAAGTGTCGGCCAGTGATAGCATGGAGTCCCAGGCGCCGCCACAACCTTACGAGCTGCCGACGCACCCCTACCAGCCACAACAGATGCCACGGGGATGGCAGCAGCGAAGACAGCCTTTTACCGGTCGATATCGTCCTCCGCGACGCAACGACGACCGATACTACTACCAAGAGCGACCACAGAACTATCCGGAGCAGTGATTCCCGCCCCGACAAGAGGCCTCCACTACGGTAGGATATTCACCGGAAGAACAACGTCAGGATTATTAGGGTTGACTTTACGAGCCAGCCCCAGCTCAGTTCCCGATGCATGGTCACCCTCCACCACGAGATGAGCCTTATTACCCAACGGTATCCCATGTGAACCTAGTACCGTATGGATCCGTACCGTCTGACGCACCTATGTATGACCCTCACGGTCCCTACGGAGCATCTAGTGCACCCATGGTGATGATACAACCGACTTATGCCCCGGCGTCAATCCACGCACCAGCATCGACTTACGTTAGAGCCAACCTATGCGCTGGCACCGGCCTACGCGTTGGCACCTACCTACGCGTTGATGCCGACTTACACGCCGCCGCCAACTTACGGGTCATGTGAGCCTTATACAACCTTGGCCACCCTTGCAGCACAGCCGGTTGCTCCCGCAGCCTACGTACCATACACCACCCCCCACACATTGGCCCATATACGCAGCAGGCACCACCAGCCCCGAGAACAGTCGACAAACCACTGATACCTCCTGCACTGCAGGAATATCGTCCGGCCTATAATGCCCCAACTCCCGCCCTCGAGGCCAGGGATTTGTACAGACCAGATGACGTCCGACGAGATCAAACTGCCCATCATCGTCATGACGACAATGATAGAGATCATAGACGGGAGGCCCACCGAGTCATGATTCAGAAGAGTATCCGAATTGAGGTTCTCGTCTACAAGGGCACTCGAAATCCGAAAGATTATACGTACTGGGAGTCCGATCTAGAGAGTTACTTCTAGTGGTACCATAAGGATGATGACCTTTGCGTTGCATATGCCGAGGCCAAACTTGGAGGCAAGGCCAAAATAGTCTGGAAGAACGAAAAGGATGCCGCGAGACGATGAGGGGATCCATCTATCATGTGGGAAGTCATGTTGAGAAAATTTAAGGACAAGTATATCCCTAAGCTTTACATGACACGTCTCCTTCTCAAGTGGATGAATCTCAAGCAAGGTTGATGGCACAGCCCCACAGCAGCCCCGGATACATCTTCGGAGACGTCACTACCGCCCTCGACAGCACCAGCCGTTCGTGTTCAGCCTGCTCGGCAAGCCAAGGCGACGGTACGCACGCCCGGATTCAAATATCCCGGATAATGGACACCTTATCGTTCTCGTGTTTTCATTTCGTTCGTCATCTTTTTCGTTTTGCTCTTCGTCTTTCATGTTTTCTTACGCATCGTCATCGCATGTACGGAGGGTGGATTCGACCCTATAAGGATCTTCCCTCCCCTTCTCTCGTTTCATCTCCGCTTTCCTTATCTCCCAGCCGTTTTCCTGTTCATGAGGTCATAGGGAACCCATTGTCTTAGTATGTTTGGGTTTTTGGGTTTAAGCTGTGACCCACCTTCCCCTATAAAAAGGAAAGCAGGGTCGCCCTAGAAGAACACGACGTTTTTTTTTATGAATCTGAAATATTGATGTTTGAAAAGAGTTGGTTTCCTCCCCGTTGAGCTAGGGTTTCGATTAGGAAAGAAGATGAAGAAAGAGCTTAGAAGAGGACAAAAGCTGAGTCGCAGGAGAGGCGCAGCAAAACCAGAGGAGAAGAGACCTGGACTACCGCCCTCCTCGGTGCCCGTCGCGGCCGCTGTTCGCCCCCCCCCCCCGACCGCGTGGTGCCTGCGCCGCTGTGTGCTGCCGCACCGCTAGGGCGCCTCCGCGCGGCCGACGTCCCCTGTAGTCCGTAGGTGCCTCCCACGGGAAACCCCGCGTCTTCAAGTTGTACCGACACGGGTGTAAAACCCTGTGCAGAGAAACTGTACGACGCCCGGCCTAGCCATCCGTTGCACCACCTAGCCCTCGCTGTGACCCGGTAGCGTGGGGGTTGAATCTCCCCTTCCCGTCGCCAGGTCGTGGGGTCTCGATCAAGCCAAAGGAGTCCTGCTCACCTCTTTCGCCCGCGGCTGACGCTGCCGTCCAAGCTCGCCACCAGACCTCCTACCAGACCAGCAGCCGTCCGAAAACGGTCAACTTGTGGACGAAGAGACCCTGACCCGCAACACGGGCCGGATAGGCCTCGACTGGTCGCCCTGGCTTGAGCCCCCGGATCACGTCGGCGCACCCTGGTCGCATAACCACGCCCGTCCAGCGCTAGTGCGTCCTGACCCCCCCTACTCGCGCCGTTCCACACCGCGCATCGCGCCGCAACACTCCTGCGCGCCGCGCCTCTGCCACGCCGTGCCCTGCGTCCAGACCACGCCGGCCGTTAGCCCTGCACCTACGAGCTGCCTTTGCACTGACGAAGCGGCCCTCGAGCCCCTCGTCCTACGCCGCGCTTGACTCCCGTCGCAGTTCTGCCATAGCTGTCGTGCCAACCTATCGCCCCTCCACCGGCCAGCGTCCGCCGCACCTGCAACGGCGGCCGCCTTCACCCTCCTGGCGCTATCGAAGCCTACTAGAGGTCCTTCCCGAGTCAAGGACGATCTTCCCCCGGTGCAACGACGAGGTACGCCGTCCTATTCCCGTCATTTATCTTTTGAAGTATATTTTTGGTTGCCTCCACCGTGCTCGGGTTAGTCGTAGGTGAGAGTGACAGGCCGAGTGACGACGACGTACTATTGAGTGTCTTACCCGGTCTTGCACGAGTCAGTTCGCCCGTCGCGTGCGGGCAACCTCCGGCGGGAGACATCCCGTTCGGCGCCGTAGCGACCTTGTCCAGATGGATGAGGGTCAGAAGGTCCACCTACTCGTCTCTGGGCGACCCCGTTGATCCCCCAGACGTCGGCTCCTCCCTGCTCATCGGCAGCTACACGTACGATACCCCTACCCGGTGCATTTCATCCTAGCTCGTCATCGTAGGGAGCCCCGTGCCCGACGACCGCTCTTACAGAGTCGTCGCGCATCGACGCTATCGACACCGAGTACAAATCCTCGGTGACGGCCGGACCTTGTCCTTGATATGGTCCTGCATCAAAGGTAGGCACAAGGTTGGTGACTATATCAAAGACTTCGAGGAGTACAGTATGCGCTGTCGCTTGTCGATAGCCCACATATTCAGATTGCAATATTCATACGCGGACTACGTCATGAGCTAGGAGCTATGGTGTTGGAACAGAATACAACATTAGTAAATCAGGCATACAGTAGAGTGGAGAGCAACGAGTTCTCCATTGACGATCATCCACTATGACGGCTCACACTACTCGTGCCCCATCCACTGTTACACTTCAGACAGCAAGGTCCACCTTGACTACAGGGTTACTGAGAGGAGCCCCACCTCCCGCTAGGAGTGCTTCTTCTTCACCGACGACGGTTATTACTAACCCAGTTGCATCGTCCGTTGTCTCGACTGCTTGTGCCCCTATAGCTAATCGCGAGTAGTTATAGGGCTTCAAGTGCAAGGGATTTGGGCATCGATGGACAGACTGCCCATCTCCCCTTTTTATGGACATTAGTGGAAACCCTATCGACCGACCACCCGAGGATTACATAGAGGTGGATATCTATCCAGGCGAGTGCCCCAAAAAGAGGCTTATGAGGAACCATTACGGTATAAGCCAAATTACCCCCGCGGATTTGGTGCCTGTTTCCCCCATGGTGAACTTTGGTATCCAGCAGAACACGACACGTCGTGATGTCTCTAGTTCACCGAGACCTACTCCGGTCGAACCGGCTGCACCACCAGGTAGGACTTCGTCGATGTCCGCACCGACACAATGAGTGTCCCAAATTAGGACACCAACTCGGGGGGTCATCTTACTGCCTCTGTGTACACAGTTACCACCCAACCCCGAGGAACTTGTGCAGCACTGATGACTCTCAATAAGTCATCAAATATTTAGACTTTTAAGTATCAAAGCATCAAGAATATTTAGTTAATTCATGTGAGTTGTCATGCATATACATTATTTTATAAAATTACTAACCCCACTTGATTCTTCGAATCAAGTGGATTATATTTGACATTTTTTGGTTAGTAAGTTCAGAAACAGGTTAAGACAACCAAAGGAGGATGACAAGAATCAAGAGGAGTTGGCGAAAATTCAAGAAGAAGAAAATTTCGAAAATGCCCCCGGGGCATGTGTTAAGAGAAACCTATAAATACTCTCTTGAGAGTTCATTTTGAGGTTGTCCAGAATTTCTCTCCAAGGAAGCTAGGGCTAGGAGAAGAAGGATTTCTGAAGACCCTCCATGAGCTGATGAGCATTGGAGCAGGGAGAGAGACAAGCTGAGGCATAGCTAGACCAAGAAGATCGCCGCCTTGCCAAGAGGAGGTGACACAAGGAGGTGTGATTGTTCTAGCTTCAGCATTTTCTCCTTCTCCCTTCTAGACAATCGAATTTGGGACTGGGAGTCTCCCAGCTGTGTTCTCAGTCAAATCCAAACAAGATTGTTCTCTGTTTTCCTTTGATTTCAAGTCTATCATTTGCTCAAATCAATCTTCCTTCCGTTCTTCTAAAATCCCCATCGTTTTTCACAATCGAGGGAGAAATCGCCTGCCAGCAGCACACCCCGCAGGCAGTCAAGGCCGTCAGCAACAAGCGCTGCCAGCAGCACACGCAGTAGGCAGCCAAGGCCGCCGGCGCGTGCGCGGGCTTGCTCCCCTGCGCGCAAGCAACAGCCTGCACGCAGCAGGAGCCGCACAGGCAGCCGCCCGCGCGCAAGCGCTGCACGCGAGCACGCCTGCGCACGGCAGCACTACCCGCAGCAGCCCGCGTGCAGGCAGCAGTCAGGGCGCAAGAGCCGTGCGCGAGCACGCTGCGAGGCGGCCCGCCCGCGCACAAGAGCTGCACGCAGGCACACCGCCCGCAGCAGCTGCCCGCACACAGCAGCTGCCTACACGCCAACGCCGCCTGCAGGATCGTGCAGGCCCGCCTGTGCGCAGGCTGCGCTATTGTGCAGGTGCACACGCGAGCACAAACACCCGTTGGGTGTTTGTGAGATTGCTTCAAAGAGTTTGGGTCAAATCTTCGGTAAAGAAAATTCTCACTGAAGATTTTACTGAACCAAGACTTTTAAAGAAATCTCTGTAGTTTTTTACTGAAGAATTTTTAACAGAGTTTGATATTTGAAAATAGAGAACTGAACATACAGATTGAACTGAAAAGAATTACTGTTTTTTATCTGCTCTCTGAGGATCGACCCCTACTTGCCCTAAGGCTGTGAGGTTATAAATTGTGTTGTATAAGCTCAATCCTCACACGAATAAACTGATAAATAACCAGTAAAAACCACTAAAATCGAGCTTATCAAGCACACATCGATCTTTTACGTCTACGTGAAGATCAATGGATGCACGTGCAAGTTGATTATAGAAAGTGAGAGTTGCATCAATGCAGTCTCCAAAGATACCGTAGCCAAGCTAAGCCTCACTTTGACACCACACCGCGCTCCATATAGCGTATCATGGATTGACGCTTCAACCCGTCTAGTACGATCGCAGTGCTATGCGCCATTGAACATGAGCACCTATGACGAAAGGGTGCTATGCAACATTTTATCTATGAAGATTGGCAGTGTCATATCGGGACATCCCTGGTTGTTCGACAATGACGTCCAACTATCCGGACAAGTGTACACATGTTTGTTTATGTATGGTGGACATAGATTGTTATGGTACCCAGTAGTACGTGCACCTACTTTGCTAGCATCGCCTGTTTCCACACCGGCTTCTCAGCCGAAGACATCATTAATCACTTACCCGCGTAACCAGCCAGGAACGAGAAGACTTACCCGCATGCTTCGCTCTAGCATGAGATGTTCCTTTAGAGGAGCCGATACTGGGATGAGCTGTCAGAGCTCATGGCTGGTTACGCGGATGTTTTTCTTGAAGAACTCCCAAACGAGCTCCCACCTATGCGTAACATACAACATGCTATCGATATCCTTCCTAGAGCCTCACTTCCAAATTTGGCCAACTACCAGATGGACCTGGAAAAATACGAGGAATTGTATCGCCAAGTAAAGGAACTCCTGGCTAAAGGTCTCATACGTGAAAGCCTCAACCCGTGCGTCATTCCCACATTACTCGCGCCAAAGAAGGATGGGATTTGGCGTATGTGTCGAGATTCCTGCACCATCAACAAGATAACGGTGAAGTACCATTTTATCATTCCTCGAGTGTAGGATTTATTCGATCAGATGGCCGGAGCGATCATCTTTACAAAACTTGGCTTGCGTAGTTGATATCACCATGTCCGCATTCGAGCAGGAGACGAATGGAAGACGGCCTTCAAGATCAAGGATGGCCTATTCAAATCAAATGTTATGCCATTTGGGCTCTCCAACGTCGTGAGTACATTCCAACGTCTGATGAACAACGTCTTCCGCCCAGTAATTAGTAGATTTGTTGTTGTATATTTTCAGTGGCACCCATGAGGACCACCTACGACACCTCCGAGAGGTATGTGCCGCGCTTTAGAGGGAGAAACTCTATACCCATGAAGAAATGTAGTTTCTTCATGGCCGAGGTTTCCTTACTCGGTTTCATCATACCAGCTCACAGAGTTTCGGCAGATCCGCCCAAGATTGAAGCCATTACGACATGGCCCAAGCCCAAGGACGTTCATGACGTGCACAGTTTCTTGGGATTAGCAACTTTCTACCAATGTTTTGTCCCAAGATTTAGTGGGGTCGCCGCCCCTATTACTGACCTTATCGGACTCGATAAGTTTGAATGGACAAAGACGGCTGGCAACAAGTGTTTGAAGTGATCAAATGCCGCATGACACACGCTCCAATCCTACGACTGCCTGACTTCAACTAAGTGTTTGAAGTTCCTTGCCACGCTTCTGGCGTAGGTATTGGTGGCGTTCTTAGTCAAGACGGACATCCGATTGAGTATTTCAACGAAAAATTAAATGATACAAAGCGTCGTTATGATCACTTCACTTTGTCATTGGTGCCATTATCTACTTCCTAAGGATTTCCTACTCTATTCAGACCATAGTGCCCTTCGGCATTTACACGACTAGAAGAAGGTCTATGATCTGCACGCTCAGTGAATTACTTATTTGCAGGACTATACGTTCATGATACCGCATAGGAAAGGGAAGGACAGCGCTATTGGTGATGCTCTCAGCCGAAGACCGGTAGTCCTCAACATGACGAAGACCCGAGTTTTGGGATTTGATCAAATCCCACACTATCACGACGATTGTCCCGACTTCAGGAAGATTATAAAAGCCATCAGTGATGGCCCCAAGTCAGAATATTGAGATTATTATATCTCTAAAGGATACCTCTTCCATGGGAAGAGGTTATGCATACCCCGTACATCACTACGAGATTTCCTTATTTGGGAAACACAAGCGGGTGGTCTGAGTGGACATTGTGGTGTCAACAAGATGATCCAATCGTTGAAATATTAGTTCTACTAGCCATCATGGGAAAGGGACGTCGGGAAGATTGTATCTCGTTGCTTGGTTTGCTCGAAGGCCAAGATGACGAAGCAGAACGCTAGGCTATATACGCCCTTACCCATATCAGCATGTCCCTGGGATGATGTTAGTATCGATTTTGTTCTAGGCTTACCGAAGATGGCCCGACGACACGACTCTATTATGGTCCTAGTCGATTGATTCTCCAAAATGGCCCACTTTATACCGTGCTCAAAGAACGCCAGTGCGTCACGCATAGCATAGTTATTTTTCGATGAGATCGTCTGTTTACATGGAGTACCACAGTCGATCGTGTCGGATTGTGATGTGCGATTCACTAGTTATTCTAGGAAGACCTGTGGGTCTTAATGGCAACGAAGCTTAAATTTTCCACAGCCTATAATCCCCAAACGGATGGGCAAATGGAAGTAGTGAATCGTAGCTTAGGGAATTCACTTTGTTCGATCGTCAGAGAAAGTCTCTTTGCATGGGATCGTGTCCTACCAAGTGCCAAAGTTGCATTTAATTCTTTGCTGAACTGTACCACTGGTCGCACGCCATTTGAGATAGTTTATGGCCATATACCTCGTAAGCTTTTAGACCTTATTCCTGTAGACGACCATACTAGAGCTTTCAAGGTTGGCATTGCATTTGCGCAGCATATTAGGGACATGCATCATGAGATTCATGCATGTATTGCATCGCAAAATGAGAAGTACAAGGTTGCCGCTGACGTGGGTCGTAGGTCAATTAGCTACACCAAGGGAGAACTTGTCGTGGTAAGGTTGAGGCCGAGAGATACTCTCCTTGGGTCACTATGAAAGTTCATGCTACTAGTGTCGGGCCTTTCCCGATAGTCGGTGTGATCAGTGAGAATGCCTACGTTGTTGGTATCCCGCCAGATTGGGGGATATGTCCCACTTTCAACGTTAGCGATCTTGTACGGTACCAACCTATGCCACCTATCATTGAGCCTTACACCCCCTCAAGCCTTGGTAGTGAAGTGAGTGAGAAAAGCCATATACCCTCTCCCGTCTTGTCCTAATGAAGCATGAGCACGTCGAGTCGGTACTGGAAGAGGTAATTAACACTGTAGGGGAATGAGTGGACCGAAAGTTCCTAGTGAACTGGCAACATCGACCATCTTGAGACGACATATGGATCTCAAAAGTGAACCTCCTTCAACATCGACTGGAGCTCGTCTAGCCCCTTGAACACCGTTAGTTTCAACTCCTCAAAGCCGAGTTCTTCCCACTCTAGGAGGATGATGCAAGACCACCCAGCCAACTCTACTCTGACCCGTCACCAGCCCCGTCGTGGAATCCAAGCCGACGTGAAGAATCCACAGTTCCACTACCAGGTCTGATAAGCGACATCGTCATCTTGCTACGTGTCCATTGTTGTTGTTGAACTGATGGGAGGCCCCTCCTGCGCGAGTACCCGCCTCCTGAATAGTTTCCTTGTTTGAATTTGCTTAGTGTCCTCTTTAGGGGAAGAAAACCTTACTAGGTTTCTCTTCCCCTAAAGAATCCTCTAAAGGGTAGCCCAACAAGCTCCCCATTAGAGGGGGCAGGGCCCAATAGGGCTACCTCCCCCCCCCCCCCCACACAACTGCCACCTCCCCAATATAAGAAGGGAAGAGCAGACGTGGAGGGGAAAGAAGTCAATAATTGAAAAAAAAGAACCAGATCTGGTTTTCATCAGTGGCAGTTATTTTGTTCAAGCGTGCTTGTTTTCTGAATAAAAGAAGTTCTCGAAGGAGAAACCAAGAAGTAGCAGAAGAATGAATGGAGCTTCTTTAGTTGTGTTTTGTTGAAGAATAAGCAATTAGCGGTGTCTTTCCTATGATTGCCCTTGGTGATCGTGGATCCATCTTCTCTCGGTGATGACCTTGTAACTGATGGCCGATTTCTGTGATTATTTCTGATCCTATTCCATCATTGGACACAAGCGCTCTACATCAAGGACAATTGCTGTTGACACTCGCAAAATACTTCTCCAAATGATGGGAATTGAATGTGAACGGTGATTAATTACTTATGTTCACCGTTTGTTGGTTGTATTTTGGATAACCTGAATTGTCGCCGAAACCACACAAATTTTCCGCCAAGATAGCTTCCCTCGAATTTGTTGTTGCGCGGATCTTCACTAATCTTAGAAACTTCTGCGGACCCTCATTGACGCGTTGCGTCATTTGTCCAAATTCCATAGTCCATCGCTTACAGCTGCGTTGATATCAGCCTTGCAAGGACTTGCATAAAATCAGTGTTTCCTTCAATTCTTCAGCGTATCTTTGCTGGATGGCGCAACAATTCTCTTTCCAGATTCCATGGAGACTACATTTTGGGCATCAAATTACTACGCACCTTCATGGTAGATCTGACACTCTCTCAATGGGTCTAAGTCATTAAATAGTGGTGTTTTCTTCCGTTTATGATTCTTCCGCGCGGTTGTACAACTGTTCCATTGCGAACCATTGATGCAATTGGGCATTCGACTTGTTGGGCGTCTCCATGATTACTGTGAAAGGTTGGATGGGCCCTGATTCAAATCTGTCTTGGACGTATCCTGACTCTCTCGGAGGCGACTTTCTCCTACGGCTGCACTTGGACCTAGAGCCAGTTGATATGATCAATTGAAGAATCTACTCTGACGTCTAGTTATTCTCATCTACGATGACCCGTTGCGGCCATAAATTGTTGGAGCACAATCTATAGAGCCAGCTGTTGGAACACAATCTATAGGAACACAAAAGGTCGCTTCGTTTTCCCTTTCATTTACTGTATTAATTACTTTTCTTAGTGTCAATCTCTAATTGCGCATTGCCTGGAGTGATCTTAATCATGAATTGAGGAATGACCACCCTGTTGTGTTAGAAAAGTTTCTTATTCGGTATTGGAACCAGTCATCTAATTTTGATAGCATCAACAAACTTGGACAACAAACATGCCCCATATCGAAAGTCCATTTGATCCGACCTTGTGGATCATTGATTGATTGCTTGATCCGACCTTATGGGTAGTCTAATTCATTTGCGCCTTGCTTCATTGATGATCAATATATTTCTCGTTATTTATTCCTCGAATCATTTTACTATGCCACGTCATTTACATTGCATTTTGGTGTTTATCATCTTGACATAACAGTAGGTATCATTGCCAATTGCTGTGTTACAACAAGAAGGGGAAGAGAAGGGAGAGGGAAGCCAGACCTCCGCCACCGCCGAGGATGCTGCCGGCGACCCCCCCTACGGCAGCATCGGCGCCGTACTTCGCAGCAACGCCGTCGTCGCTTGCTGTTGCTCCGCGAGAAGCCATCGCGCCACGCCATCGCATTGCGCCTCAGCAACACGTCGCAACGCTGTACCGTGCCACGCCATTGTGGGACAACGTTGCGCCGCACCGCGCCCCGCCTCGTGTCGCACCCCTTGCGTCGCGACATAGGGCCGCTTCATGCCCCTTACATGCCGCCGTCGAGATCTACGTCACTATGTCGTGCTGACCAGTTGCACCACGGCTAGTGTTGTTGACGACTCGATTGTCACCACGTGATTGTACCTCAACGAACGTGAGCCTGCCACCTTCCGATCTTGATCTCCTAATCCTACATAAAATGTTTGTACTATCTCCCATTCTTCTATGCCGTGGTGTGGACCTTTTCTAGTTAATTATTTTAGCCTTTCCCTTGCGTCTCCTAAGGATTCATCGAGCCCTTGACAAAATTTTCTTATTGCTCGTCGATATGAATTCATTTTTCCAACGGAGTAGAATTTTTTTAGGAATGCAATTTCCATCTCTTTCCATGAATCAAAATTCAGAGAGAGAGATGTAAACCAACTTATTGCTTTATCTCTAAGAGTGAAAGGGAATAACCGCATTTTAATCACCTCATTCATAACTTTACGAAAGTGAAATGTTTGACAAATCAAAGTAAATTCTTCCAAATGCTTATACGGCTCTTCTTGAGAAAAACCATGCAAATTAGGGAGCGACTGAATCATATGATGATCAATTTTAAAATTTGAACCCTCGTCGATAGGTGCATTAATCTTAGTAAGGGGCTCGTATCCTAAAGGAGCATAAAATTTGTTTAATCTACGACGTCTATTTCCTTCGTTTATAACACAATTCTCAGGGTGGTTGTTTTGATTATTCGATGCATCTCCTTTATCTCCTTCACTTTCATTCTCATTCTGTTTTTGTGATCGTCTACAGTTCATGATGAAATATAAAACTAAATAAAGAAAAATATAGAGTTTAAGAGTTGTAACTTTTCTTTGTGTCTTTGTCGGCCTCGTGGAGCTATCTGAACTATTTAGATCATTATAAAAGATAAGATCACCAAAATAAAAGAAATTAAATCCTTAATGGTTACCGCTCCCCGGCTAGGCGCCAATCGATAATCTCAATTTTAGGGTCAAAATTTGTCGTAGGTGATTGAGATTATTCAATAAAATATATTTAATCATACTTAAAAATATTTAGTTAGTGATGAATACGGATCGTCTCCACAAAGAAAGATGATTAAGGAATTACTTTCTTAAACTCGTGATGTTCAATAAGAAGATCGACCAAAACACGATTCAAAGATGTGAGCTAGTGATATGGATTAAGAAGTACTAAATGTATATGTTATTTCAACTAAAATAAAGAGTAAGCGATTGTGACGGACACAGAGATGAACGAAAGTATGAACGAGGATAATGGTTGGGTATGATGGCACGGATGGAGAGATGAGGAACACGAGTAAAATGAAAGTGCAAGTTTAATGAGAAATTCTAATTATCTTTCAATCAGCCTACACAAGTAGGAAGCAAGTTCAAGATGAATTTAACATTGATCCAGGCCTCTATTTATAGATCTGAGGGTACAGATGGAAAGAGGAGGGGGAGACAAAGCAATGCTGAAAAGTTCAGCTACATCGGAGTTGTAGATCACAAGTTATGGCCATTTGAATTTGAAGAAATCCTAGCCATTGATATTTTCTCTCTCCTCATCATCGTCGTCGTTTTTCGTGCCCATTGAGAAGACAAGGCGCTCCGGATTCCATGCTTTTCGTCTTCCGCACATGCGCTTTTCGAAGTCCATGTGTACCTGAAGGAAAGTCAAAAAGAGAAAGCAAAGAAGAAGAAAAAAGCAAAATATGTTTTTTTTCCAGAGGGTGACGTGGCGGCACGTCAGCGCGCCACATCACCCTGTTCTTTCTTCTTTTTCTTTCTTTTAAATGAGTGGCTGTGAGTGTGCCACGTCACCCCGCGTCCAAAAAAAGTAAAAAATACTTAAAAATTCATATTAAATAAAATAAATGTCAAAAAACACATATATATATATATTTTGACTCAGAAAAATCATATCTTTCCAAACTTAATATCAACCAATTCCAGAAAAATCACATTCTGTCTCAAAATAATATTATTTTAGAATATATTGTGAGCAAAATCCATAAAAATGAAGGAAAATCAGAAAATCATTCTAAAAAAAGATTTCAACATTTTAAGATTGATAACATGCAAATATAAGTAATTTAATGCAGCGAAATCTGTAAATATAATCATATAAGGTAATTAAAATGCATGTTATCAATACGGATAGAGATAGATATATAGACGGAGATATATAAAAGAGATAGAGATAGATACAGAGATCGAGACAGTGATAGAGATGGAGATAGAGATAGTCATAGAGATCGAGATAGAGATAGAGATAGACAAAAAGATAGAGATAGAGATAAAGATATAGATATAGATAGAGATAGAGATAGAGATAGAGATAGAGATAGAGATAGAGTAAGAGAGAGAGATAGAGATAGAGATAGAGATAGAGATAGAGATAGAGATAGAGATAGAGATAGAGATAGAGATACAGATACAGATACAGATAGAGATAGAGATAGAGATACAGATAGAGATAGAGATACAGATAGAGATAGAGATAGAGATAAAGATAGAGATAGACATAGAGATTGAGATAAAGATAGAGATAGAGATAGAGATAGAGATAGAAAAAGACATAGAGAAAGAGATAGAAATAAAGATAGAGGTAGAGATAGAGATAGAGATTAGATAGAGATAGAGATAAGGATAGAGATAGAGATAAAGATAGCGATAGAGATAGAGACAGAGATAGAAAGAGAGATACAGATATAGATAGAGATAGAGATAGAGATAGAGATAGAGAGAGAGATAGAGATAGAGATAGAGATAGAGATAGAGATAGAGATAGAGATAGTGATAGAGATAGAGATAAAGATAGAGATAGTGATAGAGATAGAGATAAAGATAGAGATAGAGGTATAGATAGAGATAGAGATACCAAAAGACATAGAGACAGAGATAGAAATAAAGATAGATGTAGAGATAGAGATAGAGATAGAGAGAGAGATGAGATAGAGATAGAGATAAGGAAAGAGATAGAGATAGAGATAGAGATAAAGATATAGATAGAGATAGATATAAAGATATAGATATAGATAGAGATAGAGATAGAGATAGAGATATAGATAGATAGAGAATTAGATAGAGATAGAGATAGAGATATAGATAGATAGAGAATTAGATAGAGATAGAGATAGAGACAAAGACAGAGATAGAGATGGAGATAAAGACAAATATAGAAATAAAGATAGGTAGAGATATAAAGATTAAGCTGTAGATGGAGATAGAGATAGACATATAGATAGAGACACAGATAGAGATACAGATAGAGATAGAGATAGAGGTACCGATAGAGATAGAGATAGGAATATAGATTGAGATAGAGATTGAAATATTGACAGAAATAGAAAGAAAGATAAAGATTGATATAAGGATAGAGATAGAGATAGAGATGAAGATAGAGATATAGAGAAAGATAGATTTAGAGATAGAGATAAAGATAGAGATATATATAAAGATAGAGATTAAGGTCCAGATAAAGATATAGGTAGAAGTAGAGATTGAGATAAAGATAAAGATAGAGATTGATACAGAAATAGAGGTAGAGATATAGATAGAGAGAGAGAGATAGAGGTAGAGATAGACATAGCAATAGAGATAGAGATAGAGACAGAGATAGAGATATAGATAGAGATAGAGATAGAGGTAGAGATAGAGATAGAGAAAGAGATACAGTTAGAGATGGAGATTGAGACAGAGTTAAAGATAGAGGTAGAGATAGAGATAAAGATGTAAATATGTAAATAGAGATAGAGATAGAGTTAAATTTAATGTCAAATAATTCCAGAAAAATCATATTCTGCCTCAAAAATACTATTCTTTTAGAATATATTGTTATAAAAATCCCGAAAAAGCAAGAAAATCAGAAAATCATTCTAAAAACAGATTTAATCATTTTTAGATTGATAACATGCAAATATAAGCAATTTTTATGCATGTTATCAATAGGGATAGAGATAGACATAGACATAGAGGTAGAGATAGAGACAGAGATAGAGATAGATGTAGAGATAAAAACAGAGATATAGAAAGAGGTAGTGCCAGAGAAAGAGATAAACATAAAGATAAAGATAGATATAGAGATATATAGGTAAACAGAAAGATACAGATAGGGATAGATGTAGAGAAAGAGTTAGAGATAGAGATAGAGATAGAGGTAAAGATAAAGATCGAGATAGAGATAAATAGAGAGATAGAGATAAAGAGACAAATAAAGATAGAGATAGAGACAGAGATAGAGATAGATATAAAGATATAGATAGAGATAGACATAGATATAGATATAGAGATAGAGATAAAGATAGAGATAAAGATAGTGATAGAGATAGAGATTGAAATAGAGGTAGAGATAGCGATAGCGATAGAGATATAGATAGAGATAGAGATAGAGATAGAGATAGATGTAGAAATAGAGATACAGATAGTGATAGAAATAGACATAGAGATATAGATAGAGATAGAGATAAATATAGAGATCGAAATTGAGATAGAGATAGAAACGGAGATAGAGTTCGAGATCGAGATAGAGATATAGATTGTATTAGAAATAGAGATAAAGATTAAGATAGAGATAGAGATAATGATAGATAACGAGAGAGAGATAGAGATAGAGATAAAGAGAGACATACAGATAGAGATACGGATAGAGATAGAAATAGAGACAAAGATAGAGATGGACATAAGAGTAAGATAGAGGAAGAGAAAGATATAGAGCGTGAGAAACATATAGAAAAAAAGATAAAGACCGAGATAGACATAGAGATAGAGATAGATATAGAAAAAAGAGAAAAGAGAGAAAAAGATAGAGAGAGAAATATAGATTGAGATGGACATGGAAATACAGATAAAGATAGAGGTAGACGTAGAGATAAAGATAGAAATAGAGGTAGAGATCGAGATAGAGGTAGAGATAGAGATAGAGATAGAGATAGAGATAGAGATAGAGATAGGGATAGAGATAGAGATAGAGATAGAGATGGAGATAGAGATAGAGATAGAGGTAGAGATAGAGATAGAGATAGAGATAGAGATAGAGATAGAGATAGAGATAGAGATAGATTTAGAGATAGAGATAGAGATAGAGAACGAGAAAGCGATAGAGATAGAGACAGAGATAGAGACGGCCATACGGATAGAGATAGAGATAGAGAGAGAGACAAAGATGGAGATTGAGACAGAGATAGAGTAAGAGATATAGATAGAGATAGAGATCGAGGTAAAGATTGAGATAGAGATATAGATAGAGATAAAGATATAGATAGAGATAGAGATAGAGATAGAGAAAGAGATACATATAAAGATAAAGATATAGAGAGAGACAGTGATAGAGATAGAGATAGACATGAAAAAACAGATAGAGATAGAGCTTGAGGTAAAGATTGAGATGAAGATAGAGATAGATATAGAGATAGAGATATAGATAGAGATAAAGATATAGATAGAGACAGAGATAGAGATAGAAAAAGAGATACACATAAAGATAGAGATATAGATACTGACAATGATAGAGATAGAGATAGAGATAAAAAAACAGATAGAGACAGAGATAGAAATTAAGATAGAGATAGAGATAAAAATAGAGGTAGAGATAGAGATAGAGATAGAGATAGAGATAGAGATAGAGATAGAGATAGAGTTCGAGAAGAGATAGAGATCGAGATAGAGATAGAGATAGAGATAGAGCTAGAGATAGAGAAAAATTTAGAGATAAAGATAGAGATAAAGATAGAGACAGCGTTAGAGATTGGGATATGGATAGAAATAGAGATAGTGATATAGATAGAGACAGGGATAGAGATAAAGATAGAGATAGAGATGGAGAAAGGGATATGCAGAGAGATAGAGATAGAGATCATATAGAGATAGAGATAGAGATAGAGATAGAGGTAGAGGTAGATATAGAGATAGAGATGTAGGTAGAGGTAGAGATAGAGATAGAGATAGAGATAAAGATAAAGAGAGGGATAGAGATAGAGTTGGAGATAGAGATAAAGATGGATATAGGGAGAGATAGAGATGGAGACAGAGTTAGGGATACAGATACAGATAAAGATAGAGATGGAGAAAGAGTTTGAAATAGAGATAAACATTAAGAGAGAGAGAGATAGAGATAGAGATAGAGTTAGAGATAGAGATAGAGATAGAGACAAGGATAGAGATAGATATAAACATAGAGATAGAGATTTAGATAGAGTTAGAAATTAAAGTAGAGATATAGATAGAGATAGAACTAGAGATAGAGATAGAGATAGAGATAGAGATAGAGATAGAGGTAGAGAGAGAGAGAGATAGAGATAGAGAAAGATAAAGATACAGAGATACAGATAGAGATATTGATAAAAATAGAGATAGAGATAAAGATAGAGATAGAGATAGAGATATAGATAGATAAAACATAAGAGATAGAGATACAGATAAAGATTGAGATAGAGATAGGGAAAAAGAAAGAGACGAAAATAAAGATAGATATAGACATAGACATAGAGAGAGACAAAAAGAAAGAGATAGACATCGAGGAAAGACAGATATAAAGATAGAGATAGAGATAGAGATAATGATATTGATTGAGATAGAGATAGAGACAGAGAAAGAGACAAAGCTAGAGATAAAAATAGAGAGAGAGATAGAGATTAAGATGGAGATAGAAATAGCGACAGAGATAGAGGTAGAGATAGAGATAGAGATAGAGATAGTGATAGAGATAGAGATAGAGATAGTGATATAGATAGAGATATAGATAAAGATAAAGATAGAGAACATGGAAAGAGATAGAGATAGAGACACATATAGAGATTGAGATAGGGATACATATAGAGATAGAGACAAAGATAAAGAAAAAGATAGGGATAATTATATTGATTGAGATAGAGATAGGGATAGAGAAAGAGAAAGAGAAAGAGAAAGGGAAAAAGAAAGAGAAAGAGAAAGAGAAAGAGATAAAGCTAGAGATAAAGATAGAGATACAGATAGAGATAGAGATAGAGATAAAGATATGGATTGAGAAAGAGAAAAAGGTAGATATAGAGATAGAGATAGAGATAGAGATCGAAATAAAGATAGAGACACAAATTATGATCTAGATTGAGATTGAGATAGAGAAAGATATAGAGATAGTGATATAGATTGAGATAGAGATAGATGTAAAGATAGATATAGAGATAGAGATTAAGATAAAGATAGAGAACGAGATAGAGATAGAGATAGAGATATAGAAAGAGACAAAGATAGAGATATAGATAGAGATAGAGGTGGATATAGAGATAGAGAAAGAGATAGAGATCGAGATAGACATAGATATAGAAATATAGATTTAGCTAGAGATAGGGACAGACATAAAGATAAAGATAGAGAGAGAGTTAGAGATTGAGATAGCGATTGAGATAAAGATAGACCTAGAGATTGAGATAGAGATAGAGATACAGATATAGATAGAGATAGAAATCCAGATAGAGATAGAGAAAGAGATAAACATAGAGATAGAGATAGGAATAGAGATAGAGAAAGAGATAAACATAGAGATAGAGATAGGAATAGAGATAGAGATAGGGATAGATATAGAGATAGAGATAATGATAGAGGTATAGATAAAGATAGAGATAGAAATAGAGAGAGCGATAGAGATAAAGATGGAGATAAAGTTTCAGAAAGAGATAAAAATAGAGATAGATATAAAGATAGATATGGAGATAGAGTTAGTAAAAGATACAGAGGTAGAGATAGAGATAGCGATAGAGATAGAGATAGATATAGAGATAGAGATAGCAGTAGAGATAGAGATACAGATACAGATACAGAAAGAGATAGAGGTAAGATAGAGATAGAGATGGTGATGGAGATAGAGGAAGAGAAAGAGATAGAGATAGAGATAGAGACAGAGATAGAGATAGAGAATAAAGATAAAGATAGAGATAGAGATATAGATAGAGATAGGGATAGAGATAGAGATAGAGAGTAATATAGAGATAGAGATTTAGATAGCAAAAGAAATATAGATAGAGATAGAGATAGAACTCGAGATAGAGATAGAAATAGAGATGGAGATCGAGATAGAGATAGAGATCGAGATAGCGATAGAGAAGGCGATAGAGATAGAGATAGAGATATGGACAGAGATAGAGATAGAGATAGAGATAGAGCTAAAGATAGAGATAGAGAGGGTGATAGAGATATAGATAGATATAGAGATAGAGATAGAGATAGAGATAGAGATAGAGGTAGAAATAGAGATATAGATAGAGATAAAAATAGAAAGATCGATAGGGATAGAGATGGAGATAGAGTTTCAGATAAAGATAAAGATAGAGAGAGAGATAGAGATAGAGATGGAGATAGAGTTAGATACAGAGATATAGATAGAGATAAAGATTGAGATAGAGACAGGGATAGAGACAGAGATAGAGATAGAGGTAGAGGTAGAGATACAGATAGATATAGAGATAGAGATAGAGCTAGAGATAGCGGTAGAGATACAGATAGAGATAGTGATGGAGATAGAGATAGAGATTGAGATAGCGGTAAGATAGAGATAGAAATGGAGATGGAGATAGAGATAGAGCTAGACAAAGATATATAGATACAAATAGAGATAGAGATGGAGATGGAGGTAGATATAGAGATAGAGGTAGCGATAAAGATAGACAGACAGTTAGAGATTGAGATAACGATTGAGATAAAGATAGACCTAGAGATAGAGATAGAGTTAGAAATACAGATAGAGATAGAGTTAGAATACAGATAGAGATACAGATAGAGGTAAACATAGAGATAGAGATAGAAATAGAGATAGAGATAGAGATCGATGTAGAGATAGAAATAATGATGGAGATAAAGATAAAGATAGAGATAAAAATAGAGAGAGCGATAGAGAGAGAGATGCACATAGAGTCTGAGATAGAAATAAAAATAGAGAGAGATATAGAGCTAGATATGGATATAGAGTTAGAGACAGAGATAGAGATAGCGATAGAGATAGAGATAGAGAAAGAGATAGAGATACAAATAGAGATAGAGATAGAGCTAAGATAGAGATAGAGATGGAGGTGGAGATAGAGAAAGAGAAAGAGATAGAGATAGACATAGAGATCGAGATATAGATAGAGAAAGAGATAGAGATAGAGATAAAGATAGAGATAGACATAGAGATATAGATATGGATAGAGATAAAGATAGAGATAGAGATAAAGATAGAGATAGAGATTTAGATAGAGATAGAAATATAGATACAGATAGAGATAGAACTAGAAATACAGATAGAGATAGAGATGGAAATAGAGATAGAGATCTAGATAGATTTAGAGATAGAAATAGAGATAGAGATCGAGATATAGATAGAGATAGAGATAGATATAGAGATAGATATAGAGATAGAGATAGAGTTATAGATAGAGATAAAAATATAGAGATCGATAGAGATAGAGATGGAGATAGAGTTTGAGATAGAGATAAAGATAGAAAGAGAGATAGAGATAGAGATGGAGATAGAGTTAGATAAAGAGATAGATATAGAGATAGAGACAGAGATAGAGATAGAGATAGAGATAGAGATAGAGATAGAGATAGAGATAGAGATAGAAATAGAGATAGAGATAGAGATAGATATAGAGATAGAGATAGAGATAGAGATAGAGAAAGAGATAGAGATAGATATAGAGATAGAGATAGAGATAGAGATAGAGATAGAGATAGAGGTAGGGATAGAGATAGAGATAGTGATGGAGATAAAGACACAGATAGAGATAGATGTAAGATAGAGAAAGAGATGGAGATGGAGATAGAGATAGAGATAGAGAAAGAGATAGAGATAGAAATAGTGATAGCGATTTATAAAGAGATAGAGATAGAGATGGAGATGGAGGTAGATATAGTGATAGAGGTAGCGATAGTAATAGAGATAGAGATTGAGATAGAGATAGAGGTAGATGTATCGATAGATATAGTGATAGAGATAGAGATAAAGATAGAGATAGAGATATAGATGGTGATAGAGATAGAGATAGACATAGAAATGGAAATAGAAATAAAGATAGAGATAGAGATAGTTAGAGAGAGAGAGATAGAGATAGAGATAGAGATAGAGATAGAGATAGAGTTATAGATATAGATAGGGATAGAGATAGAAATAGAGATTGAGATAGAGATAGAGATAGAGACAGAGATAGAGATTCTGGTAGAGATAGAGATAGAGATAGCGATAGAAAAAGAGATATAGATAGGGATATAGATAGAGATAGAGATAGACATAGAGATAGAAATAGAGATAGAGAACGATAAAGAGATAGGGATAGTGCTAGAGGCAGAGATAAAGATAGAGATAGAGATAAAGATACAGATAAAGATAGGTACAGAGATATAGACTTAAATCGAGATATAGATATAGATAGAGATAGAGATAGAAATAGAGATAGAGATAGAAATAGCGATAGAGATAGAGATAGAGATAGAGATAAAGGTTAGAGATCGAGATAGAGACAGATATAGATATGGAGATAGATATAGAGCTAGAGATACATACAAAAATAGAGATAAAGATCGAGGGAGAGATAGAGATTAAGATAAAGGGATACAGATCGAGATGGACTTAGAAATAGAGATAAAGATAAAGATAGAGATAAAGATAAAGACAAAGATATAGATAAAGATAGAGAGAGAGATAGAGATTGAGATAAAGACAGAGATACAAATAGAGATAGTGATAGAGATAAAGATAGAGATAGAGATAGCGGTAGGAATAGATATATAGAGAGAGATAGAGATATACATAGAGAAAGATAAAGACAAAGATAGAGATACAGGTAGAGATAGAGATAGAGATAGAGATAGAAATCGAGATAGAGATAGCGATAGAGATCGAGATAGAGATAGAGATATATGTAGAGATAGAGATAGACAAATAGATAGAGATAGAGATAGAGATAGAGGTAGAGATAGAGATAGAGATAGGGATATAGATAGAGATAAAGATAGAGGTAGAGGTAGAGTTAGAGATAGAGATAGAAATAGAGATAGAGATAGAGATGGAGATAGAGATAGAGATAGAGATAATGATGGAGATAGAAAATGAGATAGAGAGAGATAGAGATAGAGATAGAGATCGAGATAGAGATAGAGATAGAGAAAAAGATAGAGATAGACATAATGATAGAGAGAGGGATAGAGATATAGGTGGAGTTAGAGTTAGAGATAGAGATAGAGATAGTGATAGAGATAGAGATAATGATAGAGACAAAGATAGAGATAGAGACAAAGACAGATAGAGATAATGATAGCGATAGAGATAGAGATAGAGATAGAGATAGAGACAGAGATCAAGATAGCGATAGAGATAGAGATAGAGATAGAGTGAGAGATCAAGATAGCGATAGAGATAGAAAAAGAGATAGAGATAGAGCTAAGGCTAGAGATCGAGATAGAGATAGTGCTAAGGGTAGACATAAAGATAGAGATAGAGAAAGAGATACAGATAGATATAGAGATAGACATCGAGATAGAAATAGAGATACAAATAGAGATAGAGATAGAGATACAGACAGAGATAGAGATAGAGGTAAAGACAGAGATAAAGATAGAGATAGAGAGAGAGAGATAGATAGAGATAAAGATAGAAATACATATAAAGATAGAGCTAAGAATAGAGATAGAGATAGAGATAGAAATACACATAGAGATACAGATAGAGGTACACATAGAGATACAGATACAAATAGAGATAAAGATAGAGTACTAAAAAGAGATAGAGACAGAGATAGAGACAGAGATAGGTATATAGATAGAGATAAAGATAGACATAGTGATAGCGATAGAGATAGGGATAGAGATAGAGATAGAGATAGGGATAGAGATAGAGAAAAAGATAGAGATAGAGATAGAGAAAAAGATAAAGAGAGAGATAGATATAGAGATAGAAATAGAGATCATCGTCGAGATAAGGATAGAGCTAGATATAGAGATAGAGATAGAGAAAGATATATAGATAAAGATAGAGATGGGGATAGAGATAGCGATAGAGATAGAGATAGAGACAAAGATATAGACAAAGATAGGGAGAGCGATAGAGATTGAGATGGAGATAGAAATAGAAATAGATATAGAGATAGAGACATAGATATCGATATGGATAGGGATAGAGATAGAAATAGAGATAGAGGCAAAGATAGAGATAAAGATGGAGAGAGATAGAAATTAAGTTATAGGTAGATATATAGATAGAGAAAGAGATAGACACATAGATAGAGATGGAGAAAGAGATAGAGCTAGATATAGATATTAAGATAGAGATAGAGAAAGAAAAGTAGAAAGAGATAGCGATAGAGATACAGATAGCTATAGAGATTGAGATAGAGTTAGAGATAGAGATAGAGAAAGAATAGAGATTGATAGAGAAAGACCTAGAGATAAAAATAGATATAGAGGTATAGATAGAGAGAGAGAGAGACAGATATGCAAATAGAGATAGAGATAGAGATAGAGATAAAGAGGGAGGCAAAGATAGAGATAGCGATAGCGATAGAGATTGAGGTAGAGATAGAGATAGAGATTGAGATAGAGATAAAGATAGAGATACAGATACAGATAGAGATAGAGATAGAGATAGAGATAGAGATAGAGATAAAGATAGAGATAGAGATAGAGATAAAGATAGATATAGAGATAGAGCTAGATATAGAGATAGAGATAGAGGTAAATATAGAGATAGAGATAGAGATAGAGATAGAGATAGAGATAGAGATAAAGATAGAGACAGAGATAGAGATAGAGATAGAGACAGAGATAGAGATAGAGATAGAGATAGAGATAGAGATAGAGATAGAGATAGAGATAGAGATAGAGACAGAGATAGAAATAGAGATAGAGAGAGAGATCAAGATAGACATAGAGATAGAGATAGAAGTAGAGATAGAGATAGATATAGAGATAGAGAGAGAGAGAGATAGACATAGAGATAGAGATAGAAGTAGAGATAGAGATAGAGATAGAGATAGAGATAACGATAGAGATAGAGATAGAGATAGAGATGGAGATGGAGATAGAGATAGACGTAGACACAGATATAGAGACAGATATAGAGAAAGAGAAACCAAAATAGATAGAGATTGATATGGAGATAAAGATAGAGTTAGAGATACAGATTTATATACATATAGATATAGAGATAGAGATAGAGATAGAGATAGAGATTGATGTAGGACGACTACGGGGTGTACGATTATGGGATAGATGAAGAAGGATGGGACGACGGGATAGATGGGCTGACTATGAGAAGGTGGACGGCTAAGGACGAATCTGGATATTTGAGGGATAAAACAGCCACAGAAATCCGACGGTCAGATTCAGACTTTAAAACCGATGAAAATCTGGCGGTGCAGCTCTGACCCTTATAGGGAGGGAGTACTGTCTTCCCCCAGCGCGATGATGGCAAGCACCTAAATCAATATGACAAATTCGCGTCGCAAAAAAACTCTCGAGAAGAAGAGAGAAGAGGTGGAAAATCCAAACAAAATCTAAGTCTGACGGCAGTGGAAACTTCTCAAGAAAATACTGAACAGAGAACACTTCCACACCAGAGAGTTATGGTGTACATCTGCACCGTTGTGCGTGAAGAGGATGCGGGAAATTCTGATCGTGACCCGGCTTGATGAATCTGGCCGTTGTGAGGCCCACTAGACGATGGGATCTGGACGTTCTGGGCGTTGAATGGCCCTGGTTGAGACTTAGCCTAGTTGCTCAAAGGTCGGAGTGCTTGCTAAACGGTATGCCACGCTGTATGAAGCTTCGAGGGCATCCGAAGCGTGGATAACAGGCACGCAGCGTTCGGGGCGGGCGGCCAAGGGCGGCCATGGGCGACGTTGGATGGGCGGCCTGGGCGGCCTTGGCGGCCTTTGGCGGTCTTGGCTGGGGCGGCCTGGGCGGCCCAAGTAGGGCTGCTTGGGCAGCGTTGGGCGGTCCAGGCTGGGGCGGCCTGGGCGGCCCTAGCAGGGCAGCCTGGGCGGCCTTGGGCAGCCTTGGCTGAGCCGGCCTGGGCGGCCCTGGCAGGGCTGCCTGGGTTGCCTTGGCTGGGGCGGCCTGGGCGTCCCTAGCAGGGCTGCCTAGGCGGCCTAGGCTGGGGCGGCCTGGGCGACCCTAGCGGGGCTGCCTAGGCGGCCTTGGACGACCTTGGCTGGGGCGAGAGAGAGAGTGAGAGGGAGAGAGAGAAAGAGAGAGAGGATGGCGAGAGAGGAAGGAGAGAGGATGGATGGCCAACGTCGTGAGGCGGCGGCGACGACGGCGGCGATGGCTAGGGTTAAGAGGGATAGGGGAGGCTGGGCAGTCCTCCAAGAAGAGTTAAACAAAACTCAATTCTTGAAATTATGACTGCCTATTGTTTCTTGAAAACAATGGCCTATATATAGGCCTTGGAGGAAAGAGAAATTGATGAGAAAGTAAAGACGTGCGCCGTGTCACGCCAAAGGGCAGTTGTGGATCTGCTTTTGGCGTCGTATCATGACGCGCGTGGGTGGAGACGTGCTAGTCGACGATTGCGGCGTGTTGACTTTGGTGTTGACTCTGGTTGACCGTGGCGGGTTGACTTCGGTTGACTTTGTCGTCGGGTCCATAGCAGGCGTGTTGACTCTGGTTGACTATGGTGACGCGTTCGACAGTGATGTTGGCGTTCTCGCCATCAATTCCCCCGGGGTGTGGAGAACTCGACTCCGTGGAGTAGGCATCTGAAAGCTCGAGTGGGATCACCAAGTCGGGGCATAGACGAGCCAGGTCTTCCTCTGTAATCCACGTGTCGTCTGTCGATGCTTTGCCCTGAAAATGAATGAGAAACTTCCGCACCGTTCCACCTTTGGTGAAGGTGATTACTTCGTCTAGTATCTCCTCGATGATTTCATGCCAGTCAGAGGGTAGTGATGGAGGAGTGGACAAGTCAAACTCGCTCACTAGAAAGTCCGAGGGTAGAAAGGGGCCATTAGATGAAGGAGGTGGGGCTTTAAACGCGACTAAATCCGAGATATTAAAAATGGTGCTTATTCCCCAGGAAGGGGGTATGTCGACAGCACAGGCATTTTCCCCAACTCGTTTGCGGATCGGAAATGACTCGACACTACGAGCATGAAGCTTAGTAGCCAGTTTGGAGGAAATCTTTCCGGCCTAATCCGCACCATCACCATTTCACCTTCTTTAAATTTGCGAAAACGACGGTTCAAATATGCGGACTGTTTATATGAGGCATTACTATTTATAATACGTGTACGGATTTCCTCATGCAGACTTCTAATATGATGAGCAAATTCATGACCGTCATGTGAGACTCTAGCATGTGGTAACATAGGTATGAGGTCGGTAGGGGTACGAGGAAGATGACCATGCACAATTTCAAATGGACTCATACCGGTAGTATGGTTGACTGACGCGTTGTAAGCAAATTTGGCACGCGGAATGATAGAATCCCAATACTTGAGGTTGTCTCCCACCAGCGATCGTAATAGGTTGCCGAGGCTCCTATTAACGACCTCTGTTTGTCCATCAGTTTGGGGGTCTAAAGCCGTGGAAAATTTGAGCTTTGCTCCCAAAAGATGCCAAAGAGTCTTCCAAAAGTAGCTAGTGAATCGGACATCTCTGTCCGACACTATGCTTTTTGGAAGTTCATGGAGACGTACTACTTCATTGAAAAATAATTGAGCGACATGCGAAGCATCAGAAGTTTTAAAGCAGGGAATGAAATGAGCCATCTTTGAGAAACGATCAGCAACCACCATGATGGAATCATGGCGTTTGTTCGTCCTCGGAAGCCCTATTACGAAGTCGATGCTCACATCCTTCTAAGGTTTCTAAGGGACCGGTAGTGGGGTGTAGAGGCCGGTGTTCTGTTTGACCTGCTTAGCGAGAGCACATACACGACATTGGGAAACTATATTTGCTATGTCTCGCTTTAGGGAGGGCCAAAAGAACTGATGCTCGACCATAGCTATGGTTTTATCCCTACCAAAATGACCACTAAGGCCTCCGGCATGCGTCTCCCATACAAGGAAATCCCTAAGAGAGGACTCGGGAATGCATAGGCAACATTCATAAAATAAGAATCCATTTGTAAAATATAATCTTTGTATTCAGGATTCGGGTAATTGCCTAAAGTCTGTAGAATGGGAGCGAAATCTGGGCAATCAGGATATAGGTCCTTCAGCTGTTCAAATCCAATAAGCTCGACCTTCATAACATTCAGTAAGTAGACTCAAGGCGTCGGGGACCATATTTTCGACGCCTTTATCGTGTTTAAGCACGAAGGTATAGGACTGGATGAAATCAACCCATTGAAGTATCTGCTGAGTATTGGATTTGGGTACTTCAAAGCTTCATGATCGGAGTAGAGGAGAAATTCCCTAGAGAGCAAGTAATGACGCCAATGACGTAAGGATTGGACAATTGCGTAGAACTCTTTGTAATATGTGGAAT
Organism: Wolffia australiana; assembly: GCF_029677425.1. Classification (NCBI taxonomy): domain Eukaryota; kingdom Viridiplantae; phylum Streptophyta; class Magnoliopsida; order Alismatales; family Araceae; genus Wolffia; species Wolffia australiana. The sequence goes on along the minus strand of NC_135847.1, from coordinate 5,540,104 downwards.
ATTTAAGTTTAGCGTCATTCAACTTCTCACTAAGAAGGCTATGGAGTGATTCTCCTGACTCAGGACTCCACCAATTCCCAATCCCGACGCATCACAGGCAACCTCAAATACTTTATCGAAATCGGGTAAACGGAGAATAGGGGCCTGAGTCATTCTAAATTTGATCTCATCAAAGGAATTTTGCGCAGCTGTTGTCCATTCAAAATGATTTCCTTTAAGACACTCAGTGATGGGGGACCATCGCGTCGACACCGACACGAGAGATGTTCGACCGATCCAAGCCGCTCGTGCCGACGTTCGTGACACGGAGTTCAAGTACCCCAAGTAAGCGTCGTTATTTTTCTAAAGTGTTGCTTTCGGACCGCGTCGTGCATTGGACCGGTCCCGCCTATGTTATTTTGTTCGTCCTCGTGTAACGAGGAGAGCCACGTCACTAGACAGAACCCTCCCCTTAGCCTAGTCAGTTGGCATGCTCCCTTCCCCCTCCTATATAAAGGGGAGGTATGCCCAAGGACTGAGGTAGTGAGTCTTTTGAAAAACCAAGTGGTCTTTGTTATTTCCGGTCTAAGTTCAATTTTTGTTCAAGTTCTTCGGTAGCCAAAATTAGCAGGGGAGGCGTCCCCCACCTCTCGACAAGAACAGCCGTCTATATAGCTCCCACCGGCATCCCTTGGAGTCCCGGTCTGCTCTCCCGCTGGTCATCTCCGTCGGCGGCTGTCCCCGAGATCGTCACGCTCTATGCCTTCTCTGAGTCTGCTCTAGGCCCGGATCCTGCCGGTGGATCCCTCGATCCCTTGTCTCGTCGGGAAGGACCCCTTCTCCGACCGGCATCAGGCTCCTCCCTCGGCTCGGGAACGATTCTGTCCAGCTTCCCGTCGAATGACGTAGAAGTCTGCGCCCGAACACGTCATTTCGTACGACGGGGTCGCTGGGCGCCGCGGCCTTGTCACCCGGTCGCCGCCGCGGGCGAACGTCCCTCCTGAGATTTCTGCACACGCGGACTCCCCTTGATCAAACACCAGACGGCTACCACCGTCACAGCGGTCCATCTACGAGTTCGGGCGCTACTCGGTGCCCAACGTATCCAGTCCTGTTTCCTTCATCGCTGGATCCCGGCCTTTTCCCGTCGTCCTGCGACTAGGCCTCCACCGTAACCATTGCCCCGATTGGGGAATCGCCCAGATCATCGCCCGCCCTGTGCACGGGTCGGCCTTCCACGCCCTTGCGTACGCTCGGGAGCTCATCCGCGGCTACGTTCCTCCGCATCAGACGGAAGCCCGTGCGCCGTCAGCTCCTGGTCGTGCGAACACGGGCGCGAGGCACTCTTATTCCCCACCACGATTGACGCCCACCGTGTGCCATGATAAAAAGGGGCCTGACTTGCTCGCGCCCTCGACCTGGCGGATCATCACCCGCCCCAACCTCGTGGAGGCCTGCCTAGATGAAACTGCTGATCTATCGCTCCGAGAACTTCCCGGATGAATTCTAGAGCTGTCCTTGTTAGTGGAGCGTGACCAGGTTCCATCTCATTTCCTTTTCCCCTCTTTACAGTATTGTTATTTCCTTCAGTGCTATCGCCCGCTATCGATTCCGCCGCCGTTTCTCGTCGACATAATTCTGTTAGACTAGCCACCCATTCTAGAGTGATAGGATCCCTTTGGGATAGACGATCAGGTTATAGGTGTCGAAGGTGAACTCCGAAAGGCGGTAAAATGCTTCTCTCATCGTGCTCGCTCGTGTAGATCCCGCGGGTCACTCGGGGTCGATCCGAACTTGTTCATCCGATTAGGATTTACCGCACTGTTGCCCCTTCCCTCGGACCGCCCTTGTGCTCTTGAGGACGTTTAAACGCATATTCATCATTATACTTGGACACGCATTGCACCTTGCTGTGACGTAGCACGAGCCGTCGATCCCGGCGTCACCGTGTTACATCACTCAGTCAGGGGCGCCATGACGGTACTAAAGTTGGATATGAATCGCCTATAGAAAGTCGCTAATCCGTGAAAGCTACGAACATCGTGGACATTTTTGGGCATAGGCCATTGTGTAATAGCCTCTATTTTGGCCGGATCGACAGAAACTCCTCATGCTGATAAAATGAAACCTAGGAAGGAGACATGATCGACAAGAAATAACACTTTTTGTGGTGCGCATATAACTGTTCATTTTTCAGGACCTCACACACTAGATGTAAGTGATGGATATGGTCGGGTCGGGATTTACTGTAGATAAGAATATCGTCAAAATAAACTACGACAAAGTTTCCTATGAATGACCTAAGAATATGATTCATCAGTCTCTGGAATGTGCTAGGTGCATTTGATAAATGAAAAGGCATGACGTTCCACTCATACAGTCCATCCTTGATTTTGAAGGCAGTTTTCCACTCATCTCTAGGGCAGATACGAACTTGGTGATAAATGCTTTTAAGATCAATTTTGGAGAAAATTTGGGAACCTACCATCATATCAAACATGTCGTCGATGCGAGGAATAGGAAATCTATACTTGACGATAATCTTATTGATGGCTCTACTATCCATGCACATGCGCCAGCTCCCATCGTTTTTGGGAGCTAGTAGTGCTGGGACGGCGCATGGACTGAGGCGCTCTTGAATGAATCTCTTGTCCAAGAGTTCTTGGACTTGGCGTTGAAGTTCCTTGTACTGCGTGGGGTCTGTACGATAGTAGGGAAGATTGGGCAAGGAGGATCCGGGAACGAAATCAATGGCGTGCTGGATTTGTCGCATAGGAGGCAGCTCATTGGGTAAGTCCTTGGGGAAGACACTATTGAATTCGGCTAGTAATTTGGAAACCTCCAATGGGAGTGACGTGGAATCCTCTGAGTGATGATCAAGAATCATAGCTAAGCAAATAGACATCTCGCTATCTATCTCCTTCTGAAATTGGCGACCGCTAATAATGCATAGACCTAAGGAAGGAGATTTTGGCGAAGGTTTTTGTGGACTTTGGGTATAAGGATGGCACGTAATTTTCGTTCCCTGATGTATGAATGAACAGGTATTCCTCCTACCGAAAAGATGTACATCGTTATCATACAGCCAAGGACGGCCGAGGATAACGCTGCCCACCTTCATGGGTAACACATCGCACAATACGTCTTCCTCATAAGATTGGACTTTCAAAGGAAGACGACATTGGTTCTTTACGGGAATCGAGGTAGCATCAATCCAGGAGACATAATATGGGTTAGGATGGTCGATTAGAGGTAAACGCAAATGTGACGTCATGACATCGGATACAGCGTTAATACAACTACCGTTGTCTACAATCGTTTTTACACATATTGTCACAAATCTTGAAATATGTATAGAATATGGACGTCCTCAGAGCAGAATTATTGGTCGAAGGCTAAGTAAGGGTACATCGGACAACTCCTCTAATAGATGTAGATGGATCCTGACGAGGAAGGGTTGGTGGGCAGTTGGTGATACCGATGAAACCCACAAAATCTTCCTCATGCACGAATTCGTCTCCGATACTCTTCCTCATCGATGTGTTGATCATCTACGATAGGGGTATTATTCGAGGGCTCCTGACCTATATGTAGGGTTCGAGATGGACATTGGGAGGCTCGATGACCACGACCCTGGCATTTAAAATAGGTCAAGCCGGAGGGACCGATATGTGTGGGATTGGATTGAGGAGGAGCTCTAGCCGTGGAGTCAAGGGAAGACGAGGTACGGGCATTTGGCATAGTAGAGGATGGTGTCGTAATGGGTGGATGGTGTTCTGTGGGAGTACGAGTGGCGGTAGGAACTGGTGGCAGTGGTGCCGGGAGGGCTAAAGAAGGATTATGCTGGGTCACACGGGTGGAATAAGAAGGATTAGATAAGTGCGACTGATCGGTGAGAGCAGGGCGATTGTACACGGGGGTATGATATAAATTCTGTCATAGCTCTAGGTCTTCTACAATCTGATAAGCCTGCTCTAGGGTAGCGGCTTTGCGGACTAGCAGTTCCGTCTCAAGATAAGGGTTAAGACCGGTTCTAAATCGAGAAATGACGACTCGAGGACTCTCTTCGACTCGACACCTCATATAGAATTCTTCGAATTGGGTAATGTACTTAGAGACCGGACGTCTACCCTGCTGTAGTTTATGCCATTGATCTAGGAGATTGTCTAAGTAAGCTAGTGGAATATATTTCTCACGCAGTTTGTCCTTCATTCGGGGCAAGGTATCGATGGGTGCCTCATGACGGTGATAAATTGAAAATTCAAGGTTTTCCCAAAAGATCTTGGCTTGTCCCCCTAATCTCATCTCGGCGTACTAGACTTTCTGCCACTCTGTCATATTGTACCACTTAAAATAACTATTTAATTTAGATTCCCAATCAAGATACTCCTTAGGGTCCCTAGATCCCTCACAGTATGGAACATTGACTTTCACGCTACGCTGAATCTACTGCCATTGGTTGTCGTGATCCGCACGGCGGTGATCGCGAGGGGGAACCACATCCTCGGGAGGAAAAGGATCGTTCCTGTCTGGACGATTCCCGTTCCATCCACGTTGTCTATCATTAGGCAGATAAGGATCATTCCGAGGGGGATGATTCCTATCGCGCTCTGGGATCCTCTCCTCTGGTGGATGGTAATCGTCCCATAGTGGGAGATTTCCATCAAGTACCGGGGCTCTATCCACCGGTGGTTAGGGATCGTTCCATGGGGGATGATTCCTATCCTGGCCTGGGGTCCTAGGCTCAGGCGGATAGTAATCGTCTCGACGATTTCTATCATGAACCGGAGTGCGAATATCCGGAGGAATCAGATCGTCTCACTCGGGACGATTCTGATTTCGGCTTCCGGATCTATCCTCTGGTCGTATAGGATCATCAAGGTCGCGATGATTCCTATCACGATCTCGAGATCTAGAATCAGGTGGGTAGTGGTTCTTGCAATCACGGCGATGTCAATCCATACCTGTATTTTCGAGTTGGTAAGTCTGCTCGCTCACCGCATCGATCGATCTAGTTAGACGGTTGTCCATATTGGTAATTCGTGTATTGACATCACGAAAACCATTCTGGACAGCGTGTAATACACGATCGATGTCCCCTCAAGGAGGTCAGTGGGGCGGACGATGACAACTCATGGATAGGGACGGACACCTCACGACCGTCTTGGGGTTGGTCTGTCATCGGAGCGGAGACTCATTTGCCTGAACGCAAATGCATGCAAGGGGACTGACGAATGATGAATGGAGATGTCTACGATGGTGGAAACGACTGGGCTACAGGTTAGGCTCTGATACCAATTTGACGTAGGACGACTACGGGGTATACGATTATGGGATAGATGACGAAGGATGGGACGACGGGATAGATGGGCTGACTTTGAGAAGGTGGACGGCTAAGGACGAATCCGGATATTTGAGGGATCAAACAGCCATAGAAATCACACGGTCGGATTTAGACTTTAAAACCGATGAAAATATGGTGGTGCAGTTCCGACCCTTATCGAGGGCGGGAGTACTGTCTTCCCCCACTTTGACGATGCCAAGCACCAAAATCAATATGATGAATTCGCGTCGCAAAGAAATACTCAAGAAGAAGAGAGAAGAGGTAGAAAATCCAAACAAAATCTAAGTGTGACGGCGGTGGAAACTTCTCGAGAAAATACTGAACGGAGAACACTTCGACACCAGAGAGTTCAGGCGTACCTCTACACTGTAGTGCATGAAGAGGATGCGGGAAATTCTGATTGTGACGCGGCTGGACAAATCTGGGCGTTGTGAGGCCTACTAGACGATAGGATCTGGGCGTTCCGGGCGTTGAGTCGCCATGGTTGAGACTCGGCCTGGTTGCTCAAAGGCTAGAGTGCTTGGGTGTTGGCATCGTTGGTGGGACGACTAACGTTCGCTACGACAGGGTGTCACGGATCCAACTGCGCGGTCAGTTGGCGGGGGAAGAAGGGGGGGAGTCGCCCCCTTGCGGGGTTCGAAGCAGATAAAGATATAGATAGAGATACAGATAGAGCCAGAGATAGAGATAGAGGTAGAAACAGAGATAGAGATAAAGACAAAGATAGAAATAAAAATAGAGATAGAGATAGAGATAGAGAGATAAAGATAGGGATAGAGATTGAGTGAAAGACACAAATAAACTTAGAGAGAGAAAGAGAGATAGCAATAGAGATAGAAATAGCGATAGAGATAGAGATAGAGATAGAGATAGAGATAGAGCAGACATCAAGATAGAGATAGAGATAGAAATATAGATAGAGATAGAGCTAAGGCTAGAGATAGAGATAGAGATAGTGCAAAGGATAGAGATAAAGATAGAGATCGAGAAAGAGATAGAGATCGAAATAGAGATAAAGATAGAGATAGAAATAGAGATAGAGATAGAGCATGAGAGAGAGATAGAGATAGCGATAGAGATAGAGATAGAGATAGAGATAGAGATAGCGATAGAGATAGAGATAGAGATAGAGGTAACGGTAGACATAGAGATAGAGATAGAGATAGAGATAGAGCGTGACATGGAAAGAAAGATAGAGACAGTGATTGGGATAGAGATACAGATAGAGATAAAGATAGAGATAGAGATAGAGATAGAGAGAGAGAAAGAGATAAGGATAAAGATAGAAATACAGATAGATATAGAGATAGAGATAGACTTAAAGATAGAGATAGAGATAGAGATAAAGATATGGATAGAGATAGAGATAAAGATATGGATAGAGATAGAGATAAAGATATGGATAGAGATAAAGATAAAGATAAAGATAGAGATAGAGAAAGAGATAGAGATAGAGATAGAGATAGAGATAGAGATAGAGATAGAGATAGAGATAGAGATAGAGATAGAGATAGAGATAGAGATAGAGATAGAGATAGAGATAGAGATAGAGATAGAGATAGAGATAGAGATAGAGATAATGATAGAGATAGAGATAGAGATAGAGATAGAGATAGAGATACTGATAGAAATAGAGATAGAGATAGAGACACATTAAGAGATAGAGATAGATATAGATATAGAGATAGAGATCGAGATAGAGATAGAGATAGAGATAGGGATAGAGATAGAGATAGATTTCGAGATAGAGATAGAGATAGAGATCGAGATAAAGACAAAGATAGAGATAGAGATAAAGATAGAGAAAGAGATAAAGATAGACATATAGATAGAGATAGAGAGAGAGATCGAGATAGAGTTAAGGATAGCGATAAAAAAGGGATAGCGATAGATATATAGATAGAGATAGTGATACAGATACAGATACAGGTAAACCTAGATATAGTGGTAGAGATGGAGATAGAGATAGACATAAAGATAAAGATAGAGATAAACATAGAGATATAGATGGACATACAGTGAGAGATACAGATAGAGATAGAGATAAAAATAGATAAAGAGATAGAGATACGGATAGAGATATAGATAGAGATAGAGACAGAGATAGAAAAAGAGATAGAGATTAAGATAGAGATAGAGATTGAGATAGCGATAGAGAGAGAGATAGAAAATGAGATAGAGATAGCGATAGATATAGCGATAGAGTTCGAGATAGAGATAGAGATCGCGATAATGAAAGGGAAAAGATAGAGATAAAGAAAGAGCAAGAGATAGAGATAGAGGTAGAGATAGAGATAGAGAGAGATAGAGATAGCGATAGAGATAGGGATAGGAATAGAGATAGAGATAGAGATAGAGATAGAGACAAAGATACAGATAGAGATAAAGAGAAAGATAGAGATACAGATAGATATAGAGATAGAGATACAGATAGAGATACATATACAGATAAAGCTAGATATAGAGGTAGAGATGGAGATAGAGGTGGACATAAAGATAAAGATAGAGATAAACACAGATATAGAGATGGAGATAGAGCTAGAGATACAAATAGAGATAGCGATAAAAATAGATATAGAGATAGAGATACGGATAGAGATAGAGATACAGATAGAGAAAGGTATAGACATTAAGATAGAGATCGATAGCGATAGAGATAGAGATAGAGACAGATATAAAGATAGAGATGGCGATAGAGAAAGGGACAAAGATAGAGATAAAGAAAGAGCGAGAGATAGGGATAGAAATGGACATCGAAATAGAAATAGGAATGGAGATAGAAATAGATAGAGATAGAGAGTTAGAGATAGAGATATAGATAAAGACAAGGATAGAGATAAAGATAGAGAATGATAGAAATTGAGCTAGAGCTAGAGATAGTGACAAAGATAGAGACAGAGATAGATATAGAGATAGACATAGAGATGGAGATAGAGATAAAGATAGATATAGAGATAGAGATAGAGATAGAGATAGAGATAGAGATAGAGATAGAGATAGAGAGAAAGCTAGAGGCAGAGATAGAAAGAGAGATAGGGATCAAGATAGATATAGAGATAGAGATAGAGATAGAGAGAAAGCTAGAGGCAGAGATAGAAAGAGAGAATAGAAAAAAAGATTGAGATAGAGATAGATATAGAGATAGAGATAGAGATGGAGATAGAGATAAAGATAGATATAGAGATAGAGATAAAGATAGAGATAGAGATAGAGATAGAGATAGAGAGAAAGCTAGAGGCAGAGATAGAAAGAGAGATAGGGATCAAGATAGATATAGAGATAGAGATAGAGATAGAGATAGAGATAGAGAGAAAGCTAGAGGCAGAGATAGAAAGAGAGAATAGAAAAAAAGATAGAGATAGAGATAGATATAGAGATAGAGATAGGGATAAAAATACTAATACAGATAGAGATAGAGATGGAGACAAAGATATAGATAGAGATAAAGATAAAGATAGAGATAGAGATAGAGATAGAGATAGAGATATAGATAGAGATAGAGATAAAGATAGAGAGAGAAAAAGAGATAGAGATAGAGATAGAGATAGAGATAGAGATAGAGATCAAAATGTAGATAGAGATAGAAATAGAGATGACGATAAATTTAAGGATAGAGATAGAGACAGAGATAGAGCTAAGGATAGTGGTAAAGATAAAGATAGAGAAAGCGATACACATAGATAGAGATAGAAATAGAGATAGAGATAGAGCATGAGAAAGAGATAGACACAGAAATAAAGATAGAATTAGACCAAGATATAGAGATAGAGACAAATATATAGAGAATGATAGAGAGAGAGATATAGATATAGATGGAGGTAGAAACAGAGATGGGACAGAGAGAGAGAGATAGAGTCAAAGATAGAGATAGAGATAGAGATACAGATAGAGATAGAGATAGAGAGAGAGAGAGAGAGAGAGAGAGAGAAAGAGAGGTAGAGATAGAAATGGAGATAGGGATAGAGCTAAGGATAGAGATAGAGATAGAGATAGAGCTAAGAATAGAGGTAAAGATATAGATAGAAAAAGAGATACAGATAGAGATAGAGACAAAGATAGAGATAGAAACAGAGATGGGATAGAGCATGAGGAAGAGATAGAGACAGATATAGAGAAAGACATAGAGACAGATATAGAGATAGAGATAGAGATAGATATGGAGATAGAGACAAAGATATAGATAAAGATCGAGAGAGAGAGATAGATATAGATGGAGATCGAAATAGGGATAGAGATAGAGATAGAGATAGGGATAAAGATAGTGATAGACATAGAGATAGCGTGAGAGATGGAGATACAGATAGAGATAGAGATGGAGATAGAGATAGCGATAGAGATGGAGAAAGAGATAGAAATAGAGATGGAGATAGAGATAGAGATAGAAATAGAGATAGAGATCGAGATAGAGATAGAGATAGAGATAGAAATAGAGCTAGAGATAGAGCTAGAGATAGAGATAGAGATAGATATAGAGAAAGAGATCACTTGAAAATTAGGGAAAAATCAGAAATCACTTGAAAGCACTATTTTCATGTAAATATATGATAACAACCCCATTTTAAGCTCTTTAAATGCATAAAATTGTGCTAATAACATGTAATAAAGACAGAATTTAGGGTGTTATCATGGAGCACATGGATCCACCCGCCGACGAGACCCCCGCACCTGGCGTGAACGCCTTGGACTCCACCCGTCCGGCCCCTTCCCGCTCGTACTGCACCACCCGCGACCACACGGGTCACGCCGACCATCGGGGGACAAGGGACCCCCCCGGTCACTTCAGTGGGGTCCACCCCACAAGCTCGGGCCGTCGCTAGCAATTTACCAGCCCGGAGCGTTGCTACCAGTCAGGCACACATCACGTGCTACAAGTGCCAGGGACGAGGACACCGGGTCAACCTATGCCCCTCAGCATTTCTGATCGACGCCGGCGATGCCGAGTAGGATCATATCGATGGAGCGAACATAACACAGGAGGACCACTACCATGGAGACGAGGACTACGCCCTCGAGTATGAGGAGCTCGATGGTCAGATTGGATATATACAGATCATCGAGGCACGAGGGACCGCTCTCGTGGTAGGCCGTGCGTCCGCCCGGCCATTGGCCAACATCGCCGTTGACACACCCGGTACTAGTAGAGCTCGACCATCTCCGGGGATTACCACTCCCGCTAGGACTCCCTTGGCTGCGTCCCAGCCGACGCCGTTCGTTGATGCGGCCCTCCGTACCTCAATCTTCTACATGTACGTCAAGATCAATGGCAAGGTGTGCAAAGTGATCGTGGACAGTGGCAGTTGCATCAACGCTATTTCCGATACGATGGTCACCGGATTAGGGTTGACAGCGATATAGCACCCCACTCCGTATGACGTCTCATGGATCGACGCTTCTTCACTATCCGTGAAGCGTCAATGCCGCTTCCCGCTAAAGGTGAGCACCTATGCCGAGGACGTCCTCTGCGATGTACTACGCATGAAGGTGGGTAGCATCATCCTAGGCCGCCCGTGGTTGTATGATCACGACATCACCTTGGCCGGACGTGCGAACACCTATTCGTTTACGTATCAGGGATGACGGGTTACATGGCACCCTTATGTCATGAAGCCGCCGAACAAGCCGGCCGCGACCAAACTCATAGGGTTGATGGTCGTTAGAGGACCCTTATTCGCCCGTGACCTGGGCCGCGAGGGTGACGACACGCCCTTGTGTCTCGCCGTCACCCTCGACGTCCCCGCCGACCCCCTAGTTGCTCCTCGTTCACCCGAGGTAGAGGCTCTCATATCGGAGTTCGGAGACGTCTTCCCGGATGAGCTACCAAGTGGATTGCCCCTGATGTGGAACATACAGCACGCAACCGACTTGGTACCCGGTGCATCGCTACCGAACCTACCATACTATCGCATGGAGCCGTCGAGGTACGAGGAGCTACTACGGCAGGTCAGGGAGCTCTTGTAGAAGGGCCTTATTCAGGAGAGCTTGAGCCCCTGTGCGGTACCAGCTCTCCTAGCGCCAAAGAAGGATGGTACGTGGTGCATGTGCTGTGATAAGCCGAAAATAGGGATGAAAATTACGCAAATTTTTAGCCCTTGTCGTTGAAATTTTTTGGCTTATGCAATAAAATTTATAAAACTCTACTTAATATGTATAGTGATAAGTATGAGTGTCGTCCAAGGGAGGCAAGTAGGAATTTCAATTTGATTTAATTTTTGGTGTTTTAGATCCTAATTAGAGTGAATTTGATCTTCAATGAGGATCAAGTCACCCTAATTAGGTGAAAATTTAGAGAGGGGGGTAGGAGAGATGGGAAGATTAGAAGAATTAAGAGCTCTAAATTTGCTTCTTTGATCCTAATTAAAGGATCCAAGAAATCATTTAGAGAGGTTGAAAGAGGGTTCTTAAAATGAGTTGGGTTGATTTTTCAGATTGATAATTCAGAACTAAAATGGGGTAAATTGAGACTTCTAAAAATTAAAACTAAATATTTTTATAATTTTCTTTTGTAATGCAATTGAATGCCCAGGTAAAATTCATCAATTTCTCCTCTCAATCCTAATCAGGGCTTGTACATGCCGCTCAAGCCAAGCGATTTAGAAGTTCAGACTAGAATGGAGATGAAGAAACAAACAACTTAACCTATTTCATTCAAAATGCACAAGAGTTGAATACAATGAAAGAAAAAATACCAAAACTGTTGATCCAGGCTGGGACTCCTCTCTGTCTTGCAGCTGTGATGAAGCACCCTCCAGAATGAGCTCCCCCTCTCGAAATTCAGCTTTTATACTTAGTACTTAATATTTATCTATCAATGTAGGCTAGATCTGAATGATCTAACCATACAGATAGAAAGAGGGGATCAAGACAAACAAATCCATAAAAAATCATCTCAATCGGACTTCAGGATCAAAAGTTATTTATAAATCAATTTTAAACCAATTTAATCCATTGGATTTAAAATTGATTTATTTATTAGTTTCGTTTTTAAACACGCAATGACGTGTCGCTCTCTCATTGGCTGGCATTTTTTGAATCCTCCTTTTTGCAGAAAAGTCCTTAAAAAGCCTGGAATTGCTTTTGGACGCCACCCAAAAGTAATTGCGTATGTGCCCCTGGCGCACTCTCTCTCCTCCGATTTCTCCTAAAACATTAAAAATATAAATTAAAAACTGCAATAAAATCTGAATGATTTTAAATAGGATCTTTACGCCTGCCGTGGCGACCGAGAGCTGTTTTCAGGGTCTTTTTGCAACAAAACGTTGCAAAAAGGCCCCGAAAAGTCTAGAAATTGCATAAATACATTTTTTTCTCCTATAAATATGCCCTTTTTTCATAGAATAAATGCATTTCTTCTTGAAATAAATCCCAGAAAATTCCTAAAAATTCGTAAAAAATTCTAGAAAATTCTAGAAAATTCCCTGATTAATTCCCACGTTGATAAATGTCGAAATAAACTTTTTAATGTGCCATTTTCATCCAAAAATAATTATTTCGAGCTTCAATAAATCCTTAAAAATTCATATAATTAACAGAAAATTAGGGAAAAATCAGAAATTACTTGGAAGCATTATTTTTGTGTAAATATATGATAACAACCCAAATTTAAGCCTTTTAAATGCATAAATCATGCTAATAACATGAAATAAAGACCGAAATTAGGGTGTTATCATGCTGCGATAGTCGTGGCATCAACAAGATAACAGTCAAGTACCGTTTTCCCATTCCCCGGGTCCAGGATTTATTCGACATGATGGCAGGGTCTACTATCTTCTCCAAGATAGATCTGAGGAGCGGATACCATCAGGTACGGATTCGTCCTGGCGACGAATGGAAGTCCGCCTTTAAGATAAAGGATGGTTTATAAGAGTGGAGAGTCATGCCATTCGGCCTCTCGAATGCGCCTAGTACTTTCCAGCGCCTCATGAATGAGGCACTATGCGCGTTTATAGGGAACTTCGTAGTCGTCTATTTTGATGACATCCTCATCTATAGCTGATCGAAAGACGAGCACCTCGACCATCTTAGGCAGGTTTGCACGGTCCTGCGGCGCGAGCAGCTCTACGCTCACCCGAAGAAGTGCAGCTTCCTCACCTCAGAGGTTGCCTTCCTCGGCTTCATCGTCTCACCTCAAGGCGTTGCCGCCGACTCGGAGAAGGTCAGGGCCATCACGTCGTGGCCGACACCGGCCAATATGCACGACGTTATGAGTTTCATTGGTCTTGCAACCTTTTATAGGCGATTCATACGGAACTTTAGTTCCGTCACGGCACCCATCACCGACTGCCTCAAGGAGGACTCATTCGCTTGGACACCGGCACCAGAACGAGCTTTCCAGTAGATAAAGCTCATGATGACCTAGGCGCCGGTACTACGCCTTCCCAATTTCGGGAAGGTATTCGAGGTCACATGCGATGCCTCGGGCATCGAGATCGGAGGCATCCTCAGCCAGGAGGGTCGCCCAGTCGAGTTCTTCAGCGAGAAGCTGAACGACGCCAAGCTGCGATACTCCACATACGACAAGGAGTTCTACGCCGTCATACAGGCCTTACGGCATTGGCGGCACTACCTCCTATCTTCAGAGTTTGTGCTCTTTTCAGACCACGAGGCGCTCAAGTATCTACACTCACAGCAGAAACTGAGCGACCGACACGCCAGGTAGGTCGAGTACCTAGAGGACTACACGTTCGTCATCAAGCACAAGAAGGGCAAGGATAACGTCGTCGCCGACGCCCTTAGCAGGAGAGCCCACATGCTGAACGTCATGAAGGTGACCGTCCTAGGGTTTGAGACTATCCAAGATGGGTACGACAGCTGCCCCGACTTCAGCCCTATCATCTCTGAGGTCCGACGAGGCCCGTCCCAGGACTATAGGGACTTCGTTCTCACTGATGGATATCTTTTCTATAAGAACAGATTATGCGTGCCACGCACGTCACTACGTGACTTCCTCACTTGGGAATGTCACGCCGGAGGACTTAGTGGCCATTTCGGCCGCGACAAGACCATCGCAGCCGTAGAATACCAGTTCTACTGGCCTTCTTTGAAGCGCAATGTCAGCAACATAGTTGCCCAGTGCCGTGTATGTGCCTTGGCCAAGCAGGTCAAGAAGAGCGCCAGATTGTATACCCCACTACCGACGCCCAAGCGTCCCTGGGATAACGTGAGTATGGACATCATCCTAGGATTGCCTCGCACCGCGAGGCACCACGACTCCATCATGGTAGTCGTGGATAGGTTTTTGAAGATGGCCCACTTAGTGCCTTGCGCGAAGACGTCGGACGCTGTTGATGTAATACGACGTCGGCCGGGATCGATCGGCTCGTATTACGTCACAGGAATTATGATGTGAGGACGTGAGATGTAATTCAATGCAGGGGAAAATAGCGGATGAGCAATAGAGGGAATCGGCGGATAACGGTGTTGGCCGTGCGGGTCAACGAGAGAAGAATGATCCGTAGATCAAACTCCCAATGACCCACGAAATCAACTAGACGTCTAGATAATGAGGGGCGTATGACGGCCTTGGAGTATTTGCCGTCTAGGCCAAAGAATATCCGTCAACCTCAAGAATTCCTACACTCGACGACGGTGGCTATCCTATTCGTGAATTGTAATGAAAATAATGGCAGAGGACGCGATAGCGTAAGACGAGATTGGAAAAGATAATAATGCTGGTAAACGGAGGGGAGACGAGACTAACCTTAAGTCTCGCTAATTCACAGCGTCAAATCTCGTTCTGGCAGGTGATGTGGTGTAGATGGTAACGTGTCAGTCGACGACTCTGGCGAGATCGCTCGGACGTCAGACTGATGAGCGCAGGAGGTGATCAAGTCAACCGACCTTGGGACCACGGCAAAGGATGTGGCAGCAGACGGGCATGCGCGGAGGTGTTTGGTCCGCGCACGCACGGGCCAACGCGAGGAGCACGACGCGCGCACTAGCGAGCGGACGCAACGCGCGGTGGTCACAGGCGAGGCCGCGCAGATGCCTGCATTGGTGGGCGGAGAGGCGCGCGGAAGGGGTACCCTCTCGTGCGGACGCCGGGCGATGAACGGTGGAAGGGTGATCGAGCGGGAGGCGAGGGCGAGGGGACAAGAATCGAGAGGAAAGAAGTGTGGGAGAATTGAGGGTTCAAGAATGGTAATGGGGAAGGGTCAAGAACGAGATGGAAGGCTCAATAACGAGATGGGAAGGGTCAAGAACGAGATGGGAAGGATCAAGAACGAGATGGGGGGGTTCAAGAACGTGAAGGGACGGATCAAGAACGAGATGGGTAGGTTCAAGAACGTGATGGGAAGGATCAAGAACAAGATGGGGAGGGTTCAAGAACGTGGAGGGGCGCATCAAGAACCAGATGGGGGGGGTTCAAGAACGTGAAGGGACGGATCAAGAACGAGATGAGTAGGTGATAACACCCTAATTTTAGTCTTTATTTCATGTTATTAGCATGATTTATGCATTTAAAAGGCTTAAATTTGGGTTGTTATCATATATTTACACAAAAATAATGCTTCCAAGTAATTTCTGATTTTTCCCTAATTTTCTGTTAATTATATGAATTTTTAAGGATTTATTGAAGCTCGAAATAATTATTTTTGGATGAAAATGGCACATTAAAAAGTTTATTTCGACATTTATCAACATGGGAATTAATCAGGGAATTTTCTAGAATTTTCTAGAATTTTTTACAAATTTTTAGGAATTTTCTGGGATTTATTTCAAGAAGAAATGCATTTATTCTATGAAAAAAGGGCATATTTATAAGAGAAAAAAATGTATTTATGCAATTTCTAGACTTTTCGGGGCCTTTTTGCAACGTTTCGTTGCAAAAAGACCCTGAAAACAGCTCTCGGTCGCCACGGCAGGCGTAAAGATCCTATTTAAAATCATTCAGGGTTTTATTGCAATTTTTAATATATATTTTTAATGTTTTAGGAGAAATCGGAGGAGAGAGAGTGCGCTAGGGGCATATACGCAATTACTTTTGGGCGGCGTCCAAAAGCAATTCCAGGCTTTTTAAGGACTTTTCTGCAAAAAGGAGGATTCAAAATGCGCCAGCCAATGAGAGAGCGACACGTCATTGCGTGTTTAAAAACGAAACTAATAAATAAATCAATTTTAAATCCAATGGATTAAATTGGTTTAAAATTGATTTATTAATAACTTTTGATCCTGAAGTCCGATTGAGATTATTTTTTTATGGATTTGTTCGTCTTGATCCTTTCTTTCTATCTGTATGGTTAGATCATTCAGATCTAGCCTACATTGATAGATAAATATTAAGTACTAAACGGGGGTAAAATGGTGATTTTTACCCTATAACCTAAGTATAAAAGCTAAATTTCGAGAGGGGGAGCTCATTCTGGATGGTGCTCTATCACAGCTGCAAGGCAGGGAGGAGCTCTAGCTTGGATCAAGTTATCTGGTACTTTTTTTCCTTGATTGTATTTGAACTTTTATGCATTTTGAATGAATTAGGTTAAGTTGTTTGTTTCTTCATCTCTATTCTGATCTGAACTTCTAAATCGCTTGGCTTGAGCGGCATGTACAAGCCCTGATTAGGATTGAGAGGAGAAATTGAGGGATTTACCTTGGCATTCAATTGCATTCCACAAGAAAGCTCTAAAAATTTAGTTTTAATTCTTAGGAGATTAAGATTTCCCTTTTATTTCTGATTTAGCAAATTCTCAAAACCAACCAAAACTTAAATCAAAATTTCTTCCAACCTCTCTAATTGAATTCTTTGATCCATCCAATTGGATCAATTAATTCAATCTAGAGCCCACATTTCTTCTTTTCATCTCATCTCTTCTACCCCCCTCTCTAAATTCTCACCTAATTAGGGTGACTTGATCCTCATTGAAGATCAAATTCACTCTAATTAGGATCTAAAACACCAAAAATAAAATCAAATTGAAATTCCTACTTGCCTCCCTTGGACGACACTCATACTTATCACTATACATATTAAGTAGAGTTTTATAAATTTTATTGCATAAGCCAAAAATTCACAACGACAAGGGCTAAAAATTTTGCGTAATTTTCACCCCTATTTTTGGCTTATCAATTGGCGCCGTTGCCGGGGAAGCAACGCTAAGGAAATTCAGTTGGTAATCATTTCTATCAATTGAGTGCTTTAAAATTTTCAAAATCGATTTTGGTTTAATATTCTCTAAAGTGCTTAGTATTCATCTAATTTTTATTATTGCACTACATTGTATTGCTTACAATAGATTTTTTTTTTTTTTAAGCATATGAAGCAACCATGTCTCACTATGATGGAAAAAGTTCTTATTATTATGAGTTGCATCAAAATTATCACCATGATCATTGCATCAAAATTTTCTTGATCTTGGAGATTCCTAGCATCATGATGGAAAAAATTATTGTGGCATCAATCCTTATACGTATGATTGTGACCATTCAAATGAGGCCTTCCCCAATCTTTATGAGCATTCATATTATCCTAAATCTAGTGAGGTGACGACCCCTAAATTTTCTCGTCATAATAACCACAATCATGGCTTCCACACTCATGCCATATCCCCTTTGGAATATCCACACTATGAGTGGGGGCAATCACCATCTTTAGTACTTTCCTCTACAATTTCATTGCAAAATGCATCATCTTCATTTTCCAACGAGCATCATGTGTTTGTTAATGAGTTTGAAAGGATTCAACAGAAAATTTCTCAACTTGATGACTCCGAAGAGAGTGACCAGTTTATGATGAATTATTTTCTTGAATATGAGGATGTTTTCAAACATGAATGTCTTTCCAAAATGAGTCTACTTCATGATATGATTAGAGGGTTTCCTACTAAAACAAATGATTTTCATGAAAGGGGAGAATACTTCTTAAGGATCTTACATATGGAGAAAGATATTTGTAAATTTTTGAAGGATTTATTAGCAGAAAGTGGTCCCCTCGAGGAAGATTATTTTCTCAGAAAAATGAAAATTATTAAGATGGAGATTTCTGAAATCTTGAATTTACATTTTTATGAAGAGGAAATATATGGGTATGAGGAATCACAATCAGATGCTTCTAAGTTAAATTTTCAGGATGACATGCGAGAAACGATTGAAAGAGATGAGGAAGTTTAGTTTGCAAACACCCATCCTCATTTGGAAGAGTATCAACCTCCTATTCCATTTCCAGAAGCACTACGTACTGGAATTGTATGTAAACCCATATATAATAGGAATGGAGAACAAATGAAAGAATTTTCAAGACATGATTCTTTTGGAAAATTGTGCAAGGATAATTTTGGGGAATCAAGGATCTCAATGGAAGAAGTGGATGAAATAATCTCTAACATCTACATGTCGTTTCTTGATGACAGAAATCATGTGAAGGAAAATAGCAATTTGAAGGCTTCCATGAGGATGGTATTGATGGATATAGAAATGGAAAAAGAATTTTGCAATACGCCAAATGAATTATTTAAATTTCAACCTAGGACAAGGATGAAAAAAATTTGTGATGAAGTTGAGGTTGAACCTTTCTTATGCAAAATTCTTTTTACAGATTGGCATGATCATTTATTTGAATTGAATTGGCAATCTTCTAGTAACGTTTTCTTTGCATTTGATCTCTTAAATGTTTTACATTTGTGGACCAAAATTACAAGGAAACCTATTCTTAAATATAGGTATGTACACATGGGAATTGAGTTTCTCATACAAAGTCCTTTGAGTTTAGCTTTATGATTGAGACGATCTTTAGTTCGATTTATTCTGCTTTTTCTAATGGGAACTGGGATCCTTTTCCAGTTCTCCTTTATGTTTTTTTTTCCTATTTCTTTAGCTGTACCAAGTAGGTGGAACCCACATGAAGGAGGAATCAAGGGATGCAACCTTACCATAAGGGGGAGCGGTTTTGAAGATTTGTCCACAACCTGATCTTTTAGGACCCAAGTCCTCAACTTGAATTCTCTCTTCAATTTCTATGTTTAAAGACTTCAAATATTGTTTTTCATGTGCAACCTCTATCAGTTGTGTTGTTGTGTTTTTTATCAGGATGTTGACCAAGTTGGAGCAATCATGATGTACGACGCAACACAACTTATTTCAGGATTTTATATCTATCATCTCAACGGCGAGCCACACGTCCATCCCCACTGTTTGCCATTCTCTCCCTGAATTTTTATTTTCATTATTTCTTAGTTATGCATTGAGGACCATGCATGTTTTAGAAGGGGGGGGGAGCTAGTTCATTTAAACTGGTCAACTATGACTTATACATTTAGTTTTGAGGAATATTATATGAATTGAACCTGCCTATAAAAATAATTAACATGCCTCTAGATGAATCAGAAATTTTCATCCAATGGTTTGGGAACATGTGTAGAAGTTAAGCTCCGAGAGCGGATCATGAGCATGTTAGAGGTGGAACACGTGATTTTGAGCAATGTGGGTTCAATTTCAAATTGGGGAGAGTGTCTAGTAGGTGATTAGATGATGGAAATTCAAGGGTAGAAGCTCTATGCTTCAAAGGGGAGTGACGAGTGAACTGAGGGCGCCCATTCCATCAACTCTAATAGCCGATCCCACTTATGCATTTCGTCTCCCATTAGCCTACTTTCATTCCAAAATAGTGAGCAGCCATTCTCCGAGTCCTATGCACGGAATCCACCACTTCATTCACCTTATTGTTCCACACGCTTCACGCCATATCCATCACAACTTGACTCCACCACCTTGCTTCCGCTACCGAGGATATGCTTATCTCCCAAGTACGTCTATCTCCCTTTCCACGGTATCACTACGATACTGCCTCTTTGTATCTTTTCTGTCAATAATTCGCTCTGCATCATCTAAATCTCGTTCTTCTATCTCTTCTCCATAGACCAATGTGATTGTTATGACACTCATGCTAGTTGTGATAAAATATTTTAAAAACCATTCAAGTCATGGAAAGTGTTTCATTTGTTGTTATCCTCTTTGTTTGATATACAAAAAAAAAAAAAGAAGCGAAAAAATAAAGGAGTTCGAAAAAAAAAAAGGAGTTTGAAAAAAAAAAAAGACAAGAGGATGAGAAGAAGACAAAGAGAAAGGAGGGGTTTGACTTGCACCATTTCTGGTTTTGACTTTCAATTCAGGGCAAGATGGTCTTTATTATCTATATCATCACATTGGTCTCATCTCTTCTATCTCCCTCACTTCCTCTAAAAATCTTGGGAGTAGGTTATCCAAGGTAGCACAGCACCCGTTGGACCATAAATCTCTCATTGTTCATGCTCACCCTAATTCTTTCACAAAGTCTCATTCTCCCCCATCACAACTCTATCATATATTCTTCTCGTTGTGTTCAATATTCTGTGCTCAACAGGAGGAGGAAATGGCTTCTTCTATTCTTAGGAAAGAGAAAAGGCTAATGGAGAGGCAAGTACTAGGTGGCCGTCACCCCGGGAGAGAGTGATCTTGCTCGCTAGAGATGTGAGGCCAGCTGCACATGAGTGGAGAGAGTTTACTTGAGGAGTATAGCGTTATACCTAGAAACAAGTACACTCCCTTCTCATCCACTTAGGCATCCAAGCCAAGGAGAAAGAAACCCCACATTCCTGAAAAGGTCAGGGCTCAAAATGTCATTTAGTGTTTTAGTTCGGCTTGTGATTGATACACTTAACACTTCCCACACTTGTTGTCTGACTTACAGGATGAAAGAGATGATAATTCAGCAAAGTACTTAGATGTTGCTAAGGGACTAGCAATGTCAAAGTAGGGGGGTATATGATAACACCCTAATTTCGGTCTTTATTTCATGTTATTAGCATGATTTATGCATTTAAAAGGCTTAAATTTGGATTGTTATCATATATTTACACAAAAATAATGCTTCCAAGTAATTTCTGATTTTTCCCTAATTTTCTGTTAATTATATGAATTTTTAAGGATTTATTGAAGCTCGAAATAATTATTTTTGGATGAAAATGGCACATTAAAAAGTTTATTTCGACATTTATCAACATGGGAATTAATCAGGGAATTTTCTAGAATTTTCTAGAATTTTTTACGAATTTTTAGGAATTTTCTGGGATTTATTTCAAGAAGAAATGCATTTATTCTATGAAAAAAGGGCATATTTATAAGAGAAAAAAATGTATTTATGCAATTTCTAGACTTTTCGGGCCTTTTTGCAACGTTTTGTTGCAAAAAGACCCTGAAAACAGCTCTCGGTCGCCACGGCAGGCGTAAAGATCCTATTTAAAATCATTCAGGGTTTTATTGAAATTTTTAATATATATTTTTAATGTTTTAGGAGAAATCGGAGGAGAGAGAGTGCGCCAGGGGCATATACGCAATTACTTTTGGGCGGCGTCCAAAAGCAATTCCAGGCTTTTTAAGGACTTTTCTGCAAAACGGAGGATTCAAAAAATGCCAGCCAATGAGAGAGCGACACGTCATTGCGTGTTTAAAAACGAAACTAATAAATAAATCAATTTTAAATCCAATGGATTAAATTGGTTTAAAATTGATTCATTAATAACTTTTGATCCTGAAGTCCGATTGAGATGATTTTTTTATGGATTTGTTTGTCTTGATCCCCTCTTTCTATCTGTATGGTTAGATCATTCAGATCTAGCCTACATTGATAGATAAATATTAAGTACTAAGTATAAAAGCTGAATTTCGAGAGGGGGAGCTCATTCTGGAGGGTGCTTCATCACAGCTGCAAGACAGAGAGGAATCCCAGCCTGGATCAACAGTTTTGGTATTTTTTTCTTTCATTGTATTCAACTTTTGTGCATTTTTAATGAAATAGGTTAAGTTGTTTGTTTCTTCATCTCCATTCTAGTCTGAACTTCTAAATCGCTTGGCTTGAGCGGCATGTACAAGCCCTGATTAGGATTGAGAGAAGAAATTGATGAATTTTACCTGGGCATTCAATTGCATTACAAAAGAAAATTATAAAAAAATTTAGTTTTAATTTTTAGAAGTCTCAATTTACCCCATTTTAGTTCTGAATTATCAATCTGAAAAATCAACCCAACTCATTTTAAGAACCCTCTTTCAACCTCTCTAAATGATTTCTTGGATCCTTTAACTAGGATCAAAGAAGGAAATTTAGAGCTCTTAATTCTTCTAATCTTCCCATCTCTCCTACCCCCCTCTCTAAATTTTCACCTAATTAGGGTGACTTGATCCTCATTGAAGATCAAATTCACTCTAATTAGGATCTAAAACACCAAAAATAAAATCAAATTGAAATTCCTACTTGCCTCCCTTGGACGACACTCATACTTATCACTATACATATTAAGTAGAGTTTTATAAATTTTATTGCATAAGCCAAAAATTCACAACGACAAGGGCTAAAAATTTTGCGTAATTTTCACCCCTATTTTTGGCTTATCAGTAGGTTCAAGAACGTGATGGGAAGGATCAAGAACAAGATGGGAAGGGTTCAAGAACGTGGAGGGGCGGATCAAGAACAAGATGGGGGGGGTTCAAGAACATGAAGGGACGGATCAAGAAGTTCAAGAAAATGGGTGGGGCGTGGTAGAATCAAGAAACGGGGCGAGGGGAAGGAATCAAGAAAACGTGGGGGAGGGGAAAGAGGGGAAATTCAAGAACTGTGGTAGGGTGTTCAAGAACGGTTGTGGGGTGGATCAAGAACGAAGAGAAGGGGGTATGGATCAAGAATGGTGGAAGGGTGGAAAAAGGTACCAAGAAATGGCTTTCTTGAACTGTAACAACCAAGAACCCTCCAAGAAAGAGGAGTTCTTGACGGATCTGGGGTGTGCTCCCTCGGCGGAGCAGATTTCCCCGGTTGATGGCGTGTGAGCGACGCTTCTTGAATCTCCCAAGACCCCCGGAGTAATCTCGACGAAGGGCTCTTTCGATTCTTGATGGCGGCGGCTTCTTGAAACTCTTTCCTCGCAACGGAGTGATCTTGACGGTGCGCTTTAACACGATTCCCTCGGAGTGATCTCGACGGGAGAGACGTGGGCTCTACCCACGGAGTAATCTCGACGTGGGTGATAAGCTCAATTTTACTGTGTTTTTTACTGGTTATTTATCAGTAACATGTGTGAGGATTAAGCTTATTCAACGAATTTATAAACCTCACAAGTTAGGGCGAGTGAGGGTCGATCCACAGGGAGCAAAAGAAAACAGCAGGAAATTCCTTTTCAGTACGTTAAAGTGCAACTTAATCAAGCCGTCTACAGAGAATTTCTCTGTAGACAGATCCTTTGCCCTTTGGGGCAAAGGATCGAACACCTTGCGTGCGGGGATAACCTGCGCGCAAGGTGTTGCGTGCTTGGTGGCCTCCTGCGCGCTGACTATGCAGCGTGGCGGCTGCCTATGCGCACGAATGCCTGCACGCAACAGCGTGCTGCGCGCGCGTTGCGTGCGTGCTGCGCGGCTATGCGCAGTGCGCTGCTGCGCTGCGCGCGTGCCGCGCTGCGTGCTGCAGCGCTGCGGCTACGCGCTGCCAGCGGCGCTGCTGGCGCACGCGCGCTGGCGCGCGCTTGTGTGCTGCGATTGCATGCGGGTGCACGCGGCTGCGTGCTGCGTGCGGCTGTGCACGGCTGAGCACGGCGGCTTTGCTGCACACGGCGTGGTGGAGATGCGGAGGAGTTCTGTTCTTTTGGAAGATTTGGGGAAGACGATTTGAACAACAAAGGAACAAAGTTTAAACTGAAATCAAATCTAAAACAAAACAATCCTCAGTTGGAAAACATTGGAAGATCTTGTGACTCTTCCAACCCACCCAAAATTGTCTGAGAAGAGAGGGATTACAGGGCTGAAGCTTGCGATTTCCCCACGTCGGGTGTCACGTCCTTGCGGCGAGGCGTGGTTCTTCAATCCAAGCTATCTTCAGTCTGTTCTTCCTCTCCAACTCCAAAAGCTCATCAGCTCCTGGAGGGTGCAGAAATCCTCTTCTCCAAGCCCTAGTTTCCTTAGAGAAAATTCTGAACACCTAAACTCCTCTCTCAAGAGAGTATTTATAGGTTTTCTCTTAAGTCATGCCCAGGGCATTTTCGTAATTTTGCCACTTGAATTTTTGCCCACTTCTGTTGATCCTCCTCTCTTCCTTGATCTTCTTAACCTGTTTCTGAATGTTCACTAGCCATAAAACGTTAAATATATTCCACTTGATTCAAAGAATCAAGTGGGGTTAGTGATTTCATAAAACAATACATATGCATGAACTTAGCATGAATTCACAAGATAATTGTAATGAATTTAAACTTGAGAACTTGATTATTTGATGACATATTTTAGAGTCATCAGTGGGGTGGGGCTAGCCAAACCCCCTACACTACTCTCTACGATAGGGGGGGAGACGAATTGTGAATAAACTTTTCAACAATGACTCCAAGGTGTTCCTTGGGCATGCCATCCCCTTATATAGTGAGGATGGGTGCCAAGTGAACGTGGGAGAGGATGAACCGTCGCGAGACGTGGTTCGGCCTCTCCTTACAAATTCAAAATACAAACATAAAAAGTAAAAACGACTAGGACAGGGCCCAACAACATTGGCCTAGTCCACGAATCCGAAAATACAAACACACATTAAAATGAGCATAAGTAAAAAGATAAAAGTTCTTACGCGGGGTACTTAAACCCCGGGTGGCGAGCGTCGGCGCAAGCTGCTCGGCGTGGCTGACGACGTCCCATCGCGTCATCCTCGAGATGGTTCTTCGTCATCGTGGCATCGTCCTCGAGATGGTCCTCCATCAGTGTGGCTAGGGTGGTTGGGTAGGCTCGGAGAGGGGGTGGTAGGGGTGGGGGTGGGTGGTGGTAGGCCAGGGGTAGTGATGGGTGGCGATGAAGGGGAATGTGTGGATGAGCATGGGGGTGATCGAGGCGTAGGGGGGGGAAGTGGAGTAGGTGGAGGTGAGCGGGATGGTGGGGGTGAGCGAGGTGGTGGGGGTGAGCGAAGTGATGGGGGTGAGCGAGGGGTGGGGGAGGTGAGGGGAGCAGATGATGGGGGACAAGAGGAGGGAGATGATGAGGAGGTGGTCTGGCGGGTTGATGAATGATGACAGATCATGGAGCGGGGGGGTTGATGGAGGACCGTCTTGAAGACGGCACGCCGAGACAATTGCAGCCATGACGAGCAGCACGTGCCGACACTCGCCACCCGGGGTTCAAATAACCCGCGTAAGTACCTTTATTTCTGGACTTTATGGATTGGGCCGATGTTGGGCCTCGTCCTCGTCTTTCTCTTTTATTTTCTGTTTGTATTTTCAAATTTTAAGGAGAGGCCAAACCACGTCTCGCGACGGTTCATCCTCCCCCCCACGTTCACTTGGCGCCTATCCTCCCTATATAAGGGGATAACATGCCCAAGGAACACTTTGGAGTCATTTTGTTGAAGAAAGTTCACAACTTGTGTCTCCCTCATCGTAGAGAGTAGCGTAGGAGGTTTGGCTAGCCTCACCCACGTCGAGATCACTCTGTGGTATAGAGCTCATGTTTCCCTTGTCGAGACCGTATTCAAGCGTGCCGTCGAGATTACTCCGGTACGATTAAAGATTCAAGAAGGTCGTCAGCGTTTGGTCAAGAAGGTCCCTTCGTCGAGATCACTCTGGAGGAGCCAGAAGAGCAAGAACATCGTCGACCCACCTAGCCTCAGGAATCACCTTTGAGCAGTCGTCAAAGCTTCACCTAGAAACTTCAAGAAACCCTCTTTTTGGAGGTTTCTTGGGGCGGTTACATATCAAGAAACCCATTATGGGTCCAAGAATCGCCTTGCCGCCGTCGCCATCCACCTCACGTTCTCCACCGCAGCCGGCACCCAACCTCTGCCACCACAGCGCCCACAACCCTCCCCTGCTCCTGCACGTCACTCACGCCGCTACTCCACCACGCCCGCGCCTTGCCATCACCCTCGAGCTGCCGCGCCTGCACACCCCGCGGCCGTGCTCAGGCGCCTCGCGTGCGAGCGCCGACTCGCTCGCGTGCCACGCCTTCGTGCACCCACGCTCGCATGTCCCGCGCTCGCGTGCCCCGCGCTCGCGCGCCGTACTCGTGCGCCCGCCCTCGTGCACCCCAAGCGCTTGGGCGCTCCTCGCACTCACTCCATCGCCCACTGGTGATTGTGCGCTGCGCCTCCATGCACACGCCTGTGCCTGCGCACGTGCTCTCAATCGCGCCCGCCCACGCCTCCACCGGTGCTTGCACATCACGTTCTCATTGACCGAGCGCACCACGCTCACGCCGCCTGATCATCTGCTCGTCACCGGACGGCTGACATCGAAGAGTCAATGAGACGACGCCGTGGACTAGCGATACAAAGCTACCTTCACGTCTTCCCCCCCCTATTTTTCCAGTATTATTATCTTCTGTAGTCCCGTCACCCGCTTTCACGTCCGCTGCCATCTTATTAATACATTTCACGGACAGGTTAGCCACCATTGTCGAGAGCAGGAGTTCTTGTGGTTGATAGGATAATCATTTGATTTAGACGTCGAACACTCCAGGGCCGTCAAACGCCCCTCATCACTTAGTCGTCTAGTCGGTCTCGTGGGTCATTGGGGGTTTGATTTTAGGATCAATCTCTTCTCACTGACCGGAGTGGCTTGCACCATTATCCATTGTCACTTCTACTGCTCGTTCGTTATTTTCTCTCATCACTAGCATTTTCATATAAACCACGAATCCACTCATCGAACACTTGTGACGTAATATGAGCCGATCGATCCCGGCCGGTCGTATTACATCAGGGGTGATGAGGGGTGTGTAACGCGTGAGGGGGGGATGGGTGGGTGGCCAGAGGTGGGTGGAATACTCGTGTCACTATGTCCTGCCTCCACATAGTCCCCCTCAGGGCTTTGGAGATCAAAGAGTGCAAAGGTATTTGAGGTACTAGTAGATGCTTGTACCTCCTTACCTTTACCCGACTGACTGCTGTGAGTGGGGCCAGCTAGGGAACGTGGTAGGGAATGTGGGCGCTTGTCAGCCCCTTTCTTCACCCATTGGGACCCTGAGGCTATGTGCTTGGCCATTTGGGGCTTAGGCGGCATAGTGTCCATAGGTGGGGGAATGGCGGGGGCCGGCGCAACCGGCGGTGCGGGGGTGGGACACGTACTCTGAGTCGGTCTCTGGATGGGGCGACGCCCTTGAGAAGTAGACTTTGCTTTGAGGATGTATTCGTTATAAGGAAAAGGTGGAAGGTACTCCTCTAAGGGGGTCGAGGAAGTCTGTGATGCTCTTTGGCGACACGCGTGAAGTGTGTTCCAAAAGTATACAATGTGTACAGAACTGCAAAAGGTTCTTGTACACTATGGATTGGCGAATCAGCTCATCCCCATTGCGGATGAGGATCATGCGGTGGATAGGTTCTAGTAAGTCGATCTCGACACATACTCTCGCGTAGCCGGGGCGGTTGAACAGATGGACGTCCTTGTCAAGACGTATAAATGTGCCAACAGCACTAGCTAGGGACTCTAGAGTAGTGGGCGTGAGTCCTGCCCATGGCTGTTGTTGATTGAAAGCTTTCACCTCTTCTTCCATGGCTTGGCAGGCCACATCTTCATGATCTCTGCTGAAATAGAGAGAGCAGATTTTAGCTTTAACAATGGGCGGGTTACCTAGAAAGACGTTCTTCAAGGTGGAGGTGAGCTCCTCCAATTTCTGGTTGGTTTTCCTTAGGCCTGCTTGCAGCTCTCCCTCCTTAGCATTGACCTGCAGAATTCCTGCCCTCTTGGGCTGTAGGTTTCTCCCATTTTGGTTCGCTCCAATCTCCTGTAGATCAGTTTCTACAACTCTCTCCAAAATATCAAACACTTCGTCTTCATATGCAGTATAAAATGTTCCCCCGGAGGCTAAGTTAACCTTATTTTTCATGAAATCTGATAAAGATTCATAGAAAATCTGGGCTAACTGACAGTGTTCAATTCCATGATGAGGGCATTTCCTCAGCAAGTCATTGAACCTCTCCCAACATTCACTAAAAGCCTCACCTTCATGGGGATGGAAATTGTGGATTTCTCTTCGATAGAAATTTATTTTAGAGAGAGGGTAAAATTTCTGCAGAAATTTTCCTTGCATCTCTTCCCAAGAGTTGAAAGTGATTCCTAAATTACGATACCAGGAAAATGCTTTATCTTTTAACGTCAATGGAAAATATTTCATTTTAAGCATTTATGTAGATAATCCCGGGACATTTTGGGAAGAACATCTAATATGAAAGCCATCTAGGAATTCTAGAGGGTTTTGTGCAGGTAATCCGTTAAATTCAGGTAAAGAATTTATCAATGCATTATCATACCTGAATAAGATACCCTCACCTATGTTCAGATTTATGTCGGTTTGTCGCAGGCTTCCGGAGGGTGTTGACCTGTCCAGCATAGTTCTCCTTCTCTCCTGCTGATGGTGTCCTTCTTCTGCCATGGTTTGCTGCTGATTTTCAGGTTCTAAGACTGTAGATTCTGGAGTTGCGTCTCTCGCAACGTTTTCTGCAGACTTCTCACCGGCCTTTGAACGTGTCACTACAATAGAACTTCAGCAGAAAGTTAGAAAGACAGTAAGCTGAGGGTTTTCAAGTCCTGTAGCTTTAGGAGAATGAATAGACAATAACTGAAAAGACAGAAAAGAAAATACTACTGTAATACCGTGCTCCCCGGCAACGGCGCCAGTTGATAAGCTCTCTTTTTGGGTAGTTTTTACTGGTTATTTAAGAGTTAAGTGTGTGAGGATTGAGCCTAACAACAACATTTATAACCTCACAGCCTTAGGGCAAGTAAGGGTCGATCCACAGGGAGCAAGGAAAACGATATTGATTCTCTCTTTCTTATCAGTTTATCTCAGAAAATATATGGTTCAGTCTTTTTAATCAAAAAGATTATCTTGAGTAGAATTCTTTAATTTCCTCAGAAAGAGTTCATAAAATAATTTTCTTGATATGAAACAACTTCTCCTTCCAAATCATGCATAAAAACTAACAAGATATTTCAGTTCACCCTTCTACAGGCCCATGCCTGTAAGTTTGGCAAATCACCAAACAGTTGGTGGGCAAGCCTGTAGTTGTTTCTACGCACGGCCTAGCTGGGCGCAGAGACACCTATAGGGCGTTCTTGCTCTGCAAGAACCCACGCAGGTGCAGCTGCGTGCGGCAATTGCAGCGTGCGGCGCAACTGCGCACGCGGCTGCTGCTGCGCACAGCTGCCTGCCTTGTGGCTGCTAGCAGCGCGTGCTGCTGGCGGCCTTGGATCGCTAGCAGCGTGCGCTGTTGGCGGCTTGGCTGCCTGCGGCAAGCGCTGCTGGCTGCCTTTGGTTGCTAGCAGCGTCCGCTGCTGGCGGCCTGGCTGCCCGCAGCGAGCGCTGTTGGCGGCCTTAGGTCGTTGTCAGTAGGTGTTGCTGCCGGCTGGACTACTAGCGCCCTAGGTGGCTGGCAGCTTGGGTTGCTGGCAGCTTGGGTTGCTGGCAGCCTAGGTTGCTACCTGGGTTGCTGGCTACCTGGTCTGCTGATGGCTGGCAATTTCAAGAGAATGTGCAGTAGATAATGGACGATTTGAGGAGAAACAAAAGGGAAAACGAATTCAACAGCAAACAATTTGAACTTAAACTAAAACAAGAACAATCTGGTCTTGATTTGATTGAGAAGCACTGGGTGACTCTCAGTCCCAAATTCGATTGTCTAGAAGGGAGGAGAAGAAAATGCTGAAAGTAGATCAATCACACCTCCTCGTGTCACTTCTTCTCGGCAAGGCGGTGATCTTCTTGGTCTAGCTATGCCTCAGCTTGTCTTCCTCCCTGCTCCAATGCTCAGCAGCTCTTGGAGGGTCTGCAGAAATCCTTCCTCTCCAAGCTCTAGCTTCCTTGAGAGAAATTCTGGACAGCCTAAAAATGAACTCTTAAGAGAGTATTTATAGGTTTATCTTAAAACATGTCTTGGGGGCATTTTCGGATTTTTCTTCTTCCTGATTTCTCGCCAACTCCTCCTGGTCAGTTTCGTCTCTCGTTGGCTGCCTTAATCCATTTCTGAACTTACTAACCAAAAATGTCAGATATAATCCACTTGATTTGCAGAATCAAGTGGGGTTAGTAAAATTATAAACAATGCATATGAATGACAGCCAACATGACTTAAATGGATCTAATAGATGCTTTTATGCTAAAAAACTCTAAACATTTGATGACATATTGAGAGTCATCACGAACCACGTCTAGCGACGGTTCGTCCTCTCCCCACGTTCACTTGGCACCTATCCTCACTATATAAGGGGATAGCATGCCCAAGGAACATTTGAGTCATTTGTTGAACGAATTTTTACAACTCTTGTCTCCACCTATCATAGTGAGTAGAGTAGAGGGAATTGGCTATTCCCGCCCACGTCGAGACCACTCCGTGGAGTAGAGGCCGCGTCCCCCACGTCGAGACTACTCCGTGGGAACGCGTTCAATGTCTTCGTCGAGATCACTCCGAAGAAGCTAAAAGATTCAAGAATTCCTCCCTTCTTGAAGCCAAGAAGCCCTCCGTCGAGATCACTCCGAAGGGTATCAAGGATTCAAGAAAGCGTCACCAAGGGAGAAACATCATCAACAGTCACCGTCGAGATCACTCCGGGTACACGTCGCCATTGTTCTTCCCCAAGATTTCACCAACCTCCTCCAAGAACGACCTCTCCTTGGGAATCTTGGGTTGTTAGCCCCCAAGAAACGTCCAAGAAACCTCTTGTTGGAGGTTATCATCCCCTCCGCTGCCGTCGTTCGCCGCCACCATCGACCTCCTCCAAGATCCATCCAAGAAGACCAAGAACTACCCCTCTATCACAGACTTCTTGGGTGGTTATTTTCAAGAACCCTCTTCTTGGAGGCTATCGTCCCCACCGACACCATCGTCCGCCGCCGCCATCGCCATCCACCAAGAACCACCAAGATTTCAAGAAACCGCCACCCTCTTGGCGTTCTTGATCAACTACCGCTCAAGAACCCCAAGGTTTCAAGAAACCACCACCTTCTTGGCATTCTTCATCTACTACCGCTCAAGAACGATCAAAGCTTCAAGAAATCGTCACCTTCTTGGCGTTCCTGATCAACTACTGCGCAAGAAATTCAAGAATCGACACGAGCCACGATTCAGAGGCATTCTTGGGGTGATTACAAGCCAAGAACCCCATCCTCCGCCCTCGTTGTGCCTCACCGACGCGGAATCTCCCATCGCCTTTGACTACGTCGAGACACCATTTCCCACGCCTTGGACTATCGACATACAAGGTACCCTCTCGTCTCCCCTCCGTCATTCCCAGTATTATTACTGCCTTCAGTGTCGTCTTCCACTGACTCATCCGCTGCCCTCTTTCAATATAATCTACGGATAGGGTTAGCCACATTCGTCGAGAGATAGGATCTTATTTCTGTGGTTGAAAGGATATTCGTTGATTTGAACGCCGAACATCTTAGGGCCGTCACGCGCCCCTTACCTCGTAGTCGTCTAGTCGGCCAAGAGGATCATTCGGAGTTTGATCTAGGGTCAATATCTTCCCCTTGATTGGCGAGGTCTTCTTCCCTGCTTGTAAACGACCGAGTCTTGCTCATTCGACGTTTTCTTCATCGTCATATATTCATATCATTCACAAAATTCTTCATCGAATTCTTGTGGCGTAATACGAGCCGATCGATCCCGGCCGATCGTATTACATCATATTGGTATCAGAGCCGTTCGTGTTAGCTCTTGCTTAACACAATCGATATCATATCACTAAAGATATTTTATTGAATCGTGCACGTCATTATTTTGAAAATCATTTACATCATATTGTGCACATCATATTGGTTCATCGGCATTATACACGTCATAGCATTTCATCCATCACGTGCATACCCTTAGAACATTTCTAGGTTTTGGATGGTTGACCATAGGATGGTTCGTACACGAGCCCAATGTCGTGATACCGACTACCTTGAACGTGGCGACGATCATGAACATGATCTCGTCATAGGTGATCCTCTACTAGAGGATCCATTAGGCCAACTATTACCCACAGAACCCGTGGAGAACGAAGAGGTACCGTTACCTCCTCCACCACCTAGGGAACTTGCCACACGGGTCATTCACAAAATTATTCATCAAATTCTTGTGGCGTAATACGAGCCGATCGATCCTGGCCGATCGTATTACATCATTCTCACACCCCTACCCACTCGAGCTGAGATCAAGGAGGTCGTCTTTTTGTTGGCTAGGAACAAAGCCCCTGGACCGCATGGATTCTCAGCCGAATTCTATACAGCTTGTTGGGACATCGTCGGCACCCATTTGGTGCTCACTATCATGGAAGTGTTTACGCGTAAACTCTTCCCTCGTAGTTGGAAATCCACTTTTTTGACACTCATACCAAAAGTGACTCTTCCAACGACCTTCCGAGACTTTCGCCCCATTAGTCTTTGTAATCTATGCCACAAAGTTGCATCCAAAATCATTACTAACAGACTAGGGAACCTCCTTGAGCGACTCATCTCGCATGAGCAGTGTGGTTTTGTCCAGGGTCGATAGATCCATGACAACATCATGCTTGTGCATGAGCTAGCCTAGTCCTTGGACGCTCAGATTCCGGGCTCAAATGTCATCATCAAACTGGATATGGAGAAGGCCTTTGATCGAGTCGAGTGGAATTTCCTCACTCTAGTGTTGCTCTGCTTTGGTTTCAGCACTAAGTTCATCGATCTTGTTGATGCTTGCATAAGAGAGAGTCACTTCTCTCTTTTGATGGATGGAAATTCCAGTGGATTCTTCACGGCCAGGAGGGGTCTCCGGCAAGGCGATCCTATCTCTCCTACCCTTTTCATATTGATGGAAGAGGTCTTTAGTCGATCGCTCACCCGTGCAATCGATCACGGCCTCATCCAACCGTACTTTACAAAAAGGGAATGCTAGATCCTCTCCCCCTCTCTATTTAAAGACGATGCTATCCTCTTGCTCAATGGATCTAAAAAATCCATTAAGGAACTTATGAGTGTCCTCACGGCATACGAGCAAGCGTCGGGCCAGCTCGTAAACGCCTTGAACAGTAGCTTTATAGTTGGTCCCTCCACTACTATAAAGCGCACTAAGATCATTCAGCACTACACTCGATAGTCACGAGGATGTCTTCCTTTTGAATGTCTTGGATGCCCTATCTTTTTGGGACCCGCAAGGCATCATTGCTTTTATACCTTGTTGGGTCAACTCCGTTTCCTATCACCTGGTGGGCATATCCAATGTATTCGACACGTCTTCATGAGTATCCCATTGCACACCGTCGCGGTTCATTCACTGTCTTCTACAATCCTCTGCTCAGTGGAATGACTATGTGCACGTTTCTTATGGTCAGGTCACCTCGAGGGAGAGTACCGCCACCATTGGGTTTCTTGGGAGAAAGCATGTCAGCTGACAGACGAGGGGAGTCTAGGGATCAGACGCCTCACGGATGTCCAGGACATGCTCCAAAAGAAGCTTGCATGGCGATTGCGCACCACATACTCATTATTGGGTTGTTTCATTTACGCCAAGTATGGCCAGTGGGCCCATCGTGAGGTTGACATTCGGGGTCCTCGACGATGGCGGAAATGGCAGCGCCACTGGCTTCAGCTAGCCCAGGTCACCCGCTGGCACATTGGCCGAGGTGAGATTAGCGCCTGGTTTGATACCTCGCATGCTGAGGAACCACTCGCGCACCATCCACAGTTTGTCCCACATGAGGTACGACTAACAGTGGCACAGCTGCTTAGGGGGAACACCCAACACCTATTGCAAGAGCATGGCCTCCCTCTAGATACGTTACGTGAGGTCCAGATAACCTCACTCGGGTCCACTCCCGACTTTGCCATTTGGACGCTCACACCCAAAGGCAAATACTCGTGCAAATCTTCATGGGAGCATTTCCGGGAGAAATCCCCCATCCAGCACTGGGGTCGCCGCATCTGGCGTCCAGCGATCCTTCCTCAAGTCTCCCTTTTCCTCTGGAGACTCTTGCATCGCGGCCTTCCGACTGATGATTGCGTGACTCATAAAGGTTACTCTCTGGGTTCCCATTGTCACTATTGTCCCACAGCTCCACACACCGAGACCATGGACCACCTTTTCTTCTAAAGTGAGACAGCACTCACATGCTGGCGTGTCATCACTGACTGTTGTCGTCCACTGACCCCGTCTGAGTGTTTTGGCAAGTTTCTTACCTCGCCAACATGCTGTAAACGGAGCCCCATCCTACACATGACCATAGCTTATCTACTATGGGAGATATGGAAAGGGCAAATTTCTTCTCATTTTGTAGGTACGCCCATGCGATCGTGGATATCATGCATCGAGTTCATCTGTGGCTGAGGCTCATTTCCCATCTACTTCCCCCTCGCACCATCAGATTCACACTCGCGTGCGATCTCCTTCACTCCGTGGGCATTCCGGTGACACCCGCCCTAATCTGCATTTAGTATCGGGTTGTTTATTGGCTACCATTGCCAATAGGCATCCTTAAATTGAATGTGGATGGTGCGGCCAAAGGGAACCCCAGGGCCAGCGGGGGGAGGAGGTATCCTCCAGAACCATACGAGGAGTATACTCTTTGCTTTTTCTTCATTCTACGGTATACAGACTAATACAGTAGCCGAGGCTATGGAGATCCGTGATGGTCTTCTCCTGTGTGAGGAACGGAACCTTCACTATATCGTCGTGCAATCGAACTCACAGATATTAGTTGATATACTTTGTCTAGGTACATGCTCCCAGTGGCGACTACACCGAGTATGGTAGGACATCATGCGGTGCCGACCTCGCACACGATGCTTTCATCATTAGTTGCGAGAGGGCAACCAGATAGCACATGCTCTTGCCAACCATGCGGTACATGCACGAACCCCCTCCTCCATCTTTCTTTCTTGGCAAGCGCTCCATCCGACAGCTAGAGGCTATTATCGAGTCGATCGTCTCGCCATGCCGACCCTACGCACACGACACATCCTCGTAAGCCCCCAAGATTGGAGGATTTAGTGGAATGCTGGAGCAAGAGGGGTGGACTGTGCCCGCCTTGACTAGAGCCCTCACCACGCCCTTCATTGACCCCATTCTACAGAGGCGAGGACATCTCCTGAACGACATCGTCATCGTGGGGCGGCTCTAGTGGGACGACGACGTGCACACTTCCCCGAGCGCCCGCAAGGTATCATTTATGTATCTTTTCTTTTCCTCAACATGGGCGTGGATAAGTGGGATGCGAGTGTAATTGGGATATTAATACTCGCTCCATGCCTATAAACATTG
Organism: Wolffia australiana; assembly: GCF_029677425.1. Classification (NCBI taxonomy): domain Eukaryota; kingdom Viridiplantae; phylum Streptophyta; class Magnoliopsida; order Alismatales; family Araceae; genus Wolffia; species Wolffia australiana. The sequence continues at coordinate 5,504,588 of NC_135847.1, read as the reverse complement.
ACAAACACTTCACTTTATAAATAAAATCCCCCAGGCTGGTGTCCAGGGCACGGATGGTTCGGTCTACAGGCACAAACCTTGGGTTGGTCGTACCCGGCACCATGCTTTTTGCCAATAAGAAAAAACCCTAACCCTAACCCTAACCCTAACCCTAACCCTAACCCTTACTAACCCGTCAGGTACTCTCCTCCAAAATCGGTGATTTCTTCATAGCTTTCGCTACAGAGTTTGGATCGACGTGATTTTTGTTTCATTGGATTTGGAAGGCTGCAATCTATTGGAATTGACTACAAGAACGCCAAAAACAGATTCCTACAGCCTCTGTTTCAGCCTTCTCATTCCAAGAGGTAAGTGGTTCTATCCAATTCTTAGTTTCATGATATCTTATGATTTAGAGGGGTGAAACATACGAAATTTATACTTGAATTGTTCATCTTAACGAGGGGTTCCGTTTTATATCAATAGTTTTGCATGAATTTTTTTTTTTAATCAGAAATTTCTGTTCTAAAATAGAGCTTGCCGTTTAAACGAACTCGCAACCCGCAATTCGATGCGGGCTGCTGAGTCAGACGAGCCGTTGCTGGCCGGCGCCGCCATGTCGGTGAGCCAGCTGGCGTAAACGGCCTAGGTGGCGGCTATTGACAGGTCCACAAGAGCTATTGTGGACCCGTCAACAACACCGGGCCCAGCTGGATGCGTCTAAGCTGACGAATCTGCCAGCATGGACGCATCCAACGACCCTAAAAACGTTAAAAAAAACCAAAAAAAAATGCCAAAAAACCGCTGCGGCAGCATTAAATGCTGCCGCTCCCAAGGTCCAAGGGCCGATCCGAACCGTCGCGATGGACGCGTGTCATGATCGTGACGGTCTGATGGATGGAACCGTCGTACACCAGCTTACAATTCAAAAGGAAAAAGAGCCGTTGGCCCCAACGCCCGAGGGTGCATTAAATACCCCTTTACACCTAGGGAACCCAAATGCCACATCAGATCTGGCGGCCAGCATTCGATCTGGCCGCCAGTTGGACGCTTCAAGAACCGTCCGATTTTCTTCCCCACCCGTGGAAGAGTCAAACATTGCGGGCGTTGACAAGGTAGTTAATGCGTTGCCGGTAAGTTCACCCCCCCCCCGGAAGCTGATTTTGTTGACTTTTCTAGACTTGTACTGCCATTCGATCCTCATACACCATAACCGACAGAAGGCCCTAATACGGCCACATACGCGGATCTTCCTTTAACAGCAAGTCCATCCGACGTGGCGGCACCGCACCGAGCCGACTCGGCTGAGTCAGCTCCCGTCGACTCAGTTACGCAAAACTGAGTCAACTCAGTTGACTCCCGCCGAGTCGATCAGTTCGACGTGGCCGTTCCAAGCCAAGTCGACCCGGTCGACAACGGGCTCGCCCGACTCGGCTGACTCCGACCGGGTCGAGCTGGTCGACTCGGATGGAGTCGACCTGGTTGAACCGGTCGATCCTGATCGAGCCAACCTGGACGACTCAGTTGAATCTGATCGAGTTGACCTGGTCGACTCGGTCATTTTTGACCAAGTTGACCTGGTCGATTCGGTCAACGTTGACCGACCTAAATTCGTGGACTCAGTCAAGCTATTAGAACCGGACCAGTTGGTCAGTACTGACCGAGTTGGCTCGGTCAACCCTGATAGAGTTGACTGGATCAACCCTGACCGAGTTAACCAGGTCAATCCTGCCTGAGTTGACCCGGTCAACACTGACTGTGTTGACCCGGACAACACTGACTGTGTTGACCCGGTCAACACTGACCGTGTTTACTCGGTCCACCCTGAGCTTGTTGACTCGATCAACCCTGATCCGGTTGACTTGGTCAACCCTCACATACATGACCCGACCTCTCTTGACCTGGTTGACTCGGTCAACCCAGACCTAGTTGTCCCGGTCAACCTTGACATGGTTGACTCGACCAATCCCGATCGGGTTGGCCCGGTCAACCCCGATATGGTTGACTCGGTCAACTCTGATCTGGTTGACCCCACAAACCCTACTCATGTTGGCGAGGTTCACTTGGTTATCCCTAACCAAGGTGCAACCGTCCACTCGGTCCACACTGTCACCTCCGCCCGTACTGGCCAAGTCAACCTTGTCAACCTTGATCGAGTACGCTCCGATGATCTACCACTAGCTGGGCAATCCTCTGGGCGACCACTATCGACGACATGGGCGGCAAAAGTGGCAGGGACTACACCCACTACCATCACTCAACCCCTCCCTAGGGTCACACTTCCCCCACTTTATGATGACACGACCCCCAAGAGGGGTTACATTGACAGTGAGAGGGTGCGAGTTGTCGCCTTGTCGAAAGAGGAGGTCTCGCGAATGGCCACACGATTCGCATACACTTTGATAGGGCGATTTGCGACGAAACGCCTGGTCATTGACGACATCATGAGGGTCTATGTAGCGGCTGGGTACTTTACCAGTCCGGTGGTTATTGGCGCACACAACCACCGGAGTGTCTTCATTCACTTCCAACAGGAAGCAGACTTTAGGAAAGCTTGGAGTCATACCACGTGGACCATTAATGGTTCCACGATGCATACCTATCGATGGACAGCCGAGCAGACTAGCACCTCCCGGGAGCACTTCCCCCACTCTATACCAATTTGGATTGGTTTCCTAGGGCTCCGACCGCATCTAGATTGATAGGATCAAAGCCGACTACACGGAGTGCCCCGACTTCTCGACGATCTACTCGTCCCTTACGAGCACTCGCACTACTAGGTCGAGAGACTATTATCTCGACGATGGCTATCTCTTCCACGGTCGACGACTTTGCATCCCGCGCACATCGATTCGGGACTTCCTCATCTACGAAACCCATGCCGGAGGGTTAAGTGGACATTTCGGGGTTAACAAGACTATCCTCGCCCTAGAGGATAAATTCTTTTGGCCATCACTAAAGAGAGACGTAGGGAAATTTATTTCCCGATGCCTCACATGCTCCCGAGCGAATCTCATGAAGCAGAACACGAGATTGTACACCCCCCTGCCGGTCCCGGCAAGACCTTGGGAGGATGTTAGTCTTGATTTTGTTTTTGGGCTGCCCAGAACCGCGCGTCGCCACGACTCGATTATGGTCGTGGTAGACAGATTTTTGAAGATGGCGCATTTCATACCATGCTCGAAGACATTCGACGCCTCACGGATCGCACGCCTATACTTCGACCACGTCGTCAAGCTACACGGAGTACACAAGACTATCGTCTCGGATCGAGACGTCAAATTCACTAGTTATTTCTGGAAGACGTTGTGGGTCCTTATGGGCACACAATTGTAATTCTCTTCAGCATACCATCCGCAGACGGATGGCCAAACCGAGGTTGTTAACCGCAGTCTCGGTATTCTTCTGAGATCTATAGTCGGCGACAATGTAGCCGCATGGGATCAAATCCTACCCCGAGCATAGTTTGCCTTCAACTACTCGGTCAATCGCACTATGGGCAAATCACCGTTCGAGATAGTCTATGGTTAACTACCACGTCAACCCATTGACCTCATGCCATTACATGAAAAACATAGAATCTCAGACAATGCATTAGAATTTGCAGAACATATTAGAAACATGCATCATGACATCCATTCACGCATTGCATCCATGAATGAGCAGTACAAGGAGCCGATGGTCCTCCATCATCCTCCCGGGGTGGGAGGAGCTTGACTCCGGCGAGCAAAGCTCCGTGATGTCCTCGAGCGGCGAGAGCAGGTCTGGTCAGAGTCGGCGAAGGTGGTCCTTGGAGATCCACATATCATCGGATGATGGATCACGGAGCAACCACGTCGAGCGGCTCGAGTCGATGCGTGCCACCCGAGGTTTAAGTACCCCGCGTAAGTACTTTCCTTTTCTTATGTTTATTTCTTGTTCGTTTGTGTTTCTGGATTTTATGGACTGGGCTAATGTTGGGCCGGTCCTTCGTCCTCCCCTTTTCGTTTCATTTGTATTTCAAATTTGTAAGGAGAGGTCGAACCACATCCCGCGACAGTTCGTCCCCTCCCCACGTTCACTTGGCACCCATCCTCACTATATAAGGGGATGGCATGCCCAAGGAACTCTTTGGAGTCATTTGTTGAAAATTTCAAGCTTGTGTCTCCCCTACCATAGGAAATAGCGTAGGAGAGTTGGCTAGTCTCAACCATGTCGAGACCACTCCGTGGCGTAGAGCCCACGTCCCCCACATCGAGATCACTCTGTGGGTACCGTGTTCAAGCGTGCCGTCGAGATCACTCCGGTACGAGAAAAGAATTCAAGAAGTCGCCGTCGCCAAGAGCTGAGAAGACCTTCGTTGAGATTACTCCGGAGGTTCCTGGAGGCTCGAGACCGACGACGACGATGCGCCGCCGACCTGGGGTGTCCGCCCCGCCGAGGAAGCTCACCCAGATTTGTCAAGAATCAACCATTCTTGGAAGATTCTTGGCAGTTATCCCCCAAGAATCCTCCGTTCTTGGCATCTAACCCTCATCACCAACCCTCCCCCCCTGTCGCCCATCCTTCTTCCTCCTCCAGCACATCTGCCCTTCCCCTGCCAACCACGACCGTCCTCCTTCAGCCGGCTCTCGCCCGCCATCTTCCCCTCCGTCCAACTTCGACCTCACCTTGTCTCCTGCCCTGCTCTTTCTCTATTTCTTGATTCTTTCATCCGCACCCTTTCTTCACCCTCTCGTTCGTGCTTTGTCGTCACATACCACATTGCCCCATTTCTTGATCCTCGCCACACCCTTTCCCCGTCCCACGTCTCCACCGCCGCCGCCCTCGACCTTCGCCGCCCAGCGCCCACACGCCCCTCCCTCGCGCGGCCGTGCTCGGGTGCCCCGCTTGCGAGTGCTACCTCGCTCGCTCGCCACGCCTTTGCGCGTCCGCGCTCGCGCGCCCCGCGCTCACGCCTCGTGCTATGCGTCATACTCGCGCAGCTGCCCTCGCGCACCTTAAGCGCTTGGGCGCTCCTCGCACTCACCCCCTCGCCGCTGGTGATTGTGTGATGCGCCTTCACACACGCCCTTGTGCCGGCGTGCGCATTCTCGCTCGCGCCCGCCCTCGCCTCCACCAGTGCCTGCACATCACGCTCACATTGACTGAGTGCACCACGCCCACGCCGCCCGATCATCTACTCTTCACCGGACGACTGACATCAAAGAGCTAACGAGACGACACCGTGGACTAGTGATACTAAGGTACCATCATGTCTCCCCTCTTATTTTCCAGTATTATTATCTTGTGCGGTCTCGTCACCCGCTATCACGTCCGCTGCCATCTTATTAATACACTCCACAGATAGGTTAGCCAGCATTGTCGAGAGCAGGAATTCTTGTGGTTGATAGGATAATCACTTGACTTAGACGCCGAACACTCCAGGGCCGTCAAACGCCCCTTATCACTTAGTCGTCTCGTCGGTCTCGTGGGTTATTGGGAATTTGATTTTAGGATCATTCTCTTCTTACTGATCGGCGTGGCTTGCACCATTAGCCGTCGTCACCTCTATTGCTCATTCGCTGTCTTCTCTCGTCACTTGCTTTTTCATACAAACCACGAATCCACTCATCGAGCATTTGTGGCATAATACGAGCCGATCGATCCCGACCAATCATATTACATCATATCCAATCTTTATCGATAAAATTGGCAGAGGAATATTGATGGCACAGCCCCAGACACGCCATCAGATTTGTCACCGTCGTCCCCGACAGCACCTGCTCCAGCACCGGATACGTCTTCGGAGACGTCACCGGTGCCCTCGATAGTGTCGGCAAGCCAAGGCGTCGGTACGCACGCCCGGATTAAAGTATTCAGGGTAATGGACACCGTATCATTATCTTTACGTTTTTGTTTTACTCGCCATTTTGCTCTGAGTCATCGTCGTTCATCGTTTTGCTAAATCGTAAGGTCACGTGTAAGGAGGGAGGTTCATCCTATAAGGATCTCCCTTTCCCCCTTCTATCGCTCCTTGGTTTTCCCTAGTTGTTTTCGTCTCCTAGGAGTCCTAGATTTATTTGCTTTTAGGTTCTCTCATTTTATCTTGTGTTTTGTGCTTAATGGGCCAAACAACTTCCCCCCTATATAAGGGAAGTAGGGTTGCCCTAAAACATGAGATGTTGTTTTTTGAAAGGAAGAAGTCCCTTCGTTGGGTTTTGGAAATCTGCACGTTCGTTCTAGGAAGAGAGTTAGGGTTACGCTCGTTGAAGGAAGCAGAAGTCGAAGGTGTTGTAGGGGAGGAACCGGAGGCAGAAGAAGGCAAAGAGGCAAGATGAAGAAGGGGGCCGTCGGAGCACTGGCGCCCGCGCCAGCCCGCTCGCGACCGCGTTGCGCGTGCCACCGTTCGCACGCCCATGCGGCCGCGCAAAGCCACGGTGTAGTGCCCCGCGTTTTCATCACGCGCCCGCGCCTCCCGACATTCTTGCGACCTTGCTTGACCGTCCCGTGCGACCACCCGGTGTCTGAACTGCCTGACCATCGAGCTTCCTTGAGCTGACGGTCGGCGAGATAGTCACCGTCCAGTACCCCCGTGGGCGAACCCTGCTTGCGAGTCACCTACCTGGGCGTGCTCCACGCCTGTTGCGGTTAATTCATGCCATGGGTTCTGTCTGCCCTGCTGGTTATGGGTCGCCGCTACCTCGGCGTGACCTATTGTGCCCCGCATGCTCCCTTCCCGGGTGACTCCCACGACCCAAACTTGCCTACCTTGGAGCACAGGGCGATCGTAGCGCTCGTTGACCCTGCGCTGGTGTTGACTGCTCCCGCGCCGACGTAGAAATTCTCTTGCGGCAGTATGACGGTTACCCATCACCCTTCTGGCACGTCGAGGGCACACGACCAAGCTGCCTTGCCAGCACCCGGCGCGATCCACTTGGGCCCTGGTCCAGCGCTGACCGTCCGTGATCATCTACCACGAGCCAACCACTCCGCCTGCTCAGAGCGTCAGCACTACGTCTGATTGGGGTTTTCCACCGTGCCTCGTCGCTACCATCTCCGGCGGCCGCCGCCACCATCTTCGGCTGCTGCCGCTGCCACTGTTGCTGACCATCGCCGCTCGCCGCACGACGTCGCCCAGGGCCGTCGTATGCAGCTGCAATTTTGCCATCGTCCTCGTCATCCGGCCGGCTGAACCTACCCGCCCGCCGATTGTCAGGCCCACCAACGCCTCAACGACGACCCCGTGGGTGCCAACCAAGTGGAGAACGGTCTCCCTGGGCTTTTGCAAATTGAGGCCCCGCGAGCGCAGGATCTTTTCAGGACAACCACCGACAAGCGGGACGTGCAGTCCAAGATGAACGTCCTCGGAGAAGGACAAACAGATGAGCACTCCTGCCGTAGGACATCGACCACGTCCGTCCTACATCACGCCCACTACTCTAGAGTCCCTAGCTAGTGCTGTTGGCACATTTATACGTCTTGACAAGGACGTCCATTTGTTCAACCACCCCGGTTACACGAGAGTATGTGTCGAGATTGACTTACTAGAACCTATCCACCGCATGATCCTCATCCGCAACGGGGATGAGCTGTTTCGCCAGTCCATAGTGTACGAGAACCTTCCGCAGTTCTGTACACATTGTATAATTTTGGGGCACACACTTCACACGTGTCGCCAAACAGCATCATAGACTTCCTCGACCCCCTCAGAGGAATACCTGCCACCTTTGCCTTATAACGAATACATCGAAGCAAAGTCTACTTCTCAAGGGCGCCGCCCCATCCAGAGACCGACTCAGAGTACGCATCCCACCCCCGCACCGCCGGTTGCGCCGGCCCCCGCCATTCCCCCACCTATGGACACTATGCCGCTTAAGCCCCGAACGGCCAAGCACATAGCCTCAGGGTCCCAATGGGTGAAGAAAGGTGCTGATAAGCGCCCACATTCCCTACCACGTTCCCTAGCCTGCCCCACTCCCGGCAATCAGTCGGGTAAAGGTAAGGAGGTACAAGCATCTACTAGTACCTCAAATACCTTTGCCCTCTTGGATCTCCAAAGCCCTGAGGGGGACTATGTGGAGGCAGGACATAGTGACACGAGTATTCCACCCACCTCTGGCCAGCCACCCATCCACCCCTCACGCGTTACACACCCCTCATCATCCCCCTCCACGATCTCGCATCATTCATCAGCCCACCAGACCACCTCCTCATCATCTCCCTCATCTTGTCCCCCATCATCTGCTCCCCTCACCTCCCCCACCCCTCGCTCACCCCCATCACTTCGCTCACCCCCACCACCTCGCTCACCCCCACCATCCCGCTCACCTCCACCTACTCCACTTCCCCCCCCCACGCCTCGATCGCCCCCACGCTCATCCCCACATTCCCCTTCATCGCCACCCATCACTACCCCTGGCCTACCGCCACCCCCCCCCCCCCCCACCCCCCCCGCTCCGAGCCTACCCCACCAACCGAGCCACACTCCCCCCCCACCGGATATACTCAGCTCCTTGCTCGACATCCACCCATCACATATACCTTTTGAGCCGGAAGCATGCTTGATATACACTCAAGAACCACTCCCTAGTTCCGAGGACACCTGTGGAGATACTAGCGGTCACGCCTCCACCGGAGAGGAGGACGATATCGTCTCCCTCTCTGAGGAGTCAGCCGTGGACACTCCCCCTCCGCCAGGTCATCACTCGGATACCCCAGATCCATGCCACATCTATAGCACCCGATCGAGGGTGCATCACGCGAGTCGATAGTTCTATGATTCCAAGTCTTGTTTGGAATTGTAGAGGGATCGGCAACCCTCTAACCTAGTCACACCTCCTCTCCCTAGTCAATAAGTACAACTTGGGAATAGATGGACTTATTGAACTGATGAGTACATCAGATTGCTCCAATTCCATTGCGGGGAAACTCAGAATAGATCATGTTTATTGTCATCCCTCGAATAAGCTCTGGCTCCTATGGAAGCGGGACTATTTGATGGAACTACTAGATGAAGGGACCTAGTACATCACTTTTGATGTACTTACCTCCCAAAAGCCCTATAGGTTTACTATAGTCTCTGTCCCACATAGACAGTGTGGGAGGCCTTCTGGGTGGAACTCGCCTTACACATTCACTCTCACTCGCAGCCTCTTGACCTCCCTTGGTTTATAGCCGGGGATTTCAACTGCATACGGGCAATCAGTGAACGCCAAGGAGGGCACCTACCTCGGCCGAGTTTGATGCAAGCGTTCAATGATTTTATCCACCAGACATCACTTGTCAAGCCTCCTACTATCGGTGAGAAGTGGACTAAGTGCAATCAGTGTCAGGCCGATGCACGAATGTACCAACAGATTGACCATTGTTTCACCAATAGTGCGGCGCTGATGCAATGCACCATTGTGATTAAGCTCGTCCCGCGATATTATTCGGATCAATCACCGATCCTACTTCTCGCAGACTCGAGTAATCGAGTTCAGGGCACCCCATTCTGCTTCCAAGCCATGTGGTTAGAGCATAACGACTTCCATTGTTTTGTACACAACCGCTGGCATCAAACGATCTTGACGTCACCTATGGAGAACTTCAGCTATCGCCTGAGGAATCTCAAACTCCACCTGAAGTGGTGGAATCGCCATGTCTTTAGAGACATCCACGCGGCAGTCGAAGTGATTAAGATAGAACTAGCTAACGTCGAGCGACAATTGTAGGGTGTTTGGACGGACGACGTGGGAGTGTGCCACACGCGACTTAAGGAGCAGCTTGAGACTGCCATGCGGTGCCAAGAGATTTTCTACCTCCAAAAATCACGTATCCAAGGGCTACACGAAGGTGATAGAAACACACGATTCTTTCACGCCTCGATCCGCCACAAAACCAGACCCAATTATACGACTCTACTAGAGGCGTATAATCAGGACCCTGCCTAGTTGGCAGATGCCGGAGTGGCATTTTATTGCTCGCTCCTATCCTCACAACCAACCGTGGTTAACGAGGACCTCCTCGCATCTATCCCTCACTTGGTGACCGACCAAGAAAGTGCCCTCCTCACAGCACTACCTACTCGAGCAGAGATCAAGGAGGTCGTCTTTTCCTTGGCTAGGAACAAAGCCCCTAGACCAGATGGATTCTCAGCGGAATTCTATACGGCCTGTTGTAGGCACTGATTTGGTGCTAGCTATCAAGGAAGTGTTTACGCGTAAAGTCTTCCCTCGTAGTTGGAAATCCTCTTTTTTGGCACTCATACCAAAAGTGACTCTTCCAACGACCTTCCGAGACTTTCGCCCCATTAGTCTATGTAGTGTATGCTAGAAAGTTGTATTCAAAATCATTACTAATAGACTAGGGAACCTCCTTGAGTGACTCATCTCTCATGAGCAGTGTGGTTTTGTCAAGGGTCGACAGATCCATGACAACATCATGCTTGTGCATGCGCTAGCCCAGTCCTTGGACACTCGTATTCGAGGCTCAAATGTCATCATCAAACTGGACATGGAGAAGGCCTTTGATCAAGTTGAGTGGAATTTCCTCACCCTAGTATTGCTCCGCTTTGGTTTCAACACTGGGTTCATCGACCTTGTCGATGCTTGCATAAGAGAGAACCACTTCTCTCTTATGATGGATGGAAATTCCACTAGATTCTTCACGCCGAAGAGGGGTCTCCGGCAAGGCGATCCTATCTCGCCTACCCTTTTCATATTGATGGAAGAGGTCCTCAGTCGATCGCTCACCCGCACGATTGATTGCGGCCTCATCCAACCGTACTTTACGAAAAGGGGATGCCCGATCCTCTCACATTCTCTATTTGTAGACAATGCTATCCTCTTCCTCAATGGATCTAAAAAATCCATTAAGGAACTTATGAGTGTCCTCACAGCATAGGAGCAAGCTTCGGACCAGCTCGTAAACGCCTCGAAGAGTAGCTTTATAGTTGGTCCCACCACTACTATAAAGCTCACTCAAATCATTCAGCACTACACTTGATACTCACGAGGATGTCTTCCTTTTGAATATCTTGGATGCCCTATCTTTTTGGGACCCACGAGGCATCATTACTTTGATACCTAGTTGGATAAACTCCAAGAGAAACTAGAGGGATGAAAACTCCATTTCCTATCACCCGGTGGGTGTATCCAACTTATTCGACACGTCCTCATGAGTATCCCATTGCACATGCTGGCGGTTCATTCACTCTCTTCTTCGGTCCTCTGCTCAGTGGAACGCCTATGCGCACGTTTCTTATGGTCAGGCCACCTCGAGGGAGAGTACCGCCACCATTGGGTTTCTTGGGAGAAAGCATGTCGGCCGATGGACAAGGGGGGTCTAGGGATCAGAGGCCTCACGGACGTCCAAGACATGCTCCAAAAGAAGCTCGTATGGCGCTTGCTCACCACATACTCATTATTGGGTTGTTTCATCTAGGCCAAGTATGGCGAGTGGGCCCATCGTGCGGTTGACATTCGGGGTCCTCGGTGATGGCAACAGTGGCAGTGCCACTAGCTCCAGCTAGCCCAGGTCACCCGCTGGCACATTAGCGCATGGTTTGATATCTGGCATGCTGAAGACCCACTCGCGAGTCACCCACAGTTTATCCCACACGAGGTGTGACTAACAGTGGCACAGCTACTTAGGGGGAACACCCAACACCTACTAGAGGAGCATGGCCTCCCTTCAGATACATTCCGTGAGGTCCAGAGAACCTCACTCGGGTCCACTCCAGACTTTGCCATTTGGACGCTCACGCCACAAGGCACATTCTTGTGCAAATCTTCATGGGAACATTTCTGCGTGAAATTCCCCATCCAGCACTGGGGTCGCCGCATCTGGCATCCGGCAATCCTTCCTCGAGTCTCCTTTTTCCTCTGGAGACTCTTGCATCGCGGCCTACCGACTGATGATCGCGTGGCTCGTAGAGGTTACTCTCTCGATTCCTGCTGTCACTGTTGTCTCACAACTCCACACTGTGAGACCATGGATCACCTCTTCTTCTAGAGTGAGACAACACTCGCATGTTGGAGCGTCATCACTGATTGTTATCGTCCATTGACCCCGTCTAAGTGTTTTGGCAAGATTCTTATCTCGCCAACACGCTCTACACGGAGTTATGGAGGACCATCCTGGAGATGGCATGACAGGACGACATCAGCCATGCCGAGCAGCTCGCGTCGACGCTCGCTACCCGGGGTTCAAGTACCCCGCGTAAGCATCTCTATCTTCCTTGTGTTTGTTTATGTTTCGCTTGTGTCTTTGGATTTCATGGACTAGGCCAATGTTGGGCCTCACCTTCGTCTTTACTTTTGAAATTTTGGTTTTATTTTCAAATTGTAAGCAGAGGCTGAACCACGTCTCGCGACGGTTCATCCTCTCCCCACGTTCACTTGGCACCTATCCTCACTATATAATGGGATAGCATGCCCAAGGAACATTTGAGTCCTTTTTTGAAAGAATTTTTACAACTCTTGTCTCCACCTATCGTAGTGAGTAGAGTAGAGAGAATTGGCTATTCCCGCCCATGTCGAGACCACTCCGTGGAGTAGAGCCGGCGTCCCCCACGTCGAGACCACTCCGTGGAGTAGAGCCGGCGTCCCCCACGTCGAGACCACTCCGTGGGAACGCGTTCAACGTCTTCGTCGAGAATACTCCAAAGAAGCTAAAAGATTCAAGAATTCCTCCCTTCTTGAAGCCAAGAAGCCCTCCGTCGAGATCACTCCGAAGGGTCCCAAGGATTCAAGAAAGCGTCACCAAGGGAGAAGAATCGTCAACCGTCACCGTCAAGATCACTCCGGGTATGCGTCGCCATTGTTCCTCCCCAAGATTTCACCAACCTCCTCCAAGAACGCCCTCTCATTGGGAATCTTGGGTTGTTAGTCCCCAAGAAACGTCCAAGAAACCTCTTCTTGGAGGTTATCATCCCTGCTGCCGCCGTCGTCCGCCGCCACCATCGACCTCCTCCAAGATCCATCCAAGAAGATCAAGAAACGCCCCTCTATCATAGACTTCTTGGGTGGTTATTTTCAAGAACCCTCTTCTTGGAGGCTATCGTCCCCGCCGCTGCCATCACCATCCACCAAGAACCACCAAGATTTCAAGAAAACCGCCACCCTCTTGGCGTTCTTGATCAACTACCGCTCAAGAACCCCAAGGTTTCAAGAAACCACCACCTTCTTGGCATTCTTCATCTACTACCGCTCAAGAACGATCAAAGCTTCAAGAAATCGTCACCTTCTTGGCGTTCCTGATCAACTACTGCGCAAGAAATTCAAGAATCGACACGAGCCACCATCCAGAGGCATTCTTGGGGTGATTACAAGCCAAGAACCCCATCCTCCGCCCTCGTTGTGCCTCACCGACGCGGAATCTCCCATTGCCTTTGACTACGTCGAGACACCATTTCCCACGCCTTGGACTATCGACATACAAGGTACCCTCTCGTCTCCCCTCCGTCATTCCCAGTATTATTACTGCCTTCAGTGTCATCTTCCCCTATCTCGTCCGCTGCCCTCTTTCAATATAATCTACGGATAGGGTTAGCCACATTCGTCGAGAGATAGGATCTTATTTTTGTGGCTGAAAGGAAATTCGTTGATTTGAACGCCGAACATCTTAGGGCCGTCACACGCCCCTTACCTTGTAGTCATCTAGTCGGTCAAGAGGGTCATTGTGAGTTTGATCTAGGGTCAATATCTTCCCCTTGATCCGCGGGGTCTTCTTCCCTGCTTGTAAACGACCGAGTCTTCCTCATTCGACGTTTTCTTCATCGTCATATATTCATATCATTCACGAAATTATTCATCGAACTCTTGTGGCATAATACGAGCCGATTGATCCCGGCCGATCGTATTACATCAGCGGTGGAGCTCTGCCTCTGAAATCCACATGTCGTCTGCGCTGGTTCGTCCCAGCCATCGTACCAAGAACCTCCGCAAGACCTCGTTCCCTACATAGTCAATTATCTCCTGTAGTACACAGTTGATTGCCTCGTGCCAATCAGGTGAAACAAATGGGGGAGTGGTCGCGGCAAGCTCACTCACACTGAATGTGTCTAGAGAGGCTGGGGTGTGGGGGTGAGAAGGGGTTCGGTACGGAGCCAAATCCGCCACGTTGAACGTAGAGCTTATTCCCCACGTAGGAGGAATCTCGACGACGTAGGCATTTTTGCCCACCCTTTGGAGGGTCGAGAATGGGCCGGAACTACGAGCATGTAGCTTCGTAGCCGTCCAAGGAGAGTATCTCTCCGGTCTAAGCCTAACCATCACTAGGTCTCCCACATCGAAGGCTCGGGGTCGGTGGTGCAAGTCGGCAGACTACTTGTACAATGCATTTTGGCTCGTGATCCTATTATGAATATGCTGATGCAATGCAGAAATATGCTGGACGAATGCAATGCCATCATCGGATACCCTAATATGGAGGTCAATAGGTGCTAAGTCTAGGGGCAACGAGGGGCTTGGCCATAGACTATCTCAAACAGGCTCAACCCGGTGGTGCGGTTCACCGAGGAGTTGTATGCGAACTCGGCGCGAGGGATGATCAAATCCCACGTCGCAAGGTGTTTGCCCACTAAAGAACGTAGTAGGTTGCCCAAGCTATGATTGACGACCTCCGTTTGACCGTCGGTGTGCGGATGGTAGGCAGTCGAGAACTTGAGCCGTGTGTCGAGGAGACTCCATAAGGTCTTCCAGAAGTAGCTCGTGAAGCGGACGTCTCGGTCGGACACGATCAAAGATGGCAGTCCATGGAGGCGCACAATTTCTTGGATGAACAGTTGTGCAACCTTAGTGGCGTCGGATGTCTTCGCGTAGTTCACGAAGTGTGTCATCTTCGAGAACCTGTCAACGACGACCATGACGGAGTCGTGTCGTCGTGCTGTCCGGGGTAGTCCTAGGACAAAGTCCATGCTAACATCATCCCATGGACGCTTGGGCGTCGGTAGCGGGGTGTATAACCCGGCGCTCTTCTTGACCTGTTTGGCCAAGGCACATACGCGACACTAGGCAACGATGTTGCCGACGTCGCATCTCAACGACGGCCAGTAGAGTTGGTATTCTACGGCGGAGATGGTTTTGTCGCGTCCAAAGTGACCGCTGAGACCTTCGGCGTGACATTCCCATGTGAGGAAGTCGCGCAGTGACGTGCGTGGCACGCAGAGTCTGTTCTGGTAGAACAGGTAGTCGTCCGTGATGACGTAGTCCTTGTAGTCACGGGACGGTCCCTATCGAACTCGTGCGATAATCGGCCTGAAGTTGGGCCAGCTGTCGTATCCCTCTCTGACGGTCTCGAACCTGAGGACTTTCACTCTCATGATTTTGAGCACGTGGGCTCGTCGGCTAAGTGCGTTGGCAACGACGTTGTCTCTGCCCTTCTTGTGCTTGATGACGAAAGAATAATCCTGTAAGTACTCGATCCATCTCACGTGTTGGTCGCTCAACTTCTGCTAGGAGTGTAGGTATTTGAGCACCTCGTGATCCGAGAAAAGTACGAACTCCTTAGAGAGGAGATAGTGTTGCCAATGTCGTAAGGCTTAAACAACCACATAGAACTCCTTGTCATACGTCGAGTAGCACAGTCTCGCGTCATTCAGCTTTTTGCTAGAAAACTCAACGGGGTGACCCTCCTGGCTGAGGACACTACCGATACTGATGCCCGAGGCGTCGCAGGTAACCTCGAACACCTTTCCGAAGTCGGGTAGGCGAAGGATACGAGCCTCTGTCATAAGGAGCTTCACGTGTTGAAAAGCTTGCTCGGCGGCTAGAGTCCAAGTGAACGGCTCCACCTTGAGGCAGTCGGTGATAGGAGCCATGACAGAACTGAAGTTCTATACGAATCGTCGGTAGAAAGTGGCTAGGCCGATGAAGCTCCGTACGTCATGGAGGTTGGCCGGTGACAGCCACGGTGTGATGGCCCAGACCTTGTCCGGGTCCGCGGCAACACCCTGGGCGGATACGATGAACCCGAGGAAGGAAACTTCCGGTGTGAGGAAGGTACACTTATTAGGGTGCGCGTATAATTGTTCGCGCCGAAGGACGGTGCAGACCTGTCGAAGGTAGTCGAGGTGTTCTTCCCTCGACTGGCTATAGATGAGGATGTCATCAAAGTAGACGATGACAAATCTCCCGATAAAGGCGCGCAGTACCTCGTTCATGAGGCGCTGAAAGGTACTCGACGTGTTGGAGAGGCCGAAGGGCATAACTCTCCACTCGTATAACCCAATCCTTTATCTTAAAGGCAGTCTTCCATTCGTCTCTGGGACAAATCTGAACCTGGTGGTAGCCATTGCGTAGATCTATCTTTGAGAAGATAGTGGCTCCAGCCATCATGTCGAAGAGGTCCTTGATGCGCGGAATGGGAAAATAGTATCGTACCGTTATCTTGTTGATGGCGCGGCTGTCGTAGCACATACGCCATGTGCCGTCTTTCTTTGGAGCTGGTAGCGCCGGTACGGCACAGGGACTAAGGCTCTCCCGAATGAGGCCCTTCGCGAGTAGCTCACGGACCTGTCGTAATAGCTCCTCGTATCTCTGCGGCTACATGCGATAGTGCAGCAAATTCGGCAATGAGGCGCCAGGTATGAGATCAATCGCGTGCTGGATGCTACGCATTGGCGGTAGTTCATCGCGTAGCTCCTCGGGGAACACATCGCCAACTCTGATAAAATGGCCTCGACCTCAGGGGCTCGGTGATGCAGGACCACGTCCGAGACAAGGTCTGGCCGGCACCGAGTGAAGACACTCGGTGTCGAGGTCGCGTGGGTGAGCGAAGAATACTCGAGGGGGTTCGTCGGGCACGGGTCTCCTACGGGGATGACCTACAATGAAATGATCGGGCAGGGGTGTCGTACGTGCAGCTGCCGACGAGCAGAGAATAGGCGACGTCTGAGGGGGGTCAACGGGGTCGCCAGGAGATGGGTAAGTGGACCTTCTGACCCTCGTCCAAATAGGCGAGGTTGCTACGGCGCCGAACGGGACGACTCTCGCCGGGGTTGCTCACTCGTGGCGGGCAGACTGACTCGTTCTGAAACCAGGAGAGACGGTCAATAAGTCGTGATTTTCACTCATCCTTCCACGCTCACCTACGTCTATCCCGAGCGCGGTGGAGGCAACCAATAGGATACTGCAGAAAATAAGAGACAAGGGTCGTATGGCATACCTCATTGTCATCCCAGAGGAGGTCGATAGCTAATGTGCAGTGGGTCGCTGTGGACACTTTGGCGCGAGGGCGGTCGGGGATGGCGAGCAGGCAGGTTGCGCCGGGACCGCAGGGCGGCGACAGGAGCAACCCATGAGTGCGGGTCGGGACGTCGGCGGGTAGAGCACGGACGGTAGTCTGGAGGCCGGGGTCTGGCCTCACACTCAAGATGGCCTGGTTGGTGGGCGGAAGCTGCTGTCAAGGTATCAAACACGGGGGGGCACGAGCGGGGTGCAACCCAGGTCAGCGCCGTCAACGCAGGCAAGGGCTCCGCGGCGAGCGCAGCCACGCACCACGGGCACGGGCGTCAGGCGACGCGGCAAACCTGGAGGGAACAACCCTTCGGGTGGGCGTCATGGATGGCACCGAGAGGCACAGCCACAGCGTGCGCAACTAGCGGACGCTCGCGAGTGCAGCCGACAGGCGTCGGGAGGGGGGTCCTCAGTGGGCAGAGGGGTGCGGGGCGCAGAGGATGGTGGGCGGAACTCTGAAAGGCATCGTCCGCTAGGGGTGACGGTCGGGAGTTCCTCGGACGCGGGATGTGGGTGCGCAGACGGATGGAAGGGCCTGCTCTGTGGTGCAATGGCGCCGAACTGTTCGGACGGGCAGGATTGATCCCCCCGCACGACGAGAGGCACTAGCGACCAGGGAAGCTCAGGGAGGCGACCTTCTCCGGCGGGAACAATGTGGGGGAACCCCAGAACGAGGCGGGCAGGGAACGACGGTGCAGGGGCCCGCGTAAGGGGCAGCAACACGTCGCAGCGTAGCCGGCACGTAGTTGCGCGTGCGTGCGAGTTGAGGCCGCGAACGGCGCTGTGGCACGCAGACGGTGAGTGCGAACGGCGTAGGGGCATGCAACAGCGTTGGACTCCACCTCCTTGTGTATGGCCTTTGATGCCGGACGTCGTCTCAACGGCGTCCGACCGTCACCGAAGGAAGGAACTCGGTGTCGTATCGCTAACTAATCGGGTTACGTCCACGACGTCAACCGATGGATATGCGGAGAACAGAAATATATGTATGACGATGACGAGGACGATGGTTCTACAACGGTACGTGCAATGCGCCGACAAGCTATGAGAGCCAACCGGGCGGGGCGGGTCGCCAAGCTGGGGCGGTCCAGCCCTCCAAGTCGTCCGAGGTGGGTTGAGGGCGCGCACGCCGTCGAATGGGGTACCTCCCACAAGAATGCTCACACGCGTCGGGGCGTCCCGACTGCATGCGGACAGGTAAGACGCCGTCTTTCTTTCGCCGTTCTCTCAATCTGTCCCACTCACCTATCTAACCCGGCGCGGTGGAGACAATACGAAAGAATACTGACGGAAATAAATGACGTAAAGAGGCTAGGAAAGCAGAGTACCTTCGTCGCGCTGGCGACGGGATTTTCGCACCAACTGGTTCCGGAGGAGGGAGTTGTCGGGTGCGCCGGAGGTTGACTGGTGCGGAGGGGCGGTTGTGCGCAGTCAGCGAGGAGCGATGCAGGGAGGCGTGGTCGACGGCGGCGGGCGCGCGGTCGGCGCGGCGGCGCCTTGTCGGGCGCGCGATCAGCGGGCGCGCGGGCGGCGGCGCGGCGGCGAGCGCGGCGGCGCGCGCGGCGGCGCGCGGCAGCGCGCGCGGCAGCGCGGCGGTGGCGCAGCGGGCGGCGCGCAGTGATGATGCGCGCGCGATGGCGCGCAGTGATGGGCGCGCGCGCGGCGAAGCGCGCAGCGGCGCGCGCGGCGGCGCGCGCGCGCAGCGGCAGCGGCGGCGCGCGCGGCGGCGCGAGGCGCACGCGCCGCAGCGCGGCGCGCGCAGTGGCGCGGCGGTGGCGCGGCGGCGGCGAGCGGCGGCAGCGCGGGCGGGCGCGGCCGCGCGGCGCTGGCGCGCAGCCGGCGCGCGGCGGCGGCGGCGGCGCGTGGCGCGCAGCGCGGCGGGCGTGCGGCGGCGCGCGGCGGCGCGGTGGCGGCTGCCCTTCCTCTTTCCTCTCCCTTCTCCTCTTCCTCCCCTCTTCTTCCTTCTCCTCTTCTTCTTCTTTCTTCTATTCTTCTCCACGACCTGACCCTTCTTCTCAAAATACCATTCTTCAAAATTTAGGTCAAGTAAGAGGCGCCCACCTCTTCCCCTTATATATGGGTGAAGATAGGCCCTTCCTTAAGTCCAAAACAACAAAACAAACAAGGAAAGGAAAGGAAATAATGAAACGGGCTTGTCAGGCCCAACATAAAGAGGGGGTGAAAGAGTTCCTCATATGGATCCTTCCCGCTACGACAACACGATAAAACCGAAAAGCTATAGAATAAGGTAACCGAAGGTGTCGGTGTGCTCGGTGGTCGGCGTCCGCGTCATGCGAGTAACGGAATGCGGAATCCCGTGTTCTCTGGCGGCTCGCCGTGGTGGCTGGACTCGTCTTGGTGGCGAGCTGGGTAGTGCCGGCTCCTCGGGTGCTGGGTCGGGGAAGTCCTGCTGCTCCTCTGCTGCTGGCTCGATGGCGTCCGGTGGTGACGCGCCATCAACCCGCCCGGGGTGGGAAGGACTCGACTCCGGCGAGTCAGGGTGGAGGATCGGCGACGGTGGAAGGAGGTCGGGACGGAGGCGTCGGAGCTCCTGTTCTGTAACCCACGTGTCGTCCGCGCAAGTGTGGCCCGCCCAACGTACTAGGAATCTCCTCGATGCTTCCCCACCTGCATGGTCAATTACCTCCTGCAGTACACAATCGATTGCCTCGTGCCTATCGGGTGAAACAATTGGGGGTGGTGTCGGCAAACTCACTCACGCTGAAGGGGTCTAGAGAGGCTGGGAGTGGGGAGGAAGAAGGGGCCCGGTACTGAGCTAGGTCCGCCACATTGAATGTAGAGCTTATTCCCCACGTAGGAGGAATTTCGGCGACATACAGCGTTGTCGCCCACTCTGGAGGATCCGGAGCGGGCGGCGCTGTGAGCATGCAGCCGTTGCCGTCCGGGAGAGTATCTCTCGGCCTGAGTCTGACCATCACTAGGTCTCCCGTCAAATGCTCTGGGTCGGCGATGCAAGTCGGCGGCTTGCTATACAATGCATTTTGCTGCGTGATCCTATCATGAATGCGATGATGTAATGCGAGACATGCTGGGCAAATGCAAGTGCGTCCTCGGAAACCTAACATGAGGATCTATGGGAGCTAGGTCTAGGGTCGATGGGGTGCCTGGCCGTGGCGATCTCAAAGGGCTCAACCGGTGGTTCTGTTCACCGAGGAGTTGTATGCGAACTCAGCGCGTGGTATGACAAGATCCCAAGGCGAGGTGTTCACCTACGAGGAGCGTAGTAGGTTGCCCAAGCTACGATTGACCACCTCCGTCTGACCGTCGGTCTGCGGATGGTAGGCAATCGAGAACGAGCCGTGCCCAAGAGGCTCCACAGGGTCCTCGAGTAACTCGTGAAGCGCCGCGTCACGATCGGACACGATCGAGGATGGCGAGCCATGGGCGCGCGATCTCGGAAGAAGATCTGGGCGACCTTCCGCGGCGTCGAGCGTCTTCGCGCGAGAACGCGAAGTGGGCCATCTTGAAAACCTATCCACGACTACCATGATGGAGTCGTAGTGCCTCGTGATGCGAGGCAGTCCCAAAACGAAGTCCATGCTCACGTCGTCGAGGGCGCCTCGGCGTCGGCAATGGGGTATAAAGTCGGCGCTCTTCTTGACCTGCTTGGCCAAGGCACATACTGCGGCACTGGGCAACTATGTTGCCAACATCGCGCTTTAGGGAAGGCCAGTAGAATTGGCCTTCCATGGCGGCGATCGTCTTGTCGCGGCCAAAATGACCGCTAAGGCCTCGTGACATTCCCAAGTGAGGAAGTCACGTAGTGATGTGCGAGTACGCACAATCTGTTCTTAAAGAACAGGTATCCGTCGATAAGGACATAGTCCTTGTAATCGTGGGATGGTCCTCGTCGGACTTCCGCGTTGATGGGGCCGAAATCAGGGCAGTTATCGTACCCATCTCGAATGGTCTCGAACCCCAAGACTGTCACCTTCATGATGTTGAGCACGTGAGTTCTCCGGCTGAGGGCGTCGGCTACGACGTTGTCCTTGCCCTTCTTGTGCTTGATGACGAAGGTGTAGTCCTGTAGGTACTCGACCCACCTGGCGTGCGATCGCTCGATTTCTGCTGCGAGTGCAGGTACTTGAGCGCCTCGTGATCCGAGAAGAGCACGAACTCCGATGATAGGAGGTAGTGTCTCCAATGCCGTAAGGCTTGGATGACCGCGTAGAACTCCTTGTCGTACGTGGAGTATCGAAGCCTTGCATCGTTCAGCTTCTCGCTGAAGAACTCCACGGGGTGGCCCTCCTGGCTGAGGACGCCTCCGATGCCGATACCTGAGGCATCGCATGTAACCTCGAACACTTTCCCAAAGTCGGGAAGCCGTAGTACGGCGCTGTGTCATCATGAGCTTTATCTGCTGGAAAGCTCTCTCTGCTGCCGGTGTCGGCGACGACTCCTCCTTGAGGCAGTCGGTGATGGGGGCGTGCGGAACTGAAGTTCCGTATGAATAAATCTATAGAAAGTCGCCAGTCCTATGAAACTCCTAACGTCATGCATGTTTGCCGGGGTCGGCCACGACGTGATGGCCCGGACCTTCTCCGGGTCGGCGGCTACGCCCTGGGCGGACACGATGAACCCTAAGAAGGCAACCTCGGACGCTAGGAAGCTACACTTCTTGGGGTGGGCGTAGAGCTGCTCCTGCCGTAGGATGGTGCAGACCTGCCGAAGGTGGTCTGCATGCTCGTCTCTGGATCTGCTGTAGACGAGGATGTCGTCGAAGTAGACGACCACGAACTTCCCTATGAAGGCGCGCAGTACCTCGTTCATGAGACGTTGGAAGGTACTGGGCGCATTGGAGAGGCCGAAAGGCATAACCCTCCACTCATATAAACCGTCCTTTATCTTAAAGGCGGTCTTCCATTCGTCGCCGGGACGGATCCGTACTTGATGGTACCCACTCCTCAAGTCTATCTTGGAGAAGATAGTGGATCCTGCCATCATGTCGAATAGATCCTGCACCAGCGGAATGGGAAAGCGGTACCTGACCGTTATCTTGTTGATGGCACGGCTATCGCAACACATGCGCCACGTGCCATCCTTCTTCAGCTAGGAGAGCGGGTACTGCGCGAGGGCTCATGCTCTCCTGGATGAGGCCCTTCCCCAAAGCTCCCTCACTTGCCGTAGCAACTCCTCGTGCCAGCGGCTCCATGCGGTGTGCGGTAGGTTTGGGCGGCGCGCCGGGCACCAAGTCGATGGCATGCTGTATGTTCCTCATCGGGGTAATCCGCAGTAGCTCTTCCGGGAAGACATCTCGAACTCCGATATGAGAGCCTCAACCTCTGGGGTGCGAGGGTCACTGCACTGTCAGCAGGGGCGTCAAGGGTGACGGCCAGACACATAGGTGTATCGTCACCCTCGCGGCCAAGGTCGCGAGTGAATAAGGGTCCTCGGACTATCACTAACCCTACTGGTCGGGTCGCGGCGGCTTGCTGGCGGCCGTGGTGTCGGGTGCCACGTAACTCGTCGCCCCTGGTGCATAAAGGAGCAGGTGTTCACGCGCCCTGCTAAGGTGGCGTCGTGATCATATAACCACGGCCGACCGAGGATGATGCTACCCACCTTCATGGGTAGTACATCACGAAATGCGTCCTCGGCGTATGTGTTCACCTTCAGGGGCCGCGGCACTGGCGCTTCACAGATAGTGATGAAGCGTCGATCCATGAAACGTCGTGCGGCGTGGGGTGCTCTATCGAAGTCAACCTAAGCGCTGACCATAGTATCTGAGATCGCGTTGATGCAACTACCGCTATCCACGATCACCTTACATGCCTTGCCGTTGATCTTGATATGCGTGTAGAAGATCGGCGTGCGGATGGCGCATCATCGAGCGGTGTCGGCTGATGGCGGCCGTGGAAGTCTAGCGGAGTTGTCAACCCGCGGTGATATCCTATCTCTACTGCTGCGGGTGTGTCGACAGCGATGTTGGCTAACGGCGGACGGACGCCGCGGCCTGTCACGGGTGGGGCTCCTCGCGCCTCGATGATCTGGATGAATCCTATCTGTCCATCGGGCTCCTCGTACTCAAGGCGCATTCCTCGTTCCGTGATAGTGGTCCTCTTGGGGTACGTCGGCTCCATCGCAATAATCCTGTTCGGTTTCCCGACATCAATCAAAAGTGTAGATGGGCATTGGTGTGCCGGTGCCCTCGTCCTTGGCATTTGTAGCACGTGATGTGTGCTTGACTTGGTGCAGCGCTACGGGCGGGGCATCGCGGTCGAGGCCGGGCTTGCGAGGTAGACCCCACTGAGGTGGTTGGGGTCGTTCCTTGGCCCCGGTGACGGTGCGACCAGTGGTCGCGGGTAGGGTGGAGCGAGCGGGTGCAAGCCGAACCATAGGAACTTCGCGGCGTGGTGTGCGCGTTGGGCGCGGGGTGTCTTCGGCAGGCGGATCCATGTGCTCCACTAGGTGGTATGCCTCGTCGACCTCTGCGGTTGGCAGTCAAGGACCTTGCTGCGCAAGGCGGGCGAAGGCCGTGGGCAAAGGCGATGATGGCGGGGTCCTCCGAAGCGGCAGCGCATCCGGCATTCCTCGAAAGCCTCGATGTACTCCGACACGAGTCGACCTTGCTTAGGTCGAGCCACGAAGGAAGAGTGTCATCTGGTACTGGCGAGCGTACTTGTTCCTTAGCTTCGCGCCATTTCTGCCCATGACATGATGGGCTGTCCTCGTCGTTCGGCGAGAATTGCTCATTCTCCCAGAAGATCTTGGCTTGTCCGTCAAGCGTGTCTCTGCGTACTCGGCGCAAAGGTCGTCATCCATCCTGTACCACCTGAAATACGAGTTCATTTTGATTCCCAGTCAATGAACTCCTTGGGCTCCTCGAGCCCTCGTGAGCGAATGCGTCGGCGCCGCGCTCCTCTGGATGCGTGCCACGATGCTCCTCGCGCCGGCGCTCGTCGTCATCATAGTGCCGCTCGGGCGCGGGTAGTTTCGTCGCGGGTCCATGGGGCGACGGGCGGGAATGGGTCGTGTCGCGGTGCGTCCCGTGGTAGGGCGACCATCCAGCGGTGCTCGGTCCCAAGGCACCGGGTGATGTGGTGGTGGGCATGCACCGTCAGCCCGTAATATGGCGGGGCGGCGGCGTGGGTAGTCCTCGCGTCGTGCGGTGGCTCGTCGAACCGCGGACCACGCGGGGAGAGCGGGTCGAACCGGCGGGCGGATAGTCACGGCTCGGGTCGCTCGTGCTGGCGTATAGGGAGATCAGGTCGAGCATAAGGGACCCGTCGTAGCCACGGGTGTAGTCATCCGCGGGCGATGCATGTCCCAAGCGCGGACATCCTGTGGGTCGCGTATGGGCTCCTGGCTAGCGTGCGGTGGCGATGCGCGTAAAGCAGCGATCAGGGACCTCGTAATCATCAGCAAGGTCGGGTCGGGTGACCACGGTATTGGTCTACCAGCCCCGTAAGAGGCGAGGGCCTCGTGCAACGGTCGCCTCAACTCCGTGCTCGGACACTCGGGTGTCGGCGAGCATCCGCTCAGCGCTCCGTCCTAGCTGCCGATGCGCGGCGTTGAGCTCCTTGGTCTTCGGAAGTTCTTCTCTTGGCGGGTACTAGCGGTGGCGCCGTCGTCCTCGTCCTCTACCCGTGCAGGGGGTCGCTCTGAAGTACTCGGCGGCGGGAGATTTCCGTGTGGTCGTCGCCTCGTGGTATCCCGGTCTTCGTAGTCACTCGATCGGGATTAAATCGAGGGCGCGCGGTGTGCGCGTGGGGAGTGCTGGGATCGGCGTGAACCACCGGGCGATGCGGTGATTTCGATGCGCCTGGAGCACCCGTGGCGTCGGGTGGGACGGCGTGTCCTCGATATGGGGTAAGGTAGGTTCCGCCGGCGAGGCGGTTGAGGTCGAAGGGCAATCTCGTTGCCTCTCGTCTCGCGAGTTCGACTGCGTCGCGGGAGGTAGAACCTCCGCGTTGCGCCATCCGTGCGGATCGCGTCTCTCGGCCATTCCTGGGTACCGATATGGATGCACGTAAAATCGATGGATGCGATGCACTAGATGCGATGCGATGCGATGCGATGCGAAGTCGGAGGCGTGCTGTGGCGACCACAGCGGGCTCTGATACCAATTTGATGCGGACGTCGTCTCAGCGGCGTCCGACCGTCACGAAGGAAGGAACTTCGGTGTCGTATCGCTAACTAATCGGGTTACGTCCACGGCGTCAACGATGGATATGCGGAGAACAGAAATATATGTATGGCGATGGCGAGGCGATGGTTCTACAGTGCGTGCAATGCGCCGACAAGCTGAGAGCCAACCGGAGCGGGGCGGGGTCGCCAAGCTGGTCGGTCCAGCCCTCAAGTCGTCCGAGGTGGGTCGGCGCGCGCGCCGCCGTCGAATGGGGTAACTCCCACTGGAATGCTCACAGCGTCGGGCGTCCCATTTCGTGCGGACAGGTAAGGCGCCGTCTTTGTTTCGCCGTTCTCTCAATCTGTCCCACTCACCTATCTAACCCGGCGCGGTGGAGACAATACGAAAGAATACTGACGGAAATAAATGGCGTAAAGAGGCTAGGAAAGCAGAGTACCTTCGTCGCTGGCGGCGGGATTTCGCACCAACTGGTTCGGAGGAGGAGTTGTCGGGTGCGCGGAGGTTGACTGGTGCGGAGGCGGTTGTGCGCAGTCAGCGCGGGCGATGCAGGAGCGTGGTCGGCGGCGGTGGCGCGGTCAGCGCGCGGTGGCAGTGCGCGGCGCGCGTCTGTGGCGGCGCGCGCAGCGGTGGCGGCGGCGCGGTCAGCGGCAGCGGCGCGGCAGCGCGCTTGGCAGCGAAGCGCGTGGCGGCAGCGCAGCGTGGCGGCGGCAGCAGCGTGGCGCAGCGGCGCCTTGCAGCAGCCTTGGGCGGTGGCGCTGGCGGCGCAGCCTTGGCGGTAAGCGCGCTTGTAGCGCGGTGGCGCGGCGGCGCGTGATGGCGCGCTGTGGCCTTGCGGCGGCGCGCCTTGGCGGCGCGGCAGCGCAGCTTGCAGCGCGCGGCGCAGCGGCGGCCTTGGCAGCGGCGCGGCGCGGCGGCAGCGCGCGCGGCGGCAGCGGGGCGCGGCGGCGCGCGCGGCGCTAAGGGCGGCGCGGCCTTGCGGCGCGGGCGCGCGGCGCTGGCGGCGCGGCAGCGCGGCGTGCGGCGGGCGGCGGCGGCTGCCCTTCCTTTCCTCTCCCCTTCTCCTCTTCCTCCTCTTCTTCTTCCTTCTCCTCTTCTTCTTCTTTCTTCTATTCTTCTCCACGACCTGACCCTTCTTCTCAAAATACCATTCTTCAAAATTTAGGTCAAGTAAGGGGAAGCGCCCTCCTCTTCCCCTTATATATGGGTTAAGATAGGCCCTTCCTTAAGTCCAAAAACAACAAAACAAACAAGGAAAGGAAAGGAAATAATGAAAACGGGCTTGTCAGGCCCAACATAAAGAGGGGGGGGGGGTGAAAGAGTTCCTCATATGGAGCCTTCCCCGCTACACGACAACACGATAAAACCGAAAAGCTATAGAATAAGGTAACC
Organism: Wolffia australiana; assembly: GCF_029677425.1. Taxonomy (NCBI): domain Eukaryota; kingdom Viridiplantae; phylum Streptophyta; class Magnoliopsida; order Alismatales; family Araceae; genus Wolffia; species Wolffia australiana. The sequence continues at coordinate 5,477,930 of NC_135847.1, read as the reverse complement.
GAAGGTGGCGGTGTGCTCGGTGGTCGGCGTCCGCGTCATGCCGAGTAACGGAATGCGGAATCCGTGTTGCTGCGGCTCGCCGTGGTGGCTGGACTCGTCTCGGTGGCGAGCTGGGTAGTGCCGGCTCCTCGGGTGCTGGGTCGGGGAAGTCCTGCTGCTCCTCTGCTGCTGGCTCGATGACGTCCGGTGGTGACGCGCCATCAGCCTTCCTCCTCCGCTCCTTCGTCTGCTTCTTCCTCCTGCTTCTTCTTCAACAGGTCGTAACCCTAAAACTTCATGAACGAGCTTTCATCCTTCAAACTCAAAGAGAGGAATTTTCTTTCATAAAAAACATCGTGTCTAGTTTAGGGCAACTCTCTTCCCTTATATAGGGAGGAAGTGGGCTGACCTGCTTACACCAAAAGAAGAAGAAAAGAAAACCCAAAGGAAAACATAAAGGGAAATCCTATGACGTAGGACCAAGGAGGTGAAACAACAAAGAAGAAGAGGTTGAACGAGAGGGAAGGGAGAGGGGATCTAGACAGGATTATGTGAGCATGACGAGTTTAAATGTGAGCCATACATGTGAGCATGACGAGTTTAAAGCGACGAATGGTGAAAACCAAGACTAAAACAACGAACAAAATGGGACGTAACGATGACGATAAGGTGTCCATTACCCATAATATTTGAACCCGGGCGCGCGTACCGTCGCCTTGGCTTGCCGAGCGGGCTGACCACGTATGGATGGCACTGTCGGGGGCGACGGTGACATTTCCGAAGACATGTCCACGGTTGTCGCTGGAGCTGCCGAGGACGATGATGATGTCTCCCAAGACGTTCCTGGCTACGATCACTACCGGTGCAGAGCCAGTGCCGCGTACCGTTGAATGTGAGCGCCTACGATGAGAGCGTCCTCTGTGACGTACTTCCCATGAAAGTGGGAAGCATCATCTTGGGTCATCCTTGGCTATATGACCACGACGTCACTCTAGCTGGAAGAACAAACACGTGTTCATTCTTGTACCAGGGACGATGGGTCACTTGGCACTCGTACACGATGAAACCGATGAACAAGCTGGTCCCGACCAAGCCCATAGGGCTCATGGTTATCCGCTGCCCCTTGTTCGCTCGAGATTTGGGCCGCGAGGCAGACGACACGCCCTTGTGCCTCGCTGTCACCCTTAACATCTCCGCCGATCCACACGTAGAGCACCGACCACTTGAGGTTGAAGCCATTCTATTGGAGTTTGGTGACGTATTCCTCGAGGAGCTACCCGACGAACTACCGCCAATGCATAGCATCCAGCACGTGATCGATCTCGCGCTCGGCGCATCATTGTCGAACCTACAACACTACGGATGGAGCCGTAGAGATACGAGGAGCTACTTCGACAGGTCCGCAAGTTACTCGCGAAGGGCATCATCTAGGAGAGTCTCAGCCCATGTGCCGTACCTGCTCTACTAGCTCCGAAGAAGGACGGCACATGGCGCATGTGCTACAACAGCCGCGCCATCAACAAGATAACGGTACGATATCGTTTTCCTATTCTCCGCGTCCAGGACCTCTTCGACATGATGACTGGAGCCACTATCTTCTCAAAGATAGACTTGCGCAGTGGCTACCACCAGGTTTGGATTCGTCTTGGAGACGAATGGAAGATCGCCTTTAAGATAAAGGATGGGTTATACGAGTGGATAGTCATGCCCTTTAGCCTCTCCAACGCGTCGAGTACCTTTCAGCGCCTCATGAACGAGGTACAGTGCACCTTTATCGGGAGATTTGCCATCGTCTACTTTGACGACATCCTCATCTATAGCCAGTCGAGGGAAAAACACCTCGACTACATTTGACAGGTCTACACCGTCCTTCGGCGCGAATAGTTATACGTGCACCCTAATAAGTGTAGCTTCCTCACACCAGAAGTTTCCTTCCTCGGGTTCATCGTATCCGCCCAGGGCGTTGCCGCGGACCTAGACAAGGTTTGGGCCATCACATCGTGGCTTTCACCGGCCAACCTCCACGACGTACGCAGCTTCATCGGCCTTGCCACTTTCTACCGACGATTCGTACAGAACTTCAGTTCCATTACAGCTCCTATCACTGACTGCCTCAAGGTGGAGCCGTTCACTTCGACCCCCGCCGCTGAGCGAGCTTTCCAGCATGTGAAGCTCTTGATGACGCAGGTGCTTGTTCTCCGCCAACCTGACTTCGGGAAGGTGTTCGAGGTTACGTGTGATGCCTCGGGCGTCAGGATCGGTGGTGTCCTCAGCCAGGAGGGTCACCCCATTGAGTTTTTCAGCGAGAAGCTGAATGACGCGAGACTACGCTACTCGACATACGACAAGGAGTTCTACGCAATCGTTCAAGCATTACGACCCTAGCGAAATTATCTCCTTTCCAAGGAGTTCGTACTCTTTTCAGATCACGAGGCGCTCAAATACCTGCACTCCTAGTAGAAGTTGAGTGACCGACACGCGAGATGGGTCGAGTATTTGCAGGACTATTCCTTCGTCATCAAGCACAAGAAGGGCAAAGACAACGTCATCGCCGATGCACTTAGCCGACGAGCCCACGTGCTCAACATCATGAGGGTGAAAGTCCTCGGGTTCGAGACCATTCGAGAGGGATACGACAGTTGCCCCGACTTCAGGCTGATTATCACTCGAGTTTGACAGGGACCGTCCCGTGACTACCGGGACTACGTCATCATCGACGACTACTTGTTCTATCAGAACAGACTTTGCGTGCCACGCACATCCTTGCACGACTTCCTCACATGGGAATGTCACGCTGGAGGTCTTAGTGGTCATTTTGGACGTGACAAGACCATCTCTGCCGTAGAATACCAATTCTATTGGTCGTCGCTGAAACGCGATGTCGGCAACATTGTTGCCTAGTGCCGCGTATGTGCCTTGGCCAAACAGGTCAAGAAGAGTGCCTAGTATACACTCCGCTACTAATGCCTAAGTGTCCCTGGGATGACGTTAGCATGGACTTCGTCGTAGGACTGCCCCAGACAGCACGACGACACGACTCCGTCATGGTCGTCGTTGACAGGTTCTCAAAGATAGCGCACTTTGTGCACTGCACGAAGACGTCCGATGCCACGAAGGTCGCACAACTATTCTTCCGAGAAATTGTGCGCCTCCATGGCCTGCCAGCTTCGATCGTGTCCGACTGAGACCTCCGCTTCATGAGCTACTTCTAGAAGACCTTATGGAGTCTCCTCGGTACACGGCTCAAATTTTTTACTGCCTACCACCCGTAGACCGACGGTCAAACGGAGGTCGTCAATCATAGCTTGGGCAACCTACTACGCTCTTTAGTGGGCGAAAACCTCGCGACATTGTATTTGATCATCCCTCGCGCCGCGTTTGCCTACAACTCCTCGGTGAACCGCACCACCGAGTTGAGCCCATTCGAGATCATCTATGGCCAAGGCCCTCGTCGCCCACTAGACTTAGCACCTATTGACCCGCATGTTAGGGTATCGGAGGAAGGCATTGCATTCGCCCAGCATATTTCTGCATCGCATCAGCATATTCATGATAGGATCACGATGCCAAAATGCATTGTACAAGCAGTCTGCCGACTTGCACCGCCGACCCCGAGTCTTCGATGTGGGAGGCCTAGTGATGGTTAGGCTTAGACCGGAGAGATACTCTCCCGTGATGGCTACGAAGCTACATGCCTGTAGTGCCGGCCCGTTCTCGATCCTCCGAAGGGTGGGTGAAAATGCCTACGTCGTCGAGATTCCTCCTACGTGGGGAATAAGCTCCACGTTCAACGTGGCGGATCTGGCTCCGTACCGAACCCCTTCTCACCCCCTCACCCCAGCCTCTCTAGACCCTTTCAGCATGAGCGAGTTTGCCGCGACCACTCCCCCGTTTGTTTCACCCGATTGGCACGAGGCAATCGATTGTGTACTGTAGGAGATAATTGACTATGCAGGGAACGAAGTCTCGAGGAGGTTCTTGGTATGGTGGGTGGGATGAACCAGCGTAGATGACATGTGGATATCAGAGGCAAAGCTCAGCCGCATTCGACCGGATCTACTTCAGCCGCTGCCCTTCGACGCACCTAACTCGCTGAGGTCAAGCCCCAAACACAGCCTCGGATATGATGAGCGGCCATCCTAGAGATGCCACGACGGGACGACGTCAACCTCACCGAGCTGCACGCGCCGATGCTCGCCACCCGGCGTTCAAGTACCCCGTGTAAGCATCTTTATCTCACTCGCCTTTATTTCTGTTTGTTTGTATTTTTTGATTTCATGGACCGGGCCGGTGTTGGGTCTCGTCCTCGTCTTCTCCTTTTATTTTTCAGTTGTATTTTCAAATTGTAAGGAGAGGCTGAACCACGTCTCCCGACGGTTCGTCCTCTCCCCACGTTCACTTGGCACCTATCTTCACTATATAAGGAGATAGCATGCCCAAGGAACACTTGAGTCATTTGTTGAAAAGAAATCCAACTTGTGTCTCCACTATCGTAGAGAGTAGAGCATAGAGAGGTCCGTCTAGCCTCGCCCACGTTGAGACCACTCCGTGGTTAGAGCCCTCGTCATCACATCGAGATCACTCTGTGACGACGTGTCCAAGCGTTCCGTCGAGATTACTCCGAGACGAGTAAAGAATTCAAGAAGTCTTCGCCACCTGGAGCTGAAGAACCTTTCATTGAGATCACTCCGAAGGTGCCCGAGGCCGCAGGTCCGACGCCAACGCTCGCCTTCCACAAGATCCACAAGATACTACCCAAGGTCCCCAAGAATAATCCAAGAAACCATCATCTTGAAGGTTTCTTGGGGGCGGTTACAGCTCAAGAAGCCCTTTCTTGGGCTCGAGATTCGACCCGCCGCCGCCGCCTCCGTGATAAACTCAATTTTAGGGTGTTTTTTACTGGTTATTTGTCAGTTGAATTCGTGTGAGGATTGAGCTTATGCAACGAAATTTATAGCCTCACAGCCTTTTGCAAGCAAGGGTCGATCCACAGGAAGCAGAGAAAACAGCAGAAAATTCTTTTCTATTAAATCAGTCTATTCAGTTCTCTAATTCCAAGTGTTAATCTCTGTAGAAATTTTCTTCAGAATAATTTGCAGAGAATTCCTTAAAAGTATTGATTCAGCTAATTCTTCAGTCAAATTATCTTCAGTTAAGTTTTACGGAGATATCTTGGCAAAACTCAATTGAGCAGAACCGTCAGCAGAGAAATTTTCTTTGTTGACGGTTCGCTTACGCCCTGTGAGGCAATTGAGCAAACACCCTGCAGGTGTTTGTGCACGCGCTTGGCGAGCTGCGCAGGCGAGCTGCTGGCGCCTGCTGAGGCGAGCCTATGCGCGGCGTTGCTGCACGCGGTGAGCCTGCTCGCGGTGCTGATTTGTGCGGGCGAGCCTTGCGCGCGGGCGAGCCTGCGCGCGGCGCTGCTACTGCGGCGAGCCTGTCTTGCGGCGTTGCACGAGCGCGCGGCGGCGTTGCTGGCGAGCACGCTGGCATGTGCTGATTCAGCGGGCAAGCTTGCTCGCTGCTTGGATTGCTGGCAACCTAGGCTGAGGCCTGGGTTGCTAGCAGTTGAAATTCTGCAGGAAGGATTTCACGGCGGATCGAGAACAATGAAACTTTGCTAGACAGAATGGAAAACGATTCAATCAACTATGGGATTCGAAATCAAACGTAACCAAAGGAACAACAGAAATTGGAAATGCTGAAGACAGCTTGTGATCTTCAGCCCAACCCTGATTGGCTTAGAAGGGAGAAGAAGATTGTCCCAAAACCGAAATGCACACGCCTCCTTGGGTCACTCCTACCGGGCAAGGCGGCGATCGGCGTGCTCGGCTACTCCTCGGCTTGCTTCTCCCAGCTCCAATGCTCATCAGCCTTGGAGGGTCTGCAGAAATCCTTTCTCTCCAAGCCCTAGCTTTCTTGAGAGAAATTCTGGACAACCTAAACTCCTCTCTCAAGAGAGTATTTATAGGTTTTCTCTTAAGTCATGCCCAGGGGCATTTCGTAATTTTGCCACTTGAATTTTTGCCCACTTCTCTTGATCCTCCTCTCTTCCTTGATCTTCTTAACCTGTTTCTGAATGTTCACTAGCAATAAAATGTTAAATATATTCCACTTGATTCAAAGAATCAAGTGGGGTTAGTGATTTCATAAAACAATACATATGCATGAACTTAGCATGAATTCACAAGATAGTTGTAATGAATTTAAACTTAAGAACTTGATTATTTGATGACATATTTTAGAGTCATCAAACACCCCCCAACTTAGATCGTTACTAGTCCCTTAGTAATGACATGCAGGTGAGAATAAAAGATGATCTCAAGGTGAATTTTGACTTCCGATAACTTTGATTCATGCTCTTCTCAAGGAGTATTTTCAGCAATTAAAATTGACCAGCGTAAAAGAAATTTAGGATCTATCTCAGCCTTAGACCTCAACTAAGTGCACATGATCTATGGACTACATATAGTAAGTACATAGTATATGGAATAAGATCTAGTTAACACCCCAAGCGCACTACTGAACGAGGCGTAGAGAGTGGTATTAATGCTAGCTCAATACTATGGCTATAGTAGCATCGGCTCAAACACATGGGAGACAGCTTTTCCACCTTTATTTTATTTGGCATTTGCTGCTTGTTGGTCATTTTTTATGACAATCAACTTTAGTACTATGATGCAAGCTTTTGCTTGTTTATGCGCAGTGCAGCTTTCACTTTATAGTTTGGTGGCGCTTATCCACTACCCATGTGCCGTCCTTAGTAGACCGGCAGCTTATTCCCCCGACAAAGTTATGTATCCTTCATGGGTCAGGGAGCTTCACTCACGTCATAATAATACTGCCAATGAGCTAACACTAACCCTACTCTCCACTAAAGCTAAACATTTTCGTGCATGTAAGTGCTAACTCAACCCGAGGTGGATGGTGAGGTGAGAGAAGTATAATGGTAATAGATATGACTGTAGTGGTATGGATCGTAGTGCACCTAGCTAGGCTTACTTCACCTAGGATTCCCTAGCTGGTCACTCTTGCATTTCTACCCTTTTGAAAAGAATCGAATTATCATGCATATCATTGGACAATCATCTCCTAAGATCATCAAATATCCATGGTTTGTGAATGCAAAAACAAAAAAATTTTCATGGATAGTGCATGTAAATGTACTCCCCCCCCCTCTCAATAAAAGGCATGTTCCTACATGACAAATCATAAATGAGAGAAAGGAGAAAGGAATACCAAACCATGGAAGGAAGGGCGGCGATCAGCATGCGTGTTGTCCACTAACGTGTTAGGTGGGCGTGGATCGGAGTGGCTGCACACGAGAACAGAAACAAAAACGCAGAAAACAAAAACAAAACAAGGAAAATAACCAAGCAGAGAGAATATGAAATGTAGTAAAAACAAAAACTAATCGGATCATGAGCTATCATGCGATGGCTTTTCTAACGTAATATTCATGGGGCTGTGAAGATCTTCTTCTTCTAAGTAGGGTTTGAGCCGTTGCCCGTTCACAGTGAATCGTCTTTGAGACGTAGGATCTAAAATTGTAACCGCTCCATTCTCAAAAACCTGCTGAACAAGGAAGGGGCCATCCCATCGCGTTTTCAATTTTCCTGGAAAGAGTTTTAATCTAGAGTTGTAAAGCCATAATTTTTGATTCTCTACAAAAATTCTTCTCCTCAAGCTCTTATCATGAAGCATCTTCATCTTGGCTTTATAAATCTTCGAATTCTCATAAGCCTCATTTCTTAACTCTTCCAACTCATTCAATTGAAGAAGTCTATGCTTGCCGGCTCTATCCAAATCTAGGTTGAGTTTTCTAATAGCCCAAAGGGCCTTGTGTTCTAACTCAAGTGGTAGGTGACAAGCTTTGCCAAAGATAAGGCGGAAGGGAGACATGCCGAGAGGGGTTTTGTAAGCTGTCCTATAAGCCCATAACGCCTCGTCTAGCTTCCTAGACCAATCTTTCCCATCTGGACGCACTATTTTCCTCAAAATTTTCTTCACCTCTCTATTGCACAATTCAACTTGTCCATTGGCTTGAGGATGATATGGGGTAGTGACTCGATGATGGACACCAAACTTTTTGAGGAGATTCCTAAAGTTGTAATTTGTGAAGTGTGAACCTCCATCACTAATGATCGCTCGTGGGCATCCATATCTATAAAAAATGTGTTTTTCAATAAAATTGGTCACTACCTTACTGTCATTGGTTTTGGAGGAATGGCTTCTACCCATTTGGAGACGTAGTCAACAGCCATCAAGATGTATTCATCACCGTTAGAACTAGGAAATGGCCCCATAAAATCAATTCCCCATAAATCAAATATTTCTACTTCTAAGATGGGTTGTAGGGACATTCTATCTTTCCTATTGATATTGATGGATACTTGGCATGCTAAAGAACTGTTATAAAATTTCTGCGCGTCATGAAATAATGTAGGCCAAAAGAAACCCGATTCAACAATCTTATGAGCTGTTACCTTGGCCGAGTAGTGACCCCCTCCTGGTTTTGCGTGGCAGAATTCTAGGATGCCGTTGCTCGCTCTCGGGGCGCATCGTCAGAGAATTTGATCTTGTCCTTGGTGAAACAGCTCCGGATCTTCCCAAAAATAAAATCGCGCATCCTTGAGTAGCTTTTTCCTCTCGTGGGAAGTCCAACCTGTAGGAATTTGTCCTGAAACTAAAAAATTGACAATATGTGCATACCAAGGAACGAATGTTCCTTGTGCAGTTAGGACAAATTCATCAGAAATGCATCATTAATTTGTTTAGGTGGGCGCCTATGATTCGTGAGAGATGGTTGGCTACTACATTTTCACACCCTTTCTTATCTTTAATTTCCAAATCAAATTCCTGTAATAAAAGCACCCATCTAATCAATCTCGGTTTAGCCTCTTTCTTCGTTAACAAGTATCTAATAGCTGCATGATCAGAATAAACAGTTATTTTACTACCTAGTAAATAAGACCTAAACTTTTCTAAAGCGAAAATAATGGCCAGCAGCTCCTTTTCGGTGGTGGTGTAATTCAGTTGTGCATCCACTAAGGTCCTGCTGGCGTAGTAGATCACCACGGGTTTCTTATCAATTCTTTGGCCTAACACTGCACCTACTGCAAAATCAGAGCGTCGCACATTAGTTCAAAAGGAAGGGTCCAATCGGGCCCTTGCAGGATAAGCGCATTAACCAAAGCTTCTTTCAATTTATAAAATGCATCTTTAGCCTCTAGTGTTAGTTCAAAATCATTATTTTTAGGCGATAAAAGGTTTGTATGAGGTTTAGAAATTTTAGCAAAATCAAGGATAAACGTCTATAGAAACTCGCGTGGCGAGAAACCCTAAAGGTTTTTAGGTTGGTTGGAGGTGGAAGGCCCTGGATGATTTTGATTTTGGCCTTGTCCACTTCAATCCATGGTTGCTGACCGTGTGTCCCAGCACTACTCCTAAATGAGATTTTCCCAACTTAGGACAAGGTTGGACTCAATGCACCTCTTCAATACTTTGGTGAGGCTTAGGGAGCAGTTCTCAAAGGTAGATCCAAATACTGAAAAATCATCCATAAATATTTCTAAACATTCGCCTACTAAATCAGAAAATAGGGCATTCATACATCGCTGAAATGTGGCGGGGGCATTGCATAACCCGAAGGGCATACGCCTAAAGGCATATGTCCCTACGGGACTCGTAAATGTTGTTTTCTCTTGATCATCAGGATGGATGTTTACTTGGTTGTATCCTGAATAACCATCAAGAAAACAAAAATATTGCTGCCCTGACAGTTTTTCTAGTATCTGATCTATGAAGGGTAGTGGGTAGTGATCCTTCTTTGTCGCCTTATTTAATTTCCTGTAATCAATGCACACCCTCCACCCTGTGGTCAATCTTTTCTGCACCTCTTCCCCTTTTTCGTTCACTTCTACGGTAATTCAAGATTTCTTTGGTACCATGTGTACAGGACTCACCCATCTACTGTCGGATATAGCATAAATTATTCCTGCATTCAACCACTTAATCACTTCTTTCACAAGAACTTCTCTCATGTAAGGGTTGAGTCTCCTTTGATGCTCTCTACAAGGTTTTGCTTCCTCTTCTAAAAATATCCTATGTTCACAGATCAAAGATGGAATTCCTCTAATATCATCAAAGGTCCAACCTATGGCATTTCTATGCTCCCTAAGTACCTCTAGCAAGTCCTTTTCCTGTTCAGAGGATAGTGATGAAGATATGATTACCGGTAGGATTTTTTGCTCATCTAGATATGCATATTTGAGGGATGAGGGCAAAGGTTTCAATTCTGGCCCTACCTCTACCGAAGGGGGGTCTATGATCTCTCCCTCTAGCTCGCTACCCTCTACTTGTGACAAGTATTCTTTAACCACATCCTCTCCTTCATCTTCTGCACACAATTTTAACTCCTCATTGCTTCCTACAGGACACTTCATCATTTTCGATATATCCAGTTGAACTCTCTCCTTTTCAATTTTAAACTCAACCGTCCCCTTCTCCCAATCCATAATCGTTTTTGCCGTAACCAAGAATGGTCTACCTAAGATGATAGGAGCTAAACTAATGTCTCCCGATATCTTTACATCTGTCACTATAAAGTCTACAGGGATTTCACAATTCTCTACAGTGATCATGACATCGGTTAACCTTCCCTCGGGTTGCCTAACAGTGCCGTCAGCTAAGAGTAGGTCCATATGAATTTCCTCCAACTCTCCAAACCCACACTCCTCATATAATGTCGTCGGAATGATACTTATGCTTGCTCCCGTATCTAATAAAACTTTAGAGAAGGTGTTTCCTCCTATTTCGCATGTAATGAAAGGGGCTCCGGGGTCTCTCATTTTGATAGGGATGGCATTAAGAATACTAGAGGTATTTTCAGATAATTTAACCACTTCCTTAGGCTTCTTAATGGTGCAAGAGTCCTTAAGGTACTTCTTTAGGGAAGGTGCACACCTAAGCATATCTTCGACAGTAACAGTCATGGTGGCTTTTCTAAAATTCTCTAGCAGTCGGTTTTCATAATCAAATATCGGTTTTTTTCTATTTAAAGCGGAAGGGTAGGGAACATGCTGCCCACTCGTAGAAGATAGAGGCTCCTCCACGTAGGGGGGGTCCTCTCCTTCTTCCTCTTGTGGTTCGGTTCCCTTCTTAGAATTCTCTATAGAAGTCCGATAGGGATCCTGAAGTTCTTTCCCATTTCTCAATTTTGAGATGGCTAGAACCTCAGGATCATCTCTATTCGTCTCATCATGAATGGAATGCTGCACATGATGCAAGTTGCATGGATTGATGGACGGTTTCATGGGAAGTTTATAAGATGTGCAAGGAGAATCTAACGGTATACCTTGGTGTTCAGGTTGGACAGGTCTGAGGCTTTCTAGCATCTTCCTCATCTGCTCTTGAGCATCCAGCATTTGCTTCGTTTGAAACTCCATCATCACTTGCATCCGCATCTCCATTTCCGCCCGCAACTTTTGATTTTGCTTTTCGATCATATCTGAAATGACGGGAGTTAATGTAGAGAAATCAGGTTGAGTTTGAGATGAAACCTGATACTGTTGTGGAGGCCTGTGCTGGAATTGTTGTCTCTGCTGGAACGGGGGTTGAGCTGCCGGCTTGTTTCCTTGGTGGAAGGCCTCTCCGTTTTGGAAATTTGACCGCTTTTGACCCGCCCACGGTTGTTACGGCTGGTTGAAAGCCTTCACCTCTTCTTCCATGGCTTGGCAAGCTCCATCTTCATGTTCCCTGCTAAAACAGAGAGAGCAGATCTTAGCTTTAATGATGGGAGAGTTACCTAGGAAGACATTCTTCAAGGTAGAGGTGAGCTCCTCCAATTTCTGGTTGGTCTCCCTTAGGCCCGCTTGTAGCTTTCCCTCCTTGGCGTTGACCTGCAGAACTCCTGCTCTCTTGGGCTGCACATTCCTCCCATTCTGATTGGCTCCAATCTCCTGCAAATCAGTTTCTGCAACTCTCTCCAAAATATCAAAAACTTAATCCTCATATGCAGTATAAAACGTTCCACCCGTGGTGAGGTTTACCTTGTTTTTCATAAAATCAGAGAGAGACTCATAAAATATCTGAGCTAGTTGACATTGTTCAATTCCATGGTGAGGGCACTTCCTCAACAGATCATTGAACCTCTCCCATGATTCACTAAACGCCTCACCATCATGATGATGGAAGTTGTGAATTTCCCTTCTATAAAAGTTAGTTTTGGAGAGAGGGTAAAATTTCTGCAGAAATTTTCCCTACATCTCTTCCCATGAATTAAAAGTGATTCCTAAATTGCGGTACCGGGAAAATGCTTTATCTTTTAAGGTTAGAGGAAAATATTTCATTTTTAAAATTTCTGTAGATATCCCTGGAACGTTTTGAGATGAACACCTAATGTGGAAATCATCAAGGAATTCTAATGGGTTTTGAGCAGGCAGTCCATTAAATTCAGGTAAGGAATGAATTAATGCATTGTCATATCGAAAGGAAATACCGTCACCGATGTTCAGATTTACATCGGTTTGGCGTAAACTTCAGCAGTGTGGACCTATCCAACATAGTCCTCGTCCTCTCATTTTGCTGGTGCATCTCTTCAGCCATATTTCTCTGCTGAATTTCTGGTTCTGTCACTATAGAATCCGGAGTGGCGTCTCTAATGTCTTTCTCTGCAGACGTTTCACCAGCTCCTGAGCGTGTTACTACCATAAATCTACAGCAAACGGTTAGAATAACAATGAGCTGAGGATTGTCAAGTCCTGCAGCTCTAGAAAAATCAACAAAAATTACTGTAGATTTAGAGAAATGACAGTAGATTCACAAAAATGACTGTAGGTTTAGAGAGATAACTGTAGATTCAGAGAAAATAAAATTTTCTACTGTAATACCGTGCTCCCCGGCAACGGCGCCAGTTGATAAACTCAATTTTAGGGTGTTTTTTACTGGTTATTTGTCAGTTGAATTCGTGTGAGGATTGAGCTTATGCAACGAAATTTATAGCCTCACAGCCTTTGGGAAGCATGGGTCGATCCAAAGGAAGCAGAGAAAACAGCAGAAAATTCTTTTCTATTAAATCAGTCTATTCAGTTCTCTAATTCCAAGTGTTAATCTCTGTAGAAATTTTCTTCAGAATAATTTGCAGAGAATTCCTTAAAAGTATTGATTCAGCTAATTCTTCAGTCAAATTATCTTCAGTTAAGTTTTACGGAGATATCTTGGCAAAACTCAATTGAGCAGAACCGTCAGCAGAGAAATTTTCTTTGTTGACGGTTCGCTTACGCCCTGTGAGGCAATTGAGCAAACACCCTGCAGGTGTTTGTGCACGCGCGAACGCCTGCGCGCGGGTGAGCCTGCTCGCGGTGCTGCTGCGCGCGGGCGAGCCTGCGCGCGGGCGCTGCTGCCTAGGCTGAGGCCTGGGTTGCTAGCAGTTGGAAATTCTGTAGGGAAGGATTTCACGAGCGGATGCGAGAACAATGAAACTTTTGCTAAACAGAATGGAAAACGATTCAATCAACTATGGGATTCGAAATCAAACGTAACCAAAGGAACAACAGAAATTGGAAATGCTGAAGACACAGCTTGTGATTGATAAGCCGAAAATAGGAGTGAAAATTACGCAAATTTTTAGCCCTTGTCATTGTGAATTTTTGGCTTATGCAATAAAATTTATAAAACTCTACTTAATATGTATAGTGATAAGTATGAGTGTCGTCCAAGGGAGGCAAGTAGGAATTTCAATTTGATTTAATTTTTGGTGTTTTAGATCCTAATTAGAGTGAATTTGATCTTCAATGAGGATCAAGTCACCCTAATTAGGTGAGAATTAGAGAGGGGTAGGAGAGATGGGAAGATTAGAAGAATTAAGAGCTCTAAATTTCCTTATTTGATCCTAATTAAAGGATCCAAGAAATCATTTAGAGAGGTTGAAAGAGGGTTCTTAAAATGAGTTGGGTTGATTTTTCAGATTGATAATTCAGAACTAAAATGGGGTAAATTGAGACTTCTAAAAATTAAAACTAAATTTTTTATAATTTTCTTTTGTAATGCAATTGAATGCCCACGTAAAATTCCTCAATTTCTCCTCTCAATCCTAATCAGGGCTTGTACATGCCGCTCAAGCCAAGCGATTTAGAAGTTCAGACTAGAATGGAGATGAAGAAACAAACAACTTAACCTATTTCATTCAAAATGCACAAAAGTTTGAATACAATGAAAGAAAAAAATACCAAAACTGTTGATCCAGGCTGGGACTCCTCTCTGTCTTGCAGCTGTGATGAAGCACCCTCCAGAATGAGCTCCCCCTCTCGAAATTTAGCTTTTATACTTAGGTTATAGGGTAAAAATCACCATTTTACCCCCATTTAGTACTTAATATTTATCTATCAATGTAGGCTAGATCTGAATGATCTAACCGTACAGATAGAAAGAGGAGATCAAGACGAACAAATCCATAAAAAATCATCTCAATCGGACTTCAGGATCAAAAGTTATTAATAAATCCATTTTAAACACATTTAATCCATTGGATTTAAAATTGATTTATTTATTAGTTTCGTTTTTAAACACGCAATGACGTGTCGCTCTCTCATTGGCTGGCGCATTTTGAATCCTCCTTTTTGCAGAAAAGTCCTTAAAAAGCCTGGAATTGCTTTTGGGCCTTGCCCAAAAGTAATTGCGTATATACTTAGCGCACTCTCTCTCCTCGATTTCTCCTAAAACATTAAAAATATATATTAAAAACTGCAATAAAACCTGAATGATTTTAAATAGGATCTTTCGCCTGCCGTGGCGACCGAGAGCTGTTTGGGTCTTTTGCAACGAACGTTGCAAAAGGCCCTAAAAGTCTAGAAATTGCATAAATACATTTTTTCTCTTATAAATATGCCCTTTTTTCATAGAATAAATGCATTTCTTCTTGAAATAAATCCCAGAAAATTCCTAAAAATTCGTAAAAAAATTCTAGAAAATTCTAGAAAATTCCCTGATTAATTCCCATGTTGATAAATGTCGAAATAAACTTTTTAATGTGCCATTTTCATCCAAAAATAATTATTTCGAGCTTCAATAAATCCTTAAAAATTCATATAATTAACAGAAAATTAGGGAAAAATCAGAAATTACTTGGAAGCATTATTTTTGTGTAAATATATGATAACAACCCCAATTTAAGCCTTTTAAATGCATAAATCATGCTAATAACATGAAATAAAGACCGAAATTAGGGTGTTATCAGTGATCTTCAGCCCAACCCTGATTGTCTTAGAAGGGAGAAGAAGATTGTACCAAAACCGAAACGCTCACGCCTCCTTGTGTCACTCCTTCCGGGCAAGGCGGCGATCGTCGTGCTCCAGCTACTCCTCGGCTTGCTTCTCTCCCAGCTCCAATGCTCATCAGCCTTGGAGGGTCTGCAGAAATCCTTTCTCTCCAAGCCCTAGCTTTCTTGAGAGAAATTCTGGACAACCTAAACTCCTCTCTCAAGAGAGTATTTATAGGTTTTCTCTTAAGTCATGCCCAGGGGCATTTTCGTAATTTTTGCCACTTCGAATTTTTGCCCACTTCTCTTGATCCTCCTCTCTTCCTTGATCTTCTTAACCTGTTTCTGAATGTTCACTAGCAATAAAATGTTAAATATATTCCACTTGATTCAAAGAATCAAGTGGGGTTAGTGATTTCATAAAACAATACATATGCATGAACTTAGCATGAATTCACAAGATAATTGTAATGAATTTAAACTTAAGAACTTGATTATTTGATGACATATTTTAGAGTCATCACTCCGCCACCGTCGCCCTGCACCGCCACCGACCTCCGCTCTCGCCAGCGTTTATGCGCCTGCGCGCCCGCCGACAAGCCCACGCACCGCTCGCGCCCGCGAGCCGCCCGCACCCATGAGCCGCTCTCGCCCGCACCCGCGAGCCATCCGCGCCCGCGAGCCACCGCGTCTGCGCGCGCTAGCGCCAACGCACTGCTCGCCACGAATCGCGCGCGTGAGTTGTCGCGCCACGCGCGCCGCACCTGCGCGCTGTTTCGCTCCGCGCCATCCGCGCACGCGCGCCGCTCACGCCTGTGCGCCGTCTGCGCCTGCTCGCCACCCACGCACACGTGCCGCCCGCGCCTGTGCGCCCACGTCCTGAACGCTCCCGCTCACGCCGCCTGCACCCGGCTGCACCCGCGCGCCCTGCGCCCACCAGCAATCGCGAGCTTGCCCACACCTCTGCATCCACCCGTGTCCGCCCGCCAAGGGGACGCCCGTCCAGCCACGCGTCGCCGATCCAAGCTTCGTCATTGATTTGGGAGCGACTTGTGCCGTGGACTATCGACACCAGGTACCTACTCGTCTCCTCTCCCTTAATTCAAGTATTATCACCTGTTCTAGTCTCGTCTTCTGCTATCACGTTCTCTGTCGAGTTTACAACTCTTGATAGGATACCCACCTCATCGACTGTCAGGATTTTACTTGAGGTTTAAAGGGTAATTGTTGACTTAAATGCCGAACACCCTAGGGCCGTCAAACGCCCCTCACCGCTTAGTCGTCTAGTCGGTCCAGCGGGTCATTGGGAGTTTGATCTAAGATCAATATCTTCCCATTGATTGACGTGGATCTTCTTCCCATATTTTTAAATGGCCGATTAATTGCTCATTCGACAGCATTATTTATCGGCATACATCCATTAAAATCACGAACCTACTCATCAATTCCTGTGGCGTAATAAGAGCTGACCGATCCCGGCAGGTAGTATTACATCATATTGGTATCAGAGCCAGTTGTGTTAGCTTTAGCTTAACACGGTCGGTAGCATATCATCAGAAATTTTATCAAATTACGCACGTCATATTTTGAAAATCATCCGCATTATACACGTCATATCATATCATCCATCACGTGCATACCCCTAGAAATTTAAGGTTGTGGATGGTTGATCATAGGATGGTTCGTACGCGAGCCCAGTGTTGGGATACCGACTATCTTGAACGCGACGACGATCATGATCGTGATCTCATCGTAGGTGATGCTCTACTAGAGGATCCATTAGGCGAACGACTGCACGCAGAACCTATGGAGAACGAAGAGGTGCCTTTACCTCCTCCTCCACATAGGGAACCTGCCACACGGGTTCCAAGGCCTCCAGCTGAAGCGGCACCACCGGCACACCGAGCATCCATAGACCGGTGATCATCTATTGCCGTCCCTACTCGTAGGGCATCCGTGGTCAAACCCTATGAACACCCCTCGGCCATCGAGGTCCCCCAGCGTCCGGGCAAGGCTCCAATGCAGGAGCCTCCTATCCCACCATACCGACCGCGAGATCCCGAGGCGCCGTCGCCTCACCACCGCCGGGCTGAAGACTGGGAGTACGACTTTGGCAATCGACAAAGATCTCCTCCTCGGGAAGAGCGGCCAGCACCGCGTTATTACGATGAGCGTTCCTATCCTCCGGATAGGAACTACTACCCTCACGAGAACCGGAGTTCTCGGCAATATGACTATCCAACATATCCCGATGATGGGGTCCACAACCCCAACCGCATTCCGGTGCGAAATGCACCGCACTATTGCCCGACGACCGGATGTCGCCACTTATGGTGACAGCTCCGCCTATCCGCCGCACGATAGGGCTGCGCCAACTCACGCACCTGACCCATACGAGGAGGCCCCAGCACCATTCCGAGCGGCGCTGAGATACATGGCGGATTACGACCGTCCCCCACGTCGGGATCATCCTCCCGACGATTTGTCTCAACCTAGGTGATGCAGGACCACGTCCGAGACGAGGTCCCGCCATCACCGAGGGTCGTACTCAGTGTCGGAGGAGAGGCGGTACGTGACGAATGTCAGGATTTGTCGGGCACGGGAACCCTACGAAGACGAGCTAGAATGATGATGTTTGGGTAGGGGTGTATTACGTGCAGCTGCCGACAAGCACAGAGAGGCCGATGACCGGGGTCGACGGGGTCACCCGGGGATGGGAGGAAACCTTCCGACCCTCGTCTGGGCGGACGAGGCTGCTAGGTCGCCGAACAGGAATTTCCCACCGGAGGTTGCCCGAACGCGACACCGGACTGACTCGTCCTGAACCAGGATGGACTCTCAGTAGTGCGTCCTAGTCACTTGCCTGTCCTGCTCACCTACGGCTAACTCGAGCGCGGAGGAGGCAAAAGACAATGCACTGCAAGAAATAAGAGACGAATGGTGGGGGACGGCATACCTTGTGGGCGAACGAGGGATTTGCCTGGCGTTTAAGTAGCTCATCATGCGCAATATCCGTGCTGGGACGGCGCAGTCGGCCGAGGGTCCAAGAGGATGGTGGATGTCGGTCAAGGGACAGGAGTATTGCGATGCGGTAGTTCGGAGCTCTGAGTGTTGGGCGTAGGATGCCCGGGCGATGCGGCTCGGCCACCTGGTGGTTATATCCGCAGACAAGTGATGGAGCAGGCACTTCCTCGAGCACGGGGGCGCAGAGAAGAATGGCTCGTGGGGTCGGGACGACCGTAAAGAGATCGGTCGCGCGCCCCACAATCGTACACCCGTGGCCGTGGGATTGCTCCTAAGGGGACGGCTCGTGTAGGCGGGATGGTGTCAGGCAACTCGGTGGACCTGGCGCACGACCAGGTCAACAAGCGGGTGGCGAGCACTTCGTAGGGAGCACCAACGCGTTGGTTCCCAACGCAAACCACATGCAGGGATGCACAACGGTTGACGGCTTGGTCGACCTGAGGAGACGCCGGAGCTGTCCGAGAATCCAACCACAGGGCAGGGCTAGTTGCGTCGAGGGATTTCGCACCTGAAGAACATCGCGAGTCGTCCTGGCAGAGCGGCAGTGTGCACACGGAGCCTGGTGAACCAACGACAAAGTGCAGCGAGATCACCGGGTGGGGAACATAGGCGGCCGGTGAGGCTCAGGGATACCTCACGTCTGCGGAAGCACCTTGGGAACACCGAGGAGGGTGCAACGAAGGTCGGTAGTGCCAAGGTGCAAGGGGGACTTGCGCGAGCCACGGCGCAGGCGGCGCCGAGGCGCGCGGGCGGGTGCACGCCAGCGCAGGGGGGGAACGTTCATGTTCACCAGCACCCTACCTGCAACCAGCTCTCCTCTTCTGCTTCTTCCCCTCCTTCTACAGTCTTCTTCTTCAGGCTATAACCCTAGGGCTTCTTACACACGATCAATATCACTCAAAACCCAACGAGGGGAAAATTTACTTCTTCAAAATAACATCATAACTTGGTTTAGGGCATCCCTCTTCCCTTATATAGGGAGAAGTGGGGTGACCTGCTTACACCAAAAAGGACAAGAAACCCAGTACTAAATCATAAAGGGAAACCCTATGACATAGGACCAAGGGGAAAGAACAACAAAGAGGAAGGGACTGACGAGAGGTAAGGAAGAGGGGAGCCAAAGGGTTTTGCCCTCGCCTTACACGTGGACCTGAAGAGTTTAAAATGACGACTGACGGAAAACAAAATGACGAAGACAAAACAACGACAAGTGATGCAAAAACATAAAGATAGCAATACGGTGTCCATTACTGATGACTCTCAAACATGTCATCAAATATTTAATCTTTTGAGTGTTAATTCCTTAAAATTATCGTGTTAATTCATGTGAGTATCATGCATATGCATCATTTTATGAAAGTACTAACCCCACTTGATTCTTTGAATCAAGTGGATTATATTTAACATTTTATGGTTAGTAAACTTTCAGAGACAGGTTAAGACGATCAAGGAAGAAGACGAGGATCAAGTGGAGCGGGCAAAAATTCAAAGAAGGAAAATTATGAAAATGCCCCCGGGCATGAGTTAAGAGAAACCTATAAATACTCTCTTGAGAGTTCATTTTAGGGGGTCAGAATTTTCTCTAAGGGAACTAGGGCTTGGAGAAGACGGATTTCTGCACCCTCCAGGAGCTGATGAGCTTTTGGAGTTGAAGAGGAAGATCAGACTGAAGATAGCTTGGATTGAAGACCTCCGCCTCGCCGCAAGGACGTGACACCCGGCGTAGGGAAATCTCAAGCTTCAGCCCTGTAATCCCTCTCCTTTTCAGATAGTTTTGGTTGGGTTGGAAGAATCACCAGATCTTCCAATGTTTTTCAACTGAAGATTGTTTTGTTTTGATTTGATTTGCAAAGTTTAGGTTTGTCGAAACTGTCTTCCTCTAGTTTATCTTAAAAATCTACTGTTATCTCTTGATTCTTTGAATATGCATCCTTGAGCAACATCCAGTGGAGCAGCCAGCGACCCAGGCTCTCGCCTAGGTCGCCAGCAACCCACAGGCGAAGCCACCCAGCTGATGGCCAGGCTGCGCACCATCTGCCACCCACCAGGACCTGCACGCGGGCAACCCGCGCGCAGACGACCGCCTGAGTAGCGTCCGCGCGCTGGCAGGTCGCGCATAGGCAGGTCGCCTGCACGCGGACTCCCGCGCACGGCAGCTGCTGCGGAGGCACCGCGCGCAGCACCCGTGCGGAGGTCCCTTCCGCGTGCGGCGATATCTACGCGCAGCCTCAACCCGTGCGCAGACAACTGCCTGGGCAGCGTCCACGCGCGGGCAGGTCGTGCGCAGGCCGGTCGCCCGTAGGCAGCCTCCCGCGCACGATAGGTGCTGTAGAGGCGCAGCGCACAGCTCTTGCACGCAAGTTGCTTCCGCGTGCGGCGATAGCTGTGCGCAGGCTCATCCCATGGCAGTCCCTCTCTTGGGCAGAACGACCTTGTGTGCACGCACACAAGGTGTTCGTTGTTTTGTTTTCTTCACAGGTGTGAACCTGCGAGTGAAATAAACAACCTAAGAGACTATCTTACCTGAGCAATATTAAGAGGGGAATCCTTATTTGCTGAAGAGCAATTACACACTTTGGAGGGAACCCATTGACAACTCTGAAGACAAATTCATTGCTGGATTAAAGTGAACATAGAGAGAGACCTGAACATACCAATTGAACACCAAATTCTTCTCTATTGTATTCCTTGCTCCTCGTGGATCGATCCTTACTTGCCCTAGGGCTGTGAGGTAAAAATTATTGTTGAATAAGCTCAATCCTCACACTACATTTCTGCTAAATAACTAGTAAAAAATCACCCCAAAATTGAGTTTATCAATTACCCGGAATACTTGAATCCGGGCGTACGTACCGATACCTTGGCTTGCTGGGCGAGCTGAACGTGGACGGCCAGCGCTGTCGAGGGCGGTAGTGACGTCTTCGAAGATGTATCTGGTGCTGGAGCAGGTGCTGTCGGGGAGGACGGTGATGACTTTGATGGCATGTCCGGGGCCGCGCCATTAATCCTCCCGGGGTCGGAAGAACTGGACTCCGGCGAGTTAGGCGCGTCGAAGGGTAGCGGCTGGAGTAGATCCGGTCAAAGGCGGTGGAGATCCTCCTCTGAAATCCACGCCATCATACCAAGAAACTCCTCGCGACCTCATTCCCTGCATAGTCAATTATCTCCTGTGGTACACAGTCGATTGCCTCGTGCCAATTGGGTGAAACAAACGAGGGAGTTGTCGCGGCAAGCTCATTCACACTGAATGGGTCTAGAGAGGCCGGGGTGTGAGGGTGAGAAGGGGTTCGGTACGGAGCCAGATCCGCCACGTTGAACGTGGAGCTTATTCCCCACGTAGGAGGAATCTCGACGACGTAGGCATTTTCGCCCACCCTTCGGAGGATCGAGAACGGGCCGGCACTACAGGCATGTAGCTTCGTAGCCATCCCGGGAGAGTATCTCTCCGGTCTAAGCCTAACCATCACTAGGCCTCCCACATCGAAGACTCGGGGTCGGCGGTGCAAGTCGGCAGACTGCTTGTACAATGCATTTTGGCTCGTGATCCTATCATGAATATGCTGATGCGATGCAGAAATATGCTGGGCGAATGCAATGCCTTCCTCGGATACCCTAACATGCGGGTCAATAGGTGCTAAGTCTAGTGGGCGACGAGGGCCTTGGCCATAGATGATCTCGAATGGGCTCAACTCGGTGGTGCGGTTCACCGAGGAGTTGTAGGCAAACGCGGCGCGAGGGATGATCAAATACCATGTCGCGAGGTTTTCGCCCACTAAAGAGCATAGTAGGTTGCCCAAGCTATGATTGACGACCTCCGTCTGACCATCGGTCTGCGGATGGTAGGCAGTCGAGAACTTGAGCCGTGTGCCGAGGAGACTTCACAAGGTCTTCCAGAAATAGCTCGTGAAGCGGACGTCTCGATCGGACACGATCAAAGATGGTAGTCCATGAAGGCGCACAATTTCTTGAAAGAATAATTGTGCGACCTTCGTGGCTTTCGACGTCTTCGCGTAGGGCATGAAGTGTGCCATCTTCGAGAACCTGTCAACGACGACCATGACGGAGTCGTGTCGTCGTGCGGTCCGGGAAAGTCCTAGAACAAAATCCATGCTAACGTCATCCCACGGACGCTTGGGCGTCGGTAGCGGGGTGTATAACTCGGTGCTCTTCTTGACCTGTTTGGCCAAGGCGCATACGCGGCACTGGGCAACGATGTTGCCGACGTCGCGTTTCAGCGACGGCCAGTAGAATCGGTACTCTACGGCGGAGATGGTCTTGTCGCGTCCGAAGTGTCCGCTAAGACCACCGACATGACATTCCCACGTGAGGAAGTCGCGCAGTGACGTGCGGGGCACGCAGAGTCTGTTCTGGTAGAACAGGTAGTCGTCCGTGATGACATAGTCCTGGTAGTGGCGGGACGGTCCCTGTCGAACTTGCGCGATGATCGGCCCGAAGTCGGGGCAGCTGTCGTATCGTTCCTTGATGGTCTCAAAGCCAAAGACTTTCACCCTCATGATGTTGAGCACGTGTGCTCGTCGACTAAGTGCATCGACGACAACGTTGTCCTTGCCCTTCTTGTGCTTGATGACAAAGGAGTAGTCCTGTAGGTACTCAATCCATCGCGCGTCTCGGTCGCTCAACTTCTGCTGGGAGTGTAGGTACTTGAGCACCTCGTGATCCGAGAATAACACAAACTCCTTCGAGAGGAGGTAGTGTCGCTAGTGACGTAGTGCCTGAACGACGGCGTAGAAATCCTTGTCGTACGTCGAGTAGCGTAATCTCACGTCGTTCAGCTTTTTGCTGAAGAACTCAACGATGTGACCCTCCTGGCTGAGGACACCACCGATCCACACGCCCGAGGCGTCACAGGTAACCTCGAACACCTTCCCGAAATCCGGTAGGCGGAGGACAGGCGCCTGCATCATCAAGAGCTTCACGTGTTGGAAAGCTCGCTCGGCGGCGGGGGTCCACGTGAACGGCTCCACCTTGAGGCAGTCGGTGATAGGAGCCGTGATAGAACTAAAGTTCTGCACGAATCGTCGGTAGAAGGTGGCGAGACCGATAAAGCTCCAAACGTCATGAAGGCTGGCCGGTGACGGCCATGATGTGATGGCCCGAACCTTGTTCGGGTCCGCGGAACCACCCTGGGCGGATACGATGAACTCGAGGAAGGCTACTTCCGATGTGAGGAAGCTACACTTCTTCGGGTGTGCGTATAACTGCTCACGCCGGAGGATGGTGCAGACCTTCCGAAGATGGTCGAGGTGTTCCTCCCTCGACTGGCTGTATATGAGTATGTCGTCGAAGTAGACGATGATGAACCTCCCGATAAAGGTGCGCAGTACCTCATTCATGAGGCGCTGGAAGGTACTCGGTGCGTTGGAGAGGCCGAAGGGCATGACTCGCCACTCGTATAAGCCGTCCTTTATCTTAAAGGCGGTCTTCCATTCGTCTCCGGGAGGAATCCGTACATGGTGGTAGCCACTGTGTAGATCTATCTTCGAGAAGATAGTGGCTCCGGCCATCATGTCGAAGAGGTCCTGGACGCGCAGAATGGGGAAACGGTATTGTACCATTATCTTGTTGATGGCGCGACTGTCACAGCACATGCTCCACGTACCGTCCTTCTTCGGAGCTAGTAGTGCCGGTACGGCGCAAGGGCTGAGGCTCTCGTGGATGTGACCCTTCGCGAGTAATTCGTGGACCTATCGTAGCAGCTCCTCGTACCTCTACGGCTCAATGCGATAATGTGGTAAGTTCGACAGTGAGGCACCGGGCACGAGGTCGATCGCGTGCTGGATGCTATGAATCGGTGGTAGCTCGCCAGGTAGTTCCTCGGGGAACACGTCTCCAAACTCCGCTAAAATGGCCTCGACCTCCCGGGCTCGGGGCTCTATAGGTGGATTGGCGGAGACGTTGAGGGTGACGGCGAGGCATAGGAGCGTGTCGTCGCCCTCGCGATCCAAGTCTCGGGTGAACAAGGGGCCTCGAACAACCATAAGCCCTATGGGCTTGGTCGGGGCCGGCTTGTTCGCTAGTTTCACCGTGTACGGGTGCCAAATGACCCGTCGTCCCTAGTGTAAGAACAAACACGTGTTCGTCCTTCTGGCTAGAATGACATCGTGGTCATAAAGCCAGGGACGGCCCAAGATGATGCTTCTCACTTTCATGGGAAGCACGTCACAGAGGACGCTCTCGTCGTAGGCGCTCACCTTCAACGGTACGCGGCACTGACTCTTCACCGGGAGCGATGAAGCATCAATCCACGACACGTCGTAGGGAGTCGGGTGGGGAATCGGGGTCAGCCCGAGTCGGAGGATCATGGCATCTGATATGGCATTGATGCAGTTGCCGCTGTCGACGATCAATTTACACATTTTGTCGTTGATCTTGACATAGGTGTAAAAGATCGAGGTGCGAAGCGATGCGTTCGCCATAGGGTCCGGCCGGGACGTCACGGGGGTGGTCCGAACAGGGGGTGCAACTCGTGGTGGTGGTCGCGTCCTGCTAGCACTGGGCAGGTCAACGGCTATGTTGGCTAGCGATTGGTCCATAACTCGTGGGGCCGGTGTCGGGGGTGTGCGAGGAATCGTGATCTGAATGTAACCGATCTGTCCGTCGGGTTCCTCGTACTCGATGGCGAACTACGTGATAGTGGTTGTCCAAAGTCTCGTCCACGTCCTCTGTATAGCCGGGATCAACGTCCCCCATGTCGATGAGCAGCGCGGACGATTGGCACTGACTAGCCCTGTGCCCTTTTCCATGGCACATGAGGTGTGCCTGACTGATGGTGATGCTCCGGGTCGGAGTGTTGTTCGTGACGACCCGAGCAGGAGGGTTGAAACCCACAGAAGTGGCGGGGGCGGTTCCTTGCCCCCCGGCAATCGGAGTAGCCCGTATGGTCGTAGGCGTAGTATCCGCGTAGGGTAGGGTCGGACTGGTGTGGCTCGAGGCGCGGTGGTCGCGCTGGGAGGGGTCGCCTCATCACTCGGAGGCTCCATGTGCTCGACTAGGTGGTACGCCTCGTCCACCTCAACCGGGTTGCACTTGAGAACCTCGTTGCGCTGGGCTGTCCGAAGCCCGTGGGCGAACAGTCCAATGACGACTCGCGGGTCCTACACGAATCGGCACCGCATACGGCACTCCTCGAATGCCTCGATATATTCCATCACAAAGAGTCGACCTTATTTAGGTCGGGCCACGTGAGGAACAATGACATCTGATACTGACAAGATACATATTTGCTCCGTAGCTTCTGTGCCATGTCAACCCAGGATGTGATGGGTCGTCCTCGTCGTTCGGCGGCGACGCATTCGTTCTCCCAAAATATCTTGGCCTGTCTGCCCAGTCTCGTCTCCGCGTACTCTACGCATAGATCGTCATCCATGCGGTACCACCGAAAGTAGGAGTTCATGTTTGACTCCCATTCGATGAACTCCTTGGGCTTGCGTGAACCCTCGAAGACCGTGACGTCATCACGCACGCTCCTCTGGATGCGGGCGCGGTGGTCCTCCCATCGTCACTCCTAGTCATCCTCCTCTGGACGCGGGTTGACGCGTCGTCGAGGCGGGGTCAGCTCCCGGGCACTGCCGTCCCGAGGGCGGGGACTACCGTCGCGAGGGGCGCGAACCTCAGGCATCACGCGTGGCGGGTGACGGGGGGCAAGGTCATCCCGCTCGTACCGGCGATGTGGTGGCCGGTAGAGGTTGTCACGGTGGGCAGGTATGTCTGCTACCTACGGGCGATCGCGAGGCCGGACGGGTTTGTCTCGGCGCGCCGGGTGGTCGGCGTCCAGGTCGCGATCTCGGCGTCAGAAGTAGTGGTCCGCTCGGGCCGTACGGTCGGTCAAGTACTCGCGAGCGTAGTTGTCCCGCGGAGGGGGTCTATCCCTGGCGCAAGCGTCATACGGGTCCCACCACGGGTCTCGGTCTAGACGACCGTGGTAGGGGACGTCGTCATAACGTCCATCGTACGCCTCGTATGCATCTTCAATATCGTCGTAGGGGCTCCTCCATCGTGGTGCGTATCGGTCGACCCAAGGCGGATCGCATCGTGGTCCTCGCACGGGCAATGCCGGTCCTAGTCCGCGTACGGGGGATCGGGGGCGCTCGAGCATCCGCTCCATGTGCTCCATCCGGGCGGCCATGGTGCGAAAGTATGCCCATTCGTCGTCCTGCGGCGACGGTTCGGACCGTCGCGGGAAGGTAGAACCTCCGCATTGAGCTCTCCGGTTCGATCCCGTCTCTATGGCCATCCCTAGGGAATCCTAGATGCGTTCGAAAACGATGAGATGCGATGCATGCAAATGTAACTAGTGATGTGGAATGCGGCGTCAGAGGCGCGGTATGAGCAACCACAGGCTGCTCTGATACCAAGTTGATGTAGGACCACGTCCGAGACGAGGTCCCGCCATCACCGAGGGTCACACTTGGTGTCGGAGGAGAGGCGGTACGCGATGAATGTCGGGATTTGTCGGGCACAGGAACCCTACGAAGACGAGCTAGAATGATGATGTTCGGGTAGGGGTGTATTATATGCAGATGCCGACAAGCACAGAGAGGCCGATGACCGAGGTCTACGGGGTCGCCCGGGGACAGGAGGGAACCTTCCGACCCTCGTCCGGGCGGACGAGGCTGCTAGGTGATGTAATACGATCGGGATCTCGGACCGAACGACTCGTGTTACACCAAAGGAGGGGCTAATGCGGTCATATCATAGAGCAAAGATGAATAAAGATGATGTCATGTTAAGGATAATGCAATAATAAAATCGATGGGAGGTATGAATTCGATGTCGACAAGCGCCAACACCCACTAGGCCACGACAAGCAGGACCTGGGAATGCCACTAGGCTCCCCATGATCCGGATATCGGGTTGAAGGCCGACGGTGCGAGCTCGGCTACTGCCGCTTTAGCACACACACTCGTCGGTCCCAACCAAGGACGTCTCAGAGGAAATCCTAGCCCTCCGAGCGTGAATCCTATCTATCACTAATCTAACGGCCCGGTGGAAAGCGTTCGAGGCACTGAAAGAAATAATATAACGCCCGATGGGGAAGTCGAGAGCGTACGGGAATAATAGGCTCGGGAATTTTCTTGGCGCAGTGGAGCGTGGCGACACCGTGGGGCGGCGGTACCACGATCAGCTGAGATAGGATGCTGAGATGGCGGCGCGCCGCGACAAGTGCGAGGCGTCAAAGGGAGGCTATGGGGCCGTAGGATGTGACAAGCGCCTTGAGAGAATGGCGGATGGCCAAGGCGGTTGCGGGCGGTGATCTGATTGCGTCCCGATGCGGCATTGCGGCGCGAGCAGGCTGGCGGCGCGGTTGGCCTACGCCACGGTCAGTTCTGGCAGCCCGATCCGCATTGGCGCGAGCGGCCGTGGCAGCCTAGGTGGCTGTTGGCGGCCGAGAGTGGCTGCTGGCGCTGTGGGTAGCGGCCGCGGATGCGTGGCGTCATGACGGTCACTACATGCCGTGGGCGGTCGCTGGCGGCCGTGTGCGGCTGGTGGCGGTCGCTGGCGGCCGTGGGCCATCGCTGGAAGCCGTGGGCGGCTGTTGGCGGTCACTGGCGGCCGTGGGCGGTCGCTGGCAGCCGTGGGCGGCTGCTGGCGGTCGCTGGCAGCCGTGGGTGGTCGCTGGCGGCCATGGGCGGCTACTGGCGGTCGCTGGCGGCCGTGGGCTGTCACTGGCGGCCGTGGGCAGCTGCTTGCGGCCGTGGGCGGCTGCTGGCAGTCGTTCGCGGCCGTGGGCGGTTGCTGGCAGCCCTCGGCAGTCGCGTGCGATGCTAGGGGGTTGCTGGCGGCCCTTGGCGGTCGCTGGCGACCGTGGGCGGCTGGAGGCGGCCCTCGGCGATCAGTGGCGGTCCTCGGTGGTCGCGTGCGGCCCTGGGCGGCCGCGTGCAGCCCTCGGTGGCCACGTGCGGCCCTGGGCGGCGGCTGGCAAACCCTTGGCGGTCGCTGGCGACCCTGGCGGCCGTAGGTGGCCCTCGGCGTTCACTGGCGGTGCTGAGAGGCATGAGGAGCCGGCAACGGAACTCCGGCGAGGGTTGCGGTTTCCGGCGATGTCGGTGACGGTTTTCGGCAAACTTTAGGGTTCTCTATCTCTCTCCTAACTTTGCAGTGGTATTTTCTAAATAAGTTGAAAACTAAAAAAACACTAAAAAATCAGGAAAATGGCTAAACAAATCACATTTTTGAGTCTTTCTCCTTCTTCCTTAATACAAGGGGTTCCCTTCTCTTTATAGGGAGGGTCCATGTTAGTTATGGAAGGTGAAAAGACAAAACATAAAACAGGAAACAAACCACGAAACAAAACAACAAAAAAACAAGGAAGATATTTCCTTAAGGCTTGATGGTCCCCCATCATTAGGTCGCCGAGTGGGAATTTCCCACCAGAGGTTGGCCGCACGCGACGGCAGACTGACTCATCCTGAACCGGGGATGGACTCTCAGTAGTGCGTCGTAGTCACTCGCCTGTCCCGCTCACCTACGGCTAACCCGAGCGCGGAGGAGGCAAAAGACAATGCACTACAAGAAATTAGAGACGAATGGTGGGGGACGACATACCTTGTGTGCGAACGAGGGATTTGCCTAGCGTTTAAGTAGCTCACCAGGCACAATATCCGTGCTGGGACGGCGCAGTCGGCCGAGGGTCCAGGAGGATGGTGGACATCGGTCAAGGGACAGGAGTGTTGCGAGGCGGTGGTTCGGAGCTCCGAGTGTTGGGCGTAGGACGCCCGGGCGATGCGTCTCAGCCACCTGGTGGTTATATCCGCCGACAAGTGATGGAGCAGGCACTTCCTCGAGCACGGGGGCGCGGAGAGGAACGGCTCGCAGGGTCGAGACGATCGTAAAGAGATCGGTCGCGCGCCCCACAGTCGTACACCCGTGGCCGCGGGATTGCTCCTGAGACAACGGCTCGTACAGGCGGGATGGTGTCAGGCAACTCGGTGGACCTGGCGCACGACCAGGTCAACAAGCGGGTGGCGAGCACTTCGTATGGAGCACCAACGTGTTGTTTCCCAACGCAAACCACATGCAGGGATGCATAGCGGTTGACGGCTTGGTCGACCTGAGGAGACGCCGGAGCTGTCCGAGAATCCAACCAAAGGGCAGGGCTAGTTGCGTCGATGGATTTCTCACCTAAAGAACATCGTGAGTCGTCCTGGCAGAGCCATAGTGTGCACACAGAGCCTGCTGAACCAATGGTGGGGTGTAGCGAGATCACCGGGTGGGGAACACGGGCAGCTGGTGAGGCTCAGGGATACCTCACGTCTGCGGAAGCATCTTGGGAACACCGAGGAGGGTGCAACGAAGGTCGGTAGTGCCAAGGTGCGGTCGGCGTACGATCGGGTGGGGAAGCAACCACGCGCGGTTGTGCGGTCGGCGTACGATCGCGAGGGGGACTTGTGCGAGCCGCGACGCGGGCGACGCCAAGGCGAGCGGGCGGGTGCACGCCCACGCAGGGGGGGAACGTTCGCATTCACTGGCACCCTACCTGCGACCAGCTCTCCTCTTTTGCTTCTTCCCCTCCTTCTACAGTCTTCTTCTTCAGGCTGTAACCCTAGGGCTTCTTGCACACGATCAATATCACTCAAAATCCAACGAGGGGAAAATTTACTTCTTCAAAATATCATCGTACCTTGGTTTAGGGCATCCCTCTTCCCTTATATAGGGGAAAGTGGGGTGACCTGCTTACACCAAAAAGGACAAGAAACCTAGGACTAAATCATAAAGGGAAACCCTAGGACTTAGGACCAAGGGGAAAGAACAATAAAGAGGAAGGGACTGACGAGAGGTAAGGAAGAGGGGAACCAAAGGGTTGTGCCCTCGCCTTACACATGGACCTGACGAGTTTAAAATGACGACTAACGGAAAACAAAACGACGAAGACAAAACAATGACAAGTGATGGAAAAACATAAAGATAGCAATACGGTGTCCATTACCCGGAATATTTGAATCCGGGCGTACGTACCGATGCCTTGGCTTGGTGATGTAATACGATTGGCCGGGATCGATCAGCTCGTATTTAGCCACAAATGCTTGATGAGTGGATTAATGGTTTGTATGAAAATGCAAGTGACGAGAGAAGACAGCGAATGAGCAATAGAGGTGACGACGGCTAATGGTGCAAGCCACGCCAATCAGTAAGAAGAGAATGATCCCAAAATCAAACTCCCAATGACCCACGAGACCACCTAGACGACTAAGTGATGAGGGGCGTTTGACGGCCTGATGACTCTCAATAAGTCATCAAATATTTAGACTTTTAAGTATCAAAGCATCAAGAATATTTAGTTAATTCATGTGAGTTGTCATGCATAAGCATTATTTTATAAAATTACTAACCCCACTTGATTCTTCGAATCAAGTGGATTATATTTGACATTTTTTGGTTAGTAAGTTCAGAAACAGGTTAAGACAACCAAAGGAGGACGACAAGAATCAAGAGGAGTTGGCGAAAATTCAAGAAGAAGAAAATTCCGAAAATGCCCCCGGGGCATGTGTTAAGAGAAATCTATAAATACTCTCTTGAGAGTTCATTTTGAGGTTGTCCAGAATTTCTCTCAAGGAAGCTAGGGCTTGGAGAGTAAGGATTTCTACAGACCCTCCAAGGCTGATGAGCATTGGAGCTGGGAGAGAAGCAAGCTGAGGAGTAGCTGGAGCACGACGATCGTCGCCTTGCCCGGAAGGAGTGACACAAGGAGGCGTGAGCATTTCAGTTTTAGTGCAATCTTCTTCTCCCTTCTAAGACAATCAGAGTTGGGCTGAAGATCACAAGCTGTGTCTTCAGCATTTCCAATTTCTGTTGTTCCTCTGGTTATGCTTGATTTCGAATCTCATAGTTGATTGAATCGTTTTCCATTCTGTTCTAGCAAAAATTCCATCGTTCTCCACATCAGATTGTGAAATCCATCCCTGTAGAACTTCCAAGCAGCTAGCAACCCAGGCAACAGCCTAGGTTGCCAGCAATCCAAGCCGCGGGGAACAACGCCGCACGTAGTAGCGCTGCGTGCAACAGGCTCGCCGCCGCGCCAGCAGCAAGCTGCAGAGCTTCGCGCGCGCATAACAGCTCGCGGCGAGCTCGCCGCAAGCAGCGCGCTACAGCAGGCTCACAAGCGCACAGAGATGCTGCGAGCAGCGCTCGCTTGCGCTGGGTGGCAACTTGCAAGCCTGTGCGCAAGTAAGAGCATGCGTTCAGGCCTACCTGCACGTAGGGTGCTTGCTTATTTGCCCCAAGGGGCAAAGATACACTGTCAGCAGATAAATTCTCTGTTGATTGACCTACTCAGTTAAATTGTATAAAGTTTACTTGTAGAAACTAACTGATAACAATTTAACTGAATTATAGAACTGAACTTAGCAGTCTGAGTTTTAATATACTTCGAATTAAAAAAAAGAAAAATACTCTGAATTTACCTGCTCCCTATGGATCGACACCCCACTTGCCCTAAGGCTGTGAGGTTATAAATTGTGTTAGATAAGCTCAGTCCTCACACGATTAGACTGATAAATACCCCGTAAAAACACCCCAAAGCTGAGATTATCAACTGGCGCCGTTCCTAGGGAGCACGGTATTACAGTAGAATTTTTGTTTCTATGTTTTCAGTTATCTATAATTCCTTCTCCTAAAGCTGTAGGACTTGAAATCCTCAGCTTATTGTCTTTCTAATTCTCTGCTGAAGTTCTATGGTAGTGACTCGTTCAAGGGCTGGTGAAAGATCTACAGAGAACGTTGCGCACGATGCAACTCCAGAATCTACAGTTACGGAACCTAAAATTCAGCAGGAAACAATGGCAGAAGAGAGACATCAGCAGAATGAGAGAAGGAGAACAATGCTGGACAGGTCGACACCGTCGGGAAGCCTGCGACAAATCGATGTCAACCTGAACATAGGTGAAGGTATTTTATTCAGATATGATAATGCTTTGATTAATTCCTTACCTGAATTTAACGGACTACCTGCACAGAATCCTTTAGAATTCCTTGATGATTTTCATTATAGATGTTCTTCCCAAAACGTTCCTGGACTATCTACAGAAATTTTGAAAATGAAGTATTTTCCTCTTACCTTAAAAGATAAAGCATTTTCATGGTATCGCAATCTAGGAATCACGTTCAACTCTTGGGAAGAGATGCAGGGAGAATTTATGCAGAAATTTTACCCTCTCTCTAAAACTAATTTTTACCGAAGAGAAATTCATAACTTTCATCCCCATGAAGGTGAGGCTTTTAGTGAGTCATGGGAGAGGTTCAATGACTTGCTGAGGAAATGTCCCCATCATGGAATTGAACACTGTCAGTTAGCCCAAATTTTCTATGAATCTTTATCAGATTTCATGAAAAATAAGGTTAACTTAGCCTCCGGGGGAACTTTCAATACCGCATATGAGGATGAAGTGTTTGATATTTTGGAGAGAGTTGCAGAAACTGACCTGCAGGAGATTGGAGCAAGTCAGAATGGGAGGAACCTGCAGCCCAAGAGAGCAGGAGTTCTGCAAGTTAATGCTAAGGAGGGCGAGCTGCAAGCGGGTTTAAGAGAAACCAACCAGAAATTGGAGGAGCTCACCTCCCCCTTGAAGAACGTTTTCTTAGGTAACTCCCCCATCATTAAGGCCAAAATTTGCTCTCTCTGTTTCAGCAGGGAACATGAAGACGGAGCCTGCCAAGCCATGGAAGAAGAGGTGAAAGCCTTTAACCAACCGCAGCAACCATGGGCAGGGCAAAAGAGGCCGAATTTTCCAAATGGAGAGACCTTCCACCAAGGGAGTAAGCCGGCAGCTCAACCTCCATGCCAACAAAGACAGCAGTTCCAGTCTAGGCCCCAGCAGCAGTATCAGGTTCCCTCTCACAACCAGCCTGATTTTTCTACATTCACCCCCGTCATTTCAGATATGATAGAGAAGCAAAACCAAAAGTTGCGAGCGGAGATGGAGATGCGGATCCAGGTCATGATGGAATTTCAGACGAAGCAGATGTTGGAATCCCAGTAACAAATGAGGAAGCTGTTGGAGAGCTTTAGGCCTGCACCTTCTGAACACCAAGGTATAATTACAGAACTCCCTTGCACATCTTATAAATTTCCCACGAAACCTGTAATTAACCCATGCAACTTACATCATGTGCAACACTCCACTCATGATGAGATGAATGGAGAAGATCCTGAAGTTCTGGCAATCTCAAAGTTGAGAAATGGAAAGGAACTTCAGGACCCTTATCAGAATTCTGGAGAGAATTCTAGGAAGGGGAATGAGCCAAGAGAGGAAGAAAGAGAGGATCTTCCCTACGCGGAAGAACCTCTACCTTCTACAAGTGGGCAAGATGTTCCTTACCCTTTAGCTTTGAATAGAAAAAAACCTGTCCTTGATTATGAACATAGGTTATTCGAGAATTTTAAAAGAGCCACCATGACTGTTACTGTAGAAGACATGCTTAGGTGTGCACCCTCCCTAAAGAAATACCTTAAGGATGCTTGCACCACTAGGAAGCCTAGGGAAGTAGTTAAACTTTCTGAGAATGCCTCTAGCATTTTGAATGTCATCCCTATCAAAATGAGAGATCCCGGAGCCCCTTTCATTACATGTGAAATAGGAGGAAACACATTTTCTAAAGTTTTATTAGATACGGGAGCAAGCATAAGTATCATTCCAACAGCCTTATACGAGGAGTGTGGGTTTGGAGAGTTGGAGGAAATACATATGGACCTACTCCTAGCTGATGGAACTGTTAGGCAACCTGAGGGAAGGTTAACTGATGTCATGATCACTGTAGAGAACTGTGAAATACATGTAGATTTTATAGTGACTGATGTGAAGATATCGGGGAACATTAGTTTAGCTCCTATAATCTTAGGAAGACCATTCTTAGTCACGGCGAAAACAATTATGGATTGGGAGAAGGGGACAGTAGAATTTAAGATTGGAAAAGAGAGAGTTCAAATTGACATATCAAAAATGATGAAGTGCCCCTTAGGAAGAAATGAAGAATTAAAACTGTGTACAGAAGATGAAGGAGAGGAGGAAGTGATAAAGGAATATGTCTCACATGTAGAGGGTAGAGAGCTAGATGAAGAGATCATGGACTCCCCTTCAGTGGAGGTAGGCCTAGAACTAAAACCTTTACCCTCATCCCTCAAATATGCATATCTAGATGAGAAGAAAACCCTACCTGTAATCATTTCTTCATCACTAACTCCTAAACAGGAAGGAGACTTGCTCAAGGTACTTAGAGAGCATAAGAATGCCATAGGTTGGACGTTTGATGATATTAGAGGAATTCCATCTTCAATATGTGAACATAGGATATTTTTGGAAGAGGAATCTAGACCTTGTAGAGAGCATCAAAGAAGGCTCAACCCTTACATGAGAGAAGTCCTTGAGAAAGAGATTTTAAAGTGGTTAAATGCAGGAATTATATACGCTATCTCCGATAGTAGGTGGGTGAGTCCCGTACACATGGTTCCAAAGAAGTCTGGAGTGATAGTAGAAGTGAATGAAAAAGGGGAGGAGGTGCAGAAGAGATTAACCACGGGATGGAGGGTGTGCATTGACTATAGGAAATTAAACAAAGCGACCAAGAAAGATCATTACCCACTACCCTTCATGGATCAAATACTAGAAAAACTGTCGGGGCAACAATATTTCTGTTTTCTAGATGGTTATTCAGGATACAACCAAGTGAATATTCATCCAGATGACCAAGAGAAGACGACCTTCACGAGTCCTGTAGGGACATACGCCTTTAGGCGTATGCCCTTCGGGCTATGTAATGCTCCCGCCACATTTCAGCGATGTATGAATGCACTCTTCTTCGATTTGGTGGGAGAGTGTTTAGAAATCTTTATGGAGGATTTTTCTGTATTTGGATCTACCTTTGAAAACTGCCTCCTAAGACTCACCAAAGTATTGAAGAGGTGCATTGAGTCCAACCTTGTCCTAAGTTGGGAAAAATCTCATTTCATGGTGCAGGAGGGACTAGTGCTGGGCCACATGGTAAGCAACCGTGGATTGGAAGTGGACAAGGCCAAGATCGAAATCATCCAGGGCCTTCCACCTCCAACCAACCTAAAAACCCTTAGGGGTTTCCTTGGCCATGCGGGTTTCTATAGACGTTTTATTCTCGACTTTGCTAAAATTTCTAAACCTCTGACAAATCTTTTATCGTCTAAGAACAATGATTTTGAACTAACACTAGAAGCTAAAAATGCATTTGATAAATTGAAAGAAGCTTTAGTAAATGCGCCTATCTTGCAAGGGCCCGATTGGACCCTTCCTTTTGAACTAATGTGCGATGCTTCTGATTTTGTAGTAGGTGCAGTGTTAGGTCAATGAATTGACAAGAAACCCGTGGTCATCTACTACGCCAGCAGAACCTTAGTCGACGCACAACTGAATTATACCACCACCGAGAAGGAGCTGTTAGCTATTATTTTTGCATTAGAAAAGTTTAGGTCTTATTTACTAGGTAGTAAGATTACTGTTTTTTCTGATCATACAGCTATTAGATATTTGTTAACAAAGAAGGAGGCCAAACCTAGGCTTATTAGATGGGTGCTTTTATTATAGGAGTTTGATTTGGAAATCAAGGATAAGAGAGGGTGTGAGAATGTAGTAGCCGATCACCTCTCTCGAATCATAGGCGCCCAACCTGAACTAATAAATGATGCATTTCCTAATGAACACATCCTAACCGCACAAGGAACATTGGTTCCTTGGTATGCGCATATTGTCAATTTTCTTGTTGCAGGAAAAATTCCTACAGGTTGGACATCCCACGAGAGAAAGAAGCTGCTAAAAGATGCAAGATTTTATTTCTGGGAAGATCCGGAGCTGTTTCACCAAGGGCAAGACCAAGTCTTGTGGCGGTGCGTCCCCGAGAACGAGCAACGAAGCATTCTGGAATTCTGTCATGCAAAGCCCGGAGGAGGACACTACTCAGCGAAGGTAACGGCACATAAAATTGTCGAATCGAGTTTCTTTTGGCCTACCTTATTTCAAGACGCCCAAAAATTTTACAATACCTGTTTAGCATGCCAAGCCTCCATCAATATGAACAAGAAGGATAGAATGCCCTTACAACCCATCCTAGAAGTAGAAATTTTCGATCTATGGGGAATTGATTTTATGGGTCCTTTTCCTAACTCTCATGGATATGAGTATATCTTGATGGCTGTCGATTATGTCTCCAAATGGGTAGAAGCTATTCCCTCCAAAACCAATGACAGTAAGGTAGTGACCAATTTTATTGAGAAAAATATTTTCTATAGATATGGATGCCCACGAGCCATCATTAGCGGTGGAGGTTCCCATTTTACAAATTACAACTTTAGGAACCTCCTTAAGAAGTTTGGTGTCCACCATCGAGTCACTACCCCCTATCACCCTCAAGCCAATGGCCAAGTCGAATTGTGAAATAGAGAAGTCAAGAAAATCTTGAGAAAAATAGTGCGTCCTGATGGTAAAGATTGGTCTAGGAAGCTAGACGAGGCATTATGGGCCTATAGGACAGCCTACAAAACCCCTCTAGGCATGTCCCCATTTCAACTTATTTTTGGGAAGGCATGCCATCTACCTCTTGAGCTAGAACACAAAGCCCTTTGGGCTATTAGAAAGCTCAATCTGGAACTAGATAAAGCCGGCAAACATAGACTTCTTCAGTTGAATGAATTGGAAGAATTACGAAATGAGGCTTATGAAAATTCAAGAATTTACAAGGACAAAATGAAAACGTTTCATGATAAAAGCTTAAGGAGAAGAGTCTTTGTAGAAAACCAGAAAGTATGGCTTTACAACTCTAGGTT
Source organism: Wolffia australiana (assembly GCF_029677425.1). Taxonomy (NCBI): domain Eukaryota; kingdom Viridiplantae; phylum Streptophyta; class Magnoliopsida; order Alismatales; family Araceae; genus Wolffia; species Wolffia australiana. The sequence goes on along the minus strand of NC_135847.1, from coordinate 5,440,869 downwards.
GAAACTCTTCCCAGGGAAATTGAAAACTAGATGGTATGGCCCCTTTATTGTCCAACAAGTGTTTGAGAACGGTGCGGTCACAATCTTAGATCCTACATCTCAAAAGCATTTCACTGTTAATGGGCAACGGCTCAAACCTTATTTAGAAGAGGAAGATCTACAAAGCCCCATAAATATCACTTTAGAGAAACCACCGCATGGTAGCAACATGATCTGATTCGTATTTTTGTTCCTTTCTTATTCTCTCTGTTTTGTTATTTGGTTCTGCTTTTGTTTTCTTCGTTTTTGTTTGCGTCGCCATGTGCAGCCATTCCTATCCAAGCTCACCTACACCGTAGACGGACAACTCAAAGGCCGGTCACCGCTCTCCATTCCATGGTTTGATCTCCATTTCCCCTTACTCTTATTTACTTCCCGTCATGTAGGAACATGCCCTTTTTATGGAGGGGGGGGGAATAGAGTTGCATGTATAACTACTCTATCATCCATGAAAATTTGTTTCGTTTTGCATCAACCAAACCATGGATATGTGATGATCTTAGGAGATGCTTGTACAATGATATGCATGATAATAAGGCTCTTTTCAAGGGTGTTAGAATTTAAAGACTGGCCAGTTAGGGAATCCTAGGTGAAATAAGCCTAGCTAGGTGCACAATGATTCGTACTACTACGGTCCCATATCTTACCATCATATTTCTCTCATCTTGCCATCCACCTCGGGTTGAGTTAGCACTTACATGCACGAAATTTTTAGCTTTAGTGGAGAGTAGGGTTAGTGTTGGATCATTGGCAATATTATTAAGACGTGAGTGAAGCTCCCTGAACCAAGAGGGATACAAACCTCTTCGGGGAAATAAGCTGCCGGTCTACTAAGGACGGCACATGGGTAGGGGATAAGCGCCACCAAAATGCAAAGTGGAAGCTGCATTGCGCAAAACAAGCACAAGCTTGCATCATAGCAACCAAAAATTGATTGTCATCAAACATGACCAACAAGCAGCAAATGTTAATGAAAATAAAGGTGGAAAAGCTGTCTCCCATGTGTTTGAGCCGATGCTATTATGGCCATAGTATTGAGCCAGCAGTAGCACCGCTCTCTACGCCTCGTTCAGTAGTGCGCTTGGGGTTTTGACTCAACCCAATCCATATAATAAGTACTTACTATGTGTACTCCATAAATCAGAAGTGCACTTAGTTGAGGTAGAAGGGCTGAAATAGATCCTAAGGTTTTCCCCTAAGTTGGCTAAGCTCAATTGATGAAAGCACTCCTTGACGAGAGCATGAGTCAAAGTTATCAAACGTCAAAAGTCAACTAGAGATCATCATTATTTCTCACTTGCATTTCATTACTAAGGGACTAGTAATGATCTAAGTTGGGGGTGTTTGATGACTCTCAATAAGTCATCAAATATTTAGACTTTTAAGTATCAAAGCATCAAGAATATTTAGTTAATTCATGTGAGTTGTCATGCATAAGCATTATTTTATAAAATTACTAACCCCACTTGATTCTTCGAATCAAGTGGATTATATTTGACATTTTTTGGTTAGTAAGTTCAGAAACAGGTTAAGACAACCAAAGGAGGACGACAAGAATCAAGAGGAGTTGGCGAAAATTCAAGAAGAAGAAAATTCCGAAAATGCCCCCGGGGCATGTGTTAAGAGAAATCTATAAATACTCTCTTGAGAGTTCATTTTGAGGTTGTCCAGAATTTCTCTCAAGGAAGCTAGGGCTTGGAGAGTAAGGATTTCTGCAGACCCTCCAAGGCTGATGAGCATTGGAGCTGGGAGAGAAGCAAGCTGAGGAGTAGCTGGAGCACGACGATCGTCGCCTTGCCCGGAAGGAGTGACACAAGGAGGCGTGAGCATTTCAGTTTTAGTGCAATCTTCTTCTCCCTTCTAAGACAATCAGAGTTGGGCTGAAGATCACAAGCTGTGTCTTCAGCATTTCCAATTTCTGTTGTTCCTCTGGTTATGCTTGATTTCGAATCTCATAGTTGATTGAATCGTTTTCCATTCTGTTCTAGCAAAAATTCCATCGTTCTCCACATCAGATTGTGAAATCCATCCCTGTAGAACTTCCAAGCAGCTAGCAACCCAGGCAACAGCCTAGGTTGCCACAATCAAGCATGAGGAACAACGCGCGCACATACGCGCTGCGTGCTGCGTGTGAGCTCGCCAGCGCCGCAACAAGCGGCGAGCTCGCCCGCCAAGCAGCGCCGCGAGCAGGCTCGCCGCGCGAGCAGGCTCGCCAGCAGGCAGCGCTGCAGCGCAGCGAGCTCACCAGCGCTGAGATGCGCGAGCGGCGCTGCGGCGCTGGGTAACGCGTGCAAGCCTGCGGCGCCAAGTAAGAGCTGCGTTCAGGCCTACCTGCACGCAGGGTGCTTGCTTATTTGCCCCAAGGGACAAAGATACACTGTCGGCAGATAAATTCTCTGCTGACTGACCTACTCAATTAAATTGTATAAAGTTTACTTGTAGAAACTAACTGATAACAATTTAACTGAATTATAGAACTGAACTTAGCAGTCTGAGTTTTAATATACTTCAAATTAAAAAAAAGGAAAATACTCTGAATTTACCTGCTCCCTATGGATCGACACCCCACTTGCCCTAAGGCTGTGAGGTTATAAATTGTGTTAGATAAGCTCAGTCCTCACATGATTAGATCGATAAATAACCCGTAAAAACACCCCAAAACTGAGATTATCACGGCCCTATAGTGTTCGGCGTCGAAGTCAAGTGATTATCCTATCAACCACAAGAATTCCTGCTCTCGACAATGCTGGCTAACCTATCCGTGGAGTGTATTAATAAGATGGCAGCGGACGTGATAGCAGGTGACGGGACTACAGATGATAATAATAGTGGAAAATAGGAGGGGAGACGTGATGGTACCATAGTATCACTAGTCCACGGCGTCATCTCGTTAGCTCTTCGATGTCAGTCGTCCGGTGACGAGCAGATGATCGCGCGGCGTGGGCGTGGTGCGGTCGGTCAATGAGGGCGTGATGTGCAGGCACCGGTGGAGGCGAGGGCGGGCACGAGCGAGAACGCGCGCGCGGGCACATGCGCGTGCGTGGAGGCGCACCACACAATCACCAGCGGGGAGGGGGTGAGTGCGGGGAGCGCCCAAGCGCTTAAGGTGCGCGAGGGTGGCCGCGCGAGTATGGCACGTAAGCGCGGGGGCGTGAGTGCGCAGCGAGGCGCCGAGCACTCGATGCAGGCGCCACGCCAAGCAGCGAAGGCATGGCATGCTGGCGGTAGCACTCCTGGCGGGGCGAGCACGGCCGGGCGAGGGAGGGGCGTGTGGGCGCTGGGCGGCGAAGGTCGAGGCCGGCGGCGGTGGAGACGTGGGGCGGGGAAAGGGTGCGGCGAGGATCAAGAAATGGGGCAATGTGGTATGGGACGGCAAAGCAAGAACGAGAGGGTGAAGAAAGGGTGCGGATGAAAGAATCAAGAAACAGAGAAAGAGCAGGGCGGGAGACAAGGTGAGGTCGAAGTTGGACGGAGGGAAGATGGCGGGCGATAGCCGGCTGAAGGAGGACAGTCGTGGTTGGCAGGGGAAGGGCAGATGTGCTGGAGGAGGAAGAAGGATGGGCGACAGGGGGGGAGGGTTGGTGATGAGGGTTAGATGCCAAGAACGGAGGATTCTTGGCGGATAACTGCCAAGAATCTTCCAAGAATGGTTGATTCTTGACAAATCCGGGTGAGCTTCCTCGGTGGGGCGGGCACCCCAGGTCGGCGGCGCGTCGTCCTCGGTCTTGAGCCTCCAGGAACCTCCAGAGTAATCTCGACAAAGGTCTTCTCAGCTCTTGGCAGCGGCGACTTCTTGAATTCTTTACTCGTACCGGAGTGATCTTGACGGCACGCTTGAACACGGTACCCACAAAGTGATCTCGATGTGGGGAACGTGGCTCTACGCCATGGAGTGGTCTCGACATGGTTGAAACTAGCCAAGTCTCCTACGCTACTTCCTATGGTAGGGGAGACACAAGCTTGAAATTTTCAACAAATGACTCCAAAGAGTTCCTTGGGCATGCCATCCCCTTATATAGTGAGGATGGGTGCCAAGTGAACGTGGGGAGGGGACGAACTGTCGCGAGATGTGGTTTGACCTCTCCTTACAAATTTGAAATACAAATGAAACGAAAAGGGGAAGACGAAGGACGGGCCCAGCATTAGCCCAGTCCATAAAATCCAGAAACACAAATGAACAAGAAATAAACATAAGAAAAGGAAAGTACTTACGCGGGGTACTTAAACCCCGGGTGGCGCGCATCGACTCGAGCCGCTCGATGTGGTTGCTGGCGTCCCGTGGTGTCTTCTTCCCGATGGTCCTCCATCACTTGCCGGGCGGGCTGAATGCGGACGGCCGGCGCTGTCGAGGACGGCGGTGACGTCTCCGAAGACGTATCTGGTGCTGGAGCAGGTGCTGTCGGGGACGACGGTGACGACTTCGACGGTATGTCCGGGGCCGCGCCATCACTAGGAGACCCCCGGCATACTTCCCACACCCGGAGCATGCATATCCTGCGCACTCCCCATCACCACCGAGACAACCACGTCATGACGGATACCCAGAAGAGAGACCACCCTATCGCCCAGCACCTCACCGCGACGCTTACTACGAGGATCAACCGGATCATGTCTATCCACGGGACGCACCGCGTCGCCTACCTGCTCGTCGTCACGAGGATGAGCATGAGCGACGTAGAGAGGCGCATCGCGCCATGATCCAAAAGAGCGTAAGGATCGAGGTGCCTATCTTCGAAGGATCTCGGAACCCAAAGGATTATACGGATTGGGGGTCAGACCTGGAAAGTTATTTCCAGTGGTATGATATGGATGACGACTTATGCGTGGCCTACGCCGAGGCTCGACTTGGAGGCCAGGCGAAAATCTTTTGGAAAAACAAAAAAGAAGCGGCTAGACGACGAAGAGATCCACCCTTCACATGGGATGAGATGTCACGAAAGCTGATGGATATGTATATCCTGAAGCTTTACATGACGCGACTCATGTTGAAATGGATGGACCTTAACCAAGGGAAGCGTAAGGTCTCCGATTACATTGAGGAATTCGAGGAGTATCGGATGCGATGCAAATTTGTGGACAGCCCACAAATTCAGATCGCATTTTTCGTCCATGGGCTCCACCCCGACCTAGGAGCTCGAGTGTTAGAACAGAACCCCTCGACTGTCGACCTCGCCTACAGTCTCGTTGAGAGCAACGGGCTTAGTCATGACGATGTAATGTCAACTACCTCCTCGGCGCCCCAACCCGCTCACTCGTCGGCAACATCTACGACGACCCATACCACCGCCGCTTGGAGCAGGAGTAGTACTGCCCCCCCTCGACCCTCGGCCCCACCAGCGACATCGGCCCCGGTGCCGACGCCACCCACACCATCGGGGATCTCCACCGCTAGAGCCCCGAATGCTCCATGCAAGCCAATTCAGTGCTTTAAGTGCACGGGCTTTGGGCATCGACGGACCGACTGCCCTACCCTCATGGTTATGGATATACACGGACAGCTGGTGAGGGAGCAGCCCAAAGATGATCTCGAGGTGGACGAGTATCCGGCCGAGTGCCCGGACGGCGAGGATGTGGATGACCCGCTTGGGTACATCCAAATCACGCCGATCACCATGCCCGCGACGTACCCCGTCGCCACCTTGGATACCACCGGGGTTGGGAGCACCACCGATGGTGCCCGGACCAACCCTGCACCGACTAGTGCCACCTTGGCTTCCCGACCAGTCGACGTCGCTCAGTGCACGTCAATTTTCTACACGTACGTCAAAATTGGTGGACGTACCTACAAGCTACTGGTCGAAAGTGGTAGCTGTATCAACGGCATTTCCGAGAATAGGCTACTCATCTTGGACTTCCGTTGCTGCCTCATCCCACTCCATACAATGTGTCTTGGATCGACGCATCGACCATTCCGGTGAAGATGCAGTGTTACGTGCCCTTGAAGATGAGCACGTATGATGAGAAAGTCCTATGCGACGTACTACCAATGAAGATTGGTAGTATCATCCTAGGACGACCATGGTTGTACGATCATGACGTACAACTATCAGGATGGGCAAACACGTGCTCTTTTGTCTACGGAGGGCATCGACTTATATGGTACCCCTCGGTGCGGTTACCATCAATGCCCACGCAGTCGACGACGGCACCGTCCCGCACTATGCCCTCAGCCATTATCACCAATGGCTTCATTTTCCGGCGCGAATGGGAACTTGACCGGGAGTCGACTCCCATATGCTACGTCGTTACACTATCAGACAGAGTCATTGAGTCGGAGCACGAGACTCCCGGAGATCACCCAACTCCTCGAGTATGCGGATGTCTTCCCCGTCGAGCTGCTGAGTGAGCTCCCCCCCTTGCGACATATCCAGCACGCCATTGACTTGACCCAGGGAGCCACTCTCCCCAACCTCCCCCACTACCGGATGGACCCAGTTAAATGCGAAGAGTTATACTCACAGGTGAAGGACCTCCTAGCTAAAGGCTTAATTAGGGAGAGTCTTAGCCCATGTGCCGTACCGGCTCTGCTCGCCCCGAAGAAAGATGGTACTTGGAGGATGTGCTGTGACTCGTGAGCCATCAACAAGATTACGGTGAAATACCGTTTTCCCGTACCTCGAGTCCAAGACTTATTCGATGAGATGGTAGGCGCGTCTATCTTTTCCAAGATAGACTTACGGAGTGGTTACCATCAAGTCAGGATAAGGCCTGGAGACGAGTGGAAAATGGCATTCAAAATAAAGGATGGCTTGTTCGAATGGAATGTGATGCCGTTTGGGTTATCAAATGCACCTAGCACCTTCCAACGCTTGATGAACGAGGTGCTACGATCGAATATCGGTCGGTTTGTCGTCGTATACTTCGACAACATTTTGGTGTACAGCAGAACCCGGGAGGAACATGCACAGCACCTTCGCCACGTGTGCACATAGTTATGCAAGGAGAAACTATACGCACACCCGAAGAAGTGTACCTTCTTCACTTGCGAGGTCTCCTTCCTCGGCTTTATCCTGTCCACCAACGAAGTGGCCGTCGACCCGGCCAAGATCGACGCCATTGTCTCCTGGCCCAAGCTGAAGAGCATTCACGACGTCCGTAGTTTTATTGGACTTGCCCCCTTCTATCGAACGTTCATTCCAGGGTTTAATGGAATCACGTCGCCCATCACAGACATCCTCAAAGGGGAAAAACTCGAATGGACCCCTTCTGCCGACCAGGCCTTCGAGCTTCTCAAGAAGCTCATGACCGAGGCCCTGGTCCTCAAACTCCCGAATTTTACTAAAGTATTCGAGGTCGCGTGTGACGCATCTGGGGTTGGGATCGGAGGGGTACTTAGCCAAGAGAGACACCCTATCGAGTACTTCAGTGAGAAGCTGAATGACACTCGAAAGCATTACGACAACTACGATCCAGAGTTCTACGCTCTCGTACAGTCCCTGCGCCATTGGCGCCACTACTTGCTCCCCAAGGAATTTGTGTTGTACTCAGACCACGGAGCACTCTGACACCTTCAAGACCAAAAGAAGGTCAGCGATCGCCATGCTCGATGGATCGCTTACCTCCAAGACTTCACCTTCGTCATATGGCACAAAAAAGGAAAGGAGAACGTTGTCGCCGATGCCTTGAGTCGACGACCACTAATCCTTAATACTATGACGACCCAAGTCTTTGGGTTTGAGAGGCTCCGAGACGAATACGCCGAGTGCCCGGACTTCTCCCAAGTCTACTCCTCCTGCGTAGACACGGCCACTCCTAAATTGAGAGACTACTACATCGATGAAGGCTACCTATTTCGTGGTCAAAAACTGTGCATACCTCGAACCTCGGTTCGAGATTTCCTTATCCACGAGACCCATGCTGGTGGCCTAAGTGGTCACTGTGGAGTTAGCAAGACGATACTCGCACTTGAAAAATTTTATCGGTCATCGCTAAAGAGGGACGTCGGGAAATTTATTTCGCGATGCCTCACTTTCTCCCGCGCTAATCTCACAAAACAGAACACTGGGCTATACACTCCCCTACCGATCCCGGAGAGACCATGGGAAGACGTTAGTCTTGACTTTGTTTTGGGTTTACCCAAAACCGCGCGACGCCACGACTCCATTATGGTCGTGGTAGATAGATTCTCAAAGATGGCCCATTTCATTCCGTGTTCGAAGACCTTCGACACCTCTCGGATAGCACGCCTCTTCTTAGATCATGTCCGATCTAAGAAGAGTGCCCAAGACAATCGTCTCCGATCGAGACGTCAAATTTACAAGCTATTTCTGGAAAACGTTGTGGGTCCTTAAGGGCACACAACTTAAATTTTCCTCGGCATACCATCCTCAGATGGATGGTCAGACCGAGGTTGTCAACCGCAGCCTCGGCAATCTACTGAGATCTATTGTCAGCGATAATGTAGCCGCATGGGATCAAGTCCTCCCTCGAGCAGAGTTCGCCTTTAACTATTCAGTTAATCGTACCACTGGCAAGGCGCCGTTCGAGATCCTCTTTGGTCAACTACCACGTTGACCCCTTGACCTCATGCCGTTAGATGAGAAACATAGAATCTCAGATAACGCATTAGAATTTGCCGAATATATTAAGAACATGCATGATAGCATACATTCACGCATTGCATCCATGAATGAGCAATACAAGGCGTCCGCAGATAAGGGTCGTAGGCCTATGTCGTTCTCTGAGGGAGAATTAGTCCTAGTCAAATTGAGGCCTGAGAGGTTCTCTCCAGGGGTCCCCACGAAGCTCCATGGTCGTAGCGCCGCGCCTTTCCCGATAGCCCAAAAGATCAACGACAACGCCTACGTTGTGAGCATCCCGCCAACTTGGAGATTAGTTTGACGTTTAACGTCAGTGATATATCCCGATACCATCCTTCGCCACCGATCATTGAGCCTCACAGCCATTTGAGCCTTAGTAGAGAAGAAAGTGAGAGTCACCCAGCTCCATCTCTGTTTCCCATCCTTGTACGACAAGACGAGATAGAAACGATACTGTAGGGGGTAATTCACGCTACAGGGGAACGGGTAGGTCGCACATTCTTAGTCCATTGGCAGGGACGGCCGTCATCCGATGACTCCGACCGGACATGGTTCCACCGCTCGAGGACATCACGGAGCTTTACTCCGCGGAGTTGAGTTCCTCCCACCCTGGGAGGATGATGAGGGGCCATCCTGGAGACGCCACGACGGGACGACGTCAACTCACCGAGCTGCACGCGCCGATGCTCGCCACCCGGGGTTCAAGTACCCAATGTAAGCATCTTTATCTCACTCGCCTTTATTTCTGTTTGTTTGTATTTTTGGATTTCATGGACTGGGCTGGTGTTGGGCCTCGTCCTCGTCTTTTCCTTTTATTTTTCAGTTGTATTTTCAAATTGTAAGGAGAGGCCGAACCACGTCTCTTGACGGTTCGTTGAGAGTAGAGAGTAGTGAGGATAGTGAGGATAGTTGAGGATAGGTGTCACTATCCTTATATAGTGAGGATAGGTGCCAACTTGGCACCTATACTCACTATATAAGGGGATAGCATGCCCAAGGAACACTTGAGTCATTTGTTGAAAAGAAATCCAACTTGTGTCTCCACTATCGTAGAGAGTAGAGAGTAGAGAGGTGATAAGCCTAAATTTTACAGTTTATAATCGCTAATTTGTCGTTGTTTGCTTAGGCTTATGCAATGAAATTTATAATTCCTTTCTCAATTTAGATTTTAGTAAAATGATGAGTAAGGAGTCGAACCCTAGAGAGGCAGTCTGCAAGAATTTCTGAGTGAATTAGTGAATTTAAGTGGAATTTCAATGTAAGAGACTTGAAGAGAGAGAAAATTAAGAGAGTTTATGAAATTTTTAGGATTAAGGTATTGAATGAGAGAATTTTTGAATGAAATTTTGTGTGGAAGTTCAGATTGATGAGAATTAAAGAATTGAAACTTGAATTTTGAATTTTAGAGAGAGAAAGTGAAAGTTTAATCTAGAGAGAGAAAGTGCATGAAATTTGGGGATTTTTGTCTAAACAGTCAGATCTGTTCAAAATTGACAGATCTGACTGATAGAAAATGTTGAATTATGATTAGATCTAACTCCTAAGATAGAATTTTTGGTTTCTAACCAAAGATCCTCTGCTTCTCTCTAAAAATTCATGAATCTAGGGCATATACCTTTCGCCTATGCCTTGGCGTGTTAGAACTTCAAGAAATCACGAATCTGAAGAGGTATGAAGACTTACAAGACTTTGGAGAGGCCCCAATCCGGATCTGAACTGTTGAAATAAGCTGTGTCCTCCAGGCCAATTGTATTGGAGCTCAAAATCAAAGTTCTAGTTCGCCCCCTTTCTGAGCCCAATTTATAGTGTTCTTGGCTCAGAAAGGTGGTTAGGATTATTACAAACAAACCCTGAAAATTTCAGGTCATTTGGATGTCAGGGTGAAAAGTTATGATTTTTTGAAGATTTAGGCCTATTTTTGAATTTCTCTCTCCTCAGGTTGTTAGCCGATCCACGTGGCGCGCTCTGATTCGCCGCGCGGTGGGCCCTTTGTTCAAGCGCTAAGCCTCCAATTTGCGCCACGTACCCCTTCATAACAGAAAAAATTCGGTTAGTGATAAGTGTGCTTTGCACACTAGAGGTGAGTACAAAGCGCTCAAGGCGCGAGAGCTCGACACGTGGCCCTCTGTGCGTGGCGCGCACCGCGCTATGCATAGAGGGCAGATATATTTTTTTTTTTTTTATTCGAAAATAGCCGATTTTCTCCGAAAATGAACAGTAACAGGTGACGTGGCGCGTTCTGGTTGCGCCACATCACTCGTTTATTTTTATTTTTTTTCCTTTTTTTAAAGAGAAAGCGAAATTTTTCCGCTTTGTAACAGTAGAGGGCGACGTGGCCTTCTACGGAAGCGCCACGTACCCCCAGAAAATCAAAGAAAAACCATAGAAATCGCCTGGAAAATTGTAAAAAACCCCTCGCGGTTTAAAAAATAAAAAAAAGTGCCCTTAAAACAATAAAAATTTGATATTTACGCCTGTGATGAATAAAAAAAGTCCGAGAATGATTTTTTTATGAAATAAATTTCATTTCTTGCTCTAAATCATTCCAGAAAATTCTAAAAAAAATGTGAAAAAAATCAGAAAAATTATAAGAATATATTTTCAACTGAAATAAATTCATTTGAAAATATATTTTGACTTTAAAAATCATTTTCCATAAAAACAAAATCAGAAAATTGTGCATAATTAACTAAAAATTCATAAAATTGTAAAAAAATCAACTTTTTTTGGAAATTGCTTATATTTTCATAATGATAACATGCAATATTAATGTTTCAGGTGAAAATTTCTTATAAATTCCATGATTTTGCATGATAAAATTGCATGTTATCAAGAGGTCCGTCTAGCCTCGCCCACGTTGAGACCACTCCGTGGTTAGAGCCCTCGTCGTCACGTCGACATCACTCTGTGACGACGTGTCCAAGCGTTCCATCGAGATTACTCAGTGACGAGTAAAGAATTCAAGAAGTCGTCGCCGCCTGGAGCTGAAGAAGCTTTCGTTGAGATCACTCTGAAGGTGCCCGAGGCCGCAGGTCCGACGCCAATGCTCGCCTTCCACAGGATCCATAAGATCCTACCCAAGGTCCCCAAGAATCATCCAAGAAACCATCATCTTGAAGGTTTCTTGGGGGCGGTTACAGCTCAAGAAGCCCTTTCTTGGGCTCGAGATTTGACCCGCCGCCGCCGCCGCCGCCGACCTCCGCTCTCACTAGCGCCTGTGCACCCGCGCGCCCGCCCACAAGTCCGCGCGCCGCTCGCGCCTGCGAGCCGCCCGCGCCCATGCGCCGCTCGCCGAACCGCGAACCGCCCGCGCCCGTGAGCCATCCGTGCCCGCGCGCCGCCCGCGCCTGCTCCATTCCGCGCCCACGTCCTGACCGCTCCCGCTCACGCCGCCTGCACCCGGCTGCACCCGCGTGCCCTGTGCCCGCCAGCAATCGAGAGCCTGCCCACACCTGTGCATCCACCCGTGTTCGCACGCCAAGTGGCCGCCCGTCCCGCCACCCGTCGCCGGTCCAAGCTTCGTCATTGATTTGGGAGCGACTTGTGCCGTGGACTATCGACACCAGGTACCTCCTCGTCTCCTCTCCCTTAATTCCAGTATTATTACCTATTCCAGTCTCGTCTTCTGCTATCACGTTCTCTACCGAGTTTACAACTCTTGATAGGATACCCACCTCGTCGTGTGTTAGGATTTTACTTGAGGTTGAAAGGGTAATTGTTGACTTAAACGCCGAACACCCTAGGGTCGTCAAATGCCCCTCACCGCTTAGTCGTCGAGTTGGCCCAGCGGATCATTGGGAGTTTGATCTAGGATCAATATCTTCCCATTGATTGACGTGGATCTTCTTCCCATATTTTTGAACGGCCGATTAATTGCTCATTCGACAACATCATTTATTGGCATACATCCATTAAAATCACGAACCTACTCATCGATTCCTGTGGCATAATACGAGCCGACCGATCCCGGCAGGTCGTATTACATCACGATACGTCTTCGGAGACATCACCGTCATCCTCGACAGTGCCAGCCGTCCGTGTTCAGTCTGCTCGGCAAGCCAAGGCGATGGTACGTACACCCGGATTCAAGTATTCCGGGTAATGGACTCTTTGTCTTCGTCTTTACGTCTTTGTTTGTTCGTTGTTTTCAGTCTTGAACTTCATCATTCGTAGTTTTCTTACGCGCCTTGATCACGTGTAAGGAGGGAGGTTCGACCCCATAAGGATCTCCCCTCCCCCCTCCCTTGTTTTCGTCTTCGTTTTCCTGATCTTCTCACTGTTTTCATGTCTGTTAGGTCATAGGTTTATTTTAGTTAAGTGAGGGTCTTTTGGTCTTAGGGCCCCCATTCCCCCCCCCTCCCAAATAAGGGTCGGATGGGTGCCCTAACTGTGATCTTACGTTGAATTTTGAAGAATGCAAGTTTTGTTTCACGATGGAGAATTAGGGTTCCCACCATAGAGGAAGGTGAAGGAAGAAGGAGGAGAAGAAGAAGAGCAGAGTGAAGGAGGAGGAAGAGGAGTCTAGCCCCTACGCTACCGCTGGTGGACTCTGCACAACGGGGCCCTCCAAAGGGCTCGCGCCGAGTCCCCACCTTGTTGCGCCAGCCTGCAGCGCCGCCCCGCCACTACTTCGTCGGTGCCGTGGCTCTAGGTCGCAACTGCAACGCTCGCTCGATCTCCGCGACGGCTCATCGCGATAGCCGCTTGCCGCCTGACATAGGACTCCGCCCGGAACAGACCAACACTGCCGCTCGTGGTTTCTGGTCTGCCCGCTCCGAGAAGCTCTGCCGTGCCCCCCCCTCGCGTTGCACCAGTCGTTTGCAGGTCGTCGGATGCAGTCGCGCCCCTGCGACGCTCGCGCACGCGGGCCCTCGACTGTCGCCTGTGAAACTCGCCAGGCACCCTCGGACGTCCTCTCGGCAACGATAATACGATGACTACACGACGTTCCCTCCCTATGAGCTGCTTGTCTCCCCGACCTTCTATGAGACGTAGGAACCCCCGCCGCTCGGTTCCCCGACGCCTGACCGGCCCATCCGTGCTTGTGCAATTTTGCCTTGCGGCTCCCCCTGCCAATAACGCTGTTCGCCATACACCACTGCACCAACATTGACCGCCCCGCAGATGTTCCCCAACACCAGCCGACAACGCCCGCACAGCAGTAATCTGTCAGCGCCCTCTTATCGTGCTACGCCCCCGTGCCGCTCCCTGACGCCATGCTTGCTGCATGCCCGCCACGCTAGCTGTTGTGTTCGTCCGCTGATGAATCCATCCCGGTGCCGTCGTGTCCTGAAGGTCACCCATTTCCGTCCACACCTACGACAGTTATGTACTCCCTCGATGCCGACGACACCCCTGATTCTCCCGTTCGAAAGGAAGACCGACTCGCTCGGGCAACAACGAGGTACGCCGCCTGCCCTTGTCTTTTATTTCTTGCAGTATATCCTTCAGTTGCCTCCAGCACACTCGGGTTAGACGTAGGTGAGTGTGACAGGACGAGTGAAGACTACGTACACTTGAGCGTCTTACCCGGTTTGGTACGTGCCGGGATCGCTCGTCGCGTGCAAGCACCCTCCAATGGGAAACATCCCGTTTGGCACCGTAACGTCCTCGTCTAGCTGGACGAAGGTCGAGAGGTCGGTCCCCGTCTCTGGGCGACCCATCGAGCCCCGAGAGACGGCATCCATCGCTTGTCGGTGACTGCACGTACGACACCCCTACTCGCGCCATTCATCGTAGGTCGTCTCGTAGGATACCTGTGTCAGACGACTACCCCGAGCAGACGTCATGCACTAACGCTTTTGACACTGAGTTCGACCCCTCGGGGATTGTTGGGCCTCATTCTCGACGTTATCTTGCATCAGGTGGGCGAGTCAACCAGGTCGGTGCGTGCGATTTAGTTCGAATCGGTCGAAACAGACCGGGTTGATTCGGTCGAGAAGGAGGAATCAGCCCGCGTTGACCCGGTCAACCCGACCGAACCAGCCCGAGTCAAACTGATCGACCAGGTCATCCCTGGCCAAGTCGACCTAGGCATTCTTGGGCGAGTCGACCCGATCGACCCAGCCATCCCTAGCCATGTCAACCTGGTTGACCAGGCGATCCCTGCCCGAGATGATCCGGCTGACCCGGTCATACCTGACCGAGTCGACTTGGTTGACTCGGTCAAACCTGATCAAGTCAAATCAGTCGACTCGGTCAAATACGACCAGGTCAAACATGTTGACTTGGTCAACTCGAGTCGAGTTGACCAGATTGACCATGATTGAGTAGACATGGTGAACTCGGATCAGGTCAACTCTGTCAACCCTGACCATGTTGACTTGATTGACCCGGTCACTTTTGACCAAGTCAAACCAAGTGACTCGACCCACATCAGCCGAATCACCTTGGTTGACTTGGCAAATGCTGATAAAGTCAAACAAGGTCGGGCTGAGTCGGCCGTTTTAGACTCCCACGATCGAGCTGAGCCAGTTACCTCGGTCAACCATGACCACAACGCGACTCATAGCGTGGAGGACTACAACGCATCGCAGACGCAAGGACCGCCACCTACGGAACAACGAGCTGAACAAGTACCACCAAGGACATGGGCGGCGCGCATGGCGGGAGTTTCACACATGGGCGCTACAAACACGAGTACTACACCTCCGATCCCCAAACTCCCACTTCCCCCCCCTTCCCCACTATGATGCTTCGACCCCCAAACGGGGGTACACTGGCTCGGAGGGTATACAAGTAGTAACCTTCTCCAAGGAGGATGAGGTCTCGCGGATGGCCGCACCATTTGCTTACACATTGATTGGGCGATTCACTACGAAACGCCCACTCATTAACGACATTATGAGGGTATACCTAGCACTGGGGCACTTCCTCAGTCCGGTGGTTATTGGCGCACGCAACCATCGGAGTGTCTTCATCCACTTCCAATTGGAAGATGACTTTAGGAAGGCTTGGAGTCAAACTACATGGACGATCAATGGCTCCACCATGCACACATATCGCTGGATGGCTGAACAGACGAGTACAACCCAAGAGCACTATCCCCACTCTATGCCGATATGGATAGGCTTCCCAGGGTTACGACCCCAACTCTTCACGCCGGCTGCTCTTGAATCTCAAGCTGGTGTAGTTGGAACATTTATACGTCTTGATAGGGACGTACGTTTGTTTAACCACCTAGGATATGCACGAGTATGTGTCGAGATCAATCTCCTTGAGCCATTCACCGCATGATACTCATTCGGAACGGAGACGAGTTGACCTGTCAACCGCTCGTGTATGAGAACCTTCGGCAGTTCTGATAGGTAGTTCCGAGGACACCTATGGAGATACTAGCGGCCATGCCTCCACAGGAGACGAGGATGATGCCGCCTCCCTCTCTGAGGAGTCAGACGTGGACACTTCCCCTTTACCAGGTCATCACTCGGATACCCCGGATCCACGTCGCATCAATAACAGCCGATCGAGGGTGCATCACGTGAGTCGATAGTTCTATGATTCCAAGTCTTGTTTGGAATTGTAGAGGGATCGACAATCCTCTAACCCAGCCACACCTCCTCTCCCTAGTCAATAAGTATAACTTGGGAATAGTTGGACTTATTGAACTGATGATTACATCCGATTGCTCCAATTCCATTACGGGGAAACTCCGAATGGATCATGTTTATTGTCATCCCTCGAATAAGCTCTGGCTCCTATGGAAGCGGGACTATTCGATGGAACTACTAGCTGAAGGGACCCAGTACGCCACTTTTGACGTACCAATCTCCCCAAAGCTCTATGAGTTTACTATAGTCTATGTCTCACATAGACACTTAGTGCGGGAGGCCTTCTGGGGGAAACTCGCCTTACACATTCACTCTCACTCACAACCTGTAGACCTCCCTTGGTTTCTAGCTGGGGATTTTAACTGCATACGGGCAGTCAGCGAACGCCAAGGGGGGCGCCTACCTCGGCCAAGCTCGATGCAAGCGCTCAACGATTTTATCCACCATACATCACTTGTCGAGCCTCCTACTATCGGTGAGAAGTGGACTTGGTGTAATTAGCGTCAGGCCAATGCACATATATCGACCGTTGTTTCACCAATAGCGTGGCGCTGATGTAGTGCACCATCGTGATTGAGCTCCTCCCACGATATTATTCGGATCACTCCCCGATCCTCCTTCTTCCGGACTCAAGTAATCGAGTTCGTCGCACACCATTCCGGTTCCAAGCCATGTGGTTAGAGCATAACGACTTCCGTCATTTTGTACACAGCCATTGGCATGGAACGATCTTGACATCACCTATGGAGAACTTCAGCTATCGCTTGAGGAATCTCAAACTCCACCTGAAGTGGTGGAATCGACATGTCTTTGGAGACGTCCACGCACGAATCGAAGCACTCAAGATAGAACTAGCTGGCGTCGAGCGACAGTTGCAGGATGTTTGGACGAACGACGTGGGAGAGCGCCACACGCGACTATAGGAGCAGCTTGAGACCACCATGCAGCGCCAGGAGATTTTCTACCTCCAGAAATCGCGTATCCAATGGCTACGCGAAGGTGATAGAAACACACGTTTCGTTCACACCTCGATCCGTTACAGAGCCAGACCCAATTATACGAATCTACTAGAGACGTATAATCAGGACCCCGCCCAGCTGGCAGAAGCAGGAGTGGCATTTTACCGCTCACTCCTATCCTCATAACCAACTGTGGTGAGTGAGGACCTTCTCGCTTCTATCCCTCACTTGGTGACCGATCAGGACAGCGCCCTCCTCACAGCCCTGCCCACTCGAGTAGAGATCAAGGAGGTCGTCTTTTGCTTGGCTCGGAACAAAGGCCCCGGACTAGACAAATTCTCAGCCGAATTCTATACGGCTTGTTTGGACATCGTAGGCACTGATTTGGTGCTCGCTATCAAGGAAAAGTTTACGCATAAAGTCTTCCCTAGTAGTTGGAAATCCACTTTTTTGGCACTCATACCAAAAGTGGCTCTTCCAACGACCTTTCGACACTTTCGCCCCATTAGTCTTTGTAATGTATGCTACAAAGTTGCATCCAAAATCATTACTAACAGACTAACACCCTTCCTCCCTATATAAGAGGAAGGTATGCCCAAGGGCTGAGAGAGACCCTTTGTTTAGAGAAAGAACTTGTCTTGTTATTTTATTACGTTAGTTACAAAAATAGAAAGGTATCTTCTTCTTCCTCCAGCTCCACCCTTCTAGCTTCCAGGTGACCTTCCAGCTTCTCCTACGAGCTCTGAGCTGCAGCTGCCCACCACCTGCCGAAGCCATCGCCGCCCGCATCGACCTGCTGTGCCGGCGACTTCCCTCGGCCGCCATCTCCGCTAGTTCTGTCGGTCGTCCTCCAACGCCACCTGCATTCGAGCCGCCCATTGCCGTCTGGACTCCGCAGCCACCGTCGCCCACGTGCGCTCACGCGCGCGCCGTAGTCGACTGCCGCTCCTCCGCGCGCTCCCGCTCGCATCGCGGCCTTCCGCCGCCCGCCACTCGCTGCGTGCTTGCAGCCACGCGCGGCCCCCAACAGCGTGTCCGCCATCACTGCCAGCTCTGTTGACCGTCCGCCAGTGCCGCCTGCACCGGAGCCACCTTATCGCCATCCAAACTCCGCAGCCGCTGTCGCCTTTGCAAGCTTGCGCGCGCACCACGGTCGTCTGCCACTCGCCCTTGCTCCCCCGCGCGCTTTTGCGTGCGCCTTGATCTCCACCGCACGCCATTCACTGCATGCTCGCCCCGCGCCCTCCGTTGTGGCCGTCGCCAGCGCTTGCGTGCTCGCGACTGGCTGCCATGCCATTGCGCTCACGTACGTCTCTTCGTTCGATCAATGTCATCACCGGCCCTGCCGCACTCTGCCCGTCCCTCGCGTGGCATCGCTTGTTCACCAAGGATTTGGAGCGATCACCCCAAGTTCTGACTCGATCTCTCCCCTTAAATTACCAGTATCATTATTTTCTGCAGTGCTGTCGTTCCCTATCGTATTCTGGTGCCGCTTAGTATTGTTAACGTTCGGATAGGTTAGCCACTACTATCAAGAGATAGGATTTTCTTGTGATTGATGAATCGATTGCCGTCTTGTGGGAAGATTTCCCCCAGGCCGTAGAACGCCCCTCTCGTCGTGCTCGATTGTGTAGATTCGGCGGATCACACGGAGTCTACCCTGACCTGTTCCTCTACCCAAATTTACTGCGTCGTTCCACCTCCTTCGGACCGTCCTTATAGCTCGTGAGAGTTCTTAAATTCACCTTCATAAGCATCATTTAAAACACCTAACGTGCATTACTGTGACATAATACGTGCCGACGACCCCAGCCGCTGACGTATTACATCAGATCAAGGAGGTCCTCTTTTCCTTGGCACGGAACAAAGCCCCGGGACCAGATGGATTCTCAGCGGAATTCTCTACGGCTTGTTGGGACATTGTAGGCACCAATTTGGTGCTCGCTATCAAGGAAGTGTTTACGCGTAAAGTTTTCCCTCGTAGTTGGAAATCCACTTTTTTCACTCATACCAAAAGTGGCTCTTCCAACGACCTTCCGAGACTTTCGCCCCATTAGTCTTTGTAATGTATGCTACAAAGTTGCATCCAAAATCATTACTAACAGACTAGGGAACCTCCTTGAGCGACTCATCTCGCATGAGCAGTGTGGTTTTGTCAAGGGTCGACAGATCCATGACAACATCATGCTTGTGCAAGAGGTAGGCGATCCTATCTCGCCTACCCTTTTCATATTGATGGAAGAGGTCTTCACTCGATCACTCACCCGTGCAATCGATCACGGCCTCATCCAACCGTACTTTACGAAAAGGGGATGCCCGATCCTCTCCCATTCTCTATTTGTAGACGATGCTATCCTCTTCCTCAATGGATCTAAAAAATCCATTAAGGAACTTATGAGTGTCCTCACGGCATACGAGCAAGCTTCGGGCCAGCTCATAAATACCTCAAAGAGTAGCTTTATAGTTGGTCCCTCCACTCCTACAAAGCGCACTCAGATCATTCAGCATTACACTCGATACTCACAAGGATGTCTTCCTTTTAAATATCTTGGATGCCCTATCTTTTTGGGACCCGCGAGGCATCATTACTTTGATACCTTGTTGGGTAAACTCCGAAAGAAACTAGAGGGATGGAAACTCCATTTCCTATCACCTGGTGGGCGTATCCAACTTATTCGACACGTCCTCATGAGTATCCCATTACACATGCTGGCGGTTCATTCACTATATTCTACGGTCCTCTGCTCAGTAGAACGACTATGTGATGACTCTCAAATATGTCATCAAATAATTAAACTTTTTAGTTTTCATTCATCAAAATTATAATGTTAATTCATGCTAATATCATGCATATGCATCATTTTATGAAATCACTAACCCCACTTGATCCTTTGAATCAAGTGGAATATATTTAACATTTTATGGTTAGTAAACATTCAGAGACAGGTTAAGAAGATCAAGGAAAGAGACGAGGATCAAGAGGAGCGGGCGAAAATTCAAAGAAGCAAAATTTACAAAAATGCCCCTGGGCATGACTTAAGAGAAACCTATAAATACTCTCTTGAGAGTTGATTTTAGGTTGTCCAGAAATTCTGTCCAAAGAAGCTAGGGCTTGGAGAAGAAGGAGTTCTGCAGACCCTCCAAGAGCTGATGAGCATTGGAGCTGGAGAGAAGGAGCAAGCTGAGGAGTAGCTTGGGTTGGACGACCTCCACCTTGCCGTAAGGATCGTGACACAAGGTGGAGCGATTGCCCAAGTTTCAGTGCAGTGTAACTCTCTCCATTTCAGACAATCTAGGTTGGGTTGGAAGCTTCACACCAGTGATCTTCCAACGATTCCAACTGACATTGTTTCTGTTTTAATTTGGTTTCAAGTTTCAGTTCGTTCAAACTGTTCTTCCTCTCGTTTTCCCACAAAAATCCACTGTTGTTCTTCACAATCAAGCTTGAAATCCCACCTGAAGCAGTAGCCAGGTTGCCAACGATCAAGGTTGCCAGCAGCCGAGATCGCTAGTGACCAAGGCCGCAACCTAGGTCGCTAGCAGTTCAGGAGGCCAGTAGCCAAGACCGCCAGCAGCCTAAGCTGCCGGCAGCCAAAGCCGCTAGCAGCCTAGGCCGCCAGCAGCCAGGCCGTGCACGGCCCAACAGCGCGCAGCTCCGGCCGCGCGCAGTAGAGTATGCGCACAGCCAAGCAGCGCGTAGCCGCAACTATGCGCAGCTCCGGTCGCGCAACGACCGCCGCGTGCAGCAACATTCACGCGTGCAGCTGTGCAGCGCGTAGCAACCGCCGTGCGTGGCCAAGCAGCGCGCAGCAGCAGCTAGGCACAGCCAGGCCACGCGCAGCTAAGCTGCGTGCGCACTTGCAGCACGCAGGTGCTCTTGCAGGCGCGTCTACGCGGTGAGGCGCGGGCGTGCGCCTCTGAGGGCGCGCCAGGTGTTTGGCAAATTGCCAAACCTACAGGTGTGAGCCTGTAGACAAGTAAACAGAGTCGATTATCAATCTCTATGCACTAATCTTGAGGAGTAGTTTGTTGTTTTACATAGAGATCTTTTCATACGTCTTCTCTGAGGAAATTCATTTAGTGTTACTGAAGATAATCCCTCTGATTGCTAGTATTGATACATAAATCTGATAAACTGAACTGATTGGAAAAAGAATCACTCTCGTCTTACCGTCTCCCTGTGGATCGACACCTTACTCGCCCTAAGGCTGTGAGGTTATAAATATTGTTGCATAAGCTCAATCCTCACACGATTAACCAGTAATTAACCAGTAAAATTACCCATAAGTTGAGCTTATCACTATGCACACGTTTCTTATGGTTAGATGCCTCACGATAGTCCAGGACATGCTCCAAAAGATGCTCGTATGGTGATTGCGCACCACATACTCATTATTAGGTTGTTTCATTTACGCCAGGTATGGCGAGTGGGACCATCGTGAGGTTGACATTCAGGGTCCTCAGCGATGGCCAAAGTGGCAGCGCCACTGGCTTCAGCTGGCCCAGGTCACCCACTGGCACATTGGCCGAGGCGAGATTAGCCCCTGGTTTGATACCTTGCATGCTGACGAACCACTCGTGCGCCATCCACCCTGGTTTGATACCTGGCATGCTGAGGTGCGACTAACAGTGCCACAGCTGCTTAGGGGGAACACCCAACACCTACAACAGGAGCATGACCTCTCTCCAGATACGTTACGTGAGGTCTAGAGAACCTCACTTGGGTCCACTCTCGACTTTGCCATTTGAACGCTCACACCCAAAGGCACATTTTCGTGCAAATCTTCATGGGAGCATTTCCGGGAGAAATCCCCCATCGAGCACTAGGGTCGCCGCATGTGTTATCCGGCGATCCTTCCTCGAGTCTCCTTTTTCCTCTGGAGACTCTTGCATCGCGCCCTACAAACTGCTGATCGCGTGACTCCTAGAGGTTACTCTCTCGGTTCTCGCTGTCACTATTGTCCCACAACTCCGCACACTGAGACCATGGACCACCTCTTCTTCGAGAGTGAGACAACACTCGCATGCTGGCGCGTCATCACTGACTGTTGTCATCCAGTGACCCTGTCTGAGTGTTTTGGCAAGTTTCTTACCTCACCAACACACTCTACATGGAGCCCCATCCTACACGTCACCATAGCTTATCTACTATGGGAGATATGGAAACGGCAAAATTCTTCTCGTTTTGTAGGTACGCCAATGCGCGTCGTGGATATCATGCGTCGAGTTCAGCTGTGGCTAAGGTGCATTTCCCATCTACTTCCCCCGTTGCGCCATCAGATCCACACTCGCTTGCGACCTCCTCCGCTCCGTGGGCATTCCGGTGACACCCGCCCTGATCCGCATTCAGTATCGCGTTGTTTATAGGCTACCACCACCAATAGGCATCCTTAAATTGAATGTGGATGGTGCTGCCAAAGGGAACTCAGGGCCAGCGGGGGGAGGAGGTATCCTACAGGACCATACGGGGAGTATACTGTTTGCTTTTTCCTCTTACTACGGCATACAAACTAATACAGTAGCCGAGGCTATGGCGATCTGTGATGATCTACTCCTCTGTGAGGAGCAGAACCTTCACAATATCATCATGGAATCGGACTCACAGAGTTTAGCTAATATGCTTCGTATAGGTACCTGCTCCAAGTGGCGACTACACTGAGTATGGCAAGACATCATGCAGTGCCGACCTCGCACACAATGTTTTCATCATCAGCTGCGGGAGGGCAACCAGACAGTAGATGCACTCGTCAACCATGCGGTACATGTACGAACCCCCTCCTCCATCTTTCTTTCTTGGCAGGCGCTCCCTCTGACAGCTAGAGGCTATTATCGCGTCGATTGTCTCGCCATGCCGACGCTCTGTACACGGCGCATCCTCGTAAGCCCGCGGGATTGGAGGACTGCGTTGAACGCTGGAGCAAGAGGGGTAGACTGTGCCTGCCTCGAGTAGAGCCCTCACCACGCCCTTCATCGACCGCACTTGACGGAGGCGACCGAACTCCATCGTCATCGCGGGGCTGCTCTAGTGGGACAACGACGTGCACATCTCCCGAGCGCCTGCATAGTATCTTTTATGTATCTTTTCTTTTTCTTAACATGGGCGTCGACGAGTGGGATACGAGTGTCATTGGGATATTTTTCCTCGCTCCACGCCTATAAACATTGACAAACACTCCACTTTATAAATAAAATCCCCCTAGGTGGCTTCTAGGGCACGAATGGATTGGTCTACGGGCACAACCCCGGGGTTGGCCGTACCCGGCACCGTATGTTTTGCCAAAAAAGAGAAAAACAAAACCCCAACCCTAACCCTAACCCTAACCTAACCTAACCTAACCTAACCTAACCTAACCTAACCTAACCTAACCTAACCTAACCTAACCTAACCTAACCTAACCTAACCTAACCTAACCTAACCTAACCTAACCTAACCTAACTAACCTAACCTAACCCTAACCTAACCTAACCTAACCCTAACCTAACCCTAACCTAACCTAACTTCTTGAACCCAAACCCTAACCCTAACCCTAACCTTAACCGTAACCCTAACCCTAACCCTAACCCAACCATTTTTTTCTCTCTCCTTGGGCAGAGCTTTCTCTCTCTCCCGTAATCGGCAATTTGCTCATAACTTCTTTGTCTGACCTTCGATTGAGCTGAAACTTGTTCCATTGGATTCAGAAGGTCAAAAACTACTGGAATCAATGTAGAGCGCCAAAAACGGATGAGTATATTGAGTGTTAGAGCGATTTGAAGTTTAATCGTAAGTTTTCATATCCGAATTTATTTTGCATAATTCCAGCGTCATTCGAATCCAAATTTCCTCAAATCTGGACTTGAACTGTTTGTCAGGCAGAGTAGAACATCAAGGGATAATTTATTTTTGATTTACCATTCTTATTTTAGCAAAAGTCATGATGTTTTAATCGCTCCGTCGAAAAACCAAAAAGAAAAAAGGCTTGCAGCCCGCAAGCCAATGCGGGGCACTGAGTCATAGGCGCCCTTAGCTGGCCGTCTGATGTGTGAAACACGTCAGACGGCCAGCACATAGGCCAAGGTGTGCCGATGCCCCAGGCACACCCTTTATCTAACGTGCTCGCCACGTCAGATCTAGGGGAGGTAGAAGCATCACCAATGGGATCCATCTAGACCGTCAAATCTGACACTCTGGATGGATCCAACGATCAGAAAAAATCAAAAAAAGAATCGTCTTTTAAAAAAAACCAAAAAACATATGGATTTAGCGTCAAAGCCCTCAATCATTGAGACGACTTCTTCTTGTCCGTCTATCTAGACTGTTGGCGACACGTGTGGCACCGACAACGGTCCAAATGATGGACCTCCTGTGGTCCGCGCTAATAGTAGAAAAAAAGAGACGTTGGCTTTAAAAGCCAACGGCTCATTAAACGTGTCGTCAGACCTCAATGAACTCCCTGCCGCCACATTTGATCGGAAGGCCCTCATTGGATCTTCCAACAAGATGGATCAATCCAGGGCCGTCGGATCAGACGACTCTGCCGACGTGGATGGCGCCTCTAACGCAACCGATAGCGCAGTATCTGCATTGCCGGTAAGCTCACCGCCGGCCACAATTGCTGACCATTCCACGCTCGCCGGGCCCCATCATTTTTGACTCTTCCACGCAGCTCCTGCCGTCGGATCGTCAACCGGTACACCAAATCGAAGGCTGCGAGCATGACACGTCAAATCCTACTCCAAATCTAAACATCGTCGCTGATGTGGCCCTCCCAAGTCGGGCCCTCAATGCTCCATGATGGCGCGTCACCACCGGACGTCATCGAGCCAGCAGCAGAGGAGCAGCAGGACTCCCCCGACCCAGCACCCGAGGAGCCGGCACTACCCAGCTCGCCACCGAGACGAGTCCAGCCACCACGGCGAGCCGCCGCAGCAACACGGGATTCCGCATTCCGTTACTCGGCATGACGCGGATGCCGACCACCGGAGCACACCGACACCTTCGGTTACCTTATTCTATAGCTTTTCGGTTTTATCGTGTTGTCGTGTAGCGGGGAAGGATCCATATGAGGAACTCTTTCACCCCCCCCCTCTTTATGTTGGGCCTGACAAGCCCGTTTTCATTATTTCCTTTCCTTTCCTTGTTTGTTTTGTTGTTTTTGGACTTCAGGAAGGGCCTATCTTCACCCATATATAAGGGGAAGAGGTGGGCGCTTCCCCTTACTTTGACCTAAATTTTGAAGAATGGTATTTTGAGAAGAAGGGTCAGGTCGTGGAGAAGAATAGAAGAAGGAAGAAGAAGAGAAGAAGGAAGAAGAAGAGGAGGAGGAAGAAGAAGAGGGGAGGAAGACGAGAAGGGGGAGAGGAAAGAGGAGGGGCAGCCGCCGCCACCGCCGCCGCCGCAAGACGCCCGCCGCCGCCGCCGCTGCCAGCGCCCGCCAAGGCTGATCGCTGGCGCCCGCTGCCGCCGACCGCTGCGCGCCGACCGCGCCGCCGCCAGCGCGCCACGCGCGCCGTGCGCGCGCCACGTCGCCGCGCTGCCACCGCCCGCGCGCCGTCGCGCGCCGCGCGCCCGCCGCGCGCGCCTCGCTGCGTGCCCCGCTGCGCGCGCCATCGCCAGCGCGCTTCGCCGCGCCGCCGTTGCGCCAGCGCCGCCAGCAGCGCTGCTGCCGCCGCGCGCTGCGCCGCGCCGCCAAGGCCGCGCCGCTCGCCGCGCGCCGCCAAGGGCGCTGCCCGCCACGCGCCAGCGCCGCGCGCTGGCGCCAGCGCCGCCGCGCCGCGCCGCCGGCCGCCGCTGCCGCCGCCGCGCGCTGCCGTCGCGCGCCGACCGCGCGCCCACCACCGTCGACCACATCTCCCCGCATCGCTCCGCGCTGACTGCGCACAACCGCCCCTCCGCACCAGTCAACCTCCGGCGCACCCGACAACTCCCTCCTCCGGAACCAGTTGGTGCGAAAATCCCGTCGCCAGCGCGACGAAGGTACTCTGCTTTCCTAGCCTCTTTACGTCATTTATTTCCGTCAGTATTCTTTCGTATTGCCTCCACGCGCTCGGGTTAGATAGGTGAGTGGGACAGATTGAGAGAACGACGAAACAAAGACGGCGTCTTACCTGTCGATGCGAGTCGGGGCGCCCGGCAGCGTGTGAGCATTCCAGTGGGAGTTACCCCATTCGGCGGCGTTGCGCCCTCGACCCACCTCGGGCGACTTGGAGGCTGGACCGACCCAGCTCGGCGACCCGTCCCGCTCCGGGTTGGCTCTCGTAGCTTGTCGGCGCATTGCACGTACCGTTGTAGAATCATCGTCCTCGTCATCGTCATACATATATTTCTGTTCTCCGCATATCCATCGGTTGACGTCGTGGACGTAACCCGATTAGTTAGCAATACTACACGAGTTCCTTCCTTCGGTGATGGTGACGCCGTTGAGGCGGCGTCCGGCATAAAATTGGTATCAGAGCCAGGCTGTGGTCGCCCACAGCCGCGTCTCCGACCGCATCGCATCGCATCTAGTGCATCGCATCCATCGATTTCGTGCATCCATATCGGTACCCAGGAATGGCCGTAGAGGCGTGATCCGCGCGGATGGCGCAACGCGGAGGTTCTACCTCCCGCGACGAGTCGAACCGTCGCGAGGCGAGAGAGGCAGATTGCCCTCTCGGGACCTCAGCCGGCCTCGCCAGTTGCGGAACCTACCTTACCCCATATCGAGGACACGCCCGGTCCCACCCGGCGTCACGGGTGCTCCAGCGCGCCGAAATCACCGGCATCGCCGGTGGTTCACGCCGATCCCAGCACTCCCCACGCGGCACACGCGGCGTCCTCGGCGACTCCCGATCGGTGACTACGAAGACCGGGATACCACGCGGCGGCGACCACACGGGAAATCTCCGTCGTCGAGTACTCCCCTAGGCGACCCCTGCGGGGTAGAGGCGGGGCGACGGCGCCACTCGCCAGTACCCGCCAAGAGAAGAACTTCCGGAAGACCAAGGAGCTCAACGTCGCGCGCGGCAGCTAGGGCGGAGCGCTTGGAGCGGATGCTCGCCGACACCAGTGTCCGAGCACGGAGTTGAGGCGGGACGGTTGCACGAGGCCCCCTCGCCCCCTTACGGGCTGGTAGACCCGAATACCGTGGTCACCCGACCGGACCTTGCTGATGATTACGAGGCCCTGATCGCCCGTTTCACGGCGTATCGCCACCGATGCGCCTAGCCAGGAGCCCGTCGCGACCCACAGGATGTCGCGCTTGGGACATGCATCGCCAGCGGGATGACTACACCCGTGGCTCGGCGGGGTCCCTTATGCTCGACCTGATCTCCTATCGTCGGTGCAGCGCGACCCGAGCCGTGACTATCCGGCCCGTCGGTTCGACCCGTTCCTCCCGTGGTCCGCGGTTCGACGAGCCACCGGCACGACGCGAGGACTACCCACGGCCGCCACCCCCGCCATATTACGGGGCTGACGGTGCATGCCCACCACCACATCACCCGGTGCCTTGGGACCGAGCACCGCGGGATGGTCGTCTCTACCACGGGGACGACCGCGGACACGACCCATTCCCGCCCGTCGCCCCATGGACCCGCGGCGAGGAAACTACCCGTGCGGCGGCACTATGATGACGACGCGGCGTCGGCGAGAGCATCGTGCACGCATCAGAGGAGCGTGCGGCGCCGGCGCACCGTCACGAGGGCTCAAGAAGCCCAAGGAGTTCATTGACTGGGAATCAAAAATGAACTTCGTATTTCAGGTGGTACAGGATGGATGGCGACCTTTGCGTCAGTGCGCAGAGACACGGCAGCAGACAAGCCAAGATCTTCTGGGAGAATGAGCAATTCTCGGCGAGCGACGAGGACAGCCTATTATGTCATGGGCAGAAATGGCGCGGAAGCTAAGGAACAAATCGTTCCTCGTCGGTACCAGATGACACTCTTCCTCTCGTGGCTCGACCTTAAGCAAGGTCGACTCGGTGTCGGAGTACATCGAGGCTTTCGAGGAATGCGGATGCGTTGCCGTTTCGTGGAGGACCCCGCGTCATCATCGGCCTCTTTGCCCACGGCCGGCCCGCCTTGCGCAGCAAGGTCATGACTGCCAACCGGCGAGGTCGGCGAGGCATACCACCTAGTGGAGCACATGGATCCGCTGCCGAAGACACCCGGCGCCCAACGCGCACCACGCCGCGAGTTCCTACGGTTCGGCTTGCACCGCCGTTCCACCCTACCGCGACCACCGGTCGCACGGTCACCGAGGGCCAAGGAACGACCCCAACCACCTCGGTGGGGTCTACCCGCAAGCCGGGCCTCGACCGGCGATGCCCGGCCGTAGCGCTGCACCAAGTCAAGCACACATCACGTGCTACAAATGCCAGGGCGAGGGCACCGGGCACACCAATGCCCATCGACACTTTTGATTGATGTCGGAAACCGAACAGGATTATTGCGATGGAGCCGGCGTACCCGGGAGGACCACTATCACGGAACGAGGAATGCGCCCTTGAGTACGAGGAGCCCGATGGACAGATAGGATTCATCCAGATCATCGAGGCGCGAGGAGCCCCACCCGTGACAGGCGTGCGTCCGTCCGGCCGTTAGCCAACATCGTTGTCGACACACCCGCAGTAGAGATAGGATATCACCGCGGGTTGACAACTCCGCTAGACTTCCACGGGCCGCTCAACAGCCGACACCGTTCGATGATGCGGCCATCCGTACAGCGATCTTCTACACGTACATCAAGATCAACGGCAAGGCATGTAGGGTGATCGTGGATAGCGGTAGTTGCATCAACGCGATCTCAGATACTGTGGTCGGCGGCTTAGGGGTGACTTCGATAGGGCACCCACGCCGTCACGGCGTTTCATGGATCGGCGCTTCATGACTATCTGTGAAGCGTCGGTGCGCGTCCCCTCGAAGGTGAACACATACGAAGACGTGCTCTGTGATGTACTACCCATGAAGGTGGGTAGCATCATCCTCGGTCGGCCGTGGTTATATGATCACGGCGTCACCTTAGCGGCGCGTGAACACCTGCTCCTTTATGCACCAGGGGCGGCGAGTTACGTGGCACCCGTACACCTGGCCGCCAGCAAGCCGGCGCGACCCGACCAGTAGGGTTAGTGATAGTCCGAGGACCCTTATTCACTCGCGACCTTGGCGCGAGGGTGACGATACACCTATGTGTCTGGCCGTCACCCTTGACGTCCTGCTGACAGTGCAGTGACCCCTCGAACCCCAGAGGTTGAGGCTCTCCTATCGGAGTTCGGAGATGTCTTCGGAAGAGCTACTGCGGATTACCCCGATGAGGAACATACAGCATGCCATCGACTTGGTGCCCGGCGCCGCTTCCGAACCTACCGCATTACCGCATGGAGCGCCGGCACGAGGAGTTGCTACGGCAAGTGAGGGAGCTTTGGGAAAGGGCCTCATCCAGGAGAGCATGAGCCTGCGCAGTACCCGCTCTCCTAGCGCCCGAAGAAGGATGGCACGTGGCGCATGTGTTGCGATAGCCGTGCCATCAACAAGATAACGGTCAAGCACCGTTTTCCCATTCGCGTGTGCAGGATCTATTCGACATGATGGCGGGATCCACTATCTTCTCCAAGATAGACTTGAGGAGTGGATACCATCAGAAATGCGGATCCGTCCGGCGACGAATGGAAGACCGCCTTTAAGATAAAGGACGGTTTATATGAGTGGAGGGTTATGCCTTTCGGCCTCTCCAACGCGCCCAGTACCTTCCAGCGTCTCATGAGCAGGTACTGCGCGCCTTCATAGGAAGTTCGTGATGCGTCTACTTCAACGACATCCTCGTCTATAGCAGATCCAGAGCGAGCATGCAGACCACCTTCGGCAGGTCTGCACTATCCTACGGCAGAGCAGCTCTACGCCCACCCCAAGAAGTGTAGCTTCCTGGCGTCGAGGTTGCCTTCTTAGGGTTCATCGTGTCGCCCAGGGCGTAGCCGCCGACCGGAGAAGGTCGGGCCATCACGTCGTGGCGACCCGGCAAACATGCACGACGTTAGGAGTTTCATAGGACTGGCGACTTTCTATAGGCGATTCATACGGAATTTCAGTTCCGTTACGGCCCCATCACCGATCGCCTCAAGGAGAGTCGTTACGCTGGACACAGCAGAGAGAGCTTTCCAGCAGATAAAGCTCATGATGACACAGCGTCGGTACTACGGCTTCCCGACTTGGAAAGTGTTCGAGTTACATGCGATGCCTCAGGTATCGGCATCGGGCGTCCTCAGCCGGGAGGCCACCCGTGGAGTTCTTCAAATGAGAAGCTGAGCGATGCAAAGCCGATACTCCACGTCGACAAGGAGTTCTCTGGCGGTCATCCAAGCCTTACGGCATTGGAGACACTACCTCCTATCATCGGAGTTCGTGCTCTTCTCGGATCACGAGGCGCTCAAGTACCTGCACTCGCAGCAGAAGCGAGCGATCGGCACGCCAGGTGGGTCAGTACCTACAGGACTACACCTTCGTCATCAAGCACAAGAAGGGCAAGGACAACGTCGTGGCCGGCGCCCTCGGCGGAGAACTCACGTGCTCAATGTCATGAAGGTGACAGTCTTGGGGTTCGAGACCATCCGAGATGGGCGATAACTGCCCTGATTTCGGCCCCATCAGGCGGAAGTCGGCGAGGACCATCCCAGGATTACAAGGACTATGTCCTTACTGGCGGATACCTGTTCTGTAAGAACAGATTGTGCGTACCTCGCACATCACTACGTGACTTCCTCACTTGGGAATGTCACGCCGAGGCCTTAGCGGTCATTTTGGCGCGACAAGACGATCGCCGCCATGGAAGGCCAATTCTACTGGCCTTCCTAAAGCGCGATGTTGGCAACATAGTTGCCCAGTGCCGTATGTGCCTTGGCCAAGCAGGTCAAGAAGAGCGCCGGACTTTATACCCCCGCTGCGGCCAGGCGTCCGGGATGACGTGAGCATGGACTTCGTCTTGGGACTGCCCGCACCGCGGCTCTTCGACTCCATCATGGTAGTCGTGGATAGGTTTTCGAAGATGGCCCACTTGTGCCTGCGCGAAGGCGTCGACGCCGTGAAGGTCGCCCAGATCTTCTTCCGAGAGATCGTGCGCCTCCATGGCCTGCCATCCTCGATCGTGTCCGATCGTGGCGTGCGCTTCACGAGTTACTTCGGAGGACCTGTGGAGCCTCTTGGGCACGGCTCAAGTTCTCGACTGCCTACCATCCGCACCGACGGTCAGGCGGAGGTGGTCAATCGTAGCTTGGGCAACCTACTACGTTCCCTCGTAGGTGAACACCTCGCGTCTTGGGATCTTGTCATACCACGCTGAGTTCGCATACAACTCCTCGGTGAACAGAACCACGGGTTGAGCCCCTTTGAGATCGCCTACGGCCAGGCACCGTCGACCCTAGACCTAGCTCCCATAGATCCTCATGTTAGGGTTTCGAGGGCACTTGCATTTGCCCAGCATGTCTCTGCATTACATCATCGCATTCATGATAGGATCACGCAGCAAAATGCATTGTACAAGCAAGCCGCCGACTTGCATCGCCGACCCAAAGCATTTGGCGTGGGAGACCTAGTGATGGTCAGACTCAGGCCGGAGAGATACTCTCGGGGCGGCAACGGCTGCATGCTCGCAGCGCCCGGCCGTTCGGATCCTCCGTGAGTGGGCGACAACGCGTATGTCGTCGAAATTCCTCCTACGTGGGAATAGGCTCTACATTCAATGTGGCGGACCTAGCTCAGTACGGGCCCCTTCTTCCTCCCCACTCCCAGCCTCTCTAGACCCCTTCAGCGTGAGTGAGTTTGCCGACACCACTCCCAATTGTTTCACCCGATAGGCACGAGGCAATCGATTGTGTCTGCAGGAGGTAATTGACCATGCAGGTGGGGAAGCATCGAGGAGATTCCTAATGCGTTGGCGGGCCACACCTGCGCGGGCGACACGTGGGTTACAGAACAGGAGCTCCGCGCCTCCGTCCCGACCTCCTTCCACCGTCACCGATCCTCCACCCTGACTCGCGGAGTCGAGTCCTTCCCACCCGGGAGGGTTGATGGCGCGTCACCACCGGGCGTCATCGAGCCAGCAGCAGAGGAGCAGCAGGACTTCGACCCAGCACCGAGGAGCCGGCACTACCCAGCTCGCCACCGAGACGAGTCCAGCCACCACGGCGAGCCGCGCGGCAACACGGGATTCCGCATTCCGTTACTCGGCATGACGCGGACGCCGACCACCGAGCACACCGACACCTTCGGTTACCTTATTCTATAGCTTTCGGTTTTATCGTGTTGTCGTGTAGCGGGAAGGATCCATATGAGGAACTCTTTCACCCCCTCTTTATGTTGGGCCTGACAAGCCCGTTTTCATTATTTCCTTTCCTTTCCTTGTTTGTTTTGTTGTTTTTGGACTTAAGGAAGGGCCTATCTTCACCCATATATAAGGGAAGAGGTGGGCGCTTCCTTACTTTGACCTAAATTTTGAAGAATGGTATTTTGAGAAGAAGGGTCAGGTCGTGGAGAAGAATAGAAGAAGGAAGAAGAAGAGAAGAAGGAAGAAGAAGAGGAGGAGGAAGAAGAAGAGGGAGGAAGAGGAGAAGGGGAGAGGAAAGAGGAGGGCAGCCGCCGCCGCCGCCGCCAGCGCTGCACCGCCGCCCGCCGCCAAGACGCCGCCGCCTGCGCCACAAGGCCGCCGCGCCACGCCGCTGCCAGCGCGCGCATGCCGCCTGCCGACCGCCGCTGCCGCGCCGACCGCGCGCCCGCCGCGCTGCCGCTGCCTCGCTGGCGCCGCGCCACGCGCGCCGCCGCTGCGCGCCGCCGCGCCGCTCGCGCCGCCACGCTGCTCGCCGCGCCCGGCGCCCGCTGGGCGTGCCGCGCGCCGCCAAGGCTGCCGCCGCCCGCCCGCGCCCATGCGCCGCCGCGCGCCCGCGCTGCCATCGCCACGCCGCTTATCGCCCGCCGCTGCGCCGCCGCCGCCCGCCGCATCGCCGCCGCCGCGCTGGCCGCCGCCGCGCCGCTGCGCCCGCTGCGCGCGCCGTCGCTGGCCAAGACGCCCGCCGCTGCGCATCGCCGGCAGCGCCCGCTGCCGCTGCCCGCGGCGCGCCACCGCCGTCGCCGCCGACCACGCCTCCCCGCATCGCTCCACGCTGACTGCGCACAGCCGCCCCTCCGCACCAGTCAACCTCCGGCGCACCCGACAACTCCCTCCTCGGAACGAACCAGTTGGTGCGAAAATCCGCCGCCAGCGGCGAAGGTACTCTGCTTTCCCTAGCCTCTTTACGTCATTTATTTCCGTCAGTATTCTTTCGTATTGCCTCCACCGCGCTCGGGTTAGATAGGTGAGTGGGACAGATTGAG
Organism: Wolffia australiana; assembly: GCF_029677425.1. Lineage (NCBI taxonomy): Eukaryota > Viridiplantae > Streptophyta > Magnoliopsida > Alismatales > Araceae > Wolffia > Wolffia australiana. The sequence goes on along the minus strand of NC_135847.1, from coordinate 5,407,464 downwards.
AGAACGACGAAACAAAGACGAGCGTCTTACCTGTCCGGTACGAGTCGGGACGCCCCGACGCGTGTGAGCATTCCAGTGGGAGTTACCCCATTCGACGGCGTGCGCGCCCTCGACCCACCTCGGACGACTTGGAGGGCTGGACCGACCCAGCTCGGCGACCCCGTCCCCGCTCCGGGTTGGCTCTCGTAGCTTGTCGGCGCATTGCACGTACCGTTGTAGAATCATCGTCCTCGTCATCGTCATACATATATTTCTGTTCTCCGCATATCCATCGGTTGACGTCGTGGACGTAACCCGATTAGTTAGCAATACGACACCGAGTTCCTTCCTTCGGTGACGGTCGGACGCCGTTGAGACGACGTCCGGCATCACTCCACCTGGCAATCCTGGACTGGTCCTATTGGACCAAGTGGATTGCGCTGCCCTATTAGCGTTGACAGGGTAGACCCTTGAGGCCACGTTCGATAGAGTCGACTCGACGAACGATGGCCGAGTAGACCAAGTCAGTTCAGGCGCTCCAGCCAGGACCGACCTGGTCGACTCGCCCGAGCTGACCCGAGTCGACCGAGTCGACTCGGTCAGCCCGGGCCGAGTTGACCAGGCCGAGCTGGTCATCCTTGACCGAGTCAACCTAGTTGACTCGGTCAAAGATGACCGAGACAAGCTGGTAGACTCGGTCAACCAGGATTGAGACGACGTGGTTGACTCAGTAAACCAAAGCTGAGTCAAACCGGTTGACTCGTCAACTAGGATCGAGACAAACTGGTTGACTCGTTCAACCAAGACCGAGTGAAACTGGTTGACTCGGTCAACCAGGAGTGTGTCAAAATGCTTGACTTGATTAACCAGGACCGAACCAAACCGGATTGATGCAGGACGGACGCGGTCAACGTCCCGCTGCGAGACAACTCATCCGTTCATACTTTTTGAGGTCGTTCATCTTGGATGACACATCGCGCTTTCGGTGCGTGTCCCGGAAAGGTTGATGCCTGACGTCGTCCGGACGTCGTCCGGATGTCATCCGGTCGACACCGAGGGTAGCGGTTTGGTATCGAATCAGGATCTCGCTCGGACGTCGACAGTCAGCATCGTCCGAGAATGCTAATCGACATGTATAATGATGACGTGCAATGCGAAAGTCCCTACATGTTGTACGTGCGTACGCCGACGAGCGGTGGATGCCGTTCCAGAGAATAGACGGGATCGCTTTGAGTGAGGTCAGACGGACCTCCTGAACCTCGCCCAAGAGGGTCGAGGGCGAGTACGTCGCCGAACGGGGAAACCCCGCTGAAGTGCTCACACGCGTCGGGAGAACCCGACTCGTAACGGGCAGGTAAGACTCTCGAGAAATTACGTCATTTTCTCAATCTGTCTCACTCTCACCTATCTAACCCGATCGCGGAAGAGGCGAATCGAAAGTGCACTGAAGAAAGTAAGAGACGTAAAGAGGCAAGGTAAAGGGGTACCTTCGTCGCGCTGGCGACGGTTATGTTGTACCGACTGGATCCGGAGAGTGGGAGGGAGTCGATGGCATCGACGTACGACCCGGGGGCGTGCAGGGGCAGGCGTCGACGAGTGGGCAGGAAGTGGACAGGGCGGGAGGCGTGTCCACACTAATCAAACGCCCGGGCAAGAAGAGAGGAGGAGCCGAGTAGTGAAGCAAACATGACGCTCTGGGCCATAGGCACGGTGTGCTGCGGGCACACGCGGAGAGGCCGGCACTGGCAGCCAGGCGCGCAGTGAGCACACACAGGCAGAGCAGCGGAGAGCGGCGGCATGACGGTGGCGGAGCAGCGGGGTTCTGCCAGGAGGGCGACGGTGCGTTGGTTCTCTCTTCCTCCTTTCCTGCTTCTCCTTCCTTCTTCTTCCTCTTCTTCTTCTTCTTCTTCTTCTTCCTTCTTCTTCCTCTTCTCATGTACGTGACTCTTCAACTTCTCAACATATCATAACTTATAAAATTCAAGAGTAAAAAAAGTCTTGGGCGCCCACCCCTCCTTATATAGGATGGTGAAGATGGGCCCCCATTAAACAACAAAGAGAGGGGAAATAAAAGGGGAAATAAGGCTTGTTAGGCCCATTGGGTTTGTGGGAGGGGAAGATGTCCTCATTTGGGCTCTTCCCCTCCGTACAACGACAAACAAGAAAACGGATAAAATAAAACAGAAAATAGAAATAAGATAAAATAAAACAGATATGTATGATGCTCCGACGGTGGGAATGGCGTGTCGTCATGCCGAGTATCTGAACTCGAGGTCACGCGTCGCCGCGGCGGCTCGTCATGTCGGCTTGATGCGTGTCAGTGGTGGGCTCGATGACGATGCTGGCTCCTCGTGTGATGACTCAACGGTCTCGGACGGTGCCGCGCCATCAAAGGTCCTGCGCGGGGCCTCAATTCGTAGAAGCTGAGGGTGACCGTTCTCCACTCGGTCAGCGCCCACGTGATCGTCGTTGAGGCGTTGGTGGGCCTGACGACTGGTGGGCGGATAGGTTCAGCTGGCCGGATGACGAATACAGCGACGAACGATACAGTGGTTTATGGCAGCTGAGGCGGCGATGGTGGCGGCCTGGGCGGCGGCATGATATGGCATGGGGTGGCACGTGCAGCGGGCCGTAGACGTCGACGGGCGGCGGTTAAAGGCGGCGGCGGCATCAGCGACCGGAGGTGGCGTCGTGCAACAGTCCGGTGCGATGGCCGACGACAGCCGAGGGCGGCGACGTGTGGCATCCAAAGGCGACAGCAGCGGCGGCCGAGGACGACGACGAGCGTGGCGGGACCTCGTGCAAGGCAACGGCTCCACGAGGTTGGCCACCCTGTGCAACGGCGGCGACGGCGACCCCGTGCGAGGGCAACGGCCGCGCGCGGAGGGTGGTGGCCCCGTGCATGGGCGGTGCCCCCGCGCAGCAGGCGGCTGCCCCGTGCGGCGGGTGCCTGCCCTGTTCGGTGGGGCTGTCCCTCGTGGCAAGCGTCTGCCCCGCTCGGCGGCTGCCCTGCAGCGGGGTGCCGTCGCGGCAGGGTGCCCTGTCAGTGCGAGGCTGCCCGTCGCGGCGGCTACCCGTCGCAGCGGCGGCCTTGCGACGCGGCGCCCCGTGCGGCGGGTGGCTGTGTCGCGCGGCGGCGGCGCTCGCGCGGCGGGCGACGGCTCCGCGAGGTGTGGCCAGCCCCGTGGGCGACCCCGTGCGGCGCATGACGAGGCCTGCAAACTGGGATCCCGGCGGCGGTTGCGGTGGCGGCGGCCGCCTAGGGTTCCGTCGGGTTAGGCCGACGGAACAGGGGCGGGCAGGATGGGCGGCCAAGTGGGCCCCGTTCCATTCCGCTGTACTCTCTCTCACCCTCTTTTCTCTCTTCTTCTCACACGGAAACGGAACGGGATTTGTTTCTTTTCAAAAAATTCAAATGGGACTTCCGTTCTTCTTACCCAAGGGGTCCTATATATAGGCCCCATGAGTTACAAAGGGAAAACCCTAAAATAAAAAATGAAAATTTTAACCTAGACTTAGAAAAGAAAATAACTAGATAACTTGAGGGCTACGCTATCACGGATGCACCGGTCCATCTTGACTGAGTCAAACCGACCCGCTCGGTCACCCATGAATGAGCCGAACCAATCGGCTCGGTCAACATTGACCGAGCCATCACGGACACCTCGGTCTATGTTGAACATGTCGCCTCGGCTAACATTGACCGAGTCATCACGGACACCTCGGTCAATGTTGACCGAGACAACACGGAGGCCTCGGTCAACCTTGACCGAGTCAACACGGTTGACTTGGTCGATCGTGGCCGAGCTGACCCGGTGACTCGGTCAACCAGGAACAAGCTGAACCGGTCGTGTCGGTGGTTCAAGAGCGAATCAACTCAGTCACCTTGGTTGACTTAGCTAGTGCCAATTCAAACCTTAGCGTGAAGGACCCCAACTCATCACAGACGAAAGGACAGGCAACGGAAGAACAATGCGCCGAACGAGTACCCACATGGGCGGCGAGATTGGCGGGGACTACACACATGGGTGCGACACACACGACCACACCTCCGCTCCCCAAGGTTGCACTCCCCCCTCTTTATGATGACTCGACCCCCAAAAGGGGGTTCATTGATTCTGAGGGAATACGCATGGTAGCCTTCTCCAAGGAGGAGGTCTCGAGGATGGCAGCACCATTTGCCTACACATTGATTGGGCGATTCACTACAAAACGCCCACTCATTGATGATATTATGAGGTTATACCTAGCGCCGGGACATTTCCGCGGCCCGGTCGTTATTGGCGCACGCAACCATAGGAGTGTGTTCGTTCGCTTCCAATTGGAAGATGACTTTAAGAAGGCCTGGAGCCGAACTACATGGACGATCAATGGCTCCACCATGCACACATATCGCTGGACGACCGAACAGACGAGTACCACCCGGGAGCACTGTCCCCACTCCGTGCCGGTATGGATAGGCTTCCCACGATTACGACCCCATCTCTTCACGTTGGCTGCTCTTGAATCTCAAGCTGGTGTAGTTGGAACATTTATATGTCTTGATAGGGACGTACATTTATACGTCTTGATAGGGGATCAGCTGATCCATCAACCGATCGTGTAGGAGAACCTTCCACAATTCTGTACACACTGTACCCTCCTTGGCCATACTATCCATACGTGCCGTCAAAAGGCGTCACACACCACACCAACTCCTATAGAGGAGTACCTTCCCCCTTTGCCGTATAATGATTATATACTAGCAGCAAGGCCCACTACCCACGATCGTCACCCTACCCAGAGGCCACCCCAGACTGGCCGCCATACCCCCGTAGCTCAGGGTGTGCCTAGTGTTCCACCCTCACAGGGGGGCCTGCTGTCCAAGCCGGCCCCGCCCAAGCTTGGCCAGCCTACATCACAGTGGGTGAAGAAGGTCGCTAACAAACGATCTCCAATCCTAGCCCCGGAGACATCCCCTACTAGAGCTCGGGCAAGAATAGGTAAGGAGGTAAGGGCTCCCCTTACCTCAAACACCTTCGCCTTATTAGATGTGCTAGAGAGACACGAAGTAGATGGCACGGATGTCACGCATACTCACTCCACTATTCCATCCCCCCGTCCTTCATCCTCGAGTACCTCCCACACACCTCAACCTTCCCCACTCCCACACCATCGCCCCCTCCCAACCACTCCTACCCTAGTACTTTCCTCATCATCCCCGCCTAGCCGTTCTTCACCTGATCCATCTTCGCCTTGTTCCCCCCGATCCCCTCGATCCCCTCCATCCCCTCAACCCCCTCCACCTCTCTCCCCCCACCTCGCACATCTCCCCCGACACTACCCACCCCTTCTCCTCGCTCCACACACACCTCCCCACCCTGCCTGCCACCCATCCCCATCCCTGACATACCCCCCCCCAACCACACTCGCCCCCCACTCGATATCCTCACCTCCTTGCCCGACCTCCACCCATCACATATACCTTTTGGTGGCGCAGCCCCGGACACGCCGTTGGAGTCATCACCATCGTCCCCGACAGCACTTGCTCCCGCACCAGATACGTCTTCAAAGATGTCACTGCTGCCCTCGACAGCGCCGGTCGTCTGCATTCAGCCCACTCGGCAAGCCAAGGCGTCAGTACGCACGCTCGGATTCAAGTATTCCGAGTAATGGACATCGTATCGTATCTTTATGTCTTTTCTTTACTCGTCGCTTTGCTTTTAATTTTCGTCGTTCGTCGTTTTCCGACTTGTCACGGCCTCGTGTAGGGAGGGGATGTTCATCCTATAAGGATCTCCCCCCACTATCGTTCCGTCGATGTTCGTGAGTCATTTTTGTCCCCTGGAGTCATAGGTTAAGCGTTTTGAATTTCCAGCTTTTGTGTTGTTTTTGGGCCTAATAGGCCAACCCCACTTCCCCCCCTATATAAAGGAAGCAGGGTTGCCCTAAAGACACACGTTGTTTATTTTTGATGACATGAAGTATCCCCTCGTAGGTTTTTTGATAGTTTGTGAGCTTGCCCTAGAGTTCTAGGGTTCCTGCCAACTTAAGAAGAAGATCGTGAAGACAAGAAGGAGCAGAAGAGAAGAAAGGGTGTCTTGGAAGGTCCTTACGGTCCCTCAGAACCCCTGCAGCCCTCAAGCTCGCTCCGCGCATCACCGCGCACGCGCGCCTACCCAACGAGTGCCCGTGCGGCCGCATGAAGTTTCGCGCGGCGGCGCGCCGCCACGCCGCTTGCGTGCGCCCACGCTGCTCTACAGCCGGGGCTCCTTGCCAGAACGTTCGGGTGGGGCTGACACTGTGGAGGCCGAGTCTCCGGCTCCCTTACCGCGCTGGTATCACCTGCACCAACCCCTACGCCACGGGAAGCTCTCCCCCCCCGTTCGTGACTCCACACCTGGCCGCTCCTCTGCAAGCGCTGCCGACGGGCACTCCTGCAGAGTTCCTGTAGGAGTGACACGCCCTCAGAGCGTCCCTGTGGTCTGAGCTGCTCTTCGTGTTGGGGTTCGGGCGGCCCTGCACGTGATGACTCTCAATATGTCATCAATTATTAATGAGTTTCTTGAGCATTAAGTATCCATTGCATTCATTTAATCTATATTTTTTGTCATTCATATGCATTATTTTTCCAACTTACTAACCCCACTTGATTCTTTGAATCAAGTGGATTAGATGTCATGTATTTGATTAATGAGTTCAGATATGGATTAAGCATCCAAAGAAAGATGAAATTGATCAAGAGGAGCTGGCAAAAATCAGGAAGAAGAAAAAGCCCTAAAATCTCAAAGAAGCCATATTAAGAGAAACCTATAAATAGCCTCACAAGGGCTCATTCTAGGTTGTCCAGAAATTCAACCTGAACAGGCTAGGGCTTGGAGGAGAGAGTTCTGCACCCTCCAAGAGCTGATGAGCATTGGAGCTGGGAGAGAAGCAAGCTGAGGAATAGCTGGAGCACGACGATCATCGCCTTGCCGGAAGGGAGTGACACAAGGAGGTGTGAGGGTTCCAGTTTCAGTTCTAGTCTTCTTCTCCTTTGTAAGACAATCGAATTTGGGACTCGAATGTACTCAGCAGTGCTTCCAGTCATTCCAGACAAGATTCTTCTTCGTTCTAGTTTGATTTCGAGTTCATCATTTGTTCAAATTAATCTTCCTTTCTTCCTCCCAAAAAACCCACTGTTGTTCTTCACAATCCAGTGTGAAATCGCCTCCTTTAGCAGCTTCCAGGCCGCCAGCAGCTGACACAGCCAGAAACCAAGGCTACAGCCTAGGTTGCCAGCAGCCCAAGCCACCACCCGCCTAGGGCGTGGGCAGCCAAAGCCGCCAGCAGCCCAGGCCGCCAACAGCGCACGCTGCCAGCAGCTCACGCCGCCAGCAACCAAGGCCGCCAGCAGCTCACGCCGCCGACAACCAAGGCCGCCAGCAGCTCACGACGCTGACAACCAAGGCCGCCAGCAGCTCACGCCGCCGGCAACCAAGGCCGCCAGTAGCACACGCTGCCAGCAGCCCACGCCGCTAGCAGCGCAAGCTGCGGGCAGCCAAGGCTGCCAGCAGCGCACGCTGCCAGCAGCCCACGCCACCAGCAGCCCACGCCGCCGGCAACCAAGGCCGCCAGCAGCACAAGCTGCGGGCAGCCAAGGCCGCTAGCAGCGCACGCTGCCAGCAGCCCACGCCGCGGCAAAGGCGCCGCCAGCGCGCGCCGCCAGCAGCCACGCCGCCGGCAGCCCACGCCGGCCGCCGGCAGCGCGAGCTGCAGCAGCCAAGGCCGCTAGCTCAAGCGCTACCGTAGCCTGGCAGCCAGGGCAGCACACGGACGCCCTGCTTGCGCCTTTGCAAGCAGCTCAGGCCGCGAGCAGAGACATTTGCAGGGCGCCCATAGGGTGTTCGTGGATTTGCCTCCAAGGGTAAAAGTAAAATCTTCAGTAAAGAAAATCTTTACTGAAGATTTTGTTGAACTGAAACTTTAAAAAAGAACACTCTGTAGATTTTACTAAAAAATTTTAATTGACTTTTTTGCGACTGAATAGATAGATCTGAACACACATTGATTTGAAAAGAAAGTACTATTGTTTTAACTGTTCTCTGTGGATCGACACCTTGCTCGCCCTACGGCTGTGAGGTTACAAATATCGTTGCATAAGCTAAATCCTCACGCGATTAACCAGTAATTAACCAGTAAAAAACCACCTAATTTGAGCTTATTAGCACGCCCGGAGCAGCACTGTTGCACCGTTGACCGAAGCCTCAGCCTCAGACGGGTTCACACTGCTAGACCCCACGGATTCCGGCCTCTCATTCCCGCTAGCGACCCTTGCAGAGGGTACCCTCCTGCACCTCGCGGTGCAAATCCCTACTGCTGTGGACTCGCACCAGGCGCGCGCACAGAACTGCACGCGGGGCGGCCACCGCTGACCTTGCGCACCTTCGCACCACGCTTTCTCGACGCCCTGCGCCCGACGGACGCCTGATTGCAACGCCTCCCTGCCGGCCCATCCCGCTGTTGCCCCACGAGTGCGTGAGCTATTCTGCTCCGCGCACCACCTGCTCGAAGGATTACCGGTCATTCTCATCAGTCAGAAGTTTGTCGCGTGATGGAGGACCATCTCGAGGATGACGCCGTGAAGATGAGGAGCCAGATTGAGGATGACGCGATGGGACGACGACAGCCACACCGAGCAGCTCGTGCTGACGCTCGCCACCCGGGGTTTAAGTACTCCGGGTAAGTATGCATTTTCATTTATGTTTGTTTTCTTATATTTCTGGATTTATGGATTGGGCCAGTGTTAGGCCCCGTCCTTCGTCATTTCCTTTTATTTTCATGTTTGTATTTGAATTTGTAAGGAGAGGCCGAACCACGTCTTGCGACGGTTCGTCCTCTCCCACGTTCTCTTGGCACCCATCCTCCCTATATAAGGAGATGGCATGCCCAAGGAACATTTGGGAAATCATTGTTGAAAATTGAGTTGCAATTGATCTTCCCCTATCCTAGTTATAGTGTAGGGGGTTTGGCTAGCCCCATCCCACGTCGAGATCACTCCGTGGGTAGAGCCCACTTTGCTTCCGTCGAGATCACTCTGGGAGGATCGTGCTGAAGCGTGCCATCGAGACCACTCCCGCAAGGGTTAAAGATTTTCAAGAAGTCGCTGTCCTTCAGGGCTAAGAAGAGTCTCTGTCGAGATCACTCTGGGAATTCTTGGAGGTTCCTGAACGTCATCGACGCCGCGACCAAGCTGGGAATCCGCTCCATCGAGGGAGCATTGTCCCGACCATCAAGAACCCGACGCCAGCCAGGTTCTTGACCCCCTGCCCCTCTTCTTCTACATCCACCCCTCCCTTCTCCTTCATCCAGCCCCTCTCGCCCACCTTTCTTTGGATGCCACCCCTCCTCCCCCGCTTCTTGACCATATCCCATCGTTTCTTGATTCCCAACCGCCTCGTCTTGCCTTTCTTGATCGCCCACCCCCCTTTCCCCATCTTTTCTTGATTCCCAACCACCTCGTCTTGCCTTTCTTGATCCCCATCCTCCTTTCTCCATCATTTCTTGATTCCCAACCGCCTCCTCTTGTCTTTCTTGATCGCCCACCTTTCTTTCCCCTTGATTTCTTGATTTCTTGAATTCTTGATTTCTTGATTTCATGATTTCTTGATTTCTTGATTTCTTGATCTCACCATATCTCCTTGATTCCCCTTTCCCCTCCCCTTGCCCTCATCTTTCTTGATTTCTTGATTCCCACCCTCTACGCCATAACTGATTACTTGGTTTTCTGCCCCACCCACACGGCTATTCCCACTATACTTGGTTCGCTGTCTTGCCCGCCCACACGACTACGTCGTGCGCCAGCCAAGCGCGCGCCTTGTTCACCCTCTGCTCCGACTCTTGCTGCACGCCACCCGTGGACTCAGCTCTCTGCTGGTAGTTACGACCGCACCGTCCACACCCGGTTTCAACCTCGTCAATGACACTCGTCCGCACAACCCGACACTAAGCATCCGCTCGATGACTTGGACGCCTTGGACTAAGCGATACAAAGGTCAGTCTCGACTCCCCTCCATAAACTCCAGTATTATTATCTTCGACAGTCTCGTCTTCCCCTATCGCGTCTGCTACCGTGATATTCTCGAACATCATCGGATAGGACTAGCCACTTTGTCGAGCGTAGGGATTCTTGTGGTAGACGGATTATCATCCGACTTGGACACTGAACGCTCCACGGCTGTTAGACGCCCCTCACTTAGTAGACGTCTAGTAGGTCCAACGGGTCATTGGGAGTTTGATCTTAGGATCACTCCTCTCTCATTGATCGGTATGACCGACGTCGCTATCCGTCAAGTCCTTATCTGCTCATTCATATTTTCTCATCATTCGGCTTACATCCCTTACATTCGCATCATAACCATGTGACGTGAAACGTGCCGATCGATCCCGGTCGTCGTCGTTTCACATCGTCGTGCCAAGTGGGCAGCTTGTTGCAATCGGAGCAACCCCTGCCCCGCCTCCTGACGATCCGCGCCGCTGCCATGCCCCGAACCTGCTCAACGACGACGCGCGTAGCGCTGCCCGAATCTCCTTCCGAGCTCACCCCTCCCAAAGCCGATATTGCACCCTGTTGCTTCTCTGGCGCAAGGAGATCCACACGTGCAGTAACGAGGTACGCCGCTCGCTCCCGTCCTTTATTTTCTATAGTGCATTTTCGATTGCCTCCTCCGTGCTCAGGTTAGACATAGGTGAGCGAGACAGGCGAGTGAAAACTTACGTCCATTTGAGCGTCTTACCTGGTTCTTCTATGAGCTGGTTCGCCCGTCGCGTGCGGGCAACCTCCGATGGGAAACACCCCGTTCGGCGCCGCAGCAACCTAGTCCATCTGGACGAGGGTCAGGAGGTCCCCTACCGGTCCCCGGTGACCCCGTCGACCCCAGTCTTCAGTATCTCTCTCTGCTCGTCGGCAGCTGCACGTACTACATCCCCTCCCAGAGCATTTCATCATAGCTTGTCACTACAGGACTCCCGTGCTCGACGAACCCCGAGCATTCTTTGTGCACCGACACATCATCGACACCGAGTACGAACCCTCGGTGATGGCAGAACTTTGTCTTTCACGTGGTCCTCCATCACCTTTCGAGCGGGAAGGATGCTTGACTAACACTCAAGCACCAATCCCTACTTTCGAGGACACCTATGGAGATACTAGCGGCCACGCCTCCACAGGAGACGAGGACGATGTCGCCTCCCTCTCTGAGGAGTCAGACGTGGACACTTCCCCTTTACTAGGTCATCACTCGGATACCCCGGATCCACGTTGCATCTATAACACCCGATCGAGGGTGCATCACATGAGTCGATAGTTCTATGATTCCAAGTCTTGTTTGGAATTGTAGAGGGATCGGCAATCCTCTAACCCAGTCACACCTCCTCTCCCTAGTCAATAAGTATAACTTGGGAATAGTTAGACTTATTGAACCGATGATTACATCCGATTGCTCCAATTCCATTACGGGGATCATGTTTATTGTCATCCCTTGAATAAGCTCTAGCTCCTATGGAAGCGGGACTATTCAATGGAACTACTAGCTGAAGGGACCTAGTACGCCACTTTTGACGTACCAACCTCCCTAAAGCCCTATAGGTTTACTATAGTCTATCCCTCACATAGACACTTAGTGCGGGAGGCCTTCTAGGGTCAACTCGCCTTACACATTCACTCTCACTCACAACCTGTAGACCTCCCTTGGTTTCTAGCTGGGGATTTTAAAGCCCCCGGACCAGACGGATTCTCAGCCAAATTCTATACGGCTTGTTCGGACATCTTAGGCACTTATTTGGTGCTCGCTATCACGGAAAAGTTTACGCATAAAGTCTTCCCTCGTAGTTGGAAATCCACTTTTTGGCACTCATACCAAAAGTGGCTCTTCCAATGACCTTCCGAGACTTTCGCCCCATTAATCTTTGTAATGTATGCTACAAAGTTGCATCCAAAATCATTACTAACAGACTAGGGAACCTCCTTGAGCGACTCATCTTGCATGAGTAGTGTGGTTTTGTCAAGGGTAGATCCACGACAACATCATGCTTGTGCAAGAGCTAGCCCAGTCCTTGGACACTCATATTCCGGGCTCAAATGTCATCATCAAACTGGATATGGAGAAGGCCTTTGATCGAGTCGAGTGGAATTTCCTCACCCTAGTGTTGCGCCGCTTTGGTTTCAACCCTGGGTTCATCGACCTTGTCGATGCTTGCAGAAGAGAGAATCACTTCTCTCTTTTGATGGATGGAAATTCCACTAGATTCTTTACAGCCACGAGGGGTCTCCAACATGGTGATCCTATCTTGCCTACCCTTTTCATATTGATGGAAGAAGTCTTCAGTCAATCGCTCACCCGTGCAATCAATCACGGCCTCATCTAACCGTACTTTAGGAAGGGGATGCCCGATCCTCTCACATTTTCTATTTGCAGAATATGCTATCCTCTTCCTCAATGGATCTAAAAAATCAATTAAGGAACTTATGCGTGTCCTCACGGCATAGGAGCAAGCTTCGGGCCAGCTCGTAAATGCCTCGAGGAGTAGCTTTATAGTCGGTCCTTCCACTACTATAAAGCGCACTCAGATCATTCAGCATTACACTCGATACTACGAAGATGTCTTCATTTTGAATATCTTGGATGCCCTATCTTTTTGGGACCCACGAGGCATCATTACTTTGATACCTTGCTGGGTAAACTCCGCAAGAAACTAGAGGGATGGAAACTACGTTTCCTATCACCTAGTGGGCGTATCCAACTTATTCGACACGTCCTCATGAGTATCCCATTGCACATGCTAGCGGTTCATTCACTATCTTCTACGGTCCTCTGCTCAATGGAACGCCTATGCGCATGTTTTTTATGGTCAGGCCACCTCAAGGGAGAGTACCGCCACCATTAGGTTTCTTGGGAGAAAGCATGTCGGCCGACAGACTAGGGGGGTCTAGCGATCAGACGCCTTACGGACGTCTCAGACATGCTCCAAAAGAAGCTCGTATGGCGCTTGCGCACCACATACTCATTATTGGGTTGTTTCATCTACGCCAAGTATGGCGAGTGGGCCCATCGTGCGGTTGACATTCGGGGTCCTCAGCGATAACGGCAGTGGCAGCGCCACTAACTCCAGCTGGCCCAGGTCACCCGCTGGCACATTGGACGAGGTGAGATTAGCGCATGGTTTGATACCTGGCATGCTGACGACCCACTCGCAAGTTTATCCCATAGTTTATCCCACACGAGGTGCGACTAACAGTGGCACAGCTGCTTAGGGCAAACACCCAACACCTACTGCAAGAGCATGGCCTCCCTCCAGATACGTTACGTGAGGTCCAGAGAACCTCACTCGGGTCCACTCCCGACTTTGCCATTTGGACGCTCACACCCAAAGGCAAATACTCGTGCAAATCATCATGGGATCATTTCTGGGAGAAATCACCCATCCAGCCATAGGGTCGCCACATCTGGCATCCGGCGATCCTTCCTCGAGTCTCCTTTTTCTTCTGGAGACTCTTGCATCGCGGCCTACCGACTAATGATCGTGTGACTCGTAGATGTTACTCTCTCAGTTCCCGCTGTCACTGTTGTCCCACAGCTCCACACACTGAGACCATGGACCACCTCTTCTTCTAGAGTGAGACAACACTCGCATGGTGGCGCGTCATCACTAATTGTTGTCATCCACTGACCCCGTCTGAGTGTTTCGGCAAGTTTCTCACCTGGCCAACACGCTCTACACGGAGCCCTATCCTACACATCACCATAGCTTAACTACTATGGGAGATATGGAAAGGGCAAAATTCTTCTTGTTTTGTAGGTACGCCCATGCCCGTCATGGATATCATGCGTCGAGTTCAGCTATGGCTAAGGCGCATTTCCCATCTACTTCCCGCTCGCGCCATCAGATCCACACTTGCTTGCGACCTCCTCCGCTCCGTGGGCATTTCGGTGACACCCGCCCTGATCGGCATTCAGTATCACGTTGTTTATTGGCTACCACCGCCAATAAGCATCCTTAAATTGAATGTGGATGGTGCTGCCAAAGGGAACCCGGGGCCAGCGGGGGGAGGAGGTATCCTACGGAACCATACGGGGAGTATACTCTTTGCTTTTTCCTCTTACTACGGCATACAAACTAATACAGTAGCCAAGGCTATGGCGATTCGTGATAGTCTACTCCTCTGTGAGGAAGGGAACCTTCACAATATCGTCGTAGAATTAGACTCACAGATTTTAATTGATATGCTTTGTCTAGGTACATGCTCCTAGTGGCGACTACATCGAGTAAGGCAAGACATCATGCGGTGCCAACCTCACACACGATGCTTTTGTCATCAGCTGCAGGAGAACAACCAGACAGCAGATGCACTCGCCAACCATGCGGTACATGTACAAACCCCCTCCTCCATCTTTCTTTCTTAGCAGGCGCTCCCTACGGTAGCTAGTGGCTGTTATCGCGTCGATCGTCTCGCCATGCTGACCCTCCGCATACGATGAATCCTCGTAAGCCCGCGGGATTGGAGGATTGCGTGGAACGCTGGAGCGACAACGGCAGACAGCGCCCGCCTTGACTAGAGACCTCACCACACCCATCATCACCGAACTCCATCGTCATCGCGGGCTGCTCTAGTGGAACGACGACGTGCACATCTCTCGAGCGCCTGCACGGTATCTTTTATGTATCTATTATTTTTCTTAACATGGGCATGGACGAGTGGGATCCGATTGTCATTGGGATATTTATACTCGCTCTACGCCTGTAAACATTGATAAACACTGTACTTTATAAATAAAATCCTCCTGGGTGGCATCAAGGGCACGGATGGATTGGTCTACAGGCACAACCCCGAGGTTGGTCGTACCCTGCACCGTGTTTTTGCCAATAGGGGAAAAAGAAAAAAAAACCCTAACCCTAACCCTAACCCTTTGTACCCTAACCCCAACCCTAACCGTAGCTTAGGTAACCTCCTTAGGTCACTAGTGGGTGAAAACCTTAGGACGTGGCATCAAGTCCTACCCCGCGCTGAATTCGCCTTCAACCACTCGGTGAACCGCACAACGGGGAAGGCCCCGTTCGAGATAGTGTAGGGTCAACTTCCTAGGAAGCCCATTGACCTTCTCCCCTTAGACTCATGTAGTAAAATTTCTAATGATGCATATGATTTCGTGAACGAACTTAGGAGCATGCATGAGCATATCCATTCACGCATATCATCCCTCAATGAGCAATACAAGGCTGCCGCCGACAAGGGACGTAGGTCCACTATATTCTCAGAGGGCGATCTAGTGATAGTGAGATTGAGGCCTGAGAGACACTTTCCAGGGGTCGCTACGAAGCTTCATGCTCGTAGTGTCGGGCCTTTCCGAGTAGCCCAACGGATCAACGACAATGCATATGTCGTGAGCATTCCTCCTAGTTGGGGAATTAGTTCTACCTTCAACGTCTGTGATTTGGTCCGATATCATCCCTTGCCACCCATTGAAGAGCCTCACAGCCACTCGAGACTTAATAGTGAAGTGAGCGAGAGTACACAGACCCCACTTCCACTACCCACCCGTATGCGGCAGGAAAAGATAGAAACAGTACTGCAGGAAGTAATTAACACTGTAGGGGATCGAGTGGAGCGCACATTCCTGGTGCACTAGCAGGGGCGCCCGACGTCGAACGACACGTGGATCACGGAGGATGACCTACGGCGACACCGACCCGACCTGCTCCAGCCCATCGACGACATCATGGAGGCCAGCTCGACGGAGCCGAGCTCTTCCTGCCCCAGAAGGATGATGGGGGACCATCGCGACGACACCGCCACGGGACACGCTCAACCTCTCCGAGCCGCTCGCGCCGACGCCCGCGACCCCAACTTTAAATACTCGTCATAAGTCTTTTATTATTTTCTGATTTTGTTTGTTCATGATAAATATTCGGACCCGGCCAGGTGTTAGGCCTCGTCCCTCTTTCATTTTCGTTCTGTCTCGTCGTTATGTGTAACGAGGAGGGCCACGTCATGCGACAGACCCCTCCTCCCCCCTTCAGCTCTTGGCACCCTCCCCCCCCTATATAAGGGGAAGGCATGCCTCAAGAGCAAGTTAGAGATTCTTTGAAAAGAGAAATTTCCAATGTTTTCTTCACGTTCTTCTTTGAGTTAAAAAATAGCAAGGGTCCTTCTTCTTCCTCTGGCCTGAACCAATAGTCTGCCCAGCTCCCCATGCGACCCTTGAGATCCCAAGCTCCTCCTCCACCAGACTCGGCCTTGATCGTGGACTTGTGAGGTCGACGGCCTACCTTAGCCGCTTCCAGTTAAATTCCCGTGCTCGGGTTCCAGCAGAAGTCCATCTTAGCTGGTTATTCTCACACGGAACCCTCCTCGCCGACCTGTTTTCCCTCATCCTCTGAGACCCGAGGAGCCCGCTGTCGCTGTCTGCCCCGACCACAGGGCTCTGCCATCGCTGTACGCCCATTCTTCCTTCGACCTTCGACCTATTAGACGGTGGTCAGCGGTCGCAGACTCAGATCCCTCGCCCGCCGTCTATAGTGGCCAGGCGAAAATCCACCGGTTGATCCCGACGCCCGCAGGTCCGCCGCCCGACTGTTGAACCCTGTCCTCCGATTCCGCCGGTGGCCTGAGCGCCGTCGATCCCTTTTCTGGACGCTCCCCGGAGACCAAGGTCTACGATCCTTACTAGTGTGGGTCGGCCACGCCGCGCCTCCGACTGCTCTGCGAGTGTCCGCGCCTCGCTGAAGTGCGGCATGAACGGACCAGGACCGTACCCGCCGTCCTTCTCTGCCTACGTGATCTGCACGAGGGTGGTTCTGCTTCTCACCGCCAGCGCTTGTTCGTGGTGCTACCTCCCCAACATCCTTCCACGTACCTGCCACGCAAGACTCTGCCGATCGCGAACGCTAACTCGCACGTGATCCAGCTACGGAATTCTCTTGATTGGGTACAACGACAGAGCAACGCCAGGTCTGTTCTCGTTTCCCCCCTATTTATAGTATCATTACTCCTTACAGTGTTGTTACTCTATCGCTTTCCTTCGGTCGTTTCTCTCATCATCACGGATCCTGTTAGGCTAGCCACCTTTAGTCGAGAGTTAGGATTTTTCCCTTGAGATTGACGGCCTCCTTACATTCGTCGAGGGTGAACTCTCACGGGTTGTTAAGACTCCTCTCACGTCATGCCGGTCCCGTGGTCTAGCGTTTCACCCGGAGTTGAACCGGATCGAGGCGCCGTCCTAGGACTTCTTGAATCATCGCCCCACCGTCGGTCTGTCCTTACTCGCTCTACGAGGAACCTTTAAACATGCATTCTTCTTCTTAATTATCACGCGTCGTGCATCGCTGTGACGTAATACGAGCCGTCGATCCCGGCCGTCCCGTATTACATCACCTAAGTACCCTAACCTTAACCCTAACCCTAACCCTAACCCTAACCCTAACCCGAACCCTAACCCTAACCCTAACCTAACCTAACCTAAGTGCTAACCCTAAGTGCCTAACCTAACCTAACCTAACCTAACCCTAACCTAACCCTAACCTGGCCTAACTTCTAACCCTAACCCTAACCCTAACCTAACCTAACCTAACCCTAACCCTAACCTCACTAACCTAACCTAACCTAACCTAACCTAACCCTAACCCTAACCCTAACCCTAACCCTAATTTTAACCCTAACCCTAACCCTAACCCTAACCCTCACCCTAACCCTAACCCTAACCCTAACCCTAACCCTAAGTACCCTAACCCTAACACTAAGTACCCTAACCCTAACCCTAACCCTAAGTACCCTAACCCTAACCCTAAGTACCCTTACCCTAACCCTAAGTACCCTTACCCTAAGTACCCTAACCCTAACCCTAACCCTAACCCTAACCCTAACCCTAACCCTAACCCTAACCCCAACCCTAACCCTAAGTGACCTAACCCTAAGTACCCTAACCTAAGTTCCCTAACCATATTTGATCTCATTCGCTCAAATTTTCTCTCTCTCCTCGGGCAGAGCTTCTCTCTCCTCTGAAATCTGCGATTTGCTTGTACCTTTTGCGTCTGACCTCGGAACAAGCGGAAATTGGTTTCATTGGATTCGGAAAGCTGAAATCTATTGGAATCGACTCAAAAATTGCCTAAACTGAATCAGTATAGCTCGTTCTAGAGGGAATTCAAGATCGGAGGTAAGTTTTCATTTTGAAATTTTATTTTTTGAAATCCCGAAGCTATACAACTGGAAACATTGTCAAATTTGGGCTTAAACTGATCGTCTTGGGGAGAAGAACAGATAGGTGCCACTAGTTTTTCATTTATTTGCATTTTTATTATGTAATTATCGTGTTTTCTATCGCCTTCGGCGAAAAAATAGAGGAAACAATTCGCGGCCTGCAATCCCATGCGGGCCGCTGACTCACCCGTGGTCCTAAACTGGCCGCCTGACGTGTCAAATACGTCAGGCGACCAGCGGGACCAACCCAGCTGCCCATCTGACGTGTCCAACACATCTGCGATGGGCGAGCCGAAGGCCGCCTCTATTGGAACCATCCAGGCCGTCGGAATTGACAGCCTGGATGGATCCAACGCTCCCAAAAAAACAAAAATTTACGAAAAACCCAAAAAGATTTAGCGCTTGCGCCGCCGCCCGCCATCATTGCTGCGGGCGGCATTTGTTCGCTTATCCAGACCGTTCGCGATGACAGATGTCGCGATCAAGACGGTCCGGACGGTGGACTTCCGGTGGACCCCGATGAAATTCAAAAATCAGGACCGTTAGCGGTGGACTTACCGTCGCCGCCTGATATTTTTTACCGTTCCACGCCTACTGAACCATCTGCCGCATTTGATGATGCTCCCACGTCACCCCCGCCCGCTTTCTTTGACTGTTCCAACTCGTTATCGCTGTTAGATCCACTGGTGGAACACCTGATCGAGGGTCGTGATGCCGCCACGTCATGTCGCCCTCATTTATCCCCCAACAAAGTCACCACGTTGGCTGAGTCAATCCAGTCGACTTAGTCGACTCGGTTGACTCAACAGGTGGCGACCCGGCCGGTGCAGGCCGAGTCAATCTGATCGACTCGACCTCTCCCGCCTAAGTCGACCGGGTCAACTCGACGACTCACAGAGTCGACCCGGTCGACAATGATTTAGTCGACCCGGTCAAGCCAGACCGAGTCGACCAGGTCGAATCGGTCAATACGGACCGAGTTGACTCGGTCAATATTGACCGAAATGACCTGGTTGACTCGGTCAATATTGTCTGAGTCAACCCGGGGGAACTTGTAACACCGACCCATATTGACCAAACGGTCAACACTGACCGCGTTGACCAGTTTGACTCAGTCAAACTAGCACGTTCTGAGCACTTGGCAAATGTTGACCGAGCCGACTCCGTCAAACTCGTCCAAGTCACTTATGCCGACTCGGCTACCCCGGGTGTGATGAGTTGGAGGACCTCATGGTCAACCATACCCAGCTTGATCCCCAGGTCAACGAGGACCGAGTTGACTCTTCGGTCAACGTTGACCAACCTGATGGGGGACCATCATGCCTCAAGGAAAATATCTTTCTGTTGTTTGTTGGTTGTTTTGTTTTGTTTGTTTGTATCTCCCCTAACAGATTCGGGCATAATTATTCCCTATAAAAGGAAGTTTGCCCTTTGTAATAAAGTGGGTGAAATTGAAAAGGATTTTCTCAATGTAGCCCCCTTGAGTAGTTAGGCATTTTAGGAGTATTTTAGAATTTCTTGTGATTTTTGGGAAGTTCAGCAAAATTACAAAAATGCCATCAAGAATTGTTCGTTAGGGTTTCTTGCTCCTTTCTCCTCGTCGGAGCGCCGCCGCCATCATCGCCGGCGCCGCCGTCTCTGCCAGCGCATCCACCTCCAGAGAAAACCGCATCCATGGCTGATGTGAAACGATGACGGCCTGCATCAATCGGCGCGTTTCACGTCACAGGGTTATGATGCGAATGTAAGGGATGTAAGCCGAATGATGAGAAAATACAAATGAGCAGATAAGGACTTGACAGATAGCGACGTCGGGTACTAAGTGAGGGGCGTCTAACAGCCCTAGAGCGTTCGGTGTCCAAGTCGGATGACAATCCGTCTACCACAAGAATCCCTACGCTCGACAAAGTGGCTAGTCCTATCCGATGATGTTCGAGAATATCACGGTAGCGAATGCGATAGGGGAAGACGAGACTGTCGAAGATAATAATACTGGAGTTTATGGAGGGGAGATGAGACTGACCTTTGTATCGCTTAGTCCAAGGCGTCCAATTCGTCGAGCGGATGCTTAGTGTCGGGTCGTGCGGACGAGTGTCGTTGACGAGGACGAAACCAGGTGCGGACGGTGCGGTCGTAACTACCAGCGGAGAGCTGAGTACACGGGTGGCGTGCAGCAAGAGTCGGAGCAGAGGGCGCACAAGGTGCGTGCTTGGCTGTCGCACAGCATAGTCGTGTGGGCGGGCAAGACAGCGAACCAAGTATCGTGGGAATAGTCGTGTGGGTGGGGCAGAAAACGAAGTAATCGGTTATGGCGTAGAGGGTGGGAGTCAAGAAATCAAGAAAGATGAGGGCGAGGGGAGGGTGAAGGGGAGGACGAAGGGGAATCAAGGAGATATGGTGAGATCAAGAAATCAAGAAATCATGAAATCAAGAAATCAAGAATTCAAGAAATTAAGAAATCAAGGGGAAAGAAAGGGGGCGATCAAGAAAGACAAGAGGAGGTGGTTGGGAATCAAGAAACGATGGGGAAAGGAGGGTGGGCGATCAAGAAAGGCAAGACGAGGCGGTTGGGAATCAAGAAACGATGGGGAAAATGAGGGTAGGCGATCAAGAAAGGCAAGACAAGGCGGTTGGGAATCAAGAAACGATGGGGAAAGGGGGGTGGGCGATCAAGAATGGTGGAAGGGTGGAAAAAGGTACCGAGAAATGGCTTTCTTGAACTGTAACAACCAAGAACCCTCCAAGAAAGAGGAGTTCTTGACGTATGTAGGGTGTGCTCCCTCGGCGGAGCACATTTCCCCAGTTGATGGCGTGTCGGCGACGCTTCTTGAATCTCCCAAGACCCCCGGAGTAATCTCGACGAAGGCCTCTTTCGATTCTTGATGGCGGCGGCTTCTTGAAACTCTTTCCTCGCACCGAAGTGATCTCGACGGCGTGCTTAAACACGTCTCCCTCGGAGTGATCTCGACGGGAGAGACGTGGGCTCTACCCACTGAGTGATCTCGACGTGGGATGGGGCTAGCCAAACCCCCTACACTAGTCTCTACGATAGGGGGGGAGACGAATTGTGAATAAACTTTTCAACAATGACTCCAAGGTGTTCCTTGGGCATGCCATCCCCTCATATAGTGAGGATGGGTGCCAAGTGAACGTGGGAGAGGATGAGCCATCGCGAGACGTGGTTCGGCCTCTCCTTACAAATTCAAAATACAAACATAAAAAGTAAAAACGACAAGGATGGGGCCCAACAACATTGGCCCAGTCCACGAATCCGAAAATACAAACACACATGAAAATGAGCATAGGTAAAAAGATAAAAGTTCTTACGCGGGGTACTTAAACCCTGGGTGGCGAGCGTCGGCGCGAGCTACTCGGCGTGGCTGATGACGTCCCGTCGCGTCATCCTCGAGATGGTTCTTCGTCATCGTGGCATCGTCCTCGAGATGGTCCTCCATCCATGGCCGCCACAGCTAGCTCCGTGGTCTTCACGGCCTCCTCAGGCGTCGCGGCTGCCAATGCCGCCTCGACGACCTCCGCGGCCGCCAAGTGATGACTCTAAAATATGTCATCAAATAATCAAGTTCTCAAGTTTAAATTCATTACAATTATCTTGTGAATTCATGCTAAGTTCATGCATATGTATTGTTTTATGAAATCACTAACCCCACTTGATTCTTTGAATCAAGTGGAATATATTTAACGTTTTATGGCTAGTGAACATTCAGAAACAGGTTAAGAAGATCAAGGAAGAGAGGAGGATCAACAGAAGTGGGCAGAAAATTGAAGGGGCAAAATTACGAAAATGCCCTAGGCATGACTAAAGAGAAAACCTATAAATACTCTCTTGAGAGAGGAGTTTAGGTGTTCAGAATTGTCTCTAAGGAAACTAGGGCTTGGAGAAGAGGATTTCTGCACCCTCCAGGAGCTGATGAGCTTTTGGAGTTGGAGAGGAAGAACAGACTGAAGATAGCTTGGATTGAAGAACCACGCCTCGCCGCAAGGACGTGACACCCGACGTGGGGAAATCGCAAGCTTCAGCCCTGTAATCCCTCTCTTCTCGGACAATTTTGGGGGGGATGGAGGAGTCGCAAGATCGTCCAATGTTTCCCAACTGGGGGTTGTTTCATTTAGATTTGATTTCAGTTTAAACTTTGTTCCTTTGTTGTTCAAATCGTCTTCCCCAAATCTTCCAAAAGCAGAACTCCTCCGCATCTCCACCACGCTGGTGCAGCAAAGCCGCCGCTCAGCCGTGGCTGGCCGCAGCACGCAACGCGTTCACCGCGTCTGGCGTCGCACGCAACACGACGCAGCCGCGTCTGGCCGCGCCTGGCCGCGTGCGGCCGCGCAAACACAGCGTGCGCGGCCGCGTCGCGGCAGCGCCTGGCCAGCGGCCGCGCCTGACAGCCGCGGCCGCCGCGGCAGCCGCGCGCAGCCGCGCGTTGCGCGGCGCACGCAGCAGCGCGTGCTGCGCGCAGCCGCACGCAGCACGCAACGCGCGACACGCAGCCGCGCGCAGCACGCTGTTGCGCAGGCATTCCGTGCATAGGCAGCCGCCGCATAGTCAGCGTAGCGAGGCCGCCAAGCGCGCAACACCTTGCGCCAGGTTATCCTGCGCCAAGGTGTTCGATCCTTGCCCCAAAGGGCAGGATCTGTTTCTGAAGAAATTCTCAGAGGCGCTTGATTAAGTTGCACTTTAACGCATGAAAAGGAATTTCCTGCTGTTTTCTTTTGCTCCCTGTGGATCGACCCTCACTCGCCCTAACTTGTGAGGTTTATAAATTCGTTGAATAAGCTTAATCCTCACACATGTTACTGATAAATAACCAGTAAAAAATATAGTAAAATTGAGCTTATCAACTGGCGCCGCTGCCGGGTAGCACGGTATTACAGTAGAAAATTCGATGTTCTCTGAATCTACAGTTATCTCTCTAAACCTACAGTCATTTTGGTGAATCTACAGTCATTTTTGTGAATCTACTGTCATTTCTCTAAATCTACAGTCATTTTTGTTGATTTTTCTAGAGCTGCAGGACTTGACAATCCTCAGCTCATTGTTATTCTAACCGTTTGCTGTAGATTTATGGTAGTAACACGCTCAGGAGCTGGTGAAAAGTCTGCAGAGAAAGACATTAGAGACGCCACTCCGGATTCTACAAAGTGACAGAACCAGAAATTCAGCAGAAATATGGCTGAAGAGATGCACCAGCAGAATGAGAGGAGGAGGACTATGCTGGATAGGTCACCGTCGTGAAACTTGCGTCAAACCGATGTAAATCTGAACATCGGTGACGGTATTTCCTTCGATATGACAATGCATTAATTCATTCCTTACCTGAATTTAATGGACTGCATGCTCAAAACCCATTAGAATTCCTTGATGATTTCCACATTAGGTGTTTATCTCAAAACGTTCCAGGGATATCTACAGAAATTTTAAAAATGAAATATTTTCCTCTAACCTTAAAAGATAAAGCATTTTCGTGGTACCGCAATTTAGGAATCACTTTTAATTCATGGAAGAGATGCAGGAAAATTTCTGCAGAAATTTTACCTCTCTCCAAAACTAACTTTTATAGAAGGGAAATTCACAACTTCCATCCTCATGATGGTGAGGCGTTTAGTGAATCATGGGAGAGGTTCAATGATCTGTTGAGGAAGTGCCCTCACCATGGAATTGAACAATGTCAACTAGCTCAGATATTTTATGAGTCCCTCTCTGATTTTATGAAAAACAAGGTAAACCTCGCCACGGGTGGAACATTTTATATTGCATATGAGGATGAAGTTTTTGATATTTTGGAGAGAGTTGCAGAAACTGATTTGCAGGAGATTGGAGCCAATCAGAATGGGAGGAATGTGCAGCCCAAGAGAGCAGGAGTTCTGCAGGTCAACGCCAAGGAGGGAGAGCTACAAGCGGACCTAAGGGAGACCAACCAGAAATTGGAGGAGCTCACCTCTACCTTGAAGAATGTCTTCCTAGGTAACTCTCCCATCATTAAAGCTAAGATCTGCTCTCTCTGTTTTAGCAGGGAACATGAAGATGGAGCTTGCCAAGCCATGGAAGAAGAGGTGAAGGCTTTCAACCAGCCGCAACAACCGTGGGCGGGTCAAAAGCGATCAAATTTCCAAAACGGAGAGGCCTTCCACCAAGGAAACAAGCCGGCAGCTCAACCCCCGTTCCAGTAGAGACAACAATTCCAGCACAGGCCTCCACAACAGTATCAGGTTTCATCTCAAACTCAACCTGATTTCTCCACATTAACTCCCGTCATTTCAGATATGATCGAAAAGCAAAATCAAAAGTTGCGGGCGGAAATGGAGATGCGGATGCAAGTGATGATGGAGTTTCAAACGAAGCAAATGCTGGATGCTCAAGAGCAGATGAGGAAGATGCTAGAAAGCCTCAGACCTGTCCAATCTGAACACCAAGGTATACCGTTAGATTCTCCTTGCACATCTTATAAACTTCCCACGAAACCGTCCATCAATCCATGCAACTTGCATCATGTGCAGCATTCCATTCATGATGAGACGAATAGAGATGATCCTGAGGTTCCAGCCATCTCAAAATTGAGAAATGGGAAATAACTTCAGGATCCCTATCGGACTTCTATAGAGAATTCTAAGAAGGGAACCGAACCACAAGAGGAAGAAGGAGAGGACCCCCCCTACGTGGAGGAGCTCTACCTTCTACGAGTGGGCAGCATGTTCCCTACCCTTCCGCTTTAAATAGAAAAAAACCGATATTTGATTATGAAAACCGACTGCTAGAGAATTTTAGAAAAGCCACCATGACTGTTACTGTCGAAGATATGCTTAGGTGTGCACCTTCCTAAAGAAGTACCTTAAGGACTCTTGCACCATTAAGAAGCCTAGGAAGTGGTTAAATTATCTGAAAATGCCTCTAGCATTCTTAATGCCATCCCTATCAAAATGAGAGACCCGAGCCCCTTTCATTACATGCGAAATAGGAGGAAACACCTTCTCTAAAGTTTTATTAGATACGGAGCAAGCATAAGTATCATTCCGACCGCATTATATGAGGAGAGTGGGTTTGGAGAGTTGGAGGAAATTCATATGGACCTACTCTTAGCTGACGGCACTGTTAGGCAACCCGAGGGAAGGTTAACCGATGTCATGATCACTGTAGAGAATTGTAAAATCCCTGTAGACTTTATAGTGACAGATGTAAAGATATCGGGAGACATTAGTTTAGCTCCTATCATCTTAGGTAGACCATTCTTGGTTGCGGCAAAAACGATTATGGATTGGGAGAAGGGGACGGTTGAGTTTAAAATTGGAAAGGAGAGAGTTCAACTGGATATATCGAAAATGATGAAATGTCCTGTAGGAAGCAATGAGGAGTTAAAATTGTGTGCAGAAGATGAAGGAGAGGATGTGGTTAAAGAATACTTGTCACAAGTAGAGGGTAGAGAGCTAGAGGGAGAGATCATAGACCCCCCTTCGGTAGAGGTAGGGCCAGAATTGAAACCTTTGCCCTCATCCCTCAAATATGCATATCTAGATGAGCAGAAAATCCTACCGGTAATCATATCTTCATCACTATCCTCTGAACAGGAAAAGGACTTGCTAGAGGTACTTAGGGAGCATAGAAATGCCATAGGTTGGACCTTTGATGATATTAGAGGAATTCCATCGTTGATCTGTGAACATATGATATTTTTAGAAGAGGAAGCAAAACCTTGTAGAGAGCATCAAAGGAGACTCAACCCTTACATGAGAGAAGTTCTTGAGAAAGAAGTGATTAAGTGGTTGAATGCAGGAATAATTTATGCTATATCCGACAGTAGATGGGTGAGTCCTGTACACATGGTACCAAAGAAATCTGGAATTACCGTGAAGTGAACGAAAAAGGGAAGAGGTGCAGAAAAGATTGACCACAAGGTGGAGGGTGTGCATTGATTACAGGAAATTAAATAAGGCGACAAAGAAGGATCACTACCCACTACCCTTCATAGATCAAATACTAGAAAAACTGTCAGGGCAGCAATATTTTTGTTTTCTTGATGGTTATTCAGGATACAACCAAGTAAACATCCATCCTGATGATCAAAAGAAGACAACATTTACGAGTCCCGTAGGGACATATGCCTTCAGGCGTATGCCCTTCGGGTTATGCAATGCCCCCGCCACATTTCAGCGATGTATGAATGCCCTATTTTCTGATTTAGTAGGCGAATGTTTAGAAATATTTATGGATGATTTTTCAGTATTTGGATCTACCTTTGAGAACTGCCTCCTAAGCCTCACCAAAGTATTGAAGAGGTGCATTGAGTCCAACCTTGTCCTAAGTTGGGAAAAATCTCATTTCATGGTGCAGGAGGGAGTAGTGCTGGGACACACGGTCAGCAACCGTGGATTGGAAGTGGACAAGGCCAAAATCAAAATCATCCAGGGCCTTCCACCTCCAACCAACCTAAAAACCCTTAGGGTTTCCTCGGCCACTGTGGTTTCTATAGACGCGTTTTATCCTTGATTTTGCTAACATTTCTAAACCTCTTACAAACCTTTTATCGCCTAAAAATAATGATTTTGAACTAACACTAGAGGCTAAAGATGCATTTTATAAATTGAAAGAAGCTTTGGTTAATGCGCCTATCCTGCAAGGGCCCGATTGGACCCTTCCTTTTGAACTAATGTGCGACGCTTCTGATTTTGCAATAGGTGCAGTGTTAGGCGAAAGAATTGATAAGAAACCCGTGGTGATCTACTACGCCAGCAGGACCTTAGTGGACGCACAACTGAATTACACCACCACCGAAAAGGAGCTGCTGGCCATTATTTTCGCTTTAGAAAAGTTTAGGTCTTATTTACTAAGTAGTAAAATAACTGTTTATTCTGATCATGCAGCTATTAGATACTTGTTAACGAAGAAAGAGGCTAAACCGAGATTGATTAGATGGGTGCTTTTATTACAGGAATTTGATTTGGAAATTAAAGACAAGAAAGGGTGTGAAAATGTAGTAGCCGACCATCTCTCATGAATCATAGGCGCCCCACCTGAACAAATTAATGATGCATTTCCTGATGAATTTGTCCTAACTGCACAAGGAACATTCGTTCCTTGGTATGCACATATTGTCAACTTTTTAGTTTCAGGACAAATTCCTACAGGTTGGACTTCCCACGAGAGAAAAAAGCTACTCAAGGATGCGCGATTTTATTTTTGGGAAGATCCGGAGCTGTTTCACCAAGGCCAAGATCGAATTCTCCGACGATGCGTCCCCGAGAGCGAGCAACGAAGCATCCTAGAATTCTGCCACGCAAAACCAGGAGGGGGTCACTACTCGGCCAAGGTAACAGCTCATAAGATTGTTGAATCGGGTTTCTTTTGGCCTACATTATTTCATGACGCGCAGAAATTTTATAACAGTTGTTTAGCATGCCAAGCATCCATCAATATCAATAGGAAAGATAGAATGCCCCTACAACCCATCTTAGAAGTGGAAATATTTGATTTATGGGGAATTGATTTTATGGGTCCATTTCCTAGTTCTAACGGTTATGAATACATCTTGATGGCTGTTGACTACGTCTCCAAATGGGTAGAAGCCATTCCCTCCAAAACCAATGACAGTAAGGTAGTGACCAATTTTATTGAAAAACACATTTTTTATAGATATGGATGCCCACGAGCGATCATTAGTGATGGAGGTTCACACTTCACAAATTACAACTTTAGGAATCTCCTCAAAAAGTTTGGTGTTCATCATCGAGTCACTACCCCATATCATCCTCAAGCCAATGGACAAGTTGAATTGTGCAATAGAGAGGTGAAGAAAATTTTGAGGAAAATAGTGCGTCCAGATGGGAAAGATTGGTCCAGGAAGCTAGACGAGGCGTTATGGGCTTATAGGACAGCTTACAAAACCCCTCTCGGCATGTCTCCCTTCCGCCTTATCTTTGGCAAAGCTTGTCACCTACCACTTGAGTTAGAACACAAGGCCCTTTGGGCTATTAGAAAACTCAACCTAGATTTGGATAGAGCCGGCAAGCATAGACTTCTTCAATTGAATGAGTTGGAAGAGTTAAGAAATGAGGCTTATGAGAATTCAAAGATTTATAAAGCCAAGATGAAGATGTTTCATGACAAGAGCTTGAGGAGAAGAATTTTTGTGGAGAATCAAAAAGTATGGCTTTACAACTCTAGACTAAAACTCTTTCCAGGTAAATTGAAAACGCGATGGGATGGTCCCTTCCTTGTTCAACAGGTTTTTGAGAATGGAGCCGTTACAATTTTAGATCCTACGTCTCAAAGACGATTCACTGTGAGCAGAACGCGGCTCAAACCCTACTTAGAAGAAGAAGATCTGCACAGCCCCATGAATATTACGTTAGAAAAGCCATCGCATGATAGCTCTTGATCCGATTAGTTTTTATTTTTACTACATTTCATATTCTCTCTGCTTGATTACTTTCCTTGTTTTGTTTTTGTTTCTGCATTTTTGTTTCTGTTCTCGTGTGCAGCCACTCCGATCCACGCCCACCTAACACGTCACTGGACAACACGCATGCTGATCGCTGCCCTTCCTTCCATGGTTTGGTATTCCTTTCTCCTTTCTCTCATTTATGATTTGTCATGTAGGAACATGCCTTTTATTGAGGGGAGGGAGTACATTTACATGCATTATCCATGAAATTTTTTCGCTTTTGCATTCACAAACCATGGATATTTGATGATCTTAGGAGATGATTGTCCAATGATATGCATGATAATTTGATTCTTTTCAAAAGGGTAGAAATGCAAGAGTGGCCAGCTAGGGAATCCTAGGTGAAGTAAGCCTAGCTAGGTGCACTACGATCCATACCACGACGGTCGTATCTATTACCATTATACTTCTCTCACCTCACCATCCACCTCGGGTTGAGTTAGCACTTACATGCACGAAAATTTTTAGCTTTAGTGGAGTAGGGTTAGTGTTAGCTCATTGGCAGTATTATTATGACGTGAGTGAAGCTCCTGACCCATGAAGGATACATAACCGTCGGGGAATAAGCTGCCGGTCTACTAAGGACGGCACATGGGTAGTGGATAAGCGCCACCAAACTATCAAGTGAAAGCTGCACTGTGCATAAACAAGCAAAAGCTTGCATCATAGTACTAAAGTTGATTGTCATCAAAAATGACCAACAAGCAGCAAATGCCAAATAAAATAAAGGTGGAAAAGCTGTCTCCCGTGTGTTTGAGCCGATGCTACTATAGCCATAGTATTGAGCTAGCATTAATGCTACTCTCTACGCCTCGTTCAGTAGTGCGCTTGGGGTGTTAACTCGATCTTATTCCATATACTATGTACTTACTATATGTACTCCATAGATCATGTGCACTTAGTTGAGGTTTAAGGCTGAGATAGATCTTAAATTTCTTCTACGCTGGTCAATTTTAATTGCTGAAAATACTCCTTGAGAAGAGCATGAATCAAAGTTATCGGAAGTCAAAATTCACCTTGAGATCATCTTTTATTCTCACTTGCATGTCATTACTAAGGGACTAGTAATGATCTAAGTTAGTGTTTGATGACTCTAAAATATGTCATCAAATAATCAAGTTCTCAAGTTTAAATTCATTACAATTATCTTGTGAATTCATGCTAAGTTCATGCATATGTATTGTTTTATGAAATCATTAACCCCACTTGATTCTTTGAATCAAGTGGAATATATTTAACGGTTTATGGCTAGTGAACATTCAGAAACAGGTTAAGAAGATCAAGGAAGAGAGGAGGATCAACAGAAGTGGGCAAAAATTCGAAGTGGCAAAAATTACGAAAATGCCCCTAGGCATGACTTAAGAGAAAACCTATAAATACTCTCTTGAGAGAGGAGTTTAGGTGTTCAGAATTTTCTCTAAGGAAACTAGGGCTTGGAGAAGAGGATTTCTGCACCCTCCAGGAGCTGATGAGCTTTTGGAGTTGGAGAGGAAGAACAGACTGAAGATAGCTTGGATTGAAGAACCACGCCTCGCCGCAAGGACGTGACACCCGACGTGGGGAAATCGCAAGCTTCAGCCCTGTAATCGCTCTCTTCTCAGACAATTTTGGTTGGGTTGGAAGAGTCACAAGATCTTCCAATGTTTCCCAACTGAGGATTGTTTCATTTAGATTTGATTTCAGTTTAAACTTTGTTCCTTTGTTGTTCAAATCGTCTTCCCCAAATCTTCCAAAAGAACAGAACTCCTCCGCATCTCCACCACGCCGTGTGCAGCAAAGCCGCCGTGCTCAGCCGCAGCACGCAACGCGTGCACTCGTGCAATCAGACGCAGCTGCGCAGCCGCGCGCAGTCGGCAGTCACGGCCAAGCGCTGCGCGCAGCCGCAGCGCAAGTAGCTGGCGCAGCCGCAAGCACCACGCAGCAGCGCATTGCGCGCACAGCCGCACAGCGCGCACGCAGCACGCAGACGCGCGCAGCACGCTGTTGCGTGCATTCTCCGCATAGGCAGCCGCCGCGCTGCATAGTCGGGCGCAGGATGCCGCCAAACGCAAACACCTTGCGCGCAGGTTATCCCCACGCAAGGTGTTCGATCCTTTGCCCCAAAGGGCAGAGGATCTGTCTACAGAGAAATTCTCTGTAGACGGCTTGATTAAGTTGCACTTTAACGTACTGAAAAGGAATTTCCTGCTGTTTTCTTTTGCTCCCTGTGGATCGACCCTCACTCGCCCTAACTTGTGAGGTTTATAAATTCGTTGAATAAGCTTAATCCTCACACATGTTACTGATAAATAACCAGTAAAAAATACAGTAAAATTGAGCTTATCACCAAGGCCCCGACAACCTCCGCGGCCGCCAAGGCCCTGACGGCCGCCTTGGCCGCCAAGGCCCTAATGGCCTCCCCGGCCACCAAGGTCTCGGCTGCCAGGGCCCCGACGGCCTCTTCAGCTGCCAAGGCCCCCATGGCCTCCGTGACCGCCAAGGCCCCGACGGCCTTCGCGGCCGCCAAGGCCCCGACAGCCGTCTCGGCCGCCAAAACCCTAATGGCCTCCCCGGCCACCAACTCGGCTGCCAGGGTCCCGACGGCCTCTTCGGCCGCCCCCATGGCCTCCGCAGCCGCCCAGGCTTCGGCGGCCAGAGCCCCGGCGGCCTCCTCGGCCGCCAAGGCCACGACGGCCTCCGCGGCCGCCAGGGCCCCAACGGCCTCCTCTGCCACCAAGACCTCGACGGCCGCCACGGCCGCCAAGACTCCAACGGCCTCCTTGGCCGCCAAAGCCCAGACGGCCTTCGCGGCCGCCAAGGCCCCGACGGCCTTCCCGGCCTCCAAGGACCCGATAGCCTCCATGGCCGCCACGGCTCCTTGGCCACCTCGCCCGGCCTGGTCGTCTCGACCTCACCCACCGTCAATTGCCGACCCCGTTAGCCGCCTTGAGTCATCCTTGCTAGCTCAGGTCCCTCCGTCGCCTTGGCCGCCCCCGGTCTCCTCTGCCTACTTAGCGCCACGACCCGCTCGAAACCCTCTAGTTATCTTCATTCACCCCATCGAGATCACTCCGGGATGAAGTTAGGAGAATCCAGACTTTCAGTTCCCAATGGTTGACGTCGCCAACATTTCTTCGTCGAGATCACTCCGAGGACTTGTTGACGACCCACCGTCGCCGATACCCTCGTCCGTTACCATCCATTCGTAGTTAGCTAGAACCCTCCCAAGTCACAAGCCTACCTAGTTAGGATCCTCTAGTTACGGGCTTCGTAAGTAGCTATCCTCTGAGGCCCCCTCCTATAGGATATACATGCAGCCGCCGTATGCTGCTGCCTTCGTAGATAGTTCTAGCTTCCTCACGTCGAGATTACTCCGTGAGTCATCATTATGCATTTTCACGTCGAGATCACTCCGTGAGACCCACCTCGCGACCTCGTCGAGATCACTCCGAGGCCATTTCTTAAAGATTCAAGCTGAGCAACTCTTCGGAATCATCACCGCCTCCTCGTCGAGATCACTCCGAGGGTGCTTCTTAGAGATCCAAGATTTGCAGCTTGAGGGTGTCGACGTCATCTCACTTCTTCGTCGAGATCACTCTGGAGATGTGTTGACATCATCACCGTCATCAACCATTTTGCTACCGGAAGCCGGGCCCACCGATTCACCGAAAACCTCATCCCGTGTTGCGCGCCGTCGCTCTGCCCTCCACTCCCTGTGGTGTTTACGCGAGCCGCTCGATCCCGGCAGTCGTGTTACATCACAACCTGACTACTTGGTCAAACCTAGTGTAGGACATACCTCCACGCACTCACATATTGACGGCGCGGTCAACCCTGCACAGATTGACCACTTGGTCCCTCCTATGCATCTCGACTTGACCGAGTCTACTCGAGTCACACATTGTGACTTGGTCAACCTTGACCAAGTCAACAAAAATGACTCCAGTAACTCGCTCCAAGGCGAAGTGGTTGCCTCGGCCCCCATTTTAGATGCACGGACAGGCATTGTCATGAGTGATTCGCATCACCCGGACATGGGAGCCCATGGCCACCCCACCCTGGCCACCGAGGACCCCCTCAAGCAAGCCACAGTATCATCTAATGGCATCAGATCACTCCCGAAGATGACTTGGGCAGCAATAGTGGCGGGCGTGACCCATGCACCATCCACCACTTCACTTCCAAAACTTACTCTCCCCCCTCTCTACGACGACACGATCCCGACTTGGGGTTACATTGACTCTGAGGGTGTACGCTTAGTTACCTTCTCTAAGGAGGAGGTAACGCAAATGGCAGTGCCATTCGCCCATACATTGATCGGGCAGTTTACTACGAAGAGGTCGCTCATAGATGACATCACGAGAGTCTACGCAGCACCAGGGAATTTCATTGGACAGGTGGTCATTGGAGCAAGGAATCACAGGAGCGTATTTATTCGATTCGAGCTTGAGGATGACTTCTGACTGGCCTGGAGCCGCACCACATGGACGATCAACGACTCCACGATGCATACATACCGCAGGACAGCCGAGCAGACAGGGAGCTCACACAACCTTTTTCGCCACTCCGTCCCCGTGTGGATAGGATTTCCAGGCCTACGACCGCATTTATTTACACCTACGGCCTTAGAATCTCTTGCTAGCGCGGTCGGCACTTTCATACGTGCGGACAAAGATGTCCAACCTTTTAGCCAGCCCGGATACACACGAGTATGTATTGAGGTGGACCTACTCGCCCCCCTTCATCGCATGATACTCATTCAAAATGGCGATGAGATGATCCGTCAGACCGTGGTGTATGAAAACCTTCCGAGGTTTTGTACTCACTACACCCTATTAGGTCATACCTTCCACACATGTCGCCAAAAGGCGACGCAGACTCCTACCACTGAGGACGATTACCTTCCACCCTTGGCTTATGATGACTACATTGCCGCTACTATCTACGTCACCCAAGGGC
Source organism: Wolffia australiana (assembly GCF_029677425.1). NCBI lineage: Eukaryota > Viridiplantae > Streptophyta > Magnoliopsida > Alismatales > Araceae > Wolffia > Wolffia australiana. The sequence continues at coordinate 5,373,882 of NC_135847.1, read as the reverse complement.
GACATCCTAGCGTGAGACCGTCCCTCGGTCCGCGACCTATGGTTACATCCGTGCAACCCACCGTTGTATCACCTTCTCTCCCACGAGCAAGCAGGCCGGCTCAGCCTTCAACGGCTAAGCCTGCCCCCTCTACTTCCTAGTGGGCGAGGAAGGGTGCTGGGAAGCGCCCCAAAACCCCACCACGGCCTAGAGATGCCTCCTCCCATAAGGGCAAGGAGGTCAGTGTCGGCACACTGACCTCGAATACTTTTGCCTAACTAGCGGTCCCCGAGGTCCTCGAGGCTAGCACCATATCTCTCCCCACCCGATCTACCGCCTCCCCTAGACCACCTATCGCGCTTCCCACGTCCTCTCTTAGTGCACCGTCCCATGCTTCTCCTATCGCCCCATCTCACCATTCACCTTCCTGGTGTGGCACCTCTCGCCGCACCCCATCACCCCCTCCCAGTCGACCCTCTCCACCCACCCCATCACCCCCTCTACCTCCTACCACTCTTCTCCCCACACCCGTCCCCACCCCCTCACCCCCCGCTCCACCCCCTGCTCCCACACATGTCCCCACCCCTTCACATCCTTCCCCCGCCTCCACACCCGCCCTCCACCCATCTCATATTCCTTCTGAACAAACGGAATGCTTAGCAAACTATCAAGCCACTTTCACTAGTTTAGAGGACATGGGTAGCGGTTCTAGTGGTAGGGATTCCACCAGCGAGGAGGATGATGTCTCGCTCTCGGAGGACTCGGACATGGATACATCTCCTTATTTGAGACACCGCTCGGATGCATCACCTCCACCTTCACGCCGTACGTACAACACCCGATCTCGGCTGCGTCACGCGAGCCGATAGACTTATGATCCCCAGTCTCGTTTGGAATTGTAGAGGGATTGGTAACCCTCTCACCCAAACTCATCTCCTCTCCCTTATTAATAGGCATAGATTAGGCATAGTGGGGCTTCTCGAGCCGATGATTACATCGGACCAGCCCCATTCCATCGCGAGGAAACTTGGTATGGACTATGTTTACTGCCATTCATCGAATAAGCTCTGGCTTCTCTGGACGCGAGACTATTCGATTGCACTCTTGGCCGAAGGGACACAGTACATCACCTTTGACGTATCCTACTCCCCAAAGCCCTACCTACTTACTATCGTGTATGCATCGCATAGACACACCGAGCAAGAGGCCCTCTGGGAGGAACTCGGTCAACATATCCACTCCCACTCGCAGCTAGTTGATCTTCCTTGGCTTATCGCTGGGGATTTCAACTGCATACGGGATACCAGTGAGCGACAAGGGGGCCGGCCACCTCGGCTACGCTCTATGCATGCCTTCAACGACTTTATCCATGCGACTTCATTAGTAGAACCGCCTACCACCGGGGAGAAGTGGACTTGGTGCAAGGAACGTCAAGCGGACGCGCGTATATACGAACGGCTTGATCGCTGTTTTACTAATAGTACCGCATTGATGCATTGCACCCTCACGGTAGAGATCCTTCCGCGATTTTACTCGGACCATACACCGATCCTCCTTCTCCCGGATTCAAGTCATCATGTCCGTCGTCCCCCCTTTTGATTCCAAACCATGTGGTTAGAACATAGTGATTTCCATAGCTATGTATGTAGTCATTGGCATGGCTCAACCTCTACATCCCCTATGGAGAACTTCAGTTATCGGCTCAGGAACCTCAAGCTCCACCTCAAACGGTGGAACTGTCACGTCTTTGGAGATGTTCATTCACCGATCGAGGAACTTAAAAAGAAATTGGTTGATGTCGACCGCCACCTACAGGAGTGCTGGACAGATGATATGGGAGAGCGTCAGCTCCGTCTTAGAGAGCAGATGGAGGATGCCATGCAACGACAGGAGATCTTTTATCTCCTGAAATCGCGTATCCAATGGATGCGAGAGGGTGATAGGAACACGCGTTTCTTTCACGCCTCGATCGGACACAGAGCGCGCCCAAACTATACGATCCTACTAGAGACGCATGGTCAACACCCTGCTCAGCTAGCAGACGCAGGAGTGGAGTATTATCACTCCCTCCTCTCCTCATAGCCCACTGTTATGAGCGAGGACATTCTTTCCTCCATCCCTTTCTTGGTGACCGACCAAGAAAATGCACTTTTACTAGCCCCCCGACGCGAAAGGAGATCAAAAAGATAGTGTTTTCATTGGGTCATAACAAAGCCCCAGGACCGGATGGCTTCACCGCCGAATTTTATACGGCATGTTGGGATGTTGTAGGCACTGACTTGGTGCTAGCTATCAAGGAGGTGTTCCAGCGTAAAGTCTTCGCAAGGAGTTGGAAATCCACTTTTTTGGCGCTCATTCCAAAAGTGGAGACCCCAACTTCCTTTCGTGACTTTCGTCCGATCAGTCTTTGTAATGTATGCTATAAAGTCGCATCTAAGATCATTACAAACCGACTAGGACGCTTCCTTGATAGACTTATCTCGCCAGAACAGTGTGGCTTTGTCAAGGGTCGACAGATCCATGTGAATATCACACTAGTACATGAGCTAGCCCAGTCGATAGACACTCATATTCTGGGCTCCAACGTCATCATCAAGCTTGATATGGAGAAGGCCTTTGATCGAGTTGAGTGGAACTTCCTCCTCGAAGTGTTGCGGCACTTTGGATTCACGGATGCGGTCATTGCACTTGTCGATGCTTGCATCAGGGAGAACCACTTCTCCCTCTTGATGGATGGAAATTCCACTAGCTTTTTCACGCCTATGAGGGGACTCTGATGACTCTAAAATATGTCATCAAATAATCAAGTTCTCAAGTTTAAATTCATTACAATTATCTTGTGAATTCATGCTAAGTTCATGCATATGTATTGTTTTATGAAATCACTAACCACACTTGATTCTTTGAATCAAGTGGAATATATTTAACGTTTTATGGCTAGTGAACATTCAGAAACAGGTTAAGAAGATCAAGGAAGAGAGGAGGATCAACAGAAGTGGGCAAAAATTTGAAGTGGCAAAAATTACGAAAATGCCCCTGGGCATGACTTAAGAGAAAACCTATAAATACTCTCTTGAGAGAGGAGTTTAGGTGTTCAGAATTTTCTCTAAGGAAACTAGGGCTTGGAGAAGAGGATTTCTGCACCCTCTAGGAGCTGATGAGCTTTTGGAGTTGGAGAGGAAGAACAGACTAAAGATAGCTTGGATTGAAGAACCACGCCTTGCCGCAAGGACGTGACACACGACGTGGGGAAATCTCAAGCTTCAGCCCTATAATCCCTCTCTTCTCAGACAATTTTGGTTGGGTTGGAAGAATCACAAGATCTTCCAATGTTTTCCAACTGAGGATTGTTTCATTTTAGATTTGATTTCAGTTGAATTTTCTTTCTTTCTTGTTCTGATCATCCTCCCCAAACTTCCCCAAAAAAATCCCTTTGACGCAGCACGCTGGCGGCAAGCAGCAGCACCGCGCGCGCAGCAGCACCACACAGCGTCGCGGCGCAGCCACGCTACGCGATAGCGCCGCTGCGCCAGCAACGCTTGGCCGGCAGCCACGCCGCGCAGCAGCCGCGCCAGCAGCGCCCGCGCGCGCCCGACAGGCGCGCAGCGCGCTGGCGCCGCGCACGCGCGCAGCGCGCTGCGCCACGCACGCAGCAACGCCGCGGCGCAGCAGCGTCGCCAGCGCAGCCACGCCGCACGCGACAGCCGGCAGCTGACGCAAACACCTTGCGCGCAGTACCACCGCACGCAAGGTGTTTGATCCTTGCCCCAAGGGCAGGGTACTGTCTCTGAGAACTCCTCTGTAGACAGCCTCTATTAAGTTAAATCTTTAACTTAATCAGAGCAATAGCAGTTAAATCTTTCGACTAAACTGGGAATTAAAGAGGAATTCTGTGATTTTCCTGAGGATCATTTAATAGAGTTTAATATTTATTTTAAATTGATAAGTGACATATCTATTGAATAAAGAAGGAAATTTCTACTGTTTTCTCCTACTCCCTGTGGATCGACCCTCACTCGCCTTACGCCGTGAGGTTTATAAATTTGTTGCATAAGCTCTGAACCTCACACGTCTGAACTGCTAAATAACCAGTAAAAAACGCCCTAAAATTGAGCTTATCAGACTCAGGCAAGGTGACCCTATCTCACCTCCCCTCTTTATATTGATGGAGGAGGTCTTCAACCAATCGCTCACACGGGCGATCAACCAACGCCTCATCCAACGTACTTCACGAAGAGGGGTTGCCCGATTCTATCGCACTCCTTATTTGCTGATGATGCCATCCTGTTCCTCAATGGATCTAAAAAATCCATTAAGGAATTTATGAGTGTCCTTAAAGCGTACGAGCAAGCCTCAGGCCAGCTCGTCAACGCCTCAAAGAGCAGCTTTATTGTGGGACCCTCCACCACTATGAGGCACTCTGAGATCATCCAGCATTATACACGATACTCACGAGGACACCTTCCGTTCGACTACCTTGGATGCCCTATCTTTCTTGGCCCTACTCGTCATCACTACTTTGATGTCGTGCTAGCACGCTCAGAAAGAAATTAGAGGGGTGGAATCTTCGTTTCCAATCCCCCGGAGGACGCATCCAACTTATCCGGCATGTCCTCATGAGTATCCCGCTACACACTCTGGCAGTCCACTCACTATCTCTTACGGTTCTCTGCTCTGTGGAACGCCTATGCGCGCGCTTCTTATGGTCTGGCCACCTCGAGGGAGAGAGGCATCATTATTGGGTTTCTTGGGAGAAAGCGTGTCGGCCGATGGACGAAGGGGGTCTAGGGATCAGACGCCTCTCAGACGTCCAGGACATGCTTCAAAAGAAACTTGTATGGCATATGCATACCACACACTCCCCATTGGGGAGTTTCATCTTAGCCAAATATGGAGAATGGGCCCGTCGCGAGCTAGATATTCGGGGCCCAAAGCGATGGCGGACGTGGCAGCGCCACTGGCTTGAGATGACTCAAGTTACACGTTGGCATATCGGCGGAGGAGACATTAGCGTGTGGTACAATACTTGGCACGATGATGAGCCACTCGCCTGCCACCCCAATTTGTACCACACCGAGTGCGACTCACTGTGATCCAGTTGCTTAGAGGCAACACGCCACACCTATGGGAGCAGCACGGCCTCCCCTTGGCCACTCTCTCCGAGGTCCAGACTACGCCTCTCGACTTTAGTCTTGATTGTGCCATCTGGACACTCACATCCCATGGAGCATACACGTGTCGTTCCTCGTGGGAGCATTTCCGTGTGAAATCTCCCCCACACCACTGGGGTCGGCGCATCTGGCATCCGGCGATCCATACACGCGTCTCCTTTTTCCTTTGGAGACTCCTACACCGAGACCTACCGACTAACGACCGAGTGACTCGGATAGGCTATTCTCTTAGTTCGCACTGCCATTGCTGTCCCACCCTCCCGCACAAGGAGATGATAGATCACCTTTTCTTCCATAACGAGACAGCAGTGGAATGCTGGCGTCTCATCACCGAGTGCCTTCACCCTCTGACCCCGTCTGAGTGTTTTGGCAAGTTTATCTTCTCGCCAACTCGCTCTGCACGGAGCCCCATCCTCGCCATCACCGTTGCATATCTACTATGGGAGATTTGGAAGGGGCGAAATTCTTCTCGCTTTGCAGGTACACCCATGAGCATTGTGGACATCATCAGTCGAGTTCAGAGGTGGCTCCGGCACATCCGTCCTCTACTTCCCTCTCGAGTCGGCCGATCAGCCCTCGCGTGTTATCTCCTCTGCTACATCAGCATCCCGGTGACCCCCGCCGCTACTCGCATCCAGTATCGAGTTGTTTATTGGCTCCCGTCGCCAATAGGCTTTCTCAAACTGAATGTGGATGGTGCGGCGAAAGGGAACCCGGGGCCAGCAGGGGGCGGAGGCATCCTTAGAGACCACACAGGGAGTTTACTTTTTGCCTTCTCCTCTTTTTATGGCATACAAACTAATACCGTAGCTGAGGCCATGGCGATACGTGACGGTCTACTCCTCTGTGAGGAACGGAACCTTCATAATATCGTCGTGGAATCGGACTCACAGATATTAGTTGATATGCTTCGTACAGGCACATGCTCGCAGTGGCGACTACATCGAGTGTGGAAAGACATCATGCGGTGCCGCCCGCATATCGCGTGCTTTCGTCACCAGCTGAGAGAGGGAAACCAGACAGTTGATGCCCTCGCCAACCACGCGGTACACGCTCCCACCCCCTCCTCTCTTTTCTCTTCTTGGCAGGAGCTTACACCCATGGCCCGAGGATGTCATCGGCTCGATCGTCTTGGCCAGCCCTCCCTCCGTACACGCCACCTCCTCGCCAAGCTAAGTCCGCGGGATTGGAGGATTGCCTGGCGCGCTGGCGTACGAGGCGTGGATCACGCCCGCCTCGACAAGAGCGTTGCCAAGCACTACCCCGTGCACACATGATGACGGCGAACACCAACCCCGACCAGAGCGCCACTGGCACTCTTTTGGCATCGCAGAACAGCTACCGAGGGACGACGACGAACACACTTCCTCGAGCGTTCGCGAGGTAGCACTCATGTACCTTTTTCTTTTCCCTAAATATGGGCGTGGACGAGTGGGATACGAGTGTAATTGGGACATATATACTCGATCCATGCCTATAAACATTGAAAAACACTACACTTTATAAATGAAACCCTCCTGGGTGGCGTCCAGGGCACGGCTGGATCGGATTATGGGCCCAACCCTAGGGTTCGCCATACCCGGCACCGTGTTTTTTGCCAATAAAAACAAAAACAAAAACAAATAAAAAAAAACAAAAAAAAATATAAAAAAAACAAAAACAAAAAAAAATACGCTAACCCTAAGTACGCTAACGCTAACCCTAACCCTAACCCTAACCCTAACCCTAACCCTAAGTACCCTAACCCTAACCCTAACCCTAAGAACCCTAACCCTAAGAACCCTAACCCTAACCCTAACCCTAACCCTAACCCTAACCCTAACCCTAACCCTAACCCTAACCCTAACCCTAACCCTAACCCTAACCCTAACCCTAAACCTAATCCTAAGTACCCTAACCCTAACCCTAAGTACCCTAACCCTAACCCTAACCCTAACCCTCACCCTAAGTACCCTAACCCTAACCCTAAGTACCCAAACCCTAACCAGAACCCTAACCCTAACCCTAAGTGCCCTAACCCCATCCCTAAGTACCTTAACCCTAACCCTAACCCTAACCCTAACCCTAACCCTAATTCTAACCCTAACCCTAACTCTAACCCTCAGCGATGGCTGACCAGTGGAGCTGACTCAATTGATAGGCTTGGTGCAAAGGAGCTTGAAGGAGACCTTCTAGAATGTCCTTGGAGGCTTCCAGGTTGATCAAGACATATGGGGGTGACTCCAGATGGCAGATCCTGGTTGGATGAGAGCCCAAGGTCGAAATCCAAGCCAGGATCCATGAGGTGGAACCCATCCATCAATCCATTCCAGCCCAAATCCAAGGGCTAGAGATGATTTGTAACAAACTCTAACCAACTTGTTCTGTTCCCTCCAAATTCGACCTGGGGGGAAAGAATCTGGTTGGTTGGGGTCTGTTCACCTGGATTGAAGCTTCAAGATATCAATCCTGGACGTTCATCCATGATCCAACCACCAAGAATGACTGAAACAAACACATGTACCCCTATAAAAGGGCCCCCCTCACCCTCTTTGAGGGCATCCAAGAATTGAGTATTGTTTTCTTTAATTTGTGTCTTTCTTGAGCTTGTTCCTGGGTCCATCTTCATTCAGAAGGTGCAAGGAGTCTTCTAGAAGCGTCCTGGATCTTGAAGCCAGTTGGTAGGGAGTTGGAGCAACAATCTTGGGCCATTTGTGGTGTGACAAAAAGGTTACGCTGTTCTTTACACCCTATCTCCTTTTAGAATTCTCTTAAGCTTCTTAGCTATACTTAGTCAGATAGCCAACGTCTCAAGCTTTCCAACGCCTACTCACACGTGTCAAACCGATATCTGGAACTCTAGATATCGCCGTTTTGGTCCATAGCACGTGAGAGGACCTCCGCGCGCGGCGGAGCGGCGAAGCCCAGCACACAAGCAGTGGCGGAAGCGCCCAGGCTTGTGCGCTATCTCTCTCCTCCTCTTCTTTTTTCCATTCAATTAATTCAGAATTTTTTATCTCTCTATAGAGACAATAAAAAATTCTGAAAAAATTCTCAAAAATCATTTTCAATCTAAACTTTTTAGAGAAATTTTTTTACACTTAGTAAAATTCATATCATCCTTCTTAATTGAACATTTACCTTCATAATCACTAAAAGCTTTACAAAAAAGGTTATATGAATCTTGAACTTGCAATACTAGTTGAAAATCTTTCTAACTAACTACCTAGCTCCCTGAGGGATCGACCCTTACTAAAATACTACTAGTAAGGAAATTAAATTGTTGATTGGTACTTAACTATCCTTACAAACGACTCTCAATCCAATTGTACCCTTTAGTTAGGACCAATCAGTGTCGTTCCTCGTGGGAGCATTTCCGTTTGAAATCTCCCCCCCAACATTGGGGTCAGCGCATCCGGCATCCAGCGATCCATACACGTCTCCTTTTTCCTTTGGAGACTCCTACACCGAGACATACCGACTGACGATCGAGTGGCTCGGATAGGCTACTCTCTTAGTTTGCACTGCCACTGCTGTCCCACCCTCCCGCACAGGGAGACAACAGATCACCTTTTCTTCCATAGCGAGACGGTAGTGGAATGCTGGCGTCTCATCAGCAACTGTCTTCGTCCTTTGACACCATCTGAGTGTTTTGGCAAGTTTATCCTCTCGCCGACTCGCTCTACACGGAGCCCCATCCTCCCCATCACCATAGCTTATCTTCTATGGGAGATTTGGAAGGGGCAAAATTCGTCTCATTTTGCAGGTACACCTATTTGCGCTGTGCACATCAGGCGTCGAGTTCAGCTATGGCTCTGGTGCATTCATCCTCTCCTCACATCCCGCGATATCCGATCACCGCTTGCATGCGATCTCCTCCGCTCCATTGGCATCCCGGTGACCCCCCTCGCCACTCGCATCCAGTATCGAGTTGTTTATTGGCTCCCACCGATAGTAGGCTTTCTCAAACTAAATGTGGATGGTGCGGCGAAAGGGAACCCGTGGCCAGCAGGGGGCGGAGGCATCCTCAGAGACCACACAGGGAGTTTCCTTTTTGCCTTCTCCTCCTTTTATGGCACACAAACTAATACCGTATCCGAGGCCATGGCGATACGTGACGGTCTACTCCTCTGTGAGGAACGGAACCTTCATAATATCGACGCGGAATCAGACTCACAAATATTAGTTGATATGTTTCGTACAGGCACATGCTCGCAGTGGCGACTACATTGAGTGTGGAAAGACATCATGCGGTGCCGCTCGCGTATCGTGTGCTTTCGTCATCAGCTGAGAGAGGGAAACCAGACAGCTGATGCCCTCGCCAACCACGCGGTACACGCTTGCACCCCCTCCTCTCTTTTCTCTTCTTGGCAGGAGCTCCCGCCCATGGCCCGAGGATGTCATCGGCTCGATCGTCTTGGCCAGCCCTGCCTCCGTACACGCCGCCTCCTCGCCAAGCTAAGTCCGCGGGATTGGAGGATCGCCTGGAGCACTAGTGTACGGAGCGTGGACCGCGCCTGCCTCGACTAGAGCGTTGCCGCGCACTACCCCGAGCACACATGATTACGGCGAAGATCAACCCCGACCAGAGCGCCACCGGTACTCTTTCGACATTAATGAACAGTTCCGTAGGGACGACGACGAACCCACTTCCTTGAGCATTCGCGAGGTAGCACTCATGTACCTTTTTCTTTTCCCTAAATATGGGCGTGGACGAGTGGGATCCGAGTGTAATTGGGACATATATACTCGATCCACGCCTATAAACCTTGAAAAATACTACACTTTATAAATAAAACCCTCCTGGGTGGCATCCAGGGCACGGCTGGATCGGACTACGGGCACAACCCTAGGGTTGGCCATACCCGACACCGTGTTTTTTGCCAATAAAAAAAAAAACCCTAACCCTAACCCTATGTACCCTAACCCTAAGTACGCTAACCCTAAGTACGCTAACCCGAACCCTAACCCTAACCCTAATCCTAAGTACGCTAACCCTAACCCTAACCCTAACCCTATGTACCCTAACCCTAAGTACGCTAACCCTAAGTACGCTAACCCGAACCCTAACCCTAACCCTAATCCTAAGTACGCTAACCCTAACCCTAACCCTAACCCTATGTACCCTAACCCTAACCCTAAGTACGCTAACCCTAAGTACGCTAACCCTAACCCTAAACCTAACCCTAGCCCTAACCCTAACCCTAACTGATGGAGGACCATCGGGACGACGGTAGGAAGGGACGCCAGCAACCACGTCGAGCGGCTCGAGTCGACGCGCGCCATCTGGGGTTCAAGTACCCCGCGTAAGCACTTTATATTCTTATGTTATTTCTTGTTTGTTTGTATCTCAGGATTTTATGGACTTGGCCAATGTTGGGCCCCGTCCTTTGTTGTTCTTTTCTCGTTTTATTTGTAATTCAAATTTGTAAGGAGAGGTCGAACCATGTCTAGCGACGGTTCGTCCTCTCCCCACGTTCACTTGGCACCCATCCTCACTATATAAGGGGATGGCATGCCCAAGGAACTCTTTGGAGTCATTTGTTGAAAATTCAAAACTTGTGTCTCCCCTACCTTAGGACATAGTGTAGGAGGTCTGGCTAGCCTCACCCATGTCGAGACCACTCCGTGGTTAGAGCCCATGACTCTCTCGTCGAGATCACTCTGAGAGGAAAGTGCTCAAGTGTGTCGTTGAGATCACTCTGATACGATTAAAGGATTCAAGAAGTCGCTGTCTTCAAGAGCTTAGAAGATTTTCGTCGAGATCACTCCGGAGATCCTTGGAGGCTCACGATCGACATCGGCGCGTCGTCGACCTGGGAAACTCGCTCCACCGAGGGAGCATCGCCCAGATTAATCAAGAACCCCCGTTCTTGGTAGGTTCTTGATCGTTGCCTTTCAAGAATCCCTCTTCTTGGCCACCATCCTTCACCGACCTCCACCTTCCATCCTCCGTCCTTCGTTCCCCACCATGCCACCCTTCCTCCTCTTCCTCCTTCCGTTTCCTGAATCTTCATCTCGCCTGTACCCTCCCTCCTCTGTCCTTCTTGCCCGTCGTCCATCTCCATTTCTCCTCCCTCGTTTCTTGAATCACCGCCGTCCTTCCCCTCCTTGATTCTTGTTAGCCACCCTCTTCCCGGCCTCCTTGACCATTCCAATGCATCCGCCGCCCACCTCGTTCCTCCTCCTCCCTCGCTGCCCCATCCTAAGACCTTACCACCGCCGCTCATCCTTTTCCCCGCCCTCACCCCGCCATCGCCGGTCTCCCTACCGCCCTCGCCGCGCGCGGGGCCTATGCTGCACAGCCTTCCGCCTTCTCGCCCGCTGCAGGTCTTCGGCCGCGCGGCCTTCCACCCTCTCGCCTGCCGTGGGTCTTTTGCCGCGCAGCCGTCTGTCCTCTTGTCTGCCGTGCCTGCCACAGTGCAGCTCGCGACCCTCTAGCTTCACGGTCCTCCGCGCGTGCTCGCTCCGACAGCCCGCCCATAACGCCTGCCCAAGTGCCCGCCCAGAACGCCTGTGAACGTTGTACCCGCGTAGGCCCGCGCGAGTGCTCTCTGTGCACTCGTTTGCTGCTCGCTCCCCCGCCGTGCTCCGTTGTGCTTGCCTGCCAGAGCGCGTCCCCGCCCGCCAACCACGCCACCGGAAACCACCCTCGCTCGGGCCATCGACCCCCACAATCGGTCCACACCTCGCTATTAGCTCAGGATCGTCACGCCGTGGGCTAGCTATATCGAGGTACCTCTTGTCTCCTCTCCACCCATTCTAGTATTATTACGTTCTCTAGTCTCGTTGCCCCCTATCGCGTCCGCTGCCCAATATTCAGTACACATCGGATAGGTTAGCCACCCACATCGAGTATAGGATTTCTTGTGGTAGATAGGAGGGTTGTTGACTTGGACGCTGAACACTCCTGGGCCGTCAAACGCCCCTCACCGTCTAGGCGTCTAGTTGACTCCGCGGGTCAATGGGAGTTTGATCCTATGATCATATCTCGTCATTGATCAGCGTGACTTACACACTTATTCGCTGATTACTTCTCTGCTCATTCAGTATTCCATTGCATACCTTGAATTGCATCTCACGAACTAACTCATCATATTCCTGTGACGTAATACGAGCCGATCGATCCCGGCCGACGTCGTATTACATCACTAACCCTAACCCTAACCCTAACCCTAAACCTAACCCTAACCCTAACCCTAAGTACGCTAACCCAAAAAAAACAAAACCATTTTGCTCCAAATTTTTCTCTCTCCTTGGGCAGAGCTTCTCTCTCCTCCGAAATTGGCTATTTCATCATAACTTTCGCTACAGGACTCGGATCTTGTGATTTTTGTTTCATTGGATTCAGAAGGCCTCATTCTATAGGAATCGACTACAAGAACGCCAAAAACAGAATCCTATAGCTCTGAATCGAGCCATCTGTCTCCAAGAGGTAAGTCTTTTAACCCGATTTTTAATTCCTTAATATCTTGTGATTTAGATGCGGTAAACATCTAAAATTTGTACTCATTTTGTTCGTCTTGACGACGTGCATCTACTCCTGTAGTTAATTTTTGATGAATTAATCGTTTTTATCATCCAATCTGCATTAGAAAATCTTTCTGCCGAAAAATTTTAGCTCGCAGCCCGCAATCCAATGCGGGCTGCTGAGCCACAAGGGAGCCCGTCTGACGTGGAAGCCACGTCGACGGGCCCCCTTCGTCCTGATGCTCACGTGGATGGCGGAATCGGGACCACTAATGAAATAGTGGCCCCATTCCAGTCCACGTCCGCGGTCGGTTGCGACCACGCCGTCGGATCCGACAACGTGGTCGCATCCGACAGCCCTGGACAGCATAGCAAAAAACAAAAAAAAATATTTAAAAAGAAAAGTCAAAAGAAAAAAAAGAAGGAATCTCGGCCGCATTTAATGCGGCCGAGTAGCTGACGGCGGAAGCCATCGGGACCGCCGAGCAGCCCACGCGGCACCATCTCGACGGTCCATATGATGGTCCCCCGGTGGAGCCGTCGGCTTTTAAAAAAACTGAGCCGTTGGCAATTAATGCCAACGGCTCAATAACAGTAACTTACCACCTCGATAACGCCCCAGCTGCCACGTCCGATCCAACGGCCATCAGCGACTCAGATCTTTCGAAAAACCCGAACGCGGCCGTTGGATTCGCCCTCTCCGACAACGCATTTAATGCGTTGTCGACACATTCATGCCCCCAGCGCCAGCCGCAACTTTTGACCGTTCCAAACCCCTCTCCGCCACATTTTCTGACCGGTCCACGCCCTTAATGCCGTTCGATCACTGCACCAATGCACACATGGACGGCCAGGATGCTCTCCACCCCTGGTCCCCCTTCTTTGATGACGTGGCCAAGGCGGGTCAAAATGACCCCGCTGAGTCATCCCGAGTTGACAGACCCGACTCGGGAGACTCAGCGTGTGCCGACTCGGCAGGGAATGGCCTGATCGACTTGGCCATACCCGACCGAGTTGACCGGGTCACGAACTGCCGAGTCGACCAAGTCGACTCGACAGTCCAAAGACTAGTCGACCCGGTCGAAGCTCAGCCAGTCGACCCGGTCGACCAAGTCAAGCCTGATCGAGTCGACCGGGTCGACTCGGTCACTACTGACCAGGTCGACTCGGTCAATACTGACCGAGTCAAACTGGTTGACTCGGTCAATATTGATCGAAACATCCTAGTGGATATACCCAATATTGACCAAATGGTCAACCCTGCTTGAGTTGACCGATTCGACACCGTTGACTCGGTCAACTTACCATGGACTGATCAATTGGTGAATATTGACCGTGACGACTCGGTCAACTTGGTCCAATTTGACCGAGACGACGCGGTCAACCAGAACCATGCCACCTCTGAGGACGCTGGTAGCATGGGTAGAGATATGTCGGTTGACCACACGGTCAACCCTCCCTATGTTGACCCCCAAGTCAACGTTGACCAAGTTGACCCAACAGTCAACATTGGTCAAGTTGACTCTACAGTCAGCATTCCTCAGCAGCTCGACTTGGATGGGTCGTCTAGAGTTAACCAGCGTAACTTGGTCAACCTTGATCAAGTCAACGCAAACGACTCAACTGACTCACCCCAGGCCGAATTGGTTGCACTGGACTCCGCTGGCCTAGATGCACGGGTTAGTGCGCCGGACTTGCACCATCCGGACACAACCAAAACGGCATCTAACGGTACGAGATCACTTCCCTCGATGACTTGGGCGGCGAAAGTTGCGGGCGCTTCACACACTCTATCTACTATTCCGATCCCCAAACCTACCCTCCCTCCTACCTATGATGACACGATCCCCACGAGGGGTTACATTGAATACGAGGGCGTACGATTAGTTGCCTTCTCTAAGGAGGAGGTGACGCGAATGGCCGCATCGTTTGCTTACACACTCATAGGGCGGTTTGCTACGAAACGGCCGCTCATAGATGACATCATGAGAGTTTACACCACACCAGGTTTTCTCCTTGGTCCGGTTGTCATTGGGGCACGGAATCACAGGAGCGTCTTTATTATATTCCAACTTGAAGCCGACTTCCGGAAGGCGTGGAGTCGTACCACATGGACGATCAACGACTCCACGATGCACACCTATCGATGGACAGCCGAGCAGACGAGGAACTCACGCAAACATTTTCCCCACTCAGTCCCCGTGTGGATAGGATTTCCTGGCCTACGTCCTCATTTATTTACACCTACTGCCTTAGAATCCCTTGCTAGTACGATCGGTACGTTCATACGGGTGGACAAGGATGTTCATCTCTTTAGTCGTCCTGGATATGCACGAGTATGTGTAGAGGTGGACCTACTCGCCCCTCTACACCGCATGATCCTCATCCGGAATGGGGATGAGATGATCCGTCAGCCCGTGGTGTACGAAAACCTCCCGAGGTTTTGCACACACTACACCGTCTTAGGACATACCCTTCACACGTGTCGCCAAAAGGCGACAGAGACTATTACCACTGAGGAGGAATACCTCACACCCTTGGCTTACGATGATTACATAGCAGCCACTATCCCCGACACCTAAGGGCGACGTCCTAGCGCGAGACCGTCCCTCGGTGCACGACCTGTGGTTACAACGGTGCAACCCACCCCCGCAACCCAGCAGGCCTACTCAGCCCCCAGCGGCTAAACCTGCCCCTGCTACTTCCCAGTGGGTGAGGAAGGGTGCTGAGAAGCGCCCCAACTCCCCACCACGGACTAGAGTTCCCTCCTCCCGCAAGGGCAAGGAGGTCAGTGAGGACATGCGGACCTCGAACTCTTTCGCCCTACTGATGGTCCCCGATGCCCCCGAGGCTAGCACCACATCTCCCCCCACCCGATCTACCGCCTCCCCTCGACCACTTGCCCCGCCCCCCACGCCTTCTCCTAGTGCACCGTCTATACCTTCCTCCACTCCCACACCCATCCCCACCCCCTCTTCTTCTTCACCACCTGCTCCCGCACCCACCCCACCTCCCTTGCACCCACACCCGTCCCCGCTCCCGCACCCGTTCCCACCACTGCTCACGAACCCATCCCCACCACCCCCCACCCCCCGATCCCGCACCCGTCCCCACCACCCTCCCAGCCCCCGCTCCCGCACCCGTCCCCCCCCCCGCTCTCGCACCCACCCCCGTCCCCGTCCCCGTTCCAACCCCTTCCCACCCTCCACGCCCTTCCCCCGCCCCCACACCCACCCTCCACCCATCGCATACTCCTTCTGAACAAATGGAATGCTTGACAAACTGTCAAGCCACTTTCACTAGTTCGGAGGACAGGGGTAGCAGTATTAGCGGTCCGGATTCCACCGGCACGGAGGATGATATCTCCTTCTCAGAGGACTCGGATGTAACCCCTCCTTGCTCGAGACGGCGTTCGCATGCATCACCCCCACCTTCACGCCGCACGTACTACACCCGATCTCGGGTGCGTCATGCAAGCCGATAGGTTGTTTCTTAATGGATCTAAAAAATCCATCAAGGAATTTATGAGTGTCCTTACCACGTACGAGCAAGCCTCCGGCCAGCTCGTCAACGCTTCGAAGAGTAGCTTTATTGTGGGCCCCTCCACCACTATGAGGTGCTCTGAGATCATCCAGCATTACACACGATACTCACAAGGACAACTTCTGTTCGACTACCTTGGATGCCCTATCTTCCTTGGCCCTACTCGTCATCATTACTTTGATGCCGTGCTAGGCAAGCTAAGGAAGAAACTGGAGGGATGGAAACTACGTTTCCTCTCCCCCGGAGGCCGCATCCAACTAATCCGGCATGTCCTCATGAGTATCCCGCTACACACTTTGGCGGTCCACTCATTATCACTTACGGTTCTTGGCTCTGTGGAACGCCTATGTGCGCGCTTCCTATGGTCTGGTCACTTTGAGGGGGAGAGACGTCACCATTGGGTTTCTTGGGAGGAAGTGTGTCGGCCGACGGTTGAAGGGGGTCTAGGGATCAGACGCCTCTCGGACGTCCAAGCCATGCTTCAAAAGAAACTTGTATGGCGTATGCGTACTACTCACTCCCCATTGGGGAGTTTCATCTTAACCAAATACGGAGAATGGGCCCGACGCGAGCTTGATATTCTGGGCCCCAAGCGATGGCGGACGTGGCAGCGCCACTGGCTTGAGATGATTCACGTGACCCATTGGCATATCGGCCGAGGAGACATTAGCGCTTGGTACGACACTTGGCATGCTGATGCGGCGCTCACTTCTCATCCTCAGTTTGTACCACACCGTGTGTGCCTCACTGTGGCCCAGTTGCTTAGAGGCAACACACCACACCTATGGGAGCAGCACGGCCTCCCCTTGGCCACTCTCTCCGAGGTCCAGACTACGCCTCTCGACTTTAGTCCTGATTGTGCCATCTGGACACTCACATCCCATGGAGCATACACGTGCCGTTCCTCGTGGGAGCATTTCCGTGTGAAATCTCCCCCACACCACTGGGGTCGGCGCATCTGGCATCCGGCGATCCATACATGCGTCTCCTTTTTCCTTTGGAGACTCCTACACCGAGACCTACCGACTAACGACCGAGTGACTCGGATAGGCTATTCTCTTAGTTCGCACTGCCATTGCTGTCCCACCCTCCCGCACACGGAGACGATAGATCACCTTTTCTTCCATAGCGAGACAGCATCACCTTTTTATCCTCTCGCCAACTCGCTTTGCATGGAGCCCCATCCTCCCCATCACCATAGCTTATCTTCTATGGGAGATTTGGAAGGGGAGAAATTCGTCTCATTTTGCAGGTACACCCATGCGCGCTATGGACATCATGCGTCGAGTTCAGCTGTGGCTTCGGCACATTCATCCTCTACTCTCATCTCGAGACAGCCGATCACCTCTCGCATGCGACCTCCTCCGCTCCACTGGCATCCCGGTGACCCCCCTCGCCACCCGCATCCAGTATCATAGCCGAGGCCATGGTGATACGTGACGGTCTACTCCTCTGTGAGGAACGGAACCTTCATAATATCGTCGTGGAATCGGACTCACAGATATTAGTTGATATGTTTCGTACAGGCACATGCTCGAAGTGGCGACTACATCGAGTGTGGAAAGACATCATGTGGTGCCGCCCGCATATCGTGTGCTTTCGTCACCAGCTGAGAGAGGGAAACCAGACAGCTAATGCCCTCGCCAACCACGCGGTACATACTCGCACCCCCTCCTCTCTTTTCTCTTCTTGACAGGAGCTTACGCCCATGGCCCGAGGATGTCATCGGCTCGATCGTCTTGGCCTGCCCTCCCTCCGTACACGCCGCCTCCTCACCAAGCTAAGTCCGCGGGATTGGAGGATCGCCTGGAGCGCTGGCGTACGAGGCGTGGAACGCGCCCGCCTTGACTAGAGCGTTGCCGAGCACTACCCCGTGCACACATGATGATGGCGAAGACCAACCCCGACCAGAGCACCTTTGGCACTCTTTCGACATCGTGGAACAGCTCCCGAGGGACGACGACGAACCCACTTCCTCGAGCGTTTGCGAGGTAGCACTCATGTACCTTTTTCTTTTCCCTAAATATGGGCGTGGACGAGTGGGATACGAGTATAATTGGGATATATATACTCGATCCACGCCTATAAACATTGAAAAACACTACACTTTATAAATAAAACCCTCCTGAGTGGCGTCCAGGGCACGGCTGGATCGGATTATGGGCCCAACCCTAGGGTTTGCCGTACCCGGCACCGTGTTTTTTGCCAATAAAAAAAAACAAAAACAAAAACAAAAAAAAACAAAAAAAAGTACGCTAACCCTAAGTACGCTAACCCTAACCCTAACCCTAACCCTAACCCTAACCCTAACCCTAACCCTAACCCTAACCCTAACCCTAAGTACCCTAACCCTAACCCTAACCCTAACCCTAACCCTAACCCTAACCCTAACCCTAACCCGTACCCTAAGTACCATAAGTACCCTAACCCTAACCCTATGTACCCTAACCCTAACCCTATGTACCCTAACCCTAACCCTATGTACCCTAACCCTAACCCTAATCCTAACCCTAAGTACCCTAACCCTAACCCTATGTACCCTAACCTTAACCCTAAGTACCCTACCCCTAACCCTAACCCTAACCCTAACCCTAAGTACCCTGACCTTGACCCTGACCCTGACCCTGACCCTGACCCTGACCTTGACCCTGACCCATTATATTAAATTGCGTATGCCTCTTTCTCCTCGGGCAGAGCTTCTCTCTCCTCCGAAATTGGCGATTTCTTCATAACTTTGGCTAGAGAGCTTGGATCGACGTGATTTTTATTCCATTGGAATCAGAAGGCGTAGTCTATAGGAATCGACTACAAGAATGCCAAAAATAGAGTCCTACATCTCATGTTCGAGAGTTTTTGTTCCAAGAGGTAAGTGGTTCTACCCGATTTTTAAATTCACGATATCCTATGATTTAGAGGGGCTAAATATATGAAATTTAGACTCTAATTGTTCGTCTTGACCAGCCGCTTCACTATATATCAATAGTTTTGCATGAAATTGCTTCTTTAATCAGATATTTTGTTTTAAAATACCTCTTGCCGTTTGAACGAACTCGCAGCCCGCAATCCAATGCGGGCTGCTGAGTCAGACGAGCCGTTGCTGGCCGCCGCCGCCATGTTGGCGAGCCAGTTGGCCCAGTCAGCCCATGTGGCGGATGCTGACAGGTCCACAAAAACTATTGTGGACCCGTCAACAACGATGGGCCTAGCTGGATGCGTCCGAGCTGACAGATTTGCCAGCATGGACGCATCCAACGGCCTTAAAAAAGAAAAAAAAACAAAAAATGAAAACGACAAAAAAAGCGCCCTAGCAGCATTAAATGCTGCCGCTCTTGTGGTCTATGAGCCCATCCGAACCGTTGCGATGGACGCGTGTCACAATCACGACAGACCGATCGATGGACCCACCGTAGACCAACCAATATATCAAAAAAATGAGCCGTTGGCCACAACGGCCGACGGCTCATTAAATATGCCTTTACACCTCGGAAACTCAAACGACGCCACATCAGATCTGGCGGCCAGCATTCGATCTGGCCGCCAGCTGGACGCTGCAGGCGCCGTCCGATCTTTTCCCCCAGCCTTGGAAGAGTCAACCTTTGCGGGCGCCGACAATGCAGTTAATGCATTGCCGGTAAGTTCACCCCCGCCCGCGGCCGACTTTGTTGACTTTTCTTGCCTCTTACTACCGTCTGATCCCCAAATACCATACCCGTCGGAAGGCCCAGATGTGGCCACGTCGATGGATCTTCCCCTAACTGAAATCCCATCCGACGTGGCCGGGCTCCACCGAGTCGACTCGGTTGAGCTGCCACCAGTCGACTCGATCACGCAAAACTGAGTCTACTCGGCGGATCTCCGCCGAGTCGATCAGTTTGACTCGGCCTTTCCAGGCCAAGTCGACATGATCGAGCACGGCCGAGTCGACTTGCTCGACTCGGCCGAGTCCGACCGATCGATCTGGCCGATTCTGATCGAGTCGACCCGGTCAACCCGGTCGATTCTGACCGAGTCGACCTGGTCGACCTGGTCGATTCTGACCGAGTTGACCTGGTCGAATCGGTCACTTATGACTGAGTTGACATGGTCAACTCAGACAACACTGACCAAGTTGACTCAGATGATTTGGTCAACGCAGACCAAGTCAAACTAGATGACTCGGTCAACCAAGACCTGGTCAACCCTGATCGAGTTGACTTGGTCAACTCTGAATGAGTTGACTTGGTCAACTCTGAACGAGTTGACTTGGCCAACTCTGACCGAGTTGATCCGGTCAACTCTGCTCGAGTTGACTCGGCCAACCAAGACATGGTCAAGCCTCATCGAGTTGACTTGGTCAACTCTAACTGAGTTGACCAGGTCAACCAAGACCCAGTCAATCATGATCGAGTTGCCTTAGTCGACTCAGCCAATCAGGATCGCGACGAGCAGGTCAACCCGATCAACCATGACCGAGTCCGAGACGAGCAGGTCAACCATGACTGAGTCCACCAGGCTGACTCGGTCAACCGTGATCGAGTCAACCCGCTCGCCTCGGTTGCCTTGACCAATGTCAACTCGAATGATAGCATGGAGGACCACAACGCATCGTAGACGCAAGGACCGGCGCCTAAGGAGCAACAACATGAACGAGTACCACTGAGGACATGGGCGGCGCGCGTGGCGGGACCTGCACACACGGGCGCTACAACCACGAGTACCACATCCCCGCTTCCCAAACTCGCACTCCCCACTATGATGCTTCGACCCCCAAACCCCCATTTGGGGGTACACTGACTCGGAGGGTATGCGCGTAGTAACCTTCTCCAAGGAGAAGGTCTCGCGGATGGCCGCACCATTTGCTTTCACACTAATTGGGTGATTCACTACGAAACGCCCACTCATTGACGATATTACGAAGGTGTATCTAGCGCCGGGACACTCCCTCAGCCCGGTCGTTATTGGCGCACGCAACCATCGGAGTGTCTTCATCCGCTTCCAATTGGAAGCCGACTTTAGGAAGGCCTGGAGTTGAACTACATGGACGATCAATGGCTCCACCATGCACACATATTGCTGGACGGCTGAACAGACAAGTACCACCCGGGAGCACTGCCCCCACTCCGTGCCGGTATGGATAGGCTTCCCAGGGTTACGACCCCATCTCTTCACGCCGGCTGCTCTTGAATCTCTAGCTGGTGCAGTAGGAACTTTTATACGTCTTGATAGGGACGTACATTTGTTTAACCGCCTAGGATATGCGCGGGTATGTGTCAAGATTGATCTCCTTGAGCCCATTCACCGCATGGTACTCATTCAGAACGGAGACGAGTTGATCCGTCAGCAGATCGTGTACGAGAACCGTCCGCAATTTTGTACACACTGTACCCTTCTCGGTCATACTATCAATACGTGCCGCCAAAAGGCGACACCGACCACATCCACTCCTACAGAGGAGTACCTTCCCCCTTTGTCGTACAATGATTATATACTAGCGGCCAGGCCCACTACCCACAACTATCGCCCTTCCCAGAGGCCACCCCAGACTGGCCGCCATACCCCTGTAGCGCAGGGAGCGCCTAGCATTCTGCCCTCACAGGGGACCCTGCTGTCCAAGCCGGTCCCGCCCAAGCTTGGCCAGCCTACATCACAGTGGGTGAAGGTCGCTAACAAGCGACCTTCAACCCTAGCCCCGGCGACATCCCCTACTAGAGCTCGGGCAGGCAAAGGTAAGGAGGTAAGGACCCCCCTTACCTCAAACACTTTTGCCGTATTAGATGTGCTAGAGAGACACGAAGGAGATGGCACGGAGGTCGCGCATACCCACTCCATTATTCCATCCCCCGTCCTTCATCCTCGAGCTCCTTCCACGCACCTCAACCTTCACCGCCCCCACACCATCGCCCCCTCCCAACCACTCCCACCCTAGTACCTTCCCCATCATCCCCGCCTACCCGTTCATCTCCATCACCTCACCATCCATCTTTGCCTCGCTCCCCACAATCCCCTCGCTCCCCTCCACCTCGTTCCCCATCACCTCGCTCCCACCTACCCCCTCCCCCAACATTACCCACCCTTCTTCTCCACCCTGCTCGCCACCCATCCCCATCCCTGACGTACCGCCCCATCCTAGCCACACTCCCACCGGATATACTCACCTCCTTGCCTGACCTCCACCCATCACATATACCTTTCGATTGGGAAAGATGCTTGACTAACACTCAAGCACCACTCCCTAGTTCCGAGGACACTTGTGGAGATACTAGCGGCCACGCCTCCACAAGAGAAGAGGACGATGTCGCCTCCCTCTCTGAGTCAGACGTAGACACTTCCCCTTTACCAGGTCATCACTCGGATACCCCGGATCCACGTCGCATCTATAACACACGATCGAGGGTGCGTCACTCGAGTCGATAGTTCTATGATTCCAAGTCTTGTTTGGAATTGTAGAGGGATCGGCAACCCTTTAAACCAGTCACATCTCCTCACCCTAGTCAATAAGTACAACTTGGGAATAGTTGGACTTATTGAACCGATGGTTACATCGGATTGCTCCAATTCCATTGCGGGGAAACTCGGAATGGATCATGTTTATTGTCATCCCTCGAATAAGCTCTGGCTCCTATGGAAGCAGGACTATTTGATGGAACTACTAGCTGAAGGGACCTAGTATGCCACTTTTGACGTAGCAACCTCCCCAAAGCCCTATAGGATTACTATAGTCTATGCCTCACATAGACACTTAGTGCGGGAGGCCTTCTGGGGGAACTCGCCTTACACATTCACTCTCACTCATAGCTTGAAGGCCTCCCTTGGTTTCTAGCTGGGGATTTCAACTGCATACGGGCAGTCAACGAAGGCCAAGGGGGGCGCCTACCTCGGCCAAGCTCGATGCAAGCGTTCAACGATTTTATCTACCAGACATCACTTGTGGAGCCTCCTACTATCGGCAAGAAGTGGACTTGGTGCAATCAGCGTCAGGCCGATGCACGTATGTACCAACGGATCGATCGTTGTTTCACCAATAGCGCGGCGCAGATGCAGTGCACCATCGTGATTGAGCTCCTCCCCCGCTATTATTCGGATCACTCACCGATCCTCCTTTTCCCGGACTCGAGTAATTGAGTTTTCCCCACACCATTTCGCTTCCAAGCCATGTGGTTAGAGCATAACGACTTCCGTCATTTTGTACAGACATGCCTTTGTCTTAAATGCAGTCTTCCACTCATCCCCCTGGCGAATTCGAATCTGATGGTATCCACTCTTCAAGTCGATCTTCGAAAATACCTTGGAGCCACATAACATATCCAGCATATCATCAAGTCGCGGAATTGGGAAGCGATATTTTACCGTGATCTTGTTGATTGCTCGACTATCGACACACATCCTCCAGCTCCCATCTTTTTTTGGCACCAACGAAGCAGGAACAGCACATGGGCTCATGCTTTCCCTTATGAGTCCATTCTGCAACCGCTCATCCACTTGATCCTGCAAAATCTGATTCTCCTTTGGGCTCATTCTGTAGTGGGGCAAATTTGGCAAACTTGCTCCTGGAACGAGGTCGATGTGGTGCTGGATATCCCTCATCGGTGGAAGAGTAGAGGGTGTCTTCTGAATATCTGGAAACTCAAGTAGGAGCTTATGCACCTCTTCAGGGATTTTAGGAGAACCACATGGGTGAGGATCCATCTTCTGTACAACAAACACAACATTAGGGTTTTCATCAACGCAAGAAAATAACTCCTTTCTGTCAATCAGCATCGTCGCCTTTTTCTTCTTGCTAGGAGCAGGCTTGCTGGTCATGGGATTCAGCACAAATTTCTGACCATCTTTGAAGAAGGTAAAGCAATTCTTTCTTCCTCTGTGGGTTGCATCACGGTCAGATTGCCACGGCCGCCCAAGGATGATGTGGCAAGCATTCATATCCACAACATCACATTGCACTTCATCCACATATTTCTCACCAATGGAGAATTTCACCAGACAAGTCTCACTGACTTTGGCCCCAATATCATCATGAATCCACCCGATCTCATAAGGTTGGGAATGTGGCTCTGTCTTCAAAGCTAGCTTCTTCACCATGTTTAGAGAAACGATATTTTCACTACTTCCTCCATCAATAATGATGTCGCATACCTTGTCTCGGACGGTGCACCGAGTGCGAAAGATGTTCCGTCGTTGAGGGTGTTCTTCCTTCCTTGGGGTGAACATGAGCCTCCTCACAACAAGAGAGAGAGAGAGGTTCCCCGCAGTCGCCCTCCATGACGTTTTCTTCAAACTCCTCGTTCTCATCTTCAAGCTCCTCTTCTTCATCATCATTTGCATCTGCATGATTGATCACCTTTCGAGTAGGGCAAACATTAGATTTGTGCCCTTCCTCATTGCACCGATAGCACTTCACCACAATATTTGGTGCATATGGGTTCTTCGTTGTTGAGCTCCTCCCAGGTGCTGCTGAGCCAGTCGGTCTCGGGGTAAAAGAATTCGACCGCCCATTGTGCCCTTGATTTTCTCTAGCGTGCTCGACACCATCTTGCAAGGGGAAGGTCCACCTTGTCTTGATGCGAGATCTTGGCCTTCTTTGCATGAGCTGCTCAACTCTCTCCGCCGCCAACACCACATCAGTAAGCTTGTGAAATGGCTGGACAGAAAGCTTTTCTTCAATATCCCACCGCAAGCCATTCTTGTATCTCGTTATACAGTACTCCTCAAGCTCATTCAAATCAAGCCTTGTTTGTAGTCGATAAAACTCTTCAGTATAGGCACGCTCAGATCTATTTTGCTGCTGGCAAACTTGATACTATTTATATAAAACTTGTCCATAATCAGGTGGAAGAAATCGACCTTTCAGCAGCTTCTTCATCTTCTCCCACTTTCGAACAGGCTCCTTTCCAGATCGCGTTCACAGAGTGCACACTGCTCCCACCAAGCGGATGCACAACCCTTGGACTTGTAAGAGACCACCTTTGCTTGTTTCTCTTCTGGGACCTTTGTGTAGTCAAAGAATCTTTCTACTTCAGCAAGCCAATCAAGGAACTCCTCTATTTCCAAGGTTCCATTGAAATGAGGTATCTCCATCTTCATGCGATATTCTTCTTCATGCCGGCTTCTGGCAGTTGTGGAACAGGAAAAGTCCGCATCTTCTGCAACTTTGTAACGCCTTGCATCCTCTCCACAAGATCTTGCATCAGATCCTTTTCTTGGGTTTTGACTGTGAGGGGATTGCTCAAAAGCGATGTCGTGACAAAATTTGTTTCAACGTATCATGCACATTGTTGAAGTGCTCTTGAACAAAATCTCTCAAATCATAAAGCTCTTGCCTTAAAATAGCTGTTACCTCAGCAGAAGCATCTTCCTCAGTCTGCGCTGTCTTGCCTCTTGACATCCTTTGACGTTGATGCTGGAACGATAGACTTGCTCTGATACCACTTGGCGTAGCCTTAGCACAGGAACGGTGTAGGAACACGACTTGAGTCCACAAGCCTTGCTCTACTTGAAGTAGCTAAGTCCTGAATCCACAGAACTAGCTTCTCCAACCCTTGAGTCCACAAGGGGTTGTACTTGAATCCACAAGCACAGAAGCACTCTCTAACAAAGAGAACACTCAGAGGGGAGAAACAAGAGTTTCAACAAGACAAAGGTTTCAATCCTTCAGTTAGGGGTACATGGGGGCCTTATATAGGCCACAAGGAGTGCAGGGTCATCCATAATGACTGTACCCATGACAAGACAAGTCAAAACATTGAGAAAAACAAATCTGACATGCTAAAACAGAGGATAAGCAGCTTGTCAGGCCTGAGCAGAGATATCCTGCAGATTCTGGGCCTTCTAGAAGCTGTCAGGAGATATTTTGTGTGGCTCAAGAAGATCCTGATGGGACAAAACAGAAGATTTGCAGATCTGACAAGTAAGAGCAGAGATTCTGGCAGAGGATTCAGTCAGAAGATCTTGTCAGAGATAATCTTGTCAGAAGATCTTGTCAGGGAAAATCCTGTCAGAATATCTTGTTAGAGAAAATCCTGTTAGAGGATTTTGAGGGGCTCTAGGTATAATTCTGTAGTTTCTGTCAGTTCTAGAAGAATCTCCTTCATGGGCCACACCTTGCTAATGGGCCTTAGAAAATGGGCTTCTGGGCTGCGTCACTTTCTCTCCCTCTCTCTACCCCGTGTCTCTGTTTCTACCCCGGGGTCTCTCTCTCTCCCTTTCTCCCTTTCGGTCTCCCTTGTCTTCCTCTGTCCCGACAGGCCTCAATCCTTCTCGCGCCTTGTGTTTCTTTCGTAATGTCATTATGTCTCTGTCCCTTCCTCTTCTCTCTCAATCTCGTTTCTTTCTCTCTCCCTTTTACTCTCTTTTCCCCTCTTTTGGTCGCAATTCTTCTCTGGAGAGAGAGAGAGAACGAAGGAGAGAGAGAACGAAGGAGAAAGAGGTTGCAGGCCATGACCGCGTTCCTGGAGGCCATGGCTTTTTGGGGCATTTCGTGGTACAGTCTGCGTGCAGAGGCGGTGACGCCGGCCAAGGAGAAGGCGGAGATGGGGGCGTTGCAAGTGACCGGGTCATGGGTCCAAGCCGCCGAGAAGGCCAGCCGGGCCGAGCCCAGGTCGCCTTTCTGGGAATTTAACCTGGTCAGTGCGCAGAGTACAAAGCTGTTGGCTCTGGATGAGGGGGTGGGGTAGACCGAGACACCGTCGCTGGACGAGGGGGTGGCGGCACCGGTGGTTGCGCGGGAAGGGTTTGAGCCTTGACGTTGTGGCGCCGGAGGGGGGGCGCGGTGATGGAGCCGGTCGGCGACCATGTGGAATGCGTCCGGTCGGACTCGAACATTCAAACCGATTCGATTCGAACGACGCGTTCGAATCGGATCAAATTCTAACATTCGATCCGAACCGCACGTTATGTCGAGCAATCCGATCCGAACCCGTTGTGCGGATCATGTGCGGATCAAATATGAAATTGACGGATCGGTGTCCGATCGCTTGAATGTCCGATCCGATCTAACATTCGAACGACCTGATCCATACCGATAACAGTCGGGTTTGGATCAAATCTGAAGTTTGACAGATCGGTGTTCAATCAAGTCTGAAATTGGATTTGATCGTTCAAATGCCCGATCCGATCGAACATTCGAACGACCTGTCCGAATCCCCGATCCCGAAAAAAGAGAAATAGAGAGAGAGAGAGAGAGAGAGCGTCAAAGAGAGAGGGAGAGAGTGAGCCAGAATGAAACGTACCGTCATTGCTCCCTCGGCCGCTTCCTCGCCTCCCCTCTGAGCGGCCGTTGTGTGCGGCAGAAATGTCCAGAGAGAAAGAGGGATGGTAGTCCGCCGTCAGGCAGGCGTAATATATGTATATATAGGGTACCAGTCTAGAGTAGATCCGTTGTGGTTAGAATAGATCCGTTGTGGTTGAAATAGATCCATCGCGGTTAGAATAGATCCGTTGGGGTTGTTTGGTTAACCAGGGTTAGGGTTTTGGGGTGTTGGGATTTCAATTCTAGCCGTTTAGGTGTCTCTATTTTGAACCATCCTTGGTCTAAATCCCGTTGAAACCTATTTTTGAATTACATGTTCCATTTGCCTTGAGACTATTGATTTCTTTCTGGCGGAGGGGGGGCTTCGATCAGACTAACGCCAGCATACAACAGTATTCGATGAAAGCTGGGAAGGATTCGGCAATCACGTTGCTTTTTCCAAAGGTATGTTTACTGACGGAATCTAAAATCATCTTCTAGTGCCATCGCTTCCATTCTTGAAGTAGAAGCATGATGTGGGTCGTTTTCTTTTTTTCTGAAATAAAAGAGGGAAGACCGCCCGAACTCGGTGGTCAACCCAAGCATGATGTGGGTCTTTATATTCTCTCTAATTTCTCAGGAGAATAAGGAATTAAAGCTTGTCACTGGAGATGACTTGAGGTTAACATATTCTGGTGATGCTCATCCTTCGTGGCAATCTGTTGGAGATGTGGTAAGAATTCGCCTAGTTGATCCACATTCTTAATTGTGTTTAATGTCTGTACTCTGTATTTGGCTGAAGTTGCCTGCTCATGAGAAGGTCGCCCTGGAGCTGCGAGTGAATCAGGTAAGGCTTAATTCACTTCACAATCATCAATGATTTTGCTAGGGGATTGTTACACAGCACGTGGGCCACACATGCTGTGCATCTTTTATGGCTATTCTACCTGTTGTTAAATTGACAGTTATAATCGATCATGCATATAAAATGAGAAAAAAGTGTGCTAATTCTTTTTTCTTTCTCGTTTCACACTGTCACGTCAACTTCACGGATTTTTTCATCTTTTTTTTATCGAGTTTGGTTTCAGGGCGTTCGTATCGAATAGAACCATGGCTTCAGTGTAGATTTTATGTGGAAGAGCACAAGTTTTATAGGATGCCCTGAAACCAAGTGTTACGAAGACATGTGCTGTTGATGAGCCAAGTGTTAGCAGGTGAGTGTTGAATGTGCATATATTCTGAATGACGTAGTGGCAGAATGCACATTTGTTCCACCTTTAATTGATCTCACTTCCTCCGAAGTTATCTTCTGTTCAAAACTTTTGATAGATTCTCGACTCGTAGAGCATTCCATATTTTTGTAGAACTTTAATATCATTCTATGCGTGCTTTTTTCAGGTACATTAACCATCATCTATTAGTTCGTGCAGTTGAATCATACTTAGTGTTTAACTCATTGCCTCGTTGGTTTGATGCCCCAGGCCTTCCAGAGCTCAATGCAGCACTGGTTGGTTCAACCTAGCTTCTGTAAAATCTCACAAATTTTTTATTTTCACAGGTAGGCTCTTAAAGTGCTCCTTTCTCAAGGACCACCCATGAACTTCCTCAGCATTTATGCAATCAGGAAATAGACATTTTGGTGTGAGGCACAGGTATTCCCTGTGTAGAAAATTTCATCTTTATGTAACTTTGATACAGCCTTCGTATCAAAGACAAATCATATCCAAGGATTATCAATGTCCAAATATGAAATGTAGATCATGACAACGCAGTAGATGGAATTATGGGAAGACCGGAGATGATCTCGACGGCTCCCTCTTGGTGAGCACCTTCTTGATTGCGGCGGTCCTCCTCTGTGGGCCGGACTCCTCCCTCTAGGTCGTATGGCAGGGCAGCGAGATCGCAGCTCCTTCCCTGGACAGCTGTAACAACTTCTTGCACAAGAAAAATAATGTCCTGTCCCAGCTGGGTGTACCCCTTTATTTATAGATCTCGCTGGGTCACTTATGCTGGTCAACTGTCCATTGACCAGATCTGAACTTCCTTCTTCTTTATGTCTTCGAATAGCGTCTATTAAACTTATATTAGGGTTGCGCACTAATGGGACCATATGAGAACATTTTTCTTTACCAGATTTTTTTTTTGAGGAGAGGCCACTTACTGATTTGTCATGACCCTATCTTTTCTTGTTTTTACTGTTATTCAAACCAGACCAGTCACCTCGATTAGTTAAGGCATTATTTACCAAACCCTAAATCATGTCCTTTGGCAGCTGGAAACTCTGCCTCTGCAGAGCATGGCATTTGGTGCCTTGTGCTTGGACATGGTTTGCTGGTCCCCCTCCGACATTTGTCTTTGTTTCGCTTTCTGTTCATTTCGTGGGAACAGGATTGTGCTGTCAAGAGTGCTATTCAAAAACCTTATACAAGGGCACCAAATGTTAGCCTTATACAAGGGCTTCCTGACATATGAAAAATCGTCAGGTCTGCAACAATCGTTTGTCTTATGGCAAAGCAAGGCCAAGGCCAGGTTGCACTATTTCACTTGACTTTCATATGTTCCTTATTCAAATCATGCAACTTATTTTGCTTGTGTTTTATTTCTATGTGCTTGTTTATGCTTCTTGGAATGTAGCTCTTGATCAACTATCATAGATAATTAGTTTTCCTAAAATTCCTTTCTTTGATATTCAATGGTTCTGGTTATTTTGTCCTTCCATTGATGATGGGCCCTCCTGGAGATAGAGAGTTTGTACAGAATCGATGTGTTCCTAAATCACTTATAAAGGTGCATATTGAGTTGGAAGATGCCTTGTTGCGACCTAACAAGAATCAAGCAAGGAAGAGAGAAGAAGACCTAGATAAGAAGGTAAAATAACCTTAGCCTCAATAATTTCTGAATATGGAAACCTTTGCTCCTTCAACTGATGCATGAAACGTCTTTACAAGGGGTATTTTTAACCCCTTACGTCAATTCAAGAATCTGAATTTTTTGGGATAAAGCTTTCGTTGACTGGGTCTTCTATTGATGTGGTCTCTTTTAGAGTTTTACACTCATTTTAGTCATGACTCCCTGATTCATTCATGATTAGTAGGTTTTCAGTGAGCCGTTTTAAGATGTTTCATCGTTCCCAAACAACTCTGTTTCTGTTCCTCTTTGAATTCTAGGTTTCTTCACAAATACTGCTTTATCTTGAGTTGCATTAGCTTGTTGCTGCCTTGTCTCCAGCAATACTTCAAGATACATTAGGTTGGCAATCTCAATGGGAAGATACTTAGGTTCTAGCTTCCGAGACCGGATGCCAGAGCAGCGGGCGACCGCGGCCGTAGGGGGGAAGATCGACCAGGAGGAGATCCTTCTCCATCAATTTCTCATTGTTTTCTTCTTCTATTGGATGTGACATTGATACAATTCGTTTTATTTTGGATTCTACTATTGGTCATGCCCTAGAGGTTTGCAATTCAAGATTTGTTCAAGGTTGTTGGATATGATGCACTGTGCGTATCACTCTCCTCGATCAATCCATTGTAATTTGACTACACTGTGTGTAGTCAAATTTCAATGGATATGATACATCCCAAATGCGATTGTATCAGAGTCATAACACTCATACCCTTCTTCCCTTGCGACTAACCCGTAAAACTACATTTAACTGCTCTTAGGGTGAAATTGTCAACTGGGCAATGTATATGATAACAAGCTGTACATCCAAATTCTCTGGGCTTTAATTGTGTCCTTAATTTAATCCTAGGAAAGTATTGGTAGATGATTTCTACCGGACTCTCATAATTAGTATCTTAGTCGACTGATCAAATGAGCTGCAGTCAGTATGGCCTCTTCCCCTGAATTCTCGGTTTCGAATAAAGGAATAACAAGTCTTTATCAACATCCGTGAAACAATTATAGATAACAAGTTTAGAGGCGGAGAGTCAGAGAGAGGAGGATAGAGAGAGAGAGAAGGAGACGGATATATATATGTTCTCTCTCAATCCTCCTGCCAATCTCTGTCTCTCTTTTCTTCTCTCTCCTGCATGCCTATCTTTGCATTTCTCTTCCCCTATATAATTCTTTTTTTGCAATTCTCTCCCCTGCAGTTCTTTTTCTCACTCTCTTTGTATATATGGCTCTCTCTTACTGTCCATCTGTCTCT
Organism: Wolffia australiana; assembly: GCF_029677425.1. Lineage (NCBI taxonomy): Eukaryota > Viridiplantae > Streptophyta > Magnoliopsida > Alismatales > Araceae > Wolffia > Wolffia australiana. Next base: position 5,342,387 of record NC_135847.1, on the reverse strand, counting down.
CTTTTCTTCTCTCTCGTGCATATCTATATCTACTTTTATCTTCCTGTATTTAACGCTTTTTTGGCTTTTCTCCTCTGCATTTTTCGCTCTCTTTGTCTCTTCCTCTCTCTTTCACTCTCTCTCTCTTTCTCTGTCTCTTTCTCCCTCGCTCTGTTTCTCACTCTCTCTCCCCCCCTCTCTCCATCTCTCTTCTCTCTTTCTTTTCTCACTCTCTCTTCCTCTCTCTTCTCTCTTTCTTTTCTCACTCTCTCTTCTCTCTTTCTTTTCTCACTCTCTCTTCCTCTCTCTTCTCTCTTTCTTTTCTCCCTCCCTCTCTCTATCTCTCTTTTCTCTCCCTCTCCCTCTCTCTCTATTTCTCTCTCGTTGGATACAAGTCTCTGTCTTCGTGCATATCGTTCTCTTTTTGTTTCTAGATATACACATCTTATTATCCCTCTCTCTTCTCTCTTTCTTATTCCCTCTCTCTGGATCTCTCCCACTGCCTTTCTCTGCTTCTCAGCATCTCTCTATTTCCTTTTTGGTCTCGCCATATCTCTCCCTGGATATCTCTTGCCAAATCAATCTCGTTTCCTTTATCTCTCTCTTTGTGTCTCTTTCCTTGTTTTCCTATCTTTCTTCCCCTATCCAACCGTCTCCCTAAATCTTCTTTTCCCTTTCCATTCGTCTCCCGTCATCTCTCTCTTCCTCCATTACTCTCTGTCTCTCTATCTCTCACTCCCACCCTCCCTTTGTTGCTTGCTCTACCTCTATTACTCTATCTGCATATTTCTCTCTTTGCATCCCTCACTCCTTCTCTATACATTTATCTCTCTATCACTACATCTCTATCTTTGTTTCTCTCTCTTTCTGCTTATATATCTCTCTCTGCATGTCTTTTCTGCACTTCTCTTTGTTTTTCTCTTCTTTGTCAGTTTCTCTCCATCTCACTCTGTCTCTTTCTCCCTTTTTGTCTCCTCGGTGTCTCTCTCTATGTCTATCTTTCTTTCAATCTGTATTGCTGTGTCTCCTCCAGATCTCTTCCGGCATCTCTCTTTTCCTGCTTGTCTCTCTCTCATCTCTCTGCAACTCCTACTTTTCTGCATATCTCGGTGTCTTTGTGTCTCTATGACTCTCTTTCTTTCTGTGTTCCTCGACCTCTCTCTGTCACGGCTATTTTGTAACCACTCATTTAACCTGGCATCAAACTAGAGACTCCAACACTGTCTCTTGCCCATTCCTGCTGAAGCCAGCGGCTACATAAGGAAGGGCAAATCAGCACCGGTAGCAACGACCTCGGCCGTGCACTAGTATGTTTTTTTTTCTCGCTGACGCTCTCCTACTCTCTCTCCATATGTCAGACTCTTGCAGTTGATATGCTGATTGTCGTATTAGAGACTCCGACAATCTATATATGTTTGTGCCTAACACTGTCTTTCGCCCTTTCCCGCTACTTATGACGGCCAGCTGGAATCAACGGCAACGGCCATTCACTGATACGCTATTTCTTCTTCAATCTCTGTTGCTCTTTGTCTCTCTGTCAGTCTCTTTCAGTTTCTCAGACACGCCCATTTTCTGTTTCCTCTCTTCTTTGTCACTCTATCTTTTGACAAACTCTCTCCTGGTTCTCTCATTCTCACCCTCCACTTTTTACTCTAGATCTCTGCTTTTCAGTTTTGGTCTCTCTCTGCATCTTTTTTCTGCGCTTCTCTTTCTTTTTCTCCTCTTTGTTAGTTTCTCTCCATCTCACACTCTCTTTCTCCCTTTTTGTCTCCTCAGTGTCTCTCTTTGTGCCTATCTTACTTTCAATCTGCATTGCTGCGTCTCCTGCAAATCTCTTCTGGCATCTCTCTTTTCCTGCATGTCTCTCTCTCATCTCTTTGCAACTCCTTTTCTGCATATTTCTGTGTCTCTACGATTCTCTCTCTCTCTCTCTCTGCGTTCCTTGGTTGTTTGAGACGTCCCAATGGACGGTTTTTAAAGTTCCAGTACAAAAACCGCCCTGACCAAGCGTATAGACGAAAGACACGGGAAAAATTTGTCCCGGCGACAATGGGACAGGCTGGTTTTTGTCCTGTGGGACAAAAAACTGTCCATCTGGAGCTCTTGGACGATGGACAGATGAATAGTGGACAAAATATGCTATGCTTAGACTAATTGGGTGAATTTAATTCCCATGATTGTATTAATTGCAGGAAATGATTTTTTTACAGATAATTAGGGTAAAATCCATTTTTATATCTCATTTTCCATTTGATTAAATTCCCATAAATGCAGTTAAATTCTAGAGAAATATAGATTTCCAGATGAGAATGAAATATAGCAAATTAAGTATTAAATATTTAATAATGTTTAATATGAATTAAGTATTTCAAATTTTAATACTATGATTTAATAATGTTAAATAGAATTACTTTAGAAAACAGCAAATTAAGTATGATTTTATAATGTTTAATTTAGAATTAAATATTTTAAAATTTAATAGTATCTTTTAATTATGTTTAATAAAATTGCTTAAAAAAACAGCAAATTAAATATGATTTAATAATGTTTAAATTAGAATTGAATATTTAATAATGTTTTACCACATATATTGTGAATTAAATATTACATAATGTTTAATATATAAATATTTAATTTTATAAAAATATAAAATTAAATATTTAATAACGTTTAATATGAATTAAGTATTTTAAATTCTAACAGTATGATTGAATAATGTTTAGTAAAATTGCTTAAAAGAACAGCGAATTAAATATGATTTAAGAATGTTTAATTTAGAATCAAAAATTTTAAAATTTAATAGTATCATTTTATTATGTTGAATAAATTGCTTTAAAAACTGGGAATTAAATAATATTTATTAATGTTTAATTTAGAATTAAATATTTAATAATATTGACCACATATATTGTGAATTAAATATTAAATCATATTTAATATGTAAAAAAATAAAAGAACTAAATATTTAATGGTGTTTAATATGAATTAAGTGTTTTAAATTTTAATACTATGATTTAATAATATTCAGTAAAATTGCTTAAAAACAGTGAATTAAATATGATTTCATAATGTTTGATTTAAAATTAGATATATTACATTTAATTCTATGATTTATTTATTTTTTCATAAGATTGCTTTAAAAACAGCAAATTAAATATGATATAATGATGTTTAATTTAGAATTGAATATTTTATAATATTTTCAACATATATTTTGAATTAGATATGAAATAATGTTTAATATTTAAAAAATATTTAGAATTAAAAATTAAATAATGTTAAATATGAATTAAATACTTTAAATTTTAATGCTATGTTTTAATAATCCTTAATAAAATTGCTGAAAAAAACAGGTAATTAAATATGATTAAATTATGTTTAATTTAGAATCAAAATTTTAATAATGTTTAATACATATATTATGAATTAAATATTAAATAATGTTTAATTCGAATTAAATATTTTAAAGTTTAATACCATGATTTAATAATGCTAAATAAAATTGTGTAAAAAATAACGAATTAAATAATTTAATAATGTTTAATTTAAAATTAAATACTTAATAATGTCTACCACATGTGTGGTGAATGAAATATTAAATAATGTTTAATATTTAAAAACATATAAAGAATTAAAAATTAAATAATGTTTAATATGAATAAATATTTTAAAGTTTAATACTATGATTTAATAATGCTTCATAAACTTAAAAAAAACCGAATTAAATATGATTTAGTTAGATTTAATTTAGAATAAAATATTTAATAATGTATACCTCATATATTATGAATTAAATATTAAATATTGTTTAATAGTTTCTTAAAATATATAGAATTAAATATTTAATAATTTTTAATATGTATTAAGTATTTGAAAATTAAGTACTATCATTTAATTTTGTTTAAAACAATTTCTTAAAAAACAGAAAATTAGATATGGTTTAATAATGTTTAATTTAGAATTAAATATTTAATAATGTTGAATATGAATTAAGAATTTTAAATTGTAATACTATGATTTAATCATGTTTAGTAAAATTGCTTAAGAAAACAGCAAACTAAATGTGGTTTAATAATGTTTAATTGAGGATTAAATATTATAAAATTTAATATTAGTATTTAATTATGTTTAATAAAATTGCTTAAAAAACAGCGAACTAAATATTATTTAATAGTGTCTAATTTAGAATTAAATATTTCAAAATGTTTACCACTCATTTATAAAAAATATAGAATTAAATATTTAATAACGTTTAATATGAATTAAGTATTTTAAATTTTAATACTACGATTTAATAATGTTTAGTAAATTTTCTTAAAAAAAGAGCGAATTAACTTTGATTGAATAATGTTTAATTTAGAATCAAATATTTTAAAATTAAATACTATCATTTAATTATGTTTAATAAAATTGCTTGAAAAAAACAGGGAATTGAATAAGATTCAATAATGTTTAGTAAAATTGCTTAAGAAAATAACAAATTAAATATGATTTAATAATGTTGAATATGGAATCGAATATTTTAAAATTTAATACTATCATCTGATTATGTTTGATAAAATGTATTAAAAAAACAGGGAAATAAATATTATTTAATAATGGTCAATTTAGAATTAAATATTTAATAATGTTGACCACATATATTATGAATTAAATATTAAATAATGTTTAATTTTTAAAAAATATATAGAATTAAAAATTTACAGATGTTTAATATGAATTAAGTATTTTAAATTTTAATACTATGATTTATTAATGCTTCATAAACTTGCTTAAAAAAACCGAATTAAATACGATTTAATTAGATTTACTTTAGAATTAAATATTTAATAATGTTTACCACATATATTATGAATTAAATATTATATAATTTTTAATATTTTAAAAATATATAGAATTAAATATTTACAGATGTTTAATATGAATTAAGTATTTTAAATTTTAATACTATGATTTAATAATGTTTAGTAAAATTGCTTAAAAAAACAGCAAATTAAATTCGATTGAATAATGTTTAATTTAGAATCAAAAATTTTAAATTGTAATACTATCATTTATTTATGCTTAATAAACTTGCTTGAGAAAATAGGGAATTGAATAAGATTTAATTATGTTTAATAAAATTGCTTGAAAAAATAGGGAATTGAATAAGATTTAATAATGTATAGTTAAATTGCTTAAGAAAACAGCGAATCAAATATGATTTAATAATGTTTAATTTAAATCTAAATATTTTGCAATTTCATACTATCATTTAATTATGTTTAATTAAATTGCTAAAAAAACAATGAATAAAATATGATTTAATAATGTTTAATAAAGAATTAATTCTTAACAATGTTTTTAAATATCAAATGTTTTTAAATATATTTTAAACAAATATAGAATTAAATATTTAATAATGTTTAATATGAATTAAGTATTTTAAAGTTTATACTATGATTTATTTATGTTTTGTAAAATTGCTTAAGAAAACAGCAAAATACATTTGAGTAAATGATGTTTAATTGAGAATTAAATATTTTAAAATTTAATATTATCATTTAATTATGTCTAATAAAATTGTGTAAAAAAACAACGAATTAAATAAGTTTAAATAATGTTTAATTTAGAATTAAATATTTAATAATGTTTACCACATAAATTATGAATTAAATATTACATAATGTTTAATATTTAAAAAATACATAAAATTAAAAATAAATAATTTTTAATAAAATTCAAATATTTTAAATTTTAATACTATGATTTATTAATGTTTAATAAAATTGCGTAAAAAATAACGAATAAAATATGATTAAATAATGTTTGATTTAAAATTAAATACTTAATAATGTTTACCACATATGTTATAATTTAAATATTAAATAGTGTTTAATATTTAACAAATATATAGAATTAAAAATTAAATAATAATTAATATGAATTAATTATTTTAAAATTTAATACTATGATTTAATAATGCTTCATAAACTTGTTTAAAAAATCGAATTAAATATTATTTAATTAGATTTAATTTAGAATTAAATATTTAATAACGTTTACCACATATATTATGAATTAAATATTGAATAATTTTTAATATTTTAAAAATATATAGAATTAAATATTTACAAATGTTTAATATGAATTAAGTATTTTAAATTTTAATACTATGATTTATAACGTTTAGTAAAATTGCTTTAAAAAACAGTGAATTAAATTTGATTGAATAATGTTTAATTTAGAATCAAAAATTTGAAAATTTAATACTAACATTTAATTATGTTTAATAAAATTGCTTGAAAAAACAGGGAAATAACTATGATTTGATAATGTTTAATTTAGAATTAAATATTTAATAATGTTTACCATATATATTATGAATTAAATATTAAATAATGTTTAAATTTTAAAAAATATACGGAATTAAAAATTATGTAATGTTTAATATGAATTAAATCTTTTAAAATTTAATACTACGATTAAATAATGTTTAATAAAATTGTGTAAAAAACAAGTAATTAAATACGATCTAATCATGTTTAATTTAAAATCAAAAATTTTAAAATTTAATACTATCATTTAATTATGTTTAATAAAATTGATTCAAAGAACAGGAAATTAATTATGATTTAATAATGTTTAATTTAGAATTAAATATTTAATAATGTTTACTACGTATATTATGAAATAAAAATTAAATAATGTTTAATTTTAAAAAATATGTAGAACTAAAAATGAAATAATGTTTAATATGAATTAAAATTTTGAAATTTTACACTTTGATTTAATAATATTTAATAAAATTGCGTAAAGAAAACAACGAATTAAATATGATTTAATAAAAAATTATAATTAAATAATTAATAATGGTTACCACCTCTATTATGAATTAAAGATTAAACATTTTTTAATTTTTTAAAATATGTAGAATGAAAAATAAATAATTTTTATTATGAATTAAAAGTTTTAAATTTTAATACTATGATTGATGCAGGACGTACGTCTAGAACGTCGTCCTGTCGTCAGCGAGTATGATGGCTCGGCAACGATAAATGATAACGTATCGGGAGACGGCGGTGTTGTCGTCCAACGATACCCTAACGGGTATGTAACTACGTGGATGAGTGCCCTACGTGTTGTACGTGCATGCTCCGACTCGAGGGAGGCGCCGAGCTCCAAGATTGGACGGGAGTCGCCGGGTGACCGCGACGGGGTGTCTCGAACCTCGTCGGAGTGAGGAAGGCGTCTACGGCCGAACGGACTCAATCCGTTGGACTTGCACGTAACGGACGTACTCGTCCGCACCGGTAAGACTCTCAAAGACGTAGTTTTCTCTCGTTTTACCACGCTCACCTACCTAGCCCGAGCGCGGTGGAGTCGAAACGAAAGTACACTGCAAAGAGTAAATAAATGAGTGTCGGAGAGTACGGCGTACCTCGACGACGGGCTCATAGTGCGGTGATTCGTCGATGGCCGATGTCGGAGTGGGTTGGATGACGGGCGCCGGAGAGGTCACGGCAGCTTGACGTGCAGCGAAAGGTGCCGGAGCTTCTTGTAAAGATCGGTCGTCGAGGGTTCTGATGTAGGAAACACCATGTGGGCAGAGATGGCTTCGAACGGCCGGCGCGCATACAAAATGTGCGGCACGATGCAGAAGACGATAGACGGCGTGGTCGGTGTGCGCAGCAAGGTGGCGGAGTTGCACGTGATGCCGCGCGGGCGTAGACGCGCAGCGCGGTTGGCGGCGGCGGTCACGCGGACGTGACGCGGAGCGGCACGGATGGTGCGGGTGAGGGCGCAGCGGTGCGGGGGTACGACAGCGCGGCGGCGAGGCGGCACGGTGGCGAGGCAGCAGTGCGGCGGCGGCGCAGTCGCGCGTGCGGCGGCGTGGTCGCTGGTGCGGCGGCGCGCGTGGTCGCGCAGTGCGGCGGCGCACGTGAGGGCGCCTGTGGGCGCGACAGCGCGCGTGAGTGCGCACGAGGGCGGCACGGGTGCGGTTGTCACAGTCTCGGATGGCGTGGCGAGGGCGCCGGCATGGCGGCGGTGGCGCTTGTGTCACGGCACGGCGACGGCGACGGCGACGGCGGCGGCGCTCACAATGGCTAGCGGCGGCAGCAGGCGGTTCCTCTTCTCCTTCCCTCCCTCTTCCCTTGCTCCTTCCTCCTTCCTCTTCCCTTCCTTCTTCTTCCCTCATCTTCCTCTTCTTTCTGTTATTCTCAAACGAGGAATGAGACCCACGTTCTGTTCGATGAAATGCCAAACTGAAAAAAACAAGGGTCTGCCCCATTAGCGCGCCCACTCTTTCCCTTATAAGGGGGGGTGTGATGCAGGACGAAAGTCGTCGTTGACGTCCTGCGGCGGTAATCGTGGTGTCCGCTCGTCCAGCTCGGGGACGATCGTCTTGGACGGCACGTCCCGCTCTAGGTGGGGGTGTCCTGGAAAGGTCCTGCGCGGGTCCTCAAGGGATTAAGTATTCTATTATTTAATAATGTTTAATTAAAATGCTTAAGAAAACAACGAATTAAATATGATTTAATAATGTTTAATTTAGAATTAAATATTTTAAAATTTTAATACTATATTTCATTATGTTTAATAAATTGCTTAAAACAGTGAATAAAATATGATTTAATAGTAATTAATAATGTTTATCAAATAAATTATGAATTAAATAATAAATAGTGTTTAATATTTAAAATTATATCTAGTTAAAAACTAAATAATGTTTAATATGAATTCAATATTGGTATATTTAATACTATTATTTAATAATGTTTAATAAAATTGCGTAAAAAACAACGATATTAAATATGATTTAATAATGTTTAATTTACAATTGAATAATAAATATTTCTACCCCATATTTCTTATAAATTAAATATTAAATAATGTTTAATATTTTAAGAAATATAGAATTAAACATTTAGTAATGTTTAATATGAATTAAATATTATAAAATTTAGTACTATGATTTAATAATGTTATACAATATTACGTAAAAAACGACGGATTAAGTATGATTTAAAAATATTTAATTTAAAATTAAATAATTAATCATGTTTACCGCATATATTATGAATTAAATAATAAACGATGTTTTATATTGACAAATATATTTAATTAAAAATCAAATACTGTTTAATATGAATTAAATATTGTAAAATGTAATACTATGATTTAATAATGTTTAATAAAAGTGTGTGAAAAAACTAATTAAATATAAATTAATAATGACTAATTTAGAATTAAATAATTAATAATGTTTACCATATATATTATGAATTAAGTATTAAATAATGTTTAATATTTAAAAGATATATAGAATTAAAAATTAAATAATATGAATTAAATAAGATTTAATAATTTTTAATTTAGAATTAAATATTTTAAAATCTAATACTAACATTTAATTAGGTTTAAAACTTTAATAATGTTTACCACATTTATAATGAATTAAATATTAAACAAAGTTTAATATTTAAAAAATATAATGAGTTAAAAATTATTTAATGTTTAATATGAATTAAATATTTGAAAATTTAATACTATTATTTAATAATGTTAATAAAATTGCATAAAAAACAACGGATCAAATATGATTCAATAAGGTTTAATCTAGAATTAAATATTTAATAATGTTTACAACATATATTATTAATTAAATATTAAATATTTTTTAATATTTTAAATATATATAGTATTAAAATATTTAATAATGTTTAATATGAATTAAATATTATAAAATTTAATACTAAGATTTAATAATGCTTCATAAAATTGCGTAAAAAAACAACGAATTAAATATGATTATCTTAAAATTTAATACTATGATTCAATAATGTTTAATAAAATTGCATGAAAAACAATGAATTAAATATGAATTAATAAATTTTAATTTAGAATTAAATAATAAATTATATTTACCAAAATATTATGAATTAAATATTAAATAATGTTTAATATTGAAAAAATATATTGACCAAAAAATTAAGTAATTTTGAATATGAATCAAGTATTTTAAAAACTTTAATACTATGACTTAATATTGTTTAGTAAAATTTCAAAAAAAAACAGCGAATTTAATATGATTTAATAATGTTTAATTTAAAATTTAATATTTTCAATTAAATGCTATGATTTGATTATGTTTAATAAAATTGCTTAAAAAACAGCTAATTAAATATGATTTAATAATGTTTAATTTAGAATTAAATAATTAATAATGTTTACCACATATACTATGAATTAAATATTAAATAATGTTTAATTATTAAAAGATATATAGAATTAAAAATTAAATAATGTTTAATTTAGATTTAAACATTTTAAAATTTAATACTATCATTTAATAATGCTTAGTAAAAATTGCTTAAGAAAACAGCGAATTACATATGACTTAATATTGAGAATTTAGAATTAACCCTAACCCTAACCCTAACCCTAACCCCCTGGGGCAGAGCTTCTCTCTCTTCCGTAGTCGGCGATTTGCTCATAACTTCTTTGTCTGAACTCCGATCGAGCTGAAACTTGTTCCATTGGATTCAGAAGGTCAAAAACTACTGGAATCAACTCATAGAGTGCCAAAAACGGATCAGTACATCGAGTCTTAGAGCGATTTGAAGTTTAACGGTAAGTTTTCATATCCGCATTTTATTTCGCATAATTCCGCCGTCATTCGAATCCAAATTTCCTCAAATCTGGACTTGAACTGTTTGTCGGGCAGAGTAGAACATCAAGGGATAATTTATTTTTGATTTACCATCCTTATCTTAGCAAAATCCTTGATGTTTTAATCGCTCCGTCGAAAAACCAAAAAGAAAAAAGGCTCGCGGCCCGCAATCCAATGCGGGCCATTGAGTCAGCAGGCGCCCCTAGCTGACCGTCTGACGTGTCAAACACGTCAAACAGCCAGCACACAGGCCAAGGTGTGCCGACGCCCCAGGCACACCCTTTATCTGACGTGCTCGCCACGTCAGATCCAGGGGGAGCTAGAAGCGTCACCAATGGGATCCATCCTGACCGTCAAATCTGACACTTTGGATGGATCCAACGATCAGAAAAAATCAAAAAAAGGAAAAAATCATCTTTAAAAAAAAACCCAAAAACATATGGATTTAGCGTCAGAGCCCTCAATCATTGCGACGGCTTCTTCTTGTCTGTCTATATGGACCGTCGGCGGTGACACGTGTCGCACTGACAACGGTCCAGATGATGGACCTCCTATGGTCCGCGCTAACGGTAAAAAAAAAGAGTTGTTGGCTTTAAAAGCCAATGGCTCAATAAACGTGTCGTCAGACCTCGAAGAACTTCCCGCCGCCACGTCGGATCGGACGTCCCCCATTGGATCTTCCAACAAGATGGATCAATCCAGGGCCGTCGGATTAGACGACCCCGCCGACGTGAACGGCGCCTCTGACGCAACCGACAGCACAGTATCTGCACTGCCAGTAAGCTCACCGCCCTCACCGTGCCCGTCATTTTTTACTCTTCCACGCCACTCCTATCGTCAGATCGTCAACCGGTACACCAAATCGAAGGCTGTGAGCGTGCCACGTCATATCCTACTCCAAATCTAAACATCGTCGCTGACATGGCCCTCCCAAGTCGGGCCCTCAACGCTCCACCTGGCAACCCTGGACCGGTCCTATTGGACCAAGTGGATTGCGCTGCCCTGTCAGCATTGACAGGGCGGACCCCTAAGGCCACGTCCGACCGAGTTGACTCGGCGGACGATGGCCGAGTCGACCAAGTCGGTTCAGGCGCTCCAGCCAGAACCGACCTGGTCGACTCGCCCGAGCTGACCCGAGTCGACCAGGTCATCCTTGACCGAGTCGACCTAGTTGACTCGGTCAAACATGACCGAGACAAACTGGTAGACTTGGTCAACCTGGATCGAGACGACGTGGTTGACTCGGTCAATCGAAGTCGAGTCAAAATGGTTGACTTAGTCAACCAAGATCGAGACAAACTGGATGACTCGGTCAACCAGGACCGAGTCAAACTAGTTGACTCAGTCAACTAGGAGCGAGTCAAAATGCTTGACTCGGTCAACCAAGACCGAACCGAACCGGATGCACCGGTCCATCATGACCGAGTCAAACCGATCCGCTCGGTCACCCATGAACAAGCCGAACTGGTCACCTCGGTCAACATTGACCGAGCCATCACAGACACCTCGATCTATGTTGATCGTGACGCCTCGGCCAACAATGACCGAGTCATCACGGACACCTCGGTCAATGTTGACCGAGACAACACGGACGCCTCGGTTAACCTTAACCGAGTCAAAATGGTTGACTTGGTCGATCGTGGCCGAGCTGACCCGGTCGACTCGGTCAACCAGGAACAAGCTGAACCGATCGTGTCGGTGGTTCAGGAGCGAGTCAACTCAGTCACCTTGGTTGACTTTGCTAGTGCCAATTCGACCCTTAGCGTGAAGGACCCCAAATCATCATAGACGAAAGGACAAGCAACGGAAGAACAATGCGCCGAACGAGTACCCACATGGGCGGCGAGAGTGGCGGGGACTACACATATGAGTGTGACACACATGACCACACCTCCGCTCCCCAAGGTTGCACTCCCCCCTCTTTATGACGACTCGACCCCCAAAAGGGGGTTCATTGATTCTGAGGGAATACGCATGGTAGCCTTCTCCAAGGAGGAGGTCTCGAGGATGGCAGCACCGTTTGCCTACACATTGATTGGGTGATTCACTACAAAACGCCCACTCATTGACGATATTACGAGGGTATACTTAGCGCCTGGACACTTCCGCGGCCCGGTCATTATTGGCGCACGCAACCATCGGAGTGTCTTCATCCGCTTCCAATTGGAAGCCGACTTTAGGAAGGCCTGGAGTTGAACTACATGGACGATCAATGGCTCCACCATGCACACATATTGCTAGACGGCTGAACAGACAAGTACCACCCGGGAGCACTGCCCCCACTCCGTGCCGATATGGATAGGCTTCCCAGGGTTACGACCCCATCTCTTCACGCCGGCTGCTCTTGAATCTCTAGCTGGTGCAGTAGGAACTTTTATACGTCTTGATAGGGACGTACATTTGTTTAACCGCCCAGGATATGCGCGGGTATGTGTCAAGATCGATCTCTTTGAGCCCATTCACCGCATGGTACTCATTCGGAACGGAGACGAGTTGATCCGTCAGCAGATCGTGTACGAGAACCTTCCGCAGTTCTGTACACATTGTACCCTTCTTGGCCATACTATCCACACGTGCCGCCAAAAGGCATCACAGACCACACCAACTCCTATAGAGGACTACCTCCCCCTTTTGCCGTATAACGACTATATATTAGCGGCAAGGCCCACTACCCATGACCCTCGCCCTACAGAGAGGCCACCCTAGACTGGCCGACATACCCCTGTAGTGCAGGGAGCACCTAATGTTCCGCCCTCACAAGGACCCCTGATGTCCAAGCCAGTCCTGGCCAAGCTTGGCCAGCCTACATCACAATGGGTGAAGAAGGTCACTAACAAGCGACCTCCAACCCTAGCCCCGGAGACATCCCCTACTGGAGCTCGGGCAGGCAAAGGTAAGGAGGTAAGGGCTCCCCTTACCTCAAATACCTTCGCCTTATTAGATGTCCTCGAGAGACACGAAGGAGATGGCATGGAGGTCGAGCATACCCACTCCACTATTCCATGCCCCCATCCTTCATCCTCGAGCTCCTTCCACACCCCTCAACCTTCCCCGCCCTCACACCATCGCCCCCTCCCAACCACTCCCACCCTAGTACCTTCCTCATCATCCCTCCCTAGTCGTTCTTCACCTGATCCATCTTCGCCTCATTCCCCTCGATCCCCTCCATCCCATCGACCCCCTCCACCTCGCGCATCTCCCCCGACACTCCCCCCCCCTTCTCCTCGCTCCGCACACACCTCTCCACCCTGCCCGCATCCACGTCCCTGACATACCGCCCCATCCTAGCCACACTCCCCACCGGATATACTCACCTCCTTGCCCGACCTCCACCCATCTCATATACCTTTCGAGGGGGAATGATGCTTGACTAATACTCAAGCACCACTCCCTAGTTCCGAGGACACCTGTGGAGATACTAGTGGCCACGCCTCCACATGCGAGGAGGACGATGTTGTCTCCCTCTCTGAGGAGTCAGACGTATACACCCCCCCTCCACCAGGTCATCACTCGGATACCCCGGATCCACACCATCTCCTCTAACTCAGCCCCATCTCCTCTCCCTAGTCAATAAGTACAACTTAGGAATAGTTGGACTTATTGAACCAATGATTACATCGGATTGCTCCAATTCCATTGCGGGGAACTCGGAATGTATCATGTTTATTGTCACCCCTCGAATAAGCTCTAGCTCCTATGGAAGCGGGACTATTCGATGGAACTACTAGCTGAAGGGACCCAGTACGCCACTTTTGACGTAGCAACCTCCCCAAAGCCCTATAGGTTTACTATAGTCTATGCCTCACATAGACACTTAGTGCGGGAGGCCTTCTGGGGGGAACTCGCCTTACACATTCACTCTCACTCACAACTTGTAGACCTCCCTTGGTTTCTAACTGGGGATTTCAACTGCATACGGGCAGTCAGCGAACGCCAAGTGGGGCGCTTACCTCGGCCAAGCTCGATGCAAGTGTTCAACAATTTTATCCACCAGACATCACTTGTCGAGCCTCCTACTATCGGTTAGAAGTGGACTTGGTGCAATCAGCGGCAGGCCGATGCACGTATGTACCAACGGATCGACTGTTGTTTCACCAATAGTGCGGCGCTGATGCAGTGCACCATCGTGATTGAGCTCCTCCCGCGATATTATTCGGATCACTCACCGATCCTCCTCCCGGACTCGAGTGATCGAGTTTGCCGCACACCATTCCGCTTCCAAGTCATGTGGTTAGAGCATAACAACTTCCGTTGTTTTGTACACAGCCATTGGCATGGAACGATCTCGACATCACCTATGGAGAACTTCAGCTATCGCCTGAGGAATCTCAAACTCCACCTGAAGTGGTGGAATCGACATGTCTTTGGAGACGTCCACGCGCCAGTCGAAGCACTCAAGATAGAACTAGCTGCCGTCGAGCGACAGCTGCAGGATGTTTGGACAGACAACGTGGGAGAGCGCCACACGCGGCTAAAGGAGCAGCTTGAGACCGCCATGCGGCGCTAGGAGATTTTCTACCTCCAGAAATCGTGTATCCTATGGCTACGCGAAGGTGATAGAAACACATATTTCTTTCACTCCTCGATCCGTCACAGAGCCAGACCCAATTATACGACTCTACTAGAGATGCATAATCAGGACCCCGCCCAGCTGGCAAACGCAGGAGTGGCATTTTACCGCCCGCTCCTATCCTCACAACCAACTATGGTGAGTGAGGACCTTCTCACTTCTATCCCTCACTTGGTGACCGACCAGGATAGCGCCCTCCTCACAGCCCTACCCACTCGAGTAGAGATCAAGGAGGTCGTCTTTTCCTTGGCTCGAAACAAAGCCCCCGGACCGGATGGATTCTCAACCGAATTCTATACGGCTTGTTGGGACATCGTAGGCACCGATTTGGTGCTCGCTATCAAGGAAGTGTTTACACACAAAGTCTTCCCTCGTAGTTGAAAATCCACTTTTTTGGCACTCACACCAAAAGTGGCTCTTCCAACGACCTTCCGAGACTTTCGCCCCATTAGTCTTTGTAATGTATGCTACAAAGTTACATCCAAAATCATTACTAACAGACTAGGGAACCTCCTTGAGCGACTCATCTCGCATGAGCAGTGTGGTTTTGTCAAGGGTCGACAGATCCATGACAACATCGTGCTTGTGCAAGAGCTAGCACAGTCCTCAGACGCTCATATTCCGGGCTCAAATGTCATCATCAAATTGGATATGGAGAAGGCCTTCGATCGAGTCGAGTGGAATTTCCTCACCATAGTGTTGCGTCGCTTTGGTTTCAACATTGAATTCATCGATCTTGTCGATGCTTGCATAAGAGAGAATCACTTCTCTCTTTTGATGGATGGAAACTCCACTGGATTCTTCACGGCCACGAGAGGTCTCCGCAAGGCGATCCTATCTCGCCTACCCTTTTCATATTGATTGAAGAGGTCTTCAGTCGATCGCTCACGCGTGCGATCGATCGCGGCCTCATCCAATCGTACTTTACAAAAAGGGGATGCCCTATCCTCTCACATTCTCTATTTGCAAACGATGTATCCTCTTCCTCAATGGATCTAAAAAATCCATTAAGGAACTTATGAGTGTCCTCACGGCATAGAGCAAGCTTCGGGCCAGCTCGTAAACGCCTCAAAGAGTAGCTTTATAGTTGGTCCCTCCACTACTATAAAGCGCACTCAGATCATTCAGCACTACACTCGATACTCACGAGGATGTCTTCCTTTTGAATATCTTGGATGCCCTATCTTTTTGGGACCCGCGAGACATCATTACTTTGATACCTTGTTGGGTAAACTTCGAAAAAAACTAGAGGGATGGAAACTCCGTTTCCTATCACCTGGTGGACGTATCCAACTTATTCGACACGTCCGCATGAGTATCCCATTGCACATGATGGCGGTTCATTCACTATCTTCTACGGTCCTCTGCTCAGCGGAGCGACTATGCGCACGTTTTTTATGGTCAGGTCACCTCGAGGGAGAGTACCGCCACCATTGGGTTTCTTGGGAGAAAGCATGTCGGCCGATGGACGACGGGGGTCTAGGGATCAGACACCTCAGGGACGTCCAGGACATGCTCCAAAAGAAACTCGTATGGCGATTGCGCACCACATACTCATTATTGGGTTGTTTCATTTACACCAAGTATGGCGAGTGGGCCCATCGTGAAGTTGACATTCGGGGTCCTCGGCGATGGCGGAAGTGGCAGCGCCACTGGCTTTAGCTAGCTCAAGTCACCCGCTGGCACATTGGCCGAGGTGAGATTAGCACCTGGTTTGATACCTGGCATGCTGACGAACCACTCGCGCGCCATCCACAGTATGTCGCACATGAGGTGAGACTAACAATGGCACAGCTGCTTAAGGGGGAACACCCAACACCTACTGCAGGAGCATGGCCTCCCTCCATATACGTTACGTGAGGTCTAGAGAACCTCACTCGGGTCCACTCCCGACTTTGTCATTTGGACGCTCACACCCAAAGGCAAATGCTCGTGCAAATCTTCACGGGAGCATTTCCGAGAGAAATCCCCCATCCAGCACTAGGGTCGCCGCATCTGGCATCCGGCGATCCTTCCGACTGATGATCGCGTGACTCGTAGAGATTACTCTCTTGGTTCCCGCTGTCACTGTTGTCCCACAGCTCCACACAGTGAGACCATGGACCACCTCTTCTTCCAAAGTGAGACAGCACTCGCATGCTGCGCGTCATCAGTGATTGTTGTCGTCCACTGACCCCGTCTGAGTGTTTTGGCAAGTTTCTTACCTCGCCAACACGCTCTACACGGAGCCCCATCCTACACATCACCATAGCTTATCTACTATGGGAGATATGGAAAGGGCAAAATTCTTCTCGTTTTGCAGGTACACCCATGCGCGTCGTGGATATCATGCGTCGAGTTCAGCTGTGCCTAAGGCGCATTTCCTATCTACTTCCCCCTCGCGCTATCAGATCCACACTCGCTTGCGACCTCCTCGGCTCTGTGGGCATTCCGGTGACACCGGCCCCGATCCACATTCAGTATCGGGTTGTTTATTGGCTACCACCGCCAATAGGCATCCATAAATTGAATGTGGACGGTGCTGCCAAAGGGAACCCGGGGCCAGCCGGGGGAGGAGGTATCTTACGGGACCATATGGGGAGTATACTCTTTGCTTTTTCCTCTTACTACGGCATACAAACTAATACAGTAGTCGAGGCTATGGCGATCCGTGATGATCTACTCCTCTGTGAGGAACGGAACCTTCACAATATCGTCGTAGAATCGGACTCACAGATTTTAGTTGATATCCATCGTCTAGGTACATGCTCCCAGTGGCGACTACACCGAGTATGGCAAGACATCATGCAGTGCTGAGCTCGCACACGATGCTTTCGTCATCGGCTGCGGGAGGGCAACCAGACAACAGATGCACTTGCCAACCATGCGGTACATGTACGAACCCCCTCCTCCATCTTTCTTTCTTGGCAGGCGCTCCCTCCGACAGCTAGAGGCTGTTATCGCATCGATCGTCTCGTCATGCCGACGCTCCGCACACGGCGCATCCTCGTAAGCCTGCGAGATTGGAGGATTGCGTGGAATGCTGGAGCAAGAGGGATGGACTACGCCCGCCTCGATTAGAGCCCTCACCACGCCCTTCATCGACTGCAGTTGACGGAGGCGACCGAACTCTATCGTCATCGCGGGGCTGCTCTAGTGGGACGACGACGTGCACATCTCTCGAGCGCCTGCACGATATCTTTTATGTATCTTTTCTTTTTCTAAACATGGGCGTGGACGAGTGGGATCCGAGTGTAATTGGGATATTTATACTCGCTCCACGCCTATAAACCTTGACAAACAGTCCACTTTATAAATAAAATCCCCCTGGGTGGCGTCCAGGGCACGGATGGATCGGTCTACGGGCACAACCCCGGGGTTGGCCGTACCCGGCATCGTGTTTTTTGCCAAAAAAAAATAAAATAAAAAAAACCCTAACCCTAACTCTAACCCTAACCCTAACCCTAATCCTAAGTATTTTAAGATTTAATACTATGATTGTATAATGTTTAATAAAATTGCATGAAAAACAACGAATTAAATATGAATTAATAAAGTTTTATTTAGAATTAAATAATAAATTATATTTACCAAAATATTATGAATTAAATATTAAATAATTTTTAATATTTAAAAAATATATTGACCTAAAAATTAAGTAATTTTGAATATGAATTAAGTATTTTAAACTTTGATACTATGGCTTAATATTGTTTAGTAAAATTGCTTTAAAAAATAGCAAATTTAATATGATTTAATAATGTTTAATTTAAAATTAAATAATTAATAATGTTTAATATTTAAAAGAAATATAGAATTAAAAATTAAACAAAGTTTAATTTAGATTTAAACATTTTAAAACTTAATACTATCATTTAATAATGTTTAGTAAAAATTGCTTAAGAAAATAGCGAATTAAATATTGACAATTAAGAAAATAGCGAATTATGATTTAATATTGACAATTTAGAATTAAATATTTTAAAAATTAATACTATAATTTAATAATGCTTTATGAAATTGCTTAAAAAACCCCGAATTAAATATGATTTTAAAATGTTTGATTTAGAATTAAACATTTAATATTGTTTGCCACATAAACTATGACTTAAATATTAAATATTGTTTTGTAGTTTTTAAAAGAATTTTGAATTAAATATTTAATAATATTTAATATGAATTAAGTATTTTAAATTTTAATACAATGATTTAATAATGTTTTATAAAATTGCTTAAAAAACACCGAATTAAATATGATTTGATAATGTTTAATTTAGAAATAAATATTTAATATTGTTTACAACATATATTATGACCTAAATATTAAATATTATTTTATAGTTTTTTTAAAAAATTAGAATTAAATCTTTAATAATATTTAATATGAATTAAGTATTTTCAATTTTAATACTATGATTAAATAATGTTCTATAAAATTGCTTAAAAAACACCGAATTAAATATGATTTAATATTGATAATTTAGAATTAAATATTATTTAAAATTTAACACTGTCATTTAATTATATTTAATTAAACTATGTAAAAAACGAATTAAATGTGATTTAATAATGTTTAATTTAGAATTAAATAATTAAAAATGTTTACTACATATACAATGAAATTTAAATAATCTTTATATTTAAAAGATATATAAAATCAAAATTTAAATAATGTTTAATATATATTTAAATGTTTTAAAACCGAATACTATCATTGAATTATGTTTAATAAAATTGCTTAAAAAAGTGAATTAAATATGATTTCATAATGTTGAATTCTGAATTAGATATTTAATAAAGTTTACCACATATATTATGGATTAAATATCAAATAATGTTTAATATTTAAAACAATATAGAATTAAATATTTAATAATGTTTAATATCAATTAAGTATTTTATAATTTAATACCATGATTGAATAATGTCTAATAAAATTGCGTAAACACAACGAATTAAATATGATTTAATAATGTCTAATTTAGAATTAAATAATTAAAAATATTTACTATCTATATTATAAATTAAATATTAAATAATTTTTAATATTTAAAAGTATACTGAATTAAAAATTAAATAATGTTTAATATGAATTAAATATTTTAAATTTGAATCCTATGATTTAATAATGTTTAATAAAATTGTGTAAAAAACAACGAATTAAATATGATTTATTAATAATTAATCGATAATTTAATATTTAATAATGTTTACCCCATATATTATGAATTAAATATTAAATATTATTTAATGCTTAAAAATATATATAGAATTAAAAATTTAATAATGTTTAATATGAATCAAATATTGTAAAATTTAATACTATGATTTAATATTGGTTAATAAAATTGAGTAAAAACAACGAATTAAATATGATTTAATAATGTTAAATTTAAAAATAATTAATTAATAATGTTTATCACATTATATTATGAATTAAATATCAAATAACGTATGAATTAAATTTTTAATAATGTTGAATATGAATTAAATATTATGAAATTTAATACTATGATTTAATAATGTTTAATAAAACTGTGTAAAAAAACAACGGATAGAATATGATGAATTTAATATTAAATATTGTTTAATAGTTTTTTAAAAAATCTAGAATTAAATATTTAATAATTTTTAATATAAATTGAGTATTTTCAATTTTAATACTATGATTTAATAATATTTAGTAAAATTGCTGAAAAAAACAGAGAATTAAACATGATTTAATAATGTTTAATTTAGAATTGAATATTTCATAATATTTACCACATATATTATGAATTAAATATTAAATAATTTTTCATATTTAAAAGATATATAGAATTAAAATTTTAATAATGTTTCGAATGAAATAAATATTTTAAAATTTAACACTATCATTTAATAATGTTTTTTAAAATTGCTTAAAAAACAGTGAATTAAATATGATTAAATAATGTTTAATTTAGAATTAAATATTTAGTGATGTTTACCCCATATATTATGCCTTATTATTTTTTAATATTTAAAATATATAGAATCAAAAATTAAATAATGTTTAATGCAAATTAAATATTTTATAATTCAATACTATGATTTAATAATGTTTAATAAAATCGCTTAAAAAAACAAACAACTACATATGTTTTACTAATGTTTAGTTTAGAATTAAATATTTAAAAATGTTTACCACATATATTATGAATTAGATATTAAATAATGTTTAATATTTAAAAGATATATAGAATTAAAAATGAAATAATGTTTAATATGAATTAAATATTTTGAAATTAATTCTATAGTGTAATAATGCTTCATATAAATACTAAAAAAACAACGAATTAAATATGATTGAAGAATGTTTAATTGATATTTAAATATTTAATAATGTTTACCACATATATTATGATTTAATTATTAAATAATATTTTATATTTAAAAATATATAGAATTAAAAATTAAGTAATGTTTCATATCAATTAAGTCTTGGCCCTCTTTAGGGGAAAAAATCCTCATACCCCGACATGTTCATGGTTTTGTTTTTGAATATATATATATATATTTACCTCGGCATGTCGGGGTATGAGGATTTTTTCCCCTAAAGAGGGCCAAGAGTTATAGGTGTATTTATCATAGGTGTATTTGAGTTATAACTCCTGTTGCATCTGTATATAGCTATTAATAAACACTCGTATTCTTTCTGTAAGAAGAGGCTTTCCTTACCTTAGCAGCTGGCACCTTTATCTGAGCTTGGTTCCGTTTCCCGATCTCGGTCCGCTAATGGATATGCTTTCGTCTTTCTTATTTCCCAGCTCAATCTGAATATTTAATATTTAATTAATAATATACGTGGTAAACATTATTAATTATTTGATCTAAATTAACCATTATTAAAATAATAGTATTAAATTTAAAAATATTTAATGCATATTAAACATTATTTAATTTTAATTACAATTTTTAAATATTAAACATTATTGAATATTTAATGCATAATATATGTGGTAAATATTATTAATTACTTAATTCTAAATTAAACATCATTTGATTTGATTCGTTTTTTTAAAGCAATTTCACTAAACATTATTAAATCATAGTATTAAAACTTAAAATACATAATTCATATTAAAAATTAATTATTTTTTAAATATTAAACATTATTTATTATTTAATTCATAAGATATGTGGTTAACATTATTAAAAATTGAATTCTAAATTAAACATTATTAAATCATATTTAAATCGTTATTTTTCTACGCAAATTATTAAACATTTTTCAATCGTAGTATGAAATTTTAAAATACTTAATCATATAAAACATTATTAAATAATTAATTTCTGAATAAATATTATTAAATCATATTTAGCGTTGTTTTTTGTGCAATTTTATAAAACCTTATTAAATCATAGTATTAAATTATAAAATATTTAATTCATATTAAAAATTATTTAATTGTTGATTCAATATATTTTTAAAATATCAAACATTGTTTAATATTTAATTCATAATATATGGGGTAAATATTATTAATTACTTAATTCTAAAATAAACATTATTAAATCATATTTAATCCGTTGTTTTTTACACAGTTTCATTGAACATTATTAAATCATAGTTTAAATTTTAAAAATGTTTAATTCCTATTAAATATTATTAAATTTTTAGTTCTATATATTTTTAAAATATTAAATTATTTAATATTTAATGTATAAAATATGTGGTAAACATTATTAATGCTTTCATTCTAAATTAAACATGATTAGAATAATATAATTAAATTTTAAAATATTTAATTCATATTAAATATTATTTAATTTTTAGTTCTATATATTTTTCAAATATTAAAATATTATTAATATTTAATTTATAATATATGTGGTAAACATTATTAATTATTTAATTCTAAATTCAACATTATTAATATAACAGCATTAAATTTAAAAATATTTAATTCATATTGCTTATTATTTAAACATTATTAATGCTTTAATTCAAAATAAAACATTATTAAAATAAGAGTATTCAATATAAAAATATTTAATTCATATTAAACATTGTTTAATTTTTAATTCTATATATTTTTATGTATTAAACATTACTTGATATTTAATTCAAAATAGATTTGGTAAACATTGTTAATTATTTCATTCTAAATTAGACATTATTGAATCATAGTAAACAAATTTAAAAATATTTAATTCATATTAAACATTATTTAATTTTTAGTTGTTTATATTTTTTAAATATTAAATATTATTTAAAATTTAACGTTAAAATAATATAATAAAATTTTAAAATATTTAATTCATATGGAATATTATTTCATTTTAGTTCTATATATTTTTTAAATATTAAATATTTAATGTTTAACATATGTGGTAAACATTATCAATTGTTTAATTCTAAATTAAACATTATTATAATAATAGTATTAAATTTTAAAATATTTAATTCATATTAAATATTATTTAATTTTTAGATCTATATATATTTTAAATATTAAATATAATTAGTATTTAATTTAAATTATATGTGGTAAACATTATTAATTATCTAATTCTAAATTAAACATTGTTAAAATAATAGTATTAAATTTATAAATATTTAATTCATATTAAAAATTATTTCATTTTTAGTTCAATATATTTTTTCAATATTAAATATTATTTAATATTTAATTAATAATATACGTGGTAAACATTATCAATTATTTGATCTAAATTAACCATCATTAAAATAACAGTATTAAATTTCAAAATATTTAATATATATTGAATATTATTTAATTTTTAGTTCTTCATATTTTTTAAATATTAAATATTATTGAATATTTCACGTATAAAATATGTGGTAAACATTATTAATGCTTTAATTTCAAATAAAACATTATTAAAATAATAGTATAAAATTTAAAAATATTTAATTCATATTAAATAATATTTAATTTTTAATTCTATATATCTTTAAATATTAAATATTATTTAACATTTAATTTATAAAATTTGTGGTAAACATTATTAATGATTTAATTATAAATTAAACATTATTAAAATAATAGTACTAAATTAAAAAAATGTTTAATTCCTATTAAATATTATTTAATTTTTAGTTATATATATATTTTAATATTTAATATTATTTAATATTTAATTAATAATATACGTGGTAAACATTATTAATTATTTAATTCTAAATTCAACATTATTAAAATAATATTATTAAATTTAAAAATATTTAAAAATAACATCATATTGCTTATTATTTAATTTTTAGTTCTATATATCTTTAAATATTAAATATTATTTATTATTTAATGTATAAAATATGTGGTAAACATTATTAATGATTTAATTCTAAATAAATTATTGTTTAAATAGTAGTATTGAATTTAAAAATATTTAATTCATATTAAATATTATTATTTAATATTTAATTAATAATTTATGCGGTAAACATTATTAATTATTTGATCTAAACTAACCATTATTAAAATATCAGTATTAAATTGAAAAATATTTAATAAATATTAAACATTATTTAATTTGAATTAAAATTTTTAAATATTAAACATTATTGAATATTTGATGTATAATATATGTGGTGAACATTATTAAATATTATTTAACAGTTAGTTTATAAAATATGTGGTAAACATTATTAATGATTTAAGTCTAAATTAAACATTATGAAAACAATAGCATTAAATATTAAAATATTTAATTCATATTGAACATTATTTAATTTTCAGCTCTATATATTTTTAAAATATTAAATATGATTTAATATTTAATTAATAATATACGTTGTAAACTACCAGATTGGTGCAAGTTATGCCAAGTACCAGGAGGCGGTGAACAAGAAGCGACGCAATAAGGTCTTTGCTGAAGGGGATATGATTATGGTCTTCCTGCGCAAGGAGAGGTTCCTAGTGGGCACCTACAACAAAATGAAGCAGAAGTACGGGCCTTATAAGATACTGAAGAAAATTAATGACAATGCATATGACATTGACCTTCCAGAGGAAATGGCAATCTCCAAAACATTTAATGTGAGTGACATATATGAGTACTTTGCTGCAGAAGAAGATAACACGGGGACGAGTTCTTTTGAAGAAGCCTGATGTAGCCCAAAAGCCCATTTTCTATGGCCCAAGAAGGAGATTTTTCTAGAACTGACAGAATCTGCAGAAATATACCTAGAGCCCCTCAAAATCCTCTGACAGGATTTTCTCTGACAAGATCTTCTGATAGATTATCTTTGACAGGATTTCCTCTGATAAGATCTTCTCACAGGATTATCTCTGACAAGATATTCTGACAGGAGTATCTCTGACAAGATCTTCTGACTGAAACCTCTACCAGATTCTTCTTCTGCCAGAATCTCTGTTCTAACTTGTCAGATCTGCAAATCTTCTGTTTTGTCCCATCAGGATCTTCTTGAGCCACACAAATATCTCCTGACAGCTTCTACAGGCCCCAGAATCTGTAGGATATCTCTGCTCAGCCTTGACAAGCTGCTTATCATCTGTTTTAGCTTGTCATATTTGTTTTCTCAATGTTTTGACTTGTCTTGTCATGGGTACAATCATTATGGACGACCTTGCATTCCTTGTGGCCTATATAAGGCCCCCATGTACCCCTGACTGAGGCATTATTGAAATCTATTGTCTTGTTGAAACTGTGGTTTCTCCTCTGTGAGTGTTTTCTTTGTTAGAGAGTGCTTGTGTGCTTGTGGATTCAAGTGCAACCCCTTTATGGACTCAAGGATTGGAGAAGCTAGTTCTGTGGATTCAAGACTTAGCTACTTCAAGTAGAGCAAGGCTTGTGTGCTAAAGCTGCACCAGGATTTAGCGTACCTTGTGACGATAGAAACCCAGAATTGGTAAATGCCTTGAAATGAAAGCACAAAGAGATATTGTGTTGCTGGAAAGAACAACGCACTGTCATTTTGTTGCCATTAGAAAAGCGGAACACCCGTATTTTTCGGCCTCCTGAGGACCCAAAAACACTAGGATTTGGGTGCCATGTTACAACCAGAACACAAAATCTGGTAAACTCTTCGAAATGAAAGCACGGGTAGATCTTGTCCTTTGGAAACGGGCAGAACGCAACCCTGCTTTTCCAATTACAAAAGCATAAGGCTGGGCATGTGTCGCCTTCCCAGGGTCAATATAATGGTTTTGGGTGCCGTGTTACATGCCAAGCACAGAATCTATTAAGATTGTCGCAACAAAAGCAACATAAGGATTTTTAGCAACATAAGATCCTTGTTTTGCAGTTTTTAGCAACATAAGATCCTTGTTTTGCTGTTTTTAGCAACATAAGATCTTTGTGTGCTTCCATTTCAAAGCGTTTACCACATTCTGGGTTTCTATCGGCACAAGGTACGAATAATCCCCCGTGTTGTAGCTGTGATGAGCCAAAAAACTCCCATTGTTCTCCTTTTACGGTGGCAAGAAACTGGTAATGTTCTGCATTTATTTGATGAAAACAAGGGCGCTCGTTGCTTTTGTTGCGACGATGGTAATAAATTCTGTGTGTGGCATGTAACACGGCACCCAAAACCAGTATATTGACCCTGGGAAGGCGACACATGCCCAGCCTTATGCTTTTGTAATAGGAACAGCAGGCTTGTGTTCTGCTCGTTCAAAGAGGACAAGATCTAGCCGTGCTTTTATTTTGAAGAGTGTATCAGATTCTGTGTTCTGGTGCTAACATGGCACTCAAGTCCTAGTGTTTTAAGGCCCTCAGGTGGCCACAAAATCCTAGTGTTCAGCTTTTCTAATGGCAACGAAATGACAGTGCGTTGCTCTTTTCATCAACACAAGATCTCTTTGTGCTTCCATTTCAACGCGTTTACCACATTCTGGGTTTCAATCGGCAAAAGGTACGCTAAATCGCCCGTGTTCTAGCTGTGATGAGCAAAAAAACTCCCATTGTTCACCTTTTCCGGTGGCAAGAAACTGGTAATGTTCTGCATTTATTTGATGAAAACAAGGGCGCTCGTTGCTTTTGTTGCGACGATTTTAATAGATTCTTTGCTCGGCATGTAACACAGCACCCGAAACCAGTATATTGACCTTGGCAAGGCTACACATGCCCAGCCTTATGCTTTTTTAATTGGAACAGCCGGCTTGTGTTCTGCTCGTATAAAGAGGACAAGATCTACCGTGCTTTTATTTGAAGAGGTAATTGGAACAGCAGGCTTGCATTCTGCTCATAAAGAGGACAAGATCTACCTGTGCTTTTATTTCAAATAGTTTATCAGATTCTGTGTTGGTGCTAACATGGCAATCGAGTGTTTATGGGCCCTCAGGTGATCACCAAACAAAACAGTGTGTTCTTTTTCTAACGACAACGAGTTTACGAGATTCTGTGTTCTGGTGCTAACATGGCACCCAAGTCCTAGTGTTTTTGGGCCTCAGGTGACCAAATAATCCGAGTGTTCGATTTTCTAACGGCAACGAAATGACAGTCCGTTGCTCAATCCAGCTACCCAAGATCTATTTGTGCTTCCATTTCGGCGTTTACCACATTCTGGGTTTCTATTGGCAAAGGTACTTTTAATCCCCGTCTTGTAGCTGTGATGAACAAAAAAACTCCCGTTGTTCACCTTTTCCGATGGCAAGAAACTGGTAACGTTCTGCATTAATTTGATGAAAACAAGGGCGCTCGGTGCTTTTGTTGCGACGATCTTAATAGATTCTGTGCTCGGCATGTAACACAGCACCGGAAACCAGTATATTGACCTTGGTAAGGCAACACATGCCCAGCCTTATGCTTTTTTAATTGGAACAGCAGGCTTGCATTCTGCTCGTATAAAGAGGACAAGATCTACCTGTGCTTTTATTTTAAATAGTTTATCAGATTCTGTATTTTGGTGCTACCATAACATACCCAAATCCTAGTGTTTTGGGCTATGAGAAGACCAAATAATCCGAGTGTTCCGATTTTCTAACGGCAACGAAATGACATTGCGTTGCTCTATCCAGCAACCCAAGATCTCTTTGTGCTTCCATTTCGAGGCGTTTACCACATTCTGGGTTTCTATCGGCAAAATAAAATACGCTTAATCCCCCGTCTCGTAGCTGTGATGAGCGAAAAAACTCCCGTTGTTCACCTTTTCCGATGGCAAGAAACTGGTAATGTTCTGCATTAATTTCAAGAAAACAAGGGCGCTCGGTGCTTTTGTTGCGACGATTTTAATAGATTCTTTGTTTGGCATGTAACACGGCACCCAAAACCAGTATATTGACCCTGGCGAGGCAACACATGCCCAGCCTTATGCTTTTGTAATTGGAACAGCAGGCTTGCGTTCTGCTCGTATAAATAGGACAAGATCTACCTGTGCTTTTATTTCGAAGAGTGTATCAGATTCTGTGTTCTGGTTCTAACATGGCACCGAAATCCTAGTGTTTTTGGGTCCTGAGAAGGCCAAATAATCCCAGTGTTCCGCTTTTCTAACGGCAAGGAAATGACAGTGCGTTGCTCTTTCCGGCGACACAAGATCTCTTTGTGCTTCCATTTCGAGGCGTTTGCCACATTCTGGGTTTCTATCGGCACAAGGTATGCATAATCCCCCGTCTTGTAGCTGTGATGAGCCAGAAAAGTCCCATTGTTCTCGTTTTCCGGTGGCAAGAAACTGGTAATGTTCTGCATTAATTTGACGAAAACAAGGGCGCTCGGTGCTTTTGTTGCGACGATTTTAATAAATTCTGTGTTTCGCATGTAACACGGCACCTGAAACCAGTATATTGACCCTGGGAAGGCAACACATGCCCAGCCTTATGCTTTTGTAATTGGAACAGGGGGCTTGCGTTCTGCTCGTTTACAGAGGACAAGATCTAGCCGTGCTTTTATTTTGAAGAGTGTATCAGATTCTGTGTTCTGGTGCTAACATGGCACCCAAATCCTAGTGTTTTTGGGCCCTGAGAAGGCCAAATAATCCCAGTGATTTAGCTTTTCTAACGGCAACGAAATGACAGTGCGTTGCTCTTTCCAGCAACACAAGATCCATTTGTGCTTCCATTTCCAGGCGTCTACCACATTCAGGCTTAATCCCCCGTGTTGTAGCTGTGATGAGCCAAAAAACTCCCATTGTTCACCTTTTCCAATGGCAAGAAACTGGTAATGTTCTGGATTTATTTGAAGAAAGCAAGGGCGCTCGTTGCTTTTGTTGCGACGATGTTCATAAAGTCTGTGCTTTGCATGTAATACGGCACCCATAACCAGTATATTGACCCTGGGAAGGCGACACACGCCCAGCCTTATGCTTTCGTAATTGGAACAGCAGGCTTGCATTCTGCTCGTATAAAGAGGACAAGATCTACCTGTGCTTTTATTTCAAATAGTGTATCAGATTCTGTGTTCTGGTTCTACCATGGCACCGAAATCCTAGTGTTTTTGGGCCCTCAGGTGATCACAAAATCCCAGTGTTCCGCTTTTCTAACGACAACGAGTTTACGAGATTCTGTGTTCTGGTGCTAACATGGCACCCAAATCCTAGTGTTTTTGGGCCCTCAGGTGACCAAATAATCCGAGTGTTCCGATTTTCTAACGGCAACGAAATGACAGTACGTTGCTCAATCCAGCTACCCAAGATCTATTTGTGCTTCCATTTCGAGGCGTTTACCACATTCTGGGTTTCTATTGGCAAAAGGTACTCTTAATCCCCCGTGTTGTAGCGGTGATGAACAAAAAAACTCCCATTGTTCGCCTTTTCCGATGGCAAGAAACTGGTAATGTTTTGCATTTTTCTGATGAAAACAAGGGCCCTCGAAGCTTTTGTTGCGACGATCTTAATAGATTCTGTGCTCGGCATGTAACACAGCACCGGAAACCAGTATATTGACCTTGGTAAGGCAACACATGCCCAGCCTTATGCTTTTGTAATTGGAACAGCAGGCTTGCGTTCTTCTCGTTCAAAGAGGACAAGATCTACCCGTGCTTTTATTTCGAAGAGTTTATCAGATTCTGTGTTCTGGTGCTAACATAACCCGAAATCCTAGTGTTTTGGGGCTATGAGAAGGACAAATAATCCGAGTGTTCCGATTTTCTAACGGCAACGAAATGACATTGCGTTGCTCTATCCAGCAACCCAAGATCTCTTTGTGCTTCCATTTCGAGGCGTTTACCACATTCTGGGTTTCTATCGGCAAAATAAAATACGCTTAATCCCCCGTCTCGTAGCTGTGATGAGCGAAAAAACTCCCGTTGTTCACCTTTTCCGATGGCAAGAAACTGGTAATGTTCTGCATTAATTTCAAGAAAACAAGGGCGCTCGGTGCTTTTGTTGCGACGATTTTAATAGATTCTTTGTTTGGCATGTAACACAGCACCCAAAACCAGTATATTGACCCTGGCGAGGCGACACATGCCCAGCCTTATGCTTTTGTAATTGGAACATCAGGCTTGCGTTCTGCCTGTACAAAGAGGACAAGATCTACCTGTGCTTTTATTTCAAGAGTGTATCAGATTCTGTGTTCTGGTGCTAACATGGCACCCAAGTCCTAGTGTTTTGGGTCCTGAGAAGGCCAAATAATCCCAGTGTTCAGATTTTCCAATGGAAACGAAATGACAGTGCGTTGCTCTTTCCGACACAAGATCTCTTTGTGCTTCCATTTCAAGATGTTTATCAAATTCTGGGTTTTTATCGGCACAAGGTATGCATAATCCCCGTGTTGTAGCTGTGATAATCCAGAAAATTCCCATTGTTCACCTTTTCAATGGCAAGAAACTGGTCATGTTCTGCATTTATTTGATGAAAACAAGGGCGCTCGGTGCTTTTGTTGCGACGATTTTAATAGATTCTTTGTTTGGCATGTAACACGGCTCCTAAAACCAGTATATTGACCCTGGGAAGGCGACACATGCCCAGCGTTATGCTTTTGTAATTGGAACAGCAGGCTTGCGTTCTGCTCGTACAAAGAGGACAAGATCTACCTGTGCTTTTATTTCGAAGAGTTTACCAGATTCCGTGTTCTGGTGCTAACATGGCACCCAAGTCCTAGTGTTTTTGGGCCCTGAGAAGGCCAAATAATCCCAGTGATTTAGCTTTTCTAATGGAAACGAAATGACAGTGCGTTGCTCTTTCCAGCAACACAAGAGCCATTTGTGCTTCCATTTCAAGCGTTTACCACATTCAGGCTTAATCCCCGTTGTAGCTGTGATGAGCCAGAAAACTCCCATTGTTCACCTTTTCCAATGGCAAGAAACTGGTAATGTTCTGGATTTATTTGAAGAAAGCAAGGGCTCGTTGCTTTTGTTGCGACGATGTTCATAAAGTCTGTGCTTTGCATGTAACACGGCACCTATAACCAGTATATTGACCCTGGGAAGGCGACACACGCCCAGCCTTATGCTTTTTGTAATTGGAACAGCAGGCTTGCACTCTGCTCGTATAAAGAGGACAAGATCTACCTGTGCTTTTATTTCAAATAGTTTATCAGATTCTGTGTTCTGGTGCTAACATGGCACCCAAATCCTAGTGTTTTGGGCCCTCAGGTGATCAAATAATCCGAGTGTTCCGATTTTCTAACGGCAACGCGAAATGACAGTCCGTTGCTCAATCCAGCTACCCAAGATCTATTTGTGCTTCCATTTGAGCGTTTACCACATTCTGGGTTTCTATTGGCAAAAGGTACTTTTAATCCCCCGTCTTGTAGCTGTGATGAACAAAAAAACTCCCGTTGTTCACCTTTTCCGATGGCAAGAAACTGGTAACGTTCTGCATTAATTTGATGAAAACAAGGGCGCTCGTTGCTTTTGTTGCGACGATTGTAATAAATTCTGTGTTTGGCATGTAACACGGCTCCTAAAACCAGTATATTGACCCTGGTAAGGCAACACATGCCCAGCCTTATGCTTTTGTAATTGGAACAGCAGGCTTGCGTTCTTCTCGTTCAAAGAGGACAAGATCTACCCGTGCTTTTATTTCGAAGAGTTTATCAGATTCTGTGTTCTGGTGCTAAC
This sequence comes from Wolffia australiana, assembly GCF_029677425.1. Taxonomy (NCBI): domain Eukaryota; kingdom Viridiplantae; phylum Streptophyta; class Magnoliopsida; order Alismatales; family Araceae; genus Wolffia; species Wolffia australiana. The sequence continues at coordinate 5,310,258 of NC_135847.1, read as the reverse complement.
ATGGCACCCAAGTCCTAGTGTTTTTGGGCCCTCAGGTGACCAAATAATCCGAGTGTTCCGATTTTCTAACGGCAACGAAATGACAGTCCGTTGCTCAATCCAGCAACCCAAGATCTATTTGTGCTTCCATTTCGAGGCGTTTACCACATTCTGGGTTTCTATTGGCAAAAGGTACTTTTAATCCCCCGTCTTGTAGCTGTGATGAACAAAAAAACTCCCGTTGTTCACCTTTTCCGATGGCAAGAAACTGGTAATGTTTTGCATTTTTCTGATGAAAACAAGGCCCCTCGAAGCTTTTGTTGCGACGATCTTAATAGATTCTGTGCTCGGCATGTAACACAGCACCGGAAACCAGTATATTGACCTTGGTAAGGCAACACATGCCCAGCCTTATGCTTTTGTAATTGGAACAGCAGGCTTGCGTTCTTCTCGTTCAAAGAGGACAAGATCTACCCGTGCTTTTATTTCGAAGAGTTTATCAGATTCTGTGTTCTGGTGCTAACATAACCCGAAATCCTAGTGTTTTCGGGCTATGAGAAGGACAAATAATCCGAGTGTTCCGATTTTCTAACGGCAACGAAATGACATTGCGTTGCTCTATCCAGCAACCCAAGATCTCTTTGTGCTTCCATTTCGAGGCGTTTACCACATTCTGGGTTTCTATCGGCAAAATAAAATACGCTTAATCCCCCATCTCGTAGCTGTGATGAGCGAAAAAACTCCCGTTGTTCACCTTTTCCGATGGCAAGAAACTGGTAATGTTCTGCATTAATTTCAAGAAAACAAGGGCGCTCGTTGCTTTTGTTGCGACGATTTTAATAGATTCTTTGTTTGGCATGTAACACGGCACCCAAAACCAGTATATTGACCCTGGCGAGGCAACACATGCCCAGCCTTATGCTTTTGTAATTGGAACAGCAGGCTTGCGTTCTGCTCGTATAAATAGGACAAGATCTACCTGTGCTTTTATTTCGAAGAGTGTATCAGATTCTGTGTTCTGGTTCTAACATGGCACCGAAATCCTAGTGTTTTTGGGTCCTGAGAAGGCCAAATAATCCCAGTGTTCCACTTTTCTAACGGCAACGAAATGACATTGCGTTGCTCTATCCAGCAACCCAAGCTCTCTTTGTGCTTCCATTTCTAGGCGTTTACAGAATTCTGGGTTTCTATCGGCACAAGGTATGATTAATCCCCCGTAATGTAGCTGTGATGAGCCAAAATACTCCCATTGTTCTCGTTTTCCGGTGGCAAGAAACTGGTAATGTTCTGCATTTATTTGATGAAAACAAGGGCGCTCGGTGCTTTTGTTGCTACGATTTTAATAAATTCTGTGTTTCGCATGTAACACGGCACCTGAAACCAGTATATTGACCCTGGGAAGGCGACACACGCCCAGCCTTATGCTTTCGTAATTGGAACAGCAGGCTTGATCTCTCTGCTTCCATTTCAAGATGTTTATCAAATTCTGGGTTTTATTGGGCGCTGGTGCACATAATCCCCATGTTGTGTAATATGATGAGCAGAAAAACCCCATTGTTCACCTTTTCAGGAACAACAGGCTTGCGTTCTGCTCGTTTCCAGAGGACAAGATCTAGCCGTGCTTTTATTTTGAAGAGTGTATCAGATTCTGTGTTCTGGTGCTAACATGGCACCCAAATCCTAGTGTTTTTGGGCCCTGAGAAGGCCAAATAATCCCAGTGATTTAGCTTTTCTAACGGCAACGAAATGACAGTGCGTTGCTCTTTCCAGCAACACAAGATCCATTTGTGCTTCCATTTCCAGGCGTCTACCACATTCAGGCTTAATCCCCCGTGTTGTAGCTGTGATGAGCCAGAAAACTCCCATTGTTCACCTTTTCCAATGGCAAGAAACTGGTAATGTTCTGGATTTATTTGAAGAAAGCAAGGGCGCTCGTTGCTTTTGTTGCGACGATGTTCATAAAGTCTGTGCTTTGCATGTAATACGGCACCCATAACCAGTATATTGACCCTGGGAAGGCGACACACGCCCAGCCTTATGCTTTCGTAATTGGAACAGCAGGCTTGCATTCTGCTCGTATAAAGAGGACAAGATCTACCTGTGCTTTTATTTCAAATAGTTTATCAGATTCTGTGTTTTGGTGCTAACATGGCACCGAAGTCCTAGTGTTTTTGGGCCCTCAGGTGATCACAAAATCCCAGTGTTCCGCTTTTCTAACGACAACGAGTTTACGAGATTCTGTGTTCTGGTGCTAACATGGCACCCAAATCCTAGTGTTTTTGGGCCCTCAGGTGACCAAATAATCCGAGTGTTCCGATTTTCTAACGGCAACGAAATGACAGTACGTTGCTCAATCCAGCTACCCAAGATCTATTTGTGCTTCCATTTCGAGGCGTTTACCACATTCTGGGTTTCTATTGGCAAAAGGTACTCTTAATCCCCCGTCTTGTAGCTGTGATGAGCGAAAAAACTCCCGTTGTTCACCTTTTCCGATGGCAAGAAACTGGTAACGTTCTGCATTAATTTGATGAAAACAAGGGCGCTCGGTGCTTTTGTTGCGACGATCTTAATAGATTCTGTGCTCGGCATGTAACACGCACCCAAAACCATTATATTGACACACATGCCCAGCCTTATGCTTTTGTAATTGGAACAGCAGCAAAGAGGACAAGATCTACCCGTGCTTTTATTTGAAAAGTTTATCAGATTCTGTGTTCTGGTGCTAACAAAGTCCTAGTGTTTGGTGACCAAATAATCCGAGTGTTCCGATTTGAAATGACACGTTGCTCAATCCAGCTACCAAAGATCTATTTGTGCTTCCATTTGCGTTTACCACATTCTGGGTTTCTATTGGCAAAAGGTACTCTTAATCCCCCGTCTTGTAGCGGTGATGAACAAAAAAACTCCCATTGTTCGCCTTTTCCGATGGCAAGAAACTGGTAATGTTTTGCATTTTTCTGATGAAAACAAGGCCCCTCGAAGCTTTTGTTGCGACGATCTTAATAGATTCTGTGCTCGGCATGTAACACAGCACCGGAAACCAGTATATTGACCTTGGTAAGGCAACACATGCCCAGCCTTATGCTTTTGTAATTGGAACAGCAGGCTTGCGTTCTGCTCGTTTAAAGAGGACAAGATCTACCCATGCTTTTATTTCGAAGAGTTTATCAGATTCTGTGTTCTGGTGCTAACATAACCCGAAATCCTAGTGTTTTGGGGCTATGAGAAGGACAAATAATCCGAGTGTTCCGATTTTCTAACGGCAACGAAATGACATTGCGTTGCTCTATCCAGCAACCCAAGATCTCTTTGTGCTTCCATTTCGAGGCGTTTACCACATTCTGGGTTTCTATCGGCAAAATAAAATACGCTTAATCCCCCATCTCGTAGCTGTGATGAGCGAAAAAACTCCCGTTGTTCACCTTTTCCGATGGCAAGAAACTGGTAATGTTCTGCATTAATTTCAAGAAAACAAGGGCGCTCGTTGCTTTTGTTGCGACGATTTTAATAGATTCTTTGTTTGGCATGTAACACAGCACCCAAAACCAGTATATTGACCCTGGCGAGGCGACACATGCCCAGCCTTATGCTTTTGTAATAGGAACATCAGGCTTGCGTTCTGCTCGTTTACAGAGGACAAGATCTACCTGTGCTTTTATTTCAAAGAGTGTATCAGATTCTGTGTTCTGGTTCTAACATGGCACCGAAATCCGAGTGTTTTTGGGTCCTGAGAAGGCCAAATAATCCCAGTGTTCCGATTTTCAACCGGCAACGAAATGACAGTGCGTTGCTCTTTCCGGCAACACAAGATCTCTTTGTGCTTCCATTTCCTGGCGTTTACCAAATTCTGGGTTTTTATCGGCACAAGGTATGCATAATCCCCCGTGTTGTAGCTGTGATAATCCAGAAAATTCCCATTGTTCTCGTTTTCCGGTGGCAAGAAACTGGTCATGTTCTGCATTTATTTGATGAAAACAAGGGCGCTCGGTGCTTTTGTTGCGATGATTTTTATAGATTCTTTGTTTGGCATGTAACACGGCACCCAAAACCGGTATATTGACCCTGGGAAGGCGACACATGCCCAGCGTTATGCTTTTGTAATTGGAACAGCAGGCTTGCGTTCTGCTCGTACAAAGAGGACAAGATCTACCTGTGCTTTTATTTCGAAGAGTTTACCAGATTCCGTGTTCTGGTGCTAACATGGCACCCAAGTCCTAGTGTTTTTGGGCCCTCAGGTGGCCAAAAAATCCTGGTGTTCAGCTTTTCCAATGGAAACGGAATGACAGTGCGTTGCTCTTTCCGGCGACACAAGATCTCTCTGTGCTTCCATTTCAAGATGTTTATCAAATTCTGGGTTTTTATCGGCACAAGGTATGCATAATCCCCCATGTTGTAGCTGTGATGAGCCAGAAAACTCCCATTGTTCACCTTTTTCAATGGCGAGACACTGGTGACGTTCTCCTTTTTTCATGAAAACAAGGGCGCTCGTTGCTTTTGTTGCGACGATTGTAATAAATTCTGTGTTTGGCATGTAACACGGCTCCTAAAACCAGTATATTGACCCTGGGTAGGCGAAACATGCCCAGCCTTATGCTTTTGTAATTGGAACAACAGGCTTGCGTTCTGCTCGTTTACAGAGGACAAGATCTACCCGTACTTTTATTTCAAAGAGTTTACCAGATTCTGTGTTCTGGTGCTAACATGGCACCCAAATCCTAGTGTTTTTGGGCCTGAGAAGGCCAAATAATCCCAGTGATTTAGCTTTCTAACGGCAACGAAATGACAGTGCGTTGCTCTTTCCAGCAACACAAGATCCATTTGTGCTTCCATTTCAGGCGTCTACCACATTCAGGCTTAATCCCCGTGTTGTAGCTGTGATGAGCCAGAAAACTCCCATTGTTCACCTTTTTCAATGGCGAGACACTGGTAATGTTCTCCTTTTTCATGAAAACAAGGGTTGCTTTTGTTGCGATTGTAATAAATTCTGTGTTTGGCATGTAACACGGCTCCTAAAACCAGTATATTGACCCTGGGTAGGCGAAACATGCCCAGCCTTATGCTTTGTAATTGGAACAACAGGCTTGCGTTCTGCCTGCGTTCAAAGAGGACAAGATCTACCCGTGCTTTTATTTCAAAGAGTTTACCAGATTCTGTGTTCTGGTGCTAACATGGCACCCAAATCCTAGTGTTTTGGGCCCTGAGAAGGCCAAATAATCCCAGTGATTTAGCTTTTCTAACGGCAACGAAATGACAGTGCGTTGCTCTTTCCAGCAACACAAGATCCATTTGTGCTTCCATTTCCAGCGCCTACCACATTCAGGCTTAATCCCCGTGTTGTAGCTGTGATGAGCCAGAAAACTCCCATTGTTCACCTTTTCCAATGGCAAGAAACTGGTAATGTTCTGGATTTATTTGAAGAAAGCAAGGGCGCTGTTGCTTTTGTTGCGACGATGTTCATAAAGTCTGTGCTTTGCATGTAATACGGCACCCATAACCAGTATATTGACCCTGGGAAGCGACACACGCCCAGCCTTATGCTTCGTAATTGGAACAGCAGGCTTGCATTCTGCTCGTATAAAGAGGACAAGATCTACCTGTGCTTTTATTTCAAATAGTTTATCAGATTCTGTGTTTTGGAGATTCTGTGTTCTGGTGCTAACATGGCACCCAAATCCTAGTGTTTTTGGGCCCTCAGGTGATCAAATAATCCGAGTGTTCCGATTTTCTAACGGCAACGAAATGACAGTACGTTGCTCAATCCAGCTACCCAAGATCTATTTGTGCTTCCATTTCGAGACGTTTACCACATTCTGGGTTTCTATTGGCAAAAGGTACTTTTAATCCCCCGTCTTGTAGCTGTGATGAGCGAAAAAACTCCCGTTGTTCACCTTTTCCGATTGCAAGAAACTGGTAACGTTCTGCATTAATTTGATGAAAACAAGGGCGCTCGGTGCTTTTGTTGCGACGATTTTAATAGATTCTTTGTTTGGCATGTAACACGGCACCCAAAACCATTATATTGACCCTGGCAAGGCGACACATGCCCAGCCTTATGCTTTTGTAATTGGAACAGCAGCCTTGCGTTCTGCTCGTTTAAAGAGGACAAGATCTACCCGTGCTTTTATTTCGAAAAGTTTACCAGATTCTGTGTTCTGGTGCTAACATGGCACCCAAGTCCTAGTGTTTTTGGGCCCTCAGGTGACCAAATAATCCGAGTGTTCCGATTTTCTAACGGCAACGAAATGACAGTACGTTGCTCAATCCAGCTACCAAAGATCTATTTGTGCTTCCATTTCGAGGCGTTTACCACATTCTGGGTTTCTATTGGCAAAAGGTACTCTTAATCCCCCGTCTTGTAGCGGTGATGAACAAAAAAACTCCCATTGTTCGCCTTTTCCGATGGCAAGAAACTGGTAATGTTTTGCATTTTTCTGATGAAAACAAGGGCCCTCGAAGCTTTTGTTGCGACGATCTTAATAGATTCTGTGCTCGGCATGTAACACAGCACCGGAAACCAGTATATTGACCTTGGTAAGGCAACACATGCCCAGCCTTATGCTTTTGTAATTGGAACAGCAGGCTTGCGTTCTTCCTGCTTCAAAGAGGACAAGATCTACCCGTGCTTTTATTTCGAAGAGTTTATCAGATTCTGTGTTCTGGTGCTAACATAACCCGAAATCCTAGTGTTTTCGGGCTATGAGAAGGACAAATAATCCGAGTGTTCCGATTTTCTAACGGCAACGAAATGACATTGCGTTGCTCTATCCAGCAACCCAAGATCTCTTTGTGCTTCCATTTCGAGGCGTTTACCACATTCTGGGTTTCTATCGGCAAAAGAAAATACGCTTAATCCCCCATCTCGTAGCTGTGATGAGCGAAAAAACTCCCGTTGTTCACCTTTTCCGATGGCAAGAAACTGGTAATGTTCTGCATTAATTTCAAGAAAACAAGGGCGCTCGGTGCTTTTGTTGCGACGATTTTAATAGATTCTTTGTTTGGCATGTAACACGGCACCCAAAACCAGTATATTGACCCTGGCGAGGCGACACATGCCCAGCCTTATGCTTTTGTAATAGGAACATCAGGCTTGCGTTCTGCTCGTTTACAGAGGACAAGATCTACCTGTGCTTTTATTTCAAAGAGTGTATCAGATTCTGTGTTCTGGTTCTAACATGGCACCGAAATCCGAGTGTTTTTGGGTCCTGAGAAGGCCAAATAATCCCAGTGTTCCGATTTTCTACCGGCAACGAAATGACAGTGCGTTGCTCTTTCCGGCAACACAAGATCTCTTTGTGCTTCCATTTCCTGGCGTTTACCAAATTCTGGGTTTTTATCGGCACAAGGTATGCATAATCCCCCGTGTTGTAGCTGTGATAATCCAGAAAATTCCCATTGTTCTCGTTTTCGGTGGCAAGAAACTGGTCATGTTCTGCATTTATTTGATGAAAACAAGGGCGCCGGTGCTTTTGTTGCGATGATTTTTATAGATTCTTTGTTTGGCATGTAACACGGCACCCCAAACCCGTATATTGACCCTGGGAAGGCGACACATGCCCAGCCTTATGCTTTTGTTATTGGAACAGCAGGCTTGCGTTCTGCTCGTACAAAGAGGACAAGATCTACCTGTGCTTTTATTTCGAAGAGTTTACCAGATTCCGTGTTCTGGTGCTAACATGGCACCCAAGTCCTAGTGTTTTGGGCCTCAGGTGGCCAAAAAATCCTAGTGTTCAGCTTTTCCAATGGAAACGGAATGACAGTGCGTTGCTCTTTCCGGCGACACAAGATCTCTCTGTGCTTCCATTTCAAGATGTTTATCAAATTCTGGGTTTTTATCGGCACAAGGTATGCATAATCCCCCATGTTGTAGCTGTGATGAGCCAGAAAACTCCCATTGTTCACCTTTTTCAATGGCGAGACACTGGTGACGTTCTCCTTTTTTCATGAAAACAAGGGCGCTCGTTGCTTTTGTTGCGACGATTGTAATAAATTCTGTGTTTGGCATGTAACACGGCTCCTAAAACCAGTATATTGACCCTGGGTAGGCGAAACATGCCCAGCCTTATGCTTTTGTAATTGGAACAACAGGCTTGCGTTCTGCTCGTTTACAGAGGACAAGATCTACCCGTACTTTTATTTCAAAGAGTTTACCAGATTCTGTGTTCTGGTGCTAACATGGCACCCAAATCCTAGTGTTTTTGGGCCCTGAGAAGGCCAAATAATCCCAGTGATTTAGCTTTTCTAACGGCAACGAAATGACAGTGCGTTGCTCTTTCCAGCAACACAAGATCCATTTGTGCTTCCATTTCCAGGCGTCTACCACATTCAGGCTTAATCCCCCGTGTTGTAGCTGTGATGAGCCAGAAAACTCCCATTGTTCACCTTTTTCAATGGCGAGACACTGGTGACGTTCTCCTTTTTTCATGAAAACAAGGGCGCTCGTTTCTTTTGTTGCGACGATTGTAATAAATTCTGTGTTTGGCATGTAACACGGCTCCTAAAACCAGTATATTGACCCTGGGTAGGCGAAACATGCCCAGCCTTATGCTTTTGTAATTGGAACAACAGGCTTGCGTTCTGCTCGTTCAAAGAGGACAAGATCTACCCGTACTTTTATTTCAAAGAGTTTACCAGATTCTGTGTTCTGGTGCTAACATGGCACCCAAATCCTAGTGTTTTTGGGCCCTGAGAAGGCCAAATAATCCCAGTGATTTAGCTTTTCTAACGGCAACGAAATGACAGTGCGTTGCTCTTTCCAGCAACACAAGATCCATTTGTGCTTCCATTTCCAGGCGTCTACCACATTCAGGCTTAATCCCCCGTGTTGTAGCTGTGATGAGCCAGAAAACTCCCATTGTTCACCTTTTCCAATGGCAAGAAACTGGTAATGTTCTGGATTTATTTGAAGAAAGCAAGGGCGCTCGTTGCTTTTGTTGCGACGATGTTCATAAAGTCTGTGCTTTGCATGTAATACGGCACCCATAACCAGTATATTGACCCTGGGAAGGCGACACACGCCCAGCCTTATGCTTCGTAATTGGAACAGCAGGCTTGCATTCTGCTCGTATAAAGAGGACAAGATCTACCTGTGCTTTTATTTCAAATAGTTTATCAGATTCTGTGTTTTGGTGCTAACATGGCACCGAAGTCCTAGTGTTTTGGGCCTCAGGTGATCACAAAATCCCAGTGTTCCGCTTTTCTAACGACAACGAGTTTACGAGATTCTGTGTTCTGGTGCTAACATGGCACCCAAATCCTAGTGTTTTTGGGCCTCAGGTGATCAAATAATCCGAGTGTTCCGATTTTCTAACGGCAACGAAATGACAGTCGTTGCTCAATCCAGCTACCCAAGATCTATTTGTGCTTCCATTTGAGGCGTTTACCACATTCTGGGTTTCTATTGGCAAAAGGTACTCTTAATCCCCCGTCTTGTAGCTGTGATGAGCGAAAAAACTCCCGTTGTTCACCTTTTCCGATTGCAAAAACTGGTAACGTTCTGCATTAATTTGATGAAAACAAGGGCGCTGTGCTTTTGTTGCACGATTTTAATAGATTCTTTGTTTGGCATGTAACACGGCACCCAAAACCATTATATTGACCCTGGCAAGGCGACACATGCCCAGCCTTATGCTTTTGTCATTGGAACAGCAGCCTCGCGTTCTGCACGTTTAAAGAGGACAAGACCTCCCCGTGCTTTTCTTCCGAAAACTTTACCAGATACTGTGTGCAGGTGCTAACATGGCACCCAACTCCTAGTGTCTTGGGCCTCAGGTGACCAAATAATCCGAGTGTTCGATTTTCTAACGGCAACGAAATGACAGCACGTTGCTCAATCCAGCTACCAAAGATCTATTTGTGCTTCCATTTCGAGGCGTTTACCACATTCTGGGTTTCTATTGGCAAAAGGTACTGTTACTCCCCCGTCTTGTAGCCGTGATGAACAAAAAAACTCCCATTGTTCGCCTTTACCGATGGCAAGAAACTGGTAATGTTTTGCATTTTTCTGATGAAAACAAGGGCCTCTGTGCTTTTGTTGCGCGATTGTAATAAATTCTGTGCTCGGCGTGTAAAACGGCACCCAAAACAAGTATATGGACCCTGGGAGGGCGACACATGCCCAGCCTTATGCTTTTGTAATTGGAACAGCAGGCTTGCGTTCTGCTCGTATAAAGAGGACAAGATCTACCCGTGCTTTTATTTCGAAGAGTTTATCAGATTCTGTGTTCTGGTGCTAACATAACCCGAACTCCTGGTGTTTTGCGGGTATGAGAAGGACAAAGAGTCCGAGTGTGCCGACTTTCTAACGGCAACGAAATGACATTGCGTTGCTCTATCCAGCAACCCAAGATCTCTTTGTGCTTCCATTTCGAGGCGTTTACCACATGCTGGGTTTCTATCGGCAAAAGAAAATACGCTTAATCCCCCATCTCGTAGCTGTGATGAGCAAAAACTCCCGTTGTTCACCTTTTCCGATGGCAAGAAACTGGTAATGTTCTGCATTAATTTCAAGAAAACAAGGGCGCTCGGTGCTTTTGTTGCGATTTTAATAGATTCTTTGTTTGGCATGTAACACGGCACCCAAAACCAGTATATTGACCCTGGCGAGGCGACACATGCCCAGCCTTATGCTTTGTAATAGGAACATCAGGCTTGCGTTCTGCCTGCTTACAGAGGACAAGATCTACCTGTGCTTTTATTTCAAAGAGTGTATCAGATTCTGTGTTCTGGTTCTAACATGGCACCGAAATCCGAGTGTTTTGGGTCCTGAGAAGGCCAAATAATCCCAGTGTTCCGATTTTCTACGGCAACGGAATGACAGTGCGTTGCTCTTTCCGGCAACACAAGATCTCTTTGTGCTTCCATTTCCTGGCGTTTACCAAATTCTGGGTTTTTATCGGCACAAGGTATGCATAATCCCCCGTGTTGTAGCTGTGATAATCCAGAAAATTCCCATTGTTCTCGTTTTCCGGTGGCAAGAAACTGGTCATGTTCTGCATTTATTTGATGAAAACAAGGGCGCTCGGTGCTTTTGTTGCGATGATTTTTATAGATTCTTTGTTTGGCATGTAACACGGCACCCAAAACCGGTATATTGACCCTGGGAAGGCGACACATGCCCAGCCTTATGCTTTTGTTATTGGAACATCAGGCTTCATGCTCTGCTCGTACAAAGAGGACAAGATCTACCTGTGCTTTTATTTCGAAGAGTTTACCAGATTCCGTGTTCTGGTGCTAACATGGCACCCAAGTCCTAGTGTTTTTGGGCCCTCAGGTGGCCAAAAAATCCTAGTGTTCAGCTTTTCCAATGGAAACGGAATGACAGTGCGTTGCTCTTTCCGGCGACACAAGATCTCTCTGTGCTTCCATTTCAAGATGTTTATCAAATTCTGGGTTTTTATCGGCACAAGGTATGCATAATCCCCCATGTTGTAGCTGTGATGAGCCAGAAAACTCCCATTGTTCACCTTTTTCAATGGCGAGACACTGGTGACGTTCTCCTTTTTTCATGAAAACAAGGGCGCTCGTTGCTTTTGTTGCGACGATTGTAATAAATTCTGTGTTTGGCATGTAACACGGCTCCTAAAACCAGTATATTGACCCTGGGTAGAAACATGCCCAGCCTTATGCTTTTGTAATTGGAACAACAGGCTTGCGTTCTGCTCGTTTACAGAGGACAAGATCTACCCGTACTTTTATTTCAAAGAGTTTACCAGATTCTGTGTTCTGGTGCTAACATGGCACCCAAATCCTAGTGTTTTTGGGCCCTGAGAAGGCCAAATAATCCCAGTGATTTAGCTTTTCTAACGGCAACGAAATGACAGTGCGTTGCTCTTTCCAGCAACACAAGATCCATTTGTGCTTCCATTTCCAGGCGTCTACCACATTCAGGCTTAATCCCCCGTGTTGTAGCTGTGATGAGCCAGAAAACTCCCATTGTTCACCTTTTCCAATGGCAAGAAACTGGTAATGTTCTGGATTTATTTGAAGAAAGCAAGGGCGCTCGTTGCTTTTGTTGCGACGATGTTCATAAAGTCTGTGCTTTGCATGTAATACGGCACCCATAACCAGTATATTGACCCTGGGAAGGCGACACACGCCCAGCCTTATGCTTTCGTAATTGGAACAGCAGGCTTGCATTCTGCTCGTATAAAGAGGACAAGATCTACCTGTGCTTTTATTTCAAATAGTTTATCAGATTCTGTGTTTTGGTGCTAACATGGCACCGAAGTCCTAGTGTTTTTGGGCCCTCAGGTGATCACAAAATCCCAGTGTTCCGCTTTTCTAACGACAACGAGTTTACGAGATTCTGTGTTCTGGTGCTAACATGGCACCCAAATCCTAGTGTTTTTGGGCCCTCAGGTGATCAAATAATCCGAGTGTTCCGATTTTCTAACGGCAACGAAATGACAGTACGTTGCTCAATCCAGCTACCCAAGATCTATTTGTGCTTCCATTTCGAGGCGTTTACCACATTCTGGGTTTCTATTGGCAAAAGGTACTCTTAATCCCCCGTCTTGTAGCTGTGATGAGCGAAAAAACTCCCGTTGTTCACCTTTTCCGATTGCAAAAAACTGGTAACGTTCTGCATTAATTTGATGAAAACAAGGGCGCTCGGTGCTTTTGTTGCGACGATTTTAATAGATTCTTTGTTTGGCATGTAACACGGCACCCAAAACCATTATATTGACCCTGGCAAGGCGACACATGCCCAGCCTTATGCTTTTGTAATTGGAACAGCAGCCTTGCGTTCTGCTCGTTTAAAGAGGACAAGATCTACCCGTGCTTTTATTTCGAAAAGTTTACCAGATTCTGTGTTCTGGTGCTAACATGGCACCCAAGTCCTAGTGTTTTTGGGCCCTCAGGTGACCAAATAATCCGAGTGTTCCGATTTTCTAACGGCAACGAAATGACAGTACGTTGCTCAATCCAGCTACCAAAGATCTATTTGTGCTTCCATTTCGGCGTTTACCACATTCTGGGTTTCTATTGGCAAAAGGTACTGTTAATCCCCCGTCTTGTAGCCGTGATGAACAAAAAAACTCCCATTGTTCGCCTTTACCGATGGCAAGAAACTGGTAATGTTTTGCATTTTTCTGATGAAAACAAGGCCCTCGAAGCTTTTGTTGACGATCTTAATAGATTCTGTGCTCGGCATGTAACACAGCACCGAAACCAGTATATTGACCTTGGTAAGGCAACACATGCCCAGCCTTATGCTTTTGTAATTGGAACAGCAGGCTTGCGTTCTTCTGCTCAAAGAGGACAAGATCTACCCGTGCTTTTATTTCGAAGAGTTTATCAGATTCTGTGTTCTGGTGCTAACATAACCCGAAATCCTAGTGTTTTCGGGCTATGAGAAGGACAAATAATCCGAGTGTTCCGATTTTCTAACGGCAACGAAATGACATTGCGTTGCTCTATCCAGCAACCCAAGATCTCTTTGTGCTTCCATTTCGAGGCGTTTACCACATTCTGGGTTTCTATCGGCAAAGAAAATACGCTTAATCCCCCATCTCGTAGCTGTGATGAGCAAAAACTCCCGTTGTTCACCTTTTCCGATGGCAAGAAACTGGTAATGTTCTGCATTAATTTCAAGAAAACAAGGGCGCTCGGTGCTTTTGTTGCGACGATTTTAATAGATTCTTTGTTTGGCATGTAACACGGCACCCAAAACCAGTATATTGACCCTGGCGAGGCGACACATGCCCAGCCTTATGCTTTTGTAATAGGAACATCAGGCTTGCGTTCTGCTCGTTTACAGAGGACAAGATCTACCTGTGCTTTTATTTCAAAGAGTGTATCAGATTCTGTGTTCTGGTTCTAACATGGCACCGAAATCCGAGTGTTTTTGGGTCCTGAGAAGGCCAAATAATCCCAGTGTTCCGATTTTCTACCGGCAACGAAATGACAGTGCGTTGCTCTTTCCGGCAACACAAGATCTCTTTGTGCTTCCATTTCCTGGCGTTTACCAAATTCTGGGTTTTTATCGGCACAAGGTATGCATAATCCCCCGTGTTGTAGCTGTGATAATCCAGAAAATTCCCATTGTTCTCGTTTTCCGGTGGCAAGAAACTGGTCATGTTCTGCATTTATTTGATGAAAACAAGGGCGCTCGGTGCTTTTGTTGCGATGATTTTTATAGATTCTTTGTTTGGCATGTAACACGGCACCCAAAACCGGTATATTGACCCTGGGAAGGCGACACATGCCCAGCCTTATGCTTTTGTTATTGGAACAGCAGGCTTGCGTTCTGCTCGTACAAAGAGGACAAGATCTACCTGTGCTTTTATTTCGAAGAGTTTACCAGATTCCGTGTTCTGGTGCTAACATGGCACCCAAGTCCTAGTGTTTTTGGGCCCTCAGGTGGCCAAAAAATCCTAGTGTTCAGCTTTTCCAATGGAAACGGAATGACAGTGCGTTGCTCTTTCCGGCGACACAAGATCTCTCTGTGCTTCCATTTCAAGATGTTTATCAAATTCTGGGTTTTTATCGGCACAAGGTATGCATAATCCCCCATGTTGTAGCTGTGATGAGCCAGAAAACTCCCATTGTTCACCTTTTTCAATGGCGAGACACTGGTGACGTTCTCCTTTTTTCATGAAAACAAGGGCGCTCGTTGCTTTTGTTGCGACGATTGTAATAAATTCTGTGTTTGGCATGTAACACGGCTCCTAAAACCAGTATATTGACCCTGGCAAGGCGAAACATGCCCAGCCTTATGCTTTTGTAATTGGAACAACAGGCTTGCGTTCTGCTCGTTTACAGAGGACAAGATCTACCCGTACTTTTATTTCAAAGAGTTTACCAGATTCTGTGTTCTGGTGCTAACATGGCACCCAAATCCTAGTGTTTTTGGGCCCTGAGAAGGCCAAATAATCCCAGTGATTTAGCTTTTCTAACGGCAACGAAATGACAGTGCGTTGCTCTTTCCAGCAACACAAGATCCATTTGTGCTTCCATTTCCAGGCGTCTACCACATTCAGGCTTAATCCCCCGTGTTGTAGCTGTGATGAGCCAGAAAACTCCCATTGTTCACCTTTTTCAATGGCGAGACACTGGTGACGTTCTCCTTTTTTCATGAAAACAAGGGCGCTGCTTTTGTTGACGATTGTAATAAATTCTGTGTTTGGCATGTAACACGGCTCCTAAAACCAGTATATTGACCTGGGTAAGGCAAACATGCCCAGCCTTATGCTTTGTAATTGGAACAACAGGCTTGCGTTCTGCTCGTTCAAAGAGGACAAGATCTACCCGTACTTTTATTTCAAAGAGTTTACCAGATTCTGTGTTCTGGTGCTAACATGGCACCCAAATCCTAGTGTTTTTGGGCCCTGAGAAGGCCAAATAATCCCAGTGATTTAGCTTTTCTAACGACAACGAAATGACAGTGCGTTGCTCTTTCCAGCAACACAAGATCCATTTGTGCTTCCATTTCCAGGCGTCTACCACATTCAGGCTTAATCCCCCGTGTTGTAGCTGTGATGAGCCAGAAAACTCCCATTGTTCACCTTTTCCAATGGCAAGAAACTGGTAATGTTCTGGATTTATTTGAAGAAAGCAAGGGCGCTCGTTGCTTTTGTTGCGACGATGTTCATAAAGTCTGTGCTTTGCATGTAATACGGCACCCATAACCAGTATATTGACCCTGGGAAGGCGACACACGCCCAGCCTTATGCTTTCGTAATTGGAACAGCAGGCTTGCATTCTGCTCGTATAAAGAGGACAAGATCTACCTGTGCTTTTATTTCAAATAGTTTATCAGATTCTGTGTTCTGGTGCTAACATGGCACCCAAATCCTAGTGTTTTTGGGCCCTCAGGTGATCAAATAATCCGAGTGTTCCGATTTTCTAACGGCAACGAAATGACAGTACGTTGCTCAATCCAGCTACCCAAGATCTATTTGTGCTTCCATTTGAGCGTTACCACATTCTGGGTTTCTATTGGCAAAAGGTACTTTAATCCCCGTCCTTGTAGCTGTGATGAGCGAAAAACTCCCGTTGTTCACCTTTTCCGATTGCAAAAACTGGTAACGTTCTGCATTAATTTGATGAAAACAAGGGCGCTCGGTGCTTTTGTTGGGACGATTTTAATAGATTCTTTGTTTGGCATGTAACACGGCACCCAAAACCATTATATTGACCCTGGCAAGGCGACACATGCCCAGCCTTATGCTTTTGTAATTGGAACAGCAGCCTTGCGTTCTGCTCGTTTAAAGAGGACAAGATCTACCCGTGCTTTTATTTCGAAAAGTTTACCAGATTCTGTGTTCTGGTGCTAACATGGCACCCAAGTCCTAGTGTTTTGGGCCTCAGGTGACCAAATAATCCGAGTGTTCCGATTTTCTAACGGCAACGAAATGACAGCACGTTGCTCAATCCAGCTACCAAAGATCTATTTGTGCTTCCATTTGAGGCGTTTACCACATTCTGGGTTTCTATTGGCAAAGGTACTGTTAATCCCCGTCTTGTAGCCGTGATGAACAAAAACTCCCATTGTTCGCCTTTACCGATGGCAAGAAACTGGTAATGTTTTGCATTTTTCTGATGAAAACAAGGCCCTCAAGCTTTTGTTGCGACGATCTTAATAGATTCTGTGCTCGGCATGTAACACAGCACCGGAAACCAGTATATTGACCTTGGTAAGGCAACACATGCCCAGCCTTATGCTTTTGTAATTGGAACAGCAGGCTTGCGTTCTTCTCGTTCAAAGAGGACAAGATCTACCCGTGCTTTTATTTCAAGAGTTTATCAGATTCTGTGTTCTGGTGCTAACATAACCCAAATCCTAGTGTTTTGGGCTATGAGAAGGACAAATAATCCGAGTGTTCCGATTTTCTAACGGCAACGAAATGACATTGCGTTGCTCTATCCAGCAACCCAAGATCTCTTTGTGCTTCCATTTCGAGGCGTTTACCACATTCTGGGTTTCTATCGGCAAAAGAAAATACGCTTAATCCCCCATCTCGTAGCTGTGATGAGCGAAAAAACTCCCGTTGTTCACCTTTTCCGATGGCAAGAAACTGGTAATGTTCTGCATTAATTTCAAGAAAACAAGGGCGCTCGGTGCTTTTGTTGCGACGATTTTAATAGATTCTTTGTTTGGCATGTAACACGGCACCCAAAACCAGTATATTGACCCTGGCGAGGCGACACATGCCCAGCCTTATGCTTTTGTAATAGGAACATCAGGCTTGCGTTCTGCTCGTTTACAGAGGACAAGATCTACCTGTGCTTTTATTTCAAAGAGTGTATCAGATTCTGTGTTCTGGTTCTAACATGGCACCGAAATCCGAGTGTTTTTGGGTCCTGAGAAGGCCAAATAATCCCAGTGTTCCGATTTTCTACCGGCAACGAAATGACAGTGCGTTGCTCTTTCCGGCAACACAAGATCTCTTTGTGCTTCCATTTCCTGGCGTTTACCAAATTCTGGGTTTTTATCGGCACAAGGTATGCATAATCCCCCGTGTTGTAGCTGTGATAATCCAGAAAATTCCCATTGTTCTCGTTTTCCGGTGGCAAGAAACTGGTCATGTTCTGCATTTATTTGATGAAAACAAGGGCGCTCGGTGCTTTTGTTGCGATGATTTTTATAGATTCTTTGTTTGGCATGTAACACGGCACCCAAAACCGGTATATTGACCCTGGGAAGGCGACACATGCCCAGCCTTATGCTTTTGTTATTGGAACAGCAGGCTTGCGTTCTGCTCGTACAAAGAGGACAAGATCTACCTGTGCTTTTATTTCGAAGAGTTTACCAGATTCCGTGTTCTGGTGCTAACATGGCACCCAAGTCCTAGTGTTTTTGGGCCCTCAGGTGGCCAAAAAATCCTAGTGTTCAGCTTTTCCAATGGAAACGGAATGACAGTGCGTTGCTCTTTCCGGCGACACAAGATCTCTCTGTGCTTCCATTTCAAGATGTTTATCAAATTCTGGGTTTTTATCGGCACAAGGTATGCATAATCCCCCATGTTGTAGCTGTGATGAGCCAGAAAACTCCCATTGTTCACCTTTTTCAATGGCGAGACACTGGTGACGTTCTCCTTTTTTCATGAAAACAAGGGCGCTCGTTGCTTTTGTTGCGACGATTGTAATAAATTCTGTGTTTGGCATGTAACACGGCTCCTAAAACCAGTATATTGACCCTGGTAAGGCAACACATGCCCAGCCTTATGCTTTTGTAATTGGAACAGCAGGCTTGCGTTCTTCTCGTTCAAAGAGGACAAGATCTACCCGTGCTTTTATTTCGAAGAGTTTATCAGATTCTGTGTTCTGGTGCTAACATGGCACCCAAATCCTAGTGTTTTTGGGCCCTGAGAAGGCCAAATAATCCCAGTGATTTAGCTTTTCTAACGGCAACGAAATGACAGTGCGTTGCTCTTTCCAGCAACACAAGATCCATTTGTGCTTCCATTTCCAGGCGTCTACCACATTCAGGCTTAATCCCCCGTGTTGTAGCTGTGATGAGCCAGAAAACTCCCATTGTTCACCTTTTTCAATGGCGAGACACTGGTGACGTTCTCCTTTTTTCATGAAAACAAGGGCGCTCGTTGCTTTTGTTGCGACGATTGTAATAAATTCTGTGTTTGGCATGTAACACGGCTCCTAAAACCAGTATATTGACCCTGGGTAGGCGAAACATGCCCAGCCTTATGCTTTTGTAATTGGAACTTCAGGCTTGGGTTCTCCCCGTGAAAAGCGGACAAGATCTACCCGTACTTTTATTTCAAAGAGTTTACCAGATTCTGTGTTCTGGTGCTAACATGGCACCCAAATCCTAGTGTTTTGGGCCCTGAGAAGGCCAAATAATCCCAGTGATTTAGCTTTTCTAACGGCAACGAAATGACAGTGCGTTGCTCTTTCCAGCAACACAAGATCCATTTGTGCTTCCATTTCCAGGCGTCTACCACATTCAGGCTTAATCCCCCGTGTTGTAGCTGTGATGAGCCAGAAAACTCCCATTGTTCACCTTTTCCAATGGCAAGAAACTGGTAATGTTCTGGATTTATTTGAAGAAAGCAAGGGCGCGCGTTTTTGTTGCACGATGTTCATAAATTCAGTGCTTTGCATGTAATACGGCACCCATAACCAGTATATTGACCCTGGGAAGGCGACACACGCCCAGCCTTATGCTTTCGTAATTGGAACAGCAGGCTTGCATTCTGCTCGTATAAAGAGGACAAGATCTACCTGTGCTTTTATTTCAAATAGTTTATCAGATTCTGTGTTTTGGTGCTAACATGGCACGAAGTCCTAGTGTTTTTGGGCCTCAGGTGATCACAAAATCCCAGTGTTCCGCTTTTCTAACGACAACGAGTTTACGAGATTCTGTGTTCTGGTGCTAACATGGCACCCAAATCCTAGTGTTTTTGGGCCTCAGGTGATCAAATAATCCGAGTGTTCCGATTTTCTAACGGCAACGAAATGACAGTCGTTGCTCAATCCAGCTACCCAAGATCTATTTGTGCTTCCATTT
Organism: Wolffia australiana; assembly: GCF_029677425.1. NCBI lineage: Eukaryota > Viridiplantae > Streptophyta > Magnoliopsida > Alismatales > Araceae > Wolffia > Wolffia australiana. The sequence goes on along the minus strand of NC_135847.1, from coordinate 5,290,808 downwards.
AGGCGTTTACCACATTCTGGGTTTCTATTGGCAAAAGGTACTCTTAATCCCCGTCTTGTAGCTGTGATGAAAAAAACTCCGTTGTTCACCTTTTCCGATTGCAAAAAACTGGTAACGTTCTGCATTAATTTGATGAAAACAAGGCGCGGTGCTTTTGTTGCGGCGATTTTAATAGATTCTTTGTTTGGCATGTAACACGGCACCCAAAACCATTATATTGACCCTGGCAAGGCGACACATGCCCAGCCTTATGCTTTTGTAATTGGAACAGCAGCCTTGCGTTCTGCTCGTTTAAAGAGGACAATATCTACCCGTGCTTTTATTTCGAAAAGTTTACCAGATTCTGTGTTCTGGTGCTAACATGGCACCCAAGTCCTAGTGTTTTTGGGCCCTCAGGTGACCAAATAATCCGAGTGTTCCGATTTTCTAACGGCAACGAAATGACAGTACGTTGCTCAATCCAGCTACCAAAGATCTATTTGTGCTTCCATTTCGAGGCGTTTACCACATTCTGGGTTTCTATTGGCAAAAGGTACTGTTAATCCCCCGTCTTGTAGCTGTGATGAACAAAAAAACTCCCATTGTTCGCCTTTACCGATGGCAAGAAACTGGTAATGTTTTGCATTTTTCTGATGAAAACAAGGGCCCTCTGTGCTTTTGTTGCGACGATTGTAATAAATTCTGTGCTCGGCATGTAAAACGGCACCCAAAACAAGTATATTGACCCTGGGAGGGCGACACATGCCCAGCCTTATGCTTTTGTAATTGGAACAGCAGGCTTGCGTTCTGCTCGTATAAAGAGGACAAGATCTACCCGTGCTTTTATTTCGAAGAGTTTATCAGATTCTGTGTTCTGGTGCTAACATAACCCGAAATCCTAGTGTTTTCGGGCTATGAGAAGGACAAATAATCCGAGTGTTCCGATTTTCTAACGGCAACGAAATGACATTGCGTTGCTCTATCCAGCAACCCAAGATCTCTTTGTGCTTCCATTTCGAGGCGTTTACCACATTCTGGGTTTCTATCGGCAAAAGAAAATACGCTTAATCCCCCATCTCGTAGCTGTGATGAGCGAAAAAACTCCCGTTGTTCACCTTTTCCGATGGCAAGAAACTGGTAATGTTCTGCATTAATTTCAAGAAAACAAGGGCGCTCGGTGCTTTTGTTGCGACGATTTTAATAGATTCTTTGTTTGGCATGTAACACGGCACCCAAAACCAGTATATTGACCCTGGCGAGGCGACACATGCCCAGCCTTATGCTTTTGTAATAGGAACATCAGGCTTGCGTTCTGCCTGCTTTACAGAGGACAAGATCTACCTGTGCTTTTATTTCAAAGAGTGTATCAGATTCTGTGTTCTGGTTCTAACATGGCACCAAATCCGAGTGTTTTGGGTCCTGAGAAGGCCAAATAATCCCAGTGTTCCGATTTTCTACCGCAACGAAATGACAGTGCGTTGCTCTTTCCGCAACACAAGATCTCTTTGTGCTTCCATTTCCTGGCGTTTACCAAATTCTGGGTTTTTATCGGCACAAGGTATGCATAATCCCCGTGTTGTAGCTGTGATAATCCAGAAAATTCCCATTGTTCTCGTTTTCGGTGGCAAGAAACTGGTCATGTTCTGCATTTATTTGATGAAAACAAGGGCGCTGGTGCTTTTGTTGCGATGATTTTTATAGATTCTTTGTTTGGCATGTAACACGGCACCCAAAACCGGTATATTGACCCTGGGAAGGCGACATGCCCAGCCTTATGCTTTGTTATTGGAACAGCAGGCTTGCGTTCTGCTCGTACAAAGAGGACAAGATCTACCTGTGCTTTTATTTCGAAGAGTTTACCAGATTCCGTGTTCTGGTGCTAACATGGCACCCAAGTCCTAGTGTTTTTGGGCCCTCAGGTGGCCAAAAAATCCTAGTGTTCAGCTTTTCCAATGGAAACGGAATGACAGTGCGTTGCTCTTTCCGGCGACACAAGATCTCTCTGTGCTTCCATTTCAAGATGTTTATCAAATTCTGGGTTTTTATCGGCACAAGGTATGCATAATCCCCCATGTTGTAGCTGTGATGAGCCAGAAAACTCCCATTGTTCACCTTTTTCAATGGCGAGACACTGGTGACGTTCTCCTTTTTTCATGAAAACAAGGGCGCTCGTTGCTTTTGTTGCGACGATTGTAATAAATTCTGTGTTTGGCATGTAACACGGCTCCTAAAACCAGTATATTGACCCTGGGTAGGCGAAACATGCCCAGCCTTATGCTTTTGTAATTGGAACAACAGGCTTGCGTTCTGCTCGTTTACAGAGGACAAGATCTACCCGTACTTTTATTTCAAAGAGTTTACCAGATTCTGTGTTCTGGTGCTAACATGGCACCCAAATCCTAGTGTTTTTGGGCCCTGAGAAGGCCAAATAATCCCAGTGATTTAGCTTTTCTAACGGCAACGAAATGACAGTGCGTTGCTCTTTCCAGCAACACAAGATCCATTTGTGCTTCCATTTCCAGGCGTCTACCACATTCAGGCTTAATCCCCCGTGTTGTAGCTGTGATGAGCCAGAAAACTCCCATTGTTCACCTTTTTCAATGGCGAGACACTGGTGACGTTCTCCTTTTTTCATGAAAACAAGGGCGCTCGTTGCTTTTGTTGCGACGATTGTAATAAATTCTGTGTTTGGCATGTAACACGGCTCCTAAAACCAGTATATTGACCCTGGGTAGGCGAAACATGCCCAGCCTTATGCTTTGTAATTGGAACAACAGGCTTGCGTTCTGCCTGCTTACAGAGGACAAGATCTACCCGTACTTTTATTTCAAAGAGTTTACCAGATTCTGTGTTCTGGTGCTAACATGGCACCCAAATCCTAGTGTTTTGGGCCCTGAGAAGGCCAAATAATCCCAGTGATTTAGCTTTTCTAACGGCAACGAAATGACAGTGCGTTGCTCTTTCCAGCAACACAAGATCCATTTGTGCTTCCATTTCCAGGCGTACCACATTCAGGCTTAATCCCCGTGTTGTAGCTGTGATGAGCCAGAAAACTCCCATTGTTCACCTTTTCCAATGGCAAGAAACTGGTAATGTTCTGGATTTATTTGAAGAAAGCAAGGGCGCTCGTTGCTTTTGTTGCGATGTTCATAAAGTCTGTGCTTTGCAAGTAACGCACCCATAACCAGTATATTGACCCTGGAAGGCGACACACGCCCAGCCTTATGCTTTGTAATTGGAACAGCAGGCTTGCGTTCGGCTCGTATAAAGAGGACAAGATCTACCTGTGCTTTTATTTCAAATAGTTTATCAGATTCTGTGTTTTGGTGCTAACATGGCACCGAAGTCCTAGTGTTTTTGGGCCCTCAGGTGATCACAAAATCCCAGTGTTCCGCTTTTCTAACGACAACGAGTTTACGAGATTCTGTGTTCTGGTGCTAACATGGCACCCAAATCCTAGTGTTTTTGGGCCCTCAGGTGATCAAATAATCCGAGTGTTCCGATTTTCTAACGGCAACGAAATGACAGTACGTTGCTCAATCCAGCTACCCAAGATCTATTTGTGCTTCCATTTCGAGACGTTTACCACATTCTGGGTTTCTATTGGCAAAAGGTACTCTTAATCCCCCGTCTTGTAGCTGTGATGAGCGAAAAAACTCCCGTTGTTCACCTTTTCCGATTGCAAGAAACTGGTAACGTTCTGCATTAATTTGATGAAAACAAGGGCGCTCGGTGCTTTTGTTGCGACGATTTTAATAGATTCTTTGTTTGGCATGTAACACGGCACCCAAAACCATTATATTGACCCTCGCAAGGCACACATGCCCAGCCTTATGCTTTTGTAATTGGAACAGCAGCCTTGCGTTCTGCTCGTTTAAAGAGGACAAGATCTACCCGTGCTTTTATTTCGAAAAGTTTACCAGATTCTGTGTTCTGGTGCTAACATGGCACCCAAGTCCTAGTGTTTTTGGGCCCTCAGGTGACCAAATAATCCGAGTGTTCCGATTTTCTAACGGCAACGAAATGACAGTACGTTGCTCAATCCAGCTACCAAAGATCTATTTGTGCTTCCATTTCGAGGCGTTTACCACATTCTGGGTTTCTATTGGCAAAAGGTACTGTTAATCCCCCGTCTTGTAGCTGTGATGAACAAAAAAACTCCCATTGTTCGCCTTTACCGATGGCAAGAAACTGGTAATGTTTTGCATTTTTCTGATGAAAACAAGGCCCCTCGAAGCTTTTGTTGCGACGATCTTAATAGATTCTGTGCTCGGCATGTAACACAGCACCGGAAACCAGTATATTGACCTTGGTAAGGCAACGCATGCCCAGCCTTATGCTTTTGTAATTGGAACAGCAGGCTTGCGTTCTTCTCGTTCAAAGAGGACAAGATCTACCCGTGCTTTTATTTCGAAGAGTTTATCAGATTCTGTGTTCTGGTGCTAACATAACCCGAAATCCTAGTGTTTTCGGGCTATGAGAAGGACAAATAATCCGAGTGTTCCGATTTTCTAACGGCAACGAAATGACATTGCGTTGCTCTATCCAGCAACCCAAGATCTCTTTGTGCTTCCATTTCGAGGCGTTTACCACATTCTGGGTTTCTATCGGCAAAAGAAAATACGCTTAATCCCCCATCTCGTAGCTGTGATGAGCGAAAAAACTCCCGTTGTTCACCTTTTCCGATGGCAAGAAACTGGTAATGTTCTGCATTAATTTCAAGAAAACAAGGGCGCTCGGTGCTTTTGTTGCGACGATTTTAATAGATTCTTTGTTTGGCATGTAACACGGCACCCAAAACCAGTATATTGACCCTGGCGAGGCGACACATGCCCAGCCTTATGCTTTTGTAATAGGAACATCAGGCTTGCGTTCTGCTCGTTTACAGAGGACAAGATCTACCTGTGCTTTTATTTCAAAGAGTGTATCAGATTCTGTGTTCTGGTTCTAACATGGCACCGAAATCCGAGTGTTTTTGGGTCCTGAGAAGGCCAAATAATCCCAGTGTTCCGATTTTCTACCGGCAACGAAATGACAGTGCGTTGCTCTTTCCGGCAACACAAGATCTCTTTGTGCTTCCATTTCCTGGCGTTTACCAAATTCTGGGTTTTTATCGGCACAAGGTATGCATAATCCCCCGTGTTGTAGCTGTGATAATCCAGAAAATTCCCATTGTTCTCGTTTTCGGTGGCAAGAAACTGGTCATGTTCTGCATTTATTTGATGAAAACAAGGGCGCCGTGCTTTTGTTGCGATGATTTTTATAGATTCTTTGTTTGGCATGTAACACGGCACCCAAAACCGGTATATTGACCCTGGGAAGGCACACATGCCCAGCCTTATGCTTTTGTTATTGGAACAGCAGGCTTGCGTTCTGCTGCATAAAGAGGACAAGATCTACCTGTGCTTTTATTTCAAGAGTTTACCAGATTCCGTGTTCTGGTGCTAACATGGCACCCAAGTCCTAGTGTTTTTGGGCCTCAGGTGGCCAAAAATCCTAGTGTTCAGCTTTTCCAATGGAAACGGAATGACAGTGCGTTGCTCTTTCCGCGACACAAGATCTCTCTGTGCTTCCATTTCAAGATGTTTATCAAATTCTGGGTTTTATCGGCACAAGGTATGCATAATCCCCATGTTGTAGCTGTGATGAGCCAGAAAACTCCCATTGTTCACCTTTTTCAATGGCGAGACACTGGTGACGTTCTCCTTTTTCATGAAAACAAGGGCGCCGTTGCTTTTGTTGCGACGATTGTAATAAATTCTGTGTTTGGCATGTAACACGGCTCCTAAAACCAGTATATTGACCCTGGGTAGGTAAACATGCCCAGCCTTATGCTTTGTAATTGGAACAACAGGCTTCATGCTCTGCCTGTTTACAGAGGACAAGATCTACCTGCATTTTTATTTCAAAGAGTTTACCAGATTCTGTGTTCTGGTGCTAACATGGCACCCAAATCCTAGTGTTTTGGGCCCTGAGAAGGCCAAATAATCCCAGTGATTTAGCTTTTCTAACGGCAACGAAATGACAGTGCGTTGCTCTTTCCAGCAACACAAGATCCATTTGTGCTTCCATTTCAGGCGTCTACCACATTCAGGCTTAATCCCCGTGTTGTAGCTGTGATGAGCCAGAAAACTCCCATTGTTCACCTTTTTCAATGGCGAGACACTGGTGACGTTCTCCTTTTTTCATGAAAACAAGGGCGCTCGTTGCTTTTGTTGCGACGATTGTAATAAATTCTGTGTTTGGCATGTAACACGGCTCCTAAAACCAGTGTCTTGTCCCTGGAAAGGCGAAACATGCCCAGCGTTGTGCTGTTGTAATTGGAACAACAGGCTTATGCTCTGCCTGCTCAAAGAGGACAAGATCTACCCGTACTTTTATTTCAAAGAGTTTACCAGATTCTGTGTTCTGGTGCTAACATGGCACCCAAATCCTAGTGTTTTTGGGCCCTGAGAAGGCCAAATAATCCCAGTGATTTAGCTTTTCTAACGGCAACGAAATGACAGTGCGTTGCTCTTTCCAGCAACACAAGATCCATTTGTGCTTCCATTTCCAGGCGTCTACCACATTCAGGCTTAATCCCCCGTGTTGTAGCTGTGATGAGCCAGAAAACTCCCATTGTTCACCTTTTCCAATGGCAAGAAACTGGTAATGTTCTGGATTTATTTGAAGAAAGCAAGGGCGCTCGTTGCTTTTGTTGCGACGATGTTCATAAAGTCTGTGCTTTGCATGTAATACGGCACCCATAACCAGTATATTGACCCTGGGAAGGCGACACACGCCCAGCCTTATGCTTTCGTAATTGGAACAGCAGGCTTGCATTCTGCTCGTATAAAGAGGACAAGATCTACCTGTGCTTTTATTTCAAATAGTTTATCAGATTCTGTGTTTTGGTGCTAACATGGCACCGAAGTCCTAGTGTTTTTGGGCCCTCAGGTGATCACAAAATCCCAGTGTTCCGCTTTTCTAACGACAACGAGTTTACGAGATTCTGTGTTCTGGTGCTAACATGGCACCCAAATCCTAGTGTTTTTGGGCCCTCAGGTGATCAAATAATCCGAGTGTTCCGATTTTCTAACGGCAACGAAATGACAGTACGTTGCTCAATCCAGCTACCCAAGATCTATTTGTGCTTCCATTTCGAGGCGTTTACCACATTCTGGGTTTCTATTGGCAAAAGGTACTCTTAATCCCCCGTCTTGTAGCTGTGATGAGCGAAAAAACTCCCGTTGTTCACCTTTTCCGATTGCAAGAAACTGGTAACGTTCTGCATTAATTTGATGAAAACAAGGGCGCTCGGTGCTTTTGTTGCGACGATTTTAATAGATTCTTTGTTTGGCATGTAACACGGCACCCAAAACCATTATATTGACCCTGGCAAGGCGACACATGCCCAGCCTTATGCTTTTGTAATTGGAACAGCAGCCTTGCGTTCTGCTCGTTTAAAGAGGACAAGATCTACCCGTGCTTTTATTTCGAAAAGTTTACCAGATTCTGTGTTCTGGTGCTAACATGGCACCCAAGTCCTAGTGTTTTTGGGCCCTCAGGTGACCAAATAATCCGAGTGTTCCGATTTTCTAACGGCAACGAAATGACAGTACGTTGCTCAATCCAGCTACCAAAGATCTATTTGTGCTTCCATTTCGAGGCGTTTACCACATTCTGGGTTTCTATTGGCAAAAGGTACTGTTAATCCCCCGTCTTGTAGCTGTGATGAACAAAAAAACTCCCATTGTTCGCCTTTACCGATGGCAAGAAACTGGTAATGTTTTGCATTTTTCTGATGAAAACAAGGCCCCTCGAAGCTTTTGTTGCGACGATCTTAATAGATTCTGTGCTCGGCATGTAACACAGCACCGGAAACCAGTATATTGACCTTGGTAAGGCAACGCATGCCCAGCCTTATGCTTTTGTAATTGGAACAGCAGGCTTGCGTTCTTCTCGTTCAAAGAGGACAAGATCTACCCGTGCTTTTATTTCGAAGAGTTTATCAGATTCTGTGTTCTGGTGCTAACATAACCCAAATCCTAGTGTTTTGGGCTATGAGAAGGACAAATAATCCGAGTGTTCCGATTTTCTAACGGCAACGAAATGACATTGCGTTGCTCTATCCAGCAACCCAAGATCTCTTTGTGCTTCCATTTCGAGGCGTTTACCACATTCTGGGTTTCTATCGGCAAAAGAAAATACGCTTAATCCCCCATCTCGTAGCTGTGATGAGCGAAAAAACTCCCGTTGTTCACCTTTTCCGATGGCAAGAAACTGGTAATGTTCTGCATTAATTTCAAGAAAACAAGGGCGCTCGGTGCTTTTGTTGCGATTTTAATAGATTCTTTGTTTGGCATGTAACACGGCACCCAAAACCAGTATATTGACCTGGCGAGGCGACACATGCCCAGCCTTATGCTTTGTAATAGGAACATCAGGCTTGCGTTCTGCCTGTTTACAGAGGACAAGATCTACCTGTGCTTTTATTTCAAAGAGTGTATCAGATTCTGTGTTCTGGTTCTAACATGGCATCGAAATCCGAGTGTTTTTGGGTCCTGAGAAGGCCAAATAATCCCAGTGTTCCGATTTTCTACCGGCAACGAAATGACAGTGCGTTGCTCTTTCCGGCAACACAAGATCTCTTTGTGCTTCCATTTCCTGGCGTTTACCAAATTCTGGGTTTTTATCGGCACAAGGTATGCATAATCCCCCGTGTTGTAGCTGTGATAATCCAGAAAATTCCCATTGTTCTCGTTTTCCGTGGCAAGAAACTGGTCATGTTCTGCATTTATTTGATGAAAACAAGGGCGCTCGGTGCTTTTGTTGCGATGATTTTTATAGATTCTTTGTTTGGCATGTAACACGGCACCCAAAACCGGTATATTGACCCTGGGAAGGCGACACATGCCCAGCCTTATGCTTTTGTTATTGGAACAGCAGGCTTGCGTTCTGCTCGTACAAAGAGGACAAGATCTACCTGTGCTTTTATTTCGAAGAGTTTACCAGATTCCGTGTTCTGGTGCTAACATGGCACCCAAGTCCTAGTGTTTTTGGGCCCTCAGGTGGCCAAAAAATCCTAGTGTTCAGCTTTTCCAATGGAAACGGAATGACAGTGCGTTGCTCTTTCCGGCGACACAAGATCTCTCTGTGCTTCCATTTCAAGATGTTTATCAAATTCTGGGTTTTTATCGGCACAAGGTATGCATAATCCCCCATGTTGTAGCTGTGATGAGCCAGAAAACTCCCATTGTTCACCTTTTTCAATGGCGAGACACTGGTGACGTTCTCCTTTTTTCATGAAAACAAGGGCGCTCGTTGCTTTTGTTGCGACGATTGTAATAAATTCTGTGTTTGGCATGTAACACGGCTCCTAAAACCAGTATATTGACCCTGGTAAGGCAACACATGCCCAGCCTTATGCTTTGTAATTGGAACAACAGGCTTGCTCTGCTCGTTTACAGAGGACAAGATCTACCCGATTTTTATTTCAAAGAGTTTACCAGATTCTGTGTTCTGGTGCTAACATGGCACCCAAATCCTAGTGTTTTGGGCCCTGAGAAGGCCAAATAATCCCAGTGATTTAGCTTTTCTAACGGCAACGAAATGACAGTGCGTTGCTCTTTCCAGCAACACAAGATCCATTTGTGCTTCCATTTCCAGGCGTCTACCACATTCAGGCTTAATCCCCCGTGTTGTAGCTGTGATGAGCCAGAAAACTCCCATTGTTCACCTTTTTCAATGGCGAGACACTGGTGACGTTCTCCTTTTTTCATGAAAACAAGGGCGCTCGTTGCTTTTGTTGCGACGATTGTAATAAATTCTGTGTTTGGCATGTAACACGGCTCCTAAAACCAGTATATTGACCCTGGCAAGGCGAAACATGCCCAGCCTTATGCTTTTGTAATTGGAACAACAGGCTTGCGTTCTGCTCGTTCAAAGAGGACAAGATCTACCCGTACTTTTATTTCAAAGAGTTTACCAGATTCTGTGTTCTGGTGCTAACATGGCACCCAAATCCTAGTGTTTTTGGGCCCTGAGAAGGCCAAATAATCCCAGTGATTTAGCTTTTCTAACGGCAACGAAATGACAGTGCGTTGCTCTTTCCAGCAACACAAGATCCATTTGTGCTTCCATTTCCAGGCGTCTACCACATTCAGGCTTAATCCCCCGTGTTGTAGCTGTGATGAGCCAGAAAACTCCCTTTGTTCACCTTTTCCAATGGCAAGAAACTGTTAATGTTCTGGATTTATTTGAAGAAAGCAAGGGCGCTCATGCTTTTGTTGCGACGATGTTCATAAAGTCTGTGCTTTGCATGTAATACGGCACCCATAACCAGTATATTGACCCTGGTAAGGCGACACACGCCCAGCCTTATGCTTTCGTAATTGGAACAGCAGGCTTGCATTCTGCTCGTATAAAGAGGACAAGATCTACCTGTGCTTTTATTTCAAATAGTTTATCAGATTCTGTGTTTTGGTGCTAACATGGCACCCAAATCCTAGTGTTTTTGGGCCCTCAGGTGATCAAATAATCCGAGTGTTCCGATTTTCTAACGGCAACGAAATGACAGTACGTTGCTCAATCCAGCTACCAAAGATCTATTTGTGCTTCCATTTCGAGGCGTTTACCACATTCTGGGTTTCTATTGACAAAAGGTACTCTTAATCCCCGCCTTGTAGCTGTGATGAGCGAAAAACTCCCGTTGTTCACCTTTTCCGATTGCAAGAAACTGGTAACGTTCTGCATTAATTTGATGAAAACAAGGGCGCTCGTGCTTTTGTTCGGCGATTTTAATAGATTCTTTGTTTGGCATGTAACACGGCACCCAAAACCATTATATTGACCTGGCAAGGCGACACATGCCCAGCCTTATGCTTTTGTAATTGGAACAGCAGCCTTGCGTTCTGCTCGCTTAAAGAGGACAAGATCTACCCGTGCTTTTATTTCAAAAGTTTACCAGATTCTGTGTTCTGGTGCTAACATGGCACCCAAGTCCTAGTGTTTTTGGGCCTCAGGTGACCAAATAATCCGAGTGTTCCGATTTTCTAACGGCAACGAAATGACAGTACGTTGCTCAATCCAGCTACCAAAGATCTATTTGTGCTTCCATTTCGAGGCGTTTACCACATTCTGGGTTTCTATTGGCAAAAGGTACTCTTAATCCCCCGTCTTGTAGCGGTGATGAACAAAAAAACTCCCATTGTTCGCCTTTTCCGATGGCAAGAAACTGGTAATGTTTTGCATTTTTCTGATGAAAACAAGGCCCTCGAAGCTTTTGTTGCACGATCTTAATAGATTCTGTGCTCGGCATGTAACACAGCACCGGAAACCAGTATATTGACCTTGGTAAGGCAACGCATGCCCAGCCTTATGCTTTTGTAATTGGAACAGCAGGCTTGCGTTCTTCTCGTTCAAAGAGGACAAGATCTACCCGTGCTTTTATTTCGAAGAGTTTATCAGATTCTGTGTTCTGGTGCTAACATAACCCGAAATCCTAGTGTTTTCGGGCTATGAGAAGGACAAATAATCCGAGTGTTCCGATTTTCTAACGGCAACGAAATGACATTGCGTTGCTCTATCCAGCAACCCAAGATCTCTTTGTGCTTCCATTTCGAGGCGTTTACCACATTCTGGGTTTCTATCGGCAAAAGAAAATACGCTTAATCCCCCATCTCGTAGCTGTGATGAGCGAAAAAACTCCCGTTGTTCACCTTTTCCGATGGCAAGAAACTGGTAATGTTCTGCATTAATTTCAAGAAAACAAGGGCGCTCGGTGCTTTTGTTGCGACGATTTTAATAGATTCTTTGTTTGGCATGTAACACGGCACCCAAAACCAGTATATTGACCCTGGCGAGGCGACACATGCCCAGCCTTATGCTTTTGTAATAGGAACATCAGGCTTGCGTTCTGCTCTGCTTACAGAGGACAAGATCTACCCGTGCTTTTATTTCGAAGAGTTTATCAGATTCTGTGTTCTGGTTCTAACATGGCACCGAAATCCGAGTGTTTTTGGGTCCTGAGAAGGCCAAATAATCCCAGTGTTCCGATTTTCTACTGGCAACGAAATGACAGTGCGTTGCTCTTTCCGCAACACAAGATCTCTTTGTGCTTCCATTTCCTGGCGTTTACCAAATTCTGGGTTTTTATCGGCACAAGGTATGCATAATCCCCGTGGTTGTAGCTGTGATAATCCAGAAAATTCCCATTGTTCTCGTTTTCCGGTGGCAAGAAACTGGTCATGTTCTGCATTTATTTGATGAAAACAAGGGCGCTCGGTGCTTTTGTTGCGATGATTTTTATAGATTCTTTGTTTGGCATGTAACACGGCACCCAAAACCGGTATATTGACCCTGGGAAGGCGACACATGCCCAGCCTTATGCTTTTGTTATTGGAACAGCAGGCTTATGCTCTGCTGCATACAAAGAGGACAAGATCTACCTGTGCTTTTATTTCGAAGAGTTTACCAGATTCCGTGTTCTGGTGCTAACATGGCACCCAAGTCCTAGTGTTTTTGGGCCCTCAGGTGGCCAAAAAATCCTAGTGTTCAGCTTTTCCAATGGAAACGGAATGACAGTGCGTTGCTCTTTCCGGCGACACAAGATCTCTCTGTGCTTCCATTTCAAGATGTTTATCAAATTCTGGTTTTTATCGGCACAAGGTATGCATAATCCCCCATGTTGTAGCTGTGATGAGCCAGAAAACTCCCATTGTTCACCTTTTCAATGGCGAGACACTGGTGACGTTCTCCTTTTTTCATGAAAACAAGGGCGCTCGTTGCTTTTGTTGCGACGATTGTAATAAATTCTGTGTTTGGCATGTAACACGGCTCCTAAAACCAGTATATTGACCCTGGTAAGGCAACACATGCCCAGCCTTATGCTTTTGTAATTGGAACAGCAGGCTTGCGTTCTGCCTGCTTACAGAGGACAAGATCTACCCGTGCTTTTATTTCAAAGAGTTTACCAGATTCTGTGTTCTGGTGCTAACATGGCACCCAAATCCTAGTGTTTTGGGCCCTAAGAAGGCCAAATAATCCCAGTGTTTTAGCGTTTCTGACGGCACCGAGATGTCAGCGCGTTGCCCTTTCGAGGCTCACCCGATCCATTTGTGCTTCCATTTCCAGGCGTCTACCACATTCAGGCTTAATCCCCCGTGTTGTAGCTGTGATGAGCAAAAAAACTCCCATTGTTCACCTTTTTCAATGGCGACACTGGTGACGTTCTCCTTTTTCATGAAAACAAGGGCGCTTGCTTTTGTTGCACGATTGTAATAAATTCTGTGTTTGGCATGTAACACGGCTCCTAAAACCAGTATATTGACCCTGGGTAGGCGAAACATGCCCAGCCTTATGCTTTTGTAATTGGAACAACAGGCTTGCGTTCTGCCTGCTCAAAGAGGACAAGATCTACCTGTGCTTTTATTTCGAAGAGTGTATCAGATTCTGTGTTCTGGTGCTAACATGGCACCCAAATCGTAGTGTTTTTGGGCCCTGAGAAGGCCAAATAATCCCAGTGATTTAGCTTTTCTAACGGCAACGAAATGACAGTGCGTTGCTCGTTCCAGCAACACAAGATCCATTTGTGCTTCCATTGCCAGGCGTCTACCACATTCAGGCTTAATCCCCCGTGTTGTAGCTGTGATGAGCCAGAAAACTCCCATTGTTCACCTTTTCCAATGGCAAGAAACTGGTAATGTTCTGGATTTATTTGAAGAAAGCAAGGGCGCTCGTTGCTTTTGTTGCGACGATGTTCATAAAGTCTGTGCTTTGCATGTAATACGGCACCCATAACCAGTATATTGACCCTGGGAAGGCGACACACGCCCAGCCTTATGCTTCGTAATTGGAACAGCAGGCTTGCATTCTGCTCGATAAAGAGGACAAGATCTACCTGTGCTTTTATTTCAAATAGTTTATCAGATTCTGTGTTTTGGTGCTAACATGGCAATCAAGTCCTAGTGTTTTTGGGCCCTCAGGTGATCACAAAATCCCAGTGTTCCGCTTTTCTAACGACAACGAGTTTTAGATTCTGTGTTCTGGTGCTAACATGGCACCCAAATCCTAGTGTTTTTGGGCCCTCAGGTGATCAAATAATCCGAGTGTTCGATTTTCTAACGGCAACGAAATGACAGTACGTTGCTCAATCCAGCAACCCAAGATCTATTTGTGCTTCCATTTCGAGACGCTTACCACATTCTGGGTTTCTATTGGCAAAGGTACTCTTAATCCCCGCCTTGTAGCTGTGATGAGCAAAAACTCCCGTTGTTCACCTTTTCCGATTGCAAGAAACTGGTAACGTTCTGCATTAATTTGATGAAAACAAGGCGCTCGTGCTTTTGTTGCGACGATTTTAATAGATTCTTTGTTTGGCATGTAACACGGCACCCAAAACCATTATATTGACCCTGGCAAGGCGACACATGCCCAGCCTTATGCTTTTGTAATTGGAACAGCAGCTTATGCGTTCTGCCTGCTTAAAGAGGACAAGATCTACCCATGCTTTTATTTCGAAAAGTTTACCAGATTCTGTGTTCTGGTGCTAACATGGCACCCAAGTCCTAGTGTTTTTGGGCCCTCAGGTGACCAAATAATCCGAGTGTTCCGATTTTCTAACGGCAACGAAATGACAGTCCGTTGCTCAATCCAGCAACCCAAGATCTATTTGTGCTTCCATTTCGAGGCGTTTACCACATTCTGGGTTTCTCTTGGCAAAGGTACTCTTAATCCCCGTCTTGTAGCTGTGATGAACAAAAAAACTCCCGTTGTTCACCTTTTCCGATGGCAAGAAACTGGTAACGTTCTGCATTAATTTGATGAAAACAAGGGCGCTCGGTGCTTTTGTTGCGACGATTTTAATAGATTCTTTGTTTGGCATGTAACACGGCACCCAAAACCAGTATATTGACCCTGGCGAGGCAACACATGCCCAGCCTTATGCTATTGTAATTGGAACAGCAGCCTTGCGTTCTGCCTGCTTAAAGAGGACAAGATCTACCCGTGCTTTTATTTCAAAAGAGTTTATCAGATTCTGTGTTCTGGTGCTAACATAACCCGAAATCCTAGTGTTTTCGGGCTATGAGAAGGACAAATAATACGAGTGTTCCGATTTTCTAACGGCAACGAAATGACATTGCGTTGCTCTATCCAGCAACCCAAGATCTCTTTGTGCTTCCATTTGGAGGCGTTTACCACAGTCTGGGTTTCTGTCGGCAAAAGAAAATACGCGTAATCCCCCATCTCGTAGCTGTGATGAGCGAAAACACTCCCGTTGTTCACCTTTTCCGATGGCAAGAAACTCGTAATGTGCTGCATTAATTTCAAGAAAGCAAGGGCGCTCGTTGCTTTTGTTGCGACGATTTTAATAGATTCTTTGTTTGGCATGTAACACGGCACCCAAAACCAGTATATTGACCTGGCGAGGCGACACATGCCCAGCCTTATGCTTTTGTAATAGGAACATCAGGCTTGCGTCTGCCTGCGTTACAGAGGACAAGATCTACCTGTGCTTTTATTTCAAAGAGTGTATCAGATTCTGTGTTCTGGTTCTAACATGGCACCGAAATCCGAGTGTTTTTGGGTCCTGAGAAGGCCAAATAATCCCAGTGTTCTGATTTTCTACGGCAACGAAATGACAGTGCGTTGCTCTTTCCGCAACACAAGATCTCTTTGTGCTTCCATTTCCTGGCGTTTACCAAATTCTGGGTTTTATCGGCACAAGGTATGCATAATCCCCGTGTTGTAGCTGTGATAATCCAGAAAATTCCCATTGTTCTCGCTTTTCCGTGGCAAGAAACTGGTCATGTTCTGCATTTATTTGATGAAAACAAGGGCGCCGGTGCTTTTGTTGCGATGATTTTTATAGATTCTTTGTTTGGCATGTAACACGGCACCCAAAACCGGTATATTGACCCTGGAAGGCGACACATGCCCAGCCTTATGCTTTTGTTATTGGAACAGCAGGCTTGCGTTCTGCTGCATACAAAGAGGACAAGATCTACCTTTGCTTTTATTTCGGAGAGTTTACCATCTTCCGTGTTCTGGTGCTAACATGGCACCCAAGTCCTAGTGTTTTTGGGCAGTCAGGTGGCCAAAAAATCCTAGTGGTCAGCTTTTCCAATGGAAACGGAATGACAGTGCGATGCTCTTCCAGCACACAAGATCTCTGTGCTTCCATTTCAAGATGTTTATCAAATTCTGGGTTTTTATCGCACAAGGTATGCATAATCCCCATGTTGTAGCTGTGATGAGCCAGAAAACTCCCATTGTTCACCTTTTCAATGGCGAGACACTGGTGACGTTCTCCTTTTTTCATGAAAACAAGGGCGCTCGTTGCTTTTGTTGCGACGATTGTAATAAATTCTGTGTTTGGCATGTAACACGGCTCCTAAAACCAGTATATTGACCCTGGGTAGGCGAAACATGCCCAGCCTTATGCTTTTGTAATTGGAACAACAGGCTTGCGTTCTGCTCGTTTACAGAGGACAAGATCTACCCGTACTTTTATTTCAAAGAGTTTACCAGATTCTGTGTTCTGGTGCTAACATGGCACCCAAATCCTAGTGTTTTTGGGCCCTGAGAAGGCCAAATAATCCCAGTGATTTAGCTTTTCTAACGGCAACGAAATGACAGTGCGTTGCTCTTTCCAGCAACACAAGATCCATTTGTGCTTCCATTTCCAGGCGTCTACCACATTCAGGCTTAATCCCCCGTGTTGTAGCTGTGATGAGCCAGAAAACTCCCATTGTTCACCTTTTCCAATGGCAAGAAACTGGTAATGTTCTGGATTTATTTGAAGAAAGCAAGGGCGCTCGTTGCTTTTGTTGCGACGATGTTCATAAAGTCTGTGCTTTGCATGTAATACGGCACCCATAACCAGTATATTGACCCTGGGAAGGCGACACACGCCCAGCCTTATGCTTTCGTAATTGGAACAGCAGGCTTGCATTCTGCTCGTATAAAGAGGACAAGATCTACCTGTGCTTTTATTTCAAATAGTTTATCAGATTCTGTGTTCTGGTGCTCACATGGCACCAAAATCCTAGTGTTTCTGGGCCCTCAGGTGATCAAATAATCCGAGTGTTCCGATTTTCTACCGGCAACGAAATGACAGTACGTTGCTCAATCCCGCTACCCAAGATCTATTTGTGCTTCCATTTCGAGACGTTTACCACATTCTGGGTTTCTATTGGCAAAAGGTACTTAATCCCCGTCTTGTAGCTGTGATGAGCGAAAAAACTCCCGTTGTTCACCTTTTCCGATGGCAAGAAACTGGTAACGTTCTGCATTAATTTGATGAAAACAAGGGCGCTCGGTGCTTTTGTTGCGACGATTTTAATAGATTCTTTGTTTGGCATGTAACACGGCACCCAAAACCATTATATTGACCCTGGCAAGGCGACACATGCCCAGCCTTATGCTTTTGTAATTGGAACAGCAGGCTTGCTCTGCCTGCTTAAAGAGGACAAGATCTACCCATGCTTTTATTTCGAAAAGTTTACCAGATTCTGTGTTCTGGTGCTAACATGGCACCCAAGTCCTAGTGTTTTTGGGCCCTCAGGTGACCAAATAATCCGAGTGTTCCGATTTTCTAACGGCAACGAAATGACAGTCCGTTGCTCAATCCAGCAACCCAAGATCTATTTGTGCTTCCATTTCGAGGCGTTTACCACATTCTGGGTTTCTATTGGCAAAAGGTACTTTTAATCCCCCGTCTTGTAGCTGTGATGAGCGAAAAAACTCCCGTTGTTCACCTTTTCCGATGGCAAGAAACTGGTAACGTTCTGCATTAATTTGATGAAAACAAGGGCGCTCGGTGCTTTTGTTGCGACGATCTTAATAGATTCTGTGCTCGGCATGTAACACAGCACCGGAAACCAGTATATTGACCTTGGTAAGGCAACACATGCCCAGCCTTATGCTTTTGTAATTGGAACAGCAGGCTTGCGTTCTGCTCGTTTAAAGAGGACAAGATCTACCCGTGCTTTTATTTCGAAAAGTTTACCAGATTCTGTGTTCTGGTGCTAACATAACCCAAAATCCTAGTGTTTTCGGGCTATGAGAAGGACAAATAATCCGAGTGTTCCGATTTTCTAACGGCAACGAAATGACATTGCGTTGCTCTATCCAGCAACCCAAGATCTCTTTGTGCTTCCATTTCGAGGCGTTTACCACATTCTGGGTTTCTATCGGCAAAAGAAAATACGCTTAATCCCCCATCTCGTAGCTGTGATGAGCGAAAAAACTCCCGTTGTTCACCTTTTCCGATGGCAAGAAACTGGTAATGTTCTGCATTAATTTCAAGAAAACAAGGGCGCTCGGTGCTTTTGTTGCGACGATTTTAATAGATTCTTTGTTTGGCATGTAACACGGCACCCAAAACCAGTATATTGACCCTGGCGAGGCGACACATGCCCAGCCTTATGCTTTTGTAATAGGAACATCAGGCTCATGCTCTGCTCGTTTACAGAGGACAAGATCTACCTGTGCTTTTATTTCAAAGAGTGTATCAGATTCTGTGTTCTGGTTCTAACATGGCACCGAAATCCGAGTGTTTTTGGGTCCTGAGAAGGCCAAATAATCCCAGTGTTCTGATTTTCTACCGGCAACGAAATGACAGTGCGTTGCTCTTTCCGGCAACACAAGATCTCTTTGTGCTTCCATTTCCTGGCGTTTACCAAATTCTGGGTTTTATCGGCACAAGGTATGCATAATCCCCGTGTTGTAGCTGTGATAATCCAGAAAATTCCCATTGTTCTCTTTTCCGTGGCAAGAAACTGGTCATGTTCTGCATTTATTTGATGAAAACAAGGGCGCTCGGTGCTTTTGTTGCGATGATTTTATAGATTCTTTGTTTGGCATGTAACACGGCACCCAAAACCGTATATTGACCCTGGGAAGGCGACACATGCCCAGCCTTATGCTTTTGTTATTGGAACAGCAGGCTTGCGTTCTGCTGCACAAAGAGGACAAGATCTACCTGTGCTTTTATTTGAAGAGTTTACCAGATTCCGTGTTCTGGTGCTAACATGGCACCCAAGTCCTAGTGTTTTGGGCCTCAGGTGGCCAAAAATCCTAGTGTTCAGCTTTTCCAATGGAACGGAATGACAGTGCGTTGCTCTTTCCGGCGACACAAGATCTCTCTGTGCTTCCATTTCAAGATGTTTATCAAATTCTGGGTTTTATCGGCACAAGGTATGCATAATCCCCATGTTGTAGCTGTGATGAGCCAGAAAACTCCCATTGTTCACCTTTTTCAATGGCGAGACACTGGTGACGTTCTCCTTTTTCATGAAAACAAGGGCGCTCGTTGCTTTGTTGCGACGATTGTAATAAATTCTGTGTTTGGCATGTAACACGGCTCCTAAAACCAGTATATTGACCCTGGTAGGCGAAACATGCCCAGCCTTATGCTTTTGTAATTGGAACAACAGGCTTGCGTTCTGCTCGTTTAAAGAGGACAAGATCTACCTGTGCTTTTTATTTCAAAGAGTTTACCAGATTCTGTGTTCTGGTGCTAAGATGGCACCCAAATCCTAGTGTTTTTTGGCCCTGTGAATGCCAAATAATCCCAGTGTTTTATGTTGTCTAACGGCAACGAAATGACAAGGCTATGCTCTTTCCAGTAACACAAGATGCATTGGTGCGTCCATTTCCAGCGTCTACCACATTCAGGCTTAATCCCGTGTTGTAGCTGTGATGAGCCAGAAACTCCCATTGTTCACCTTTTCCAATGGCAAGAAACTGGTAATGTTCTGGATTTATTTGAAGAAAGCAAGGGCGCTCGTTGCTTTTGTTGCGACGATGTTCATAAAGTCTGTGCTTTGCATGTAATACGGCACCCATAACCAGTATATTGACCCTGGGAAGGCGACACACGCCCAGCCTTATGCTTTCGTAATTGGAACAGCAGGCTTGCATTCTGCTCGTATAAAGAGGACAAGATCTACCTGTGCTTTTATTTCAAATAGTTTATCAGATTCTGTGTTTTGGTGCTAACATGGCACCGAAGTCCTAGTGTTTTGGGCCTCAGGTGATCACAAAATCCCAGTGTTCCGCTTTTCTAACGACAACGAGTTTATAGATTCTGTGTTCTGGTGCTAACATGGCACCCAAATCCTAGTGTTTTTGGGCCCTCAGGTGATCAAATAATCCGAGTGTTCCGATTTTCTAACGGCAACGAAATGACAGTACGTTGCTCAATCCAGCTACCCAAGATCTATTTGTGCTTCCATTTCGAGGCGTTTACCACATTCTGGGTTTCTATTGGCAAAAGGTACTTTTAATCCCCCGTCTTGTAGCTGTGATGAACAAAAAAACTCCCGTTGTTCACCTTTTCCGATGGCAAGAAACTGGTAACGTTCTGCATTAATTTGATGAAAACAAGGGCGCTCGGTGCTTTTGTTGCGACGATTTTAATAGATTCTTTGTTTGGCATGTAACACGGCACCCAAAACCAGTATATTGACCCTGGCGAGGCAACACATGCCCAGCCTTATGCTTTTGTAATTGGAACAGCAGGCTTGCGTTCTGCCTGCTTAAAGAGGACAAGATCTACCCGTGCCTTTATTTCGAAGAGTTTATCAGATTCTGTGTTCTGGTGCTAACATGGCACCCAAGTCCTAGTGTTTTTGGGCCCTCAGGTGACCAAATAATCCGAGTGTTCCGATTTTCTAACGGCAACGAAATGACAGTACGTTGCTCAATCCAGCTACCAAAGATCTATTTGTGCTTCCATTTCGAGGCGTTTACCACATTCTGGGTTTCTATTGGCAAAAGGTACTCTTAATCCCCGCCTTGTAGCTGTGATGAGCGAAAAACTCCCGTTGTTCACCTTTTCCGATGGCAAGAAACTGGTAACGTTCTGCATTAATTTGATGAAAACAAGGGCGCTCGGTGCTTTTGTTGCGACGATTTTAATAGATTCTTTGTTTGGCATGTAACACGGCACCCAAAACCATTATATTGACCCTGGCAAGGCGACACATGCCCAGCCTTATGCTTTTGTAATTGGAACAGCAGGCTTGCGTTCTGCTCGTTTAAAGAGGACAAGATCTACCCGTGCTTTTATTTCGAAAAGTTTACCAGATTCTGTGTTCTGGTGCTAACATAACCCAAAATCCTAGTGTTTTCGGGCTATGAGAAGGACAAATAATCCGAGTGTTCCGATTTTCTAACGGCAACGAAATGACATTGCGTTGCTCTATCCAGCAACCCAAGATCTCTTTGTGCTTCCATTTCGAGGCGTTTACCACATTCTGGGTTTCTATCGGCAAAAGAAAATACGCTTAATCCCCCATCTCGTAGCTGTGATGAGCGAAAAAACTCCGTTGTTCACCTTTTCCGATGGCAAGAAACTGGTAATGTTCTGCATTAATTTCAAGAAAACAAGGGCGCTGGTGCTTTTGTTGCGGCGATTTTAATAGATTCTTTGTTTGGCATGTAACACGGCACCCAAAACCAGTATATTGACCCTGGCGAGGCGACACATGCCCAGCCTTATGCTTTTGTAATAGGAACATCAGGCTTGCGTTCTGCTCGTTTACAGAGGACAAGATCTACCTGTGCTTTTATTTCAAAGAGTGTATCAGATTCTGTGTTCTGGTTCTAACATGGCACCGAAATCCGAGTGTTTTTGGGTCCTGAGAAGGCCAAATAATCCCAGTGTTCCGATTTTCTACGGCAACGAAATGACAGTGCGTTGCTCTTCCGCAACACAAGATCTCTTTGTGCTTCCATTTCCTGGCGTTTACCAAATTCTGGGTTTTATCGGCACAAGGTATGCATAATCCCCGTGTTGTAGCTGTGATAATCCAGAAAATTCCCATTGTTCTCGCTTTCCGTGGCAAGAAACTGGTCATGTTCTGCATTTATTTGATGAAAACCAGGGCGCTCGGTGCTTTTGTTGCGATGATTTTTATAGATTCTTTGTTTGGCATGTAACACGGCACCCAAAACCAGTATATTGACCCTGGAAGGCGACATGCCCAGCCTTATGCTTTTGTTATTGGAACAGCAGGCTTGCGTTCTGCTCGCATAAAGAGGACAAGATCTACCTGTGCTTTTATTTCAAGAGTTTACCAGATTCCGTGTTCTGGTGCTAACATGGCACCCAAGTCCTAGTGTTTTTGGGCCTCAGGTGGCCAAAAATCCTAGTGTTCAGCTTTTCCAATGGAAACGGAATGACAGTGCGTTGCTCTTTCCGCGACACAAGATCTCTGTGCTTCCATTTCAAGATGTTTATCAAATTCTGGGTTTTTATCGGCACAAGGTATGCATAATCCCCATGTTGTAGCTGTGATGAGCCAGAAAACTCCCATTGTTCACCTTTTCAATGGCAGACACTGGTGACGTTCTCCTTTTTCATGAAAACAAGGGCGCTCGTTGCTTTTGTTGCACGATTGTAATAAATTCTGTGTTTGGCATGTAACACGGCTCCTAAAACCAGTATATTGACCTGGGTAGGCAAACATGCCCAGCCTTATGCTTTGTAATTGGGACAACAGGCTTGCGTTCTGCTCGTTTACAGAGGACAAGATCTACCTGCTTTTTATTTCAAAGAGTTTACCAGATTCTGTGTTCTGGTGCTAACATGGCACCCAAATCCTAGTGTTTTGGGCCTGAGAAGGCCAAATAATCCCAGTGATTTAGCTTTTCTAACGGCAACGAAATGACAGTGCGTTGCTCTTTCCAGCAACACAAGATCCATTTGTGCTTCCATTTCCAGGCGTCTACCACATTCAGGCTTAATCCCCCGTGTTGTAGCTGTGATGAGCCAGAAAACTCCCATTGTTCACCTTTTTCAATGGCGAGACACTGGTGACGTTCTCCTTTTTTCATGAAAACAAGGGCGCTCGTTGCTTTTGTTGCGACGATTGTAATAAATTCTGTGTTTGGCATGTAACACGGCTCCTAAAACCAGTATATTGACCCTGGGTAGGCGAAACATGCCCAGCCTTATGCTTTTGTAATTGGAACAACAGGCTTGCGTTCTGCTCGTTCAAAGAGGACAAGATCTACCCGTACTTTTATTTCAAAGAGTTTACCAGATTCTGTGTTCTGGTGCTAACATGGCACCCAAATCCTAGTGTTTTTGGGCCCTGAGAAGGCCAAATAATCCCAGTGATTTAGCTTTTCTAACGGCAACGAAATGACAGTGCGTTGCTCTTCCAGCAACACAAGATCCATTTGTGCTTCCATTTCCAGGCGTCTACCACATTCAGGCTTAATCCCCCGTGTTGTAGCTGTGATGAGCCAGAAAACTCCCTTTGTTCACCTTTTCCAATGGCAAGAAACTGGTAATGTTCTGGATTTATTTAAAGAAAGCAAGGGCGCTCGTTGCTTTTGTTGCGACGATGTTCATAAAGTCTGTGCTTTGCATGTAATACGGCACCCATAACCAGTATATTGACCCTGGTAAGGCGACACACGCCCAGCCTTAGGCTTTCGTAATTGGAACAGCAGGCTTGCATTCTGCTCGTATAAAGAGGACAAGACCTACCTGTGCTTTTATTTCAAATAGTTTATCAGATTCTGTGTTTTGGTGCTAACATGGCACCGAAGTCCTAGTGTTTTTGGGCCTCAGGTGATCACAAAATCCCAGTGTTCCGCTTTTCTAACGACAACGAGTTTATTTAGATTCTGTGTTCTGGTGCTAACATGGCACCCAAATCCTAGTGTTTTTGGGCCTCAGGTGATCAAATAATCCGAGTGTTCCGATTTTCTAACGCAACGAAATGACAGTACGTTGCTCAATCCAGCTACCCAAGATCTATTTGTGCTTCCATTTGAGACGTTTACCACATTCTGGGTTTCTATTGGCAAAAGGTACTCTTAATCCCCGTCTTGTAGCTGTGATGAGCGAAAAACTCCGTTGTTCACCTTTTCCGATTGCAAGAAACTGGTAACGTTCTGCATTAATTTGATGAAAACAAGGGCGCTCGGTGCTTTTGTTGCGACGATTTTAATAGATTCTATGTTTGGCATGTAACACGGCACCCAAAACCATTATATTGACCCTGGCAAGGCGACACATGCCCAGCCTTATGCTTTTGTAATTGGAACAGCAGCCTTGCGTTCTGCTCGTTTAAAGAGGACAAGATCTACCCGTGCTTTTATTTCGAAAAGTTTACCAGATTCTGTGTTCTGGTGCTAACATGGCACCCAAGTCCTAGTGTTTTTGGGCCCTCAGGTGACCAAATAATCCGAGTGTTCCGATTTTCTAACGGCAACGAAATGACAGTACGTTGCTCAATCCAGCTACCCAAGATCTATTTGTGCTTCCATTTCGAGACGTTTACCACATTCTGGGTTTCTATTGGCAAAAGGTACTCTTAATCCCCCGTCTTGTAGCTGTGATGAGCGAAAAAACTCCCGTTGTTCACCTTTTCCGATTGCAAGAAACTGGTAACGTTCTGCATTAATTTGATGAAAACAAGGGCGCTCGGTGCTTTTGTTGCGACGATTTTAATAGATTCTTTGTTTGGCATGTAACACGGCACCCAAAACCATTATATTGACCCTGGCAAGGCGACACATGCCCAGCCTTATGCTTTTGTAATTGGAACAGCAGCCTTGCGTTCTGCTCGTTTAAAGAGGACAAGATCTACCCGTGCTTTTATTTCGAAAAGTTTACCAGATTCTGTGTTCTGGTGCTAACATGGCACCCAAGTCCTAGTGTTTTTGGGCCCTCAGGTGACCAAATAATCCGAGTGTTCCGATTTTCTAACGGCAACGAAATGACAGTACGTTGCTCAATCCAGCTACCAAAGATCTATTTGTGCTTCCATTTCGAGGCGTTTACCACATTCTGGGTTTCTATTGGCAAAAGGTACTCTTAATCCCCCGTCTTGTAGCTGTGATGAGCGAAAAAACTCCCGTTGTTCACCTTTTCCGATGGCAAGAAACTGGTAACGTTCTGCATTAATTTGATGAAAACAAGGGCGCTGTGCTTTTGCTGCGACGATTTTAATAGATTCTTTGTTTGGCATGTAACACGGCACCCAAAACCATTATATTGACCCTGGCAAGGCGACACATGCCCAGCCTTATGCTTTTGTAATTGGAACAGCAGGCTTGCGTTCTGCTCGTTTAAAGAGGACAAGATCTACCCGTGCTTTTATTTCGAAAAGTTTACCAGATTCTGTGTTCTGGTGCTAACATAACCCAAAATCCTAGTGTTTTCGGGCTATGAGAAGGACAAATAATCCGAGTGTTCCGATTTTCTAACGGCAACGAATGACATTGCGTTGCTCATCCAGCAACCCAAGATCTCTTTGTGCTTCCATTTCGAGGCGTTTACCACATTCTGGGTTTCTATCGGCAAAAGAAAATACGCTTAATCCCCATCTCGTAGCTGTGATGAGCGAAAAACTCCCGTTGTTCACCTTTTCCGATGGCAAGAAACTGGTAATGTTCTGCATTAATTTCAAGAAAACAAGGGCGCTGTGCTTTTGTTGCGACGATTTTAATAGATTCTTTGTTTGGCATGTAACACGCACCCAAAACCAGTATATTGACCCTGGCGAGGCGACACATGCCCAGCCTTATGCTTTTGTAATAGGAACATCAGGCTTATGCTCTGCCTGCTTACAGAGGACAAGATCTACCTGTGCTTTTATTTCAAAGAGTGTATCAGATTCTGTGTTCTGGTTCTAACATGGCACCAAATCCGAGTGTTTTGGGTCCTGAGAAGGCCAAATAATCCCAGTGTTCTGATTTTCTACCGGCAACGAAATGACAGTGCGTTGCTCTTTCCGCAACACAAGATCTCTTTGTGCTTCCATTTCTGGCGTTTACCAAATTCTGGGTTTTTATCGGCACAAGGTATGCATAATCCCCGTGTTGTAGCTGTGATAATCCAGAAAATTCCCATTGTTCTCTTTTCCGTGGCAAGAAACTGGTCATGTTCTGCATTTATTTGATGAAAACAAGGGCGCTCGGTGCTTTTGTTGCGATTTTTATAGATTCTTTGTTTGGCATGTAACACGCACCCAAAACCGGTATATTGACCCTGGGAAGGCGACACATGCCCAGCCTTATGCTTTTGTTATTGGAACAGCAGGCTTGCGTTCTGCTCGTACAAAGAGGACAAGATCTACCTGTGCTTTTATTTCAAGAGTTTACCAGATTCCGTGTTCTGGTGCTAACATGGCACCAAGTCCTAGTGTTTTGGGCCTCAGGTGGCCAAAAATCCTAGTGTTCAGCTTTTCCAATGGAAACGAATGACAGTGCGTTGCTCTTTCCGACACAAGATCTCTGTGCTTCCATTTCAAGATGTTTATCAAATTCTGGGTTTTATCGGCACAAGGTATGCATAATCCCCATGTTGTAGCTGTGATGAGCCAGAAAACTCCCATTGTTCACCTTTTTCAATGGCGAGACACTGGTGACGTTCTCCTTTTTCATGAAAACAAGGGCGCTGCTTTTTGTTGCGACGATTGTAATAAATTCTGTGTTTGGCATGTAACACGGCTCCTAAAACCAGTATATTGACCCTGGGTAGGCAAACATGCCCAGCCTTATGCTTTTGTAATTGGAACAACAGGCTTGCGTTCTGCTCTGCTTACAGAGGACAAGATCTACCTGTGCTTTTATTTCAAAGAGTTTACCAGATTCCGTGTTCTGGTGCTAACATGGCACCCAAATCCTAGTGTTTTTGGGCCCTGAGAAGGCCAAATAATCCCAGTGATTTAGCTTTTCTAACGCAACGAAATGACAGTGCGTTGCTCTTTCCAGCAACACAAGATCCATTTGTGCTTCCATTTCCAGCGCCTACCACATTCAGGCTTAATCCCCCGTGTTGTAGCTGTGATGAGCCAGAAAACTCCCATTGTTCACCTTTTTCAATGGCGAGACACTGGTGACGTTCTCCTTTTTTCATGAAAACAAGGGCGCTCGTTGCTTTTGTTGCGACGATTGTAATAAATTCTGTGTTTGGCATGTAACACGGCTCCTAAAACCAGTATATTGACCCTTGGTAGGCAAACATGCCCAGCCTTATGCTTTTGTAATTGGAACAACAGGCTTGCGTTCTGCTCGTTCAAAGAGGACAAGATCTACCCGTACTTTTATTTCAAAGAGTTTACCAGATTCTGTGTTCTGGTGCTAACATGGCACCCAAATCCTAGTGTTTTTGGGCCCTGAGAAGGCCAAATAATCCCAGTGATTTAGCTTTTCTAACGGCAACGAAATGACAGTGCGTTGCTCTTTCCAGCAACACAAGATCCATTTGTGCTTCCATTTCAGGCCTACCACATTCAGGCTTAATCCCCCGTGTTGTAGCTGTGATGAGCCAGAAAACTCCCATTGTTCACCTTTTCCAATGGCAAGAAACTGGTAATGTTCTGGATTTATTTGAAGAAAGCAAGGGCGCTCGTTGCTTTTGTTGCGACGATGTTCATAAAGTCTGTGCTTTGCATGTAATACGGCACCCATAACCAGTATATTGACCCTGGGAAGGCGACACACGCCCAGCCTTATGCTTTCGTAATTGGAACAGCAGGCTTGCATTCTGCTCGTATAAAGAGGACAAGATCTACCTGTGCTTTTATTTCAAATAGTTTATCAGATTCTG
Organism: Wolffia australiana; assembly: GCF_029677425.1. Classification (NCBI taxonomy): domain Eukaryota; kingdom Viridiplantae; phylum Streptophyta; class Magnoliopsida; order Alismatales; family Araceae; genus Wolffia; species Wolffia australiana. The sequence goes on along the minus strand of NC_135847.1, from coordinate 5,263,270 downwards.
TGTTTTGGTGCTAACATGGCAATCAAGTCCTAGTGTTTTGGGCCCTCAGGTGATCACAAAATCCCAGTGTTCCGCTTTTCTAACGACAACGAGTTTACGAGATTCTGTGTTCTGATGCTAACATGGCACCCAAATCCTAGTGTTTTGGGCCCTCAGGTGATCAAATAATCCGAGTGTTCCGATTTTCTAACGGCAACGAAATGACAGTACGTTGCTCAATCCAGCTACCCAAGATCTATTTGTGCTTCCATTTAGACGTTTACCACATTCTGGGTTTCTATTGGCAAAAGGTACTCTTAATCCCCGCCTTGTAGCTGTGATGAGCAAAAACTCCCGTTGTTCACCTTTTCCGATTGCAAGAAACTGGTAACGTTCTGCATTAATTTGATGAAAACAAGGGCGCTGCTTTTGTTGCACGATTTTAATAGATTCTTTGTTTGGCATGTAACACGGCACCCAAAACCATTATATTGACTCCTGGCAAGGCGACACATGCCCAGCCTTATGCTTTGTAATTGGAACAGCAGCCTTGCGTTCTGCTCGCTTAAAGAGGACAAGATCTACCCGTGCTTTTATTTCAAAAGTTTACCAGATTCTGTGTTCTGGTGCTAACATGGCACCCAAGTCCTAGTGTTTTTGGGCCCTCAGGTGACCAAATCATCCGAGTGTTCCGTTGTTCTACCGGCGACGAAATGACAGTACGTTGCTCAATCCAGCTACCAAAGATCTATTTGTGCTTCCATTTCGAGGCGTTTACCACATTCTGGGTTTCTATTGGCAAAAGGTACTCTTAATCCCCCGTCTTGTAGCTGTGATGAGCGAAAAAACTCCCGTTGTTCACCTTTTCCGATGGCAAGAAACTGGTAACGTTCTGCATTAATTTGATGAAAACAAGGGCGCTCGGTGCTTTTGTTGCGACGATTTTAATAGATTCTTTGTTTGGCATGTAACACGGCACCCAAAACCATTATATTGACCCTGGCAAGGCGACACATGCCCAGCCTTATGCTTTTGTAATTGGAACAGCAGGCTTGCGTTCTGCTCGTTTAAAGAGGACAAGATCTACCCGTGCTTTTATTTCGAAAAGTTTACCAGATTCTGTGTTCTGGTGCTAACATAACCCAAAATCCTAGTGTTTTCGGGCTATGAGAAGGACAAATAATCCGAGTGTTCCGATTTTCTAACGGCAACGAAATGACATTGCGTTGCTCTATCCAGCAACCCAAGATCTCTTTGTGCTTCCATTTCGAGGCGTTTACCACATTCTGGGTTTCTATCGGCAAAAGAAAATACGCTTAATCCCCCATCTCGTAGCTGTGATGAGCGAAAAAACTCCCGTTGTTCACCTTTTCCGATGGCAAGAAACTGGTAATGTTCTGCATTAATTTCAAGAAAACAAGGGCGCTCGGTGCTTTTGTTATACGATTTTAATAGATTCTTTGTTTGGCATGTAACACGCACCCAAAACCAGTATATTGACCCTGCGAGGCGACACATGCCCAGCCTTATGCTTTTGTAATAGGAACATCAGGCTTGCGTTCTGCCTGCGTACAGAGGACAAGATCTACCTGTGCTTTTATTTCCAAGAGTGTATCAGATTCTGTGTTCTGGTTCTAACATGGCAATCAAATCCTAGTGTTTTTGGGTCCTGAGAAGGCCAAATAATCCCAGTGTTCTGATTTTCTACCGGCAACGAAATGACAGTGCGTTGCTCTTTCCGGCAACACAAGATCTCTTTGTGCTTCCATTTCCTGGCGTTTACCAAATTCTGGGTTTTTATCGGCACAAGGTATGCATAATCCCCCGTGTTGTAGCTGTGATAATCCAGAAAATTCCCATTGTTCTCGTTTTCCGGTGGCAAGAAACTGGTCATGTTCTGCATTTATTTGATGAAAACAAGGGCGCTGGTGCTTTGTTATGATTTTTATAGATTCTTTGTTTGGCATGTAACACGCACCCAAAACCGTATATTGACCCTGGAAGGCGACACATGCCCAGCCTTATGCTTTTGTAATTGGAACAGCAGGCTTGCGTTCTGCTCATACAAAGAGGACAAGATCTACCTGTGCTTTTATTTCGAAGAGTTTACCAGATTCCGTGTTCTGGTGCTAACATGGCACCCAAGTCCTAGTGTTTTTGGGCCCTCAGGTGGCCAAAAAATCCTAGTGTTCAGCTTTTCCAATGGAAACGGAATGACAGTGCGTTGCTCTTTCCGCGACACAAGATCTCTGTGCTTCCATTTCAAGATGTTTATCAAATTCTGGGTTTTTATCGGCACAAGGTATGCATAATCCCCCATGTTGTAGCTGTGATGAGCCAGAAAACTCCCATTGTTCACCTTTTTCAATGGCGAGACACTGGTGACGTTCTCCTTTTTTCATGAAAACAAGGGCGCTTGCTTTTGTTGCACGATTGTAATAAATTCTGTGTTTGGCATGTAACACGGCTCCTAAAACCAGTATATTGACCCTGGGTAGGCGAAACATGCCCAGCCTTATGCTTTTGTAATTGGAACAACAGGCCTGCTTCTGCCTGCGTTACAGAGGACAAGATCTACCCAGATTTTTATTTCGAAGAGTTTACCAGATTCCGTGTTCTGGTGCTAACATGGCACCCAAATCCTAGTGTTTTTGGGCCCTGAGAAGGCCAAATAATCCCAGTGATTTAGCTTTTCTAACGGCAACGAAATGACAGTGTTGCTCTTTCCAGCAACACAAGATCCATTTGTGCTTCCATTTCAGGCGCTACCACATTCAGGCTTAATCCCCGTGTTGTAGCTGTGATGAGCCAGAAAACTCCCATTGTTCACCTTTTCAATGGCGAGACACTGGTGACGTTCTCCTTTTTTCATGAAAACAAGGGCGCTGCTTTTGTTGCGACGATTGTAATAAATTCTGTGTTTGGCATGTAACACGGCTCCTAAAACCAGTATATTGACCCTGGTAGGCGAAACATGCCCAGCCTTATGCTTTTGTAATTGGAACAACAGGCTTGGCGTTCTGCCTGCTCAAAGAGGACAAGATCTACCCGCTTTTATTTCAAAGAGTTTACCAGATTCTGTGTTCTGGTGCTAACATGGCACCCAAATCCTAGTGTTTTTGGGCCCTGAGAAGGCCAAATAATCCCAGTGATTTAGCTTTTCTAACGGCAACGAAATGACAGTGCGTTGCTCTTTCCCGCAACACAAGATCCATTTGTGCTTCCATTTCAGGCGCCTACCACATTCAGGCTTAATCCCCGTGTTGTAGCTGTGATGAGCCAGAAAACTCCCATTGTTCACCTTTTCCAATGGCAAGAAACTGGTAATGTTCTGGATTTATTTGAAGAAAGCAAGGGCGCTCGTTGCTTTTGTTGCGACGATGTTCATAAAGTCTGTGCTTTGCATGTAATACGGCACCCATAACCAGTATATTGACCCTGGGAAGGCACACACGCCCAGCCTTATGCTTCGTAATTGGAACAGCAGGCTTGCATTCTGCTCGTATAAAGAGGACAAGATCTACCTGTGCTTTTATTTCAAATAGTTTATCAGATTCTGTGTTCTGGTGCTAACATGGCACCCAAATCCTAGTGTTTTTGGGCCTCAGGTGATCAAATAATCCGAGTGTTCCGATTTTCTAACGGCAACGAAATGACAGCACGTTGCTCAATCCAGCTACCCAAGATCTATTTGTGCTTCCATTTCAGACGCTTACCACATTCTGGGTTTCTATTGGCAAAAGGTACTCTTAATCCCGTCTTGTAGCTGTGATGAGCGAAAAACTCCCGTTGTTCACCTTTTCCGATTGCAAGAAACTGGTAACGTTCTGCATTAATTTGATGAAAACAAGGGCGCCGGTGCTTTTGTTGCACGATTTTAATAGATTCTATGTTTGGCATGTAACACGGCACCCAAAACCATTATATTGACCTGGCAAGGCGACACATGCCCAGCCTTATGCTTTTGTAATTGGAACAGCAGGCTTGCGTTCTGCCTGCTTAAAGAGGACAAGATCTACCCGTGCTTTTATTTCAAAAGTTTATCAGATTCTGTGTTCTGGTGCTAACATGGCACCCAAGTCCTAGTGTTTTGGGCCTCAGGTGACCAAATAATCCGAGTGTTCCGATTTTCTAACGGCAACGAAATGACAGTACGTTGCTCAATCCAGCTACCCAAGATCTATTTGTGCTTCCATTTGAGACGTTTACCACATTCTGGGTTTCTATTGGCAAAAGGTACTCTTAATCCCGCCTTGTAGCTGTGATGAGCGAAAAACTCCCGTTGTTCACCTTTTCCGATTGCAAGAAACTGGTAACGTTCTGCATTAATTTGATGAAAACAAGGGCGCCGGTGCTTTTGTTGCGACGATTTTAATAGATTCTTTGTTTGGCATGTAACGGCACCCAAAACCATTATATTGACCCTGGCAAGGCGACACATGCCCAGCCTTATGCTTTTGTAATTGGAACAGCAGCCTCATGCTCTGCTCGTTTAAAGAGGACAAGATCTACGTGCTTTTATTTCAAAAGTTTACCAGATTCTGTGTTCTGGTGCTAACATGGCACCCAAGTCCTAGTGTTTTTGGGCCCTCAGGGGACCAAATAATCCGAGTGGTCCGATTTTCGAACGGCAACGAAATGACAGTACGTTGCTCAATCCAGCTACCAAAGATTTATTTGTGCTTCCATTTCGATGCGTTTATCACATTCTGGGTTTCTATTGGCAAAAGGTACTCTTAATCCCCGCCTTGTAGCTGTGATGAGCAAAAACTCCCGTTGTTCACCTTTTCCGATGGCAAGAAACTGGTAACGTTCTGCATTAATTTGATGAAAACAAGGGCGCTCGGTGCTTTTGTTGCGACGATTTTAATAGATTCTTTGTTTGGCATGTAACACGGCACCCAAAACCATTATATTGACTCCTGGCAAGGCGACACATGCCCAGCCTTATGCTTTTGTAATTGGAACAGCAGGCTTGCTCTGCCTGCTTAAAGAGGACAAGATCTACCCGTGCTTTTATTTGAAAAGTTTACCAGATTCTGTGTTCTGGTGCTAACATAACCCAAAATCCTAGTGTTTTGGGCTATGAGAAGGACAAATAATCCGAGTGTTCCGATTTTCTAACGGCAACGAAATGACTTTGCGTTGCTCTATCCAGCAACCCAAGATCTCTTTGTGCTTCCATTTCGAGGCGTTTACCACATTCTGGGTTTCTATCGGCAAAAGAAAATACGCTAATCCCCATCTCGTAGCTGTGATGAGCGAAAAACTCCCGTTGTTCACCTTTTCCGATGGCAAGAAACTGGTAATGTTCTGCATTAATTTCAAGAAAACAAGGGCGCCGTGCTTTTGTTGCGACGATTTTAATAGATTCTTTGTTTGGCATGTAACACGGCACCCAAAACCAGTATATTGACTCACGAGGCGACACATGCCCAGCCTTATGCTTTTGTAATAGGAACATCAGGCTTGCGTTCTGCTTACAGAGGACAAGATCTACCTGTGCTTTTATTTCAAAGAGTGTATCAGATTCTGTGTTCTGGTTCTAACATGGCACCGAAATCCGAGTGTTTTGGGTCCTGAGAAGGCCAAATAATCCCAGTGTTCCGATTTTCTACCGGCAACGAAATGACAGTGCGTTGCTCTTTCCGGCGACACAAGATCTCTCTGTGCTTCCATTTCCTGGCGTTTACTAAATTCTGGTTTTTATCGCACAAGGTATGCATAATCCCCGTGTTGTAGCTGTGATAATCCAGAAAATTCCCATTGTTCTCGCTTTTCCGTGGCAAGAAACTGGTCATGTTCTGCATTTATTTGATGAAAACAAGGGCGCTCGGTGCGTTTGTTGCGATGATTTTTATAGATTCTTTGTTTGGCATGTAACACGGCACCCAAAACCGGTATATTGACCCTGGGAAGGCGACACATGCCCAGCGTTATGCTTTTGTAATTGGAACAGCAGGCTTGCGTTCTGCTCATACAAAGAGGACAAGATCTACCTGTGCTTTTATTTCGAAGAGTTTACCAGATTCCGTGTTCTGGTGCTAACATGGCACCCAAGTCCTAGTGTTTTTGGGCCCTCAGGTGGCCAAAAAATCCTGGTGTTCAGCTTTTCCAATGGAAACGGAATGACAGTGCGTTGCTCTTTCCGGCGACACAAGATCTCTCTGTGCTTCCATTTCAAGATGTTTATCAAATTCTGGGTTTTTATCGGCACAAGGTATGCATAATCCCCCATGTTGTAGCTGTGATGAGCCAGAAAACTCCCATTGTTCACCTTTTCCGATGGCGAGACACTGGTGACGTTCTCCTTTTTTCATGAAAACAAGGGCGCTCGTTGCTTTTGTTGCGACGATTGTAATAAATTCTGTGTTTGGCATGTAACACGGCTCCTAAAACCAGTATATTGACCCTGGGTAGGCGAAACATGCCCAGCCTTATGCTTTTGTAATTGGAACAACAGGCTTATGCTCTGCTCGTTTACAGAGGACAAGATCTACCCGCACTTTTATTTCAAAGAGTTTACCAGATTCTGTGTTCTGGTGCTAACATGGCACCCAAATCCTAGTGTTTTGGGCCCTGAGAAGGCCAAATAATCCCAGTGATTTAGCTTTTCTAACGGCAACGAAATGACAGTGCGTTGCTCTTCCAGCAACACAAGATCCATTTGTGCTTCCATTTCCAGGCGCCTACCACATTCAGGCTTAATCCCCGTGTTGTAGCTGTGATGAGCCAGAAAACTCCCATTGTTCACCTTTTTCAATGGCGAGACACTGACGTTCTCCTTTTTCATGAAAACAAGGGCGCTCGTTGCTTTTGTTGCACGATTGTAATAAATTCTGTGTTTGGCATGTAACACGGCTCCTAAAACCAGTATATTGACCTGGGTAGGCGAAACATGCCCAGCCTTATGCTTTTGTAATTGGAACAACAGGCTTATGCTCTGCCTGCTCAAAGAGGACAAGATCTACCCTGCATTTTTATTTCAAAGAGTTTACCAGATTCTGTGTTCTGGTGCTAACATGGCACCCAAATCCTAGTGTTTTTGGGCCCCGAGAAGGCCAAATAATCCCAGTGATTTAGCTTTTCTAACGGCAACGAAATGACAGCGTTGCTCTTTCCAGCAACACAAGATCCATTTGTGCTTCCATTTGTGCGCCTACCACATTCAGGCTTAATCCCCGTGTTGTAGCTGTGATGAGCAGAAAACTCCCATTGTTCACCTTTTCCAATGGCAAGAAACTGGTAATGTTCTGGATTTATTTGAAGAAAGCAAGGGCGCTCGTTGCTTTTGTTGCGATGTTCATAAAGTCTGTGCTTTGCATGTAATACGGCACCCATAACCAGTATATTGACCTGGGAAGGCGACACACGCCCAGCCTTATGCTTTGTAATTGGAACAGCAGGGCTTGCATTCTGCTCGTATAAAGAGGACAAGATCTACCTGTGCTTTTATTTCAAATAGTTTATCAGATTCTGTGTTTTGGTGCTAACATGGCACGAAGTCCTAGTGTTTTGGGCTCTCGGTGATCACAAAATCCCAGTGTTCCGCTTTTCTAACGACAAACGAGTTTACGAGATTCTGTGTTCTGGTGCTAACATGGCACCCAAATCCTAGTGTTTTGGGCCTCAGGTGATCAAATAATCCGAGTGTTCCGATTTTCTAACGGCAACGAAATGACAGCACGTTGCTCAATCCAGCTACCCAAGATCTATTTGTGCTTCCATTTCGAGACGTTTACCACATTCTGGGTTTCTATTGGCAAAAGGTACTCTTAATCCCCCGTCTTGTAGCTGTGATGAGCGAAAAAGCTCCCGTTGTTCACCTTTTCCGATTGCAAGAAACTGGTAACGTTCTGCATTAATTTGATGAAAACAAGGGCGCTCGTGCTTTGTTACGATTTTAATAGATTCTTTGTTTGGCATGTAACACGCACCCAAAACCATTATATTGACCCTGGCAAGGCGACACATGCCCAGCCTTATGCTTTTGTAATTGGAACAGCAGCCTTGCGTTCTGCTCGTTTAAAGAGGACAAGATCTACCCGTGCTTTTATTTCGAAAAGTTTACCAGATTCTGTGTTCTGGTGCTAACATGGCACCCAAGTCCTAGTGTTTTTGGGCCCTCAGGTGACCAAATAATCCGAGTGTTCCGATTTTCTAACGGCAACGAAATGACAGTACGTTGCTCAATCCAGCTACCAAAGATCTATTTGTGCTTCCATTTCGAGGCGTTTACCACATTCTGGGTTTCTATTGGCAAAAGGTACTCTTAATCCCCCGTCTTGTAGCTGTGATGAGCGAAAAAACTCCCGTTGTTCACCTTTTCCGATGGCAAGAAACTGGTAACGTTCTGCATTAATTTGATGAAAACAAGGGCGCTCGGTGCTTTTGTTGCGACGATTTTAATAGATTCTTTGTTTGGCATGTAACACGGCACCCAAAACCATTATATTGACCCTGGCAAGGCGACACATGCCCAGCCTTATGCTTTTGTAATTGGAACAGCAGCCTTGCGTTCTGCTCGTTTAAAGAGGACAAGATCTACCCGTGCTTTTATTTCGAAAAGTTTACCAGATTCTGTGTTCTGGTGCTAACATAACCCAAAATCCTAGTGTTTTCGGGCTATGAGAAGGACAAATAATCCGAGTGTTCCGATTTTCTAACGGCAACGAAATGACATTGCGTTGCTCTATCCAGCAACCCAAGATCTCTTTGTGCTTCCATTTCGAGGCGTTTACCACATTCTGGGTTTCTATCGGCAAAAGAAAATACGCTTAATCCCCCATCTCGTAGCTGTGATGAGCGAAAAAACTCCCGTTGTTCACCTTTTCCGATGGCAAGAAACTGGTAATGTTCTGCATTAATTTGATGAAAACAAGGGCGCTCGGTGCTTTTGTTGCGACGATTTTAATAGATTCTTTGTTTGGCATGTAACACGGCACCCAAAACCAGTATATTGACCCTGGCGAGGCGACACATGCCCAGCCTTATGCTTTTGTAATAGGAACATCAGGCTTATGCTCTGCCTGCTTACAGAGAGGACAAGATCTACCTGTGCTTTTATTTCAAAGAGTGTATCAGATTCTGTGTTCTGGTTCTAACATGGCACCGAAATCCGAGTGTTTTTGGGTCCTGAGAAGGCCAAATAATCCCAGTGTTCCGATTTTCTACCGGCAACGAAATGACAGTGCGTTGCTCTTTCCGGCAACACAAGATCTCTTTGTGCTTCCATTTCCTGGCGTTACTAAATTCTGGGTTTTTATCGGCACAAGGTATGCATAATCCCCGTGTTGTAGTTGTGATAATGCAGAAAATTCCCATTGTTCTCGTTTTCGGTGGCAAGAAACTGGTCATGTTCTGCATTTATTTGATGAAAACAAGGGCGCTCGGTGCTTTTGTTGCGATGATTTTATAGATTCTTTGTTTGGCATGTAACACGGCACCCAAAACCGGTATATTGACCCTGGAAGGCGACACATGCCCAGCCTTATGCTTTGTTATTGGAACAGCAGGCTTGCGTTCTGCTCGTACAAAGAGGACAAGATCTACCTGTGCTTTTATTTCAAGAGTTTACCAGATTCCGTGTTCTGGTGCTAACATGGCACCCAAGTCCTAGTGTTTTTGGGCCTCAGGTGGCCAAAAATCCTAGTGTTCAGCTTTTCCAATGGAAACGGAATGACAGTGCGTTGCTCTTCCGCGACACAAGATCTCTCTGTGCTTCCATTTCAAGATGTTTATCAAATTCTGGGTTTTTATCGGCACAAGGTATGCATAATCCCCATGTTGTAGCTGTGATGAGCAGAAAACTCCCATTGTTCACCTTTTTCAATGGCGAGACACTGGTGACGTTCTCCTTTTTCATGAAAACAAGGGCGCCGTTGCTTTGTTGCGACGATTGTAATAAATTCTGTGTTTGGCATGTAACACGGCTCCTAAAACCAGTATATTGACCTGGGTAGGCGAAACATGCCCAGCCTTATGCTTTTGTAATTGGAACAACAGGCTTGTGTTCTGCCTGCTTACAGAGGACAAGATCTACCTGTACTTTTATTTCAAAGAGTTTACCAGATTCTGTGTTCTGGTGCTAACATGGCACCCAAATCCTAGTGTTTTGGGCCCTGAGAAGGCCAAATAATCCCAGTGATTTAGCTTTTCTAACGCAACGAAATGACAGTGCGTTGCTCTTTCCAGCAACACAAGATCCATTTGTGCTTCCATTTCAGGCGCCTACCACATTCAGGCTTAATCCCCGTGTTGTAGCTGTGATGAGCCAGAAAACTCCCATTGTTCACCTTTTCAATGGCGAGACATCGTGACGTTCTCCTTTTTCATGAAAACAAGGGCGCTGCTTTCTTTTGTTGCGACGATTGTAATAAATTCTGTGTTTGGCATGTAACACGGCTCCTAAAACCAGTATATTGACCCTGGTAAGGTAAACATGCCCAGCCTTATGCTTTTGTAATTGGAACAACAGGCTTATGCGTTCTGCCTGCTCAAAGAGGACAAGATCTACCTGCATTTTTATTTCAAAGAGTTTACCAGATTCTGTGTTCTGGTGCTAACATGGCACCCAAATCCTAGTGTTTTGGGCCCTGAGAAGGCCAAATAATCCCAGTGATTTAGCTTTTCTAACGAACGAAATGACAGTGCGTTGCTCTTTCCAGCAACACAAGATCCATTTGTGCTTCCATTTCCAGCGTCTACCACATTCAGGCTTAATCCCCGTGTTGTAGCTGTGATGAGCCAGAAAACTCCCATTGTTCACCTTTTCCAATGGCAAGAAACTGGTAATGTTCTGGATTTATTTGAAGAAAGCAAGGGCGCCGTTGCTTTTGTTGCACGATGTTCATAAAGTCTGTGCTTTGCATGTAATACGGCACCCATAACCAGTATATTGACTCGGAAGGCGACACACGCCCAGCCTTATGCTTCGTAATTGGAACAGCAGGCTTGCATTCTGCTCGTATAAAGAGGACAAGATCTACCTGTGCTTTTATTTTAAATAGTTTATCAGATTCTGTATTTTGGTGCTACCATGGCACCGAAGTCCTAGTGTGTTTGGGCCCTCAGGTGATCACAAAATCCCAGTGTTCCGCTTTTCTAACGACAACGAGTTTACGAGATTCTGTGTTCTGGTGCTAACATGGCACAGAAGTCCTAGTGTTTTTGGGCCCTCAGGTGACCAAATAATCCGAGTGTTCCGATTTTCTAACGGCAGAACGAATGACAAGACGTTGCTCAATCCAGCTACCCAAGATCTATTTGTGCTTCCATTTCGAGAGGTTTGCCACATTCTGGGTTTCTATTGGCAAAAGGTACTCTTAATCCCCCGTCTTGTAGCTGTGATGAGCGAAAAACTCCCGTTGTTCACCTTTTCCGATTGCAAGAAACTGGTAACGTTCTGCATTAATTTGATGAAAACAAGGGCGCTCGGTGCTTTTGTTGCACGATTTTAATAGATTCTATGTTTGGCATGTAACACGCACCCAAAACCATTATATTGACCGGCAAGGCGACACATGCCCAGCCTTATGCTTTTGTAATTGGAACAGCAGCCTTGCTCTGCCTGCTTAAAGAGGACAAGATCTACCCGTGCTTTTATTTGAAAAGTTTACCAGATTCTGTGTTCTGGTGCTAACATGGCACCCAAGTCCTAGTGTTTTTGGGCCTCAGGTGACCAAATAATCCGAGTGTTCCGATTTTCTAACGGCAACGAAATGACAGACGTTGCTCAATCCAGCTACCCAAGATCTATTTGTGCTTCCATTTGAGACGCTTTACCACATTCTGGGTTTCTATTGGCAAAAGGTACTCTTAATCCCCGCCTTGTAGCTGTGATGAGCGAAAAACTCCGTTGTTCACCTTTTCCGATTGCAAGAAACTGGTAACGTTCTGCATTAATTTGATGAAAACAAGGGCGCCGGTGCTTTTGTTGCGACGATTTTAATAGATTCTTTGTTTGGCATGTAACACGCACCCAAAACCATTATATTGACCCTGGCAAGGCGACATGCCCAGCCTTATGCTTTTGTAATTGGAACAGCAGGCTTGCGTTCTGCTTAAAGAGGACAAGATCTACCCGTGCTTTTCTTTCGAAAAGTTTACCAGATTCTGTGTTCTGGTGCTAACATGGCACCCAAGTCCTAGTGTTTTGGGCCCTCAGTGACCAAATAATCCGAGTGTTCCGATTTTCTAACGGCAACGAAATGACAAGACGTTGCTCAATCCAGCTACCAAAGATCTATTTGTGCTTCCATTTCGAGCGTTTACCACATTCTGGGTTTCTATTGGCAAAGGTACTCTTAATCCCCGCCTTGTAGCTGTGATGAGCGAAAAAACTCCCGTTGTTCACCTTTTCCGATGGCAAGAAACTGGTAACGTTCTGCATTAATTTGATGAAAACAAGGGCGCTCGGTGCTTTTGTTGCGACGATTTTAATAGATTCTTTGTTTGGCATGTAACACGGCACCCAAAACCATTATATTGACCTAGCAAGGCGACACATGCCCAGCCTTATGCTTTTGTAATTGGAACAGCAGGCTTGCGTTCTGCCTGCTTAAAGAGGACAAGATCTACCCGTGCTTTTATTTCGAAAAGTTTACCAGATTCTGTGTTCTGGTGCTAACATAACCCAAAATCCTAGTGTTTTCGGGCTATGAGAAGGACAAATAATCCGAGTGTTCCGATTTTCTAACGGCAACGAAATGACATTGCGTTGCTCTATCCAGCAACCCAAGATCTCTTTGTGCTTCCATTTCGAGGCGTTTACCACATTCTGGTTTCTATCGGCAAAAGAAAATACGCTTAATCCCCCATCTCGTAGCTGTGATGAGCGAAAAAACTCCCGTTGTTCACCTTTTCCGATGGCAAGAAACTGGTAATGTTCTGCATTAATTTCAAGAAAACAAGGGCGCTCGGTGCTTTTGTTGCGACGATTTTAATAGATTCTTTGTTTGGCATGTAACACGGCACCCAAAACCAGTATATTGACCCTGGCGAGGCGACACATGCCCAGCCTTATGCTTTTGTAATAGGAACATCAGGCTTGCGTTCTGCTCGTTTACAGAGGACAAGATCTACCTGTGCTTTTATTTCAAAGAGTGTATCAGATTCTGTGTTCTGGTTCTAACATGGCACCGAAATCCGAGTGTTTTTGGGTCCTGAGAAGGCCAAATAATCCCAGTGTTCTGATTTTCTACCGGCAACGAAATGACAGTGCGTTGCTCTTTCCGGCAACACAAGATCTCTTTGTGCTTCCATTTCCTGGCGTTACCAAATTCTGGTTTTTATCGGCACAAGGTATGCATAATCCCCGTGTTGTAAGCTGTGATAATCCAGAAAATTCCCATTGTTCTCGTTTTCCGGTGGCAAGAAACTGGTCATGTTCTGCATTTATTTGATGAAAACAAGGGCGCTGCTTTTGTTGATGATTTTTATAGATTCTTTGTTTGGCATGTAACACGGCACCCAAAACCGGTATATTGACCCTGGAAGGCGACACATGCCCAGCCTTATGCTTTTGTTATTGGAACAGCAGGCTTCATGCTCTGCCTGCATAAAGAGGACAAGATCTACCTGTGCTTTTATTTCAAGAGTTTACCAGATTCCGTGTTCTGGTGCTAACATGGCACCTAAGTCCTAGTGTTTTGGGCCCTCAGGTGGCCAAAAATCCTAGTGTTCAGCTTTTCCAATGGAAACGGAATGACAGTGCGTTGCTCTTCCGGCGACACAAGATCTCTGTGCTTCCATTTCAAGATGTTTATCAAATTCTGGTTTTTATCGGCACAAGGTATGCATAATCCCCATGTTGTAGCTGTGATGAGCCAGAAACTCCCATTGTTCACCTTTTCAATGGCGAGACACTGTGACGTTCTCCTTTTTCATGAAAACAAGGGCGCTCGTTGCTTTGTTGCGACGATTGTAATAAATTCTGTGTTTGGCATGTAACACGGCTCCTAAAACCAGTATATTGACCCTGGGTAGGCGAAACATGCCCAGCCTTATGCTTTTGTAATTGGAACAACAGGCTTGCGTTCTGCCTGCTTCAGAGGACAAGATCTACCCGCATTTTTATTTCAAAGAGTTTACCAGATTCTGTGTTCTGGTGCTAACATGGCACCCAAATCCTAGTGTTTTTGGGCCCCGAGAAGGCCAAATAATCCCAGTGATTTAGCTTTTCTAACGGCAACGAAATGACAGTATGCGTTGCTCTTTCCAGCAACACAAGATCCATTTGTGCTTCCATTTCGGCGTCTACCACATTCAGGCTTAATCCCCGTGTTGTAGCTGTGATGAGCCAGAAAACTCCCATTGTTCACCTTTTTCAATGGCGAGACACTGACGTTCTCCTTTTTCATGAAAACAAGGGCGCTGCTTTTGTTGCACGATTGTAATAAATTCTGTGTTTGGCATGTAACACGGCTCCTAAAACCAGTATATTGACCTGGGTAGGCGAAACATGCCCAGCCTTATGCTTTTGTAATTGGAACAACAGGCTTGCGTTCTGCTCGTTCAAAGAGGACAAGATCTACCTGCTTTTATTTCAAAGAGTTTACCAGATTCTGTGTTCTGGTGCTAACATGGCACCCAAATCCTAGTGTTTTTGGGCCTGAGAAGGCCAAATAATCCCAGTGATTTAGCTTTTCTAACGGCAACAAATGACAGTCGTTGCTCTTTCCAGCAACACAAGATCCATTTGTGCTTCCATTTCCAGCGCTACCACATTCAGGCTTAATCCCCGTGTTGTAGCTGTGATGAGCCAGAAAACTCCCATTGTTCACCTTTTCCAATGGCAAGAAACTGGTAATGTTCTGGATTTATTTGAAGAAAGCAAGGGCGCTCGTTGCTTTTGTTGCGACGATGTTCATAAAGTCTGTGCTTTGCATGTAATACGGCACCCATAACCAGTATATTGACCCTGGGAAGGCGACACACGCCCAGCCTTATGCTGTAATTGGAACAGCAGGCTTGCGTTCTTCTCGTTCAAAGAGGACAAGATCTACCCGTGCTTTTATTTCGAAGAGTTTATCAGATTCTGTGTTCTGGTGCTAACATAACCCGAAATCCTAGTGTTTTCGGGCCCTCAGGTGATCACAAAATCCCAGTGTTCCGCTTTTCTAACGACAACGAGTTTACGAGATTCTGTGTTCTGGTGCTAACATGGCACCCAAATCCTAGTGTTTTTGGGCCCTCAGGTGATCAAATAATCCGAGTGTTCCGATTTTCTAACGGCAACGAAATGACAGTACGTTGCTCAATCCAGCTACCCAAGATCTATTTGTGCTTCCATTTCGAGGCGTTTACCACATTCTGGGTTTCTATTGGCAAAAGGTACTCTTAATCCCCCGTCTTGTAGCTGTGATGAGCGAAAAAACTCCCGTTGTTCACCTTTTCCGATGGCAAGAAACTGGTAACGTTCTGCATTAATTTGATGAAAACAAGGGCGCTCGGTGCTTTTGTTGCGACGATTTTAATAGATTCTATGTTTGGCATGTAACACGGCACCCAAAACCATTATATTGACCCTGGCAAGGCGACACATGCCCAGCCTTATGCTTTTGTAATTGGAACAGCAGGCTTGCGTTCTGCTCGTTTAAAGAGGACAAGATCTACCCGTGCTTTTATTTCGAAAAGTTTACCAGATTCTGTGTTCTGGTGCTAACATGGCACCCAAGTCCTAGTGTTTTTGGGCCCTCAGGTGACCAAATAATCCGAGTGTTCCGATTTTCTAACGGCAACGAAATGACAGTACGTTGCTCAATCCAGCTACCAAAGATCTATTTGTGCTTCCATTTCGAGGCGTTTACCACATTCTGGGTTTCTATTGGCAAAAGGTACTCTTAATCCCCCGTGTTGTAGCGGTGATGAACAAAAAAACTCCCATTGTTCGCCTTTTCCGATGGCAAGAAACTGGTAATGTTTTGCATTTTTCTGATGAAAACAAGGCCCCTCGAAGCTTTTGTTGCGACGATCTTAATAGATTCTGTGCTCGGCATGTAACACAGCACCGGAAACCAGTATATTGACCTTGGTAAGGCAACACATGCCCAGCCTTATGCTTTTGTAATTGGAACAGCAGGCTTGCGTTCTTCTCGTTCAAAGAGGACAAGATCTACCCGTGCTTTTATTTCGAAGAGTTTATCAGATTCTGTGTTCTGGTGCTAACATAACCCGAAATCCTAGTGTTTTCGGGCTATGAGAAGGACAAATAATCCGAGTGTTCCGATTTTCTAACGGCAACGAAATGACATTGCGTTGCTCTATCCAGCAACCCAAGATCTCTTTGTGCTTCCATTTCGAGGCGTTTACCACATTCTGGGTTTCTATCGGCAAAATAAAATACGCTTAATCCCCATCTCGTAGCTGATGAGCGAAAAAACTCCCGTTGTTCACCTTTTCCGATGGCAAGAAACTGGTAATGTTCTGCATTAATTTCAAGAAAACAAGGGCGCTCGGTGCTTTTGTTGCGACGATTTTAATAGATTCTTTGTTTGGCATGTAACACGGCACCCAAAACCAGTATATTGACCCTGGCGAGGCGACACATGCCCAGCCTTATGCTTTTGTAATAGGAACATCAGGCTTGCGTTCTGCTCGTTTACAGAGGACAAGATCTACCTGTGCTTTTATTTCAAAGAGTGTATCAGATTCTGTGTTCTGGTTCTAACATGGCATCGAAATCCGAGTGTTTTTGGGTCCTGAGAAGGCCAAATAATCCCAGTGTTCCGATTTTCTACCGGCAACGAAATGACAGTGCGTTGCTCTTTCCGGCAACACAAGATCTCTTTGTGCTTCCATTTCCTGGCGTTTACCAAATTCTGGGTTTTTATCGACAAGGTATGCATAATCCCCGTGTTGTAGCTGTGATAATGCAGAAAATTCCCATTGTTCTCGTTTTCCGGTGGCAAGAAACTGGTCATGTTCTGCATTTATTTGATGAAAACAAGGGCGCTCGGTGCTTTTGTTGCGATGATTTTTATAGATTCTTTGTTTGGCATGTAACACGGCACCCAAAACTGGTATATTGACCCTGGGAAGGCGACACATGCCCAGCCTTATGCTTTTGTTATTGGAACAGCAGGCTTGCGTTCTGCTCGTACAAAGAGGACAAGATCTACCTGTGCTTTTATTTCGAAGAGTTTACCAGATTCCGTGTTCTGGTGCTAACATGGCACCCAAGTCCTAGTGTTTTGGGCCTCAGGTGGCCAAAAAATCCTAGTGTTCAGCTTTTCCAATGGAAACGGAATGACAGTGCGTTGCTCTTTCCGGCGACACAAGATCTCTCTGTGCTTCCATTTCAAGATGTTTATCAAATTCTGGGTTTTTATCGGCACAAGGTATGCATAATCCCCCATGTTGTAGCTGTGATGAGCCAGAAAACTCCCATTGTTCACCTTTTTCAATGGCGAGACACTGGTGACGTTCTCCTTTTTTCATGAAAACAAGGGCGCTCGTTGCTTTTGTTGCGACGATTGTAATAAATTCTGTGTTTGGCATGTAACACGGCTCCTAAAACCAGTATATTGACCCTGGCAAGGCGAAACATGCCCAGCCTTATGCTTTTGTAATTGGAACAACAGGCTTGCGTTCTGCTCGTTCAAAGAGGACAAGATCTACCCGTACTTTTATTTCAAAGAGTTTACCAGATTCTGTGTTCTGGTGCTAACATGGCACCCAAATCCTAGTGTTTTTGGGCCCTGAGAAGGCCAAATAATCCCAGTGATTTAGCTTTTCTAACGCAACGAAATGACAGTCGTTGCTCTTTCCAGCAACACAAGATCCATTTGTGCTTCCATTTCAGGCGTCTACCACATTCAGGCTTAATCCCGTGTTGTAGCTGTGATGAGCCAGAAAACTCCCATTGTTCACCTTTTCCAATGGCAAGAAACTGGTAATGTTCTGGATTTATTTGAAGAAAGCAAGGGCGCCGTTGCTTTTGTGCGACGATGTTCATAAAGTCTGTGCTTTGCATGTGTCGCACCCATAACCAGTATATTGACCCTGGGAAGGCGACACACGCCCAGCCTTATGCTTCGTAATTGGAACAGCAGGCTTGCATTCTGCTCGTATAAAGAGGACAAGATCTACCTGTGCTTTTATTTCAAATAGTTTATCAGATTCTGTGTTTTGGTGCTAACATGGCACGAAGTCCTAGTGTTTTGGGCCTCAGGTGATCACAAAATCCCAGTGTTCCGCTTTTCTAACGACAACGAGTTTTAGATTCTGTGTTCTGGTGCTAACATGGCACCCAAATCCTAGTGTTTTGGGCCCTCAGTGATCAAATAATCCGAGTGTTCCGATTTTCTAACGGCAACGAAATGACAGCACGTTGCTCAATCCAGCTACCCAAGATCTATTTGTGCTTCCATTTGAGGCGTTTACCACATTCTGGGTTTCTATTGGCAAAAGGTACTCTTAATCCCCGCCTTGTAGCTGTGATGAGCGAAAAACTCCCGTTGTTCACCTTTTCCGATTGCAAGAAACTGGTAACGTTCTGCATTAATTTGATGAAAACAAGGGCGCTCGGTGCTTTTGTTTGCGATTTTAATAGATTCTTTGTTTGGCATGTAACACGGCACCCAAAACCATTATATTGACCCTGGCAAGGCGACACATGCCCAGCCTTATGCTTTTGTAATTGGAACAGCAGGCTGGCGGTCTGCTCGTTTAAAGAGGACAAGATCTACCGTGCTTTTATTTCGAAAAGTTTACCAGATTCTGTGTTCTGGTGCTAACATAACCCAAAATCCTAGTGTTTTCGGGCTATGAGAAGGACAAATAATCCGAGTGTTCCGATTTTCTAACGGCAACGAAATGACATTGCGTTGCTCTATCCAGCAACCCAAGATCTCTTTGTGCTTCCATTTCGAGGCGTTTACCACATTCTGGGTTTCTATTGGCAAAAGGTACTGTTAATCCCCCGTCTTGTAGCTGTGATGAACAAAAACTCCCATTGTTCGCTTTTCCGATGGCAAGAAACTGGTAATGTTTTGCATTTTTCTGATGAAAACAAGGCCTCAAGCTTTTGTTGCACGATCTTAATAGATTCTGTGCTCGGCATGTAACACAGCACCGGAAACCAGTATATTGACCTTGGTAAGGCAACACATGCCCAGCCTTATGCTTTTGTAATTGGAACAGCAGGCTTGCGTTCTTCTCGTTCAAAGAGGACAAGATCTACCCGTGCTTTTCTTTCGAAGAGTTTATCAGATTCTGTGTTCTGGTGCTACATAACCCAAATCCTAGTGTTTTGGGCTATGAGAAGGACAAATAATCCAGTGTTCCGATTTTCTAACTAACGAAATGACATTGCGTTGCTCTATCCAGCAACCCAAGATCTCTTTGTGCTTCCATTTCGAGGCGTTTACCACATTCTGGGTTTCTATCGGCAAAAGAAAATACGCTTAATCCCCCATCTCGTAGCTGTGATGAGCGAAAAAACTCCCGTTGTTCACCTTTTCCGATGGCAAGAAACTGGTAATGTTCTGCATTAATTTCAAGAAAACAAGGGCGCTCGGTGCTTTTGTTGCGACGATTTTAATAGATTCTTTGTTTGGCATGTAACACGGCACCCAAAACCAGTATATTGACCCTGGCGAGGCGACACATGCCCAGCCTTATGCTTTTGTAATAGGAACATCAGGCTTATGCTCTGCTCGTTTACAGAGGACAAGATCTACCTGTGCTTTTATTTCAAGAGTGTATAAGATTCTGTGTTCTGGTTCTAACATGGCACCAAATCCTAGTGTTTTGGGTCCTGAGAAGGCCAAATAATCCCAGTGTTCGATTTTCTACGGCAACGAAATGACAGTGCGTTGCTCTTCCGCAACACAAGATCTCTTTGTGCTTCCATTTCTGGCTTACCAAATTCTGGGTTTTTATCGGCACAAGGTATGCATAATCCCCCGTGTTGTAGCTGTGATAATGCAGAAAATTCCCATTGTTCTCGTTTTCCGGTGGCAAGAAACTGGTCATGTTCTGCATTTATTTGATGAAAACAAGGGCGCTCGGTGCTTTTGTTGCGATGATTTTTATAGATTCTTTGTTTGGCATGTAACACGGCACCCAAAACCGGTATATTGACCCTGGGAAGGCGACACATGCCCAGCCTTATGCTTTTGTTATTGGAACAGCAGGCTTGCGTTCTGCTCGTACAAAGAGGACAAGATCTACCTGTGCTTTTATTTCGAAGAGTTTACCAGATTCCGTGTTCTGGTGCTAACATGGCACCCAAGTCCTAGTGTTTTTGGGCCCTCAGGTGGCCAAAAAATCCTAGTGTTCAGCTTTTCCAATGGAAACGGAATGACAGTGCGTTGCTCTTTCCGGCGACACAAGATCTCTCTGTGCTTCCATTTCAAGATGTTTATCAAATTCTGGGTTTTTATCGGCACAAGGTATGCATAATCCCCCATGTTGTAGCTGTGATGAGCCAGAAAACTCCCATTGTTCACCTTTTTCAATGGCGAGACACTGGTGACGTTCTCCTTTTTTCATGAAAACAAGGGCGCCGTTGCTTTTGTTGCGACGATTGTAATAAATTCTGTGTTTGGCATGTAACACGGCTCCTAAAACCAGTATATTGACCCTGGGTAGGCGAAACATGCCCAGCCTTATGCTTTTGTAATTGGAACAACAGGCTTGCGTTCTGCTCGTTCAAAGAGGACAAGATCTACCCGTACTTTTATTTCAAAGAGTTTACCAGATTCTGTGTTCTGGTGCTAACATGGCACCCAAATCGTAGTGTTTTTGGGCCCTGAGAAGGCCAAATAATCCCAGTGATTTAGCTTTTCTAACGGCAACGAAATGACAGTGCGTTGCTCTTTCCAGCAACACAAGATCCATTTGTGCTTCCATTTCCAGGCGTCTACCACATTCAGGCTTAATCCCCCGTGTTGTAGCTGTGATGAGCCAGAAAACTCCCATTGTTCACCTTTTCCAATGGCAAGAAACTGGTAATGTTCTGGATTTATTTGAAGAAAGCAAGGGCGCTCGTTGCTTTTGTTGCGACGATGTTCATAAAGTCTGTGCTTTGCATGTAATACGGCACCCATAACCAGTATATTGACTCTGGAAGGCGACACACGCCCAGCCTTATGCTTCGTAATTGGAACAGCAGGCTTGCATTCTGCTCGTATAAAGAGGACAAGATCTACCAGTGCTTTTATTTCAAATAGTTTATCAGATTCTGTGTTTTGGTGCTAACATGGCACCGAAGTCCTAGTGTTTTTGGGCCCTCAGGTGATCACATAATCCCAGTGTTCCGCTTTCTAACGACAACGAGTTTACGAGATTCTGTGTTCTGGTGCTAACATGGCACCCAAATCCTAGTGTTTTTGGGCCTCAGGTGATCAAATAATCCGAGTGTTCCGATTTTCTAACGCAACGAAATGACAAGACGTTGCTCAATCCAGCTACCCAAGATCTATTTGTGCTTCCATTTCGAGACGTTTACCACATTCTGGGTTTCTATTGGCAAAAGGTACTCTTAATCCCCCGTCTTGTAGCTGTGATGAGCGAAAAATCTCCCGTTGTTCACCTTTTCCGATGGCAAGAAACTGGTAACGTTCTGCATTAATTTGATGAAAACAAGGGCGCTCGGTGCTTTTGCGGACGATTTTAATAGATTCTATGTTTGGCATGTAACACGGCACCCAAAACCATTATATTGACCGCAAGGCGACACATGCCCAGCCTTATGCTTTGTAATTGGAACAGCAGCCTTGCGTTCTTCTGCTCGTTAAGAGGACAAGATCTACCCGTGCTTTTATTTGAAAAGTTTACCAGATTCTGTGTTCTGGTGCTAACATGGCACCCAAGTCCTAGTGTTTTTGGGCCTCAGTGACCAAATAATCCGAGTGTTCGATTTTCTAACGGCAACGAAATGACAGACGTTGCTCAATCCAGCTACCAAAGATCTATTTGTGCTTCCATTTCGAGGCGTTACCACATTCTGGGTTTCTATTGGCAAAAGGTACTTAATCCCCGCCTTGTAGCTGTGATGAACAAAAACTCCCATTGTTCGCCTTTACCGATGGCAAGAAACTGGTAATGTTTTGCATTTTTCTGATGAAAACAAGGCCCTCGAAGCTTTTGTTGCGACGATCTTAATAGATTCTGTGCTCGGCATGTAACACAAAGACCGGAAACCAGTATATTGACCTTGGTAAGGCAACGCATGCCCAGCCTTATGCTTTTGTAATTGGAACAGCAGGCTTGCGTTCTTCTGCGTTCAAAGAGGACAAGATCTACCCGTGCTTTTATTTCAAGAGTTTATCAGATTCTGTGTTCTGGTGCTAACATAACCCAAATCCTAGTGTTTTGGGCTATGAGAAGGACAAATAATCCGAGTGTTCCGATTTTCTAACGGCAACGAAATGACATTGCGTTGCTCTATCCAGCAACCCAAGATCTCTTTGTGCTTCCATTTCGAGGCGTTTACCACATTCTGGGTTTCTATCGGCAAAAGAAAATACGCTTAATCCCCATCTCGTAGCTGTGATGAGCGAAAAACTCCCGTTGTTCACCTTTTCCGATGGCAAGAAACTGGTAATGTTCTGCATTAATTTCAAGAAAACAAGGGCGCTCGGTGCTTTTGTTGCACGATTTTAATAGATTCTTTGTTTGGCATGTAACACGGCACCCAAAACCAGTATATTGACCTGGCGAGGCGACACATGCCCAGCCTTATGCTTTTGTAATAGGAACATCAGGCTTGCGTTCTGCTCGTTCAGAGGACAAGATCTACCTGTGCTTTTATTTCTAAGAGTGTATCAGATTCTGTGTTCTGGTTCTAACATGGCACCAAATCCGAGTGTTTTGGGTCTGAGAAGGCCAAATAATCCCAGTGTTCCGATTTTCTACCGGCAACGAAATGACAGTGCGTTGCTCTTTCCGCAACACAAGATCTCTTTGTGCTTCCATTTCTGGCGTTTACCAAATTCTGGGTTTTTATCGGCTGGTATGCATAATCCCCGTGTTGTAGCTGTGATAATCCAGAAAATTCCCATTGTTCTCGTTTTCGGTGGCAAGAAACTGGTCATGTTCTGCATTTATTTGATGAAAACAAGGGCCGGTGCTTTTGTTGCGATGATTTTATAGATTCTTTGTTTGGCATGTAACACGGCACCCAAAACCGGTATATTGACCCTGGGAAGGCGACACATGCCCAGCCTTATGCTTTGTTATTGGAACAGCAGGCTTGCTGCCTGCATACAAAGAGGACAAGATCTACCTGTGCTTTTATTTCGAAGAGTTTACCAGATTCCGTGTTCTGGTGCTAACATGGCACCTAAGTCCTAGTGTTTTGGGCCCTCAGGTGGCCAAAAATCCTAGTGTTCAGCTTTTCCAATGGAACGGAATGACAGTGCGTTGCTCTTCCGTGACACAAGATCTCTCTGTGCTTCCATTTCAAGATGTTTATCAAATTCTGGGTTTTATCGGCACAAGGTATGCATAATCCCCATGTTGTAGCTGTGATGAGCCAGAAAACTCCCATTGTTCACCTTTTCAATGGCGAGACATCGTGACGTTCTCCTTTTTCATGAAAACAAGGGCGCTCGTTGCTTTTGTTGCGACGATTGTAATAAATTCTGTGTTTGGCATGTAACACGGCTCCTAAAACCAGTATATTGACCCTGGTAGGCGAAACATGCCCAGCCTTATGCTTTGTAATTGGAACAACAGGCTTGCGTTCTGCTCGTTTACAGAGGACAAGATCTACCTGCATTTTTATTTCAAAGAGTTTACCAGA
The DNA here is from genome assembly GCF_029677425.1 of Wolffia australiana. NCBI lineage: Eukaryota > Viridiplantae > Streptophyta > Magnoliopsida > Alismatales > Araceae > Wolffia > Wolffia australiana. The sequence goes on along the minus strand of NC_135847.1, from coordinate 5,239,539 downwards.
TTCTGTGTTCTGGTGCTAACATGGCACCCAAATCCTAGTGTTTGTGGGCCCTGACAAGGCCAAATACTCCCTGTGAGTTAGCTATTCTAGCGGCAACGAAATGACAGTGCGTTGCTCTTTCCAGCAACACAAGATCCATTTGTGCTTCCATTTCCAGCGCCTACCACATTCAGGCTTAATCCCCCGTGTTGTAGCTGTGATGAGCCAGAAAACTCCCATTGTTCACCTTTTCCAATGGCAAGAAACTGGTAATGTTCTGGATTTATTTGATGAAAGCAAGGGCGCTCGTTGCTTTTGTTGCGACGATGTTCATAAAGTCTGTGCTTTGCATGCATGTAATACGGCACCCATAACCAGTATATTGACCCTGGAAGGCGACACACGCCCAGCCTTATGCTTTCGTAATTGGAACAGCAGGCTTGCATTCTGCTCGTATAAAGAGGACAAGATCTACCTGTGCTTTTATTTCAAATAGTTTATCAGATTCTGTGTTTTGGTGCTAACATGGCAATCAAGTCCTAGTGTTTTTGGGCCTCGGTGATCACAAAATCCCAGTGTTCCGCTTTTCTAACGACAACGAGATTACGAGATTCTGTGTTCTGGTGCTAACATGGCACCCAAATCCTAGTGTTTTTGGGCCCTCAGGTGATCAAATAATCCGAGTGTTCCGATTTTCTAACGGCAACGAAATGACAAGACGTTGCTCAATCCAGCTACCCAAGATCTATTTGTGCTTCCATTTCAGACGCGTTTACCACATTCTGGGTTTCTATTGGCAAAAGGTACTCTTAATCCCCGTCTTGTAGCTGTGATGAGCGACTCCGTTGTTCACCTTTTCCGCTTGCAAGACACTGGTAACGTTCTGCATTAATTTGATGAAAACAAGGGCGCTCGGTGCTTTTGTTGCGACGTGTTTAATAGATTCTTTGTTTGGCATGTAACACGGCACCCAAAACCATTATATTGACCCTGGCATGGCGACACATGCCCAGCCTTATGCTTTTGTAATTGGAACAGCAGCTCATGCTCTGCTCGTTTAAAGAGGACAAGATCTACCCGTGCTTTTATTTCAAAAGTTTACCAGATTCTGTGTTCTGGTGCTAACATGGCACCCAAGTCCTAGTGTTTTGGGCCCTCAGGTGACCAAATAATCCGAGTGTTCGATTTTCTAACGGCAACGAAATGACAGACGTTGCTCAATCCAGCTACCAAAGATCTATTTGTGCTTCCATTTCGAGGCGTTTACCACATTCTGGGTTTCTATTGGCAAAGGTACTCTTAATCCCCGTCCTTGTAGCTGTGATGAGCGAAAAAACTCCCGTTGTTCACCTTTTCCGATGGCAAGAAACTGGTAACGTTTTGCATTAATTTGATGAAAACAAGGGCGCTCGGTGCTTTTGTTGCGGCGATTTTAATAGATTCTTTGTTTGGCATGTAACACGGCACCCAAAACCAGTATATTGACCCTGGCAAGGCGACACATGCCCAGCCTTATGCTTTTGTAATTGGAACAGCAGGCTTGCGTTCTGCTCGTTTAAAGAGGACAAGATCTACCCGTGCTTTTATTTCGAAAAGTTTACCAGATTCTGTGTTCTGGTGCTAACATAACCCAAAATCCTAGTGTTTTCGGGCTATGAGAAGGACAAATACTCCGAGTGTTCCGATTTTCTAACGAAGCGAAATGACATTGCGTTGCTCTATCCAGCAACCCAAGATCTCTTTGTGCTTCCATTTCGAGGCGTTTACCACATTCTGGGTTTCTATCGGCAAAAGAAAATACGCTTAATCCCCCATCTCGTAGCTGTGATGAGCGAAAAAACTCCCGTTGTTCACCTTTTCCGATGGCAAGAAACTGGTAATGTTCTGCATTAATTTGATGAAAACAAGGGCGCTCGGTGCTTTTGTTGCGACGATTTTAATAGATTCTTTGTTTGGCATGTAACACGGCACCCAAAACCAGTATATTGACCCTGGCGAGGCGACACATGCCCAGCCTTATGCTTTTGTAATAGGAACATCAGGCTTGCGTTCTGCTCGTTTACAGAGGACAAGATCTACCTGTGCTTTTATTTCAAAGAGTGTATCAGATTCTGTGTTCTGGTTCTAACATGGCACCGAAATCCGAGTGTTTTTGGGTCCTGAGAAGGCCAAATAATCCCAGTGTTCCGATTTTCTACCGCAACGAAGAAATGACAGTGCGTTGCTCTTTTCCGCAACACAAGATCTCTTTGTGCTTCCATTTCCTGGCGTTTACCAAATTCTGGGTTTTTATCGGCACAAGGTATGCATAATCCCCGTGTTGTAGCTGTGATAATGCAGAAAATTCCCATTGTTCTCGCTTTTCCGTGGCAAGAAACTGGTCATGTTCTGCATTTATTTGATGAAAACAAGGGCGCCGGTGCTTTTGTTGCGATGATTTTTATAGATTCTTTGTTTGGCATGTAACACGGCACCCAAAACCGTATATTGACCCTGGAAGGCGACACATGCCCAGCCTTATGCTTTTGTTATTGGAACAGCAGGCTTGCGTTCTGCTCGTACAAAGAGGACAAGATCTACCTGTGCTTTTATTTCAAGAGTTTACAGATTCCGTGTTCTGGTGCTAACATGGCACCTAAGTCCTAGTGTTTTTGGGCCTCAGGTGGCCAAAAAATCCTGGTGTTCAGCTTTTCCAATGGAAACGGAATGACAGTGCGTTGCTCTTTCCGCGACACAAGATCTCTCTGTGCTTCCATTTCAAGATGTTTATCAAATTCTGGGTTTTTATCGCACAAGGTATGCATAATCCCCATGTTGTAGCTGTGATGAGCCAAAACTCCCATTGTTCACCTTTTTCAATGGCGAGACATCGTGACGTTCTCCTTTTTCATGAAAACAAGGGCGCTCGTTGCTTTTGTTGCGACGATTGTAATAAATTCTGTGTTTGGCATGTAACACGGCTCCTAAAACCAGTATATTGACCCTGGTAGGTAAACATGCCCAGCCTTATGCTTTTGTAATTGGAACAACAGGCTTGCGTTCTGCTGCTCAAAGAGGACAAGATCTACCTGCACTTTTATTTCAAAGAGTTTACCAGATTCTGTGTTCTGTGCTAACATGGCACCCAAATCCTAGTGTTTTTGGGCCTGAGAAGGCCAAATAATCCCAGTGATTTAGCTTTTCTAACGGCAACGAAATGACAGTGCGTTGCTCTTTCCAGCAACACAAGATCCATTTGTGCTTCCATTTCAAGGCGTCTACCACATTCAGGCTTAATCCCCGTGTTGTAGCTGTGATGAGCCAGAAAACTCCATTGTTCACCTTTTCCAATGGCAAGAAACTGGTAATGTTCTGGATTTATTTGAAGAAAGCAAGGGCGCTCGTTGCTGTTGTTGCGTCGATGTTCATAAAGTCTGTGCTTTGCATGTAATACGGCACCCATAACCAGTATATTGACCCTGGGAAGGCGACACACGCCCAGCCTTATGCTTTCGTAATTGGAACAGCAGGCTTGCATTCTGCTCGTATAAAGAGGACAAGATCTACCTGTGCTTTTATTTCAAATAGTTTATCAGATTCTGTTTTGGTGCTAACATGGCACGAAGTCCTAGTGTTTTTGGGCCTCGGTGATCACAAAATCCCAGTGTTCCGCTTTTCTAACGACAACGAGTTTACGAGATTCTGTGTTCTGGTGCTAACATGGCACCCAAATCCTAGTGTTTTTGGGCCCTCAGGTGATCAAATAATCCGAGTGTTCCGATTTTCTAACGGCAACGAAATGACAGTACGTTGCTCAATCCAGCTACCCAAGATCTATTTGTGCTTCCATTTCGAGGCGTTTACCACATTCTGGGTTTCTATTGGCAAAAGGTACTCTTAATCCCCCGTCTTGTAGCTGTGATGAGCGAAAAAACTCCCGTTGTTCACCTTTTCCGATTGCAAGAAACTGGTAACGTTCTGCATTAATTTGATGAAAACAAGGGCGCTCGGTGCTTTTGTTGCGACGATTTTAATAGATTCTTTGTTTGGCATGTAACACGGCACCCAAAACCATTATATTGACCCTGGCAAGGCGACACATGCCCAGCCTTATGCTTTTGTAATTGGAACAGCAGGCTTGCGTTCTGCTCGTTTAAAGAGGACAAGATCTACCCGTGCTTTTATTTCGAAAAGTTTACCAGATTCTGTGTTCTGGTGCTAACATGGCACCCAAGTCCTAGTGTTTTTGGGCCCTCAGGTGACCAAATAATCCGAGTGTTCCGATTTTCTAACGGCAACGAAATGACAGTACGTTGCTCAATCCAGCTACCAAAGATCTATTTGTGCTTCCATTTCGAGGCGTTTACCACATTCTGGGTTTCTATCGGCAAAAGAAAATACGCTTAATCCCCCGTCTCGTAGCTGTGATGAGCGAAAAAACTCCCGTTGTTCACCTTTTCCGATGGCAAGAAACTGGTAACGTTCTGCATTAATTTGATGAAAACAAGGGCGCTCGGTGCTTTTGTTGCGACGATTTTAATAGATTCTTTGTTTGGCATGTAACACGGCACCCAAAACCATTATATTGACCCTGGCAAGGCGACACATGCCCAGCCTTATGCTTTTGTAATTGGAACAGCAGGCTTGCGTTCTGCTCGTTTAAAGAGGACAAGATCTACCCGTGCTTTTATTTCGAAAAGTTTACCAGATTCTGTGTTCTGGTGCTAACATAACCCGAAATCCTAGTGTTTTCGGGCTATGAGAAGGACAAATAATCCGAGTGTTCCGATTTTCTAACGGCAACGAAATAACAGTACGTTGCTCAATCCAGCTACCCAAGATCTATTTGTGCTTCCATTTCGAGGCGTTTACCACATTCTGGGTTTCTATTGGCAAAAGGTACTCTTAATCCCCCGTCTTGTAGCTGTGATGAGCGAAAAAACTCCCGTTGTTCACCTTTTCCGATGGCAAGAAACTGGTAACGTTTTGCATTAATTTGATGAAAACAAGGGCGCTCGGTGCTTTTGTTGCGGCGATTTTAATAGATTCTTTGTTTGGCATGTAACACGGCACCCAAAACCAGTATATTGACCTGGAGGCGACACATGCCCAGCCTTATGCTTTTGTAATAGGAACATCAGGCTTGCGTTCTGCTCGTTTACAGAGGACAAGATCTACCTGTGCTTTTATTTCAAAGAGTGTATCAGATTCTGTGTTCTGGTTCTAACATGGCACCGAAATCCGAGTGTTTTTGGGTCCTGAGAAGGCCAAATAATCCCAGTGTTCCGATTTTCTACCGGCAACGAAATGACAGTGCGTTGCTCTTTCCGGCAACACAAGATCTCTTTGTGCTTCCATTTCCTGGCGTTTACCAAATTCTGGGTTTTTATCGGCACAAGGTATGCATAATCCCCCGTGTTGTAGCTGTGATAATCCAGAAAATTCCCATTGTTCTCGTTTTCGGTGGCAAGAAACTGGTCATGTTCTGCATTTATTTGATGAAAACAAGGGCGCCGGTGCTTTTGTTGCGATGATTTTTATAGATTCTTTGTTTGGCATGTAACACGGCACCCAAAACCGGTATATTGACCCTGGGAAGGCGACACATGCCCAGCCTTATGCTTTTGTTATTGGAACAGCAGGCTTGCGTTCTGCTCGTACAAAGAGGACAAGATCTACCTGTGCTTTTATTTCGAAGAGTTTACCAGATTCCGTGTTCTGGTGCTAACATGGCACCCAAGTCCTAGTGTTTTTGGGCCCTCAGGTGGCCAAAAAATCCTAGTGTTCAGCTTTTCCAATGGAAACGGAATGACAGTGCGTTGCTCTTTCCGGCGACACAAGATCTCTCTGTGCTTCCATTTCAAGATGTTTATCAAATTCTGGGTTTTTATCGGCACAAGGTATGCATAATCCCCATGTTGTAGCTGTGATGAGCCAGAAAACTCCCATTGTTCACCTTTTTCAATGGCGAAACTGGTGACGTTCTCCTTTTTTCATGAAAACAAGGGCGCTCGTTGCTTTTGTTGCGACGATTGTAATAAATTCTGTGTTTGGCATGTAACACGGCTCCTAAAACCAGTATATTGACCCTGGCAAGGCGAAACATGCCCAGCCTTATGCTTTTGTAATTGGAACAACAGGCTTGCGTTCTGCTCGTTCAAAGAGGACAAGATCTACCCGTACTTTTATTTCAAAGAGTTTACCAGATTCTGTGTTCTGGTGCTAACATGGCACCCAAATCCTAGTGTTTTTGGGCCCTGAGAAGGCCAAATAATCCCATTGATTTAGCTTTTCTAACGGCAACGAAATGACAGTGCGTTGCTCTTTCCAGCAACACAAGATCCATTTGTGCTTCCATTTCGGCGCCTACCACATTCAGGCTTAATCCTCGTGTTGTAGCTGTGATGAGCCAGAAAACTCCCATTGTTCACCTTTTCCAATGGCAAGAAACTGGTAATGTTCTGGATTTATTTGAAGAAAGCAAGGCGCTCGTTGCTTTTGTGCGACGATGTTCATAAAGTCTGCTTTGCATGTACACGGCACCCATAACCAGTATATTGACTCCTGGAAGGCGACACACGCCCAGCCTTATGCTTCGTAATTGGAACAGCAGGCTTGCATTCTTTCGTATAAAGAGGACAAGATCTACCTGTGCTTTTATTTCAAATAGTTTATCAGATTCTGTGTTTTTGGTGCTAACATGGCACGAAGTCCTAGTGTTTTGGGCCTCAGGTGATCACAAAATCCCAGTGTTCCGCTTTTCTAACGAGACGAAGTTTAGATTCTGTGTTCTGGTGCTAACATGGCACCCAAATCCTAGTGTTTTTGGGCCTCAGGTGATCAAATAATCCGAGTGTTCCGATTTTCTAACGGCAACGAAATGACAGCACGTTGCTCAATCCAGCTACCCAAGATCTATTTGTGCTTCCATTTCGAGGCGTTTACCACATTCTGGGTTTCTATTGGCAAAAGGTACTCTTAATCCCCCGTCTTGTAGCTGTGATGAGCGAAAAAACTCCCGTTGTTCACCTTTTCCGATTGCAAGAAACTGGTAACGTTCTGCATTAATTTGATGAAAACAAGGGCGCTCGGTGCTTTTGTTGCGACGATTTTAATAGATTCTATGTTTGGCATGTAACACGGCACCCAAAACCATTATATTGACCCTGGCAAGGCGACACATGCCCAGCCTTATGCTTTTGTAATTGGAACAGCAGCCTTGCGTTCTGCTCGTTTAAAGAGGACAAGATCTACCCGTGCTTTTATTTCGAAAAGTTTACCAGATTCTGTGTTCTGGTGCTAACATGGCACCCAAGTCCTAGTGTTTTTGGGCCCTCAGGTGACCAAATAATCCGAGTGTTCCGATTTTCTAACGGCAACGAAATGACAGTACGTTGCTCAATCCAGCTACCCAAGATCTATTTGTGCTTCCATTTCGAGGCGTTTACCACATTCTGGGTTTCTATTGGCAAAAGGTACTCTTAATCCCCCGTCTTGTAGCTGTGATGAGCGAAAAAACTCCCGTTGTTCACCTTTTCCGATGGCAAGAAACTGGTAACGTTCTGCATTAATTTGATGAAAACAAGGGCGCTCGGTGCTTTTGTTGCGACGATTTTAATAGATTCTTTGTTTGGCATGTAACACGGCACCCAAAACCATTATATTGACCCTGGCAAGGCGACACATGCCCAGCCTTATGCTTTTGTAATTGGAACAGCAGGCTTGCGTTCTGCTCGTTTAAAGATGACAAGATCTACCCGTGCTTTTATTTCGAAAAGTTTACCAGATTCTGTGTTCTGGTGCTAACATAACCCGAAATCCTAGTGTTTTCGGGCTATGAGAAGGACAAATAATCCGAGTGTTCCGATTTTCTAACGGCAACGAAATGACATTGCGGTTCTCTATCCAGCAACCCAAGATCTCTTTGTGCTTCCATTTCGAGGCGTTTACCACATTCTGGGTTTCTATCGGCAAAATAAAATACGCATAATCCCCCGTCTTGTAGCTGTGATGAGCGAAAAAACTCTCGTTGTTCACCTTTTTCGATGGTAAGAAACTGGTAATGTTCTGCATTAATTTGATGAAAACAAGGGCGCTCGGTGCTTTTGTTGCGACGATTTTAATAGATTCTTTGTTTGGCATGTAACACGGCACCCAAAACCAGTATATTGACCCTGGCAAGGCGACACATGCCCAGCCTTATGCTTTTTTAATTGGAACATCAGGCTTGCGTTCTGCTCGTTTACAGAGGACAAGATCTACCTGTGCTTTTATTTCGAAGAGTGTATCAGATTCTGTGTTCTGGTGCTAACATGGCCCCGAAATCCTAGTGTTTTTGGGCTCTGGAAGGACAAATAATCCGAGTGTTCCGATTTTCTAACGGCAACGAAATGACATTGCGGTTCTCTATCCAGCAACCCAAGATCTCTTTGTGCTTCCATTTCGAGGCGTTTACCACATTCTGGGTTTCTATCGGCAAAATAAAATACGCTTAATCCCCCGTCTTGTAGCTGTGATGAGCGAAAAAACTCTCGTTGTTCACCTTTTTCGATGGCAAGAAACTGGTCATGTTCTGCATTAATTTGATGAAAACAAGGGCGCTCGGTGCTTTTGTTGCGACGATTTTAATAGATTCTTTGTTTGGCATGTAACACGGCACCCAAAACCAGTATATTGACCCTGGGAAGGCGACACATGCCCAGCCTTATGCTTTTGTAATTGGAACAGCAGGCTTGCGTTCTGCTCGTATAAATAGGACAAGATCTACCTGTGCTTTTATTTCGAAGAGTGTATCAGATTCTGTGTTCTGGTTCTAACATGGCACCGAAATCCTAGTGTTTTTGGGTCCTGAGAAGGCCAAATAATCCCAGTGTTCCGCTTTTCTAACGGCAACGAAATGACAGTGCGTTGCTCTTTCCGGCGACACAAGATCTCTTTGTGCTTCCATTTCGAGGCGTTTACCACATTCTGGGTTTCTATCGGCAAAATAAAATACGCTTAATCCCCCGTCTTGTAGCTGTGATGAGCCAGAAAATTCCCATTGTTCTCCTTTTCCGGTGGCAAGAAACTGGTAATGTTCTGCATTTATTTGATGAAAACAAGGGCGCTCGGTGCTTTTGTTGCGACGATTTTAATAGATTCTTTGTTTGGCATGTAACACGGCACCCAAAACCAGTATATTGACCCTGGGAAGGCGACACATGCCCAAGCCTTATGCTTTTGTAATTGGAACAGCAGGCTTGCGTTCTGCTCGTATAAATAGGACAAGATCTACCTGTGCTTTTATTTCGAAGAGTTTACCAGGTTCTGTGTTCTGGTGCTAACGTGGCACCCAAAGCCTAGTGTTTTTGTGTCCTGAGAAGGCCAAATAATCCCAGTGTTCCGCTTTTCTAACGGCAACGAAATGACAGTGCGTTGCTCTTTCCGGCAACACAAGATCTCTTTGTGCTTCCATTTCAAGGCGTTTACCACATTCTGGGTTTCTATCGGCACAAGGTACGCTTAATCCCCCGTGTTGTAGGTGTGATGAGCCAAAAACTCCCATTGTTCTGCTTTTCCTGTGTCAAGAAACTGGTAATGTTCTGCATTTATTTGATGAAAACAAGGGCGCTCGGTGCTTTTGTTGCGACGATTGTAATAAATTCTGTGTTTGGCATGTAACACGGCTCCTAAAACCAGTATATTGACCCTGGGTAGGCGAAACATGCCCAGCCTTATGCTTTTGTAATTGGAACAACAGGCTTGCGTTCTGCCCGTTCAAAGAGGACAAGATCTACCCGTACTTTTATTTCAAAGAGTTTACCAGATTCTGTGTTCTGGTGCTAACATGGCACCCAAATCCTAGTGTTTTTGGGCCCTGAGAAGGCCAAATAATGCCAGTGATTTAGTTTTTCTAACGGCAACGAAATGACAGTGCGTTGCTCTTTCCGGCAACACAAGATCTCTTTGTGCTTCCATTTCAAGATGTTTATCAAATTCTGGGTTTTTATCGGCACAAGGTATGCATAATCCCCCATGTTGTAGCTGTGATGTTCCAGAAAACTCCCATTGTTCACCTTTTTCAATGGCGAGACACTGGTAACGTTCTCCTTTTTTCATGAAAACAAGGGCGCTCGTTGCTTTTGTTGCGACGATTTTAATAGATTCTTTGTTTTGCATGTAACACGGCACCCAAAACCAGTATATTGACCCTGGCAAGGCGACACATGCCCAGCCTTATGCTTTTGTAATAGGAACTGCAGGCTTGCTCTGCGTTCTGCTAAAGAGGACAAGATCTACCTGTGCTTTTATTTCGAAGAGTGTATCAGATTCTGTGTTCTGGTTCTAACATGGCACCGAAATCCTAGTGTTTTTGGGTCCTGAGAAGGCCAAATAATCCCAGTGTTCCGCTTTTCTAACGGCAACGAAATGACAGTGCGTTGCTCTTTCCGGCGACACAAGATCTCTTTGTGCTTCCATTTCGAGGCGTTTGCCACATTCTGGGTTTCTATCGGCACAAGGTACGCTTAATCCCCCGTGTTGTAGGTGTGATGAGCCAAAAACTCCCATTGTTCTGCTTTTCCTGTGTCAAGAAACTGGTAATGTTCTGCATTTTTCTGATGAAAACATGGGCGCTCGTTGCTTTTGTTGCGACGATTGTAATAAATTCTGTGTTTGGCATGTAACACGGCTCCTAAAACCAGCATATTGACCCTGGGTAGGCGAAACATGCCCAGCCTTATGCTTTTGTAATTGGAACAACAGGCTTGCGTTCTGCTCGTTCAAAGAGGACAAGATCTACCCGTACTTTTATTTCAAAGAGTTTACCAGATTCTGTGTTCTGGTGCTAACATGGCACCCAAATCCTAGTGTTTTTGGGCCCTGAGAAGGCCAAATAATCCCAGTGATTTAGCTTTTCTAACGGCAACGAAATGACAGTGCGTTGCTCTTTCCAGCAACACAAGATCCATTTGTGCTTCCATTTCGGCGTCTACCACATTCAGGCTTAATCCCCGTGTTGTAGCTGTGATGAGCCAAAAACTCCCATTGTTCACCTTTTCCAATGGCAAGAAACTGGTAATGTTCTGGATTTATTTGAAGAAAGCAAGGGCGCTCGTGCTTTTGTTGCACGATGTTCATAAAGTCTGTGCTTTGCATGTAATATGGCACCCATAACCAGTATATTGACCCTGGAAGGCGACACACGCCCAGCCTTATGCTTTGAATTGGAACAGCAGGCTTGCATTCTGCTCGTATAAAGAGGACAAGATCTACCTGTGCTTTTATTTCAAATAGTTTATCAGATTCTGTGTTTTGGTGCTAACATGGCACCGAAGTCCTAGTGTTTTTGGGCCCTCAGGTGATCACAAAATCCCAGTGTTCCGCTTTTCTAACGACAACGAACTGACAGTGCGTTGCTATTCCAGCAACACAAGATCTCTTTGTGCTTCCATTTCTAGGCGTTTACCAAATTCTGGGTTTCTATCGGCACAAGGTATGATTAATCCCCTGTGTTGTAGCTGTGATGAGCCAGAAAACTCCCTTTGTTCACCTTTTCCAATGGCAAGAAACTGGTAATGTTCTGGATTTATTTGAAGAAAGCAAGGGCGCTCGTTGCTTTTGTTGCGACGATGTTCATAAAGTCTGTGCTTTGCATGTAATACGGCACCCATAACCAGTATATTGACCCTGGGAAGGCGACACACGCCCAGCCTTATGCTTTCGTAATTGGAACAGCAGGCTTGCATTCTGCTCGTATAAAGAGGACAAGATCTACCTGTGCTTTTATTTCAAATAGTTTATCAGATTCTGTGTTTTGGTGCTAACATGGCACCGAAGTCCTAGTGTTTTTGGGCCCTCAGGTGATCACAAAATCCCAGTGTTCCGCTTTTCTAACGACAACGAGTTTACGAGATTCTGTGTTCTGGTGCTAACATGGCCCCGAAATCCTAGTGTTTTCGGGCTATGAGAAGGACAAATAATCCGAGTGTTCCGATTTTCTAACGGCAACGAAATGACATTGCGTTGCTCTATCCAGCAACCCAAGATCTCTTTGTGGTTCCATTTCGAGGCGTTTACCACATTGTGGGTTTCTATCGGCAAAATAAAATACGCTTAATCCCCCGTCTTGTAGCTGTGATGAGCGAAAAAACTCCCGTTGTTCGCCTTTTGTGATGGCAAGAAACTGGTAATGTTTTGCATTAATTTGATGAAAACAAGGGCGCTCGGTGCTTTTGTTGCGACGATTTTAATAGATTCTTTGTTTGGCATGTAACACAGCACTCGAAACCAGTATATTGACCTTGGTAAGGCAACACATGCCCAGCCATATGCTTTTGTAATTGGAACAGCAGGCTTGCGTTCTTCTCGTTCAAAGAGGACAAGATCTACCCGTGCTTTTATTTCGAAGAGTTTATCAGATTCTGTGTTCTGGTGCTAACATGGCCCCGAAATCCTAGTGTTTTTGGGCTCTGGAAGGACAAATAATCCGAGTGTTCCGATTTTCTAACGGCAACGAAATGACATTGCGGTTCTCTATCCAGCAACCCAAGATCTCTTTGTGCTTCCATTTCGAGGCGTTTACCACATTCTGGGTTTCTATCGGCAAAATAAAATACGCTTAATCCCCCGTCTTGTAGCTGTGATGAGCGAAAAAACTCCCGTTGTTCACCTTTTCCGATGGCAAGAAACTGGTAATGTTCTGCATTAATTTCAAGAAAACAAGGGCGCTCGGTGCTTTTGTTGCGACGATTTTAATAGATTCTTTGTTTGGCATGTAACACGGCACCCAAAACCAGTATATTGACCCTGGGAAGGCGACACATGCCCAAGCCTTATGCTTTTGTAATTGGAACAGCAGGCTTGCGTTCTGCTCGTATAAATAGGACAAGATCTACCTGTGCTTTTATTTCGAAGAGTTTACCAGGTTCTGTGTTCTGGTGCTAACGTGGCACCCAAAGCCTAGTGTTTTTGTGTCCTGAGAAGGCCAAATAATCCCAGTGTTCCGCTTTTCTAACGGCAACGAAATGACAGTGCGTTGCTCTTTCCGGCAACACAAGATCTCTTTGTGCTTCCATTTCGAGGCGTTTACCACATTCTGGGTTTCTATCGGCAAAATAAAATACGGTTAATCCCCCGTCTTGTAGCTGTGATGAGCGAAAAAACTCCCGTTGTTCACCTTTTCCGATGGCAAGAAACTGGTAATGTTCTGCATTAATTTGATGAAAACAAGGGCGCTCGGTGCTTTTGTTGCGACGATTTTAATAGATTCTTTGTTTGCCATGTAACACGGCACCCAAAACCAGTATATTGACCCTGGGAAGGCGACACATGCCCAAGCCTTATGCTTTTGTAATTGGAACAGCAGGCTTGCGTTCTGCTCGTATAAATAGGACAAGATCTACCGGTGCTTTTACTTAGAAGAGTTTATCACATTCTGTGTTCTGGTGTTAACATGGCACCCAAATCCTAGTGTTTTTGGGCCCTCAGATGACCAAATAATCCGACTGTTCCGATTTTCTAACGGCAACGAAATGACAGTGCGTTGCTCTTTCCGGCAACACAAGATCTCTTTGTGCTTCCATTTCGAGGCGTTTACCACATTCTGGGTTTCTATCGGCAAAATAAAATACGCTTAATCCCCCGTCTTGTAGCTGTGATGAGCGAAAAAACTCCCGTTGTTCACCTTTTCCGATGGCAAGAAACTGGTAATGTTCTGCATTAATTTGATGAAAACAAGGGCACTCGGTGCTTTTGTTGCGACGATTTTAATAGATTCTTTGTTTGCCATGTAACACGGCACCCAAAACCAGTATATTGACCCTGGGAAGGCGACACATGCCCAAGCCTTATGCTTTTGTAATTGGAACAGCAGGCTTGCGTTCTGCTCGTATAAATAGGACAAGATCTACCTGTGCTTTTATTTCGAAGAGTTTACCAGGTCCTGTGTTCTGGTGCTAACGTGGCACCCAAAGCCTAGTGTTTTTGTGTCCTGAGAAGGACAAATAATCCGAGTGTTCCGATTTTCTAACGGCAACGAAATGACATTGCATTGCTCTATCCAGCAACCCAAGATCTCTTTGTGCTTCCATTTCGAGGCGTTTACCACATTCTGGGTTTCTATCGGCAAAAGAAAATACGCTTAATCCCCCATCTCGTAGCTGTGATGAGCGAAAAAACTCCCGTTGTTCACCTTTTCCGATGGCAAGAAACTGGTAATGTTCTGCATTAATTTCAAGAAAACAAGGGCGCTCGGTGCTTTTGTTGCGACGATTTTAATAGATTCTTTGTTTGGCATGTAACACGGCACCCAAAACCAGTATTGACCCTGGGAAGGCGACACATGCCCAAGCCTTATGCTTTTGTAATTGGAACAGCAGGCTTGCGTTCTGCTCGTATAAATAGGACAAGATCTACCTGTGCTTTTATTTCGAAGAGTTTACCAGGTTCTGTGTTCTGGTGCTAACGTGGCACCCAAAGCCTAGTGTTTTTGTGTCCTGAGAAGGCCAAATAATCCCAGTGTTCCGCTTTTCTAACGGCAACGAAATGACAGTGCGTTGCTCTTTCTGGCGACACAAGATCTCTTTGTGCTTCCATTTCGAGGCGTTTACCACATTCTGGGTTTCTATCGGCACAAGGTACGCTTAATCCCCCGTCTTGTAGCTGTGATGAGCGAAAAAACTCCCGTTGTTCGCCTTTTCTGATGGCAAGAAACTGGTAATGTTTTGCATTTATTTGATGAAAACAAGGGCGCTCGGTGCTTTTGTTGCGACGATTGTAATAAATTCTGTGTTTGGCATGTAACACGGCTCCTAAAACCAGTATATTGACCCTGGGTAGGCGAAACATGCCCATCCTTATGCTTTTGTAATTGGAACAACAGGCTTGCGTTCTGCTCGTATAAATAGGACAAGATCTACCTGTGCTTTTATTTCGAAGAGTTTACCAGGTTCTGTGTTCTGGTGCTAACGTGGCACCCAAAGCCTAGTGTTTTTGTGTCCTGAGAAGGCCAAATAATCCCAGTGTTCCGCTTTTCTAACGGCAACGAAATGACAGTGCGTTGCTCTTTCCGGCAACACAAGATCTCTTTGTGCTTCCATTTCGAGGCGTTTACCACATTCTGGGTTTCTATCGGCACAAGGTACGCTTAATCCCCCGTGTTGTAGGTGTGATGAGCCAAAAACTCCCATTGTTCTGCTTTTCCTGTGTCAAGAAACTGGTTATGTTCTGCATTTATTTGATGAAAACAAGGGCGCTCGGTGCTTTTGTTGCGACGATTGTAATAAATTCTGTGTTTGGCATGTAACACGGCACCCAAAACCAGTATATTGACCCTGGCAAGGCGACACATGCCCAGCCTTATGCTTTTGTAATAGGAACTGCAGGCTTGCGTTCTGCTCGTTTACAGAGGACAAGATCTACCTGTGCTTTTATTTCGAAGAGTGTATCAGATTCTGTGTTCTGGTTCTAACATGGCACCGAAATGCTAGTGTTTTTGGGTCCTGAGAAGGCCAAATAATCCCAGTGTTCCGCTTTTCTAACGGCAACGAAATGACAGTGCGTTGCTCTTTCCGGCGACACAAGATCTCTTTGTGCTTCCATTTCGAGGCGTTTGCCACATTCTGGGTTTCTATCGGCACAAGGTACGCTTAATCCCCCGTCTTGTAGCTGTGATGAGCCAGAAACTCCCATTGTTCTGCTTTTCCTGTGTCAAGAAACTGGTAATGTTCTGCATTTATTTGATGAAAACAAGGGCGCTCGTTGCTTTTGTTGCGACGATTGTAATAAATTCTTTGTTTGGCATGTAACACGGCTCCTAAAACCAGTATATTGACCCTGGGTAGGCGAAACATGCCCAGCCTTATGCTTTTGTAATTGGAACAACAGGCTTGCGTTCTGCTCGTTCAAAGAGGACAAGATCTACCCGTACTTTTATTTCAAAGAGTTTACCAGATTCTGTGTTCTGGTGCTAACATGGCACCCAAATCCTAGTGTTTTTGGGCCCTGAGAAGGCCAAATAATTCCAGTGATTTAGCTTTTCTAACGGCAACGAAATGACAGTGCGTTGCTCTTTCCAGCAACACAAGATCCATTTGTGCTTCCATTTCCAGGCGTCTACCACATTCAGGCTTAATCCCCCGTGTTGTAGCTGTGATGAGCCAAAAAACTCCCATTGTTCACCTTTTCCAATGGCAAGAAACTGGTAATGTTCTGGATTTATTTGAAGAAAGCAAGGGCGCTCGTTGCTTTTGTTGCGACGATGTTCATAAAGTCTGTGCTTTGCATGTAATACGGCACCCATAACCAGTATATTGACCCTGGGAAGGCGACACACGCCCAGCCTTATGCTTTCGTAATTGGAACAGCAGGCTTGCATTCTGCTCGTATAAAGAGGACAAGATCTACCTGTGCTTTTATTTCAAATAGTTTATCAGATTCTGTGTTTTGGTGCTAACATGGCACCGAAGTCCTAGTGTTTTTGGGCCCTCAGGTGATCACAAAATCCCAGTGTTCCGCTTTTCTAACGACAACGAACTGACAGTGCGTTGCTATTCCAGCAACACAAGATCTCTTTGTGCTTCCATTTCTAGGCGTTTACCAAATTCTGGGTTTCTATCGGCACAAGGTATGATTAATCCCCTGTGTTGTAGCTGTGATGAGCCAGAAAACTCCCTTTGTTCACCTTTTCCAATGGCAAGAAACTGGTAATGTTCTGGATTTATTTGAAGAAAGCAAGGGCGCTCGTTGCTTTTGTTGCGACGATGTTCATAAAGTCTGTGCTTTGCATGTAATACGGCACCCATAACCAGTATATTGACCCTGGGAAGGCGACACACGCCCAGCCTTATGCTTTCGTAATTGGAACAGCAGGCTTGCATTCTGCTCGTATAAAGAGGACAAGATCTACCTGTGCTTTTATTTCAAATAGTTTATCAGATTCTGTGTTTTGGTACTAACATGGCACCGAAGTCCTAGTGTTTTTGGGCCCTCAGGTGATCACAAAATCCCAGTGTTCCGCTTTTCTAACGAAAATGAGTTTACGAGATTCTGTGTTCTGGTGCTAACATGGCCCCGAAATCCTAGTGTTTTCGGGCTATGAGAAGGACAAATAATCCGAGTGTTCCGATTTTCTAACGGCAACGAAATGACATTGCGTTGCTCTATCCAGCAACCCAAGATCTCTTTGTGCTTCCATTTCGAGACGTTTACCACATTCTGGGTTTCTATCGACAAAAGGTACGCTTATTCCCCCTGTTGTAGCTGTGATGAGCGAAAAAACTCCCGTTGTTCACCTTTTCCGATGGCAAGAAACTGGTAATGTTCTGCATTAATTTGATGAAAACAAGGGCGCTCGGTGCTTTTGTTGCCACGATTTTAATAGATTCTTTGTTTGGCATGTAACACGGCACCCAAAACCAGTATATTGACCCCGGCAAGGCGACACATGCCCAGCCTTATGCTTTTGTTATTGGAACAGCAGCCTTGCGTTCTGCTCGTTTAAAGAGGACAAGATCTACCCGTGCTTTTATTTCGAAAAGTTTACCAGATTCTGTGTTCTGGTGCTAACATAACCCGAAATCCTAGTGTTTTCGGGCTCTGAGAAGGACAAATAATCCGAGTGTTCCGATTTTCTAACGGCAACGAAATGACAGTGCGTTGCTCTTTCCAGCAACACAAGATCTCTTTGTGCTTCCATTTCGTGGCGTTTACCACATTCTGGGTTTCTATCGGCAAAATAAAATACGGTTAATCCCCCGTCTTGTAGCTGTGATGAGCGAAAAAACTCCCGTTGTTCACCTTTTCCGATGGCAAGAAACTGGTAATGTTCTGCATTAATTTGATGAAAACAAGGGCGCTCGGTGCTTTTGTTGCGACGATTTTAATAGTTTCTTTGTTTGGCATGTAACACGGCACCCAAAACCAGTATATTGACCCTGGCAAGGCGACACATGCCCAGCCTTATGCTTTTGTAATTGGAACAGCAGGCTTGCGTTCTACTCGTATAAAGAGGACAAGATCTACCTGTGCTTTAATTTCGAAGAGTTTACCATATTCCATGTTCTGGTGCTAACATGGCACAGAAGTCCTAGTGTTTTTGGGCCCTCAGGTGACCAAATAATCCGAGTGTTCCGGTTTTCTAACGGCAACGAAATGACAGTTCGTTGCTCTTTTCGGCGACACAAGATCTCTTTGTGCTTCCATTTCGAGGTGTTTACCACATTCTGGGTTTCTATCGGCACAAGGTACGCTTAATCCCTTGTCTTGTAGCTGTGATGAACAAAAAAACTCCCATTGTTCGCCTTTTGTGATGGCAAGAAACTGGTAATGTTTTGCATTTTTCTGATGAAAACAAGGCCCCTCGAAGCTTTTGTTGCGACGATCTTAATAGATTCTGTGCTCGGCATGTAACACAGCACCCGAAACCAGTATATTGACCTTGGTAAGGCAACACATGCCCAGCCTTATGCTTTTTTAATTGGAACAGCAGGCTTGCATTCTGCTCGTTTAAAGAGGACAAGATCTTCCGGTGCTTTTATTTCGAAGAGTTTATCAGATTCTGTGTTCTGGTGCTAACATGGCCCCGAAATCCTAGTGTTTTTGGGCTCTGGAAGGACAAATAATCCGAGTGTTCCGATTTTCTAACGGCAACGAAATGACATTGCGGTTCTCTATCCAGCAACCCAAGATCTCTTTGTGCTTCCATTTCGAGGCGTTTACCACATTCTGGGTTTCTATCGGCAAAATAAAATACGCTTAATCCCCCGTCTTGTAGCTGTGATGAGCGAAAAAACTCCCGTTGTTCGCCTTTTCCGATGGCAAGAAACCGGTAATGTTTTGCATTTTTTTGATGAAAACAAGGCCCCTCGAAGCTTTTGTTGCGACGATCTTAATAGATTCTGTGCTCGGCATGTAACACAGCACCCGAAACCAGTATATTGACCTTGGTAAGGCAACACATGCCCAGCCTTATGCTTTTTTAATTGGAACAGCAGGCTTGCATTCTGCTCGTTTAAAGAGGACAAGATCTTCTGGTGCTTTTATTTCGAAGAGTTTATCAGATTCTGTGTTCTGGTGCTAACATGGCCCGAAATCCTAGTGTTTTCAGGCTATGAGAAGGACAAATAATCCGAGTGTTCCGATTTTCTAACGGCAACGAAATGACATTGCGGTTCTCTATCCAGCAACCCAAGATCTCTTTGTGCTTCCATTTCGAGGCGTTTACCACATTCTGGGTTTCTATCGGCAAAATAAAATATGCTTAATCCCCCGTCTTGTAGCTGTGATGAGCGAAAAAACTCCCGTTGTTCACCTTTTCCGATGGCAAGAAACTGGTAATGTTGTGCATTAATTTGATGAAAACAAGGGCGCTCGGTGCTTTTGTTGCGACGATTTTAATAGATTCTTTGTTTGGCATGTAACACGGCACCCAAAACCAGTATATTGACCCCGGCAAGGCGACACATGCCCAGCCTTATGCTTTTGTAATTGGAACAGCAGGCTTATGCTTCTTCCTGCTCAAAGAGGACAAGATCTACCCGTGCTTTTATTTCGAAAAGTTTACCAGATTCTGTGTTCTGGTGCTAACATGGCACAGAAGTCCTAGTGTTTTTGGGCCCTCAGGTGACCAAATAATCCGAGTGTTCCGATTTTCTAACGGCAACGAAATGACAGTGCGTTGCTCAATCCAGCAACCCAAGATCTTTTTGTGCTTCCATTTTGAGGCGTCTACCACATTCTGGGTTTCTATCGGCAAAATAAAATACGCTTAATCCCCCGTCTTGTAGCTGTGATGAGCGAAAAAACTCCCGTTGTTCGCCTTTTGTGATGGCAAGAAACTGGTAATGTTTTGCATTTTTCTGATGAAAACAAGGCCCCTCGAAGCTTTTGTTGCGACGATCTTAATAGATTCTGTGCTCGGCATGTAACACAGCACCCGAAACCAGTATATTGACCTTGGTAAGGCAACACATGCCCAGCCTTATGCTTTTGTAATTGGAACAGCAAGCTTGCGTTCTTCTCGTTCAAAGAGGACAAGATCTTCCGGTGCTTTTATTTCCAAGAGTTTATCAGATTCTGTGTTCTGGTGCTAACATAACCCGAAATCCTAGTGTTTTCGGGCTATGAGAAGGACAAATAATCCGAGTGTTCCGATTTTCTAACGGCAACGAAATGACAGTGCGGTTCTCTATCCAGCAACCCAAGATCTCTTTGTGCTTCCATTTCGAGGCGTTTACCACATTCTGGGTTTCTATCGGCAAAATAAAATACGCTTAATCCCCCGTCTTGTAGCTGTGATGAGCGAAAAAACTCCCGTCGTTCACCTTTTCCGATGGCAAGAAACTGGTAATGTTCTGCATTAATTTGATGAAAACAAGGGCGCTCGGTGCTTTTGTTGCGACGATTTTAATAGATTCTTTGTTTGGCATGTAACACGGCACCCAAAACAAGTATATTGACCCTGGGAAGGCGACACATGCCCAGCCTTATGCTTTTGTAATTGGAACAGCAGGCTTGCGTTCTGCTCGTATAAAGAGGACAAGATCTACCTGTGCTTTAATTTCGAAGAGTTTACCATATTCCATGTTCTGGTGCTAACATGGCACAGAAGTCCTAGTGTTTTTGGGCCCTCAGGTGACCAAATAATCCGAGTGTTCCGGTTTTCTAACGGCAACGAAATGACAGTTCGTTGCTCTTTTCGGCGACACAAGATCTCTTTGTGCTTCCATTTCGAGGTGTTTACCACATTCTGGGTTTCTATCGGCAAAATAAAATACGCTTAATCCCCCGTCTTGTAGCTGTGATGAGCGAAAACTCCCATTGTTCTCGTTTTCCGGTGGCAAGAAACTGGTAATGTTCTGCATTTATCTGATGAAAACATGGCCCCTCGAAGCTTTTGTTGCGACGATCTTAATAGATTCTGTGCTCGGCATGTAACACAGCACCCGAAACCAGTATATTGACCTTGGTAAGGCAACACATGCCCAGCCTTATGCTTTTTTAATTGGAACAGCAGGCTTGCATTCTGCTGGTTTAAAGAGGACAAGATCTTCCGGTGCTTTTATTTCGAAGAGTTTATCAGATTCTGTGTTCTGGTGCTAACATGGCCCGAAATCCTAGTGTTTTCGGGCTATGAGAAGGACAAATAATCCGAGTGTTCCGATTTTCTAACGGCAACGAAATGACAGTGCATTGCTCTATCCAGCAACCCAAGATCTCTTTGTGCTTCCATTTCGAGGCGTTTACCACATTCTGGGTTTCTATCGGCAAAATAAAATACGCTTAATCCCCCGTCTTGTAGCTGTGATGAGCGAAAAAACTCCCGTTGTTCACCTTTTCCGATGGCAAGAAACTGGTAATGTTCTGCATTAATTTGATGAAAACAAGGGCGCTCGGTGCTTTTGTTGCGACGATTTTAATAGATTCTTTGTTTGGCATGTAACACGGCACCCAAAACCAGTATATTGACCCTGGGAAGGCAACACATGCCCAGCCTTATGCTTTTGTAATTGGAACAGCAGGCTTGCGTTCTGCTCGTATAAAGAGGACAAGATCTACCGGTGCTTTTACTTAGAAGAGTTTATCACATTCTGTGTTCTGGTGTTAACATGGCACCCAAATCCTAGTGTTTTTGGGCCCTCAGATGACCAAATAATCCGACTGTTCCGATTTTCTAACGGCAACGAAATGACAGTGCGTTGCTCAATCCAGCAACCCAAGATCTATTTTTGTGCTTCCATTTCGAGGCGTCTACCACATTCTGGGTTTCTATCGGCAAAATAAAATACGCTTAATCCCCCGTCTTGTAGCTGTGATGAGCGAAAAAACTCCCGTTGTTCACCTTTTCCGATGGCAAGAAACTGGTAATGTTCTGCATTAATTTGATGAAAACAAGGGCGCTCGGTGCTTTTGTTGCGACGATTTTAATAGATTCTTTGTTTGCCATGTAACACGGCACCCAAAACCAGTATATTGACCCTGGGAAGGCAACACATGCTGATGGCGCGTCACCACCGGACGTCATCGAGCCAGCAGCAGAGGAGCAGCAGGACTTCCCCGACCCAACACCCGAGGAGCCGGCACTACCCAGCTCGCCACCGAGACGAGTCCAGCCACCACGGCGAGCGCCGCGAACACGGGATTCCGCATTCCGCATTCGGCATGACGCGACGCACCACCGGAGCACACCGACACCTTCGGTTACCTTATTCTATAGCTTTTCGGTTTTATCGTGTTGTCGTGTAGCGGAAGGCTCCACATGAGGAACTCTTTCACCCCCTCGTTATGTTGGGCCCGATGCCCATTTTCATTATTTCCTTTCCTTACTTTGTTTGTTTTGCTGTTTTTGGACTTAAGGAAGGGCCTATCTTCACCCATATATAAGGGGAAGAGGTGGGCACCTCCTTACTTTGACCTAAATTTGAAGATTGGTATTTTGAGAAGAAGGGTCAGGTCGTGGAGAAGAATAGAAGAAAGAAGAAGAAGAGGAGGAGGAAGAAGAAGAGGGAGGAAGAGGAGAAGGGGGAGAGGAAGGAGGAAGGGCAGCCGCCGCCACCGCCGCCGGCGCCGCTGCCACACGCCGCCGCCGCCGCTCGCTGCCGCTCGCGCCCGGCTGCGCCGCCGCCCGCGCCGCTGACCGCGCCGCGCCGCCGCCATGCCACACCGCCGCCGCTGGCTGCGCGCTGCCGCTGGCGCTCGCCTGTCACGCCCGCTGCCGCGCGTGCCGCCGCCGCCGCCGCGCGGCCGCGCGTCGCGACCGTAGCGGCTATCGCCGCCGCCGCTGCGCGCCATCGCCCGCGCCGCTGCGCCGCCGCTGGCCCGCTGCCGCGCGCGCCGCCGCCGCTGCGCGCGCTGTCGCCGCGCGCCGCGCTGCGCCGCCGCGCCGCCGCTTCGCCGCCACGCGCGCTGCCGCGCCTGCGCGCTGCGCCGCCGCCAAGCGCCGCCGCGCAAGCGTTGCCGCGCTGCGCTGCAGCGCTGCCCAGGCGCGCCGCCGCCGCCAAGACGCCGCCGCGCGCGCCGCCAGACGCGCGCCGCCCGACAAGGCCGCCACGCAAGGCGTCCACCACCGTCGACCACATCTCCCGACGCTCCGCTGATCGCGCACTAACGCCTCCGCACCAGTCAACCTCGGCGCACCCGACTACTCCTCCGGAATCAGTTGGTGCGAAAATCCTGTCGCCAGCGCCGACGAAGGTACTCTGCTTTCCTAGCCTCTTTACGTCATTTATTTCGGTATTCTTTCGTATTGCCTCCACCGCGCCGGGTTAGATAGGTGAGTGGGACAGATTGAGAGAACGATTTAAACAAAGGCGGCGTCTTCTGTCCGATGCAGAGTGACGCCCCGACGCGTGAGCATTCCAGTGGGAGTTGCCCCATTCGACGGCGTCGCGCACCCACCTCGACGACTTGGAGGGCTGGACCACCCAGCTTGGCGACCCGCCCCGCCCGGGTTGGCTCGTAGCTTGTCGGCGCATTGCACGCACTGTTGTAGAATCATCGCCTCGCTATCGCCATACATATATTTCTGTTCTCCGCATATCCATCGGTTGACGCCGTGGACGTAATCCGATCAGTTAGCGATACGACACGAAGTTCCTTCCTTCGGTGGCGGTGACGCCGTTGAGACGACGTCCGCATCAAATGGTATCGAGCCAGGCTGTGGTCGCCACAAAGACGCTCCGTTTCCATCGCATCGCATCGCGACGCATCTAGTGCATCGCATCCATCGATTTTACGTGCATCCATATCGGTACCCAGGAATGGCAGAGACGCGATCCGCACGGATGGCGCAACGCGGAGGTTCTACCCGCGACGAGTCGAACTGTCGCGAGGCGAGGCAACGAGATTGACCTTCGGGACCTCAACCGGCCTCGCGTTGCGGAACCTACCTACCCCCATATCGAGGACACGCCGTCCCACCCGACGCCACGGGTGCTCCAGCATCGAAATCACCGCATCGCCTGGTGGTTCACGCCGATCCCAGCACTCCACGCGCACACCGCGCGTCCTCGGCGACTCGGTCGAGTGACTACGAAGACCGATACTACGAGGCGACCACGCTGGAAATCTCCGCCGCCGAGTACTCCCTAGAGCGACCCTTGCACGGGGTAGAGGACGAGGACGACGGCGCCACTCGCCAGCACCCGCCAAGAGAAGAACCTCCGAAGACCAAGGAGCTCAACGCCGCGCGGCAGCCAGGACGGAGCGCTTGAGCGGATGCTCGCCGACACCCGAGTGTCCGAGCACGGAGTTGAGGCGGGACGGTTGCACGAGGCTCGCCCCTCTTACGGGCTGGTAGACCGAATACCGTGGTCACCCGACCGGACCTTGCTGATGATTACGAGGCCCCTGATCGCCCTTTTACGGCGTACCACCACCGGTACGCCTAGGGGAGCCCATACGCGACCCACAGGATGTCCGCGCTGGGACATGCATCGCCAGCGGATGACTACACGTGGCCACGACGGGTCCCTTATGCTCGACCTGATCTCCCTATACGCCAGTCTGGCGCGACCGAGCCGTGACTATCCGCCCGTCGGTTCGACCTCGCTCCTCCCGTGGTCCGCGGTTCGACGAGCCACCGCACGACGCGAGACTACGCCGCCACCCCGCCATATTACGGGTTGACGGTGCATGCCCACCACCACATCACCCGGTGCCTTGGGACCGAGCACCGCGGATGATGGTCTCTACCACGGGACGACCGCGGACACGACCCATTCCCGCCCGTCGCCCCATGGACCCGCGGCGAGGAAACTACCCCGCACCGAAGCGGCACTATGATGGCACGAGCGCGCGTGAGGAGCATCGTGCACGATCCAGAGGAGGCGCGCGCCGACGCATTCCCGTCACGAGGGCTCGAGAAGCCCAAGGAGTTCATTGACTGGGAATCAAAAATGAACTCGTATTTCAGGTGGTACAGGATGGATGACGACCTTTGCGCCGAAGTACGCAGAGACACGCGGCAGCGGACAAGCCAAGATCTTCGGGAGAATGAGCAATTCTCGGCGAACGGCGAGGACAGCCCATTATGTCATGGGCAGAAATGGCGCGAAGCTAAGGAACAAATCGTTCCTGCGTCAGTACCAGATGACACTCTTCCTCTCGTGGCTCGACCTTGCAAGGTCGACTCCGTGTCGGAGTACATCGAGGCTTTCGAGGAATGCCGGATGCGTTGCCGCTTCGGAGGACCCCGCGCCATCATCGGCCTCTTTGCCCACGCTCGCCCGCCTTGCGCAGCAAGGTCCTTGACTGCCAACCGGCAGAGGTCGATGAGGCATACCACCTAGTGGAGCACATGGATCCACCTGTCGAAGACACCCGGCGCTCAACGCCGCACACCACGCCGCGAGTTCCTACGGTTCGCTTGCACCTCGTTCCACCCTACCCGCGACCACTGGTCACCGGTCACCGGGGCCAAGCGACCCCAACCACCTCAGTGGTCTACCCGCAGCCCGGCCTCGACCGGCGATGCCCCGCCCGTAGCGCTGCACCAAGTCAAGCACACATCACGTGCTACAAATGCCAAGGCGAGGCACGGGCACACCAATGCCCATCTACACTTTTGATTGATGTCGGGAAACCGAACAGGATTATTGCGATGGAGCCGACGTGATTCAGGAGGACCACTATCACGGGAACGAGGAATGCGCCCTGAGTACGAGGAGCGATGGACAGATAGGGTTCATCCAGATCATCGAGGCGCGAGGCCCCAATGACAGGCGTGCGTCCGTCCGCCGTTAGCCAACATCGCCGTCGACACCCGGCAGTAGAGATAGGATATCACCGCGGGTTGACAACTCCGCTAGATCGCCACGGGCGCCAACAGCCGACACCGCTCGATGATGCGCATCCGCACGCCGATCTTCTACACGATATCAAGATCAACGGCAAGGCATGTAAGGTGATCGTGGATAGCGGTAGTTGCATCAACGCGATCTCGTGATACTATGGTCAGCGGCTTAGGTTGACTTCGATAGAGCACCCCACGCCGTTTATCGTTTCATGGATCGACGCTTCATCACTATCTGTGAAGCGCCGGTGCCGCCCTCGAAGGTGAACACATACGCCGAGGACGTATTTGTGATGTACTACCCATGAAGGTGGGTAGCATCATCCTCGGTCGGCCGTGGTTATATGATCACGACGTCACCTTAGCAGGCGCGTGAACACCTGCTCCTTTATGCACCAGGCGACGAGTTACGTGGCACCCGACACCACGGCCGCCAGCAAGCCGGCGCGACCCGACCAGTAGGGTTAGTGATAGTCCGAGGACCTTATTCACTCGCGACCTTGGCGCGAGGTGACGATACACCTATGTGTCCGCGTCACCCTTGACGCCCTGCTGACAGTGCAGTGACCCTCGCACCAGAGGTTGAGGCTCTCATATCGGAGTTCGAGATATCTTCCCGAAGAGCTACCAAGCGGATTACCCCGATGAGGAACATACAGCATGCCATCGACTTGGTGCCCGGCGGCGCCCGAACCTACCGCATTACCGCATGGAGCCGCTGGCACGAGGAGTTGCTACGGCAAGTGAGGGAGCTTTTGGGAAGGGCCTCATCCAGAGAGCATGAGCCCCGCGCTGCGTACCGCTCTCTAGCGCGAAGAAGGATGGCACGTGGCGCATGTGTTGCGATAGCCGTGCCATCAACAAGATAACGGTCAGTACCGCTTTCCCATTCCGCGCGTGCAGGATCTATTCGACATGATGGCGGGATCCACTATCTTCTCCAAGATAGACTTGAGGTGGGTACCATCAAGCGCGGATCTGTCCCGGCGACGAATGGAAGACCGCCTTTAAGATAAAGGACGGTTTATATGAGTGGAGGTTATGCCTTCGGCCTCTCCAATGCGCCCAGTACCTTCCAACGCCTCATGAACGAGGTACTGCGCGCCTTCATAGGGAAGTTCGTGGTCGTCTACTTCACGACATCCTCGCCTATAGCAGATCCAGAGATTGAGCATGCAGACCACCTTCGCAGGTCTGCACCATCCTACGGGCAGAGCAGCTCGCCCACCCCAAGAAGTGTAGCTTTAGCGTCCGAGGTTGCCTTCTTAGGGTTCATCGTGTCCGCCCAGGGCGTAGCCGCCACCCGAGAAGGTCCGGGCCATCACGCCGTGGGCCACCCGGCAAACATGCACGACGTTAGGAGTTTCATAGGACTGGCAACTTTCTATAGATTTATCATACGGAACTTCAGTTCACATTCCCATCACCGACTGCCTCAAGGAGGAGTCGTCGCTGGACACCGGCAGAGAGAGCTTTCCAGCAGATAAAGCTCATGATGACACAGCGCGGTACTACGGCTTCCGACTTTGGGAAAGTGTTCGAGGTTACATGCGATGCCTCAGGTATCGGCATCGGGCGCCTCACCCGGAGGGCCACCCGTGGAGTTCTTCAGAAGCTGAACGATGCCAGGCTTCGATACTCCATGTACGACAAGGAGTTCTGCGGTCATCCAAGCCTCACGGCATTGAGACACTACCTCCTATCATCGGAGTTCGTGCTCCTCGGATCACGAGGCGCTCAAGTACCTGCACTCGC
This sequence comes from Wolffia australiana, assembly GCF_029677425.1. Lineage (NCBI taxonomy): Eukaryota > Viridiplantae > Streptophyta > Magnoliopsida > Alismatales > Araceae > Wolffia > Wolffia australiana. The sequence continues at coordinate 5,212,058 of NC_135847.1, read as the reverse complement.
AGTGAAATCGAGCGATCGGCACGCCAGGTGGGTCGGTACCTACAGGACTACACCTTCGCCATCAAGCACAAGAAGGGCAAGGACAACGTCAGAGCGGCGCCTCAGCCGGAGAACTCACGTGCTCAACGCCATGAAGGTGACAGTCTTGGGGTTCGAGACCATCCGAGATGGGTACGATAACTGCCCTGATTTCGCCCCATCAACGCGGAAGTCCGACGAGGACCATCCCACGATTACAAGGACTATGTCCTTCGACGGATACCTGTTCTTTAAGAACAGATTGTGCGTACCTCGCACATCACTACGCGACTTCCTCACTTGGGAATGTCACGAGGCCTTAGCGGTCATTTTGGCGCGACAAGACGATCGCCGCCATGGAAGGCCAATTCTACCGGCCTTCCTAAAAGCGCGATGTTGGCAACATAGTTGCCCAATGCCGTGTATGTGCCTTGGCCAAGCAAGTCAAGAAGAGCGCCGACTTTATACCCCATTGCCGACGCCGAGGCGCCCTCGACGACGCGGAGCATGGACTTCGTTTTGGGACTGCCCGCACCGCGAGGCACTCACGACTCCGCCATGGTAGTCGTGGATAGGTTTTCAAGATGGCCCACTTCGTGCTCTGCGCGAAGACGCTCGACGCCGTGGAAGGTCGCCCAGATCTTCTTCCGAGATCGTGCGCTCCATGGCTCGCCATCCTCGATCGTGTCCGATCGTGACGGCGCTTCACGAGTTACTCGAGGACCCTGTGGAGCCTCTTGGGCACGGCTCGTTCTCGACGTACCATCCGCAGACCGACGGTCGACGGAGGTGGTCAATCGTAGCTTGGGCAACCTACTACGCTCCTCGTAGGTGAACACCTCGCGCCTTGGGATCTTGTCATACCACGCTGAGTTCGCATACAACTCCTCGGTGAACAGAACCACCGGTTGAGCCCCTTTGAGATCGCCACGGCCAGGCACCCCGCCGACCCCTAGACCTAGCTCCCATAGATCCTCATGTTAGGGTTTCCGAGGACGCACTTGCATTTGCCCAGCATGTCTCTGCATTACATCATCGCATTCATGATAGGATCACGCAGCAAAATGCATTGTACAAGCGCCGACTTGCACGCCGACCCAGAGCATTTGACGGGAGACCTAGTGATGGTCAGACTCAGGCCGGAGAGATACTCTCCCGGACGGCAACGGCTGCATGCTCGCAGCGCCCGTTCCCGGATCCTCCAGAGTGGCGACAACGCCAGACGTCGTCGAAATTCCTCCTACGTGGGAATAGGCTCTACATTCAATGTGGACCTAGCTCGACGGGCCCTTCTTCCCCACCCCAACCTCTCTAGACCCTTCAACGTGAGTGAGTTTGCCGACACCACTCCCAATTGTTTCACCCGATAGGCACGCAGGCAATCGATTGTGTACTGCGGAGGTAATTGACCATGCAGGTGGGGAAGCATCGAGGAGATTCCTAGTGTTGGGCGGGCCACACTGCGCGCAGCACGACACGTGGGTTACAGAACAGGAGCTCGACGCCTCCGTCCCGACCTACTTCCACCGCCGATCCTCCACCCTGACTCGCGGAGTCGAGTCCTTCCCACCCCGGAGGGTTGATGGCGCGTCACCACCGGACGCCATCGAGCCAGCAGCAGAGGCAGCAGGACTTCCGACCCAACACCCGAGGAGCCGGCACTACCCAGCTCGCCACCGAGACGAGTCCAGCCACCACGGCGAGCCGCCGCAACACACGGATTCGCATTCCGTTACTCGGCATGACGCGGACGCCACCACCGGAGCACACCGACACCTTGGTTACCTTATTCTATAGCTGGTTTTATCGTGTTGTCGGTAGCGGGAAGGCTCCACATGAGGAACTCTTTCACCCCCTCGTTATGTTGGGCACAAGCCAATTTTCATTATTTCTTTCTTACTTTGTTTGTTTTGCTGTTTTGGACTTAAGGAAGGGCCTATCTTCACCCATATATAAGGGAAGAGGTGGGCACTTCCCTTACTTTGACCTAAATTTGAAGATTGGTATTTTGAGAAGAAGGGTCAGGTCGTGGAGAAGAATAGAAGAAAGAAGAAGAAGAGGAGGAGGAAGAAGAGGAGGAAGAGGAGAAGGGGGAGAGGAAGGAGGAAGGGCAGCCGCCATGCCGCCGCCACGCCGCCACACGCCGCCACTGCTGCGCGCCACATGGGCCACACACACTGCCCGCTACAAGGCCGCCGCACGCCGCCGCGCCATGCCGCCCGCCGCCGCTGCCAAGGCGCCGCGCGCGCTGGCCGCCGCGCGCCGCCCGCGCCGCTGCTGCCAGCGCCCGGCGCGCTGCCAAGCGCTGGCCACTGCGCGCGCTCACCGCTACCCGCGCCGCCGCCGCCTGATGGCGTGCCGGCCTCGCGTGCCGCCGCCGCGCGCCATCGCTTTGCCGCCGCGCCGCGCCCACCGCCAAGGCTGCCGCGCGCGCTGCGCCAAGGCAGGCGCTGCCAAGGCGGCGCTTATCGCCGACGCCATCGCTGCTAGCGCGCCGCATGCGCCACGCTGCGCCAGCGCGCTCACTGCGCCGTCGCTGGCGCTGCCCAGCGCCGCCGCGCTGCGGCTGGCTGCCGCTGGCTGGCCGCTGCCGCCAGACTGACCATGCGCTGGCCGCGCGCGCAAGGCCCACCACCGTCGACCACATCTCCCGCACGCTCGCGCTGACTGCGCGCACGACGCCCCTCCGCACCAGTCAACCTCCGCGCACCCGACTCCTCCTCCGGAATCAGTTGGTGTGAAAATCCGCCGCCAGCGCGGCGAAGGTACTCTTTCCTAGCCTCTTTACGCTATTTATTTCCGCAGTATTCTTTCGTATTGCCTCCACCGCGCCGGGTTAGATAGGTGAGTGGGAAAGATTGAGAGAACGACGGAACAAAGACATGCGTCTTCCCTGTCCGGGACGAGTCGGGGCGCCCCGACGCGTGTGGGCATTCCAGTGGGAGTTGCCCCGTTCGACGGCGTGCGCGCTCACCCACCTCGGACGACTTGGAGGGCTGGACCGACCCAGCTTGGCACCGCCTCCCGCCCGGGTTGGCTCGAGCTTGTCGGGCGCATTGCACGCATCGTTGTAGAATCATCGCCCCGCCATCGCCATACATATATTTCCGTTCTCCGCATATCCATCGGTTGACGTCGTGGACGTAATCCGATCAGTTAGCGATACGACACCGAGTTCCTTCCTTCGGTGGCGGTCGGACGCCGTTGAGACGACGTCCGGCATCACATGCCCAGCCTTATGCTTTTGTAATTGGAATAGCAGGCTTGCGTTCTTCTCGTTCAAAGAGGACAAGATCTACCGGTGCTTTTACTTAGAAGAGTTTATCACATTCTGTGTTCTGGTGTTAACATGGCACCCAAATCCTAGTGTTTTTGGGCCCTCAGATGACCAAATAATCCGAGTGTTCCGATTTTCTAACGGCAACGAAATGACAGTGCGTTGCTCAATCCAGCAACCCAAGATCTATTTTTGTGCTTCCATTTCGAGGCGTCTACCACATTCTGGGTTTCTATCGGCAAAATAAAATACGCTTAATCCCCCGTCTTGTAGCTGTGATGAGCGAAAAAACTCCCGTTGTTCACCTTTTCCGATGGCAAGAAACTGGTAATGTTCTGCATTAATTTGATGAAAACAAGGGCGCTCGGTGCTTTTGTTGCGACGATTTTAATAGATTCTTTGTTTGGCATGTAACACGGCACCCAAAACCAGTATATTGACCCCGGCAAGGCGACACATGCCCAGCCTTATGCTTTTGTAATTGGAACAGCAGGCTTGCGTTCTTCTCGTTCAAAGAGGACAAGATCTACCCGTGCTTTTATTTCGAAAAGTTTACCAGATTCTGTGTTCTGGTGCTAACATGGCACCCAAGTCCTAGTGTTTTTGGGCCCTCAGGTGACCAAATAATCCGAGTGTTCCGATTTTCTAACGGCAACGAAATGACAGTGCGTTGCTCAATCCAGCAACCCAAGATCTATTTGTGCTTCCATTTCGAGGCGTTTACCACATTCTGGGTTTCTATTGGCAAAAGGTACTTTTAATCCCCCGTCTTGTAGCTGTGATGAGCCAGAAAACTCCCGTTGTTCGCCTTTTCGGATTGCAAGAAACTGGGAAGGTTAATCATTTTTCTGATGGAAGCAAGGGCCCTCGAAGCTTTTGTTGCGACGATCTTAATAGATTCTGTGCTCGGCATGTAACACAAAGCACCAAACCAGTATATTGACCTTGGTAAGGCAACACATGCCCAGCCTTATGCTTTTTAATTGGAACAGCAGGCTTGCATTCTGCTGGTTTAAAGAGGACAAGATCTTCCGTGCTTTTATTTCAAGAGTTTATCAGATTCTGTGTTCTGGTAGCACATGGCCCGAAATCCTAGTGTTTTGGGCTGAGAAGGACAAATAATCCGAGTGTTCCGATTTTCTAACGGCAACGAAATGACATTGCGGTTCTCTATCCAGCAACCCAAGATCTCTTTGTGCTTCCATTTCGAGGCGTTTACCACATTCTGGGTTTCTATCGGCAAAATAAAATACGCTTAATCCCCCGTCTTGTAGCTGTGATGAGCGAAAAAACTCCCGTCGTTCACCTTTTCCGATGGCAAGAAACTGGTAATGTTCTGCATTAATTTGATGAAACCAAGGGCGCTCGGTGCTTTTGTTGCGACGATTTTAATAGATTCTTTGTTTGGCATGTAACACGGCACCCAAAACAAGTATATTGACCCTGGGAAGGCGACACATGCCCAGCCTTATGCTTTTGTAATTGGAACAACAGGCTTGCGTTCTGCTCGTATAAAGAGGACAAGATCTACCGGTGCTTTTACTTAGAAGAGTTTACCAGATTCCGTGTTCTGGTGCTAACATGGCACAGAAGTCCTAGTGTTTTTGGGCCCTCAGGTGGCTACAAAATCCTAGTGTTCAGCTTTTCCAATGGAAACGGAATGACAGTGCGTTGCTCTTTCCGGCAACACAAGATCTCTTTGTGCTTCCATTTCGAGGCGTTTACCACATTCTGGGTTTCTATCGGCACAAGGTACGCTTAATCCCCCGTCTTGTAGCTGTGATGAGCCAGAAAATTCCCATTGTTCTCCTTTTCCGGTGGCAAGAAACTGGTAATGTTTTGCATTTATTTGATGAAAACAAGGGCGCTCGGTGCTTTTGTTGCGACGATCTTAATAGATTCTGTGCTCGGCATGTAACACAGCACCCGAAACCAGTATATTGACCTTGGTAAGGCAACACATGCCCAGCCTTATGCTTTTTTAATTGGAACAGCAGGCTTGCATTCTGCTCGTTTAAAGAGGACAAGATCTTCCGGTGCTTTTATTTCGAAGAGTTTATCAGATTCTGTGTTCTGGTGCTAACATGGCCCGAAATCCTAGTGTTTTCGGGCTATGAGAAGGACAAATAATCCGAGTGTTCCGATTTTCTAACGGCAACGAAATGACATTGCGGTTCTCTATCCAGCAACCCAAGATCTCTTTGTGCTTCCATTTCGAGGCGTTTACCACATTCTGGGTTTCTATCGGCAAAATAAAATACGCTTAATCCCCCGTCTTGTAGCTGTGATGAGCGAAAAAACTCCCGTTGTTCACCTTTTCCGATGGCAAGAAACTGGTAATGTTCTGCATTAATTTGATGAAAACAAGGGCGCTCGGTGCTTTTGTTGCGACGATTTTAATAGATTCTTTGTTTGGCATGTAACACGGCACCCAAAACCAGTATATTGACCCTGGGAAGGCAACACATGCCCAGCCTTATGCTTTTGTAATTGGAACAGCAGGCTTGCGTTCTGCTCGTATAAAGAGGACAAGATCTACCGGTGCTTTTACTTAGAAGAGTTTATCACATTCTGTGTTCTGGTGTTAACATGGCACCCAAATCCTAGTGTTTTTGGGCCCTCAGATGACCAAATAATCCGACTGTTCCGATTTTCTAACGGCGAAATGACAGTGCGTTGCTCAATCCAGCAACCCAAGATCTATTTTTGTGCTTCCATTTCGAGGCGTCTACCACATTCTGGGTTTCTATTGCCAAAAGGTACTCTTAATCCCCCGTCTTGTAGCGGTGATGAACAAAAAAACTCCCATTGTTCGCCTTTTCCGATGGCAAGAAACTAGTAATGTTTACATTTTCTGATGAAAACAAGGGCGCTCGGTGCTTTTGTTGCGACGATTTTAATAGATTCTTTGTTTGGCATGTAACACGGCACCCAAAACCAGTATATTTACCCCGGCAAGGCGACACATGCCCAGCCTTATGCTTTTGTAATTGGAACATCAGGATTGCGTTCTTCTCGTTCAAAGAGGACAAGATCTACCCGTGCTTTTATTTCGAAAAGTTTACCAGATTCTGTGTTCTGGTGCTAACATGGCACCCAAGTCCTAGTGTTTTTGGGCCCTCAGGTGACCAAATAATCCGAGTGTTCCGATTTTCTAACGGCAACGAAATGACAGTGCGTTGCTCAATCCAGCAACCCAAGATCTATTTGTGCTTCCATTTCGAGGCGTTTACCACATTCTGGGTTTCTATTGGCAAAAGGTACTTTTAATCCCCGCCTTGTAGCTGTGATGAACAAAAACTCCCATTGTTCGCTTTTCCGATTGCAAGAAACTGGTAATGTTCTGCATTTATCTGATGAAAACAAGGCCTCGAGCTTTTGTTGCGGCGATCTTAATAGATTCTGTGCTCGGCATGTAACACAGCACCCAAACCAGTATATTGACCTTGGTAAGGCAACACATGCCCAGCCTTATGCTTTTTAATTGGAACAGCAGGCTTGCATTCTGCGTTTAAAGAGGACAAGATCTTCGGTGCTTTTATTTCAAGAGTTTATCAGATTCTGTGTTCTGGTGCTAACATGGCCCAAATCCTAGTGTTTTCGGGCTAGAAGGACAAATAATCTGAGTGTTCCGATTTTCTAACGGCAACGAAATGACATTGCGAATCTCTATCCAGCAACCCAAGATCTCTTTGTGCTTCCATTTCGAGGCGTTTACCACATTCTGGGTTTCTATCGGCAAAATAAAATACGCTTAATCCCCCGTCTTGTAGCTGTGATGAGCCAGAAAATTCCCATTGTTCTCCTTTTCCGGTGGCAAGAAACTGGTAATGTTTTGCATTTATTTGATGAAAACAAGGGCGCTCGGTGCTTTTGTTGCGACGATTTTAATAGATTCTTTTTTTGCCATGTAACACGGCACCCAAAACCAGTATATTGACCCTGGGAAGGCAACACATGCCCAGCCTTATGCTTTTGTAATTGGAACAGCAGGCTTGCGTTCTGCTCGTATAAAGAGGACAAGATCTACCGGTGCTTTTACTTAGAAGAGTTTATCACATTCTGTGTTCTGGTGTTAACATGGCACCCAAATCCTAGTGTTTTTGGGCCCTCAGATGACCAAATAATCCGAGTGTTCCGATTTTCTAACGGCAACGAAATGACAGTGCGTTGCTCAATCCAGCAACCCAAGATCTATTTTGTGCTTCCATTTCGAGGCTACCACATTCTGGGTTTCTATTGGCAAAAGGTACTCTTAATCCCCCGTCTTGTAGCGGTGATGAACAAAAAAACTCCCATTGTTCGCCTTTTCCGATGGCAAGAAACTAGTAATGTTTTACATTTTTCTGATGAAAACAAGGGCCCTCTGTGCTTTTGTTGCGACGATTGTAATAAATTCTGTGCTCGGCATGTAAAACGGCACCCAAAACAAGTATATTGACCCTGGGAGGGCGACACATGCCCAGCCTTATGCTTTTGTAATTGGAACAGCAGGCTTGCGTTCTGCTCGTATAAAGAGGACAAGATCTACCGGTGCTTTTACTTAGAAGAGTTTATCAGATTCTGTGTTCTGATGTTAACATGGCACCCAAATGCTAGTGTTTTTGGGCCCTCAGATGACCAAATAATCCGAGTGTTCCGATTTTCTAACGGCAACGAAATGACATTGCGTTGCTCTATCCAGCAACCCAAGCTCTCTTTGTGCTTCCATTTCGAGACGTTTACCACATTGTGGGTTTCTATCGGCAAAAGGTTTGCTTAATCCCCCGTCTTGTAGCTGTGATGAGCGAAAAAACTCCCGTTGTTCACCTTTTCCGATGGCAAGAAACTAGTAATGTTTTGCATTTTTCTGATGAAAACAAGGGCCCTCGAAGCTTTTGTTGCGACGATCTTAATAGATTCTGTGCTCGGCATGTAACACAGCACCCGAAACCAGTATATTGACCTTGGTAAGGCAACACATGCCCAGCCTTATGCTTTTTTAATTGGAACAGCAGGCTTGCATTCTGCTGGTTTAAAGAGGACAAGATCTTCCGGTGCTTTTATTTCGAAGAGTTTATCAGATTCTGTGTTCTGGTGCTAACATGGCCCGAAATCCTAGTGTTTTCGGGCTCTGAGAAGGACAAATAATCCGAGTGTTCCGATTTTCTAACGGCAACGAAATGACATTGCGTTGCTCTATCCAGCAACCCAAGCTCTCTTTGTGCTTCCATTTCGAGACGTTTACCACATTGTGGGTTTCTATCGGCAAAAGGTACGCTTAATCCCCGCCTTGTAGCTGTGATGAGCGAAAAACTCCCGTTGTTCACCTTTTCCGATGGCAAGAAACTGGTAATGTTCTGCATTAATTTGATGAAAACAAGGGCGCTCGGTGCTTTTGTTGCGACGATTTTAATAGATTCTTTGTTTGGCATGTAACACGGCACCCAAAACCAGTATATTGACCCTGGGAAGGCAACACATGCCCAGCCGTATGCTTTTGTAATTGGAACAGCAGGCTTGCGTTCTGCTCGTATAAAGAGGACAAGATCTACCGGTGCTTTTACTTAGAAGAGTTTATCACATTCTGTGTTCTGGTGTTAACATGGCACCCAAATCCTAGTGTTTTTGGGCCCTCAGATGACCAAATAATCCGACTGTTCCGATTTTCTAACGGCAACGAAATGAAAGTGCGTTGCTCAATCCAGCAACCCAAGATCTATTTTTGTGCTTCCATTTCGAGGCGTCTACCACATTCTGGGTTTCTATCGGCAAAATAAAATACGCTTAATCCCCCGTCTTGTAGCTGTGATGAGCGAAAAAACTCCCATTGTTCACCTTTTCCGATGGCAAGAAACTGGTAATGTTCTGCATTAATTTGATGAAAACAAGGGCGCTCGGTGCTTTTGTTGCGACGATTTTAATAGATTCTTTGTTTGGCATGTAACACGGCACCCAAAACCAATATATTGACCCCGGCAAGGCGACACATGCCCAGCCTTATGCTTTTGTAATTGGAAGAGCAGGCTTGCGTTCTTCTCGTTCAAAGAGGACAAGATCTACCCGTGCTTTTATTTCGAAAAGTTTACCAGATTCTGTGTTCTGGTGCTAACATGGCACCCAAGTCCTAGTGTTTTTGGGCCCTCAGGTGACCAAATAATCCGAGTGTTCCGATTTTCTAACGGCAACGAAATGACAGTGCGTTGCTCAATCCAGCAACCCAAGATCTATTTGTGCTTCCATTTCGAGGCGTTTACCACATTCTGGGTTTCTATTGGCAAAAGGTACTTTTAATCCCCCGTCTTGTAGCTGTGATGAGCCAGAAAACTCCCATTGTTCGCCTTTTCCGATTGCAAGAAACTGGTAATGTTCTTCATTTTTCTGATGAAAACAAGGCCCCTCGAAGCTTTTGTTGCGACGATCTTAATAGATTCTGTGCTCGGCATGTAACACAGCACCCGAAACCAGTATATTGACCTTGGTAAGGCAACACATGCCCAGCCTTATGCTTTTTTAATTGGAACAACAGGCTTGCATTCTGCTCGTTTAAAGAGGACAAGATCTTCCGGTGCTTTTCTTTCGAAGAGTTTATCAGATTCTGTGTTCTGGTGCTAACATGGCCCGAAATCCTAGTGTTTTCGGGCTATGAGAAGGACAAATAATCCGAGTGTTCCGATTTTCTAACGACAACGAAATGACATTGCGGTTCTCTATCCAGCAACCCAAGATCTCTTTGTGCTTCCATTTCGAGGCGTTTACCACATTCTGGGTTTCTATCGGCAAAATAAAATACGCTTAATCCCCCGTCTTGTAGCTGTGATGAGCGAAAAAACTCCCGTCGTTCACCTTTTCCGATGGCAAGAAACTGGTAATGTTCTGCATTAATTTGATGAAACCAAGGGCGCTCGGTGCTTTTGTTGCGACGATTTTAATAGATTCTTTGTTTGGCATGTAACACGGCACCCAAAACAAGTATATTGACCCTGGGAAGGCGACACATGCCCAGCCTTATGCTTTTGTAATTGGAACAGCAGGCTTGCGTTCTGCTCGAATAAAGAGGACAAGATCTACCGGTGCTTTTACTTAGAAGAGTTTATCACATTCTGTGTTCTGGTGTTAACATGGCACCCAAATCCTAGTGTTTTTGGGCCCTCAGATGACCAAATAATCCGAGTGTTCCGATTTTCTAACGGCAACGAAATGACAGTGCGTTGCTCAATCCAGCAACCCAAGATCTATTTTTGTGCTTCCATTTTGAGGCGTCTACCACATTCTGGGTTTCTATCGGCAAAATAAAATACGCTTAATCCCCCGTCTTGTAGCTGTGATGAGCGAAAAAACTCCCGTTGTTCACCTTTTCCGATGGCAAGAAACTGGTAATGTTCTGCATTAATTTGATGAAAACAAGGGCGCTCGGTGCTTTTGTTGCGACGATTTTAATAGATTCTTTGTTTGGCATGTAACACGGCACCCAAAACCAGTATATTGACCCTGGGAAGGCAACACATGCCCAGCCTTATGCTTTTGTAATTGGAACAGCAGGCTTGCGTTCTGCTCGTATAAAGAGGACAAGATCTACCGGTGCTTTTACTTAGAAGAGTTTATCACATTCTGTGTTCTGGTGTTAACATGGCACCCAAATCCTAGTGTTTTTGGGCCCTCAGATGACCAAATAATCCGACTGTTCCGATTTTCTAACGGCAACGAAATGACAGTGCGTTGCTCAATCCAGCAACCCAAGATCTATTTTTGTGCTTCCATTTCGAGGCGTCTACCACATTCTGGGTTTCTATTGCCAAAAGGTACTCTTAATCCCCCGTCTTGTAGCGGTGATGAACAAAAAAACTCCCATTGTTCGCCTTTTCCGATGGCAAGAAACTAGTAATGTTTTACATTTTTCTGATGAAAACAAGGGCGCTCGGTGCTTTTGTTGCGACGATTTTAATAGATTCTTTGTTTGGCATGTAACACGGCACCCAAAACCAGTATATTTACCCCGGCAAGGCGACACATGCCCAGCCTTATGCTTTTGTAATTGGAACAGCAGGATTGCGTTCTTCTCGTTCAAAGAGGACAAGATCTACCCGTGCTTTTATTTCGAAAAGTTTACCAGATTCTGTGTTCTGGTGCTAACATGGCACCCAAGTCCTAGTGTTTTTGGGCCCTCAGGTGACCAAATAATCCGAGTGTTCCGATTTTCTAACGGCAACGAAATGACAGTGCGTTGCTCAATCCAGCAACCCAAGATCTATTTGTGCTTCCATTTCGAGGCGTTTACCACATTCTGGGTTTCTATTGGCAAAAGGTACTTTTAATCCCCCGTCTTGTAGCTGTGATGAACAAAAAAACTCCCATTGTTCGCCTTTTCCGATTGCAAGAAACTGGTAATGTTCTTCATTTTTCTGATGAAAACAAGGCCCCTCGAAGCTTTTGTTGCGACGATCTTAATAGATTCTGTGCTCGGCATGTAACACAGCACCCGAAACCAGTATATTGACCTTGGTAAGGCAACACATGCCCAGCCTTATGCTTTTTTAATTGGAACAGCAGGCTTGCATTCTGCTCGTTTAAAGAGGACAAGATCTTCCGGTGCTTTTATTTCGAAGAGTTTATCAGATTCTGTGTTCTGGTGCTAACATGGCCCGAAATCCTAGTGTTTTCGGGCTCTGAGAAGGACAAATAATCCGAGTGTTCCGATTTTCTAACGGCAACGAAATGACATTGCGGTTCTCTATCCAGCAACCCAAGATCTCTTTGTGCTTCCATTTTGAGGCGTTTACCACATTCTGGGTTTCTATCGGCAAAATAAAATACGCTTAATCTCCCGTCTTGTAGCTGTGATGAGTGAAAAAACTCCCGTTGTTCACCTTTTCCGATGGCAAGAAACTGGTAATGTTCTGCATTAATTTGATGAAAACAAGGGCGCTCGGTGCTTTTGTTGCGACGATTTTAATAGATTCTTTGTTTGGCATGTAACACGGCACCCAAAACCAGTATATTGACCCTGGGAAGGCAACACATGCCCAGCCTTATGCTTTTGTAATTGGAACAGCAGGCTTGCGTTCTGCTCGTATAAAGAGGACAAGATCTACCGGTGCTTTTACTTAGAAGAGTTTATCACATTCTGTGTTCTGGTGTTAACATGGCACCCAAATCCTAGTGTTTTTGGGCCCTCAGATGACCAAATAATCCGACTGTTCCGATTTTCTAACGGCAACGAAATGACAGTGCGTTGCTCAATCCAGCAACCCAAGATCTATTTTTGTGCTTCCATTTCGAGGCGTCTACCACATTCTGGGTTTCTATTGGCAAAAGGTACTCTTAATCCCCCGTCTTGTAGCGGTGATGAACAAAAAAACTCCCATTGTTCACCTTTTCCGATGGCAAGAAACTAGTAATGTTTTACATTTTTCTGATGACAAGAAGGGCCCTCTGTGCTTTTGTTGCGACGATTGTAATAAATTCTGTGCTTTGGCATGTAAAACGGCACCCAAAACAAGTATATTGACCTGGGAGGCGACACATGCCCAGCCTTATGCTTTGTAATTGGAACAGCAGGCTTGCGTTCTGCTCGTATAAAGAGGACAAGATCTACCGTGCTTTGACTTAGAAGAGTTTACCAGATTCCGTGTTCTGGTGCTAACATGGCACAGAAGTCCTAGTGTTTTTGGGCCCTCAGGTGGCTACAAAATCCTAGTGTTCAGCTTTTCTAATGGAAACGGAATGACAGTGCGTTGTTCTTTCCAGCAACACAAGATCTCTTTGTGCTTCCATTTCGAGGCGTTTACCACATTCTGGGTTTCTATCGGCACAAGGTACGCTTAATCCCCCGTCTTATAGCTGTGATGAGCCAGAAAATTCCCATTGTTCTCCGTTTCCGGTAGCAAGAAACTGCTAATGTTCTGCATTTATTTGATGAAAACAAGGCCCCTCGAAGCTTTTGTTGCGACGATCTTAATAGATTCTGTGCTCGGCATGTAACACAGCACCCGAAACCAGTATATTGACCTTGGTAAGGCAACACATGCCCAGCCTTATGCTTTTTTAATTGGAACAGCAGGCTTGCATTCTGCTCGTTTAAAGAGGACAAGATCTTCCGGTGCTTTTATTTCGAAGAGTTTATCAGATTCTGTGTTCTGGTGCTAACATGGCCCGAAATCCTAGTGTTTTCGGGCTATGAGAAGGACAAATAATCTGAGTGTTCCGATTTTCTAACGGCAACGAAATGACATTGCGGTTCTCTATCCAGCAACCCAAGATCTCTTTGTGCTTCCATTTCGAGGCGTTTACCACATTCTGGGTTTCTATCGGCAAAATAAAATACGCTTAATCCCCCGTCTTGTAGCTGTGATGAGCCAGAAAATTCCCATTGTTCTCCTTTTCCGGTGGCAAGAAACTGGTAATGTTCTGCATTTATTTGATGAAAACAAGGGCGCTCGGTGCTTTTGTTGCGACGATTTTAATAGATTCTTTGTTTGGCATGTAACACGGCACCCAAAACCAGTATATTGACCCTGGGAAGGCGACACATGCCCAGCCTTATGCTTTTGTAATTGGAACAGCAGGCTTGCGTTCTGCTCGTATAAAGAGGACAAGATCTACCGGTGCTTTTACTTAGAAGAGTTTATCACATTCTGTGTTCTGGTGTTAACATGGCACCCAAATCCTAGTGTTTTTGGGCCCTCAGATGACCAAATAATCCGAGTGTTCCGATTTTCTAACGGCAACGAAATGACAGTGCGTTGCTCAATCCAGCAACCCAAGATCTATTTTTGTGCTTCCATTTCGAGGCGTCTACCACATTCTGGGTTTCTATTGGCAAAAGGTACTCTTAATCCCCCGTCTTGTAGCGGTGATGAACAAAAAAACTCCCATTGTTCGCCTTTTCCGATGGCAAGAAACTAGTAATGTTTTACATTTTTCTGATGAAAACAAGGGCCCTCTGTGCTTTTGTTGCGACGATTGTAATAAATTCTGTGCTCGGCATGTAAAGCGGCACCCAAAACAAGTATATTGACCACAGGAGGCGACACATGCCCAGCCTTATGCTTTTGTAATTGGAACAGCAGGCTTGCGTTCTGCTCGTATAAAGAGGACAAGATCTACCGGTGCTTTTACTTAGAAGAGTTTATCAGATTCTGTGTTCTGATGTTAACATGGCACCCAAATGCTAGTGTTTTTGGGCCCTCAGATGACCAAATAATCCGAGTGTTCCGATTTTCTAACGGCAACGAAATGACATTGCGTTGCTCTATCCAGCAACCCAAGCTCTCTTTGTGCTTCCATTTCGAGACGTTTACCACATTGTGGGTTTCTATCGGCAAAAGGTTTGCTTAATCCCCCGTCTTGTAGCTGTGATGAGCCAGAAAACTCCCATTGTTCTCGTTTTCCGGTGGCAAGAAACTGGTAATGTTCTGCATTTATCTGATGAAAACAAGGCCCCTCGAAGCTTTTGTTGCGACGATCTTAATAGATTCTGTGCTCGGCATGTAACACAGCACCCGAAACCAGTATATTGACCTTGGTAAGGCAACACATGCCCAGCCTTATGCTTTTTTAATTGGAACAGCAGGCTTGCATTCTGCTGGTTTAAAGAGGACAAGATCTTCCGGTGCTTTTATTTCGAAGAGTTTATCAGATTCTGTGTTCTGGTGCTAACATGGCCCGAAATCCTAGTGTTTTCGGGCTCTGAGAAGGACAAATAATCCGAGTGTTCCGATTTTCTAACGGCAACGAAATGACATTGCGTTGCTCTATCCAGCAACCCAAGCTCTCTTTGTGCTTCCATTTCGAGACGTTTACCACATTGTGGGTTTCTATCGGCAAAAGGTACGCTTAATCCCCCGTCTTGTAGCTGTGATGAGCGAAAAAACTCCCGTTGTTCACCTTTTCCGATGGCAAGAAACTGGTAATGTTCTGCATTAATTTGATGAAAACAAGGGCGCTCGGTGCTTTTGTTGCGACGATTTTAATAGATTCTTTGTTTGGCATGTAACACGGCACCCAAAACCAGTATATTGACCCTGGGAAGGCAACACATGCCCAGCCTTATGCTTTTGTAATTGGAACAGCAGGCTTGCGTTCTGCTCGTATAAAGAGGACAAGATCTACCGGTGCTTTTACTTAGAAGAGTTTATCACATTCTGTGTTCTGGTGTTAACATGGCACCCAAATCCTAGTGTTTTTGGGCCCTCAGATGACCAAATAATCCGAGTGTTCCGATTTTCTAACGGCAACGAAATGACAGTGCGTTGCTTAATCCAGCAACCCAAGATCTATTTTTGTGCTTCCATTTCGAGGCGTCTACCACATTCTGGGTTTCTATCGGCAAAATAAAATACGCTTAATCCCCCGTCTTGTAGCTGTGATGAGCGAAAAAACTCCCGTTGTTCACCTTTTCCGATGGCAAGAAACTGGTAATGTTCTGCATTAATTTGATGAAAACAAGGGCGCTCGGTGCTTTTGTTGCGACGATTTTAATAGATTCTTTGTTTGGCATGTAACACGGCACCCAAAACCAGTATATTGACCCCGGCAAGGCGACACATGCCCAGCCTTATGCTTTTGTAATTGGAACAGCAGGCTTGCGTTCTTCTCGTTCAAAGAGGACAAGATCTACCCGTGCTTTTATTTCGAAAAGTTTACCAGATTCTGTGTTCTGGTGCTAACATGGCACCCAAGTCCTAGTGTTTTTGGGCCCTCAGGTGACCAAATAATCCGAGTGTTCCGATTTTCTAACGGCAACGAAATGACAGTGCGTTGCTCAATCCAGCAACCCAAGATCTATTTGTGCTTCCATTTCGAGGCGTTTACCACATTCTGGGTTTCTATTGGCAAAAGGTACTTTTAATCCCCCGTCTTGTAGCTGTGATGAGCCAGAAAACTCCCATTGTTCGCCTTTTCCGATTGCAAGAAACTGGTAATGTTCTTCATTTTTCTGATGAAAACAAGGCCCCTCGAAGCTTTTGTTGCGACGATCTTAATAGATTCTGTGCTCGGCATGTAACACAGCACCCGAAACCAGTATATTGACCTTGGTAAGGCAACACATGCCCAGCCTTATGCTTTTTTAATTGGAACAGCAGGCTTGCATTCTGCTCGTTTAAAGAGGACAAGATCTTCCGGTGCTTTTATTTCGAAGAGTTTATCAGATTCTGTGTTCTGGTGCTAACATGGCCCGAAATCCTAGTGTTTTCGGGCTATGAGAAGGACAAATAATCCGAGTGTTCCGATTTTCTAACGGCAACGAAATGACATTGCGGTTCTCTATCCAGCAACCCAAGATCTCTTTGTGCTTCCATTTCGAGGCGTTTACCACATTCTGGGTTTCTATTGGCAAAAGGTACTTTTAATCCCCCGTCTTGTAGCTGTGATGAGCCAGAAAATTCCCATTGTTCTCCTTTTCCGGTGGCAAGAAACTGGTAATGTTCTGCATTTCTTTGATGAAAACAAGGGCGCTCGGTGCTTTTGTTGCGACGATTTTAATAGATTCTTTGTTTGGCATGTAACACGGCACCCAAAACCAGTATATTGACCCTGGGAAGGCAACACATGCCCAGCCTTATGCTTTTGTAATTGGAACAGCAGGCTTGCGTTCTGCTCGTATAAAGAGGACAAGATCTACCGGTGCTTTTACTTAGAAGAGTTTATCACATTCTGTGTTCTGGTGTTAACATGGCACCCAAATCCTAGTGTTTTTGGGCCCTCAGATGACCAAATAATCCGACTGTTCCGATTTTCTAACGGCAACGAAATGACAGTGCGTTGCTCAATCCAGCAACCCAAGATCTATTTTTGTGCTTCCATTTCGAGGCGTCTACCACATTCTGGGTTTCTATTGGCAAAAGGTACTCTTAATCCCCCGTCTTGTAGCGGTGATGAACAAAAAAACTCCCATTGTTCGCCTTTTCCGATGGCAAGAAACTAGTAATGTTTTACATTTTTCTGATGAAAACAAGGGCCCTCTGTGCTTTTGTTGCGACGATTGTAATAAATTCTGTGCTCGGCATGTAAAACGGCACCCAAAACAAGTATATTGACCCTGGGAGGGCGACACATGCCCAGCCTTATGCTTTTGTAATTGGAACAGCAGGCTTGCGTTCTGCTCGTATAAAGAGGACAAGATCTACCGGTGCTTTTACTTAGAAGAGTTTACCAGATTCCGTGTTCTGGTGCTAACATGGCACAGAAGTCCTAGTGTTTTTGGGCCCTCAGGTGGCTACAAAATCCTAGTGTTCAGCTTTTCCAATGGAAACGGAATGACAGTGCGTTGTTCTTTCCAGCAACACAAGATCTCTTTGTGCTTCCATTTCGAGGTGTTTACCACATTCTGGGTTTCTATCGGCACAAGGTACGCTTAATCCCCCGTCTTGTAGCTGTGATGAGCCAGAAAACTCCCATTGTTCTCGTTTTCCGGTGGCAAGAAACTGGTAATGTTCTGCATTTATCTGATGAAAACAAGGCCCCTCGAAGCTTTTGTTGCGACGATCTTAATAGATTCTGTGCTCGGCATGTAACACAGCACCCGAAACCAGTATATTGACCTTGGTAAGGCAACACATGCCCAGCCTTATGCTTTTTTAATTGGAACAGCAGGCTTGCATTCTGCTCGTTTAAAGAGGACAAGATCTTCCGGTGCTTTTATTTCGAAGAGTTTATCAGATTCTGTGTTCTGGTGCTAACATGGCCCGAAATCCTAGTGTTTTCGGGCTATGAGAAGGACAAATAATCCGAGTGTTCCGATTTTCTAACGGCAACGAAATGACATTGCGGTTCTCTATCCAGCAACCCAAGATCTCTTTGTGCTTCCATTTCGAGGCGTTTACCACATTCTGGGTTTCTATCGGCAAAATAAAATACGCTTAATCCCCCGTCTTGTAGCTGTGATGAGCGAAAAAACTCCCGTTGTTCACCTTTTCCGATGGCAAGAAACTGGTAATGTTCTGCATTAATTTGATGAAAACAAGGGCGCTCGGTGCTTTTGTTGCGACGATTATAATAGATTCTTTGTTTGGCATGTAACACGGCACCCAAAACCAGTATATTGACCCTGGCAAGGCGACACATGCCCAGCCTTATGCTTTTTTAATTGGAACAGCCGGCTTGTGTTCTGCTCGTATAAAGAGGACAAGATCTACCTGTGCTTTTATTTGGAAGAGTTTATCAGATTCTGTGTTCTGGTGTTAACATGGCACCCAAATCCTAGTGTTTTTGGGTCCTGAGACGGCCAAATAATCCCAGTGTTCCGCTTTTCTAACGGCAACTAAATGACAGTGCGTTGCTCTTTCCGGCAACACAAGATCTCTTTGTGCTTCCATTTCGAGGCGTTTACCACATTCTGGGTTTCTATCGGCACAAGGTACGCTTAATCCCCCGTGTTGTAGCTGTGATGAGCCAAAAAACTCCCATTGTTCTCCTTTTCCTGTGTCAAGAAACTGGTAATGTTCTGCATTTATTTGATGAAAACAAGGGCGCTCGTTGCTTTTGTTGCGACGATTGTAATAAATTCTGTGTTTGGCATGTAACACGGCTCCTAAAACCAGTATATTGACCCTGGGTAGGCGAAACATGCCCAGCCTTATGCTTTTGTAATTGGAACAGCAGGCTTGCGTTCTGCTCGTTGAAAGAGGACAAGATCTACCCGTACTTTTATTTCAAAGAGTTTACCAGATTCTGTGTTCTGGTGCTAACATGGCACCCAAATCCTAGTGTTTTTGGGCCCTGAGAAGGCCAAATAATCCCAGTGATTTAGCTTTTCTAACGGCAACGAAATGACAGTGCGTTTCTCTTTCCAGCAACACAAGATCCATTTGTGCTTTCATTTCCAAGCGTCTACCACACTCAGGCTGAATCCCGCGTGTTGTAGCTGTGATGAGCCAAAAAACTCCCATTGTTCACCTTTTCCAATGGCAAGAAACTGGTAATGTTGTGGATTTATTTGATGAAAACAAGGGCGCTCGGTGCTTTTGTTGCGACGATTTTAATAGATTCTTTGTTTGGCATGTAACACGGCACCCAAAACCAGTATATTGACCCTGGGAAGGCAACACATGCCCAGCCTTATGCTTTTGTAATTGGAACAGCAGGCTTGCGTTCTTCTCGTTCAAAGAGGACAAGATCTACCCGTGCTTTTATTTCGAAAAGTTTACCAGATTCTGTGTTGTGGTGCTAACATGGCACCCAAATCCTAATGTTTTTGTGTCCTGAGAAGGCCAAATAATCCCAGTGTTCAGCTTTTTAAAGCCTTTTAAATGCATAAATCATGCTAATAACATGAAATAAAGATCGAAATCAGGGTGATCGATCCCAACACGCACATTGTATTACATCACATTGGTAATAGAGCCGGTCGTGTTAGCTTTTGCTTAACATGGTCAGAAGAATATCATTTGAAATTTCATTGAATTACTTTGTCATATCTTGAAATTCATTCACATCTATAAACGTCATCTCATCACATCCATCACTAGCATATCCGTAGACATATTATTGGTGGATTGTTGCCCATAGAATGGTTCGCACGCAAACCTAGTGTCGGGATACCGACCTAGCTAAACGCGATGAAGATTATGAGCATGATCTCGTCATAGGGGATCTCCTACCTCAAGATCCATTAGGCGAACGAATTCACTTAGATCATTTGGAGAACGAGGAGGTAGTTTTACCTCCTCGTCTGCCTACGGAACCCGCTCCTCGGGTTTCGATGCCTCTCGATGAAACGGCGCCACCAGCACATCGAGCTTCGGACCGGTGATCTGTCACCACGGCACCTACACGTAGGCCCTCGGTGAATGAGCCTTATGGTGACCCCTCAGCCAGCGAGGTTCCCCAACGCCCGGGCAAGGCCCCGATGGCGGATCTCCCCGCTCTGACGCACCAACCACAGGTTCCTGAGGTGCCTCCACCCCGCTACAACCGTTGAGAATAATGGGAGAACGACTACAGGGAATGACGAAGAACGCCTCCCCACGGGAAGAGTACGCCGCACCACGATACTATGACGATCGTTCCTACCCACTGGATAGGAACTACTACCCAGCCAAGAACAGCAGTTCTCGATATCTCGATCATCATGGGCATCCCCACAAGATGGCCCATAACAATAACAGAATACCAGTACCAAACGCTCCCATTACTCATCCTTACCGGGTAGTCCACGACATCCACCTGTTACCCGTCAACTTGAGGCTGCCACGCCCATTACTGGGTACGGAGGTAGCTCTGCACACCCACTCTATTACGGGTCGGCACCCGCACCGGCACCAGTCTATTATGAGGAGCCACCGGTACCACCACGAGCAACATCACGGTACGCCGCCGACTACCATTACACATCTCCTCCGGAGTACCCACCGGATGAGCCTCCCCAGCCTAGGAGGCCGAATCCCTATCCAACCCATCCGGAGTACACAGAGCCGGGACCTCCTCCAGCACCGCCGAGACACTATCAGCCCTATGGACGACCGGATGAACGTCCATATTACCCCCAGGCAGCGCCTCCAGCCGCATATTATCCTGAGCCCCGAGATCATGCTTATCAGTGGGACGCACCCCGTCGACCTCCTATTCGTCACCCCGAGGAGGAACATGAGTGATGGAGAGAGGCATACCGCGCCATGATCCAGAAGAGCGTCCGAATAGAGGTGCCGATCTTTGAAGGGTCCCGAAACCCGAAAGACTGCGCAGATTGGGAGTCAGATTTGAAAAGTTATTTCCAATGGTATGACATGGACGATGACTTATGTGTGTCCTACGCCGAGGCTCGCCTAGGAGGTCCAGCCAAAACTTTTTGGAAGAACGAGAAGGAAGCCACCTGACGTCGAGGAGATCCTCCTTTCACCTGGGAAGAGATGTCGTGGAAGCTCAAGGATAAGTATATCCCAAAGCTTTACATGACTCATCTCATACTTAAATGGATGGATCTGAAACAAGGAAAGCGCAAGGTCTTTGAGTACATTGAGGATTTTGAGGAGTATAGGATGCGATGCAAATTTGTGGAAAATCCACAAATCCAGACCGCATTCTTTGTCCACGGACACCGTCCTGACTTAGGAGCATGGGTCTTAGAGCAGAACCCTCTGACCGTAGACCTTGCCTACAGTCTCGTGGAAAGCAACAAGCTTAGCCACGATGACATAACTCCATCTCCTTCCGCCGCTCCACGAGCGGCGCCAGCCACAAACCCTGCCTCCTCGGCTACTCGGTCTACAACGGCATGGAACCGCGGGAGTACAACAGCCTCACGCACGGGTACTACCCCGGCAACTCTGATCACCGCACCAGCTACTCCCACACCTTCGGCGATATCCACTACTAGGGCCCCAAATGCCCCTCGAGAACCCATCCAGTGCTTTAAGTGTAAGGGGTTTGGGCATCGCCGTTCCGACTGTCCCACCCTCCTCGTCATGAAAATACATGGAAATCTCGTGGACGAACAACCCAAGGGTGATCTCGAAGTAGATGAGTATCCAGCTGAATGTCCTGACGGTGAGGACGTGGATGATCCACTTGGATACATACAAATCACCCCTATAGCCCCACACCCAACGACTCCCATTGTCACATTAGGGATTCAGCAAGAGGTCACCAATACAAGGAGCTCCGACTTCACCACCCGGCCAACGACTACACCGGTTGTTGCCCCAACGACACCTCAAGGCCCATTGACGTTGCCCAACAGACGTCAATCTTCTATACGTCCATCAGAATTGGTGGGCGTACCTCCAAACTAATGGTCGATAGCGGCAGATGTATCAATTGTATTTCCGAGGACACCATCACGCGACTTGGACTCCCATTGATACCACATCCAACCCCTTACAATGTATCCTGGATCAACGCATCCACCATTCTAGTGAAGATGCAGAGCTACGTACCCTTGAAGATGAGTACGTACGACGAGAAGGTGTTATGCGATGTACTACCAATGAAGATTGGTTGTATCATTCTTGGTCGGCCATGGTTGTATAACCATGACGTACAGTTGTCGGGAAGAGCAAACACGTGCTCTTTCATTTACGGTGGTCGACGACTGATTTGGTACCCGTCGGTACGACTACCGTCGTCACCCACTCAGTCCGTTACAACCCCATCGCGCATTGCACCACCCGCCATCGTCACCAATGGCTGTATCTTCCGGCAAGAGCTGGAGCAGGACCGTGAGGTCACCCCCATGTGCTATGTTGTGACCTTATCTAACGGAGTCACCAACACAGGTGATGAGGACCCAACACCGGAGGTCATCCAGCTATTAGATGAGTATACGTATGTGTTCCCGGTGGAGTTAGCGGATGAGCTGCCACCCGAACGGAACATCCAACACGCCATCGACTTGGTCCCGAGAGCTACTCTCCCCAACCTCCCACACTATCGGATGGACCCAGTTACGTTTGAGGAGTTATATAACCAGGTAAAGGATTTGTTGGCCAAAGGCTTGATTCGCGAAAGCCTTAGCCCTACGTAGTACCGGCACTATTAGCGCCCAAGAAGGATGGTAATTGGATGGTGTGTTGTGATTCGCGAGCCATCAACAAGATTACGGTGAAGTACCTTTTTCCAATCCCTAGAGTTCAAGACTTTTTCGGCGAGATGGTCGGCACATCTATCTTCTCTAAGATCGATCTACGGAGCGGCTACCATCAAGTACGAATCAGGCCAGGGGACAAATGGAAGACGGCCTTCAAAATTAAAGATGGCCTTTTCGAGTGGAATGTGATGCCATTTGGATTGTCGAATGCCCCTAGTACCTTCCAGCGTTTGATGAATGAGGTGCCATGGCCTTACATTGGCAGATTTGTCGTCGTATATTTTGACGACGTACTAGTATACAACAAAACAAGGGAGGAACACATTGAACACTTACGACATGTGTGCATTGCGTTAAGGCGAGAAAAACTCTATGCACACCCCAAGAAGTGCAGCTTCTTCACCACTGAGGTCTCTTTCCTTGGATTCATTTTATCCTCACGTGGAATAGCCGCCGATCCGGCCAAGATCGCGCCATCACAGCCTGGCCCAAACTCAAGAGCATCCAAGACGTTCGCAGCTTTATCGGATTGGCGACGTTCTATCAAAGGTTTATCCATGGATTTAGAAGAGTCACTGCCCCATCACGGACATACTAAAGGGTGACAAGTTTGAATGGACTCCTTCCGCTAACAAGGCCTTCAAGCTCCTCAAGAAGCTCATGACCGAGGCTCCGGTACTCATATTACCGGATTTAACAAGGTCTCTCAGGTTGCATGTGACACCTTGGGAGTAGGGATCGAGGGAGTCCTCAGTCAAGAAGGGCACCCGATCGAGTACTTCAGTGAGAAGCTGAATGATACTCGATGCAGATATGACAATTACGACCGAGAGTTCTACGCTCTCGTACAGTCACTCCGCCATTGGCGCCACTATCTACTCCCCAAAGAGTTCGCGCTGTATTCGGATCACGGCGCCCTACAACACTTACAAGACCAAAGGAAGGTCAGCGATCGACATGCTTGGTGTATCGCCTATCACCAGGATTTCACATTCGTCATCCGCTACAATAACGAGAAAGACAACGTCCTCGCCGACGCCTTGAGCCGACGGCCTCTAGTCCTCAATCTGATGAAGACCCAAGTCCTTGGGTTCGAACAGATTCGTGATGACTATGCCGAGTGCCCAGACTTCTCTAAAGTCTATTCTTCCATCACGGACCCGGCTATCCCAAAGTCTAACGACTTTTTTATTGACGACGGCTACCTCTTTTATGGCAAGAGACTGTGCATTCTTTGGACCTCACTCTAAGACTTCCTTATTTGGGAAACACACGCCGATGGGCTTAGTGGCCACTTCGGGGTCAACAAGACCATGCACGCACTAGAGGAGCGAGTTTACTTGCCGCCCTTGAAAAGGGACGTAGGTAAATTCATTTTGCGTTGCCACACTTGCTCTCGCACCAAGCTCACCAAGCAGAACACGGGGTTGTATACTCCCTTACCAGTCCCGGACAAACCATGGGAGGATATCAGCCTCGACTTTGTTTTGGGACTGCCCAAAACCGCGCGCCACCACGATTCGATCATGATCGTGGTAGATAGGTTTTCAAAAATGGCGCACTTCATTCCATGCTCCAAGACAGCTTCTTTGACAACATCGTCAAGCTCCGTGGAGTGCCCAAGACCATCGTCTCAAACTGGGACGTAAAATTCACCAGCTATTTTTGGAAGACGTTGTGGATCCTTATGGGCACACAGCTGAAGTTTTCGTCGGCCTACCATCCTCAAACGGATGGTCAAACTGAGGTTGTCAACTGCACCCTCGGGAATTTACTGAGATCTATTGTTGGCGACAATGTAGCAACATGGGATCGAGTACTCCCTCAAGCGGAGTTCGCCTTCAACTATTCGGTGAATCCCACCACTAGGAAGGCCTCATTTGAGATCATGCATGATATCATCCATTCACGCATTTCATCCTTAAGTGAACAATGTAAGGCGACTGCTGATAAGGGTTGAAGGTCGATTTCATTCTCTGAGAAAGAATTAGTCATGATTAGATTGAGGCCTGAGAGATACTCTCCAGGGGTCGCTACGACGCTCCATGCTCATAGTGCCTGGCCTTTCCCGATAGCCCAGAAGATCAATGACAACGCCTACGTTGTGAGCATCCCGCCTACATGGGGGATTAGTTCAACATTTAACGTCAGCAATCTAATCTGATACCTACCCTCGTCACCTATCACAGAACCTCACAGCCACTCGAGCCTTAGTAGTGAAGACGGTGAGAGTAACCCTGATGGAGGACCATCCTGAAGACGGCACGCCCAGACGACAGCAGCCACGATGAGCAGCACGCGCCGACACTCGCCACCCGGGGTCAAATACCCCCGCGTAAGTACCTTTATTTTACCGGCGTTTATTTTCTGTTTGTTTGTATTTCTGGACTTTATGGATGGGCTGATGTTGGGCCTCGTCCTCGTCTTTCTCTTTTATTTTCCGTTTGTATTTTCAAATTGTAAGGAGAGGCTGAACCACGTCTCGTGACGGTTCGTCCTCCCCCCCACGTTCACTTGGCACCTATCCTCCCTATATAAGGGGATAGCATGCCCAAGGAACACTTTGGAGTCATTTGTTGAAGAGTTTTCAAACTTGTGTCTCCCCAATCGTAGAGCGTAGAGTAGGAGGTTTGGCTAACCTCACCCACGTTGAGATTACTCCGTGGTGTAGACCCCACGTTTCCCTTGTCGAGATCACTCCGAGGGGACGTGTTCAAGCGTGCCGTCGAGATTACTCTGGCATGATTAAAGATTCAAGAAGATCGTCAACACTTGGTCAAGAAGGCTCCAACGTCGAGATCACTCCAGAATAGCCTGAAGGTCTAAGAAAGTCGTCGATCCATCCGTCTCAGGGATCTCCCTGAGCCAACGCCCATACCTCATCAAGCCCCTCAAGAATTCCTAGTTCTAGAGTGTCTTCTTGGTCGGTTATCGATCAAGAGAGACCCTCCCCTGGTCCAAGATCTCCAAGACACCTTTTCTTGGAGCGTTCTTGGTTTGTTCTTGCTCAAGAAAGCTGCCCCAGGGATCAAGATCCGCCAGCTATAGCCAAGAAGTCTTCAGCCGCCATTCCTGTCCGCGACCTCCACCCTGCCGGCATCTCGCGCACGCTGGCACGCTCGTCAGGCAGCACCGTCGCCCGCCCGGTGTGCCTCTGGTCGCTCACCCGTCAGGACTGCTGCGCTAACCCTCCGCGTGGCCCCGCGTCACGCCTTCGGCCAGGGTTCTCGCCCTGCAGAATCGGCTGTCCTTGCCTCCGCCCGAGGAACTCCGCCGCGCGTGCGCCCGCCCCGCGATCATTGCGTGCGCCCTCTCCTCAACCCCGCCGTCTCCACTCGCCGCGCTCGTCAACAGCGCGCATGAGCGGCCTACCCGTCGCGTGCTCGTCATGTGCGCCCGCCGCCGAGCGCCCGCGTGCCTGCCTGCCCGCAAGCATCGCACGCCCGCCTGCCGCGCGCGCGGTGTGCCCACTGCCTGAGCGCGCCGTGCGCCCGCTTGCTTGCACGGGCGTGCGCGCCCTCCGCCGACCCCTACACGGTGCCCCGCTTGTTTACTCGTTGGCACGAACCGTGCTCCCACGCGTCTCTCACCACTCACCTAGCACTTTGCCCATTGGTGTCGTCGTTCCCGGAAGCCATCCTCGTCCGACCTGACGCCTCCAACGACGCTGACTGAACCCCGTCGCCAACACGGGAAAGTTTCTTACGCCATGGACTAGCGACATTAAGGTACCCCTCTCATCTCCCTTCCGTCCGTTCCAGTATTATTACGTTCTGCAGTCTCGTCGTCCACTATCGCGTTCGCTGCCAACTATTCAGCACTTATCGGATAGGTTAGCCACTTTCGACGAGTGTAGGATTTCTTGTGGTTGATAGGATAACCATTGTCTTAGACGCCGAACACTCCATGGCCGTCAGAAGCCCCTCATCACGTAGTCGTCTAGTCGGTCCCGCGGGTCATTGGGAGTTTGATTTTAGGATCACTCTCCTCTAACTGATCGGCGTGGTTTGCACCTTTATCCTTTGGTACCTATAATGCTCACTTCATTGTTTTCATTCACCGACTTGCATTTCACGAACCCGTTCATCGTATTTCTGTGGCGTAATACGAGCCGACCGATCCCGGCAGGTCGTATTACATCATATTGATATCAGAGCCAGGTTGTGTTAGCTTTCACCTAACACGGTCGGTAGAATATCACTAGAAAATTTAATTGAATTGTGAACGTCATATTTTGAAAATCATTTACATTACATCGTGCACGTCATTGCAGTTCATCCATCACTCGCATACCCTTAGAATATTACTAGGTTGTGAATGGTTGACCATAGGAATGTTCGTACGCGAGCCCAATGTCGGGATGCCGACTACATTGAACGAGACGATGATCGTGATCACGATCTCGTCATAGGGGATCCTTTTGTAGAGGAACCGGTAGGCGAACGTTTGCAGATAGAGCAGGTGGATCCCGAAGAGGTACCTTTACCTCCTCCGCCACCTAGGCAACCCGCTACTCGGGTTCCAAGGCCTATCGGCATATCGAGCTTCCAAAGACCGGCGCTCCTCTACCGCCGCCCCTACTCGTAGGGCGTCGGCGGCCGAACCCGATGACGATCCTTCGGCTAGTGAGCTTCCCCACCGATCAGGCAAGGCCCCCATGAAGGAGCCTCCCGTCCTGGCATACCGACCACGAGATCCCGAGGCCCCGCCACCCTGCTACCGTCGAGCTGAAGAATGGGAGTACGACCGCGATGACCGATGAAGATCTCATCCCAGGGAGGAGAGGTCAGCACCGCACTAGTACGATGAGCGTTCCTATCCTCTGGAAAGGAACTACTATCCTCTCAAGAATTGGAATTCTCGGCGATACGAATATCCAGATAATGGGGTGAATAACCCCAACTGCATACCCGTGCGAGATGCGCCGAATTACTCCTCCCGGCCAGGTAGCCCACGGCAGCCACCTGCCGTTCAACGACTAGATGTCGCCACTTACAGTGACAGCTCCGCCTACCCACCGTGCTACCGAGCGGCGCCAATTAACGCCCAAGACCCCTACGAGGAAATCCCGGCACCACCCCGAGCACCATCGAGATACGCGACGGACTAGGATCGCACGCCACGTCGGGATTACTATCCCGACGACGAGCACCGATATAGGAGACACCCTGCGCATCCACCAAACTGGGAAGATGCTTATCCGCCGCAGCCTCCATTGCCCCCCGAGACGGCCTCATCCTGACGACTACCAAGAGGAACGACCCCACTATCAGCCGGCACCCCGCCGTGATGCCTACTATGAGGATCGACCGGACTATATCTATCCACGAGGTACACCCCGTCGTCCCCCTCCTCGTCGTCATGATGACGAGCATGAGCGACGATGAGAGGCACATCGTGCTATGATACAAAAGAGTGTGAGGATGGAAGTGCCAATCTTTGAAGGGTCTTGGAACCCGAAAGATTATACGAACTGGGAGTCAGACCTGGAGAGTTATTTCCTGTGGTATGGCATGGACGATGACTTGTGCGTGGCTTACGCCGAGGCCCGACTTGGAGGACAAGCGAAGATATTTTGGAAAAATGAGAAGGAAGCCGCACGACAACGAGGAGATCCACCCTTCTCTTGGGACGAGATGTGGCGTAAGCTGAAGGATAAATATATCCCAAAGCTTTACATGACACGACTCATGTTGAGGTGGATGGACCTTAAGCAAGGAAAGCGTAAGGTCTCAAAATATATCGAGGAATTTGAGGAGTACCGGATGCGATGCAAATTTGCGGACAGTCCACAAATTCAGATTGCATTTTTCATTCACGGGCTACGTCCCAAATTGGGGGCCCGGGTGCTGGAACAGAATCTATTCACAGTCGACCTCGCCTATAGCCTCGTTGAGAGCAACGAGTTTAGTCACAACAAGGTAGTGACGACCACACCCACAACATCCCGTCCCACTCATTCCTTGACCACCTCCGCGACGACCCGTACCACCGGTGCTTGGAGCCGGAACAGCACTATTGCTCCTCGGCCTTCAACGCCGCCCGTCACGGCAGCCCCTACACCGACACCACCCACACCATCGGCTATCTCTACAGCTAGAGCTCCAAACGCACTACGCGAGCCCATTCAGTGTTTTAAGTGCAAGGGCTTCGGGCATCGACGGACTGATTATCCCACTCTTATGGTTATGGACGTACATGGACATCCAGTAGAGGAGCAGCCTAAGGATGACCTCGAGATAGACGAGTATCCGGGTGAGTGCCCGGACGGTGAGGATGTGGATGACCCACTTGGGTACATCCAAATCACCCCGATTACCACGGCATCGACCTATCCTGTCGCTACCTTGGATACCGCCGGAACTAGGAACACCCCCAAGGGTGCCCGGACCGCTCCCGCACAGGCTAGTGTCACCTCGGCTCCACGCCCCATCGACGTTGCCCAGCGCACATCCATCTTCTACACGTATGTCAAGATTGGCGGGCGTACGTTCAAGTTGATGGTCGACAGCGGTAGCTGCATCAACGGTATTTCCGAAGATACAGCTACTCAACTTGGACTCCCCTTACTACCTCACCCCACTCCGTACAATGTGTCATGGATCGACGCATCAACGATCCCCGTGAAGATGCAATGCTATGTGCCTTTGAAGATGAGCACATACGACGAGAAGGTACTGTGCGATGTACTACCAATGAAGATTGGTAGTATTATACTTGGGCGACCTTGGTTGTACGACCATGACGTACAATTGTCCGGATGAGCAAACACTTGCTCTTTTGTCTATGAAGGTCGTAGACTCATATGGTATCCCTCGGTGCGGATACCATCACTACCTACCCGTTCGGCAACGGTGCCCCCTCACGCTACGCCCACCGCCATTATCACTAATGGCTGCATCTTTCGACGCGAACTAGAACTCGACCGGGAGTCGACTCCCATATGCTACGCCGTTACACTCTCAGACGGGATTGTTGAGTCGGAGCACGAACCTCCTCCCCCGGAAATCACCCAACTCCTCGAGGAGTATGGCCACGTATTTCCCGTCGAGCTGCCGAGTGAGCTTCCCCCCTTGCGGCATATCCAGCATGCCATCGATTTGGTCCCGAGAGCCACTCTCCCTAACCTTCCTCACTACCAGATGGACCCGGTTAAATACGAAGAGCTATACTCCCAGGTGAAGGACCTCCTAGATAAAGGCTTAATTAGGGAAAGCCTTAGCCCATGTGCCGTACCAGCTCTGCTCGCACCAAAGAAAGACGGTACTTGGAGGATGTGCTGCGACTCACGAGCTATCAACAAGATCACGGTGAAATACCGCTTTCCCATACCACGAGTCCAGGATCTATTTGACGAGATGGTAGGTGCGTCTATCTTCTCCAAGATAGACTTACGGGGGGTGGCTACCATCAAGTCAGGATTAGACCAGGAGACGAATGGAAGACGGCATTTAAAATAAAAGATGGCTTTTTCGAGTGGAATGTGATGCCATTTGGGTTATCGAATGCACCCAGCACTTTTCAACGCTCGATGAACGAGGTGCTAAGACCATACATCGGCAGGTTTGTCGTCGTATACTTCAACGACATTCTAGTATACAGTAAAACTAGAGAGGAACATGCACAACACCTGCGACACGTGTGCACCTGGCTATGACAAGAGAAGTTACATGCGCATCTGAAGAAGTGTACCTTCTTCACCTCTGAGGTCTCTTTCCTCGGCTTTATCCTATCCGCAAAAAGGGTGGCCGTCGATCCAGCCAAAGTCGAGGCCATTGTCTCCTGGCCCAAACTGAAGAGCATCCATGACGTCCGAAGTTTCATCGGATTGGCCACCTTCTACCGAAGGTTTATTCCAGGATTTAGTGGGATTACCGCCCCCATCACGGACATACTAAAAGGGGATAAATTCGAGTGGACACCCACCGCCGATCAGTCTTTCGAGCTTCTTAAGAAGCTCATGACGGAAACTCCGGTCCTCAAACTCCCAGATTTCAACAAGGTATTCGAGGTCGCATGTGACGCTTCCAGAGTCGGAATTGGTGGAGTACTTCAGTGAGAAGCTGAACGATACTCGAAAGAGGTACGACAACTATGACCGAGAGTTCTATGCTCTTGTGCAGTCCCTCCATCATTGGCGACATTATTTACTCCCCAAAGAGTTTGTCCTCTACTCCGATCATGGAGCTCTTCGACATCTACACGACCAGAAGAAGGTTAGCGACTGTCACGCCCGATGGATCACTTATCTTCAGGATTTTACCTTCGTCATACGGCATGAAAAGGGAAAGGATAATGTCATCGCCGACGCTTTGAGCCGGCGACCACTAGTCCTTAATATTATGAAGAACCACATCCTCGGATTTGAGAGAATGCGTGACGAGTATGCCGAGTGCCTAGACTTCTCGAAGGTCTATTCTTCCCTCACGGCCTCGATCCCCCCCAGATCGAAAGACTGCTACTTAGACGACAGCTACCTCTTTCATGGGAGACGACTTTGCGTGCCTCGAACATCTATTAAGGAGTTTCTTATTCATGAGACGCACGCTGGCGGACTAAGTGGCCACTTTGGGATCAACAAGACGATCCTCGCACTTGAGGAAAAATTTTATTGGCCGTCACTAAACAGGGACATCAGGAAATTCATTTCACGATGTCTTACCTGCTCCCGCACAAAGCTCACTAAACAGAATACCCCCTTACCGGTCCCCGAGGGACCTTGGGAAGATGTTAGTCTCGACTTTGTTTTGGGGTTACCCAAAACCGCGCGTCGCCATGACTCAATTATGGTCGTGGTAGATAGGTTCTCAAAAATGGCTCATTTCATTCCGTGTTCGAAGACATTCGACGCTTCTCTGATAGCACGCTTCTACGATCATATCGTCAAGCTACACGGAGTTCCGAAGACAATTATCTCCGATCGAGACGTAAAAATTACAAGCTATTTCTGGAAAACGTTGTGGGTACTTATGGGAACCCAACATAGATTTTCTTCGGCATACCATCCTCAAACGGATGGTCAGACTGAGGTTGTTAATCGCAGCCTCGGCAATCTTCTGAGATCTATTGTCGGTGATAATGTCACCGCATGGGATCACGTCCTCCCACGAGCGGAATTTGCCTTCAATTACTCGGTTAATCGCACTACGGGCAAGGCACCGTTTGAGATTATCTATGGTCAACTACCACGTCGACCCCTTGACCTCATGCCATTAAACAAAACACATAGGATCTCAGATAATGCATTAGAATTTGCCGAACACATTAAGCATATGCATGACGACATACATTCATGCATCGCATCCATGAATGAGCAGTATAAGGTGTTAGTAGATAAGGGTCGTAGGTCCATGTCGTTCTTTGAGGGAGAACTGGTCTTAGTCAGATTGAGGCCTGAGAGGTTCTCTCCTGGGGTCGCTACAAAGCTCCATGCTCGTAGCGCCGGGCCTTTCCCGATAGCCCAAAAGATCAACGACAACGCCTACGTCGTGAGCATCCCGCCAACTTGGGGGATTAGTTCGACGTTTAACGTCACTGACTTATCCCGATACCAGCCCTCGCCACCGATCATCAAGCCTCACAGCCACTCGAGCCTGAGTATAAGTGAAAGTGAGAGTCAACCCACTCCATCTCTGTTTTCCCTCCTTGTACGGCAAGATGTGATAGAAACGATACTGCAGGAGGTAATTCACGCTGAGGGGGAGCGAGTTGGTCATTGATAGTATTGAAATATGCATGATCTAAGACGTAAATAATCCAATATGAGAGTTTAGTTAAGCTACATCTATATAAAATAATTGGAGTTTCTGTCACTTTTTTTACCAAATTAACCCGAGATGATCAAGCTTATGAATTTTAGAAGAATCGGAAATTCGCACTTGTTGATAGTGTGCTATTTTGCAAGGTTCCTGATTGCTGCAACAGAAAAGCAGGTTCTCAGGTGGAGGAGTGGAGTAGTAAGCTCGCAGGCAGCATGCTCGACCAGAACAAAAGGGTCAGCAAAGGGGATAAAGTCAACATGGGGATATGGGGAGTAATAAGAGGACAAATATTTTTATTATAATTATTAAACTTGATTTCTAAGAATAGAAAGATTGGTATTTTATTTTAGCATCAGATTTTCTTTGTATTTTACTTTATTGTATCATGCGTGAACTCACATAGTCAATTTCTCAGTTATGCAGAGAGACGCATGGAAAAGAATGCAGCCCAAGCTAGCGGAAGAAGATCCGAGGGCTGCTTTTGAAAGAAAAGGAATCAAACGACGGAAAAAGGGGAAGAGAAGAAAAGCGGGAAAGAAAAAGAATAAAAGGAGGAAGGAGGGAACGAAAAGGGGTTGTTCGGAATTGCAAGAGGCACTGGCAGGAGAGAGGAGAGAGCGGAGAAAAGAAAGGCCATCGCCCTCGTGTGGAGATCCTTCCTCGCCAACGCTAATTCATGTTGTGAACTCGCCAAGCTCCAGGCGTGATGTGTGGAGCCGTGAAGAAAGAGCTAGGCAGAGGAGCATCACCGAAGAGGTAGCGAAAGCTACCTGGGCATTCGAGCTAGTCTAATCTTTGTGTTGAACCAAGCAATACGGATCTTTAAGTCAAATATCAGGTAGTTTTGGAATTTCTTTTAGCGTTAGAGTGATATTTTTATCGAAATGTCTCTGTAAATCTAGTTCAATTTCATTAGTCCAAATTGTCAATTAAGATTCACGTTTTAATTTAACTTGTGTTTCTGCAAACAAGTTTCTAGTCTAGGTACAAAACCCCCCTCTTTGTGTTCGATCTTCGACTCACCATAAGCAGCTCTACAGAGTTAAATAAACAGACCATAGTGAGTTATTGTCAAAGTTGGAAGTATACTACAATAAACTAGAGCTTAAATTTCAACTTAACAATTGGCGTCGTTGCCGGGGAGGGGCAACAGTATGTAGATTCAGTTATTTCCTGTAAAAGTGCTATGAGTGGATTGTTTCAAGGCTAAACTAACAATTGTGTTGAGTGTGATTTATGAACGGCAGAAGATCTTTAAGAAAGAAATCGCACGAGAGTGGAGGATCTTTTGAGGTGACGAGCGACGACAAAGTTGAAGAGATGGAAAATCAGCAGGACGCAGATATGAATGATGATCAAGGTATGAGACGTATGAGGATAAGAGAATTTTCTGACCCACTAGAAAGCCAACCTATCACCAGAGTCTCAACCCCTCTAGCTGATAATGTGGTGTTCAAAATTGACCTGCACCTACTGTAGATTCTCCCAACATTTTATGGAAAACTTAATGAGGAACCTTACGATTATTAGGATGAATTTAAGGATATCTGCTCTGCATATAATTATCCTGGAGTGACCCAAGAGAGTTTAAGGATGAAGTCATTCCCATTCACCTTAAAGGATAGAGCAAGAGAGTGGTTTAAGTCCTTAGGTCAAGAATTTACCTCATGGGGTGATATGGAGAAGTGCTTTCTTAGGAAATTCTATTCATTTGGCAAAACAAACACCATTAGGAAGGAAATCAGAGACTTTACTCAAGGGACCGACACTTTTAGCGAATCGTGGGAAAGATTCATGTCCTTAATGAGGAAATGCCCGCATCATGGAGTGCCCCAGTGGGAACTAGCCCAAACTTTTTATGGGGGGCTAAATGATGCGGAGAGGAATTTAATTGACATTGCAAGTGGAGGAGTGTTTGTAGAGGCATATGTCAATGATGCTATTCCTTTTTTAGAGAAGTTGGTGGAGAGGTGGGCGTATCAGCAGAGTTTCTCGACTAATTGTAGAGGTATACCGTCTAAAAGAGGAGGGTTAATTGATGTAAAAGCAGTAGAACCAGACATCCGCTTTGAAAAGGTTGAAAGGGATGTAGGAAAGATAGGAAGAGTAGTTGAAAAGCTCTCTCACCAATTCAAAACTCATGCAAACTTTGCCGGTGCAGGGTTTATCTTATGGAGTTGGTAACATGTCTAACCTATATTGTTCAGTGTGTACAGCCAGGAATCATACAGAGGAGTCCTGCCCTATGGTAGAGCAGGTGAATGCCTTTGGGAGACAAGAGGGAATTTATGATGCCGGAATTCCCAGAGGAAATTTTATGGCGCACACGTGGAACTGAAATGGTAACCAACCTGTTCAACATAACGGGAAGCGCAATTACCAATCCAGGCCCAACATTCCGACACACTTCCCTCATGCAAAACCTTTTATCTCTCAAAATACTGTAAATCAAACTAATGAAACTCTTAATGACCTTGTCAGGGAACTAAGAGAGGACAAGAAGAATCAGCAGAGGGTCATCGAACAACAGAACACAGTCATGTAGTAGATGCTAGCAGAGATTGAAAGGCTGAAGAGGGAGCGTGTGGCGCAAGGGCAACAAAGCGACCAAAGGATGAAAGGTAAATTGTCTGACAATGTTCAGTGTGAACAGAATCAAGGTCATCTTCCAACCCAACCTTTAGTTAATCAAAAAAATGTATGCTTAGTTGATGCTTCCTCTGTTAATATTGTTGCATTCAATGAAAGATCAATTGAGGAGACCAACACTGTTTTAAGAAGTGGAAAGGCGACAAGTATACCTTCAGCTAAGCCCCATCCAGAGACCATAGAGGTCCCCCAGGAAGTAGGAGAGAGGCTGGAGGAAAATGAGAGGAGGGAAGTGGAATTAAATCCTCAGAATTACCAGCCCCCCATACCTTTCCCAAAAGCCCTAAAGATTTGAAACCGAGTGATAAAAACCTGCTAGAAGTCTTTAAAGATGCTAAGCTCACCATTCCCTTAGTTGATGCTATCCAGCATGTCCCCGCATATTCAAAATTTGTTAAGGAGTTATGCACGCCTAGTAGGAAGGCCACAAGGGTTCTACTCTCTGAAAATGTTAGTTCGATCCTCTTGAATGAAATACCTAAGAAGAAGAGGGATCCGGGAGCACCGTTGATCAAGTGCGAAATTGAAGGAATGGTGTTCAACATATCTCTTTTAGATTCAGGTGCAAGTGTGAATGTGATGCCAAAGGCAATTATACTACAAGTTTAAATTTGGAGATTTAGAGCCTCTATTATTAGAATTGCAATTAGCTGACAGATCTATTAAGGAACCCCATGGAAAATTGGAAGATATAATAGTTAAGGTCGAAAACTGCCAATTCCCTGTAGATTTTGTAGTAGTCGATATGAAAATCGCAGGAAACCTGAGTAATGCTCCTATCATTGTGGGTAGGCCATTCTTAGCTACAGCCAAAGCTGTAACAGATTGGGATAAGGGAACTATTTCACTAAACATGGGGTGGAAATCTATTAGGTTACCCATTTCTAACTCAATGCGATTTCCAGGAGAAAGTAGTGAGGATATTTGCCTAGTCGATTTTGCTCAAGAAGATAATTTTGGCCTTGAATTGTGATAACACCCTAATTTCGGTCTTTATTTCATATTATTAGCATGATTTATGCATTTAAAAGGCTTAAATTTGGGTTTTTATCATATATTTACACAAAAATAATGCTTCCAAGTAATTTCTGATTTTTCCCTAATTTTCTGTTAATTATATTAATTTTTAAGGATTTATTGAAGCTCGAAATAATTATTTTTGGATGAAAATGGCACATTAAAAAATTTATTTCGACATTTATCAACATGGGAATTAATCAGGGAATTTTCTAGAATTTTCTAGAATTTTTTACGAATTTTTAGGAATTTTATGGGATTTATTTCAAGAAGAAATGCATTTATTCTATTAAAAAAGGGCATATTTATAGGAGAAAAAAATGTATTTATGCAATTTCTAGACTTTTCGGGGCCTTTTTGCAATGTTTCGTTGCAAAAAGACCCTGAAAACAGCTCTCGGTCGCCACGGCAGGCGTAAAGATCCTATTTAAAATCATTCAGGGTTTTATTGCAATTTTTAATATATATTTTTAATGTTTTAGGAGAAATCGGAGGAGAGAGAGTGCGCTGGGTATATACGCAATTACTGTTGGGCGGCGTCCAAAAGCAATTCCAGGCTTTTTAAGGACTTTTCTGCAAAAAGGAGGATTCAAAATGCGCCAGCCAATGAGAGAGCGACACGTCATTGCGTGTTTATAAACGAAACTAATAAATAAATCAATTTTAAATCCAATGGATTAAATTGGTTTAAAATTGATTTATTAATAACTTTTGATCCTGAAGTCCGATTGACATGATTTTTTTATGGATTTGTTCGGCTTGATCCGCTCTTTCTATCTGTATGGTTAGATCATTCAGATCTAGCCTACGTTGATAGCTAAATATTAAGTACTAAACGGGGGTAAAATGGTAATTTTTACCCTATAACCTAAGTATAAAAGCTGAATTTCGAGAGGGAGAGCTCATTCTGGAGGGTGATTCATCACAGCTGCAAGACAGAGAGGAGTCCCAGCCTGGATCAACAGTTTTGGTATTTTTTTCTTTCATTGTATTCAAACTTTTGTGCATTTTGAATGAAATAGGTTAAGTTGTTTGTTTCTTCATCTCCATTCTAGTCTGAACTTCTAAATCGCTTGGCTTGAGCGGCATGTACAAGCCCAGATTAGGATTGAGAGGAGAAATTGAGGAATTTTACCTGGGCATTCAATTGCATTACAAAAGAAAATTATAAAAAAATTTAGTTTTAATTTTTAGAAGCTTAATTTACCCCATTTTAATTCTGACTTATCAATCTGAAAAATCAACCCAACTCATTTTAAGAACCCTCTTTCAACCTCTCTAAATGATTTCTTGGATCCTTTAATTAGGATCAAAGAAGGAAATTTAGAGCTCTTAATTCTTCTAATCTTCCCATCTCTCCTACCCCCCTCTCTAAATTCTCACCTAATTAGGGTGACTTGATCCTCATTGAAGATGAAATTCACTCTAATTAGGATCTAAAACACCAAAAATTAAATCAAATTGAAATTCCTACTTGCCTCCCTTGGACGACACTCATACTTATCACTATATATATTAAGTAGATTTTTATAAATTTTATTGCATAAGCCAAAAATTCACAACGACAAGGGCTAAAAATTTGCGTAGTTTTCACCCCTATTTTCGGCTTATCAATTGGCGCCGTTGCCGGGGAGGCAACACTTAGGAATTCAACATATTTTTATTTGTAAACACAGTGGTGAATTGTTGCTCACGAGTTTGTTAAGTCTCCTTATTATTGATTTTGATTTAAGACGGTATTTGGTTTTTAATGACTAACGAGTGTTGTGTTTGAATTAGTGGTTTTGTATGAAGCTTAGGTATGGATTTGAATCAGGGAGCAGTGACAGAAATCCCCCTATAGTAGATTCCACCACACCCAAGTCGTCTTTCACCGAACCCACATTTGTAGAGGAGATATTGATTAGACCCGTACCAATGGACCCAATAGGTAATGGAACAGGAAACCCTGAGGTAGTTAACGATGGACGGAGGAGGATTAGAGAGTATTCCACACCAGCAGAAACCCCCATCTTAACCAGGATATCTGCCCCGATTGGAGAAGATGTGATGTTTAGAATCGATCCAAACCAATTTCAGCTATTACCGTCCTTTTTGGGGAAGGCAAACGAAGAGCCCTATGACTTCTTAGAAAAATTTTACGAAGCATGTGATAGTTGCACTTACCCCAGAATTTCCAAGGAAGTTGTGAGAATGAAACTATTCCCTCATGCCCTTAAGGATAGAGCCAAGGATTGGTTTAGAACGTTGGGAACAAATTTTGAATCATGGAATGATATGGAGAAGAGCTTCTTAAAAAGATATTATACAGTGGCTAGGACAAATTCTTTCAGAAGAGAAATTAGAAATTTTCAGCAGGGAAATGATACATTTAGCGAAGCATGGGAGAGATTGATGGGGCTCATTAGGAAGTGCCCCCACCATGGCATTCAAAAATGGGAGTTAGTGCAAATTCTCTATGAAGGCTTAAATGATGTGGAGAAAGGCAGAGTTGATATCTCGAGTGGAGGAGCAATAGCTGACATGTATGAAGATGAAGCTATGGCACTACTACAAAAAATGTCCGATAATTTAGCCTATCACCAAGATGCCTCCGATCATGTTAGGGTTACCCCTCGGAAAGGTGGATTGTTGGATGTTAGAGGGGTTGAACCCCAGATCACTATGGATAGAATTGAAAAACAGATAGGTGTAATGATGGGAAAAGCCATGGAAAAGATGAATGAAAAAATGATCTCACTATGGCAAGGTCAGAATAGCGGAGGAGCACCCAACCAAATAAATCGATGTGAAATGTGCTCAAGTGATAGCCACACCGGAGAAGAATGCCCTATCATATCAGAAGTGAATGCTATAGCAGGCAAGAAGGGAGCAATGTCCAATGGGGAACTAGAGGAAACTTAGGAGGACAGGGATGGAACAACAACAACCGACCACTCCAACAACAGTTCCAATCCAAGGCGAACAATCCCCACCACCAACAACATTATCAACCTAACCGAAATTTTTCAGATCCCACTAATGCGACTCTCACCAAGGTCATCGAGGAGCTGCAAGAAGACAAGAAGAGGATGCTCAAGCTTTTTGAAGAAATGGAGGAGAGGCATCGGAGGGAGATGGAGAAGCTCAAGGCGGAGATCTGCCTTCACAGCAGTCAACAATTTGCGCACGGGGGAGCACCGCAAGGTACGTGTGAAGACCCTATGAAGATGGGCGCCAAATCAGGTAAACTCCCTACTCAGGCCTGTATTAATCCTAGCAATTTACTTTATGTTGATGACATGTGTAGTGTAGTTAATGAGCATATTCATGACATGCATGCATTGACTGAACAACAAGAAATAGGAGAGCTGAGTGCTATATCAAAACTTAGGAGTGGGAATGAGTTGGCTAATCCATCTGCAGCTATAGGGAAACGAAATGAAGTGGAGGATAAGTTGGAGGAAGTAGAAAAGGATGAGGATGAAGGGTAGAGGAAAATCTGGAAAAGGAACCCAACCCCAAAACATATTGCCCACCTATCCCTTTCCCTAGTACCTTACAAACGAAGAAAGAAAAATCAAAAGATAGCCCACTTCTTGAGTATCTGAAAGAGGCTACGGTCGAAATTCCTGTTTTAGATGTGATCCAGTACATCCCTGATTATTCCAAATTTGTGAAAAACCTGTGTACACCTCCTAGGAAGCAAAAGAGGATTCAACTTTCTGAGAATATTAGTTCAATTTTTCTGCATGAATTACCTCGGAAGC
Source organism: Wolffia australiana (assembly GCF_029677425.1). Taxonomy (NCBI): domain Eukaryota; kingdom Viridiplantae; phylum Streptophyta; class Magnoliopsida; order Alismatales; family Araceae; genus Wolffia; species Wolffia australiana. Next base: position 5,172,083 of record NC_135847.1, on the reverse strand, counting down.
GCAAGGATCCGAGAGCACCAGTGATCAAATGCGAAATTAGGGGGGAAGTATTCACCAAAGCCTTACTTGATTCAGGAGCAAGTGTGAATATCATGCCTAAGGCCTTATTTGAGACTTTTAAATTTGGTGAATTAGAACCTGTAAATTTAGAATTGCAGTTAGCGGACGGATCAATTAGAAGACCGTGTGGACAGTTGGTGGATGTGGTGATGAAAGTAGAAAAGTGTTCATTTCCTGTCGATTTTATAGTAGTGGATGTAAAAATTTCAGGAAAAATTAGCCATGCACCGATTATTTTAGGACGGCCATTCCTAGCTACCGCAAGAGTGAACACAGATTGGAATGCAGGAAAAATTAAATTGCGCATGGGAAAAGAAGAGGTTGAGTTACCAATCTCTCAATTGATGAAGTATCCCAATAGTAGCCATGAAGACATTTATACATGTTCCCTAGATGATGAAAATGATGAATGCCATGCTATAGGGAAAGTAATATATGAGGTGATGGCGGTGAATGAGAGTGCTTATGAGGGGGAGAAGGATGACCATGGTGAAATGAAGGGTGAAAACATGAATAACTACAGATCTACGCCCACTGACGAATTAGAATTGAAACCTCTTCCTTCTCACCTTAAATATGTTTTTTTAGGTCCCAGAAAGACATATCCATTAATCATCTCTTCAACCCTCACTTTAGAGCAGGAAGTTAACCTATTAGATGTATTACGACAGCATAAGAGCGCTATTGGATGGACCATAGACGACATCAAGGGAATTAGTCCTGATATCTGTCAGCATAGAATTTTTATCGAGGAAGGTCCAAACCATCAGTTCAGCATCAACGTAGATTAAATCCTTATCTTTACGATGTGGTGTCAAAGGAGATTACCAAATGGCTGAAAGCAGGATTCATTTACCCAATTTCAGATAGTAAGTGGGTGAGTCCAATTCATGTAGTACCTAAAAAAACAGGGATTACTGTCCAAAAGAATCAGGATGGAGAAGAGATCCAGACGAGGGTAGCATCGAGTTGGCGAGTATGCATAGATTACCGAAAGTTAAATCTAGCAACAAAAAAAGACCATTATCCTCTACATTTTATTGATCAAATACTTGAAAAATTAGCTGGACAGAGTTTTTATTGTTTCTTGGATGGGTACTCAGGATATAATCAAATTAGCATTCATGAAAGTGACCAAGATAAAACTACGTTCACGTGTCCTTTAGGAACATTTGCTTTTAGAAAAATGCCATTTGGACTTTGTAATGCACCAGCAACCTTTCAAAGGTGTATGAGTGCAATGTTTTTTGATCTAATTGGTACATGTCTTGAAGTTTTCATGGATGACTTTTCTGTGTTTGGTGAATCTTTTGAGTCTTGTTTGTCTAACTTGGATAAAGTGTTACACATTTGCGAAGAAAACAAGTTAGTGCTCAGTTGGGAGAAATCCCATTTTATGGTGGACAGGGGGATCGTCCTAGGTCATCATATCAGCAAGGAGGGGCTGACTGTGGACAAGGCAAAGATCGAGATCATTAAGGAGCTTCCACTTCCATCGACCCTAAAGCAACTTAGGGGTTTTTTGGGCCATGCCGGCTTTTATCGTCGCTTTATTAAAGATTTTGCCAAAGTGGCTAAACCTCTCACTTTGCTTCTATCTAAAGACAAAGAACTTATTTTGAATGATGAATGCAATTTGGCTTTTAATTTATTTAAAGAAGCATTAGTTACGGCTCCCATCTTACAAGCTCCAAATTGGAGTGAACCCTTTGAGATTTTTTGTGATGCTTCAGATTATGCAGTGGGAGCTGTTTTGGGACAACGCAAAGACAAGAAACTGACAGCTATTTATTATGCAAGTAAGATTCTCGACGCCGCTCAGGTAAATTACTCTACCACAGAGAAGGAATTACTTGCAATTGTCTTTGCTTTGGATAAATTTTGATCTTACGTAATAGGGAGTAAGATTATAGTCTTTTCAGATCATGCTACACTTAAACATTTGTTGAGTAAGAAAGAGACAAAACCTAGATTAATGAGATGGATCCTACTTATGCAAGAATTCGACATTGAAATTAAAGACAGGCGGGGAGTGGATAATGGTGTGGCTGATCACCTCTCCCGCCTATCATTGCCAGCCCTAACTCCCATCACAGATTCTTTTCTTGACGAGCATATTTTAGAAATTTCTACACGGAAATTGCCTTGGTATGCTCATATAGTAAACTACTTAGTAACCGGAAAATTGCCACAAGGTTGGGATTATGATGATAGAAAAAAGTTTTTTAAGGATATCAAGTATTACTATTGGGATGAGCCTGAATTATTTAGATTGGGCGTCGATCAAATTTTTAGGAGATGTATACACGAGGATGAACAATGGAGAGTCTTGGAATCGTGTCACTCATCCTTGTGCGGAGGACACTACGCCTCCAAGATAACGGCACATAAGGTCCTACAATGTAGATTTTATTGGCCTCATCTTCATCGGGATGCATATGAATTCTGCAAGAGACGCATTCGATGTCAAGCGGTGGTCAATGTAAGTCGCAATGCCTCTATGCCTTTAAACCCTATCCTTGAAGTTGAGTTGTTTGATCTTTGGGGCATTGATTTCATGGGACCCTTTCCTCCTTCTTTGGGCTATGAATATATTTTGGTAGGTGTTGATTATGTCTCTAAGTGGGTAGAAGCCATACCAACATGAAAAAATGATCATAAAGAAGTTGTTAAATTTGTCAAGGATAATATTTTCTCTCGGTTTGGATGCCCACGAGCCATTATTAGCGATGGTGGAACTCATTTCAATAACAAAGTCTTTAAAGAATTGTTAAAACGATATGGAGTTCATCATCGGCTTACCACTCCGTATCATCCTCAAGCCAATGGCCAAGGGGAAGTCTCCAATAGAGAAATTAAAAAAATCTTGAAGAAAATTATTAACCCTAATGGAAAGGATTGGTCGAGCAAGTTGCCGGATGCGTTATGGGCATATCGGACGGCATATAAAACCCCGTTAGGAATGTCGCCATTCAGGTTGGTGTTTGGAAAAGCTTGTCATCTCCCTTTAGAGATCGAACATCGTGCTTTATGGGCTATCAAGAAACTTAACTTATCGTTAGATGATGCAGGTGACCATCGCTTATTGCAGCTGCATAAATTAGAGGAGTTGCGTAACGAAGCATACGAAAATTCACGCATCTACAAAGCCAAGATGAAAGCATTCCATGATCAACACATACACAAGAAGGTTTTTGCCCATGGCCAAAAAGTATGGTTATATAATTCTCGACTTTAACTATTTCAGGAAAGCTTAAATCAAGATGGGATGGACCTTATGTAGTATGTCAACATTTCAACAATGGGTCTGTTCTCCTTCGAGATCCAACACATGGAGCTGAATTCAAGGTCAATGGGCAGCGTTTGAAACCCTTCCTTGAACACGAGCCGCACCCCCCTAATGAAGACATTTCTTTAGAAGCGGCGACATCACCCTCTACTTAAGAGCATCAATAAGATTTGTTTTCTTTTCATTACGTTTTAGGATTCATTTTTTTTCTTTGCATTATTTTCTTTTACTATTATAGCTCCTTACTTTTGTTGCATCTCTTGTGGTAACTTTGACCAGGTGGCGGGAGTATGTAATTCAGCAAATCCGAGTTATCGCAAGGATCTCTTGTTCATAATGCTAAAGGGCCCCATATCCTCCATATCACTGTTTTCCCCTCTAACCTCAATTTTATTCTTCATGATTTTAGTAGCTTTGCATTGAGGACAATGCAGGTTTTAGTGGGGGGGAGATAGTTCATTTTTAGGTGACAAACTATGGTTCATGCATTTAATATTACAGAATTCTACATGAAGTGAACCTGTTTTTTTTAACAATCTTTAGCAGTCATGAATTAATTTTCTTTCATCCAATGGTTTGGGAACAAGTGTGGAGAAGTTAGGCTCCTAGAGCGGATCAAGAACATGTTGAGGTGCAACACAAGTGATTTTGGGCGATGTGGATTCAATTTCAAATTGGGGAGGGTGTCTAGTAGGTGATTAGATGATGGAAAGTCAATGGTAGAAGCTCTATGCTTCAAAGGGGAGTGATGAGTGAACTGAGAGCCCCCATTCCATCAACTCTAATAGCCGATCCCACTTACGCATTTCGTCTCCCCATTAGCCTACTTTCATTCCAAAATAGTGAGCAGCCATTCTCCGAGTCCTATGCACGGAATCCACCACCTCATTCACCTTATTGTTCCACACGCTTCACGCCATATCCATCACAACTTGACTCCACCACCTTGCTTCCGCTACCGAGGATATGCTTATCTCCCAAGTATGTCTATCTCCCTTTCCACGGTATCACTACGATACTGCCTCTTTGTATCTTTTCTGTCAATAATTCGCTCTGCATCATCTAAATCTCTTTCTTCTGTCTCTTCTCCCTAGATCAATGTGATTGTTATGACACTCATGCTAGTTGTGATAAAATATTTGAAAAACCATTCAAGTCATGGAAAGTATTTCATTTGTTGTTATTCTCCTTGTTTGATATACCAAAAAAAAAAAAAGAAAAAAAAAGAAAAAACAAAAAAAAAACAAAAAAGAAGCGAAAAAAAAGGAGGATAACAACAGAATTCTACATGAAGTGAAAAAAAAAAAAAAAGACAAGAGGAATGAGAAGAAGACAAAGAGAAAGGAGGGGTTTGACTTGCACCATTTCTGGTTTTGACTTTCAATTCAGGGTAAGATTGTCTTTATTCTCTATATCATCACATTGGTCTCATCTCTTCTATCTCCCTCACTTCTTCTAAAAATCTTGGGAGTAGGTTATCCATAAATCTCTCATTGTTCATGCTCACCCTAATTCTTTCACAAAGTCTCATTCTCCCCCATCACAACTCTATCATAGATTCTTCTCGTTGTGTTCCATATTTTGTGCTCAACAGGAGGAAGAAATGGCCGCCACCCCGGGAGAGAGTGATCTTGCTCGCTAGAGATGTAAGGCCAGCTGCACATGAGTGGAGAGAGTTTACCTGAGGAGTATAGCGTCATACCTAGAAACAAGTACACTCCCTTCTCATCCACTTAGGCATCCAAGCCAAGGAGAAAGAAACCCCCACATTCCTGAAAAGGTCGGAGCTCAAAAAGTCATGTAGTGTTTTAGTTCGGCTTGTGATTGATACACTTAACACTTCCCACACTTGTTGTCTGACCTACAGGATGAAAGAGATGATAATTCAGCAAAGTACTTAGATGTTGCTAAGGGACTAGCAATGTCTAAGTAGGGGGGTATATGATAACACCCTAATTTCGGTCTTTATTTCATGTTATTAGCATGATTTATGCATTTAAAAGGCTTAAAATTGGGTTGTTATCATATATTTACACGAAAATAATGCTTTCAAGTAATTTCTAATTTTTCCCTAATTTTCTGTTAATTATATGAATTTGTAAGGATTTATTGAAGCTCAAAATAATTATTTTTGGATGAAAATGGCACATTAAAAAGTTTATTTCGACATTTATCAACATGGGAATTAATCAGGGAATTTTCTAGAATTTTCTAGAATTTTTTACGAATTTTTAGGAATTTTCTGGGATTTATTTCAAGAAGAAATGCATTTATTCTATTAAAAAAGGGCATATTTATAAGAGAAAAAAATGTATTTATACAATTTCTAGACTTTTTCGGGGCCTTTTTGCAACGTTTCGTTGGAAAAAGACCCTGAAAACATCTCTTGGTCGCCATGGCAGGCGTAAAGATACTATTTAAAATCATTCAGGGTTTATTTGCAATTGCATTATAAATTTTAGAGAAAATCGGAGGAGAGAGAGTGCCAAAAGGACATATATACAAATACCTCTGGGTGGCATCAGATATCAATAATCTGTTTTATGAAGGGCTTTGTTAAAAAAGCGCCGGTGCCTTCCGCCGCGTCGACGTGGCGAAATCATAGCCGTTGGATTAAAATCCAACGGATATGAGATGTGCACTACACGCAGGAGGTAAGTACACTGCCCGTGCAGCGCATACAACGCGCATGCACGGGTGGTGACGTGGCGACAGTTTAATGGATAAGGTATAAAGAAATGCACCGGTACATGCGTAGCGATGCGTATGCAAATCCCGCTTTTCGATTTTCTTTTTTTTTTCTTTTTTCGCAGGTGGGGTACGTGGCGCACTGAGAGAGAGCCCGCTAAAGAAATTTGAAATGCGGCAACCAATAGGCTGCCGACACGTCATTGCGTGAATTATGAAATAAATCAATTTTAATCCAATGGTTAAAATTGGTTAAAATTGATTTATTAATAACTTTTGATCCTGAAGTCCGATTGAGATGATTTTTTTATGGATTTGCTCGTCTTGATCCCCTCTTTCTATTTATACGGTTGGATTATTCAGATCTAGTCTACATTGATAGATAGAAATTAATTACTAAACGGGGGTAAAATGGTGATTTTCACCTGTAACCTAGGTATAAAAGCTGAATTTCGAGAGGAGGGGCTCATTCTGGAGGGTGCTTCATCACAGCTGCAAGACAGAGACGAGTCCCAGCCTGGATCAACAGTTTTGGTATTTTTTTTCTTTCATTGTATTCAAACTTTTGTGCATTTTGAATGAAATAGGTTAAGTTGTTTGTTTCTTCATCTCCATTCTAGTCTGAACTTCTAAATCGCTTGGCTTGAGTGGCATGTACAAGCCCTGATTAGGATTGAGAGGAGAAATTGAGAAATTTTACCTGGGCATTCAATTGCATTACAAAAGAAAAATCTAAAAAATTTAGTTTTAATTCTTAGAATTCTCAATTTCCCCATTTTAGTTCTGAATTATCAATCTGCAAAAAATCAACCCAACTCATTTTAAGAACCCTCTTTCAACCTCTCTAAATGACTTCTTGGATCCTTTAATTAGGATCAAAGAAGGGAATTTAGATCCCTTAATTCTTCTAGTCTTCTCATCTCTTCTATCCCCCTCTCTAAATTCTCACCGAATTAGGGTGACTTGATCCTCATTGAAGATCAAATTTACTCTAATTAGGATCTAAAACACCAAAAATAAAATCAAATTGAAATTCCTACTTGCCTCCCTTGGACGACACTCATACTTATCACTATACATATTAAGTAGAGTTTTATAAATTTTATTGCATAAGCCAAAAATTCACAACGACAAGGGCTAAAAAAATTTGCGTAATTTTTACCCCTATTTTCGGCTTATCAATTGGCGCCGTTGCCAGGGAGGCAACACTTAGGAATTCAACATATTTTTATTTGTAAACACATTGGTCAATTGTTGCTCACAAGTTTGTTAAGTCTCCTTATTATTGATTTTGATTGAAGACGGTATTTGGTTTTTAACGACTAACGAGTGTTGTGTTTGAATTAGTGGTTTTGTATGAAGCTTAGGTATGGATTTGAATCAGGGAGCAGTGACAATAATCCCCCTGTAGTAGATTCCACCACACCCGAGGTTGAGTGGAGACGGCGGGGTTGAGGCGAGGGCGCACGCAATGATCGCGGGGCAGGCGTGCGCGCGGTGGAGTTCCTCGGGCGGAGGCGAGGACAGCCGATTCTGCAGGGCGAGAACCCTGGCTGAAGGCATGACGCAGGGCCACGCGAAGGGTTAGCATAGCAGTCCTGACGGGCGGGCGACCAGAGGCACACCGGTCGGGCGACGGTGCTGCCTAACGAGCGTGCCAGCGTGCGTGAGATGCCGGTAGGGTGGAGGTCGCGGACGAGAATGGCGGCTGAAGACTTCTTGGCTGCAGCTGGCGGATCTTGATCCCTGGGGCAGCTTTCTTGAGCGAGAACAAACCAAGAACGCTCCAAGAAAAGGTGTCTTGGAGATCTTGGACCAGGGGAGGGTTTCTCTTGATCGATAACCGACTAAGAAGACACTCTAGAACTGGGAATTCTTGAGGGGCTTGATGAGGCCTGGGCGTTGGCTCAGGAAGATCCCTGAGACGGATGGATCGACAACTTTCTTGGACCTTCAGGCTCCTCCGGAGTGATCTCGACATTGGAGCCTTCTTGACCAAGTGCTGACGATCTTCTTGAATCTTTAATCGTGCCGGAGTAATCTCGACGGCACGCTTGAACACTTCCCCTCGGAGTGATCTCGACGAGGGAATTGTGGGCTCTACACCACAGAGTAATCTTGATGTGGGTGAGGTTAGCCAAACCTCCTATTCTACGCTCTACGATAGGGGAGACACAAGTTTGAAAACTCTTCAACAAATGACTCCAAAGTGTTCCTTGGGCATGCTATCCCCTTATATAGGGAGGATAGGTGCCAAGTGAACGTGGGGGGGAGGACGAACCGTCGCGAGACGTGGTTCGGCCTCTCCTTACAATTTGAAAATACAAACGGAAAATAAAAGAGAAAGACGAGGATGAGGCCCAACATTGGCCCATCCATAAAGTCCAGAAATACAAACAAACAGAAAATAAACGCAAGTAAAATAAAGGTACTTACGGGTGGCGAGTTTCGGCGCGTGCTGCTTGTCGTGGCTGCGGTCGTCCCAGCGTGCCCTCTTCAGGATGGTCCTCCATCATCCTCCCGGGGTGGGAGGAGCTCGACTCCAGCGAGCAAAGCTCTGCGATGTCCTCAAGTGGTGGAAGCAAGTCCGGTCGGAGAAGGCGAAGATCATCGTCGGAGATCCATGTGTCGTCGGATGAAGGCCGCCCCTACCAATGGACTTAGAAAAGAACGACTGTTAAGTTGAAATTTAAGCTCTAGTTTATTGTAGTATACTTCCAACTTAGACAATAACTCTCTATGGTCTGTTTGTTTAACTCTTTAGAGCTGCATATGGTGAGTCGAAGATCGAACACAAAGAGGGGGGTTTTGTACCTAGACTAGAAACTTGTTTGCAGAAACACAAGTTAAATTAAAATGTGAATCTTAATTGACAATTTGGACTAATGAAATTGAACTAGATTTACAGAGACATTGCGATAAAAATATCACTCTAACACTAAAAGAAATTCCAAAACTACCTGATATTTGACTTAAAGATCCGTATTGCTTGGTTCAACACAAAGATTAGACTAGCTTGAATGCCCAGGTACCTTTCACTACCTCTTCGGTGATGCTCCTCTGCCTAGCTCTTTCTTCACGGCTCCACACCTCACGCCTGGAGCTTGGCGAGTTCACAACGTGAATTAGCGCTGGCGAGGAAGGATCTCTGCACGAGGGCGATGGCCTTTCTTTTCTCCGCTCTCTGCTCTCTCCTGTCGGTGCCTCTTGCAATTCCGAACAACCCCCTTTCGTTCCCTCCTTCCTCCTTTTATTCTTTTTCTTTCCCGCTTTTCTTCTCTTCCCCTTTTTCCGTCGTTTGATTCCTTTTCTTTCAAAAGCAGCCCTCGGATCTTCTTCCGCTAGCTTGGGCTGCATTCTTTTCCATGTGTCTCTCTGCATAACTGAGAAATTGACTATGTGAGTTCACGCATGATAAAATAAAGTAAAATACAAAGAAAATCTGATGCTAAAATAAAATACCAATCTTTCTATTCTTAGAAATCAAGTTTAATAATTATAATAAAAATATTTGTCCTCGTATTACTCCCCATATCACCATGTTGACTTTATCCCCTTTGCTGACCCTTCTGTTCTGGTCGAGCATGCTGCCTGCGAGCTTACTACTCCACTCATCCACCTGAGAACCTGCTTTTCTGTTGCAGCAACCAGGAACCTAGCGAAATACCACACTATCAACAAGTGCGAATTTCCGATTCTTCTAAAATTCATAAGCTTGATAATCTCGGGTTAATTTGGTAAAAAAAGTGACAGAAACTCCAATTATTTTATATAGATGTGGCTTAACTAAACTCTCATATTGGATTATTTACGTCTTAGATCATGCATATTTCAATGCTATCATATAGCCCCCCATTTAAATTGTTGCTAGTCCCTTAGCAACAGTTAAGACGTCTACTTGGGGAGTTGTGGAACAATGCCATTATAAGATCTCGAAAGTAAATAATGAAACATCAACTTGTCAGTGCAGCTCCACATATGGTCATGAAAGTCTAACTCCATAGCTAGGTCGGCCTTCTTAGGGTATGTTGGGACTTGCTCAACAACTAATGCTTGAAGTTTTCACTTCAATTTGAGTCGAGGCTGGATCATCTGCGGGTATGATGCTATGAAAAGAACATGCTCCTTAGACTCTCATCAAGTGGGGCTAATACCTCACCCTCTCTTCATACTGGTTTTCATACTCACCGAAAAGAGGCTACTTAGCGTACGGAGATCTTCCTGACTCATCTTTCCCTTCAGAGTGCATCGTCAAGAGTGGTCCTATGTGTGTGATGTCCTAACGGGTGGCAGAAAGAAAGAGATAGTGTAACAGTGGAGGTCAAGGCCAGAATGTTCGGGCTCAAAAGTGTATAATCTACGCGCCAAGAAAGGGTTCCACTCATGAAAGCTAATGCCCCGGGACATTTGCCTGCATAGATAGAGATTGCCAAGGTGTGAAAGACAACACAAGGTGTGAGCATAAACAGTGTCATGGCCCATGAGACGATTGTGGTTAAGAGAGTAAACGATGCAGCGTCTAAATGATGGTGAATGACTAGACCCACAAAAAAATGTACTAAATTTCTTTTCTTCTTTCTATTTTTTTTTCATATATTTTATTTTTTTTCCTTTTTCTTTCTTTTTTTCTTTTCTCTTTTTTTTTTTTTTCCAGCATGAAAGACTATTCTTTATCACAACACGTTCTGACTCAAGGGGTGACGCCACATTGAGCCCTACAACATCTAAATAAATTGAGAATGCGTACCATAACATGATGCATGTTCATACTTAGGCGCCATACACATATGCATGAAATTCATAAAAATGACCAAGGAAACATAGGCGCCATACATAGAATCATAAGTGATACCAATGCAGAAGCAATACCAATTCATACTTAGGCGGCACACACATATGCATGAAATTCTCTGGGATCTTAGAGTCATAAGTGAGGCTCAAGAAAGGGTGCTACATAGCGAGGACATTGGAAGGCTTAGTCACGTAGAATAGGGTGAATCAAGGGAATTCTCAATGCACTCTGTTGGAGAATTTGGGTCATGAACAATCCATCCACTAAGTAGATTTGGTTGTTGTTAGGGAAAGGAAGGTTTCATCACTCACTTTTTTTTCTCTTGATCACTCCATCTCCTCCTCATAGCACATCAACCCATTGAGTTCCATGCTCCTCGGCGCCTTGTTAGATTCCCACCCGGAGAAGACTAACCACCAATCTCTCCATTGGAGGCTCTAGACCCATGACTTCCAACACGCTCACAATGACAATTTAACATTCACTCTTAACCAACAAAGACTTCAATTGGCATTGTATTAGTGGATTATTGCTTCTCTAATTGCAGATGACTTAGGGTTGACAAAACTTAACAATACTCATACTTAACAGGTATCCCCCCCCATGCAACATGCACAGTCCTCGATGCGACTAAAAAGATGCTAAAAGAAAGCAGTAAAATGCCAGGGAAAGGAGATCCAAACAGTGAATGGCGGCACTGATGAAAGGAAGGGAACTGGATGAAGCTCGTGAGAGCGCAACCGCTGGGAAAACTCCTACAATCTGGAACCAAAAGTACTAACTGCAAAAATAGAAACACAGATAACACAAAACTAGAAATGCAAAATAAAGATAAGTGAAGCCAAATCAGGTTAGGGGTATCGACATGCCAGTTTCAGAAGGTTCCCGTAATATCATAACAGATGGCCAAGGTAGTGCGGTGTTATCGATGTATGGTTTAAGCCGTTGGCCGTTGACGGTAAAAACATCGTTAGTATTGGGGTCGGACAACTTGACAACTCCATTAGGAAAGACTTCCAAGATCTCAGAAGGGCATGTCCAGCGAGATTTTAATTTGCCCGGAAAGAGCTTTAAACGGGAATTGTAGAGCCAGACTTTCTGCCCCACGGTGAATTGTTGTCTGGTGATGTGCTTATCATGGAAAGCCTTCATCTTGTCTTTGTATATCTTTGAATTTGCGTAGGCATCATTCCGTAGTTCTTGTAGCTCATGCATCTGCAAAACACGTTTCTTGCCTGCAGCATCTAATGCAAGGTTAAGTTGTCGAATAGCCCAATATGCTTTGTGCTCTATTTCCACCGGCAGATGACAGGATTTCCCAAAAATGAGGCGATAGGGGGACATTCCTAATGGGGTTTTAAAAGCAGTTCGATAGGCCCAAAGTGCATCATACAACCGATGAGACCAGTCCGTTCAATTGGGTCTAATGATTTTTTTAATAATTTTCTTAATTTCCCTATTACAAACTTCAAGTTGCCCGTTGGCTTGAGGATGGTAAGGCGTAGTGATCCTGTGGTGCACTCCATGCTTTTTCAAGAGGGAACGAAGAATATGATTATTGAAGTGTGTCCCTCCGTCACTAATAATGGCCCGAGGGCAGCCAAACCTAGAGAAGATATGTTGCTGAATAAACTTGCAAACAATCCTATTATCATTTTTCCTAGAAGGAATCGCTTCCACCCATCTGGATACGTAATCAATTGCCATTAATATATATTCGTAACCTTCAGAAGTAGGGAAAGGTCCCATAAAATCGATTCCCCAAACATCAAAGATTTCTACCTCTATGATCGGCTGAAGCGGCATTCGATGTTGCTTCTTAATATCTACGACGGCTTGACATTAGATGCAAGCTGAGCAAAACCTACAGGCATCTTTAAACAGGGTGGGCCAAAAGAAGCCACTTTGCAAGCCTTTCAAAACCGTAAGCTTGCTTGCATAATGGCCGCCGCAAAGGGAGGAATGGCATAGATTCAACACGCTTCCTTGTTCCTCTTCGGGTACACATCTGCGGAAAATGTGGTCGACTCCTTGATGGAACAATAGTGGTTCTTCATAGAAATAAAACTGTATATCTCTAAAGAATTTTTTTCTATCATTAACATCCCAACTAGTTGGTATGAGTCCCGTGACAAGGTAATTGACTATGTGAGCATACCACGGAAGAGATCGGTCATCAATATTGAGTATATGTTCATCTGGGAACAAGTCTTCAATGGGGGTAATAGACGGATGGGAGAGTCGAGATAGATGATCAGCTACTACATTGTCTATCCCCTTCCTATCCTTAATTTCTAAATCGAAATCCTGCATGAGTAAAATCCAACGCATAAGCCTAGGTTTAGTTTCCCTTCTTGGAAGTAAGAACCGTAAAGCGGCATGATCAGAAAAAAAATGACTTTACTAACTACCTAGCAAATATGATCTAAATTTCTCAAATGCAAAAACAATCGCTTGCAACTCTTTCTTAGTAGCGGTGTAATTTCGTTGAGACTCACCAAGAGTTTTGCTAGCGTGGTAAATGGCCACGGGCTTCTTTTCTCTCCTTTGACCTAATACAGCTCCCACTGCAAAATCAGATGCATCACACATCAATTCAAATGGTAAGTTCCAATCAGGAGCTTGTAAGATAGGAGCACGAATAAGAGATTCCTTAAGCTGCAAAAATGCTTTCTTTGCATGATCATTGAAAACAAAATCAACATTATTAGATAATAGGTATGTTAAAGGTCGGGCAATTTGAGCAAAGTCTCTAATGAATCTCCGGTAGAAGCCAGCGTGACCGACAAAGCCCCTAAGTTGCTTCTGATTCGTGGGCAGTGGTAGATTCTTGATCACTTCGACCTTCGCCTTGTCCACCTCTATCCCTCTCCTGCTGACTTGATGGCCCAGCACTATGCCCTCTTCCACCATAAAGTGGGATTTTTCCAGCGGTAAGCACTTTGCCCGTGGCCGCCTTCCCCCGTCTACACTCGCTCCCCGTACCCGTATGCGCCCAAACCTCGCACGTGGCTCCGCGCCGTGCGCTCCCCGCTTGACTTTCGCTTGTGTCCGCACCACGATTCCCCCGTACGCCGCCCGCAGTTGCCCGCCTGCCGGCCGCTGCTCATCTGCTGTCAACCCGTCTCCGTCTCCAATATTCTATACTTCATACCGCACCGTGGACTATCGACACTCAGGTACCTATTCGTCTCCTCTCCATTATTCCAGTATTATTACATCTTTCAGTGTCGTCTTCCGCTATCTTCCTCTGCCGTGGTTTACTCCGACAGTCATTATAGGATAGCCACCTTGTCGAGTGATAGGTGTCTCTTGCGGTGAATGGTTAATCGTTGATTCTAGACGCCGAACATCTTTGGGCCGTTAAACGCCCCTTATACCTTAGACATCGTAGTTGGTCCCAAGGGTCATCAGGAGTCTAATCCGATCAATATCTTCCTTAGTGGACGACGTTGATCCTCCTCCCTCTTCTGAATCGTCTTATTTTGCTCATTAAAGAGTTTCTTAACGTGCATTAATTCATATTAATTACGAACCCACTCAACTTTGCCCCTGTGACGTAATACGAGCCGATCGATCCCGGCACACACATCATATTACATCATAGATATAGACAAAGAAATAGAAATAAAGATAGAGATAGAGAGAGAAATAGAAAAGAAATAGAGATAGAGATAGAGATAGAGATAGAGATAGAGATAGCGATAAGATAGAGATAGTGATGAAGATAGAGATAATGATAGAGATAGAGATAGATCTGGAGATAGAAATAGAAATAGAGATAGAGCTAGAGATAAAGATAGAGATAGAGATAAAGATAGAGGTTAAAATGGAGATAGAGATAAAGACAGAGAGAGAGATAGAGCCAGAGATAGAAATAGAAATAGACATAGAGACAGCGATAGAAATAAAGATAGAGATAGAGATAGAGATAGAAATAGAGATAGAGATAGAGAAATCGATAGACCTAGAGAAAGAGATAAAGATAAATATAAACACAGAGATAGAGATAGAGATAGAAATAAATATAGACAAACAGATAAAGATAGAGATAGAGACAGAGATAGAGGTAGAGATAGATATAGAGATAAAGATAGCCAAAATGATAGAAATAGACATAGATATAGAGATCAAGACAGAGACAAAGATAGAGATCAAGATAGAGACAGAGATAGAGATAGAGCTAGAGATAGATATAGAGATAGAGATAGAGATAGAGACAGAGACAGAGATAGTGATAGAGATAGAGATAGAGATAGAGATAGAGATAGAGATAGAGATATTGATAGAGCTTGTGATAGAAATTGAGTTAGAGATAGAGATAGAGATAAGGATAGAGATAGAGGATATAGATAGAGATAGAAAAAGAAATTGAGATAGACATCGAGATTGAGATAGAGATAGAGATACACATAAACATTGAGGTAGAGATAGAGATAGAGATAAAGACATAGATAGAGATAGAAAAAGATATAGAGATAGAGATAGGGATAGGGATATAGATAGAGATAGATATAGAGATAGAGATAAAGATAGCGATAGAGATAGAGATAGAGATAGAGATAGAGGTAGAGATAAAGATAGAGATAGAGATAGAGATAGAGATAGAGATAGAGATAGAGATAGAGGTAGAGATAAAGATAGAGATAGAGATAGATATAGAGATAGAGATAGAAAAAAGATAGAGGCAGAGATAGAAAGAAAAATAGGGAAAGAGAAAAAGATATAGATAGAGATAGAGATAGAGATAGAAATAGTGATAGAGTTGAGATAGAGATAGAAATAGTGATAGAGTTGAGATAGAGATAGAGACAAGAATAGAGATAAAGATAGA
Source organism: Wolffia australiana (assembly GCF_029677425.1). NCBI lineage: Eukaryota > Viridiplantae > Streptophyta > Magnoliopsida > Alismatales > Araceae > Wolffia > Wolffia australiana. Next base: position 5,156,420 of record NC_135847.1, on the reverse strand, counting down.
GAGAGAAAGAGAACAGATAGAGATAGATATAGAGACAGAGATAGAGATAGAGATAGAGTTAAAGATAGAGATAGAGAGTGAGATAGGAATAAAGATAGAGATAGAGATAGAGATAGAGATAAAAATAGAGTTAGAGATAGAGATAGAAATAGACATAGAGATTAAGATAGAGAAAGAGATACAAATAAAGGTAGACATAAAGATAGAGATAGAGATGAAGATAGAGATAGAGAAACATATAGAGATAGAGATAGAGATAGATATAGAAAGAGAGATAAAGACAGAGATTGGAATAAAGATAAAGAACGAGAAAGAGATATAGATAGAGATAGAGATAATGATAGAAATGGATATAGAGATAGAGACAAGGATAGAGATAAAGATAACGAGAAATAGAAAATAGATAGAGATATAGATAAAGATAGAGATAGCGATCAAGATAGAAATAGCGATAGAGATAGAGATAGCGATAGAAATAGAACTAGATATAGAGATTAAGATAAACATAGAGATTGACATAGAGATAGAGATACAAATAAAGATAGACATAGAGATAAAGATAGAGATGAATATAGAGATAGATATAGAGAAACATATAGAGATAGAGATGGAGATAGAGATAGAGAAACAGATAGAGATAAAGATGGAGATAGAGATAGAGATAAAGACAGACATGGAGATAGAGATAGGAATAGAGATAGCGATAGAGATAGCGATAGATATAAAGGTAGAGATAAGGATAGAGATAAAGAGAGAGATGGAGAAAGAGATATACATCGAGATAGACATAGAGATAGAGATAGGGATAGGATAGAGATAGAGGTAAAGATAAATAAAGATAGATACTGAGATAGACGTAGAGATAGATATAGAGATAAAGACTAAGATAGATAGAGAGATATAGAAGAGATAGAGATAGAGATAGCGATAGAGATAGAGATAGTGATAGAGATAGAGGTGGAGTATAGATAGAGATAGAGATAGAGATAGAGATAGGGATAGAGATAGAGATAGGGATAGAGATAGAGATAAAGATAGAGATAGAAAAATTGATAGAGATAGCGATAGAGATAGAGATAGAGATAGAAAAATTGATAGAGATAGCGATAGAGATAGAGATAGAGATAGAGATAGAGTCAAAGATAGAGATAAAGATAGATAGAGAGATATAGAACGAGATAGAGATAGAGATAGAGATAGACATAGAGACAGAGATAGCGATAGCGATCGACATAGAGATAGAGATAGAGATAGAGACAGAGATAGAGATAGAGATATAAATCGAGAGAGAGATAGGGATAAAGATAGTGATAGAGAAAGAGATAGAGATATAGCTGGAGATAGAGATAGAGATAAAGAGAAAGATAGAGATAGAGATAAAGATAGGGATAGAGATAGAGAGGTGGATAGAGATAGTGATAGAGCTAGAGATAGAGAGAGAGATAGCGATATAGATAGACTTAGAGACTGAGATAGAGATAGAGTTAGATATAGTGATAGAGATGGAGATAGAGATAGAGATAGAGATAGAGATAGAGATAGAGATAAAGATAGAGATAATGATAGTAATAGGGACATAGATCGAGATAGAGATAGAGATAGCCATAGAGATAGAGATAGGGATAGAGATAGGGATAGGGATAGGGATGGAGATAGAGTTAGACATAGAGATAAAGATAGAGATAGACATATAGATACAAATAGAGATAGAGACAGAGAGAAAGATAAAGATAAAGATATAGAGAGAGCTAGAGATTAAGATCGAGTTAGAGATAGAGATAGAGATAGAGATAGAGATAGAAATCGAGATAGAGATAGAGATAGAAAAAGGGATAGAGAAACACACAAAGATAGAGATAAAGATAGACACAGATATAGGTAGATGTAAAAATAGAGATAGAGATAGAAAGAAAGATAAACATAAAGATAGCGAGAGAGTTAGAGATTGACATTGAGACAAAGACAGAGATAACATCGAGATAGAGATAACGATAGAGATACAAATAGAAATGGGGATAGATATGGAGATCAAGATATGGATAGAGATGGACATAGAGATAAAGATAGCGATAGAGATGGAGATAGAGGAAGAGATAAAGATAGTGATAGGTACAGAGAGACAAAAAGAGATAGAGATAGAGATAAAGACAAAGATAGAGATAAAGATAAAAAGCGAGCTGGAGATTGAGATTAAGATCGAGACAGAGATAGAGATAGAGATGGCAATAGAGATTGAGATAGAGATAAAGATAAAGATAGAGATAGAGATATAGATAGAGATATAGATATAGATAGAGATACAGATAGAATTATAGATAGGGATAGAGGTAGAGATAAAGATAGAGAGACAGATAGAGATCCAGATAGAGATAGAGATAAAGATAGAGATTGAGATAGAGAGAGAGATAGATATAGAGATAGCATAATAGATAGATAAATATATATATAGATAGAGATAGAGATAGAGATAGAGCTAGAGTTAAAGATAAAAATAAAAGATGAGATAGAGATACAGATTGAGATTAAAATAGAGATAGAGATATAGATAGAGATAGAGATAGAGATAGAGATAAACATAAAGATAGATATTAAGATAGAGATAGAGAGAGACATAGAGATAGAGATAGCGATATAGATATAGATAGAGATAGAGATAGAGATAGAGATAGAGAGAGAAATAGAGATAGAGATAGAGATAAATATGGAGACAGAAATAGAGATAGATATAGACAAAGAGATAGAGATAGAGATAGAGATAGAGATAGAGATAGAGACAGAGACAGAGATAGAGAAGGAGATAGAGATAGAGATAGAAATAGACATTTAGATAAAGATTAAGATAGAGATAGAGATAGAGATAGAAAAACAGATGGAGATAGAGATAGAGATAGATATAGAGATAGAGATAGCGATAGAGATAGAGGTAAATATAGATATGGAGATAGAGATAGAGGTAGATTAGGAGATAGAGATAGAGATAGAGATAGAGATAATGATAAAGATAGAGATAGAGATGGAGATAGAGATAGAGATAGAGATAGAAATAGAGATAGAGATAGAGATAGAGATAGAGATAGAGATAGAGATAGAGAAAGAGATGGCCATACAGATAGAGATATAGAGAGACATAGATAAAGGGATAGAGACAAAGATAGATATACAGGAAGAGATAGACATAGAGATAGAGACAGAGATAGAGATAGAGAGATAAATCGAGATAAAAATAGAGATAGTGATAAATATTGATATAGAGACTGAGATAGCAATTTATATTGAGATAGAGATTATGATAGAGATAGAGATAGAGATAGCAAAAGATATATAGATAGAGATAGAGAAAAAGATAGAGATAGAGATAGAGATAGAGATGGAGATAAAGATAGGGACAAAGATAGAGATAGAGATAGAAATAGAGATAGAGATAGAGGTAGAGATAGAGGTTGAGATAGAGAAAGCGATAGATATAGAGATAGAGATTGAGATAGAGATAGAGATAGAGATAAAGATAGGGATAGAGATAGAGATAGAGATAGAGATAGAGATAGAAATAGAGAGAGAGATAGTTATAAAGATAGTGATAGAGAAAGAGATAGAGATACAGATGGAGATAGAGATAGAGATAAAGAGAAAGATAGAGATAGAGATAAAGATAGGGATAGAGATAGAGATATTGATAGACTTAGAGACTGAGATAGAGATAGAGATAGATATAGCGATAGAGATGGAGATAGAGATAGTGATAGAGCTAGAGATAGAAAGAGAGATAGAGATATAGATAGACTTAGAGACTGAGATAGAGATAGAGATGAAGATAGAGATATAGATAGAGATAGAGACAGCGATAGAGAAAGAGATAGAGATAGAGATAGAGATAGAGATAGATATAGAGATAAAGATAGAGATAATGATAGTAATAGGGACATAGATCGAGATAGAGATAGGGATAGAGATAGGGATGGAGATAGAGTTAGACATAGAGATAGAGATAGAAATAGAAATATAGATAGGAATAGAGATAGAGACAGAGAGAAAGATAAAGATAAACATATAGAGAGAGCTAGAGATTGAGATTGAGTTAGAGATAGAGATAGAGATAGAGAATAAGATAGAGATAGAAATAGAGATAGAGAGAGATAGAGATAGAGGTAGAAAAAGCGATAGAGAAACACACAAAGATAGAGATAAAGATAGACAGAGATATAGATAGATGAAAAATAGAGATAGAGATAGAGACAAGATAAACATAAAGATAGCGAGAGAGTTAGAGATTGACATTGAGACAAAGACAGAGATAACATCGAGATAGAGATAACGATAAAGATACAAATAGAAATTGGGATAGATATGGAGATTGAGATATAGATAGAGATGGACATAGAGATTGAGATAACAATAGAGATGGAGATAGAGGAAGAGATAAAGATAGCGATAGGTATAGAGAGACAAAAAGAGATAGAGATAGGGATAAAGACAAAGATAGAGATAAAGATAAAAAGTGAGCGGGAGATTGAGATTAAGATCGAGACAGAGATAGAGATAGAGATAAAGATAGAGATAGAGATGGCAATAGAGATTGAGATAGAGATAAAGATAAAGATAGAGATAGAGATATAGATAGAGATATAGATATAGATAGAGATACAGATAGAATTATAGATAGGGATAGAGGTAGAGATAAAGACAGAGACAAAGAGAGAAATAAAGATAGAGAGACAGATAGAGATCCCGATAGAGATAGAGATAAAGATAGCGATAAAGATAGAGATTGAGATAGAGAAAGAGATAGATATAGAGATAGCATAATAGATAGATAAATATATATATAGATAGAGATAGAGATAGAGATAGAGCTAGAGTTAAAGATAAAAATAAAAAATGAGATAGAGATACAGATTGAGATTAAGATAGAGATAGAGATATAGATAGAGATAGATATTAAGATAGAGATAGAGAGAGACATAGAGATAGAGATAGCGATATAGATATAGATATAGATATAGATAGAGATAGAGATAGAGATAGAGATAGAGATAGAGATAGAGAGAGAAATAGAGATAGAGATAGAGATAGAGATAAATATGGAGACAGAAATAGAGATAGATATAGAGATAGAGATAGAGATAGTGATAGAGAAAGAGATAGAGATGGAGAAAGAGATAGAGATAGAGATGGAGAAAGAGATAGAGATAGAGATAGAGATAGAGATAGAGATAGAGATAGGGATAAAGATAGAGTGAGAGATAGAGATAGACATGTAGATAGGGATAGAGATAGAGATAGAAATACATATACAGATGGTGATAAATATAGAGATAGAAATAGAGATAGAGATACAGATGGAGATAGAGATAGAGATAGAGATAAAGATAGGGATAGAGATAGAGAGATGGATAGAGATATAGATAGAGATAGAGATAGAGAGAGAGATAGAGATAAAGATAGATATAGAAACTGAGATAGAGATAGAGATAGAGATAGAGATAGAAATAGAGATAGAGATAATGATAGAAATAGGGACATAGATCGCGATAGAGATAGAGATAGAGATAGAGATAGAGATAGAGATAGAGATAGAGATAGAGATAGAAATAGAGATAGAGATAATGATAGAAATAGGGACATAGATAGCGATAGAGATAGAGATCGAGATAGAGATAGAGATAGCCATAGAGATAGAGATAGGGATAGAGATATGGATAGAGATAGTGATGGAGATAGAGATAGACATAGAGATAGAGATAGAATAGAGATAGAGATAGAAATAGAGATAGTGATGGCGCGGCACCGTCCGAGACAGTCGAGGCGTCACACGAGGAGCCAGCACCGTCATCGAGCCCGCCACCAATACGTGTCCAGCCGACTCGACGAGCCGCTGCAGCGACTGGCGACCGCGGGTTCAGGTACTCAGCATGACGACGCACCATTTCCATCGTCGGAGCGTTCGATTTATCCACTTTTATTTCACTTTATTAGTGTAGTGAGGGGAAGGCCCATATGAGGACATCTTCATCTCCCACCCATGCCTAGTGGGCCTGCATTTTCCTTCCCCCTTTCTCTTTTTTCCTTTTGTTTTTATGGGGGCCCATCTTCATCCATCCCATATAAGGAGGGGTGGGTGCCCAAAACTCTTCACTCTTGAATTTTTCATGAAATTATAACGTAAGAATTTGAAGAGTCACGTCGTGAGAAGAGGAAGAAAGAAGGAAGAAGAAGAAGAAGAAGGAGAAGGAGAAGAAGAAGGAGAAAGAGAGAGGAGAGGGTCGCCGCTGCTCCGCACCGCCACCCTGCCCCTACCACCGTCGGCTCCAGTTGCCACTGTACTGCACCGCCGTTCCATTTCCACCACCAGTCACGCTCTGTCCCGGCCACCCCATCCCTTTTCTCGCCGATTCCGCCCAGTCAGCCCTGCACCGCCGCCCTGTCCCCGCCGCCTTCCGCAGCTCTGGTCGGCGCTGCCCGCACCGCCTCCCGTACCTTCGGCCGCCGCCGTCCTGCATCGTCGTCCTATTTCCGCCGCCGGCCTTGCACCGTCCCGACCATTCCTGTCTCCTTTCTGATCAACCCCATCCGTTCTGCCAATCGTTGACGCCTCACTGCCGCCCGTCGCCCCTCCTGACCGCGGGTGCCGCGTCCAGCATCGCGCAGACTACAAACCGCACGCGCAGCGCAGCCGCTGACCGCGGGTGCCGATTCTGTTGCTTGTACGACCTCGCCCCGCTCCCCTTGTGCCTGTGCCCATGCACGGACGCCCCAGCGCCCGTTGCCACGAGCTGTGCTGCTAATCTAGCCCCGCCGGGTGCACGAGCACTGTCTGTCGGCCGCGCTGCTCCCGCGCCCACGCCCCAGCTACGCCATTTCTGCCGACCGACTCCGACCACGCCCGAACTATCTGCACGTCGACGCCGACGCCCCTCGGCGCCCAACACCCGCTCCGCCGTTCGGCGGCCCGAGCATCCCGCCATCACCCACTCCTGTTGCTCTGGACTCTAGCAATTCTACGGACCTCCGGTGACGATTAGCCGTTGCCAGCGCGACGAAGGTACCCCTTACTCGCTACCCTTTACGTCTCTTACTTTCTTCAGTGCACTTTCGATTTGCCTCTGCTGCGCTCGGGTTAGATAGGTGAGAGCAAGAGATGTTGAGAAGACGACGAAATCTTATACGAGAGTCTTACCTGCCCGGTACGAGTCGGGCCCTCCCGACGCGTGGGAGCACTACATCGGGGCTTCCCCGTTCGGCGACGTACTCGCCCTCAACCCTCTCGGGCGAGGTTCAGGAGGTCCGTCTGACCTCACTTATAGCGATCCCATCTATCTCTGGAACAGCTTCCACCGCTCATCGGCGCACGCACGTACGACAGTAGGATTCTCACGCATTCATCATCGTCATATATCACCTATCCATTAGCTTCATCAGACGACGCTGACCGTCGTTCTCCGATTGAGATCTCGATTCGGTATCAAGCTACTACCCTCGGTATCGACCGAACGACGTCTTTACGACGTTCGGCATCAGATAGAGACACAAAGAAAGACAAAGATAAAGATATAGAGAGACTTAGAGATTGAGATTGAGTTAGAGATAGAGATAGAGATAGAGAAAGAGATAGAGATAGAGAAAGAGATAGAGATAGAAATAGAGATAGAGATAAAGATAGATATAAAGATAGAAAAAGAGATACAGAAACACACAAAGATAGAGATAGAGATTGATAGAGATATAGATAGATATAGATATAAAGATATAGATAGATATAGAGATAGAGATAGAGACAAAGATAAATATAAAGATAGAGAGAGCGTTAGAGATTGACATTGAGACAGAGACAGAGATATACATTGAGATAGAGATAGAGATAGAGATACAAATAGAGATAGGGATAGGGATGGAGATTATGATATGGATAAAGATAGAGATAGAGATAGAAATAGACATAGAAATAGAGATAGAAATAGAGATAGAGATAGAGAAAGAGATAGAGATAGGGATAGAGATAGAGATAGAGATAGAGAAAGAGATAGTGATAGAGATAAAAATAAGATAAAGATAGTGATAGAAATAGAGATAGTGATAGAGATAGAGATACAGATGAAGATAGAGATAGAGATAAAGAGAAAGATCGAGATAGAGATAAAGATAGGGATAGAGATAGAGAGATGGATAGAGGTAGAGATAGAGACAGAGATAGAGAGAGAGATAGAGATATAGATAGACATAGAGACTGAGATAGAGATAAAAATAGCGATAGCGATAGAGATAGACATAGAGATAGAGATAGTGTTAGAGATTGATTTAGAGAAAGAGATAGAGATAGAGATAGAGCAACACATAAAGATAGAGATAGAGATAGACACAGATATAGATAGATATAGAAATAGACATAGAGATAGAGACAAAGATAAACATAAAGACAGCGAGAGAGTTAGAGATTGATATTGTGACAGAGACAGAGATAGACATCGAGATAGAGATAGAGATAGAGATACAAATAGAGATAGGGATAGAGATGGAGATTAAGATATGGATAGAGATACAGATAGATATAGAGATGGAGATAGAGATAGAGATAAAGATAGTGATAGAGATAGAAATAGAGATAGAGATAGGGATAAAGACAAAGATAGAGATAAAGATAAAAAGCGAGCTAGAGATTGAGATTAAGATAGAGACAGAGATAGAGATAGAGATAAAGATAGAGATAGAGATGGCGATAGAGATTGAGATTGAGATAGAGATAAAGATAAAGATAGAGATAGAGATATAGATATACATAGAGATACAGATAGAAATAGAGATAGGGAAAATGGTAGAGATAAAGATAGCGACAAAGATAGAGATAAAGATAGAGAGACAGATAGAGATCCAGATAGATATAGAGATTGAGATAGAGATAAAGATAGGGATTGAGATAGAGATAGACATAGAGATGGAGATAGGGATAGAGATACAAATACAGATAGAGATAGAGATACAGATACAGATAGATATACAGATAGAGACAGAGATAGAGATAGAGATAGAGATATAGATAGAGATAGAGATAGAGATAGAGATAGAGATAGAGATAGAGATAGAGATAGAGATAGAGATAGAGATAGAGATAGAGATAGAGATAGAGATAGAGATAGAGATAGAGATAGAGATAGAGATAGAGATAGAGATAGAGATAGAGATAGAGATAGAGATAAAGATTGCCAGAGACCTAGAGATACAGATAGAGATAGAGATAGAGATAGAAATAGAGAAAGAGATAGTGACAAAGATAGATATATAGATAGAGAGAGAGTTAGAGATTGAGATAGAGGTAAAGATAAGGATAGTGATACAGATAGAGATAGAGATAGAGATAGAGATAGAGATAGAGGTAGATATAGAGATAGAGAGAGAGAGATAGAGATAGAGATAAAGATAGAGAGAGACCTAGAGATAGAGATAGAGATAGAGATAGCGATAGAGATAGAGACAGAGATAGAGATAGAAATGGAGATAGAGATAGAGATAGAGATAGAGATAGAGATAGAGATAGAGATAGAGATAGAGATAGAGACAGAGATAGAGATAGAGATAGAGATAGAGATAGTGATGGTGATAGAGATAGAGATAGAGATAGAGATAGAGGTAGAGATAGAGATAGAGATTGATGGCGAGGACACCGAGATATCACCATCAGACGTGTCGCCACGATCAACCGGAGTTAACGTCTCAGCCAGGGACAGGCTGCGATTGTCAACCGACGTCATCACTCCCGCTACTAACATGCCACAACCATCTCCGCCACCCACGTCAACTCTCCGGTTCTGGACATGCGGCAACCGTGTTCACTATGCACGTCTCCACACATACACGTTCCTTCGCGCGTCATGACACGTCACCAACGGTAGGTCAACAACTGCCCCTTGGCGTGACACGAAGCACAACTTGTTTAATTTCTCGTCTTTTATTTCTCGTCTTCAATTTCTCATCTTAAAGTTGTATTTTCTCTTTACTCCAAGGCCTATATGTATAGGCGATTGTTTCATGAAACATTTAGGCAGTCATAATTTAGGAATTGAGTTTTTGTTTAACACTTCTTGGAGGACTGCCCAAGCGTCTCTATCCCTCTTTTAACCCCACCCCCAGCACCACCGCCACCGCCTCGTGTCGCCGGTCGTCGTCCTTGTCCTCCTCTCCACTCCCCTTCCCTCTTCTCTTCCTTCCTCTTCCTTCTTGTCCTTCACCCTTGACATCCCTAGGCCGCCGCCTAGGCCACCCTAGGCTACCGCCCAAGGCAACCCAAGGATGCCACCCAAGGTCACCCGAGCTGTCGCCCTTGCCAGCCCTAGGCCGCCGCCCTAGGCCGCCCAAGGCAGCCCAAGGCAGCCCAAGGCCACCACCCCAAGCTACTGCCCAATGCAGCCTAAGGCCGCCGCCCTAGGCCGCTGCCCGCCGCAGCCCAAGGCAGCCCTAGGCGGCCACCCAGAACACCCCAGGCTGCCAGTCAGCGCCGCGCACGCTTGTGCCACCAACGCCGGTCGTCGTCGACGCCGTCCGAAGCTTCGAGCCACATGCACGGGTATTCGCCTACGCCTGACTCTGTGACAACAACATCTACTCACTACCAGGGCCGTTCAACGCCTGGAACGCCCAGAATCATCATCGTCCAATGGGCCTCTCAACGCACGCCTTCTCCCAGCCTCGTCACGATCTGAATTCCTTGTAATCTCTTCATGCACTACGGTGCTGGGGTACGCCTGAACTCCTTGGTGTCGAAGTGTTCTCCGGCCAGCATTTTCTGTAGAAGTTTCCACCGCTGTCAAAAAATTAGATTTGGGTTGGTTTTTCCATTTCCTCTCTCTCTTTCCCAAGTGTTTCGTCGCGACGCAAATTTGGGTATTGATTTCGGTGCTTAGGCATCGTCGCGATAGGGGTGGACAGTACTCCCGCCCTCCATAAGGGTCGGAGTTGCACCACCAGATTTTCATCGGTTTTAAAGTCCGAATCCGACCATGTGAATTCTGTGGGCTGTTTTATTCTTCCCTACAAACCCGTCTATCACCCTTTACCCCTCGTCATCCATCCATCTCCTCAATCGCATTTTTCCCTTAGTCGTCCAACGTCACAAATAGAGATCGAGATCGAGATAGAGATCGAGATAGAGATAGATATAGTGATCGAGATAGAAAAACAGATACAGATAGAGATAGAGATAGAAATTCAGATAGAGATAGCGGTAAAGATACAGATAGAGATCGATGTACAGATAGAGCAAGAGATGGAGATAGAAATAGAGATAGAGATAGAAATAAAGATCGGAATAGAGATAGAGGTTCATATAGAGATAGTGATAGGGATAGATATAGAGATAGAGATAGAGACACAGATAGAGAAAGAGATAGAGATAGAGATAGAGATAGGGATACAGATACAGATAAAGATAGAGATAGAGATACAGATACAGATACAGATACAGATAGAGATAGAGATACAAATACAGATATAGATACAGATAGAGATAGAGATAGAGATAGATATACAGATAGAGATAGATGTAGAAATAGAGATAGAGATAGGTCTAGAGATAGAGATAGAGATAGATATAGAAATAGAGATAGAGATAGAGATAGAGATAGAGATAGGCATCGCGATAGAGGTAGAGATAGAGATAGAGATAGATATAGACATAGAGATAGAGATAGAGATAGAGATAGAGATAGAGATAGGGATAGAGATAGAGATAGTGATCAAGATAGAGATTGAGATAGAGATAGAGATAGCAATAGAGAAAGAGATAGAGATAGAGACAGTGGGAGAGATGGAGATAGAGATAGAGATAGAGATAGAGATAGAGATAGAGGTAGAGATAGAGATAGAGATAGAGATTGGGATAGACATAGAGATAGAAATAGAGATAGAGATAGGTATAGAGACAGAGATAGAGAGAGATAGAGACAGAGATAAAGATAGACATTGAGGTAGCGGTAGATATAGATATAGAGATAGAGATTGAGATAGAGATAAATGTAGAGATAGAGATAGAGATAGAGATAAAGATAGAGATAGAGATAGAGATTGAGATAGAGACAATGATAGAGGTAAAGATAGAGAGAGAAATATAGAGATTGAGATAGAGATAATGATAGATATAGATATAGAGATAGAGATAGAGATGGAGATCGAGATATAGATAGAGATAGAGATAGAGATAGAAATAGGGATATAGATGGAGATAGAGGTAGAGATAGAGATGGAGATAGAGTTATAGATAGAGATTGAGATAGAAATAGGGATATAGACGGTGATAGAGATAGATAGATGATGGAGGACCATCCAGCTGCAACCAAGACGGGACGTCTCTAGGCATGACGGGCTGCTCGCGCCGATGCTCGCGACCCGGAGTTTAAGTACTCCGCGTAAGCATCTTATCTTCCCTTTCATTTGTTTTAACTTTCATTTTTTTCGACCTCAATCTTTTGGACTGGGCTGGTGTTGGGTCTGGTCCTTGTCATGTTTCTCTATTTTTTTTTTTACTTTCAATTGTAAGGAGAGGCCAAACCATGTCTCGTGATGGTTCGTCCTCCCCCACGTTCTCACTTTGCACCTATCCTCGTTATATAAGGGGATAGCATGCCCAAGTGAAGGTTTGAGTCATTTGTCGAAGAAAAGTTTCCAACTCTTGTATCCATCGTATCGTAGTTAGCGTGTAGAGAGGGTCAGCTATCCTCACCCATGTCGAGACCACTACGTGGTTAGAGACCGCGTCGTCACATCGAGATCACTCCATGGCGACGTGTTTCAACATTTCGTCGAGATCACTACAGAATGCCTACAGAATTCAAGAAACCCCACGTTGGGAAGGCGTCGTCGACTGCCTTTGTCGAGATCACTCTCGGTACGCGTCTTCGATACCTCCCCTTCCAAGATTGTCAAGAACCCTCCCAGAGCCCACCAAGAATATCAAGAAATGCCCACACAAGCAAGGTTTTCTTGGGTGGTTATTTCAAGAAAATCCTCTTCTTGGTGATCCTACACTGCTGGCTGTCTCTACACCTTCCACCTCCTGCTCGGCTAGCACGTCCGCCCCTCTGGTGCCCTCCGCCGACCACATCCGCCGCCGCCTCCACCTCCACCGTTCACGCACGGGCCTCTTGCTCACGCGCCCCTGCTCTATCTGCGCCTTCGCATGGCCCCTCATCTGCCCCACGCGCCCCCTGTACGGGGAGAACCGCGCTCGCCGCGCCGTTCCGCGCACGCCACGCGTTCATCTGGCGTGCCGTGCGCTCATCCGGCATGCCGCACGCCCATCCGGCTTCCCTTGCCTTCCCGCGCGGCCGCCCCTATTCCACCCACGCTAGCGCGTGCCAGGGCTGCCCAGGCCCTACAGCTTGGCCTCCCGCACGCTGCGCCACCCGGCGTTCCTTGCGACTGGTGCCCATCATCGGCCGGTGCCCGGACAGTTCTACACGTGCCTGCTTTCCAGTGCTCACATCCCTACTCGAAGCCGGCTCACATCCCTCGTACCACCCTTGCCGTGTGCCAAGACCCTGTCATCGACTCGCCGTCTTCCGCCGATGAATTCCGCTACTTCGCCGTGGACTATCGTCAAATCAGGTACACACTCATCTCTCCTCCATCAATTCCAGTATTATTACCTGTCTTTAGTGCCATCCCTCCCTATCTCTTTCTCTGCCGATTTTGTGATCATAATCTATAGGATAGCTACTTCGTCGAGCAATAGGGTTCTATTGTGGTAAAGGATCTAGTCGTCGACTTAGACGTCAGACATCTTTGGGCCGTCAAACGCCCCTCATTGCTTAGACGTCTTCGTTGGTCCTAAGGGTCATTGGGAGTCTGATTAGGATCAATATCTCTTTATTGAATGATGTGGACTCTCGGCCCATTCGTAGACGTCCTCTAGCGCTCATTCGTGGTTTTCTTAATTAGCATTCATTTCATTGATAATATAAACCTGCCCAACGTCTCCTGTGATGTAATATGAGCCGCCTGATCCCGGCACGCTGTCGTATTACATCATATTGGTATCAGAGCCGGTCGTGTTAGCTCTCGCTTAACACAGTCGGTAGCATATCACTTGAAAACTTTATTGAATTGTGCACATCATATTTTGAAATTCATTCGCATTATATACGTCATTTCATTGCATCCATAATGAGCATACCCTTAGACACTTTAGTAGGTGGATGGTTGACCATAGAATGGTTCGCACGCGAGCCTACTGTCGGGATACCGACCTAGTTAAACGCGACAAAGATCATGACCATGATCTCGTCATAGGGGATCTTTTTCCCGGAGATCCATTAGGCGAACGGTTCCCCTTAGATCATCTGGAGAAGAAGGAGGTAGTTCTATGACCTCCTCGTCCACCTAGGGAACCCGCTCATCGGGTTTCGATGCCACGCGATGAAACAGCACCAGCGCCATGAGTCTCCGAAGACCGGCGTTCCACCACCGCGGCACCTACCTGTAGGGCCTTGGTGGCTGAACATTATGGAGATCCCTCGACTGGCAAGGTTCCTCAACGCCCCGGCAAGGCCCCGATGCCGGATCTCCCCGCTCCGACGCACCGACAACAGGAATTCTCGGTGCCTCCACCTCGCTACCACCGACGAGAAGACTGGGAGCACGACGATGAGGAACGACGATGAACCCCTCCCCCTCGGGAAGAGTATCCGGCGTCGTGCTATTATGATGATCGCTCCTATCCACCGGATAGGAACTACTACCCACCCAAGAACAGGAGTACTCGATATCTTGATCATCATGGGCGTCCCCATGAGGTGGCCCATAACCCTAACCGGATCCCGGTACACAACGCTCCCAACTACTAATCCGTACCCTGTAGCCCTCGGCATCAACCTCCTACCCGACGACGGGAGATCGCCACGAATGGTGATAGTTCCGCCCATCCACCCTACTCATGTCGGCTTCAGCACCAGCACCCGCCCATTATGAGGAAGCCCCGGCACCACCGCGAGCGGCGCCGAGATACCCCACCGAGTATCACTATGCGCATACCCAGGAGTATCCACCTGACGATCCTCCCCGACCTAGGAGGCCGAACCCATACCCACCGCATCCGGAGCATGCCTATCCAGCACCACCCCCGGCACCGCCGAGAAACTACCAGCACTATGAGTATCCGGAGGAGCGCCCACACTACCCCCAAGCACCTCGCCGAGCGACATATTACCCAGAGCCACAAGATCATTGATGGCACAGGCCCGGAGACATCACCATCACCCACGACAGCACCAGCCATCCGTGTTCAGCCAGCTCGACAAGCTAAGGCGACGGTACGCACACCCGGATTCAAGTATTCTGGGTAACAGACTCTTTATCTTCGTCTTTACGTTTTTGTTTGTTCGTTGTTTTCTCACGCATCATGATCAGGTGTAAGGAGGGAGGTTTGAACTTATAAGGATCTCCCCTCCTCCCCCCTCCTGTTTTCTTCTTCGTTTTCCTGGGTCTCATCGTTGTTTTCATGTCCTTAGGTCAAAGGGTTGTTTTAGTCAAGTTAAAGGGTCTTTTGGTCTAAGGGCCCCCATACCCGCCCCCTATATAAGGGTAGGATGGGTGCCCTAACAATCAGTCTATCGTTGAATTTTGAAAGAGTAACAGTTTTCTTCACGATGAAGAATTAGCGTACAAACCCTGGAAGTGAGGGAGAGGAAGGGAACGAAAGAGAAGGAGTTGGAAGCCATCCCAAAAACGGTCTTCGCCGCCGCTCGCGCTCAGCCCCGCTGGAGCCATCGCCGTGGACGGAACCGCTGCTGCGTCACCCTGTTGCACCGTTTCTTCGCTGATTTGGCAGCGCTTGCTGCTCCCTGGATAACGTTGCCGCTATCGTGCTTCTGCCGCCCTGGAATCGCACCACGCTCCCGGCTACCCAGACTTCACCCTGCCGACGCGCCTGCCGCCCATAGAGAGTGCGCTTGCGGTCCACCTCACCGACGGTATGTACGCGACTGTGTTCGCGCTACAGGAATTGCCGTTGGAGTTTCCCGCTTGCCACTCGAACGCCCTTCGATCCCTGGTAGGCCCCCTCGCGCCTGACCCCGTGACTCCAACCGTGAATCGGTCGCATCGCCCTGTCGCCAGTTCTCGCCATTGCGCGGTCGTCCCACGGTGCGGTCCACGTCTTGAACCACCGAGACCTCCCCCCGCCGTGTCCACCCGGGGGCGTCAAGCTCCGTACGCCTCAGTGTACTGCTGGACACACTGCCTGAGGCGCCCACGTTGCGCTCATCGAGCCTCCTACGGTCTGCCCGTCGTCTGCTTCCGATTGCGATCGCGCCGTCCCTCTGCCGAGACCGCGGTGCCCCTCTGCCTGCCTGACACTGTCGCCAAGCGTGCTGACCGTGCGTCGATTGCCGCACAGTGTCACGCCCCCACTCCGCATCGCGCCCCTGTACCACGCTGCTGGTCCGCCGAACCACCCGCCGCACCGCGTCTTGTGTGTGCACGCCGTGCTCACCGCTGAGTCGCGTTCGCCGCCCCACCATGCCGTGACCACCCTATCCTTTGCTGCGCTGCTCCGATTGCTCAGCGCCCTCAGTGCTACCTGCTTTACTGGAACGCGCCCACCGCCGCTTCCACCGACGCCGAGCTCCAGCCCGAGCTGAACGAGACAGAGACGAATTTCCCTAGGGCGAGCCTGAAGGTACGCCACTCTGAACCGTCTTTTATTTCTTGCAGTACGTTCTCGTTTGCCTCCACCGCGCTCGGGTTAGACGCAGGTCAGTGGGACAGGTCGAGTAAAACATACGTAAATTTGAGCGTCTTACCTGGTTTGGTACGAGTCGGGTTCGCCCGTCCCGTGCGAGCACCTTCCGACTGGAGAATCCCGTTTGGCACCGTAGTAACCTCGTCCATCCGGACGAGGGTCAAGAGGTCTACTCCCCCATCTCCGAGCGACTCCGTCGATACCCGGACGTCAGCACCCCTCTGTTTGTCGACAACTGCACGTACAACACCCCACTGCCTGGAGCATTTCATTGTAGGTTATCCACATAGGATACCCGTGTCCGACGACTACCCACGCATAGACGTCATCATCGAACCCTCGACACCGAGTCCAAGCCCTCGGTGACAACAGGACATCATCCGTGACATTGTCCTGCATCAAATCGGTATCAGAGCAGGCTGTGGTTGCTCACAGCGCGCCTCCGACGGCGCATTCGCATCACTAGCTGCGTCCGCATCGCATCGCATTTCATCATTTTCAAAAGGCATCTAGGAATCCCTAGGGATGGCCATAGAGACGCGATCAAGCCGGAGATCTCAATGCCGAGGTTCTACCTTCCCGTGACGGTCAGAGCTGTCGCCTGACGAGAGAGACAACGCTACTGCCCTCTCGAGGCACCATCCTGTGACATCGGTAGCCGGCCCGATACCGCCACCTATCAAATTCGCACGAACTGCACCTGCCGTAACGGGTGCCCCCCAGTCTTCCGGACCACGAGATCCCACTAGCACGTCTTGTGATCTACGAATCTCCCCGCACGGGTCACCGCCCTCCCGCGGCGAGTCCCCTCCCAGTGATTACGACGAAGAGACGGCCGTGGGCCGTCGGCCACACTAGAAGACTCCCGTTGACAAGGTCATACCCCAGAGCACTGCTACTCGCGGACGAGGCACAGGACGCGGACGAGGAGTTCACCGCCAGCTTCGACCCCGAGAGGACCCGTATGAAGACCAAGGGGCGTACTTTCGCGCCATGGCAGCCAAGATGGAACGCATGGAGCGGATGCTCACACGCCCCCGATCCCCTGTACATGTACCCGGACCAGCGTTCCTCGCTCGAGGACGACTACACGACCTGCCTTGGGTCGCCCGACACACGCCACAATGGAGGAGCCCCTATGACGAAGACAAAGACATGTACGATGACTATGACCGCCAATATGACGACGTCCCGTACCATGGAGGTCTTGACCTAGACCCGGTACGAGGCCCACATGATGCCCGTGCTCGTGATGGATGACACCCGCGGGACGACTACGCCCACGACTACGAGGCAGACCGACCAGCCCGACCGGACCACTACGTCTGATGATGAGATCGCGACCTTGATGCTGACCACCCGGCGCTTCGAGACGAACATGTCTGGCCCCGCGATCACCAGCAGGTAACGGACATACCTGCCTGCCGCGACGACCTCTACTAGCCACCACACCGCCGGCATGAGAGGGACGACAACGTCCCACGTCACCCGCCACGCGCAACGCCTGAGGGCCGCGCCACTCGCGACTGTAGTCCCCGCCATCGGGACGACCATGACGGCGAGCTGACCCCACCTCGACGACGTGTCGACCCGCGTCACGAGGACTACCCGGTGCCCGATCAGCACTCGGACGACGAGGAACGACGACGGGAGGAGCACCACGCCCGCATCCAGAGAAGCGTGCGTGCCGACGTCGCAGTCTTTGAGGGTTCACGAAAACCCAAGGAGTTCATCGATTGGAAGTCTGAGCGGTGGCCAATTGATGAATTGCAAGTCGTGCACCATCATGTCCTGGGTCGACATGGCTCAGAAGCTTAGGAGCAAATACGTCCCTCGACAGTATCAGATATCGTTGTTCCTCACCTGGCTCAATCTTAAGCAAGGTCAACTATCCGTGACGGAATACATCGAGGTGTTTGAGGAATGTCGTATGCGCTGCCGATTCGTGGAGGACCCGCGAGTCATTATCAGATTGTTTGCCCACGGGCTCTGACCGGCCCTGCGCAACGAGGTTCTCAAGTGTAACCCGGCTGAGGTGGATGAGCTGTATCAGCTAGTCGAGCACATGGATCCTCCGAGTGACGAGGCAACATTACCCGGCGCGATCACCGTGCCCCAAACTACTCCGGTTCGACCCGTTCCTGCTCAGACTGGTCCACCCACGATCATACGGGCTACTCCGACTATCAGGGTGCAAGGGACCGCCCCCGCCACCTCCATGGGTTCTACCCCAGCAGCTCGGGTCGTCACGAATGACACCCCGACCCATAGCATCACCGTCAGTCAAGCACACGTCACGTGCTTCAAGTGCCAAGGAGGACGGCACAGGGCAAACCAATGCCCATCGTCAGCACTGTTGATCAACGTTGGAGACGTTGACCCCAGCTATATAGAGGATGTGGAAGCCCCACAGGATGACCACTATCACAGGGACAAGGAGTTTGCCATCGAGTACAAGGAGCCTGACGGACAGCTCGGGAACATCCAGATTACAGTTCCTCGCGCGACCCCGTCACCGGCGCCAGGAGCCCCGGACCACCCGCTGGCCAACATAGCCGTCGACCAGCCCATTGTTAGCAAGGTGCGACCACCCCCTCGAGTCGCCCCACCTGTTCGGACCACTCCAGTAGAGCTCCGATTGGACCCTATGGTAGATGTGTCGCTCCGCACGTCGATCTTTTACACTTATGTCAAGATCAACAACAAAGTGTGTAAACTGATAGTCGACAATGGGAGTTGCATCAATGCCATATCTGATACGATGGTTACCCGGCTCGGGCTAACCCCGATCCCACATCTGACTCCCTACGACGTGTCGTGGATAGACGCTTCATCGCTGCCGGTGAAGAGCCAGTGCCGCGTACCATTGAAGGTGAGCGCCTACGATGAGAGCGTCTTCTGTGACGTACTTCCCATGAAAGTGGGAAGCATCATCTTGGGCCGTCCTTGGCTATATGACCACGACGTCACTCTATCCGGAAGGATGAACACGTGCTTGTTCTTATACCAAGGACGACGGGTCACTTGGCACCCGTACACGACGAATCGGCGAACAAGCCAGTTCTGACCAAGCCCATAGGGCCCATGGTTGTCCGAGGCTCCTTGTTCGCTCGAGATTTGGGCCGCGAGGGAGCTGATACGCCCTTGTGCCTTGCCGTCACCCTTGACGTCTCCTCAGATGCACCCGTAGAGCCCAAGCCCCTGAGGTCGAGGCCATCATATTTGAGTTTGGTGATGTTTTCCCCGAGGAGCTGCCCGACGAACTACCGCCGATGCATAGCATCCAGCATGCGATCGATCTCATGCCTGGTGCTTCATTGCCAAACATGCCACACTACCGGATGGAACCGCAGAGATACAAGGAGCTACTACGACAGGTCTGCGACCTACTCACGAAGGGCCTCATCCAGGAGAGTCTCAGCCCTTGCGCGGTACCCGCTCTCCTAGCTCCGAAGAAGGATGACACGTAGCGCATGTGCTGTGACAGCCGCGCCATCATCAACATAACGGTTCGGTACCAATTTCCCATTCCCCGCGTCCAGAACCTCTTCGACATGATGGCTGGAGCCACTATCTTCTTGAAGATAGACTTACGCAATGGCTACCATCAGGTTCGGATTCGCCCCGGGGACAAATGGAAGACCACCTTTAAGATAAAGGACGGGTTATACGAGTGGAGAGTCATGCCCTTCGGCCTCTCCAACACGCTGAGTACCTTTCAGCGCCTCATGAATGAGGTTCTACGTGCTTTTATTAGGAGATTCGTCATCGTCTACTTCGACGACATCCTCATTTATGGCCAGTCGAGAGAGGGGCACCTCGACCATCTTCGACAAGTCTGCACCGTCCTTCGGCGCGAGCAGTTATACGCGCACCCTAAGAAGTGTAGCTTCCTCACATCATAAGTCGCCTTCCTCGGGTTCATTGTGTCCGCCTAGGGCGTTGCCGCGGACCCGGACAAGGTCCGGGGCATCACATCCTGGGTGTCACCGGCCGGCCTCCACGATGTACGAAGCTTCATCGGCCTTGCTACCTTCTACCGATGCTTCGTACAGAACTTTAGTTCCGTTATGGCTCCTATCACTAACTACCTCATGGTGGAGCCGTTCACTTGGACCCCCGCCGCCGAGCGAGCTTTCCAACACGTGAAGCTCTTGATGATGCAGGCGCCTATCCTCTGCCTACCCAACTTCGGGAAGTTGTTCGAGGTTACCTGTGATGCCTCGGGCGTTAGGATCGGTGGTGTCTTTCAGCTAGGAGGGTCACCCCATTGAGTTTTTCAGGGAGAAGCTGAACGACGCGACACTACGCTACTCAACATACGACAAGGAGTTCTACGCGGTCATCCAAGCACTAAGACACTGGCGACACTATCTCCTTTCCAAGGAGTTCGTGCTCTTCTCGGATCACGAGGCGCTCAAATACCTGCACTCCTAGCAGAAGTTGAGTGAACGACACACGAGATGGATCGAATATTTGCAGGATTATTCCTTCGTCATCAAGCACAAGAAGGGCAAAGACAACGTCGTCGCCGACACACTTAGCCGACGAGCCCACATGCTCAACATCATGAGGGTGAAGGTCCTCGGGTTCGAGACCATCCGAGAGGGATACGACAGCTGCCTGGGCTTTGGGCCGATTATCACTTGAGTTCGATAGGGACCGTCCCGCAACTACCGGGACTATGTCATTACCGACGATTACTTGTTCTATCAGTACAGACTCTGTGTGTCAGGCATGTCCTTGTGTGACTTCTTGACATTGGAATGTCACGCCGGAGGTCTTAGCGGTCACTTTGGATGTGACAAGATCATCTCTGTCGTAGAATACCAATTCTACTGGCCGTCGCTGAAACGCGACGTCGGCAACATTGTTGCCCATTGCCGCGTATGTGCTTTGGCCAAACAGGTCAAGAAAAGCGCCGGGTTATACACCCCGCTACCGACGCCTAAGCATCCCTGGGATGACGTTAGCATGGACTTCGTCCTAGGACTGCCCTAGACAGCACGACGACACTACTCCGTCATGGTCGTCGTTGATAGGTTCTCGAAGATGGCGCACTTCGTGCCCTGCGCGAAGACGTCCGATGCCACGAAGGTCGCACAACTATTCTTTTGAGAAATTGTGCGTCTCCATGGCCTGCCAGCATTGATTGTGTCCGACCGAGACGTACACTCCACGAGCTACTTCTGGAAGACTTTATGGAGTCTCCTCGGAACACAGCTCGAATTTTCGACTGCCTACCACCCGCAGACCGACAGTCAAATAGAGGTCGTCAATCAAAGTTTGGGCAACCTACTACATTCCTTAGTGGGCGAACACCTCGTGACCTGGGATTTGATCATCCCTCGCGTCGAGTTTGTGTACAACTCCTTAGTGAACCGCACCACTGGGTTGAGCCCGTTTGAGATCGTCTATGGCCAAGCCCCTCGTCGCCCACTAGACTTAGCACCTGTTGACCCGCACGTTAGGGTATCCAAGGATGGCATTGCATTTGCCAGGCATGTTTCTGCATTGCATCAACATATTCATGATAGGATCACGAGCCAAAATGTATTGTACAAGCAGTCTGCCGACTTGCACCGCCGACCCCGAGTCTTCAATGTGGGAGACCTAGTGATAGTTAGGCTTAGACTGGAGAGGTACTCTCCCGAGGCCGCTACGAAGCTACACTCCCGTAGTGCCGGCCGTTCTCGATCTTCCAAAGGGTGGGCAAAATGCCTACGTCGTCGAGATTCCTCCTACATGGGGAATAAGCTCCACGTTCAACGTAGCGGATTTGGCTCCGTACCAACCCCTTCTCATCCCCTCGACCGAGCCTCTCTAGACCCTTATAGTGCAAGTGAGTTTGCCGCGACCACTCCCCCGTTTGTTTCACCCGATTGGCATGAGGCAATCGACTATGCAGGGAGCGAAGTCTCAATGAGATTCTTGGTACGGTGGCTGGGATGAACCAGCGTAGACGACAAGTGAATATCAGAGGCAGAGCTCTGCCGCCTTCGAGTGGATCTACTTCAGCCGCTGCCCTTCGACGCACCTAACTCGCCGGAGCTGAGTTTTTTCGACCCCGGGAGGATTGATGGCGCAGCCCAAACCACAGCCCCCAATACGTCTTCGCAGACGTCACCATCGCCCATGACAGCACTGGCCGTCCGTGTTCAGCCAGCTCGACAAGCTAAGGCGACGGTATGCACACCCGGATTCAAGTATTCCGGGTAACGGACTCTTTATCTTCGTCTTTACATTTTTGTTTGTTCATTCTTTTCAGTCTTGATCTTCGTCGTTCGTTGTTTTCTCACACAACATGATCAGGTGTAAGGAGGGAGGTTTGACCTTATAAGGATATCCCCTTCCCCCCCCCCCCTCCTGTTTTCTTCTTCGCCTTCCTTGGTCTCATCGTCGTTTTCATGTCCTTCGGTCAAAGGGTTGTTTTAGTCAAGTTAAAGGGTCTTTTGGTCTAAGGGCCCAAATACCTGCCCCCTATATAAGGGTAGGATGGGTGCCCTAACAATCAGTCTATCGTGGAATTTTGAAAGAGTAACAGTTTTCTTCATGATGAAGAATTAGGGTACAAACCCTGGAAGTGAGGGAAAATAAGGGAAAGAAAGTGAAGAAGGAGGCGTTGGATGGCATCCCGAAAATGGTCTTCGCCGCCGCTCGCGCTCAGCCCTGCTGGAGCCATCGCCGTGGACGGAACCGCTGCTGCGTCACCCTGTTGCACCGTTTCTTCGCTGATTTGGCAGCGCTTGCTGCTCCCTGGATAACGCTGCCGCTATCATGCTCCTGCTGCCCCGGAATTGCACCACGCTCCCGGGTACCTAGACTGCACCCTGCCGACGCGCCTGCCGCCCGCAGAGAGTGCGCCTGCGGTTCAACCCAAACTACGGTAAGTACGCGACTGTGTTCGCGCTACAGGAATTGCCGTTGGAGTTTCCCGCTTGCCACGCGAACGCCCTTCGATCCCTGGTAGGCCCCCTCGCGCCTGACGCCATGACTCCAACCGCGAATCGGTCGCATCGCCCTGTCGCCGGTTCTCGCCATTGCGCGGTTGTACGACGGTGCGGTCCACGTCTTGACCCGCCGAGACCTCCCCCCGCCGTGTCCATCCGGGGCCGTCATGCTCCGTACGCCTTAGTGTACCTCTGGGCACACTGCGTGAGGCGCCCATAGTTCAGTTACACTGCCACCGTCCCGCGGCGACCAGTGCTGCGTCGCGCCCGTTGACACTCCTATGGTCTGCGCGTCGTCCTCTACCGAGACCGCGGTGCCCCTCTGCCTGCCCGACGCTGCCGCCAAGCGTGCTGACCGTGCGTCGACTGCCGCACAGTGTCACGCCCCCACTTCGCATCGCGCCCCTGTACCACGCTGCTGGTCCACCGAACCACCCGCCGCACCGCATCTTGTGTGTGCGCGCCGTGCTCACCGCCGAGTCGTGTTCGCCGCCCCACCATGCCGTGACCACCCTATCCTTTGCTGCGCTGCTCCGATTGCTCAGCGCCCTCTGTGCTGCCTGTTTTACTAGAACGCGCCTGCCGCCGCATCCACCGACGCCGAGCTCCAGCCTGAGCTGAACGAGACGGAGACAAATTTCCACGGGGCGAGCCCGAAGGTACGCGGCTCTTAACCATCTTTTATTTCTTGCAGTACGTTCTCATTTGCCTCCACCGCGCTCGGGATATAGAGCTATAAAGAGAGATATAGATAGAGCTAGAAATAGAGATTTAGAAAGAGATATAGTTAGGGATAGTGATAGAAATATAGATAGAGATACAGATTCAGATAGATATAGCCAATAAATAGAGACAGAGATAAAGAAAGAGATAGAGATACAAATGAAGATCAAAATAACGATAGAGTTGTAGATTGAAATAAACATACAAGAGTTCGAGATAGACATATACATAAGGATCATGATAGAGATACAGATAAAGATAGAGATAGAGATCAAGATGGAGTTAGAGATCGAGATAGGGATAGAAATAGAGATAGAGGTAGACATAGAGATAGAGATAGAGATATAGATAGAGATTGTAATAGAGATAAACATACAGATAAAGAGAAAGATAGTAATTAAGATAGCGATAAAGATAGAGATAGAGATAGAGATAGAGATGTAGATAGAGACAGAAATAGAGATAGAGATAGAGATAGAGATAGAGATAGAGATGTAGATAGAGACAGAATAGAGATAGAGATAGAGGTAAAAAAAGAGAGGGATAGAAATATAGATAAAGACAGAGATAGTAATAGAGATAGTGATATGGATATAAATAGAGATCGATATAGAGATAGGCATTATGATACAGATAGAGAGAAAGAAATAAATAATGATAGAGATAGAGATACAGATATAGATACTTATAGAGATAGAGATAGAGATAGAGATAGAGACATAGGTATAAATAAAGATAATGATAGAGATAGCGATAGAGATAGAGATAGAGACAAAGATAGAGATAGAGATAGAGAGAGAGAGACAAAGATAGAGATAGAGATAGAGATAGATATAGAGATAGAGACATAGGTATAAATAAAGATAATGATAGAGATAGCAATAGAGATAGAGATAGAGACAAAGATAGAGATAGAGATAGAGAGAGAGAGACAAAGATAGAGATAGAGATAGAGATAGAGATAGAGATAGAGAAAGCGATAGAGATAGAGATAGAGAGAGAGATGGAGATAGAAATAGAGATAGAGATAGAGATAGAAACAAAGATAGAGATAGAGATAGAGATAGAGATAGAGACAGAGTTCAAGATAGAGATAGAGATAGAGATAGAGATAGACATACAGATAGAGATAGATAGATATAGAGATAGAGATAGATATAGAGATAGAGATAGATATAGAGATAGAGATAGAGATAGAGATAGAGATAGAGATAGAGATAGAGATAGAGATAGAGATAGAGATAGAGATAGAGATAGTGATAGAGATAGGGTTAATGATAGAGATAGATATTGACAAAAAGACAAAGATAAAGATAGATATGGAGAGACTGATAAAGATAGAGATCGGGATAGAGATAGACATAGAGATACACAGAGGGATAGTGATAGAGAAACATATAGAGATAAAGATAGAGATCGAGAGAGAGAGAAAATTGTTCAGATACATATAGAGATAGAGATATAAGGATAGAGAGATCGAGATAGAGATAGAGATAGAGGTAGGGCTACTAATAGAGACAGATATAGAAAAAAGACAGAGATTCAGACAGACGTGGAGAGAAAGATAGAGAGAAAGATAGGAATATAGATAGGGATAGAGACGGAAATAAAGATAGAGATTGAATAAGATACGTAGATATAGATAGCGATAAAGATAGTGATTGAGATAAAGATAGAGATAGAGATAGAGATAGCGATAGAGCGAGAGTTATAATTAGAGATAGAGATAATGATAGAGTTAGAGATAGAGATAGAGATAATGATATGTAGAGAGATACAGATAGAGACGAAGATAAAGATTAAAATAGAGATAGAAATAACGTTAACAATAAAGATAGAGATAAAGATAAAGATAGATTAAGAGATAGAGATAGAGATAGGGATAGAGGTAGAAATAGAGCTAAGATAGAGATAAAGATAAAGATAGGAATACAGATAGAGATTGGGATAGAGATAGAGACATAGATGGAGATAGAGATATAGATATAGATAGAGATAGAGACAGAGATAGAGATAGAGATAGAGATAGAGATAGTTATAGTGATGGTGAATAGAGATAGAGATAGAGATAGAGATAGAGATAGAGATAAAGATATAGATAGAGATACAGATTGTGATAGAAATAGAGATAGCCATAGAGATAGACATATAGATAAAGATAGAGATAGCGATAGTGATAGAGATAGACATAGAGATATAGATAGAGATAGCTATAGAGATAAAGATAGATATACAGATGGAGACAGAGGTAGAGCAAGAGATAGAGATAGAGATAGAGATAGATATAGAGATAGAGATAGAGATAGAGATGGAGATAGAGATAGAGATAGAGATAGAGATAGAGATAAAAATAGAGATAGTTATAGAAATGCAGATAGAGATAAAGATAAAAATAGAGACGGAGATAGACGTAGAGATAGAGATACAGATAGAGATAGGGATAGTGATAAAAATATAGATACAGATAGAGAGAGAGATATAGCGATATAAATAGAGAGAGAGAGAAAGAAAAAGAGATAGAGATAGAAATAAAGATCAAAATGGAGATAGAGTTAGAGATTGAAATAAACATAGAATAGTTTGAGATAAATGTGGAGATAGAGGTCATGATAGCGGAAGAGATAGATATACTGATGGAGACAGAGAAAGAGATAGAGATAGACATAGAGATAGAGATCATGATAGAGATAGAGTTAGAGATGAGGATAGAGATGGAGATAGACATAAAGATAGAGATAGAGATAGAGAGAGAGATATAGATAGGGATAGAGATAGAGATAGAGATAGAGACGGAGATAGAGATAGAGATAGAGATCGAGAGAGCAAAAATGATTAAGATAGATATAGTGATAGAGCTATATATGGATATAGCTATCAAGATAGAGATAGAGATAGGAGTTATAGTAAAGATAGACCTAGAAACAAAGACAGAGATAGAAATAGATATGGAGAGATAGATAGACATAGAGATAGGGATAGACATAGCGATAGAGAGAAAAGCAAAGATAGCGATTGAAAAAGAGACAGAGATATAAATAGTGATAAAGATAGAGATAGAGATAGCGATAGAGATAAAGATAGAGATAGAGATAGAGATAGCGATAGAGCGAATGTTATAATTAGAGATAGAGATAATGATAGAGTTAGAGATAGAGATAGAGATAACGATAGGTATAGAGATAGAGATAGAGCTAGAGATAGAGACAAAGATATAGATAGAGATAGATAATAAGATAGAGATTAAAATAGAGATAGAAATAACGTTAGAGATAACGAGAGATATAAAGATAGATATAAAATAAGAGATAGAGGTAGAGATAGGGCTAAAGAGACAGATAAAGATAGAGATAGGAAAACAGGTGGAGGTTAGGATAGAGATAGAGATATACATAAAGATATTGATAGAGATCGAGATAGAGATAGAGATGGAGATAGAGATAGAGATAGAGATACATATAGAGATAGTGATAGACATAGAGATAGATATAGAGATAGAGATAGAGATAGACATAGAGATAGATATAGAGATAGAGATAGAGATAGACATAGAGATAGACATAGAGATAGATATAGAGATAGAGATAGAGATAGACATAGAGATAGAGATAGAGATAGAAGTAGAGATAGAGATAGAGATAGAGATAGAGAGAGAGATAGAGAGAGAGATATAGGTAGAGATAGAGATAGAGATAGAGATAGAGATAGAGATAGAGATAGAGATAGAGATAGAGATAGAGATAGAGATAGAGATAGAGATAAAGATAGAGATAGAGACAAAGATAGTGATAGAGATAGGAAAAAGATATAGATGGAAAGAGGGAGATTGAGATAGAGTTAGAGACAGATATAGCAATATAGATAGATAAAGATATAGAGATAGAGATAGAGGTAGAGGTAAAGATACAGATAGAGGTAAAACTAGAGATAGAATTAGAGATAGATATAAAGGTAGAGATAGAGATAGAGATAGAGATAGAGATAGAGATAGAGATAGCGATAGAGATAGAGATAGAGATAGAGATAGAGATAGAGATAGAGATAGAGATAGAGATAGAGATAGAGATAGAGATAGAGATAGAGATAGAGATAGAGATGGAGATAGAGAGAGATATAGAGATAGAGATAGAGATAGAGATAGAGATAAAGATAGAGGTAGAGATAGATGCAGAGATACAGATAGAGGTAGAGATAGAGATAGAGATAGAGATAGAGATAGAGATGGAGATGGAGACTGATGCAGGACCATGTCCGAGACGAGGTCCCGCCGTCACCGAGGGTTGTACTCGGTGTCGGAGGAGAGGCGGTACGCGACGAATGTCGGGATTCGTCAGGCACGGGAACCCTACGAAGATGAGCTAGAATGATGATGTTCGGGTAGGGGTGTATTACGTGCAGCTGCCGACAAGTAAAGAGAGGCCGATGACCGAGGTCGACGGGGTCGCCCGGGGACGGGAGGGAACCTTCCGACCCTTGTCCGGGTTGACGAGGCTGCGAGGTCGCCGAACGGGAATTTCCCGTCGGAGGTTGCCCGCACGCGACGGCGGACTATCTCGTCCTGAACCGGGAAGGACTCTCAGTAGTGCGTCGTAGTCACTCGCCTGTCCCGCTCACCTACGGCTAACCCGAGTGCGAAGGAGGCAAAAGACAATGCATTGCAAGAAATAAGAGACGAGTGGTGGGGGACGTCGTACCTTGTGGGCGAACGAGGGATTTGCCCGGCGTTTAAGTAGCTCACCAGGCGCAATATCCGTGCTAGGACGGCGCAGTCAGCCGAGGGTCCAGGAGGATGGTGGACGTCGGTCAAGGGACAGGAGTGTTGCGAGGCGGTGGTTCAGAGCTCCGAGTGTTGGGCGTAGGACGCACGGGCGACGCGGCTCAGCCCCCTGCTGGTTATATCCGCCGACAAGTGATGGAGCAGGCACTTCCTCGAGCACGGGGGCGCGGAGAGGAACCGCTCGCGGGGTCGGGACGACCGTAAAGAGAACGGCCACGCTCCCCACAGTCATACACCTGTGGCCGTGGGATTGCTCCTGAGACGACGGCTCGTGCAGGCGGGACGGTGTCAGGCAACTCGGTGGACCTGACGCATGACCAGGTCAACAAGCGGGTGGCGAGCACTTCGCAGGGAGCACCAACGCGTTGTTTCCCAACGCAAACCACATGCAGGGATGCACAGCGGTTGACGGCTTGGTCGACCTGAGGATACGCCGGAGCTGTCTGAGAATCCAACCATAGGGCAGGGCTAGTTGCGTCAAGGGATTTCGCACCTGAAGAACATCGTGAGTCGTCCTGGCAGAGCGGCAGTGTGCACATGGAGCCTGCTGAACCAACGGCGGGGTGCAGCGAGATCACTGGGTGGGGAACACGGGCGGCCGGTGAGGCTCAGGGATACCTCACGTCTGCGGAAGCACCTTGGGAACACCGAGGGTGCAACGAAGGTCGATAGTGCCAAGGTGCGCGGGGGAAGCATGCACGGTCGGCGTACGATCGCAAGGGGGACTTGCGCGAGCCACGGCACGGGCGGCGTCGAGGCGCTCGGGCAGGTGCACGCCCGCGCAGGGGGGGAACGTTCACGTTCACCGGCACCCTACCTGCGACCAGCTCTCCTCTTCAGCTTCTTCCCCTCCTTCTGCAGTCTTCTTCTTCAGGCTGTAACCCTAGGGCTTCTTGCACATGATCAATATCACTAAAACCCAACGAGGGGAAAATTTACTTCTTCAAAATAACATCGTACCTTGGTTTAGGGCATCCCTCTTCCCTTTTATAGGGGGAAGTGGGGTGACCTGGTTACACCAAAAAGGACAAGAAACCCAGGACTAAATCATAAAGGGAAACCCTATGACTTAGGACCAAGGGGAAAGAACAACAAAGAGGAAGGGACTGACGAGAGGTAAGGAAGAGGGGAACCAGAGGGTTGTGCCCTCGCCTTACACGTGGACCTGACGAGTTTAAAACGAGGACTGACGGAAAACAAAACGACGAAGACAAAACCACGACAAGTGACGGAAAAACATAAAGATAGCAATACAGTGTCCATTAACCGGACTACTTGAATCCGGCGTACGTACCGACGCCTTGGCTTGCCGGGCGGGCTGAACGTGGACGGCCGGCACTGTCGAGGGCGGCGGTGACGTCTCCAAAGACGTCTCCGGTGCTGGAGCAGGTGCTGTCATGGATGACGGTGACGACTTCGATGGCATGTCCGGTGCCGCGCCATCAGAGACAGAGGTAGAGCTAGAGATACAGGTAGAGATAGAGATAGAGATAGATATAGAGATAGAGATAGAGATAGAGATAGAGATAGAGATAGAGATAGAGATAGAGATAGAGATAGAGATAGAGATAGCGATAGAGATAGAGATAGAGATAGAGATAGAGATAGAGATAGAGATGGAGATAGAGATACAGATAGAGATAGAGATAGAGATAGAGATAGAGATAGAGATGGAGATACAGATAGAGATAGAGATAGAGATAGAGATAGAGATAGAGATAGAGATAGAGATAGAGGTAGGGATAGAGATAGAGATGGTGGATCGACGAAGTAAGTCCATGATGGTGGCTGGCGTCAGGATGATGAAGACCCGTGGAGATGCTTTCCTAGCATGATGGAGAGTGCTTATGCACAGTTGGGTAACAGCGCGCGGCAGCGTAACATACCGAGCGGGGTAGGGGCCTGCGCGCATAGGTGGATGGGTATGCGGAGGTGGACGTGCGCTCATTTGTGGAGGAGGGCGCGCAAAGGGAAGGGGCCTGCGCACTCAACAGTGGGCAGGTGAGTGGCGGTGGAGGCCGGGCGCGGGGGCAGAGGCATGCGCGCGCTGCGGCAGTTGGGCGTGCGGTGGGTGATTCAGGCACGCGGCGCAGAGAGCAGGGCACACAGAGGTGGCCTCCGTGCACTGTTGTAGGCAGGCGAGAGGCGGTGGAGGCCGGGCGCGTGGGCAGTGGGTTGGGCGCAACGGCGGCTGGGCGTGCAGCAGCGGAATCATGCACGAGACGGTGGAACAGGGCGTGCGGAGGCGACCTGCGTGCATCACAGCGGGCAGGCGAGCGGCGGTGAAGGGCGGGTACCTGGTTAGTGGCTTGCACGGGGCAGTAGCTGGGCATGTGGCGGCAAAATTGGGCACGCGGAGGCGGAGCAGAGTGGGTAATGGGCAGCGGTGATGGTTCAAGAACTCGAGTTTCTTGAATGTAACTGCTCCAATAAATCTTCAAGATGGCGGAGGAATCTTGAATATTGTGGAATTTTTGTGAAATGAAGGGTGGTGTTTGGTGGGACGGTTGACATAGACGTACGACAACACACGCCCCCAGAGTTGTCTCGGCGAGGAGGTGACGTAGCCGTCCCCAATTATTGAATTCTTCAAGTGACCTCGGAGTAGTCTTGATGAGGCCGGTTGATGACAGCCCACTAAGTAGTCTTGACGTGAAGACGTGGGGCTCTAATCCATGGAGTAGTCTCGACGTGGTGCGAGAATAGCCACTTCTCTCTCTACACTATAATTCCTATCCAACACTAAAATAGAACGAAGAGAGAACCTAGGCGGTGCCGGGGGCTCCTCGTAATGGGCTGGTGCGGGTGCAGGTGCCGACCTGTAATAGGACGGGTGAGCGGAGTTACCACCATATGCAGTTGCCTCCCGCTGACGGATAGTGGGGGGATACCGTGGGCTACCCGGTGCAGACAAGTAATGGGGAGCATACGGCACGAGAATTCTGTTAGGATTATGGGCCATCTTGTGAGGAAGCCCATGAGGGTCATGATTCCAAGAACTCCTACTCTCGGGTGGATAGTAGTTCTTATCCGGTGGATAGGAATGGTCATCGTAATATCTCGGTGCATGATATCCTTCCGGTGGCGGTGGAGTTCTTCGTCGTTCTCTATGGTTGTGTTCCCATTCTGGCTGCCTGCTGTAGCGGGGCGGATGCATCGGTGGATCCTACAGTCGGTGCGACTAAGCGGGAAGGTGCGGCATCGGAGCCTTGCGGGGACGTTGAGGAACCTCGCTGGCTGAGAGAACACTATAGTGTACGTTCACCGAGGCCCTGCAAAAAGGTGCTGCCGTGACGGAATCCCGGTCTTTGGATGTCCAAGGTGCTGCGGTGTCATTCCATCGGGGGAATCGAAACCCGTGGAGCGGGTTCCCCAGGTGGCGGAGGAGGTAAAGTCACCTTGATAAGCTCAAATGTTAGGTGTTTTTACTGGTTATTTATCAGTTAGATGTGTGAGGAATGAGCTTATGCAACACAATTTATAACCTCACAGCCTAAGGGAAAGTAAGGGTCGATCCACAGGGAGCAAGGAAACCGATAGTAAGTTTCTTTTCAATTCAATTCAATAGGCAGATTTGTATGTCAATATGGGAAGTTAGAGGAGTTAACTTCAAGAATACTCAATAAATTTCCTCAGAGAAGAAGTCTGAAGGCTCTCAACAGAAATCAGGTATCTCCTCCTTGCAACTAAAGACCAGAAACCTGTAGACAGGGGGGTATTTCTTTGTCTACACGTGCACACCTGTGGGTTTGGCAATTCACCAAACACTAGGTGTGCGCCCGTGTAGGCTGGCCTGCACGCTGCCTTAGCTGCGTGCAGAGAAGCCTGCACGTTGTTGGGGCCTTCACAGCTCAGCTGCGTGCAGTCTAGCCGCATGTAGCTACTGCTGCACACGGCTAGGCCGCGCGCTGCGATTTCTGTTGGCGGCCTAGCTGCGCGCGGTAGCAGCTGCGCACAGCGGCTCCTACGCGCGGCTTAGCTGCGCGTGGTTGCTGCTGTGCGCGACTGATGCCGCGCCTGCCTGGGCTACTGCTGGCGGCCTTGGCTGCCTGCGGCTGACGCTGATGGGTGCCATGGGCGGCTGGCGACCGAGGCGGTGGCCTTGGTTGCTGGCGGCCCTGGCCATTTGCAACCTAGGCTGCTGCCTGGGTTGCTAACTTCCTGAAAATTCTGCAGGGATGGATTTCACGATCTGCTGTGGAGAACGATGGAATTTTTGTTAGAACATAATGGAAAACGATTCAATCAACTATGAAATTCGAAATCAAGCATAACCAGAGGAACAACAGAAATTGGAAATGCTGAAGACACAGCTTGTGATCTTCAGCCCAACTCTGACTGTCTTAGAAGGGAGAAGAAGATTGCACTAAAACTGAAATGCTCACGCCTCCTTGTGTCACTCCTTCCGGGCAAGGCGACGATCGTCGTGCTCCAGCTACTCCTCAGCTTGCTTCTCTCCCAGCTCCAATGCTCATCAGCCTTGGAGGGTCTGCAGAAATCCTTTCTCTCCATGCCCTAGCTTCCTTGAGAGAAATTCTGGACAACCTACAATGAACTCTTAAGAGAGTATTTATAGGTTTCTCTTAAAACATGCCCCGGGGGCATTTTTGGAATTTTCTTCTTCCTGATTTCTCGCCAGCTCCCCCTGATCCGTTTCGTCTTCCTTTGGCTGCCTTACTCTATTTCTGAACTCATTAATCAAAATTCTCAGATATAATCCACTTGATTCAAAGAATCAAGTGGAGTTAGTAAATTTATAAAACAATGCATATGGATGGCAACCAACATGAATTAGATGGATACAATTGATGCTTTTATGCTCAAAAAGTCTAAACATTTGATGATGTTTGATAGTCATCACACCTCCTCATCTTCCAAATGTTTTGTCCGAAACTGTCCGCCTAATGGATCTTCGGGTGGAAGATCTCCTATGACGAGATCATTGTCATAATATTCATCGCGTTCATCTATGTCGGTATTCCGACATTGGGTTCGCGTGCGAACCATCATATGGTCAATAATCAACCAAAAAAGTTTCTACGGGTGTAACGAAGGATGGATGCAATGAGATGACGTGTTATGAATGCGAATTAATTTCGAGAGTTGACGTGTGTAATTTGAAGAAAATGTCGAGTGATATACTACGGACCGTGTTAAGCTAAAGCTAATACGACCGGCTCTGATACCAATATGATGTAACACAAAGGGCGTCGGGATTGAGTGGCTCGTGTTACGTCACAGAAACAATAATGAATTTGGATTCGTAGCTAACTATATGAAAGGTATGCCAGTTTTAAAACCCTTGACGACCAATAGTAGATGACTACGAAGGAGGATTGATGGTCAAAGACATCTACGGAGGAGATATTGATCGAGTTAGACTCCCAATGACCCTTTTCTAAGACCAACTAGACGTCTACGGGTGAGGGGCATTTGACGGCCCTGGGTTGTTCCACGCCTAGGATTAACAAGTAATCGTCTCTGCAATAAATCATATCTCTGGACTCAGTGGCTATCCTATAGCACTTTCGTTGTAATGCAAGCAGAGGAAGAGAGCGGAAGACGACACTACAAGGTGAAATAATACTGGAATTTTGATGAAGGAGAGATGAGCAGGTACCTTGTTGTTGATAGTCAATTGCGGTGTGATTTGATTGATGGTCCACCGACAAAGGAAGCTCGACGATGGTGGCTGGCGTGAGGATGACGAAGACCCATCAAGATGCTTACCTGGCGTGATGGAGAGGGCTAATGCACGGTTAGGTAACGGTGCACGGCAGCGTGACAGGGTGAGCGGGCTGGGGGCCTGCGCGCGGAGGCCGACGGGCACGTGTAGGCGTACGAGCCCGCGGAGGTGGAGGAGGCCGCGCAGAGGGAAGGGGCATGTGCACACGGCAGCGGGCAAGCGAACGGCGGTGGAGGCCGGGCAGGTGGGTAGAGGCTTGTGACCGCGACGACGGTTGGGCGTGCGGTGGCAGATTTGGGCACGCGGCAAGGGCAGGGCGCGTGGAGGTGTCCTGCGCGCATGGCAACGGGCAGGCGAGCAGCGGTGGAGGCCGGACGCGTGGGCAGTGGCTTGCGCGCGGCGGTGGCTGGGCATGCGGCGGTGGAATAAGGTGCGAGGCGGTGAAACAGGGCACGCAGACGGGACCTGCACGCATCCCAGCGGGCAGGTGAGCGGCGGTGAAGGGCAGGTACCTGGTTAGTGGCTTGCACGGGGCAGCAGCTGGGCGTGTGGCGACAAAATTGGGCACACGGATGCGGATCAGAGTGGGTGAAGGGGCAGCGGTGATGGTTCAAGAACTCGAGTTTCTTGAATGTAACTGCTCCAATAAATCTTCAAGATGGCGGAGGAATCTCTAATATTGTGGAATTTTTGTGTAATGAAGGGTGGCGTCTGGCGGGACAGTTGACATAGACGTACGACAACACACGCCCCCAGAGTAGTATCGGCAAGGAGGTGATGTAGCCGACGCCAGTTATTGAATTCTTTAGGCGACCTAGGAGTAGTCTTGACGAGGCCGGTTGACGACGGCCCACTAAGTAGTCTCGACGTGAAGACGTGGGCCTCTAATCCATGGAGTAGTCTCGACGTGGTGCGAGAATAGCCACTTCTCTCTCTACACTTTAATTCCTATCCAACACTAAGATAGAACGAAGAGACAACTTTCAATTTTCAACAATTGCCTGCCTTCACTTGGGCATGCTATCCCCATATATCGTGAGGATAGGTGCCAAGTGATGTCGTGTAGAGGAAGAACCATCGTGACGCATGGTTCGACTTCCATTCAACGGTTATAAGTGAAAGAAAACATGACATGGACGAGGCCCAAACACCGGTCCATTCTGTAAGATCCAAAAACAAAAATTACAACAAGACAAAATAAAATAAGAAAATAGAAAATGCTTACACGGAGTACTGAAACCCCGCATGGCAAGCATCGGCGCGAGCAGCCCAGCGTGGTTGGACTGGACTCGTCCCATCGTGAACGGGATGGTCCCCCATCAGGGAAATTCCTAAGTATGTTTTGTAGGCCGTTCTATAGGCCCCTAATGCTTCACTTAGTTTGTATGGCCAATCTTTGCCATTGGGCTTCACAAGTTTTTGAAGGATTTTTTTTAATTTCTGTGTTACATAATTCAACTTACCCATTAGCTTGCGGGTGATAGGGGGTGGTTACTCTATGTTGTACACCATATTTTTCAAAAGGTGTCTAAAATTAAAGTTTACAAAATGTGACCCCCTTCGCTAATTATAGACCTAGGACATCCATATCTGTTAAAGATGCAAGTCTCCACAAAATCAATGACAACTTTACTGGTATTGATCCTAGTGCCTATGGCTTCTACCCACTTTGAGAAATAGTCTACAGCCATTAAAATATACTCATATCTATTAAGATTAGGAATTGGTCCCATGAAATCAATGTCGCATAAACCAAATATTTCAACTTCTAACCCGGGTTTTAGAGGCATGTGATTTTTTCTATCAATATTTATGGATGCTTGACATGCTAAACATTTCAAATAAAAATCATGTGCATCTTTAAATAAAGTTGGCCAATAAAACTCACCTTCCATTACCTTATGGGATGTTACCTTAGCCGAATAGTGACTTCCTCCTGGGTTGGAATGGCAGAATTTAAGGATGCTGTTCTGTTCTTCTTCGGGTACACATCTTCTAAGAATTTTATCAGCTCCTTGATGAAATAGCTCTGGTTCTTCCCAAAAGTAATCTCTCATGTCCTTGAAGAACTTCTTTCTCTCATTGTAGCTCCATCTTGAAGGGACCCTTCCTGTCACCAAAAAATTGACAATGTTTGTAAACCATGGAACATTTCCTGTCTGGATGGCCAGAATTTGCTCATCTGGAAATGCTTCATGGATAAGTGAGGAATCAATTACTTTGACCCTAGAAAGATGATCAGCAGCATAATTTTCACAGCCCTTTTTATCTTAAATTCTATGTCAAGTTCTTGTAATAATAAAATCCATCTGATGAGCCTAGGTTTTGTTTCCTTTTTAGAAAAAAGATGTTTTAATGCCGCTTGATCAATATAAACTACTAGTTTACTACAAAGCAAATAAGGTCAAAATTTTTCTAAAGCAAAAATTACAGCTAGGAGTTCTTTTTCCGTGGTAGAGTAATTGAGTTGTGCATCAATTAATGTCCTGCTAGCATAATATATGGCCACACGTTTCTTCTCTTTCCTCTGTCCTAAGACTGCCCCTACAGCAAAATTCGAAGCATCACACATGATTTCAAATGGCAAGCTCCAGTCTGGAGCTTGCAAAATAGGTGCATTTGTGAGGACCTTCTTCAGCTCTTCAAGAGCAGAAATAGCACTTTTATCCAAAACGATTTCATTAGTTTTACTAGAAAGGAAATTAGTAAGAGGTTTTGAAATTTAGTAAAGTTTAGAATGAACCTCCTATGGAAACCTGCAAGGCCGAGGAATCCTCTAAGGGTTTTTAGATTGGTGGGAAGGGGATGGCCCTAGATGACTTCTATTTTGGCCTTGTCCACTTCCAGTCCATGATTGCTGACCTTGTGCCCCAATACCACTCCCTCTTGTACCATAAATTGAGAATTTTCCCAACTTAGCAAAAGGTTACTTTCCATGCATCTTTGAAGAACTTTTGTGAGATTTAGAAGGCAATTTTCAAAGGAATCTCTAAATACAGAAAAATCATTCATAAATATTTATAAAGAGTCACCTATTAAATCAGAGAATAAAGAGTTCATGCATCTTTGGAAGGTGGCTGGAGCATCACATAGGCCAAAAGGCATGCGCCTAAAGGCATATGTATTTAGGCGCATGCGTTTTGGCCTATGTACCTATAGTGCTAGTAAAAGTTGTTTTCTCTTGATCATCAGGATGAATGTTAACTTGATTATATCCTCAATAACCATCAAGAAAACAAAAGAAATTCTGTTGTGATAGTTTTTCTAAAATTTGATCAATGAAAGGAAAGGGATAATGGTCTTTCTTTGTAGCCTTATTTAATTCTATATAGTCAATACATACCCTCCATCCAGTTATCTGCCTTTTTCTGGATTTCTTCTCCCTTTTCATTGATCTCTACTATTACTCCAGATTTCTGTGGCCCCATGTGACCAGGGCTGACCCATTGACTATCAAAAATTGCATAAATAATACTTGCATCTAGCCATTTTCATATTTCCTTCTCTAATATTTCTCTCTAGTATCTTCCCATTTTCGCATTTTTATTTTGTTTTGTTTGATTGTAATCGTGTTCATGGATCTTATGGACTGGGCCAGTGTTTGGGCCTCGTCCATGTTGTTTTTTTATTTCTGTTGTAACCGTTCAATAGAGGTCGAGCCACGTCTCGCTATGGTTCGCCCTCTATCCGACATCACTTGGTACCTATCCTCACTATATAAGGGGATAGCATGCCCAGGTGGAAGAAGGCTTTTGTTGAATTGAAATTGTGTGTTCTTTTCTACTTTAGTCCTTAGAGAGATAGAGATAGATAGGACTTAGAGAGTAGAGGGAGAGTGGCTATTCCCATCCCACGTTGAGACCACTCCGTGGGTTACCGCCACACAACTTCACGTTGAGACTACTCCGTGAGTTGTCTACAATTTTCCTCGTCAAGACCACTCTGAGGCCAAGAATTAAAGATTCAAGATCGTCATCTCTTGGAGACATCTAAGCTTCCTCATAGAGACCCCACCGAGGATGTGCCGTCATCATCACCCACCAAGACCCACCGTTCTTGCCGCAAGATCCATCCAAGAATCAAGAACTGCCCTCTCTCTTGCGATTGTTGGGTGGTTATTCTTCAAGAAACCCTATTTTTGGGGTGTCGTCTTTGAGTCGCCCGCACTCCAGCTCTGCACTCTTGCGCACCACAGTCGCCCTACCAGTGCACCCCTGTAGTGCGCCTGAGTGACCCCATCTGCGCGCGTCCGTGCTGCCCTGCCGCGTGCCAAATTGGTGCGCTTGCGTGCCCTCCATTCCACGCGCCCCAACGGTGTGACCGAGCGCCCTCATCTGCGCACGCCCGCACCGCCCTGCCCCGCGCGCTTGCACACCCAGTCGGTGCACACACGCGCCCCGACCTGCGCGCCGCGCGCACCCTGCCGTGTGCGTCCACACACACCAGCCCGCGCAGCTGCGCGCCATTGCCGCACACACCCCGGCGGCCACCGCATCGCGTGCTCGCGCGTCCACGACCAGTCATTGATAAGCTCGATTTTAGTGGTTTTTACTGGTTATTTATCAGTTAATGCGTGTGAGGATTGAGCTTATACAACGAAATTTATAACCTCACAGCTTAGGGCGAGTGAGGGTCGATCCACAGGGAGACGGCAAAAAACAGCAGAAGAATTCTTTCTATCAAATCAGTTCTTTTAAATCTCAATACTCAAGTATAAACTCTGGTAAATGATCTTCAGTACAAACGACAGAGTTTTCTTTAAAAGTCTCGGTGCAGCAAATCTTCAGTAAGGATTTCCTTTACTGAGGATTTGCCTTGCCCTTTGGGGTAATTTCACAAACACCTGGTGTTTGTGCACGCGAGCGCCTACGCGTGGTTGCTGCTGGCGGCGCAGCGCGCAGGCAGCTATCGCGCGCGCGTTTACACGCCGATGCTGCTGCAAGCGGGTGCGCTGGGCGTGCGCGCGATGCTGCTGCAAGCGGCAGTTGCGCGCAGGCGGGCTTGCGCGCGACGCTGCTGCAGCGCAGCGCGCGGGCACCTGCGCGCGCGGGCGCGCTGCGCGCGCGACGCTGCCGCAGCGGCGCTGCGCCCGGCAGCTGCTGCGCCCGGGCGTGCCTGCGCGCGACGTTGCTACAAGCGGCAGCTGCGCGCGGGCAACTGCTGCGCGCGGGCGTGCTGCGCACTATGCTGCTGCAGGCGGCGTTTGCGCGCGAGCAGCTGCTGCGCACGCAGTGCTGCTAGCAGCTTGAGCTGCAGGCGACCTAGGCTGAGGCCTGGGTCGCTGGCGGTTTGGCTGCTGGCTGCGTGTGAGAATTTCTAGTGCAAATTCAGTAGAGAGCTGTAGATTTTTGAGGGAAAACAAGTAGGATGAATTGAACAACCAAAAAACTTTAGATTAACTAAACCATAAACAACTCTGGTTGGAGAATGCTGAAGAACCTTGCAGGTTGCTTCAAGCCCAACCGAGATTGTCCAAGAGGGAGAAGAATACAAAGCTGAACCAGCTCAATCACTCCGACTTCGTGTCACGTCCTGTCCGGCGAGTCGGCGATCTTCTTGAGCGGATACTCTTCAGCTTGCCTCTCCTCCCAGCTCCAATGGCTCATCAGCTACTGGAGGGTCTGCAGAACACCTTCTTCTCCAAGCCCTAGCTTCCTTAGAGAAAATTCTGGACAACCTCAAAATGAACTCTCAAGAGAGTATTTATAGGTTTCTCTTAAACACATGCCCCGGGGGCATTTTCGGAATTTTATTCTTCTTGAATTTTCGCCAACTCCTCTTGATTCTTGTCATCCTCCTTTGGTTGTCTTAACCTGTTTCTGAACTTACTAACCAAAAAATGTCAAATATAATCCACTTGATTCGAAGAATCAAGTGGGGTTAGTAATTTTATAAAATAATGCATATGCATGACAACTCACATGAATTAACTAAATATTCTTGATGCTTTGATACTTAAAAGTCTAAATATTTGATGACTTATTGAGAGTCATCAGTCATCGAAGGTCGCCATCGTGCCATCCAGCTGTCCTCCATCGGTGTCTCGTCAATTCCCCTTCCCTGGGTGATTTGTCAGCCCTCAGATCTTGTCAATGTGGATGTTCTCGCCATGGACCCCACTACACCAGGTATCTTCTCATCTTCCCTCCATTACTTTCTAGAATCATTACTTGTTGCAGTGTCGTCTCCTTCTATCTGTTCCTCTGCCTAGAACGACGTCGATAACTGCTATAGGATAGCCATGTACCAAGTGTGATACAATTTCTGGTGGTGGAGGATTTCTCGTTGACCCTTAATCTTAGAACTACTCAGGGCCGTTAGACGCCCCTCACACCGTTGACGTCGTAGTTAGTCTCAAGGGTCATAGGGAGTCTAAGATTGATTAGTTTCTCTTTCATCGGGGTTCACTGATTGATTCCCTCATCGTAGATGTTCTATATTGCTCATCGGTGTTTTCTCAACGCATTCATTCATATAAGAATATTCCCGAAATTGAACTCATTGAAAACTGTGGTGTAATATGAGTCGTCGATCCCGGTGGAACCGTATTACATCAATAACAAATCCTTGCTTTCACAAGGGGTGACTTAGGGAGAAATGCATTCTGTAGGGTGGAATTCAATTCTTCAAGCTTCTTGTTGGTTTCTCTTATCCCTGCATGAAGATCAACTTCACTTGAAGTTACTTGCAGCACTCCCCCTTGTTTTGGGTTGGTGTTTCTTCCATTTTGACTTGCTCCTATTTCTTGCAGGTTAGTTTCAGCCACCCTTTCCAAAAAATCACAAACTTCATCCTCATAAGCCATATAGAATGAGCCACCAGTTATTTGATTCACTTTACTTTTAAAAACATCAGGAAGTGATTCATAAAAATTTCAGCTAGCTGACATTTTTCTATTCCATGGTGAGGGCATTTTTTGATTAATTCATTGAACCATTCCCATGCTTCAGTAAATGCTTCATGATCATGGGGATAAAATTTATGAATTTCTTTTCGATAAAAATTAGTTTTGGAAAGGGGATACAATTTATGGATAAATTTATTCTGCATTTCTTCCCATGAGTTAATGTTATGTATAAATATCTGTACCATGTTAAAGCCTTGTCTTTCAAAGTAAGCAGAAAATATTTCATTTTTAATGCTTCAGTAGTTAAACCAGGAATATTTTGAGAGGAACATCGAATGTGAAAATCATAAAGAAATTATAAGGGGTTTTGAGAAGAATGACTAGTAAATTCAGGGAGAGAGTTACATAGGGCATTGTCATACCTAAACATAACCCCCTCACCTACATTAATGTTGATGCCAGTTTGCCTTAGACTTTTTGACGAAGTAGACCTGTCCAGCATCGTCCTTCTCTTCCCTTAATGTGGCTGTCCATCTTCTGCCATATTAACTTCTTCTTTATCTTGAGCTGTAAGTGTTGCTGGAGGGGCAGGATATTGGTTTTCTAGATCTTCCTCAGCACTAGTCCCAACCTTAGACCTTGTTAAGACCATCAATCTCCAAAAATGTAGTTAGAAGTACCGTTTATTGAGGGTTAGCTGCCCTCAACTTCAGCAAAAGAGGAAATAAAAATACAAATTCACTAAAAGAATCACCGTGCTCCCTGGCAACGGCGCCAGCTGATAGTTAAGATATTGGGGTAATTAGTGATGAGCTAACTTCACTAATTAGTGTCGTTGGTTTATCCGAATTAAAACAACAAAAATTTATAATAACCTTACTAGCGTAGGGAGAGTAAGGGTTGATCCAGAAGGAGTAAGGGTTTTTCCATTAGAATTTTTACTTTAGCTATATATATATTTAATAATTTTAGTAGGTTTACTACATATGAAGATAAAGAACTAATTAAATAAAAATATAAAACAAAGAAAGTTTAAATATAAATATAATTTTATCATAATATTAGTAGGCAGAAAATATTTTTTTAGAAATTTTTAGGAGTATTTTAAAGCCAAAACAAAATAGAAAATGAAACTGGCTGGCGCTCTGGACTTAGTCAAAATTTGGCTAAGTTCGGTTGCCAACTGGGGAAAGTGGCTTTGTGGAAGAGAGAGAAAACAATGGACTACACTAAATTTACTTTAGAATGAGTTCTAGAATGAATCTTGGAGCGTGGTTGGATGCATTGGAACCCTTTGGATATTGGCTAGCTGATCCAAAGTTAATCAAGAGATGAAAGACAGAGAGAAAAGAGTGAAAAAGGATAAATAAGAAGGTAACCTCTTTGTCACACCCTCCAAGGCCCAAAGGACTTCTTCTCCTTTCCACCAGCTTCTTCAGTCCAGGATGCTTCCTGCTCAGCCTGGTACTCACTGAGGTGAATGGATCTATGACTCAATTGTACTTAGGCCACCAAAAACTACTTTGGATTGAATCACAAGATAAATATTAAAATAGAGTGACGGGGTTTATATAGGGAGAGAGAGCAAATGGGAGCCATTGGATTTTTAATACAATGCATGGCCAGATCTTCTTTTATGGGTCATGGTCCACGTCCATTGTGGTCCTCCAATCAGCATTGAGGCCTTTTAAATACTCCAGGGACGTTCAAGACTTATTTCCTTAATTAGCACTAAAGGTGGTATCTTTAAGTCTCCACCCTTGGATGTTTTATGGTTTGAATGGCTGGATCTTCTTCTCTGGCTTGGATC
This sequence comes from Wolffia australiana, assembly GCF_029677425.1. Taxonomy (NCBI): domain Eukaryota; kingdom Viridiplantae; phylum Streptophyta; class Magnoliopsida; order Alismatales; family Araceae; genus Wolffia; species Wolffia australiana. The sequence goes on along the minus strand of NC_135847.1, from coordinate 5,112,910 downwards.
CACGTCCAAAGGTGTCCTCCAGTCAGCATCAAAGCGCATAAAATGGTCATAAATAATCATGACTGGAACTTCCCCCTGCCATCCTTTCTTTGGCCCAAGATGCCTCTCATAGTGGGCTTAGTGGAGCTTCCTTAGTGGGCCTTTAGAGTAGAGCCAGCTGTCTTGATTTGGGCCTCCTTTCTTTCCTAGGATTGTCGGTGAGCCTGCTCCTTTGATCCAAATAGCTTCTTCTTTATTTAATTATCCCTTTTATTCATGAAATTTTCACCTGATTCCTGTATATTCGACATAAACTAACAAGAGAGTGAGATTCATTCCACGTAACTCAAGAAGTTAAGTGGGGTTAGTCCCACAAATGAAAATAATTAACTTCGAATTAGAAAAAGGTGACTTTATTTCATGATGTTTCACAACTTAACATAAATTTTGATAATTTATCCAGATAAAGATAAAGAAATAGATAAATTAGCTAGCATTGCACATAGATATTACTATAATTTTTGATTCATCAATCTATAACTTTATCATTACTTTTATCTGTATCATTATCTTTTTCTTTGTCGCTATCAAAATCTCTCTATCCATCTCTATCTCTGTCTATATCTATATCTCCATCTTTATCTCTATCGCTACCTGATAAGCCGAAAATAGGGGTGAAAATTACGCAAATTTTTTTAGCCCTTGTCGTTGTGAATTTTTGGCTTATGCAATAAAATTTATAAAACTCTACTTAATATGTATAGTGATAAGTATGAGTGTCGTCCAAGGGAGGCAAGTAGGAATTTCAAATTGATTTTATTTTTGGTGTTTTAGATCCTAATTAGAGTGAATTTGATCTTCAATGAGGATCAAGTCACCCTAATTAGGTGAGAATTTAGAGAGGGGGATAGAAGAGATGAGAAGACTAGAAGAATTAAGGGCTCTAAATTCCCTTCTTTGATCCTAATTAAAGGATCCAAGAAGTCATTTAGAGAGGTTGAAAGAGGGTTCTTAAAATGAGTTGGGTTGATTTTTGCAGATTGATAATTAGAACTAAAATGGGGAAATTGAGAATTCTAAGAATTAAAACCAAATTTTTTAGAATTTTCTTTTGTAATGCAATTGAATGCCCAGGTAAAATTTCTCAATTTGTCCTCTCAATCCTAATCAGGGCTTGTACATGCCGCTCAAGCCAAGCGATTTAGAAGTTCAGACTAGAATGGAGATGAAGAAACAAACAACTTAACCTATTTCATTCAAAATGCACAAAAGTTTGAATACAATGAAAGAAAAAAAATATCAAAACTGTTGATCCAGGCTGGGACTCCTCTCTGTCTTGCAGCTGTGATGAAGCACCCTCCAGAATGAGCCCCTCCTCTCGAAATTCAGCTTTTATACCTAGGTTACATGGTGAAAATCACCATTTTACCCCCGTTTAGTAATTAATTTCTATCTATCAATGTAGGATAGATCTGAATAATCCAACCATACAGATAGAAAGAGGGGATCAAGACGAGCAAATCCATAAAAAAATCATCTCAATCGGACTTCAGGATCAAAAGTTATTAATAAATCAATTTTAACCAATTTTAACCATTGGATTAAAATTGATTTATTTCATAATTCACGCAATGACGTGTCGGCAGCCTATTGATTGCCGCATTTCAAATTTCTTTGGCGGGCTCTCTCTCAGTGCGCCACGTACCCCACCTGCGAAAAAAGAAAAAAAAAAGAAAATCGAAAAGCGGGATTTGCATACGCATCGCTACGCATGTACCGGTGCGTTTCTTTATACCTTATCCATTCAACTGTCGCCACGTCACCACCCGTGCACGCGCGTTGTATGCGCTGCACGGGCGGTGTACTTACCTCCTGCGTGTAGTGCACATCTAATATCCGTTGGATTTTAATCCAACGGCTATGATTTCGCCACGTCGACGCGGCGGAAGGCACCAGCGCGCTTTTTCAACAAAGCCCTTCATAAAACAGATTATTGATATCTGACGCCGCCCAGAGGTATTTGTATATATGTCCTTTCGGCACTCTCTCTCCTCCGATTTTCTCTAAAATTAATAATGCAATTGCAAATAAACCCTGAATGATTTTAAATTGGATCTTTACGCCTGCCATGGCGACCGAGAGCTGTTTTCAGGGTCTTTTTGCAACGAAACGTTGCAAAAAGGCCCCAAAAAGTCTAGAAATTGCCTAAATACATTTTTTTCTCTTATAAATATGCCCTTTTTAATAGAATAGTTGCATTTCTTCTTGAAATAAATCCCAGAAAATTCCTAAAAATTTGTGAAAAATTCTAGAAAATTCCCTGATTCATTCCCATGTTGATAAATGTCAAAATAAAATTTTTAATGTGCCATTTTCATCCAAAAATAATTATTTCGAGCTTCAATAAATCCTTTCAAATTCATATAATTAACATAAAATTAGGGAAAAATTAGAAATTACTTGAAAGCATTATTTTCGTGTAAATATATGATAACAACCCAATTTTAAGCCTTTTAAATGCATAAATCATGCTAATAACATGAAATAAAGACCGAAATTAGGGTGTTATCACTACCTCTATCTCTATTTCAATTTTTATCTCTATCCCTATCTTTATCTCTATCTCTATTTTTATCTCTGTCTTTGTCTCTATCTATATCTCTATCTGAATCTTAATCTATATGCCTATCTCTATGTTTCTCTCCATCTCTATCTATTACTTTATATATCTCCATCCCTATCTCGATCTTTACCTCTATGTCTATCTCACTCGCTATCTCTATCTCTATGTGTGTCTGTATCTCTATCCGTCAGTCTATCTCTATCTCTATCTTTATCTATTTATCACTCCCTATCTCTGTCTCTATCTCTATTTCTATCTCTATCTCTATCTCTATCTCCATATCTATCTCTATCTCTATTTCCATCTCTATATCTATCTCTATCTCTACCGCTATCTCTATCTCTATCTATATCTCTATCTCTATCTCTATCCCTATCTCTATCGCGATCTCTATCGCGATCTCTATCTCTATCTCTATCTCTCTCTCTATGTCTATCTCTATCTCAATCTATATCTCTATCTCTATCTCTATCTCTATTTCTATCTCTATCTTTATATCTATCTCGATCTCTATCTTTCTCGCTATCTCTATCTCTATCTCTATCTCTATCTCTATATCTATCTCTAGCTCTATCTGTACTTCAATCTCCATGTGTCTTTTTCTATCGCTATCTCTTTGTCTATCGCCATATTTTTAACTTTGTCTCTATCTCTATCCCTTTCTCTATCTCGATCGACATCTCTAATACGATTTGGTTCTCAATCACTCTCATTATCTCTATCTCTACCGTAATCGATATCTCTATCTCCCTCTCTGTCTCAATCTTTATCTCTGTCTCTATCTCTTTACTTATCTATCCTTCTCTGTATCTCAATCTCTATCTCTAACTCAATTTTTATACCTATTTCTATGCATATCACTATCTTTATCTCTATCTCCATCTCTATTGCTCTCTATATGGATTTCTATCTTTATCCTTTTATCTCTATCACTATCTCAATTGCACTCTCTATCTCTTTCTCTATATCTATCTCTTTGAATATATGTAATCTCTATCTCTATCTCTATCTCTATCTCTATCTCTATCCTTATCTCTATTTCTATCTCTATCTCTGTCTATCGGGATCTACATGTTAAAATATCTATGTCTATCTTCAGCTCAATCTCTCTTTATCTATCTCTATGTCTCTCTCTATCTCTATCTCTATCTCTATCTCGATCTCTATCTCTATTTCTATCTCTATCTCTATATATCTCTCTTTGTTTCACTTTGTCTCTCTCTCTCTCTCTGAATATCTATTTCTATCTTTATTTGTATCTTTATTTCCATCTTTATCTATATCTATAGCTCTACCTCTATCTCTCTTGCTTTCTCTATTTGTATATATATCTATGTCTATCTCATTCTCTTTATCTATGTCTATGAGTTTGTCAAACTCTCGCAAGGTCAATTTTTGAGCTAGGTCTCTTGCTTGAAGCTCACATGGGCCGCTGACGGAGGCAAATGGCGTAATTAAATTTTAGTGGTTGTTGTGATTTTTTTAATTTGCATACAAGCAAATAAATTTATAATATGTAGAAACTTACTTAAAGATGTATATGTGAGAGTAAGGTCATCCCCACAGGGACTGGCCTTTAGATGTAGATTTGATAATTGAGTTATTAGTTAATATAATTTTAACATAATGTTAGTAAGAAGAGATATCTAGTTAATAGGTAGAGAGAGGATAATACTTTAATAAGATAGGTATAGAAATGGGATATTAGGTATGTGGATATATCTTCAGCAACTACTACGAATAAGAAATAATTCAGATGCTAGGTAGCTAGTGAAGAAATATATTGTTTAATAAAAGAAGTTAGTAATAAAAGGATAGAGGAGAGAAGAGGAGTTTTATAGATGTGTGTATATATATATATATATACATTAAAAGAGAACAGAAAAGATAGGAAAGTATTTATGTATTAATAATATAGATGAAAAAGTAATTATCTAACTATAATATGCTAAGTAAGAAGTTAGGAGTGGGAAGCTATTGGGGAGGAGTAAAAAGATAATAATAGTAGTAAGAAGTATTTAGAGAGCTATAAAATAGGTTAAAAATATATAGTACTACTTATATAAGTGACATTTTACGTTAACTAATTCTAGGTAGTTTTTTAGACATTTTTATATACTTTATATATTGTTATAGATTTTTTTTAGTCAATTTCATCAGATTTAGAGTGATTTAGTTGAACACCCGAGAAGTGTTCGACAACATGTTCGATATGGGGTCGAAAGCAGTTAGATATATATATATTATACTTAGTGATACTGCAATTTTTATAAGTTTTTATTTAATTTTCGTAGGGGAAACCAAAGATAACTGTGTCTTTCGTTGAACGCCCTTACGGTGTTCGACGAATTACCCGAATGAGAAGGGAAAGAGGAAAAATTTTATGTGTTTTCGTTTTAGTAAAAGAAATAAAAAGGGTGCTTCTGTCGAATGCCCGCAGGATGTTCGACAGAATGCCCGAAAGAGGTTTAAAATTAAGAGAGAAGAGAGTAAACGAGTGATTCTGTCGAACGACCGCAAGGTGTTTGACAGAATGTCCGAAAGAGATGCGAATATATATTTTTCAAGAATTAATAAGGTTGAACGGGTTAAAACTTAGCTAAATCGAAAAGACTGATCAAACACACTAGGTGTTCGATGAAATGCCCACTAGAAAACCATGAATTCAAACGGATCAAAAACACAATGATACGATGAAATCTTGAATAAATCTTCCTGTTATGATCAAAATCAATGTATAGGGATAATCTAAGAAACTCGGATCTCACCGAACGCCCTGATTCAGAGGGCAGAAGAGGCGGCGCCAATCGCCACCGTCGAACCTAGGTTTACTGCTTCTTCTGTCCTCCTCCTCCGTTTGGGTGTGACTCGATGAATACCCAAGCTTCCTAGACCTTCTCAAGAGTCCTCTGAGCCGTCGAAGCCAGTCCCGATGCCGCTTTGGCTACTGGGTCACCTGAGAGAGCCTTCCACCGTCCCTCTTCTTCTTCAGCCCGAGATGGAAAAACTGGAGCTCTCATCCTCTTTTTAACGGCATGGGAGGGAGCCCCGATGCCGTCTGATCGAAGGGGGCTGCTCTAGGGGTCTTCTACTGCTGTTGGATCATCTAGCGGTCCCCCCCCCACCGACCGACAATCGCCTCCGGCCGGCCGAGTCCACGACCAGGGGCTAAACTGGATGGAAATGCCCCTAGCCGTTTGATCGAGCTTGTAAAGTTCCAACGGCTGCAATTAAATTGCAGCCGTCGACACCCTCTTACAGTGTACTCCGCTCCTGCCCGTCAGCATGCATACTCCCCGCTTCATCAGCAGTACACGCTGAATTCGCCTTCTTTGATTCGTCCATCGATGGTCCCGCATCCTCGTCAGCCTACCCGACCAATTAGCGGCCTAAAACATATTAAATAAAAATGTTATATGATAAGAGGCTGATCTCGCCGTCTGATTTATAAGCATGAATTTTTCGTTGCATACATGTATAAAATGTCAGATTTAGATAGTAATTCATCAAAAACATCATGAACTTATGGTAATTCTAAGGTGAAATACTGCATTTATGTTAATTTGCAGCCTAACCCTAAAATGCATTATTTTATGTGATTATGTGCTTATTATACATTGGATGAGGTGAGATTGGACGAGGCGACATTAGTGCATGGTTTGATACCTAGCATGCTAAGGAACCACTCGCGCACCATCCACAGTTTGTCCTACATGACGTGCACCTAACAGTGGCTCAACTGCTTAGGGGAAACACGCAACACCTACTGCAGCAGCATGGCCTCCCTTCATATATGTTACCTGAGGTCCAGAGCACCTCAATGGGGTCTACTTTCGATTTCGCCATTTGGACACTCACACCCAAAGGCACATACTTGTGCAAATCTTCATGGGACCATTTCCGTGAGAAATCCCCCATCCAGCACTAGGGTCGCCGCATCTGGCATCCGACGATCCTTCCAAGAGTCTCCTTTTTCCTCTGGAGACTCTTGCATCGCGGCCTACCGACTGATGATCGCGTGACCCATAGAGGTTACTCTCTCGGTTCCCGTTGTCACTGTTGTCCCACTGCCCCACACACTAAGACCATGGACACCTTTTCTTCTAGAGTGAGACAGCACTCACATGTTGGCGCGTCATCACTGACCGTTGTTGCCCACTGACCCCGTCTGAGTGTTTTGGCAAGTTTCTTATCTCGACAACACGCTCTACAAGGAGCCCCATCCAACATATCACCATAGCTTATCTACTATGGGAGATATGGAAAGGGTGAAATTCTTCTCGTTTTGCAGGTATGCCCATGCGCGTCATGGATATCATGCGTCGAGTCTAGCTGTGGCTAAGGCGCATCCAACATCTAATCCCCCCTCGAGCCAGCAGATCAACACTCGCGTGCGACCTCCTCCACGCCGGGGGCATTCAGGTGACCCCCGCCCCCATCCGCATTCAGTATCGAGTTGTTTATTGGCTTCCACCACCAATAGGCATCCTTAAAGTGAATGTGGATAGTGCGGCCAAAGGGAACCCCGGGCCAGAGGGGGAGGAGGTATCCTCCGGGACCATACGGGGAGTATACTCTTTGCTTTTTCTTCTTTCTACGGCATACAGACTAATACAGTAGCCGAGGCTATGGCGATCCGTGATGGTCTACTCCTCTGTGAGGAACGGAACTTCACAATATCGTCGTGGAATCATACTCACAGATATTAGTTGATTGCTTCATCTAGGTACATGCTCCCAGTGGCGACTACACCGAGTATGGCAGGACATCATGTGGTGCCAACCTCGCACAAGATGCTTTCGTCATCAGCTGCGGGAGGGCAACCAGATAGCAGATGCACTCGCCAACCATGCGGTACATGCAAGAACCCCCTCCACCATCTTTCTTTCTTGGCACGCGCTCCCTCCGACAACTAGAGGCTGTTATCGCATCAATCGTCTCGCCATGCCGACCATCCGCACATGTCGCATCTTCGTTAGCCCACTGGATTGGAGGATTGCGTGGAACGTTGGAGCAAGAGGGGTGGACTAGAGCCCTCACCACGCCCTTCATCGACCCCGTTCTACGGAGGTGCGGACATCTCCTGAACGACATTGTCATCGCGGGGCAGCTCTAGTGGGACGACGACGTGCACACATCCCTGAGCGCCTGCAAGGTATCATTTATGTATCTTTTCTTTCTCTCAACATGGGCGTGGACGAATGGGATCCGAGTGTAATTGGGATATTTATACTCGCTACACGCCTATAACATTGACAAACACTTCAGTTTATAAATAAAATCCCCCTAGGTGGCGTCCAGGGCACGAATGGATCGGTCTACGGGCACAACCCTCGGGTTGGCCATACCCGGCACCGTGTTTTTTGCCATTATAAAAAAAAAGTGCTTATTATACGAGACTAACCCCACTTGACACCCCTGAGGTTAAGTGGTTGCCATCTCAGGCTTCTCATGAGTATTGGAATGCTAGGGGACAGGAAATGACACGTGGACGAATGCAAGGATACAGGGCACCACCAAATCAGGTTTGCAAGTAGTTAGGGATCATCCCTTCATATCTGGATGATCCATGACTTTAGGTAGTCATACTGGTCAGGTTTCGTTTATTAAAGGTAATGGAAACGATAAGTAAGTCTCCAAGGATAGGGTGTGGACAAAATATAAGAAAGACCTAAATTTATCAAGGATTTTTGAAACTTTGGATGATTTAAAAAGATAAATGATTAAATGCTTGGTCAAATGAAAAAAAATTGAGGTCAAATGGAGTTAAAATGAGAAAGTTACAGTGAGTTTAGTGTACAGGGGGTTTTCTGTAAATTTCCATATAAAGAGGGCGAAAATTGGTGTCGCGGAAACCTACCATTTGACCCTTAAATTCTTTTGATATACATATCCTTTTGCACTGAAATTTTAAATGCAACTTCCTAATGATCATATCTAGCAATTGGTATAAGTTTGGCACGAGCTTGAGTTCCATGTAATTTATAACTATGAAATCGACCAAACTACCCCTTAAACCCTAGAACCCCTACAAATACTATTTTCTTTCTCTCTCTTCGTGCTTTTTGTTCTCCTCTAAGCACCAGGCTACCAGAAGGAACCAGGGCGAGGTCAAGGCCCACTCCTAGCATTGTTTGATGCTCAAGAGTGTTGTGGGAGTGCAATTGAGTGGAGGAGCACCGTCGTAGCAAGGCTTGCATCACCTGGTCGAGGACAAACATCAACAACGGGTTTGTGTGTGTTGGTTTGGACGTTTTCCCTACTTGTAAGCCTTTCATGGATATTTATAAGTGTTAAACCTATTTTTTAGTGGAATTAGTAGTATCTTTTCATAGAAAAAATCTCAATCGCTCCATTCCTTTCTTCTCCAAGTTCTTTCCCTGTAGTGTTTGTTTTAATTCCTCAAATCACCCAAAACCATCTTCATTGATCATTACTCTAGCCATATCTATGTTAATAGTCTGCTCCAGAATCTACTTCACTCTCGTTCCAGCCAATTCCTCTCAGTTTCTTCCTAATCACCTCTCTAACACTATATGTATCTCCATTCTCTCCCATCCTACAAACAATCTAATCTCATACCCTAGCTCCCTGAGGTTCGACCCTTGCTTAATTCCTATACTAAGTGAGGAAAAATTTAAACTTATTGTATGAAACTCGGTTCTCAACAACGATCGTTACCACCTTACATCGAGTTCATCACTGATCTTCCTTGAGAAGATCGGCCGGCGAAGATCTAGACCTCTTGTTTAAAAGAAGCCCAAAATGATACGAGCTTCGGGCCAGGTCGGCTTGAAGCCTGGTATTTTTTCTTTATTTTTCTTTAGGATCACAGCCTGTCAGGCCACGATCCTGCTTTTACTCTGCAGCTTGGCCCGATGCGGTATCAAAGTAGCTATTTTCAATCCCGTATGGATAAATTCTAAAAAATGCGTCATTATATATTCATTTTTGGGATTCTTGCATCAAAATGAATATCTGTATCTCCCTGTGTGACCTCCTTGGGCTTGACTGATCATATGGTTGGGCCTGTGCTCTTTGGACTCCTCGTGCATGGACCTAACCAACGGCGGGGCTGGCTCGAGTGTTGTGTGTTCACTGGCCTGGTTGCTGGCTCGAGGCCCAGTCCTGGGTTGCTCCATAGCCGGCCCAATGTAAACAATATTTTTTATCTTTATATATATATATATATATATATATATATATATATATATATATATATATATATATATATATATATATATATATATATTTCTTTGTTCAATAATATTTCTCTCTCTTCCTGCAAATTAAATACATATTTTTTGTTTCTATGATTTCATAGAGAGGATACTAAATAGAACATGAGATGATTAAAAAGGTAGTAAATGTATATATCAACTAATAAAAATACTTAAATTGTATAATGTGCAAAAAATAATATTAAAATGCATCATTTTCCTCCTTTGTTCTATTTAGTGCATGAAATGCAATAATTCATAAATTAGGGTGAAATGCGGATGAAATGATCCAAAAATGTTTCTAAAATATGTATAATTACATGACTCATTTTGGACTTATCAGCCGCCTTTAGTGCTCACAGCAAAACATTGAGCAGCCTTAATACAGTGCAATGGAAGTCATGGAAATTGCTTAAGATGGGGAGAGGCACCAACGTTGGGGAATAGACTCATTGGACTCATATCCTGAAAGGTTACATCATAGTTCGAAAAGTTACTTGGGGGAATATGGGAAATGATACAAGCTAATGAGACAAGGCGCCTTGAAGTAGGGTAGTATCACCGCATCGCCCCGAGGCCGTCGTTGCGCACGGGCGCTTGCTCTGATGCTACCAAAGTGCCCCCGGGTCGGGCACCGTCCGCCCCCAGGCATGGCAATCACACCTGACACCCCTTTCTTGATGATCGCACATGTGACCACCACCTGCAGTGATGCCATCGAGCGCAGACTGCACAGCGCCACCGCATTTGGTGCCACATTTGCTGCCACATTTGGTGCCTCTATCTCTATCTGTATCTCCCCCTTTACATCTATCTCTATCTCTACCTATATTTCTATGCCTATCTCTATCTTTATATATGTCTCTATCTATATCTCTATCTCTATCTATATCCCTATCTCTATCTCTCTATATATAGTTGTCTCTATCTCTATCTCTATCCATATATATACCTCTTTCTCTATCACTATCTCTATCTTAGTCTCTATCTCTCTCTTTATATCTATCTCTATATCTATTTCTATCTCTGTATCTAACTCTATCTCTATCTCTATCTCTATCTCTTTGTCTTTCTCTTTCTCTATCTCTATCTATATCTCTATCTGTATCTCTGACTTTATCTCTATCCCTATCTCTATCTCAGTCTCTGTCTCTATCTCTATCCGTTTCTCTATCTTTATATCTCTATCTATCTCTATATCTTTTTCACTATCTCTGTCTCTATGTCAGTCTCTTTCTATAACTTTATATCTCCACCTATCTTTATATCCTTTTCACTATCTCTATTCTTATCTCTATCTCTATCCCTATCATTATTTTTATCTCTATCTCTATCTCCATATCTATCTAAATCTCTCTATCTATCTTTATCTCTATCTCTATCTCTATCACTATCTACATATCCATCTTTATCTCCGTCTCTGTCTCTATCCCTATCTCTATAGCTATCTCTATCACTATCTCTATATATATCTATGTCAAGATCTTTATTTTTTGTCTATCTCTATCACTCTCTCTATATCTATCTGTACTTGTATCTCTAAATCTGTCTCTATTTCTATATTGATCACTATCTCTGTCTGTAATTCTATCTTTATATCTATCTTTATCTCTATCTCTATCTTTGTCTCTATCTCTAGTGCAATTTATCTTTATCACTTTCTTTATCTTTATCTCTATGTCTATCTCTATCACTATCTCCTTCTCTATCCCTATCAACATCCCTTTGTCTATTTTTGTCTCGATGTTTATCTCAATCGATATTTATCTCAATCGATATCTCTATTGCGGACTCTTTCGCTATCTCTATGTCTATCTATATCTCTATATTTATCTTTATCTCCATCGATATCTCTATCGCTGACTCTTTTGCTATCTGTATCTCTAGCTTTATCCCTATCTCTATCTCTATCTCTATCTATAGTTCTGTTTCTATCTCTATCTGTACGTCTATCCCTATCTCTATCTTTATCTCTCTCTATATATCTATCTCTCACTTTATCTCTATCTCTCTGTTGATCTATATCTCTCTCAATCTCTATCTATATCTATATCTCTATCTGTATGTCTCCCTTTATATCTATCAGTATCTATATATTTATACCTACCTCTATCTCTATAGATATATTTATCTCTGTCTTTATCTCTACCCTCTCTCTATATCTATCACAATCGTAATCTATATATTTATCTTTCTGTCTATTTCTATTACTATCTCTATCTCTGGCTCTATCTTTTTCTCTATCTCCATATCGGTCTCTATCTCTACCTCTAGATCTATCTTTGTCTCCTTTTTTATCTCTATCCCTACCTCTATCTATTTCCTTACCTCTATCTGTATCTCCATCTCTATCTTTATCTCCATCACTATCCCGATCTCTATATCTATTTCTATCTTTATCTCTATATTTATCTCTAGCGATATCTCGATCTCTACTCTGTCTTTATTTATATCTCTATCTCTATCTTGATCTCTATCCCTCTCTCTATAAGTGTCTTTACCTCTATCAATATCTCTATCTCTATCTTTATCTGCTTACCGATCAATAACTCCATCTCCATCTCTATCTCTATCTCTATCTATGTAGGGATCTTTATAATTATGTCTATCTCTATATCTATTTCTATTTTTAATTAAATATATTTATTTATATTTATCTTTGTCTCTATCTCTGTCTCCATCTCTATCTATATCTCTCTCTCTATTCGTATTTTTACCTCTTTCTCTAACTATACCTCTATCTCTATCTCTATCTTTAACTCTATATCCCCATTTGTCTAACACTCTCTATTTCTAATTTTAACTCTATCTCCATCACGATCGCTATCTCGAGCACTATGACTATTTTAATCTCTATCTCTATCTTTGTCTCTATCAACTGCTCAATATCTCTCTATATCTATCTCTATCTCTATCTCTTTCTCTATAACTATCACTATCTCATCTCCATCTGTACCTCTTACATTTATCTATATCCCTATATCTATCTCTTTATCTACTGCCATATATATCTCTATCTTTATATCTATCTCTTTCTTTATCTCTATCTCAATGTCTATGTCTATCTCTAATTCTATCTCTATCTCTATAGTTATCTCGATCTCGATCTCGATCGTTGTCCCTATGTCTATCTGTATCTTTATCTTTATCGCTATCTCTCTCTGTCTAATTCTCTCTATTTCTATCTTCAATTCTATCTCTATCTCTATCCCAATCCCTGTCTCTATATATATCTCGATTTGTACCTCTACCACTCTCTCTATCCTTATCTCTATCTCTATCTTGATATCTCTCGGTATTTCTATCTCTATTTAAATCTTTCTCTTTATCTCTATATCTATCTCTATGTCTATACCTATCTCTATCGCTATCTGTATTTCTATCTCTATTATTATTCCTATCTATATATCTATCTAAATCTTTTTCTCTATATCTATATCTAACTCTATCTCTATCCCTATATCTATTTCTATCACTATCTCTATATTTATCTATATCGCCATCTCGATATCAATATTTATCTCTATTTCTGTATTTACCTCTATCTCTGTCTCTATCTTAATATCAAACTCTATTTCTGACTTAAATGCATATTATATCTCAATCTCTATTTATATTTCTATCTCTAGATCTTTATTTATCTCTTTATTTATCTATATCTCTGCCTCTATATCTCTATATATTTATTGATCCCCAGCGCTTTCTCTATCTTTATCACTATCACAATCTCTATTGTTATTTTTATCTCTTTCTCCATCTCTATCTCATTCTCATTATTTCTGTCTTTAACTTTATCTCAATCTTTATCTCTATCTCTGTCTCTATCTAAATCCTCTATATATGTATCTCTATCTCTATCTTTGTCTCTATCTCTGTCGTTATCTATATCTCTATCTTTGTCTATGTCTCACTCTCTCTGCCTATTTATATATCTCTATCCATATCTCTACCTTTCTCTATCTATATCTCTCTCTGTAACATTATCTCTATCGCATCTCTATCCCTACCGCTATCTCTGACTCTATCTCTGTCTCTATCTCTATTTCTATCTCTATCTCTATCTTTATCTCTACTTCTATCTCTATCTCTATCTCTATCTCTATCTCTATCTCTATCTCTATTTCTATCTCTATCTCTATCTTTATCTCTACTTCTATCTCTATCTCTATCTCTATCTCTATCTCTATCTCTATCTCTATCTCTATCTCTATCTCAATCTCAATCTCTATCGCTATCTCTATCTTTATTTCTATCTCTATCTCTATCTCTATATCTATCTCGATCTTTATCCCTATCTCTATCTCTATCTCTATCTCTATCTCTATCTCTATCTCTATCGCTATCTCTATCTTTATTTCTATCTCTATCTCTATCTCTATCTCTATCTCTATCTCTATCTCTATCTCTATCTCTATCTCTATCTCTATCTCTATCTCTATCTCTATCTCTATCTCTATCTCTATCTCTATCTCTATCTCTATCTCTATCTCTATCTCTATCTCTATCTCTATCTCTATCTCTATCTGTATCTCTATCTCTATCTCTATCTCTATCTCTATCTCTATCTCTATCGCTATCTCTATCACTATTTCTATCTCTATATCTAACTCTATTTCTATCTCTATCTGTATCTCTATCTCTATCTTTATCTCTATCTCTATCTCGATCTTTATCTATATCTCTATCTGTATCTCTATCTGTATCTCTATCTCTATCTCTATCTCTTTCTGTTTCTCTATCTCTATCTCTATCTCTATCTCTATCTCTTTCTCTTTCTGTTTCTCTATCTCTATCTCTATCTCTATCTTTATCTCTATCCCTATCTCTATCTCTATCTCTATCTCTATCTCTATCTATATCTCTATCTCTATGTCTATGTCTATCTCTATGTCTATCTCTATGTCTATCTCTATCTCTATCTCTATATATTTCTCTATCTCTATCTATATCGATATCTCTATATCTATCTCTATCTCTATTTCTATCTCTATTTCTATCTTTATCTCTATCTATATATATATATATATGTATCTCTTTCTCGCTCTCTCTGAATCTCTATTTCTATGTTAATTTCTTTCTTAATTTTTATCTCAATGTTTATCTTATTACTCTATCTTTATCCCTCTCGATTTCTATATGTCCATTTCTTTTTCGATTTTTATCTCTATTTATATCTATCTCACTGTCTGTATCTATGTCTATATCTATCTCAAAGTCTCACACAGTCAAATCCTGAGCTAGGTCTTTTGCTCGAAAGTGATGTGCGCTCGCTTTAGGTATCAGAGCAAAACATTGAGCAGCCTTAATCTGTTGTAGTGGAAGTCTTGTTAATTGCTTAAGATGACATAGAAGGAGGTTAGAGGAGATGGTGGGTACGCACCAATGTTAGGGAATAGAGTCATTGCATTCATATCATGAAAGGTTACATCGTAGTTGGAAAAAATACATGGGGGAATACGAGGAATGATACAAGCGATAGAGACAAGGTGCCTTGCACTAGGGTAGTGTCGTCTCATGGCCTCGATGCCGACGATGCTCGTGGCGCTCTCCTGAGGTGTTGGCGCCCACGCGTTGCGCTTGGCGCTGGCGTGCAGCACTTGGCACACGCATGTCGGCCCGCGCGCCCAGCGCGCACAGACTTCACCTGATCAGGTCCGCTTTAGGCACAACGGGCATGCGCACCATCCGTAGTGTATCATCACATGCAACATGGATGGCCTAAAAGATCAGGTTTGGGTATTGCTACGCATAGTTGACTCAGTCGTTAAATATCATAAGTCTCAACGTGAAGACGCATGCTGAATAAGTATGCAGGCCTCTGGTTAGGAAATGCCACCTAGTTAGGGGCCTAATACGCCCCCACCGCCTGAACTTGGCAATGCCCTCGTCAACGCTTGCAGCTCCACTTCATATGCTTGAAGTAGGTCCTCGAACTGCCATAAGTCCAAGTCACGCTCTCAAGCTGCTGATTGGGCTGGCCTGTTCTTCCAGTTGATTAGGAACTCAATCTTGTGATATGAATGTGACGTCCTCCCCTATCAATTTCCCTCTTCGCAAGCACTACTTTTGCTTCCTGATCAAAATATTCCCTCACATTTGGTGGCGCACCCAAGGGCTGGTTTGTCGCCACCCCTTCAGGATCTGGTACATATTTCTTCAGAACCGTCACATGGAAGATCGGATGGACTGCTAGCAGATGGGAAATGTTTAGCCAATAAGCAACTCCTCTAATTTGTGGTACCACCTCAAAAGGTCCATCATAGCAGGTTATCAGACCCTTGTGTGGTTGCTTTGCTCGCTTCGTCTTCAGCATCTGCGTGTTGGTTTCAACAAAAGCAGGTTGTCAAATTGGAACTCGACGTCCCTACTATGTCAATTGACATACTTCTTCATTCTCTACGCAGCACGTTTCAGTGCCTTGCGGGCTTCCTCAATGTGAGCATGATATTCGCGCGTAAAGTGAATGGCCGCATGTCCATTTCTTTTCACCACTTCTTGAGGAGTGAGCGGCTGCCTTCCTGTTGCACTCTCCAATGGCGAGTGACTCGTAGCCAAGCTCCGGTTGATGTTGTGTGCAAATTGCGCTACATCTAACAGCTCCATCCAATTCTCTTGGCTGACCGAAACGTAGTACTGTGGATATTCTTCAAGTATGGAGTTTACACGCTTTGTCTGACCATCTATTTGAGGGTGGAAGCTCATCGAAACTTTGAGCTTGGAGTCCATGTACTTGAACAACGACTCCCAGAGATGACCCATGAATCTTGTATTATTGTCGCTAATGATGTCTAGTGGAAGACCCTAGTACTTTGACACATGGGACATTACAAATAAGCCATGCCATCTGCGTGCACCTTCGACATGGTGGGGATGAACATCGTACACTTAGAGAAATGATCAACGAAAGCCAAGATGGCATAGTGCCTACCCACGTGCGAAAGGCAAGTGATGAAATCCATTGAAATGGACTCCCACGGTCTACTCTCCCTTGGGAGAGGTTCCAGCGTTCCTACGGCCTTTGTCCTCTCCCTTGTCTTGTTTATACACCATGCATTAACGAACATAAGCCTCCACATCTCATTCCATTCCCACCAAGTGATAGCTGCTGGATAGGAGTGCAAGCTTCCGAGCCTGCCCTAGGTGTCCAGCATGGGGTGCCTCGTGGGATTCGTAGAGGATTTTCCACTACAGAACATCTGCACATGGCACATATGGCTTGTTCCCATTTGTATAGATGATGCCATCCTCTATCCAGAATCTCCTCATCTCACTCGCAGCAATATGCTTCATGAGGCCAACGGCTTTTGGATCATCTTTCAGCGCCAATTCGATTTTACCAAGAATGCTTTCGTGGACTGCTGAAAGTGCAGCCGCAAAAAACTTCTAGTACCTTGCCGCTTAAGGTGTTGGCCACTTGATTAGTTCTTCTGACTTCTATTTCAAGACAAAGTCAAACTCTGCCACAAAATGTTGCCATCTTGCTTGCTTCAGGGTCAGCTTCTTCTAGGAATCAAAGCAGCTCGTGGCCACCTTATTTGTGTAGACTACGAATTTACCTCCGAGGAGAAAGCGGCACCAGACTCTTAGGCAATGTACCACCACTATCATCTCCCTCTCGTTCACCAAAAATATTCTCTCCGCATCATTTAGCTTGTGGCTCTCCTAAGCCACGCGGTGTCCATTCTGCATCAAGACACTGCGAGGTGCGAAGTCAGAAGCATCAATGTGTACGTCATATGGCTTGTCAAATTTGGGCAATCGGATAACTACTTCACTAGAGACTGCACTCTTTGACAGGTCTAATGCTCTTTGACATCTGTCTTCCCACTTCCACTTCACATCTTTCTTCAACAAATCTGTTAGAGGGGCAGCTATTCAAAAGAAGCCTTTGATAAACTTCAGGTATGAATATGCCAGACCAAGGAAAGATATAAACTGTGGTACTTCCCTTGGCTCAGTCCAATTTTTTATGGCCTTCACGTTTGAGGGTTCCATGCGCACACCTACCTTCGCAACCAGGTGCCCAAGAAACTCAATCTCCTACAAGGCAAACTCACTCTTTTCAGATTTAGGTAGAGGTCGTGCTCCTTCAGCTTTGCCATCTTCTTCCTCATGTGCCTCACATGGTCATCCAAGTTTCGGCTATATACGAGAATATCATTCAAGTACACAACTATGAAATCATCGATATAGTCTCAAAAAAATTAAGTTCATGAGGCAACAAAAAGTAGCAAGAGCGTTCATGAGCCCAAAAGGCATCACGCAAAATTCAAATGATCCATAGCGCATCACGCTCACCCTCTTTGGTTTGTCTGATGTCAACCGTCATCTATGACGTCATCCGGCCGACACAACGGTTGACCCGAATGGGTTATGCAACTACGAGAAGATGAATGCCTTACATATTGTACGTGTAGGCTCCGACTCAAGGGAGTCACCGAGCTCCAAGCTTGGACAGGAGTCGCTGAGTGACGGTGATGCTGGCCTCTTGAACCTCGTTAGAGCGACGAGAACATCTACGATCGAACGGAATACACCGTAGGGCTCGCACGTAACGGACATACTCGTTCGTACCGGTAAGATATTCAAAGACATAGTTTCTCTCGTTAACCTATCTCACCTACTTAGCCCGAGCGCGGTAGAAACTGGACGAAAGAATACTGCAAGAGAATAATTGAACGAGTGATGGGAGAGGACGACGTACCTCATCGACGGTGGCTCATAGTGCAGGATCTCATCTTCATCAGTTGTGTGTCAAAGTGGGTGGGACGGAGAGACGCCGGAGTAGACACGGCGGCTCGATGTGTAGCGGAAGGTGCCGATCTTCTCGTAAAGAACGGACGTCGAGAAGGATGAACAGTTTGGTGAAGTGCGCGGAGCCTCTCATGAACGATTGACGTCTACAGACCAGGTCAGACGAGCAAGTCCGAAATGGACAAATCTGTCGATCGGCTCGACCGATTTGAACTAGTCGGTCGATCGGCCGGATCGAGTCGGTCGGATCAGTTGGGCTGCTCAACTGGCTCGGATCAGTCGGGTTGATTGATCGACCCATTCGACCGGTTAATGATCGGTCAGCTTGGCTGGGCAGTCGTTCCGTCGGGCCGGATCGGCGCTATCGGTCAGGTCGGGTCGTATCAATCCGTCGACCGCCTAATCTGGCCAGATTGACTGTCACGTTCATAGCGGGCGATCGTCTGACCCCGTCAGGTTGGTTGGCCAGTGGCATTTGGTGTTGGGTGGCACGGCAGCGCAGGTGGGTGGAGCATGTCAGCATGAAGAGCCGACGAGCAACCGTAGCCCCCTTTGAGGTGTCAACATGCGCAAGTGGAGGCAAGGCGCACTAGTTGGCAAAGGCAACGGCGGCTAGGAACGTGAGGGCGGCGCGGTAGATGCAGGCAGAATCTCGGCCTTATGTGTGGGCTGCAGTAGTGGTGCGTTGCCGACAGTGCACACATGGGCGCCTCCGCGCGAGGAGCAACGCAGCGTCGGTTGGCGGCGCTACAGCCTCATGGGGGGGGTTAATTGCGTTTGGCGGTGCCCTTCCCTTCCCTCCCTATTCCTCTCTTCTTCTCGCCTCTTCCTCCTATTTCTTTTCTTCTCTGGACGAGGAAGGAGACCAGAAACCTGTTTGATAAAATGCTTCACTGAAATTTACTAGTCTGCTTCTTAATGTGTCCATCTCTTCCCTTGTGTAGGGGGAGGAAAATGGGCCCCTAAGTGGGCCTTACATGGTCCATTTAGGGAGCCCTTATAACTGGGCTCCCCTTTACAAAACACGAGAGAGAGAGAGAGATGCGAAAATGGAAAGGATAGTTTGAGCAGCTTCACCCGGCCTTCAATGTCGAGGGCGCACGGTGGGAGAGACATCAATGAAGATCTTTGATGGTGTGCGCCATCATCGTCACCCTTGATCGCACTTGGTGGTAACCCCTCTACAAGTCCATCCATGAGAAGAAGCAAGCCTCGCTGAGCATGTCAAACAATTCTTCAGTGTTGGGTACAGGATATTTATTTTTCACTATTACCTTGCTCAACGCTCACTAGTCCACATAGTGTCAGAGAGACCGGTTCTCCTTTCACTAGAATAGGACTAGGGCCCCGAAGGGATCCTTGGCTAGCCAAATGAGCTTGCTCTCCAAAAATTACTGAAGTTGTTTCCTCAATTCCTTCAGGTAGGCGGGTGACATTTTGTACGGTGCCCATGCAGAGAGATGGGTACCAGGGTGATGGAGGATCATCCAGGAGATGCCACGATGGGACGACGTCAAGCTCGTCGAGCTGCTCGCACCGATGCTCGCCACCCGCGGTTTAAGTACCCTGCATAAGCATTCTATCTTTACTTGTTTTCTTTTGTGTTTTCGTTCTTGGATTTCATGGACTGGGATGGTGTTGGGCCTTGTCCTTGTCTTTTCTTTATTTTCATTTTATTTTCAATTGTAAGGAGAGGTCGAACCATGTCTCACGACGGTTCGTCCTCCCCTCCACGTTCTCACTTGGCACCTATCCTCATTATATAAGGGGATAGCATGTCCAAGTGAAGGTTGAGTCATTTGTTGAGGGAAAATCCAACTTGTGTCTCCACCATATCGTAGATAGGAAAGTAGAGCGTCGAGAGGAGTGGCTGCCCTCGCCCACGTCGAGATCACTCAGTGGAGTAGAGCCCGCGTCCCCCCACGTCAAGACCAGTCCATGGGAACGCGCCGAACGTCTACGTCGAGATCACTCCGGAGATGCCTAAAGATTTCAAGACTCGTCACGTCTTGGAGCCTTGAAGACTTCCTCGTTGAGATTACTCCAAGGGTGCCTTGAGATTCAAGAAGTGCCGGCGATGCTCGCCCAATCCAGATCCTCCTCGAGCATTCTCCGACAACCCCAAGAACCTCGCCCAGGCCAAGAAATCCCATTCCCCTGGGTTCTTGAAGGTTGTTGGATCCCAAGAAGTGACCAAGAACCTGCTTCTTGGTGGCTCCTCTCCGTCGCCACAATGCCTCCGTCGCCACCGAGCCGTCGCCGCCACCGAGCCGTCGCCGCCACCAAGCCGCCGCCGCCCATCCACTGGTCGGCTCCCGCCCCGGCCACCTCTCCTGCCTCCCGGCACGCGCGCCGCCGCCCAGTGCCGCGTGGCGCGCTGTCCGCCCGCGCGTGCCCGCACGTCCGCGGTCACCCACGCACGCGCCCGTGTCGGCATGCTGCTGCTACGTGCATCCACCGCACACGCCCGCGTGCTGACTCCAGTGTGCACGGCCTGCCCTCCTCGCGCCGACTTCCTGCCATGCACGCACCGACCGCCGCCACTCGCCGGTCTTACACCCGGACACGCGCGCTACCGCCCCGCGTCGCACGCGCGCCCACGCGTCCACCCGCGCCCGAGCGCTACCGCTACGCGCAGCCCTTCGCGCCCGTCCGCACGTCAATGCCCACATGCCCGGCCTGTCCTTCGCACGCCTCCTGCTCTCCCTGCTCACCCCGTCCATAGGCTCCACGTCTGTTCGTCCAATCTCACCGTCTATTACCGGTCCAATCTGTCGACGTGCACCGACCTCCTACTCAGCGACTATGTGATTTCCCGTCCTTGACATCGACTCAACGCGACTTTTGCCGTGGACTATCGCCAAAACAGGTACCAATTCGTCTCCTCCCCATCAACTCCCAGTATAATTACCTGTTCCAGTCTCGTCCCCCGCTATCTCGTCCTCTACCGGGTGTTCTTCGCTCTATCGATAGGACAGCCACCTTCATCGAGGGATAGGCTTTTTTGTGGTAGAAGGATTAATTGTTGATCTAGACGTCGAACTCCTTTTTGGGCCGTGAAACGCCCATCATTTCGTAGACGTCCTAGTTGGTCCCAAGGGCTATTGGGAGTCCAATCGGATCAATATCTCATTATTGATTGACATGACTTCCTTCCCTTCTCGTGGTCTCCGATTATTGCTCATTAGGGAATTTCATCTCTCGGCATTCATTCATATTAATTACGAACCAGCTCATCATTTCCTGTGACGTAATACGAGCCGATCGATCCCAGTAGACGTCGTATTACATTACAGGGAGTAGTTCAATCTCCTCATCCACACCCCGCAGGGCGGCAAATTATTCTGGAGTTACGCAGGCATCGCCCTGGCAAATTCCTGCAGTACATCCGCAATTTGCCCTGGTAGTCCACCCGCGGTTGCACTGGGGTTTTTGTCACTGTCGTCACCCCAACCAAGTGCAGCCAAACGCGTTGGAGCGCACCACTATCTTCCACCCTTTTTTCTAAGTTGTGGGCCCTTGTATGGTGATGAGAAGGTTGCTTCCCCTTTCCTCAGTCCATCCTTGACTTGTAGGCAGATAGGAGTGCGGTGTTCCGCAGCTTCTAAAGCCCTTGGTCCCTTACTAAACATGGGTGAGATCCCTCATGGAATAGTACATCGCGGTACTAGGGAAACACAACAACTCGTGATCCCATTAAGAGGTTGAGGCCCATGACAACCTTGAATTCATCCATGGGGGACACTATAAAGTTAGTCTGGCCCTCCCATGATCCCACCTACAATAGCACCCCTTGCCACACCCACGATGTCTCTGGCTTCTGAGTTGACGGCCTTTATTTTCCCTGTACTTAGAGAAAGCTTCAAGCCTAGCTTCTTAACTTCTTTCTCATGGAGGATGTTATGTGTCACCCCCGTGTCGACCATTGTCGTTGAAGGTTTATCATTTATCAGTACTAGGACGTGCAAGAGGTTCAGACCCTCATACTCGACTGGGGCGCCCCCTTATAGTGTCGTTGGACGCTAGCGGGGGTTTAGGGTCATGGTACTACTACCCACGAGATCATCCCATTGGGCATGTGGCATGACCGTCGCATTAACATTAGTGGTTGTCGCTGTACATCTCGGGCAATCCTTTATGAAGTGGAGGCCTCCACAAGCAAAACATGTCAACCCTGTTGCCCCACCATCTGGAGTAGTTCTCCATAGTCTCGAGCTCTTGCCTTTGTCTAGGTCTTTGTCGTGGCTTGTCTTTAAATTTCTCTTTAGGCCTATACTACTTGGGTTTGCTGGTGCCTTGGCGCGTTCTTGACGTGGCCTGTTCCACTTCCCAGATTTCTCTACCGTCTTTTCAGGTTTGGTAGTGTGGAGCTCCTTTCCTTCCACAGCTCAATATGCCAAATTCATGTCTCTATAGCGCCTTCTCTAAAGCTCTGTCTCGCGCCAATGGGGAAGTCCCTTAGAAATGCGATAAAGCTTGTCTGCCTTAGACATGTGGGTAATCCTCCTGATTATGGGCACAAATTGGCCCACGTATTATCTCAGATTGACCGTCATTCTGAGATTTTTAAGTTCTCCCCTCTCTATCCATGTCGTGTTGTACGGTAAAAATTTCCCTTTCTTTTTCGCACAAAATCTTCATATGTAGGAGGTGACCAGTTCCCACAGTCACCCCATTGACACCACCATAGCTTAGCCTCATCTGTGTGGAAGTAACTTGCTCGCAGTACTTTGTTTTCATTCCAAAGTTCCTTGTTTCCAAAGTATCAATCGCAATCAGACAGAAAATCTGCCACCATGACTTCTCCGTGGAACTTGTAAAACCTCAGTGTCAGGAATGTAAAGTTTTCTCCTCCGTTGCTGCTAGAACAGCTATTAGGATTTCTTCCAATCTCTCCAGCTTCAGTTTCAGGGTCAATACCATGTCCTTGAGCTGCCATATAGTATCCTTAAGGATTATCTTGTCTCTGGCTGGTCCCAACCCTTAGCTCTCCAATTGGCCTTCATCCTAGTTCTTGTCAACTTGGGTCTTCAAACCTAAGAGGTTCTTCTGTAGGACCCTTAACCCAGTTCTTGTCAACTTGGTTCTTCAATCCCAGTTCTGGTCTGCCTCTACTGCTTCTCTTTCTATCGTCGCTCTTGTCGTAGTTTTCTGCAAAGTGCTTCCATCTCCTCATTTGTGCTTGGAAGCGTGAGGGGAAGCAATCCAACTGGGCTATGATACCAATTGTCACAGAGTCAAATACCTAGCTAGGTACTTTGCTCAAATCTGATGTGTGTCGGCCTTAGTGCTCGGAGAAAAAGACGAGGCAGCCTTGATATCTTGCATTAGAAGTCTTGGTGATGACTCTAAAATATGTCATCAAATAATCAAGTTCTTAAGTTTAAATTCATTACAATTATCTTGTGAATTCATGCTAAGTTCATGCATATGTATTGTTTTATGAAATCACTAACCCCACTTGATTCTTTGAATCAAGTGGAATATATTTAACATTTTATGGCTAGTGAACATTCAGAAACAGGTTAAGAAGATCAAGGAAGAGAGGAGGATCAAGAGAAGTGGGCAAAAATTCGAAGTGGCAAAAATTATGAAAATGCCCCTGGGCACGACTTAAGAGAAAACCTATAAATACTCTCTTGAGAGAGGAGTTTAGGTTGCCAGAATTTCTCTCAAGAAAGCTAGGGCTTGGAGAGAAAGGATTTCTGCAGACCCTCCAAGGCTGATGAGCATTGGAGCTGGGAGAGAAGCAAGCCGAGGAGTAGCTGGAGCACGACGATCGCCGCCTTGCCCGGAAGGAGTGACACAAGGAGGCGTGAGCGTTTCGGTTTTGGTACAATCTTCTTCTCCCTTCTAAGACAATCAGGGTTGGGCTGAAGATCACAAGCTGTGTCTTCAGCATTTCCAATTTCTGTTGTTCCTTTGGTTACGTTTGATTTCGAATCCCATAGTTGATTGAATCGTTTTCCATTCTGTCTAGCAAAAGTTTCATTGTTCTCGCATCCGCTCGTGAAATCCTTCCCTGCAGAATTTCCAACTGCTAGCAACCCAGGCCTCAGCCTAGGTTGCCAGCAATCCAAGCAGCGAGCAAGCTTGCCCGCGCGAATCAGCACCGCGAGCAGGCTCGCCGCGTGCAGCAACGCGCCAAGACAGGCTCGCCACAAGCAGCGCCGCGCAAGCTCGCCACGCGCGCAGCGTACAAGTGCACAAACACCTGCAGGGTGTTTGCTCAATTGCCTCACAGGGCGTAAGCAAACCGTCAACAAAGAAAATTTCTCTGCTGACGGTTCTGCTCAATTGAGTTTTGCCAAGATATCTCCGTAAAACTTAACTGAAGATAATTTGACTGAAGAATTAGCTGAATCAATACTTTTAAGGAATTCTCTGCAAATTATTCTGAAGAAAATTTCTACAGAGATTAACACTTGAAATTAGAGAACTGAATAGACTGATTTAATAGAAAAGAATGTTCTGCTGTTTTCTCTGCTTCCTGTGGATCGACCCTTGCTTGCCAAAGGCTGTGAGGCTATAAATTTTGTTGCATAAGCTCAATCCTCACACGAATTCAACTGACAAATAACCAGTAAAAAACACCCTAAAATTGAGTTTATCACTTGGCAATTACATAATATTGCATAGAAAGGGATTAGAGGAGATGGTGGGGACGCAGCTCTGTTAGGGAATAGGACCATTGAATTCATATAATGAAAGGTTACATCGTAGTTGGATTAATTACATAAGAGAAGATGAGGGGTGATACAAACGAATGAGACAAGGTGCCTTGCACCAGGTTAGTGTCACCTCACCACCTCGAGGCCGCCGTTGTGTGCGCGTGCACATGCGTTGCTACTACCCATGTTTCCCCGGGCTGAGCGCCACGGGGCTGCTGGCGTGGCATTCACAAATGCCACCCCTGCCTTGACAATCACACTCCCCACATGCACCACCGCTGACACCATCACGTCTAGTCTGCGCAGCACTATCGCATTTCGACGCCTTAAGTTGGGCGATGTGTGCGCAGCACTACCTGTACGAGTGATATGCACCCTCTATGCCACCTCGGCGCTCTCAGTGCACCCATGCCTTAGTATCTTAGCCTGATGTTTCCCTACCTCGCACCACACACACGCAATGAACACACTACCTCTGTTGTCGCTGTGCGGATCCCTGCAAAACGCCACAAGCTGCACCCACAGCACAGCCCCCCAGCTTGCGCATCCCGCGCCCGTGCACAGGGCTTTTCCCTCCTGCTCAGCTCTTGGCACTCACACAAGGCGTTGGCACCCACGTGTGGCGCTTGCGCTAGCGCGCATTGCTTGGCGCTTTGCGCACTCATGCCTGTCAGCTCGCATGCCCCGTATGCACAAACTACACGTGATCCATTCCCCCTAATGCACAACAGGCACGTGCACTATCCACATTCTCTAAGACGGTAATGGCCTTAAAGATCAGGTTTGGCCATCCCTACACCTAAAGACTCACTCGTTGAATAACGTCACTCTCAACCTAAGCACGCTGCAATAAGCCCACCGGCCTCTAGCCAAGGAATGCCGCCAGTACCCAACACTATCTCTATCTATATCTCTACCTCCATCTCTATCACTATCTCAATCTCAATCTCTATCTCTATCTCTATCTCTATCTCTATCTATCTCTATTGCTATATCTATCTGTCTTTTTCTCTATCTCAATCAAAAATCTCCATCTCTATCTTTACCTTTATATCAATCTCTATATCTCTACCTTTATCTATCTCTATTTTTCTCTCTATCTCTCTATCACACTCTATCTTTATCTCTATCTCTACCTCTATGTCAATCGCTATCTCTATCTCTATATCGATCTCCATCTTTCTGTCTCTCTCTATCTCTATCTCTTCCTCTATCTCTAACTCTGTCTCCCTCTCTCTCTCCATCTCTCTCTATTTCTCTATCTCTATCCCTAATGGTACCTCTATCTCTATCTCTATTTCTATCTTTTTCACTATCTCTAGCGCTATCTCTATCTCTATCACTCTCTGTCTCTATCTCTATCTCTATCTCTATCTCTATCTCTATCTCTATCTCTATCTCTATCTCTATCTCTATCTCTATATCTATCTCTATCTCTATCTCTATCTCTATCTCGAACTCTATCTCTATCTCTATCTCTATCTCTATCTCTATCTCTATCTCTATCTCTATCTGTATCTCTATCTCTATCTCTATATCTATCTCTATCTCTATCTCTATCTCTATCTCTATCTCTATCTCTATCTCTCTATCTCTATCTCTATCTCTATCTCTATCTCTATCTCTATCTCTATCTCTATCTCTATCTCTATCTCTATCTCTATCTCTATCTCTATCTCTATCTCTATCTCTATCTCTATCTCTATCTCTATCTCTATCTCTACCTCTATCTCTATCTCTACCTCTATCTCTATCTCTATCTCTATTTGTCTCTCTATCTCTATCTCTATCTCTATCTCTATCTCTATCTCTATCTTTCTCTCTATCTTTTACTCTATCTGTATCTCTTCCTATTTCTCTTTCTCTATCTCTATCTCTATCTCTATCACTATTTCTATCTCTATCTCTGTCTATCTTTAGATTTATCTCTATGTCTATCTTTATCTCTATCACTATCTTTATGTCTTTCTCCATCCATAACACTATCTCTATCTATAAAATTATTTCAATTTTTATAGCCATCTCTATCTCCATCTCTATCTCTCTCCCTATCCCTATGTCTATCTCTGTCTAGATCGCTATCGTAAATTCTATATCTATCTGGAGGTCTATCTACATCACTATTTCTCTCTATGTATCTATCTCTATTTTTACGTTTCACTCTCTATCACTGTCGTTATCTCTACCTCTATCTTTTGCTTTGTATATCTACATCTTTATTTCTCTCTATCCCTCTGTCTCATTGTCTCTCTCTCTCTTTCTCTTTTATATCTCTATCTTTATGCCTATCTATGGCTCTCTCTCTATCTATCTATCATAATGTGTCTCCATCTCTATCTCTGCCACTATTTCTACTTATATTGCTCTCTCAGTATTTGTCCCTATCTCTATTTGTACCTCTATCTATATATACTTCCCCTGTCTATCTGTCTCTATCTCTCTCTCCTTGTCTATCTATATCTCCTTTTCTATCTATATCTCTATCTTTATCTCAATCTTTATCTTTTTTTTTTCCACATCTATGTTTATCGCTTCCTCTATCTCTATCTCTATCTCTATCCCTCTATATCCCTATCCCTATCTCTATCTCTATCTCTATCCCTCTATATCCCTATCCCTATCTCTATCTCCACCTATATGTCTACCTCTATTGCTATTTCTATCTTTATCTCTATCTCTAATGCTACCTATATCTCTATCTCTATCTCTATCTCTATCTCTATCTCTATCTCTATCGCTATCTCTATCTCTATCTCTATCTCTATCTCTATCTCTATCTCTATCGCTATCTCTATCTCAATCTCTATCTCTTTCTCTCTCTATCTATATCCATATCTTTATCGCTATCTTTATGGCTATCTCTATATTTATCCTTATTTTGATCTCGATCAATATCTCTATTACTATTTCTACCTTTATCTCTTCCTTTATATTTATCTCTATCTCTCTCTATTACTATTTATCTCTTGTTCCATATCTATATGTCTATTTTTCCTCTCTCTATCTCCATCACTATCTCTATATGTGTCCATATCCTTATTTCTTTCTGTATCTTTCCTTTTATCGCTGTCTCTCTGTCTATCTCTATCTCTATCTTTATCTCAATTTCTATCTCTAACTCTATCGTGGTCTCTTTCTCTATTTCGACCTTTATCTCTAACTTTATCTTTATCTCTATCTCTTTTGCTATCTCTAACTTTTTCGCTACCTCTATCTCTATCTCTCTTTCTATCCCTGTCTCTATCGCTATCTTTATCTCATCTCTATGTCTATCTTTATGTTAATCTCTATCTATATATCTATCTCTATCTCTATTTCAATGTGTATTTTAATCAATATCTATATCCCTATCACCGATTTCTTTATCTATCTCGATCTGTATATTGTATATTTTGCTCTTTGTTCCTCTATATTTATTTCTATCTGTATCTTTATCTCTGTCTCCGTCTCTATTTTTAACCCTATCTCTCTCGATAGCCATCCGGCTCTCCATCTTTATCTCTATCTCTGTCTTTATCTCTATCTATATATCTATCCATATATCTACCTCCATCTCTATCTATATCTATATATCCAACTCTATCTCTATCTTTATCTCTATCTCTATCTCTATCTCTATCTCCATCTCTATCTCTATATTTATCATGATCTCTAATAATATCTCTTTAACTATCTCTACCTGTATCTCTGTCTATATCTCTATCTCTATCTCTATCCCCATCAGTGTCTCTATCCGTATCTCTATCACTATCTCTATTTCAATATCTCTATCTCTATCTTTCCCTATCTCTATCTTTATGTCTATCTCTTGTTTAATTTCTATCTCTATCTCTGTTTTATCCTCGATCTCTATCTATATCCCTATCTCTATCTCTATATCTTTCTCTATCTCTATCTATATCTATACCTTTGTCGCGATCTTTATTGCTATCTCTGTCTTTACCTTAAACTCTATATCAATCAATATCTCTATTTCTATCTCTATCTTTATTTCTTTCATTATATGTATCTCTATCTATATTTTGTGCCCTATCTTTATTTCTATCACTATGTCTATCTCCATTTTTTTCTATCTCTATCGCCATCTCTATCTCTGTCTTGATCTCTATCTCTGCCTCTATCATTATTTCTCCCTCCATCTTTATCTGTACCTCTATCTCTCTGTCTATCTCTATCTTCGTCATTATCTCAATCTCTATCTCTAACTCTATCGCATTTTTTTTTGTCTATTTCTATCTTTATCTCTATTTCTATCTCTATCTCTATTTGTATCTTTATCTCTATCTCTTTCGCTATCTCTATCTTTATCTCTATATCTATCTCTATATCTATCTCTATCTCTTTCTCTATCTTTATCTCTATCTCTATCGGTATCTTTATCTCTATCTCTGTCAACATCCATCTCTATCTATCTCTGTCAATATCCATCTCTATCTATCTCTATCGTTATCCATATATCTACCTCTATCTCTGTCTCTATCTATATCTCTAACTCTTACTCTGTATCTATAGATATCTCTATGTCTATGTCTACCTCCATCTTTAACTCTATCTTTATCATGATCTCTATCTATATTTCTATCACTATCTCTATCTCTATCTCATTCTTGATCTCTATCTCTATCTTGATCTCTATCTTGATCTCTATCTCACTCTCTATCTGTATCTCTATCAATATCTCTATCTCTATCTTTATATCAATATCTCTATCTCTATTTTTCTCTATCTATATCTTCCTCTATCTCTATCTGTGTGTCTATCTCTAGTTTAATCTCTATCTCTATATCCATTTCTTTCTATATATCAATCACTATTTCTATCTCTGTATCTTTCTCTGTCTCTCCATTTGTGTGATGCGGGACCATCGCTTTAAAACTGTCAAGGGAGGAACGCAACCGCACTGAGCCACTCATGCCAATGCTCGACACCCCGACGTCAAGTATTTGGACTATAATTGTTTGTAAGTTTTCAATATTGTTTTGTTTTATTTTTTCTTTAGTTCGACAATTGGACTGGGCTTTATGTGTTGGCCATCATCCATTATTCTTTCTATTGTCTCGTTGGCATGCTTGTCTAGGGTGGACTTTGTCTCATGATGATTTCTTTCCTTAGTATCATCCACTTGGCACTCATCCTCCCTATCTAAGGGGATGGCATACCCGAGTGAGGTAGCATTTTCCATATTGAAAGTTTAAATTTTGCTTTTCTTGTCTTTAGAGGGAGTAGATAGCAGTTAGATCTAGAGAGGAGGTTGAGAACGTGACTTCACCGTTCCCATCGAGAGTCACTGGCCATCTCCCGCCTGGTTCTTGCTTCAAAAATCTATCAAGAACTAGAATTGTTGATATGTTAGTTCTTTTACGATCTTGAAGAATTGACCCTACAGGCCTGATCTTGAAGGACTTCTGTCACCAATCGCTGCCACTGCTGCCTCAAGCATCACCATGATCGTCATCGACAAGACCCCTATCATCGCCATCGAGGATGACACCACCGCTGAGCAGCCGTGGCCATTGCCATCTCCATTCCCTGTCAAGCGCATGCGCCTTACCTGCACACCCGCGCCTCACTGCGCACCTTGCGCCTGTGTTCGACCACGCACCCACACCCAACAGGCGTGCCCACGCCAGGCCGGGCGTCCGCCTCTGTCATACGTAGTGCCCTACTACGCACGCTCTCGCCCTACTATGCACCCGCAATCCGCTGACGTACCCGCGCCTTCATGTGCGCCTGCTCTATGGTAGTGTGCCGCGCACTGGCTGTGCTTGCATGTTCTTGCCCTCGTGCCTGCACCCAACCAGTGCGCCCACACCCTGACCATGTGCCCACGTCTCGTTATCCGCCCGTATCCAGCCCACGCACCTATACTCTGGTCGCGCTCCTGAACCTATGTCAATCATCTCAAATACCACGGGCGACGTCTACCAAGTCGCTACTGAGGGGATTCCGATACGCATAAATTGTCATCTTCCCCTTTACATACCAGTGTTATTGCTTCTTGTAGTGTTGTCTTTCCCTATCACTTATTTCGCCATGGTTACTTAAGCTACGAGTTTCGTACAATAGTCACCTGTGTTGAGGGGTAGGATATTCCTTGAGGTAGAAGATTGGATTTCCGATATAAAGGTCTGAACATTCTTGAGCCATAAAATGCTCCTTTCAACTAGGTAATCATGTAATCTCACGGGTCAGTGGGATTCTATCATGATTACATCCTTCCTTCGAGTTTTTACTAGTTTGTTCATCCAAATCAGTCATGTCTCATATTGCTTGATAACAAGTTTTTAAAAAATAATACTTGCATGCAAGACATTATATAGATTACATAATCCTACTGAAATAGTACTGTGATACGAGTCGCTCAATCCTGGCAACCTCGTATTACATCATTCTGTATCTTTTTGTATATTTATCATTATCTCTATCTCTATCTCTATCTCTATCACTATCTCTGTCTCTATCTCTATCTCTCTCTCTATCTCTATCGCTATCTCTGTCTCTATCTCTATCTCTCTCTGTATCTCTATCGCTATCCCAATCTCTATCTCTATCTCTATCTCTATCTCTGTCTCTATCTCTATCTCTATCTCTTTCTTTATCTCTATCTATATCTCTATCTATATCGCCATCTCTATATCTTTATATCTCCCTATCTCTATCTCTATCTCTATATTTATCTCTAATTCTATCTCTATCTTTCTTACTATCTATATCTATATATTTTATTCTATCTCTGTGTCTACGTCTTTCTCCATGTCTATGGTTATCTCTATTTCTATTTCTAGCTTTATCTTTATCTTTATCTCTATCTCCATAGCTCTATCTTTCTATATCTCTTTCTCTATCTCCATATTTATCTCTTGATCTATCTTTATATCTTACTCTATATTTACCTGGATCTATATCTCTTTCTATATCTCTATCTTTATCTCTATCTCTATTTATATTGCTATCGCTATAACTCTATTTCTATAAATCTCTGTCTTTATCTCTATCATAATCTCTACCTCTATCTCTATCTTTGTCTCTTTCTCTATTTTTATCTCTATCTCTATTGCTATCTCATTTTCTCTTTGTATCTTTATCTTTATTTATATCTCTATCTTTATATGTATCTGTATCTGTATCTGTATATGTATCTGTATCCCTATGTTTATCTCTATGTCGATCTGTATCTTTGTCTATATCTCTATCTCTATCATAATCTCTATCTCAATCTTTATCTCTATCTCTATCTCTATCTCTATCTCTATCTCTATCTCTATCTCTATCTCTATATATATCTCTATCTCTATCTCTATCTCTATCTCTATCTCTATCTCTATCTCTATCTCTATCTCTATCTCTACCTCTATCTCTATCTCTATCTCTATCCCTATCTCTACCTCTATCTCTATCTCTATCTCTATGTCGATCTGTATCTTTGTCTATATCTCTATCTCTATCTCTATCTCTATCTCTATCTCTATCTCTATCTCTATCTCTATCTCTATCTCTATATATATATCAATCTCTATCTCTATATCTATCTCTATCTCTATCTATATCTCTATCTCCATCTCTATCGCTATCTATATCTCTATCTCTATCTCTTTCTCTATCTTTCTCTCTATCTCTAGATCTCTGTCTCTATGTCTATCTCTATATCTATCTCGATATCGTTTGTGTTCTCTATTTCTATCTCTATCTCTATTTCTATCTCTGTCTATATTTGTTTCTCAATCTCTAACTCTATCTCTTTCTCTATCGACTGGGGTTTTGTGCCTGAAACGATCCTACATCAGAATTTTTTTCGCAACTTTTCTTATGTCTATCTCACACTCTATCTCTATTTATCCTATCTCTCAGTATCTCTATCTATATCTCCATCTCTACGTCTCTCTATATGTACCTCTATCTAAGTCTCCATTTTCTATCTCTATCTGTATATCTATCTCTATCGCTATCTCTATCTATATCTCTATCTCTATCTCAATCTCTATCGCTATCTCCATCTCTGAGTTAACACGACGCGGCGGGATCAAAGGGCTTGTGTTACAGCAGAAGGAGAGGAGGCTTGATCTGTAGAGCAAGAGCACAGGGCGGCCGCTTAGGTACCAGTGATGGGACGATTATCGGCTATGGCTCGCTATAGGTGAGAACGGCACTAGCGGATGAAGAGTATCGACGATGAAAGCACTAGTTGTGATGGCATCAGTGGTGAAGAGCGGTGGCTGTATACCCATCAACGGCATATGCTTTAGGGAAGTGGTCTAGCGGCGATATGTCATCCAGCGATTGTTTCCCTTGAAGCTAATCTAGGAGACATTACGAGCGACATAGGATAGCACACAGGCACAGCGGCATAGGGCGGCTGCATCAAGGTACTATCAGACACAACAACGGCTATGTCTGGCGCCGCTTCGAAGATGAAGAAGGCTATAAGCTAACTATTGGTGAGGGTGATGACAAAGATAGGCATCGGCAGCGATGGCTGGGGCGGTTCATCATGTGGCAGCATGAACTTCATTGAGGTAAAGGGGCAGGAGCAGGTTGTCTGACGATTGCTCTCTTACAAACTACTATGGAGAACACTAAATGCGTGTGTGGCG
Source organism: Wolffia australiana (assembly GCF_029677425.1). Lineage (NCBI taxonomy): Eukaryota > Viridiplantae > Streptophyta > Magnoliopsida > Alismatales > Araceae > Wolffia > Wolffia australiana. The sequence continues at coordinate 5,079,072 of NC_135847.1, read as the reverse complement.
AGTGTAGGCATGGCAACGGGCTTGGAGGCAAGCACAGCGGCAAGGATGGTGGTGGTGCAGCTATGCACAGTGACGGCTCCAAGGCGAGCGCCATGACGAGAACAAGCGGCTGCAATGCGTGAGTGCGGCTGTAACGAGCGGCTGTGCCCCATACGAGCGGTTGCAACCGCAAAGCACGGTGGTGGTAGTGGCTTCTGGATCGCAAGCCTTAGCCATCATGGCTGTGGTATGCGATCATGGACTGCTACAGCTTTGACCAGCAATGGCCGAAATTAGGTGCGTTCATAATCAGTTGCAGTTGCGGACACAATCAATTGCGGTTGCGGTTGTCGTGACCGCGGATCGGGCAGCAGTCGCGGGAGCAACCAGTGGCAAGTAACACTATTGCGGCTGACAGCAGCGTGGGAGTCCTGTGGGTGGCGTCACCGTGGATAATGCGGGGCCCCGTGGACATCCCTCCCCTCTATTGGGCAGAATATGAGCCTTCGACCTTTTAAAGAGTAAAGAAAGCCCAAAGTATATAAGAAGAAACATATTCTTAAACAAACAGATACAAGCAATGCATCCGAAATAATAACACAGAAGATACGCCTTTCAGGCTCGGTGTCCCCGATTAATCTCCGTCTCTATCTCTATCTTGATCTCCATTTCAATCTATCTATTTATTACTATCTATATCTCTATCTCTCTATCTATCTCTATCTCTATCTCTATCTCTATCCCTCTCTCTATCTTTGTCTCTATCTCTATATATCTCTCTATCTCTATCTATCTCTTTATCTCCATTTCTATCTCTATCTCTATCTCTATCTCTATCTCTATCTCTATCTCTATCTCTATCTCTATCTCTATCTCTATCTCTATCTCTATCTCTATCTCTATCTCTATCTCTATCTCTATTTCTATCTCTATCTCTATCTCTACCTCTACCTCTACCTCTATCACGTTTTTATCTCTATATCTATCTTTATCTCTATCTGTCTTTATCTTTATCTTCTTCTCTCTCTCTCTATCTCATTCTCTCTATTTCTATTTTCATATCTCTCTCTATCTCCATCGCTATATATATCTCTATATCTCTCTCTCTATTTCTATTGGTATCTTTATATCTGTCTCTCTTTCTTTTTCTATCACTGAATCTATCTGTATCACTCTCTCTATCTCTATCACTATCTATTCTTGGTTCTATCTCTATCATTATCTTAATCTTTATCTCTATCTTTATATCAATCTCTATCTCTATCTCTATTCTTGGTTCTATCTCTATCTCTATCTGTATTTCCATCTCTATCTCTCTCTTTTTCTTTATCAATCTCTTTTCCTATCGCCCTCTATATCGCAATTTCTATCTCACTCTCTATCTCTTTCCCTCTCTCTATATTAATATCTATCTCTATCTTTATCTCTATTTATACCTCCATGTTTATCTCTATTTTTATGTCTATCTCTATAGCTGTCTCAATTTTTATCGGTATCTCTATATCTATCTCAATCTCTATATCTGTCTTAATCTATATTTCTATCTCTATCTCTATCTTAATCTCTATCTCTATCCCTATCTTTATCGCTATTTCTTTCTCAATCTCTATCCGTATCTCTATCTCCATGACAATAGCTTTCTCCATCTTTATCTTTATTTGTATCTCTGCCTCTATTTGTATCTATGTCTCCTTTATCTCTATCTCTATCTCTATCTGCATTTCTATCTTAATTTCTATCTCTGTATGTATCTCTATCTTTATCTTTATCTCCATCTCTCTCTATTTCATTCTCTCTAATTGTATATCCATCTCTCTCTCTATCGCCATCCCTATCTCTTTCTCTAACTCTATCTATAAATCTTTCTCTCTATTTCTATTTGTGTCTCTATATCTATCTATGTCTGTATCTTTATCTTTGTATCTATCTCAATGGTTATCTCCATCTCTATCTCTATCTCTATTTCCATCTCTATCTCGATCACTGTCTCTGTTATTATATTTATCTCTATCTCTATGATGCAGGAAAATGACGGGGATGTGGTCCTGCCATCACCGAGGGGTTGGACTCGGTTACTACGAGGAAGTCGTGCAACATGGGTTTCCTACGAGGAAGACCTACGATGAAATGCATGGTGTGGGGCTTAGTACGTGTGACTGCCGACAAGTCATTGGGGGCCGACGTCTGGGGCATCAATGGAGTTGCCAGAGATGGTAGATAGACCTCCTGAACGTCGTCTTGGCGAGATGAGGACATTACAGTGCCAAACAGGAAAATTCCTACCGGGATGTGTTCGCACGGGACGGGCGAATCTGACTCATACCAAACAGGGTAAGACGCTCAAGTGGAAATATGTTCACTCAACCTTTGACGCTCACTTACGTCTAACTCGAGCGTGGTGGAGGCAACCGAGAATATACTGCAAGAAATAAAAGACGGGGATGGGGCGGCGCACCTTGTTGGCGTCCCGAGGATAATTTTCTTCGTCTCGTGCGGGGGCTCGATTGGTGCTTCACGGGCATCGTGGGGGTTTAGTGGCGAGTGTCGGTTGCGAGATTCAGAGGCGCCAAAGCGCCGGTGATGGGTATCTTGGCAGCGGCGGCGCGGTAATGGGTGTGCCAAGGCACACGGTGGGCGCGGGCGTAGGAACGCAGCGCTTTGGGTGACTCGCGTCGAGCGCAGTGGCGGGGGGCAGATACGGCAGGTGCGGCGCAAAGGTACCGCACTGTTGTCGCGACAATCTCAGCGGGCATGGTATGAGGAGCAGACTCCTGCTGGCGCGGTGGGCGCGGCGGTTACTGCCGGTGGGTGGAACGCGGGCAGCGGTGATGGTTGTAGGCAACGCCACGTGGGTCGGGCATACATGGAATGCCGGACGCGTTCAGGGATATTTTCACTTGGAACAGGTGCGGACTGGTCGACGCATCGTGGGACGATCGCGTATGAGGGCGTCTAGGGCTCAACAGCAGTGGGTTTGCACCAGGGCTCGTTGATGGCGAGGATGCCAACGCATCGACATTGAACGCGTCACCACCGTCAACAAAAGTCCACGCCGCCGCTATGGACACTCCGCCACCGTCAACCAAAGTCAATGCAAACGCTACAGACACGCCGCCACCCTCTGATGACTCTAATATGTCATCAAACGTTTAGAGTTTTTTAGCATAAAAGCATCTATTATATCCATTTAAGTCATGTTGGTTGTCATTCATATGCATTGTTTATAATTTTACTAACCCCACTTGATTCTACGAATCAAGTGGATTATATCTGACATTTTCGGTTAGTAAGTTCAGAAATGGATTAAGGCAGCCAACGAGAGACGAAACTGACCAGGAGGAGCTGGCGAGAAATCAAGAAGAAGAAAATTCCAAAAATACCCCCAAGACATGTTTTAAGAGAAACCTATAAATACTCTCTTAAGAGTTCATTTTTAGGTTGTCCAGAATTTCTCTGAAGGAAGCTAGAGCTTGGAAAGGAAGGATTTCTGCAGACCCTCCAAGAGCTGCTGAGCATTGGAGCAGGGAGGAAGACAAGCTGAGGCATAGCTAGACCAAGAAGATAACCGCCTTGCCGAGAGGAAGTGACACGAGAGTCACCCAGTGCTTCTCAGTCAAATACAGACCAGATTGTTCTTGTTTTAGTTTAAGTTCAAATTGTTTGCTGTTGAATTTGTTTTCCCTTTTGTTTCTCCTCAAATCGTCCATTATCTACTGCACATTCTATTGAAATTGCCAGCCATCAGCAGACCAGGTAGCCAGCAACCCAGGTAGCAACCTAGGCTGCCAGCAACCCAAGCTTCCAGCAACCCAAGCTGCCAGCCACCTAGGGCGCTAGCAGTCAACGGCACCTCATCGCCAGCGACCTAAGGCGCCACGGCGCTGCGGGCAGCCAAGGCCGCGAGCAGCCAGGCCGCCAGCAGCGGACGCTGCTAGCAACCAAAGGCAGCCATCAGCGCTTGCCGCGGGCAGCCAAGCCGCCAGCAGCGCACGTTGCTAGCGACCACGCCAGAGCTGTGGCAGGCAGCGGCAGCCGTCTTGCGATTGCGCGACGCCGCTGCCGCGACGCAGCTGCACCTGCGTGGGTTCTTACAGAGCAAGAATGCCCTGCAGGTGTCTCTGCACCCAGCTAGGACGTGCGCAGAAACAACTGCAGGCTCGCCCACCAACTGTTTGGTGATTTGCCAAACTTACAGGCATGGGCCTGTAGAAGGGTGAACTGAAATATCTTGTTAGTTTTTATGCATGATTTGGAAGGAGAAGTTGTTTCATATCAAGAAAATTATTTTATGAACTCTTTCTGAGGAAATTAAAGAATTCTACTCAAGATAATCTTTTTGATTAAAAAGACTGAACCATATATTTTCTGAGATAAACTGATAAGAAGGAGAGAATCAATATCGTTTTCCTTGCTCCCTGTGGATCGACCCTTACTTGCCCTAAGGCTGTGAGGTTATAAATGTTGTTGCTAGGCTCAATCCTCACACACTTAACTGTTAAATAACCAGTAAAAACTACCCAAAAAGAGAGCTTATCACCCTCATCGGACTAAGTCAACACTCCGGCATCACGCACGTCTCCCCGCACGCACGCCCCTTCACGCATCATGACACGTCATCAACGGCAGATCAACAACTGCCCCTTGATGTGACACGAAGTACGTCTTTCGTCTTTGATTTTGCGTCTTTAATTTCTTGTCGTTAAGTTGTATTTTCTCTTTCCTCCAAGGCCTATATATATGCCATTGTTTCAATAAACCATTAGCCAAGTTTATTTCAAGAATTGAGTTATCTTTCTCTTTTTGGAGTACTAGAACCAACCCTAGCCTCTCTTCCCCTTCGATCACCTCTGCCATCGCCGCCGCCGGTTACCACCCACCCTTCTTTCTCTCTCCCTCTCCTTCCCTCTTTCTTCCACTCTCTCTCTTCGGCCAGCCCTTGCGGCGCACACGGCCGCCCGTGCACACTGCGCATCGGCCGACAGCCCTTACCGCGCACGCGACTGCCGCACACACCGTGCGCCAGCTGCCAGCTGCACCGCGCGCGCCATGCGCCGACCCAGCCCTCACTGGGCTCGCGGCTGCCCACGCACCCCGCATGACGACCCTAAAGCTCGCCACGCTCACAGCTGCCCGTACACGCCACGCACCGGCCCCCAGCGCTCGCCGCGCACGCGGTCACTCACGCACACCGCGCTTGTGTCGTGATCGACACCACCTAACGCTTCATCATCGACGCCGTCCAACGCTTCGCCCCTACGGGTATTTGCCTACGCCTGAATCTTTGACAATGACACTACTCAATACCAGGGTCATTCAACGCCCGGAACACCCAGATATTTTCGTCTAGTGGGCCATACAACCCCTGGATCGCCCAATCTCGTCATGACCAGAATTCTCCGCAGCCTCTTCACACACTCTGGTGTAGAGGTACGCCTGAACTCTTTGGTGTCGACGTGTTCTTCGTCTACTATTCCAGGAGAAATCCTCCACCGCCGACAGATTTTGACTTGATTTGAAATTCCCTAAAATCCTCTCAATAGTGATATTTCCTCATGACATGAATTCGTGTATTGGATTTGGTGCTTCGGTGTCGTCGCGGAGGTTGAAGATAGTACTCCTGCCCTCGACAAGGAACGGGACTACACCACCAGTATTTCATTGGTTTTAAATTCCGAATTTGATCACGTGGATTTCTGTGGTCTGTTTTATCCTTCCATCCTAAACCCGTCTAGCATTGTTCCCATTCTCCAGTCGAGGAGTGTACCAGAGGCTGAGGACACACCGCATTGAGGATAGGATCATCTCAGGGGGCATGTCGCTCAATTTGGAGGCAAAAGATACCTCTAAAGGCTATGTTGTTTGCCTAGATGCTTGCCAGGAAGCGGACAATAACCCGCGTGAGACGTCGAAGGTTTTTCCTGGCTGAATCTTCATTGTGCCCTCTGTGTGCGGAGGAGGAAGAGGAGTGCGGGCATCTTTTTTTCCAATGTCGGGTCGCTCGTGCACTATGGGCTAGCCAGGCGCTAGCAGAGTTAACGTCGAGCTCGGTCTTATGGGCTACACTACCGCAGCATCAACGTGGGTTTGACAGAGAGCGGGGGCTAAGATTCGGAGTGCTTTGGGCCATATGGTCCCACCGAAATGAGATCCTATTCAAGGGGACAGCAATGTCGGTGGACAGGGCTATAAATGAGGTGGAGAGACTTGTGTATTGCTGGTTTGGCCCTGGATGAGTTGGGGGTATGGGGGGCCATGATGGGCCATGTTTTTTTCTTTTGGCGTAGATCCCTCCTGTCCACGTGTACCGAGGATCACCAAGCTGGGTGATCTTCTTTATTGTTTTCAAAAAAAAAATATTGAGTGAATGTCCAAGCTTCACTGACTTATCTTATCAATAATGATAATCAATTATTTCTTATACAGCAAGAACTCCCTTCAATGATTCCAGAAACTAATTTCTTAAGAATTAATCGTACAGAGGAGATAGCATCGTTGTTCGCTGGAATAGAAATATCACTAAGATCTGGGTCACAAATTCCCTCAATCGTCGATACTTCCAAGGATATCACCTTGGCTTTCACCAGGGAAGTTAGCCGCCTACGTAAATTACCAACAAGGTCCGGTGAGTCTAACCAGGACCTTAACTTCATTAGAAAATTTTACTAGATGTCAGCTACTGTGATCTTATCTTTTCTTTTTTATTATGTTTTTGAGGAAGTAGGATATCAAGGGGGAACAAGCATAAAAACACAAGTATTCAAGGAGAAAATTTTCCTTTGATAAGCTGAAGGAGCAGAAGGAATCAAGGTTTGCATATATTTTATATTGTTGCACTAGGTACAATGCACAATTTAAGTTGGGGGCAAGAAAACACCATTACATGAGGTTCAAAGTTTTTAATTATGTACATCAATTTAAAGTTGGGAGGGGATGTAATTAGTGTAAAAGATCGAATTGTTTCAAAATTTAACTTCACAGTTTTTTTTAATAAGAATTTCATTCACAAATTTAATCAAACCCCACCTTGGAGAGTTCATTTACTTAATGTCTTAGAGGCATGTGTATAGAAGTTAGGCTCTTGCAGCGGATCATATGCACCTCTTTATGGTATGAGCCATGGGCTTAGACTCACATGTTAAGCTTCCAAGTGGTGAAGATATCTGGTAGGCTGAGGAACAGACATGAAAATCAAAGGGTTGAAGTACTATTTTCCTAGGTTGAGTGCTGAGTGAACAACCTCATCATACCACCTTCTGTTAGCAAACCTACTTAGTTGTTTTGGATCTCCATTAAGTGGAATCTCACTTGGGGTAAGGGTGGTCATTTTTTCAAGTCTTGAGTACAGAATCACTTTTTCCTTGAGCAACCTAATGCCAAAAATTGAATCGCATCCTTACCATCTCCATCTCACCCCTGACTACCCACATGTACCATCATAAATTGTATAGGAACACATCTTGAACCCATTTCCCTATTTTTTAAGATATGCCCAACTCCCAAGCATTTCTTTCCTCCCTCTCTACTATTATCTTTTCCTCTTTCTTCTATTCTTTTCCATCATTCATTATCTACAATAATCACCAGCTATTCTGGATTTGAATTGTAACCAGCTGCTATCACTTTTTACTTCTCTATCATCCCTTGTTATTTTGGAAGACATGTCCTTCACATTAGGGATATTATTTGTGTAATTTTGACTTTGTTTTTATAGGATTGATTTTTTTTATTTTTCATTACCCCTTTTAAAAAAAGGCAAAAAAAGAAAAATACAAAAAGGCAAAAAAAAGCGAGTGAGCAAAAAAAGCAAGAAAAAAAGGGGAAAAAGTAAGAAAAAAATTAAAAAAAATAAAATATGGGAGTCCTCAATAGCAAAAAATCCGAGGAACAAAGGAAAAACATCATTGGGGCTTGTTGTAGGTTTTTATTTTTTGCTCTAAGGACATCAACATGATTTGTTGATCAACATCATCCCTTGTCTGATGTTGTTTACATCTTCATTGCTTACTTTGAAAAATATTCTGCATCAAGGCAAGGAGCAGGTCATCGATCTCAAGGTCGGTCGGCGGCGCCCATATCCGGCGGCGGGGCGAACTCGGAATTTCAAAGGTCACAGGGGAAGCTAAGCAGGCTACTGGTTGAGGCCAGAGGTAGGAGAAGGACTCTTGCTATTTACTAACTCAAAGGAAAGGACGTGAAGAAACATTGGAAAAGATCATTTTTTAAAGACTCACTAAGGGGTCCTTGGGCATGCCTTCCTTATATGGGGGTGGGGAAGGTGCCAAGAGACCATAGGTGAGGAGGGGTCCATCGCATGACGTGGCCCTCCTCTTTACACGTAACAAAATGGAACGAGACGCGAAAATAGCGGACGAGGCCTAACACATGGCCAGATCCGAATGTTTATCACGAACAAAAAAATCAAAGAAAGATTATAAAAACTTACGAAGAGTACTTAAAGTCGTCGTCGCGGGCGTACGCACGAGCAGCTCGGAGAGGTCGAGCGCGTCCCGCGGCGGTGTCGTCGTGATGGTTCCCCATCACGTGATGTGCACGCTGACAGAGTTTCATCATGGCAATTATGGCATGAAGCGCCTAAATAGATCACATATATTCCTATTAGCCAAATCCGAAGGGACTTCTCGCATAGGTGATTTTTGACCGTTCTCTTGGCATAGGGACTTCTCGCATAGCACTCTCAAACACCATCTACCTCATATTGGCCAAAGTACTGGCAAATCGACTTTGGCAGGTAATGAGTGATTTAGTGGGACCGTTCCAATCCACGTTCATCCTGGGGCGACAACGGATCGACAGCGAGGTAGTTGCAGGGGAAATCATCGCAGCTTGGCAGAGAGAGGGCAGGAAAGGCTTCATGTGGAAAGTTGACTTCGCTAAGGCATACGACACACTTGATTGGGAATTTCTATGGGCCTCTCTTAGACACCGGAACTTTCCAAGGGAATAGATACAATAGGTGTGAAGGTGTGTGACGTCACATTCTTTTTCGGTCCTCGTGAATGGTAAACCAGAGGGAGGGTGGATCCAACCCCAAAGAGGGGTTAGACAAGGTGATGCCGGACGTCGTCTCAACGGCGTCCGACCGTCACCGAAGGAAGGAACTCGGTGTCGTATCGCTAACTAATCGGGTTACGTCCACGACGTCAACCGATGGATATGCGGAGAACAGAAATATATGTATGACGGCGACGGACGATGGTTCTACAACGGTACGTGCAATGCGCCGACAAGCTATGAGAGCCAACCCGAGCGGGACGGGTCGCCAAGCTGGGTCGGTCCAGCCTCCAAGTCGCCCGAGGTGGGTCGAGGCGCGCACGCCGCCGAATGGGGTAACTCCCACTGGAATGCTCACACGCGCCGGGCGCCCCACTGCATCGGACAGGTAAGACGCCGTCTTTGTTTCGCTGTTTTCAATCTGTCCCACTCACCTATCTAACCCGAGCGGTGGAGGCAATACGAAAGAATACTGACGGAAATAAATGACGAAAGAGGCTAGGGAAAGCAGAGTACCTTCGCCGCGCTGGCGACGGGATTTTCGCACCAACTGGTTCCGAGGAGGGAGTTGTCGGGTGCGCCGGAGGTTGACTGGTGCGAGGGCGGTTGTGCGGAGCGATGCAGGAGGCGGTCAGCGAGCGTGGGCGCGGCGCGCGCGGCGGGCGTGGCGCGGCGCGCGGCGCGCGGTCGCGCGGCGGCGGGCGCGGCGCGGCGGCGGCGCAGGGCGCGCAGCGGCGGCGCGCGGCGCTGGCGGCGGCAGCGCTGGCAGCAGCGCGCGGGCGCCAAGGTAAGCGCGGCGCGGGCGCGCTGGCGTGGCGCGCGCGCGGGCGCGGGCGGGCGCGGCGGCGGCGCGGCGGCGCGGCGCGGCGGCGGTGGCGCGCGGCGCGGCGCGCGGCGGCGCGCGGCGGGCGCGGGGCGGCGCGGCGGCGCCGGGCGGCGAGCGCGGCGGCGCGCTGGCGGCGCGGGCGCAGCGCGACGGCGGCGGCGCGTCGGCGCGGGGCGGCGGCGCGCTGGCGGCGCGGGCGCGGCGCGGCGGCGCGGGCGGTCGGGCTGCGGCGGCGCGGGCGGGCGGCGGCATGGCGGCGGCGGCGCGCGTGGCGCGGCGGCGGTATGGCGGCGGCTGCCCTTCCTCTTTCCTCCCTTTCTCCTCCTCCTCCTCTTCTTCTTCCTTCTCCTCTTCTTCTTCTTTCTTCTATTCTTCTCCACGACCTGACCCTTCTTCTCAAAATACCATTCTTCAAAATTTAGGTCAAGGAAGCGCCCACCTCTTCCCTTATATATGGGTGAAGATAGGCCCTTCCTTAAGTCCAAAAACAACAAAACAAACAAGGAAAGGAAAGGAAATAATGAAAACGGGCTTGTCAGGCCCAACATAAAGAGGGGGTGAAAGAGTTCTCATATGGATCCTTCCCGCTACACGACAACACGATAAAACCGAAAAGCTATAGAATAAGGTAACCAAGGTGTCGGTGTGCTCGTGGTCGGGCGTCCGCGTCATGCCGAGTAACGGAATGCGGAATCCCGTGTTGCCGCGGGCGCTCGCCGTGGTGGCTGGACTCGCCTCGTGGCGAGCTGGGTAGTGCCGGCTCTCGGTGCCGGGTCGGGAAGTCCTGCTGCTCCTCTGCTGCTGGCTCGATGACGCCCGGTGGTGACGCGCCATCAACCTCCCGGTGGGAAGGACTCGACCCGGCGAGTCAGGGTGGAGGATCGCGACGGTGGAAGGAGGTCGGACGGAGGCGCCGAGCTCCTGCTCAGAACCCACGGTCGTCCGCGCAGGTGTGGCCCGCCCAACGCACTAGGAATCTCTCGATGCTTCCCCACCTGCATGGTCAATTACCTCCTGCAAGTACACAATCGATTGCCTCGTGCCTATCGGGTGAAACAATTGGGGAGTGGTGTCGGCAAACTCACTCACGCTGAAGGGGTCTAGAGAGGCTGGGAGTGGGGAGGAAGAAGGGGCCCAGATCGAGCTAGGTCCGCCACATTGAATGTAGAGCCTATTCCCACGAGGAGGAATTTCGACGACATACGCGTTGTCGCCCACTCACGGAGGATCCGAACGGGCCGGCGCCGCGAGCATGCAGCTTCGTTGCCGCCCCGAGAGTATCTCTCCGCCCGAGTCTGACCATCACTAGGTCTCCCACGCCAAATGCTCTGGGTCGGCGATGCAAGTCGGCGGCTTGTTTGTACAATGCATTTTGCTGCGTGATCCTATCATGAATGCGATGATGTAATGCAGAGACATGCTGGGCAAATGCAAGTGCGCCCTCGGAAACCCTAACATGAGGATCTATGGGAGCTAGGTCTAGGGTCGACGGGGTGCCTGGCCGTAGGCGATCTCAAAGGGGCTCAACCCGGTGGTTCTGTTCACCGAGGAGTTGTATGCGAACTCAGCGCGTGGTATGACAAGATCCCAAGACGCGAGGTGTTCACCTACGAGGAACGAGTAGGTTGCCCAAGCTACGATTGACCACCTCCGCCTGACCGCCGGTCCGCGGATGGTAGGCAGTCGAGAACTTGAGCTGCGGCCCAAGAGGCTCCACAGTGGTCCTCCGTATAACTCGTGAAGCGCACGCCACGATCGGACACGATCGAGGATGGCAGGCCATGGAGGCGCACGATCTCTGGAAGAAGATCTGGGCGACCTTCACGGCGCCAGACGCCTTCGCGCAGGGCACGGCGGGCCATCTTCGAAAACCTATCCACGACTACCATGATGGAGTCGAGTGCCTCGCGTGCGGGCAGTCCCAAGACGAAGTCCATGCTCACGCCGTTCTGTGGACGCCGGCCGGGCAATGGGGTATAAAGTCCGCGCTCTTCTTGACCTGCTTGGCCAAGGCACATACACGCACTGGGCAACTATGTTGCCAACATCGCGCTTTAGGGAAGGCCAGTAGAATTGGCCTTCCATGGCGGCGATCGCCTTGTCGCGCCAAAATGACCGCTATACCTCCGCGTGACATTCCCAAGTGAGGAAGTCACGAGTGATGTGCGAGGTACGCACAATCTGTTCTTAAAGAACAGGTATCCGCCAGTAAGGACATAGTCCTTGTAATCGTGGGATGGTCCTCGCCGGACTTCCGCTGATGGGGCCAAATCAGGGCAGTTATCGCATCCATCTCGGATGGTCTCAACCCCAAGACTGTCACCTTCATGACGCTGAGCACGTGAGTTCTCCGCGAGGGCGCCGGCCACGACGTTGTCCTTGCCCTTCTTGTGCTTGATGACGAAGGTGTAGTCCTGTAGGTACCGACCCACTGGCGTGCCGATCGCCAGTTTCTGCCGCGAGTGCAGGTACTTGAGCGCCTCGTGATCCGAGAAGAGCACGAACTCCGATGATAGGAGGTAGTGTCTCCAATGCCGTAAGGCTTGGATGACCGCAGAGAACTCCTTGTCGTGACGTGGAGTATCGGCTTTGCATCGCTCAGCTTCCTGAAGAACTCCACGGGTGGCCCTCCCGGCCGAGGACGCCCGATGCCGATACCGAGGCATCGCATGTAACTCGAACACTTTCCCAAAGTCGGAAGCCAGAGTACCGCGCTGTGTCATCATGAGCTTTATCTGCTGGAAAGCTCTCTGCCGCCGTGTCCAGCGTAACGACTCTCCTTGAGGCGTCGGTGATGGGGCGAACGAACTGAAGTTCCGTGATGAATCGCCTATAGAAAGTCGCCAGTCCTATGAAACTCCTAACGCCGCATGTTTGCCGGGTCGGCCACGACGCGATGGCCCGACCTTCTCCGGTCGGCGGTTACGCCTGGGCGGACACGATGAACCCTAAGAAGGCAACCTCGACGCCAGGAAGCTACACTTCTTGGGGTGGGCGAGCTGCTCCTCGCCAGAGGATGGTGCAGACCGCCAAGGTGGTCTGCATGCTCGCCTCGATCTGCTGTAGACGCGATGTCGCCGGGCGAGACGCACCACGAACTTCCTATGAAGGCGCCGCAGCACTGCTCATGAGACGCTGGAAGGTACCGGGCGCATTGGAGAGGCCGAAGGCATAACCTCCACTCATATAAACCGCCCTTATCTTAAAGGCGGTCTTCCATTCGCCGCGGACGGATCCGCATTTGATGGTACCCACTCTCAAGTCTATCTTGGAGAAGATAGTGGATCCCGCCATCATGTCGAATAGATCCTGCACACGCGAATGGGAAAACGGTACTTGACCGTTATCTTGTTGATGGCACGCTATCGCAACACATGCGCCACGCGCCATCCTTCTTCGGGCGCTAGGAGAGCGGGTACGCGCAGGGCTCATGCTCTCCGGATGAGGCCCTTCCCAAAAGCTCCTCACTTGCCGTAGCAACTCCTCGCACTTCCGCGGCTCCATGCGTAATGCGGTAGGTTCGAAGCGACGCGCCGGCACCAAGTCGATGGCATGCTGTATGTTCCTCATCGGGGTAATCCGCTTGGTAGCTCTTCCGAAGACATCTCCGAACTCCGATATGAGAGCCTCAACCTCTGGGGTGCGAGGGGTCACTGACCGGTCAGCAGGACGCCAAGGGTGACGGCCAGACATAGGTGTATCGTCACCCTCGCGCCAAGGTCGCGAGTGAATAAGGGTCTCGACTATCACTAACCCTACTGGTCGGGTCGCGCCGCTTGCTGGCCGGCCAGGTGTACGGGTGCCACGTAACTCGCCGCCTGGTGCATAAAGGAGCAGGTGTTCACGCGCCTGCTAAGGTGACGCCGTGATCATATAACCACGGCCGACCGAGGATGATGCTACCCACCTTCATGGGTAGTACATCACAGAGCACGCCCTCGGCGTATGTGTTCACCTTCAGGGGACGCGCACCGACGCTTCACAGATAGTGATGAAGCGCCGATCCATGAAACGCCAGACGGGCGTGGGGTGCTCATCGGTCAACCCTGCCGCTGACCATAGTATCTGAGATCGCGTTGATGCAACTATCGCTATCCACGATCACCTTACATGCCTTGCCGCTGATCTTGATGTACGGTAGAAGATCGACGACGGATGGCCGCATCATCGAACGGTGTCGGCTGTTGAGCGCCCGTGGAAGTCTAGCGGAGTTGTCAACCCGCGGTGATATCCTATCTCTACCGCTGCCGGGTGTGTCGACAGCGATGTTGGCTAACGGCCGACGGACGCACGCCTGTCACGGGTGGGGCTCTCGCGCCGATGATCTGGATGAATCCTATTCGTCCATCGGGCCCTCGCACTCAAGGGCGCATTCCTCGCTCCCGTGATAGTGGTCCTCCTGGGGTACGCCGCCCATCGCAATAATCCTGTTCGGCTTCCCGACATCAATCAAAAGTGTAGATGGGCATTGGTGTGCCCGTGCCTCGCCCTGGCATTTGTAGCACGGATGTGTGCTTGACTTGGTGCAGCGCCACGGGCCGGGCATCGCCGCCGAGGCCCGGCTTGCGGGTAGACCCCACCGAGGTGGTTGGGGTCGCTCTGGCCCCGGTGACCGGTGCACCAGTGGTCGCGGTAGGGTGGAACGAGCGGTGCAAGCCGAACCGTAGGAACTCGCGCGCGGTGTGCGCTGGCGCCGGGTGTCTTCGACAGGCGGATCCATGTGCTCCACTAGGTGGTATGCCTCATCGACCTCCGCCGTTGGCAGTCAAGACCTTGCTGCGCAAGGCGGGCCAAGGTCAGGCAAAGAGGCCGGCGATGACGCGGGTCCTCCACGAACGGCAACGATCCGCATTCCTCGAAAGCCTCGATGTACTCCGACACCGAGTCGACCTTGCTTAAGGTCGAGCCACGAGAGGAAGAGTGTCATCTGGTACTGACGAGGAACGCATTTGTTCCTTAGCTTCCGCGCCATTTCTGCCCATGACATGATGGGCTGTCCTCGCTGCTCGCCGAGAATTGCTCATTCTCCCAGAAGATCTTGGCTTGTCCGCTGCCGCGGTTCTCGCGCACTCGACGCAAAGGTCGCCATCCATCCTGTACCACCTGAAATACGAGTTCATTTTTGATTCCCAGTCAATGAACTCCTTGGGCTTCCTCGAGCCCTCGTGACGGTACGCCGGGCGCGCACGCCTCTGGATGCGTGCACGATGCTCGCGCCGACGCCGTTGCCATCATAGTGCCGCCGCACGGGTAGTTTCGCCGCGGGTCCATGGGGCGACGGGCGGAATGGGTCGTGTCCGCGTCGCCCCCGTGGTAGGGATGACCATCCAGCGTGCTCGGTCCCAAGGCACCGGGTGATGTGGTGGTGGGCATGCACCGTCAGCCCGTAATATGGCGGGGTGGCGGCCGTGGTAGTCTCGCCGTGCCGGTGGCTCGCCGAACCGCGACCACGGGAGGAACGGGTCGAACCGACGGGCCGGATAGTCACGGCTCGGTCGCGCTGCATTGACGATAGGGAGATCAGGTCGAGCATAAGGGACCCCGCCGAGCCACGGGTGTAGTCATCCCGCTGGCGATGCATGTCCCAAGCGCGACATCCTGTGGGTCGCGTGACGGGCTCTGGCTAGGCGCGCATCGTGGCGGTACGCCGTGAAACGGGCGATCAGGGACCTCGTAATCATCAGCAAGGTCCGGTCGGGTGACCACGGTATTCGGTCTACCAGCCCCGTAAGGGGGCGAGGGCCTCGTGCAACCGGTCCCGCCAACTCCGCGCTCGGACACTCGGGTGTCGGCGAGCATCCGCTCCAAGCGCTCCGCCCTAGCTGCCGGCGCGCGACGTTGAGCTCCTTGGTCTTCCGGAAGTTCTTCTCTTGGCGGTACTGGCGAGTGGCGCCGTCGCCCCGCCTCTACCCCGCAGGGGTCGCCTAGGGGAGTACTCGACGACGGAGATTTCCGTGGTCGCCGCCTGCGGGTATCCCGGCCTCGAGTCACCGACGGAGTCGCCGAGACGCGCGGTGTGCCGCGTGGGGAGTGCTGGGATCGGCGTGAACCACCGGCGATGCCGGTGATTTCGATGCGCCCGAGCACCCGTGACGCCGGGTGGGACCGCGTGTCCTCGATATGGGGTAAGGTAGGTTCCGCAATCGGCGAGGCCGGTTGAGGTCCCGAGAGGGCAATCTCGCGTTCTCTCGCCTCGCGACGGTTCGACTCGCCGCGGGAGGTAGAACCTCCGCGTTGCGCCATCCGCGCGGATCGCGCCTCACGGCCATTCCTGGGTACCGATATGGATGCACGAAATCGATGGATGCGATGCACTAGATGCGATGCGATGCGATGCGCGGTCGGAGACGTGTGGGCGACCACACCGGCTCGATACCAATTTGATGCCGACGCCGCCTCAACGGTGTCCACCGTCACCGAAGGAAGGAACTCGTGTCGACGCTAACTAATCGGGTTACGCCCACGACGCCAACCGATGGATATGCGGAGAACAGAAATATATGTATGACGGCGACGAGGACGGCGGTTCTACAACGGTACGTGCAATGCGCCGACAAGCTATGAGAGCCAACCCGAGCGGGACGGGTCGCTGCTGGGTCGGTCCAGCCTCCAAGTCGCCCGAGGTGGGTCGAGGCGCGACGCCGCCGAATGGGGTAACTCCCACCGAATGCTCACACGCGCCGGGCGCCCCACTGCATCGACAGGTAAGACGCTGCCTTTTGTTTCGCCGCTTCTCAATCTGTCCCACTCACCTATCTAACCCGAGCGCGGTGGAGGCAATACGAAAGAATACTGACGGAAATAAATGACGAAAGAGGCTAGGGAAAGCAGAGTACCTTTCGCCGCGGGCGACGGATTTTCGCACCAACTGGTTCCGGAGGAGGGAGTTGTCGGGCGCGCGGAGTTGACTGCGCGGAGGGGCGGTTGTGCGCAGTCAGCGCGAGCGGCGCGGAGGCGTGGTCGACAGCGGTGGCGCGCGGTCGGCGGGGCGGGCGCGCGGCGGTTAGCGCGCGGCGGCGCGGGCGCGCTGCCGGCGCTGGCAGCGCGCGCGGCGGGCGCGGCGGCGCGGCGGCGCGGGCGGCGGGCGCTGCGGGCGGCGTGGCGGGCAGCGCAGCGGCGGACGGCGCGCGGCGGCGGCGCGGCTGGCGCGCGGCGCGTTGGCGGCGCGCGGCGGGCGTTGCGCGCGGCGCGGGCGCGGCGCGGGCGGGGGCGCGGCGGGCGCGTGGCGGCGCGCGGTGGCGCGCGATGGCGCGGGCGGCGAAGCGCGCGGCGGTGCGCGGCGCGTGGCGGGCGCGCGGGCGCGGCGCTGGGCGGCGGGCGCGGGCGGCTGGCGCGCGGCGGCGCGCCGCGTCGGCGCGGGCGGGCGCGGCGCAGCGCGCGGTCGCGGCGGCGCTGGGCGCGGGCGCCGGCGTCAGCGCGGGCGCGCGGCGCGGATGGCGTGGCGCGGCGGCGGGCGCATGCGGCCGGGCGCGGCGGCGCGATGGCGGCACGGCGCGCGGCGGTGGCGGCGGCTGCCCTTCCTCTTTCCTCTCCCTTCTCCTCTTCCTCCTCTTCTTCTTCCTTCTCCTCTTCTTCTTTCTTCTATTCTTCTCCACGACCTGACCCTTCTTCTCAAAATACCATTCTTCAAAATTTAGGTCATAAGGAAGCGCCCACCTCTTCCCTTATATATGGGTGAAGATAGGCCCTTCCTTAAGTCCAAAAACAACAAAACAAAGAAGGAAAGGAAAGGAAATAATGAAAACGGGCTTGTCAGGCCCAACATAAAGAGGGGTGAAAGAGTTCTCATATGGATCCTTCCCCGCTACACGACAACACGATAAAACCGAAAAGCTATAGAATAAGGTAACGAAGGTGTCGGTGTGCTCGTGATCGTGTCCGGCTATGCCGAGTAACGGAATGCGGAATCCCGTGTTGCTGCGGCGGCTCGCCGTGGTGGCTGGACTCGTCTCGGTGGCGAGCTGGGTAGTGCCGGCTCCTCGGGTGCTGGGTCGGGGAAGTCCTGCTGCTCCTCTGCTGCTGGCTCGATGACGTCCGGTGGTGACGCGCCATCACAAGGTTTCCCACTGGCCTTACTCTTTTTTCTCCTTGTAGTGGATGCCCTGGCCATCTGCACGGTAAAGATATGTGCATAGGGTAAGCTAAAGGGCTTTCAATCTGCAAGCTTCCCAACGAGTATACCGCTACTTCTTTATGCAGATGACACTACATTCTTCATAGAGGGCTCAATGGAGGAAGCCCGAAACCTGTCAACGCTATTAGATCTCTTCGCGAATTTCTCTAGCCTACCGATCAACTGTTCCAAATCCGTATTTGTGGGAGTGCACCTCAAACCAGAAGAGGAGGTCCAGTGTTCAGAAGCTCTGGGGACCCCCATTGGAGCACTTCCAATGCGTTATTTAGGTTTACCCCTGAAGAGGGGGCAACTAACCGCTATGGATTGGTCCCCTATGATCGAGAAGGTGGAGAAGTGCCTCGAGTGTTGGCAGAGTCGGGTGTTATCATGAGCAGGACGTTTGATTTTGGTGAGGTCGGTACTCTCGGCAATACCAATATTTTATCTCTCGATCTTCAAGTTGCCTAAGGGGATTGGCCAGCATTTAGAAGCTCTGATGAGACGTTTCTTCTGGAACGGGCCTGGATCAACAATTGGCCGAGTATCGGCAAGGGTGCCATGGGAGGTGGTGTGCAGACCAGTCGAGTATGGCGAACTAGGGGTAGCACATCTGAAATCCATGAATGTAGCACTGCTAACTAAGTGGGTGGCCAAGATTATGGCCCCGAAGGAGGACATGGTCACGAAAGTACTACGAGATGTGTACGACACGAGTTTGAATTGGGAGCTGCAATCGAGGCCAATTAGAGGGGCCTCGAGCTTTTGGTAGGGACTAGGCCAAGTTTTCCAGCAAAGCCAAAGGTTATTTATACCCAGATTAGGGGATGGCGCATACTTTGGTTTTTCGCTAGGTGACTGGTCCACAGGAGGTCCGACGCAAGAAGCTTTCCCCCGACTGTTTGCATTGGCTAGGAGCCCACAAGCGTTAGTGAGAGACTGTTGGGATGGCACATGGAATCCATGCTTACTAGATGCACTATCTGAACAGAGAGTGGAAGGGCTATTGAATATGCAACAGAAAATTGTGGACCAAAGGCCAGTGCATGGAAAAGGGACAATTGGGTATGGAGGGGAGCTCAGTGGTCAGTTCGAGAGACTTATAGGCAGATCCAGGGGAGTACGATAGAAGAAGCGGACTTTATACACGCATGTAAATGCCTATGGAAACATAAGGTACCGTTGAAAGACAGAATTTTTGGTTGGATGCTTCTTAGGCGTCAAGTTATGACACGTACTCTCCGTAGGTGCATGATCCTAGACACCCCAATTGCATGCCCCATGTGCGACCTTGGAGAGGAAGATTGTTCTCACCTATTTTTTGAGTGTCATTTTGCGTAGGCCGTTTGGGGAGCACAGCAGCTGAGAGGGGTGGATGTGACATCAAATGAAGCGTGCTGGAAGTCCCTAAGGAGAATGGCAGGTAGCGAACAGATGAGCTGGGGAAAGGTGCTTGCGGTGCTTTGGACGTTGTGGCTTCACCGCAATGAGGTGGTATTCAAGGGGAAAGCTGTGTCACTGGAATTGGTGTTGCACGATATAGGGAAATGTATATCCTACTGGTGTGGTAGGACATAACGAGATGAAAAGGGACCCAGTGGGCCGGGCATGTACTATGTCACGATCACATATATCAATAATATTTCTGGGTTGACCACCGTTTTTCCGGGTGGTCTTCCCTCTTTAAATTCAAAAAAAATAGAAAATATTTCAAACTCATTATTTACTGTATGATATATATCTAGTCTATTTATTATATTTATCTATCTTCTTTCTTCTAAGCCCTAGTTTACCTCGTACAATTTAATAGTTATCCTAATAATTTATTATTTTTCTATGCAGTATAAATATCATCTCTCTTCTAGGAACTAAGTATTTGCTCTCTTATGTGTTTATGTTTTAAAAACAAAATATCTTAAATAACTATCCCACAATCGTCAATCAATGAAACTTTTTTAGAATAATTCAAAGAAATTTAAATGTTCTGTTTGATCCTAAACTTTTTGATGACTAAGTACTTCCATTGATAAATTAATTCATTCAAAAATCTGTATTCCGTTTAAAACTTTGGATTATTTATTTATTTCAATAGAAAATTTCTAGATTTGTCGCGGCTTTAGTTTGTCGTTGTACAATATTTCTTTACATACTGCTGTTTAATAACTTGTGAAAGAGGCTTAAAATATAACTCTCATTCTTCTAAATAATGTCTTTCCAAATTGTATTGTTCTGTTTTGTTAGAGGTTTTTTGAATACTAATATTTTGCTCCTTTTTTATGCCCCAACATTTCTTTGTTTTGTTCCGGACGTTAAATATTTCCTCTATCATGATTTTCATTTTTGGTTCCTATGCTAATTTAACCTTTTCTTCCCAAAAATGTTTTCTTTACTTTTTTAGGTTCAAGCTTACCTTTACAAGTTTCTTGTTTACACTTAATGTTATTTTTATCATATAAAAATATTTAATATTCTATTTTAGACATTTTTCAGGAGTAAAGACGGAATGCTGTGTAGAAACGCAGCGCGCAGCTTAAATTTTTTTCCCGTGCCAAATTGTGGTTTTCTTCGTCAATATGATTAAAGTTATTTTCCGATTCTTTTAGAGTTGTTGTTTGTGTGATCAAATTTCCTTCTTTGGTTCTGGGTTTTAGTTTTAATGATATTTTATATTTTTATTTTGTAATGTTATTTATTTGTTCTTTCATAGGTGTCTTCGGTTATGTAAATATAAAATGTCTCATTTGAGCTTTCATCCAAAATATGTTTAAAACTCTTTTTCTGATTTTTTTAGAGCGCGAGTTCATCTCGCCAATTTTCCTCCTATGAATTGAGTTCCGTGTGCATGTTCCTTTTGTCTTTTCAATCTGGGCATGATTTATTTGTTATCATTCTTGTAGGTTCAGTTTTTTTTTCAAAAGAAATCCTTGTAGGGCCAGTTCTGTGTACGAAGAATGTTAAAAGTTTCTTCCCGATCACATTGTTTAAAGAATTCATTGTTTCTGGTTATGTAGCTTAAACGTGGTTCATTTTAGTTTTTAACGAATTCGTTTTACATTTTGAAAGGATGTCAATATTAGAAAGTTGTTGTTTGAGGTACTGAAGTTTTTGCGTAATATTCAGTTTTTGCCTAATCACGTTCTGCTTGATCGTGAGGATATTTAATATTCAGTTTTAGTCATTTTTCAGGAGTAAAGACGGAAAGCTGTGCAGAAACACAGCATGCAGATTACATTTTTATTTATTCGTGCTAAATTGTGGTTTCGGTTATCAATACGATTAAAGTTGTTTTTCCATTATTTTATCGTAGTAGTTTTTAGTTTTCACGTTATTTTATCTTTTTATTCTGTAACATTATTTATTTGTTCTTTCACACGTGGGTTCAGTTCTGTAAATGTAAAATGTCTCAATTTTCTTCCTGATGGCTTTTATTTTAAAATTTTACTGTGTTTGGTAAAATAACTGCACCGATGTTCGTAATAGGAAAGGTTCTTGTTTAAGGCACTGGTGTTTTTACCCATGTATCACATTGCTATTCATCAGTCTTATGTAAACTTTTAATTTAACCGAATGAAATATTTTGAATGCCCTGCTTAATTTTTAAGGTAGTAGTCATCCATTCATGCATAGGTTAGTAATTAAAAAACAAGATGTTTTTAAAAATTCATTTACCCATCGTGCCAACTTGAGCTTTCATCCAACATATGTTTAAAACTCTTTCTCTGATTTTTTAAGAGTCCGAGGTTGTCTCATAAATTTTCCTTCGATGAATTGAGTTCTCTGTGCATGTTCTTTTTACCATTTTAATCTGGGTATGATTTGTTTGTTCTTATTATTGTACGTCCAGTTCTGTGTATGAAACATGTTAAAAGTTTCTTCCTGATCACATTTTTTAAACAATTCATCGTTTCTGGTTATGTAGGTGAAAGGATGTCAATATTAGAAACGTGATTATGTGAGGTAGTGGAGATTTTGCCTATGTAGAACATTTTGATTAATACGTATTATGTTACCTTTGAACTCATCCGAATAGAGTATCTCAGATTTTCTGCTTGATCGTGAAGATATTTAATATTGGATTTCAGTCATTTTTCGAGAGTAAAGACGGAATATTTGTGTTTATACATCATGCAGTTTACATTTTTATTTAGTCATGCCAATTTGTGATTTCTATCATCAATACGATTAAAGTTATTTTTCTGATTCTTTTAGAGTCATCAACTTTCCTCTTTGGTACCCATTTTTAGTTTTCATGCTATTTTATCTTTTTATTATGTAACATTATTTATTTGTTCTTGCACAGGTGGGTTCAGTTCTGTAAATGTAAAATGTCTCAA
Organism: Wolffia australiana; assembly: GCF_029677425.1. Lineage (NCBI taxonomy): Eukaryota > Viridiplantae > Streptophyta > Magnoliopsida > Alismatales > Araceae > Wolffia > Wolffia australiana. The sequence goes on along the minus strand of NC_135847.1, from coordinate 5,056,808 downwards.
TTCTTAAAAGAAATACTTTTTTTAAAAGAATTTACAGTGTTTGGTGAAGAAACTTTTGTTTTAATAACTGCATCTATGTTTATTATTGTAATACATTTCGAATAAAACTTCATCTAAAATTTTAATTTATTCAAAATATTGTATTTTAAATGTTCTGCTTGAGGGCAAAGATATTTAATCTTTAATTTAGTGTCACACTGTCAAATCTCTAGCTAGGTTTCTTGCTCCGAATTGGTGTGTGCCGGCCTCAGTGCTTGGAGCAGAAAATTAAGCAGCCTTGATCTCTTCAAACAGAAGCTTTGCATATTGCTTAAGATCGCATAGAAAATGTTAGAGGAGATGGTGGTGCTAGGCACCATCAGGGAATACGGTCATTGCATTAATATCATAAAGAGTACATTTTCCTTGGGGATTACATCGGGGAAGACGAGGGGTGATACAACAAACGAGACGAGGTGCTATGCGCCGAGGTAATGTCACCACACTGCCTCAGGGCCGCCGCTCCGCGCGCGCGCCTATTCTGTCACTACACAAGTGCATCGGGCCGGGCGATCACACAAGCCACCCAGCCTTGACGATTCCATATGCCACCAGCACCCGTGCCAACACTCTAGCGCGCAGCCTGCGCGACGACGTCGCATTCGGGAGCGTTACACGCCCTCTGTGTCATCTCGGCGCTCTCTGTGCGCCACATGCCTTAGTCTCCTAGCGGGATGTCTCCCAGCCCCACACCCCGCACCCCGCACACACAATGCGCGCGCTGCCCGCGCGGCACCCTGCACAACTCCGCACGCTACAACCGCGGCACGCCGCCCGGCCTGCGCATCCTGCACCCGTGCGCAGCACTTCTCGCTCCCGCGCGCAGCGCTCGGCGCTGGCAGGTGGCGTTGGCGCCCGCGTGGTGCTTGGCGTTGGTGCGCGGCGCTTGGCGCGCGCGCACACTGTTCAGCCTGCGCGCCCAGAACGCGCAGACTGTACCTGATCTGTCACGCCTTGGGCGTGGATGGGAACGTGCACAGTCTGCCGTTTGTCATCACGTACAGTGACAATGGCCTAAAAGATCAAGTATTTGGGCATCGCTACCCATTATGACTCAGTCCTTTAATGTCGTGAGCCAAATTACACTGACACTCCATTCCAATAAGCATGCAGGCCTCTAGAAAAGGAATGTCGCCTAGTTAAGGGCCTAACACGCCCCACCGCCTGAACTTCACGACGCCCTCGTCGACGCCTGCTACTCCGCTTCATATGCTCGCAGTAGGTCCTCGAACTGCCATAAGTACGAGTCACCCTCCCAGGTGGCTGATTCCTCTGGTCTGTTCTTCCACATGATTAGGTACTCAATCTTGTGTTAGCAACCGTGAGGTCCTCCCCGCCAATTTTCCACTTCGCCAGGACAGCTTTTGCTTCCTGATCAAAGTGTGCCTGCACATTTGGTGGCGTACGTTGGGGCTGGTTCCTCGTCGCATCTTCAGGATCTGGTATATATTCCTTCAGAACCGACACATGGAAGACCAGATGGACCGCCAGCCGACAGGGAATGTTGAGTCGGTAGGCACCCCGTCCAATTTTTGCTACCACTTTGAAAGGTCCATCATAGCGGGGAACCACACCCTTGTGCCGTTGCTTTGCTTGCTTCATCTTCAACATCTGTGCATTAGTCTTCAACAAAACCTTGTCTCCAACTTGCAACTCTACATCCCATCTGTGTTTGTTTGCATACTTCTTGATTCTTTGAGCAACACTCTTCAATGCCTCATGGGCCTCCTCAATGCAAACATGATAATCACGCGCAAAGCGGAAGGCCGCAGGGAAATGTCCATTCCCTTTCCTTTTCACAACGTCTAGAGGACTCAGTGGATGTCTTCCCGTTGTAATCTCAAATGGTGAGTGACGTGTAGCCGAGCTCTGGTTGATGTTGTGTGCAAATTATGTTGTATCCAGCAGCTCCACCCAATTCTCCTAATTGACCGAAACGTAGTGCCGGAGGTATTCTTCGAGCATGGAATTGATACGTTCCGTCTTACCATTTGTCTAGGGCTGGAAGCTCGTAGAAAATTTGAGCTTGAAGCCCATGTACTTGAACAGCGACTCCCAGAAATGACCAGTCAACCTGGTGTCTCTATCACTAAGAATGTCCAATGGAAGACCCTAGTACTTCGCCACATAGGACATGAACAGACGAGCCACGCCATCTGCATGCACTTTCAACGTGGTGGAGATGAAGGTCGTGATGGAAATATATGTGCCCGCAAGCCAATCACACATTCCACATCTCATTCCATATTCATTAATAGAATATATTCATTATAGTGCACGTGTGATGCGTATAATGAAGTCCATGAATACATGATCGGACTTAGTGAATTATGATGAGATCGTAATACGGAGATCACTAATCTTTAAGCATGTGTTCTAAATAGTCCTATTCAAAGGATACGCAAGAAAGACATCAAAGTATCCGGATAGAATAGCACTATCTAGCCTCACTCATATGATGAGTATGGCCAATCCCGTAGCCATTAGTGTGGCGACACTAAGGATAGATAGTGGGTGCTCTTTAGTGGAAAGACTTCACTAGATTGATCTGTACGAATCCCTGAATGGTATTATACCGAACTGTCAATCAGGTTGATTCACGTCACGGTTGTGTAAGTGGTCCTTAGACCTGAGACACCAAAGACGTCTTGTGGACAGGCGGTTGTACTTTGGCTATGGCCAACGAGCTTCTAATCATGGGATTCTAAACGGTCTTAGTTTGGGTGCATCAAGAAGTACACGAAGGCGATTGAGTGGTCAAGATGGGATCGTCCACCCTTGGTATAAGAAGTGAAAGTTCAAGGAAGACGATGCGATGAAGTCCTTACCCAAGGCAGTGAAATATTGGAGAAGAGTTCTCCGATGATTTCCAAATGCATCAGTACTAACTCGGATGACCGATTAGGGTTTGAAAGTTGACGATACCCTAAGTCATCCAAGGAGCGTCAAGTGGATGAGGGATTATACATACACGGTAACCGATGACGAACAGGTTCCATGAGTGAGTCGATACACACTCCTTTGTATCTTCTAGATCACGAGGTGTAGCTTGGCACCCCACGTGTCGGAGTCTCGACCTATCGATTTGGTTAAATCGATCCGACATTAATTAATCTATATGATGATATAGTTAATTAATTTGGAAGGCAAATAAAGGTTATTGGGCCGCTGGAGTCATTAACTAGACTAATACATGGCCCTAGAGGGTCAAACGCAAATGGTCTTTTGGACGTTGGAAGATATACTTAAGTTTTGGGGGTTTTATGAAAAATACCCACTTAGTATAAATAGGGGAAGGCCCTGAACAAAATTCACCCAGGCCAGAATTGTTTAGGGGCCTTTCCCCTTCTTCTCCACTCTCCCCACACCCCCTCTCCATCCCTGATGTGATCGGGACGATGTAACGACGCCGACGGAGAAAGAACGGGGCTCGTCAAGGAGAAGGAGGAGATCCGACGTGCCAAGGACCGCGTGGATACGTCTAGAGGCTGCACACTTGAGCAGCTCGACTCGTCTCGCTCCGGGATCAAAGAAATCACGAATGAGACTCGTGCAAAGGTACTTTGTTTTAATGTTTTTGTTGATCTCGTTCGATTCGCAAAGAGTCTTCCGCTGCACATCGTTTTGTTTTGTTCATCCAAGTCAAGGTCTCTAGAACCCAACAGGTCCCATACTTGGAGAAATGATCCTGATGGCGAGGACGCCAACGCATCGACATTGGACTCATCACCATCGTCAATCGAAGTCAACGCCGCCACTTCAGACACCCCGCCACTATCAACCAAAGATATTGCTACCTCTACAGACACGCCACCACCATCATCAGACAAACTGGCGTCACGCACGTCTCCACACATGCACGCTCCTTCCTTCATCATGACACATTGCCAACGGTAGATCAACAACTTCCCCTTGACGTGATACGAGTCATGTCTCTCGTTTTTAATTTCTTGTCGTTTAGTTATGTTTTCTCTTTCCTCCATGGCCTATATGTATAGGCCATTGTTTCAAGAAATAGCTAGGCAGTCATTATTCAAGAATTGAGTTTGTTTTAACTCTTCTTGGAGGACTGCCCAGCCTCCCCTATCCCTTCTCCTCTCCTACCGCCGTCGCCACCGCCGTCATCGTCGTCGCCAGCCTCCCTCCGGCTCTCTCTTCTCCTTCTTCCTTCATCTCTCCCTCTCTCTTTCTCACCCTCTCTTCTCTCATCCTTTCCCCCCACCACCCTCGCATCAGGCCACTCGACACCCAAAGCACCAGGCTGCCCAGCGCCCAGCGCAAGACCGCCTAGTGCCCATGCTCCTGGCCGCCTCGCGCCCTAGCGCCAGGCCAGCCCGCGCCCAGGTGCAAGGCTGCCCACGCCCTAGTTCCAAGCCGCCCACGCCCAGGCGCAAGGCCACCCAGCACCCATGCGCCAAGTCGCCCCCGCGCGCCAAAGCAACGGGCCGCCTAGCACCCACGCTCCTGGCCACCTCGTGCCCTAGCTCTAGGCCACCCTATGCCCAAGCGCAAGGCCGCCCAGCTTTCGAATGCCAGGCCGCCCCCGTGCCCTAATGCCAGGCTGCCCCACGACCAGGCGCAAGGCCGCCCAGCACCCTAGCACTAGGCCGAACCCAAGCCCTAGTGCCCGGCCGCCTTGCGCCTAGGCTCTAGGCCACCCAACGCCCTTGACGTCGCCACCAACTTCCCGCGCAAGTGACATCGTGCAAGCCTCCAATCCGGCCGCCCACGCCCAGGACGCCATTGGCGCCACAGCACATTGTGCATACCATTTTGGTGTCGGGGTGCTGCCCCCTACCCCGCACGGGGGCGACTTCCCCCTTGACCCCCTGCCAACTGACAGCGCAGTTGGATCCGCGGCCCCGCATCGAAGCGCCTGTCAATCGTCACGCTTTCCGCTAGGGCCGCACAACGCTCGAAACGCCCAGACTCTCTCATCCAGTGGGCCATTCAATGCGCGTATTAGCTCAGTCTTGTCACGATCAGAATTTCCTGCAGCCTCTTCACACACTACAGTGCCGAGAAACGCCTAAACTCTTTGGTGTCGACGTGTTCTTCGTCTAGTATTCCGCGAGAATCCTCCACCACCAACAGATTTGATTTGATTTGGGATTCCGTAGAATTCTCTCACTCGTGAGATTTCCTCGTGATGTGAATTCGTGTATTGGATTTGGTGCTTCGGCATCATCGCGGTGGTTGAAGACAGTACTCCCACCCTCGACGAGGAACGAAAGTGCACCACCAGTATTTCATCAGTTTTAGATTCTGAATTCTATCTCGTAGATTTTTGTGGTCTGTTTTATCCCTCCATCTAAACTCGTCTAATACCCTCCCTCCACTCGTCATCATCATTCCCATCTTCCCTAGTTGTCCTACATCAGATCCATGACAACCAGAATGGCGTCGTGCCTAAGCACGCGCGAAAGGCAAGTGATGAAATCCATTGAAATAGACTCCCACAGTCTGCTCACCCTTGGGAGAGGTTCTAGTGTTCCAACTGCCTTGGCCTTCTCCGTCTTGTCTTGTTGACACACCAGGCATGAACGGACATAGGCTTCTCCATCTCATTCCATTCTCGGTCAGTGATAGCTGCTGGATAGGAGTGCAAGCGTCTGGGCGTGCCCTGGGTGTCCGGCGTGGGGCGCGTCATGTGCTTCATAGAGGAGCTTTCGACGCAACCCACTCGCACGCGGCACATACGGCTCTTCCCATTTGCGTATATGATGTCGTCCTTAGTCCAAAATCTCCTTGTCTTGCCCACAGCAATGTGCTTCATTAGGCGAACAACTTCTGGATCATCTTTCAGCGCCAACTTGATGTCATCGAGAATGCTTCCTTGGACTGCTGAAAGTGCAGCCACGAACACTTCTAGCTCTTTGCGGCTTAGGGCGGCGGCCACTTGGTTGGCGCGCCTCAGCTTGTACTTCAAGTCAAAGTTGAACTCCGCCAAGAAGTCTTGCCATCTCGCTTGCTTCGACGTCAGCTTCTTCTGGGACTCGAAGTAACTGGTGGCCACATTGTCGGTGTAGACCACGAATTTCCCTCCGAGGAGGTAGTGGCGCCAAACTCTCAAGCAATGGACCACCACTGTCATCTCCTTCTCGTGTACCGAGTACCTCCTTTCTACGTCATTCAGCTTGCGGCTCTCGTAAGCTACGGGGTGTCCATCCTGCATCAAGACACCTCCAAGTGCAAAATCAGAAGCATCGGTATGTACCTCGTATGGCTTGTTGAAATTGGGCAGTCCGAGCACCGACTCACTAGAGACTACACTCTTCATCTTGTCAAATGCTCTTTGACACCGGTCTGTCCACTACCACCTCACATTTTTCTTCAATAAATCCGTCAGAGGGGCAGCTAGTCGGAGAAGCCTTTGGTAAACTTCTGGTAGTAATTTGTGAACCCAAGGAAAGATCTCAGTTGCGGCACTCCCTTCGGCTCTATCCAATTCCTCATGGCCTTCACCTTCGAGGGATCCATGCGCACACTTCCCTTCCCAACCAGGTGTCCAAGAAACTCAATGTCCTGCAAGGCAAACTCACACTTTTTTGGGTTGAGGTAGAGCTCGTGCTCCTTCAGCTTGGCCATCACCTTCCTCAGGTGCCTCACATGGTCATCCAAGTTCTAGCTGTATACGAGAATATCATCCAAGTACACAACAACAAAATCATCGATATAATCCCAAAAAATATTCTTCATCAGGCAACAAAACGTTGCAGGAGCGTTCGTGAGCCCAAAAGGCATCACGCAAAATTTGAAGGAGCCATAGCGAGTCACGCACGCCGTCTTCGGTTCATCCCCTCCTTGATCCGCACTTGGTTGTACCCGCTCTTCAAGTCCATCCGTGAGAAGTAGCGAGCCTCGCCGAGCTTGTCGAACAACTCTTCAGCATTCAGTACAGGATATTTATTTTTCAGTGTTACCTTGTTCAACGCTCGGTAGTCCATGTGATGGCGCAGCACCGCCAGTCGTCATCGAGCCAGAGTGCGAGGAGTCACCATCGTCATCGAGCCCGCCACCGACACGTACCCAGCCGCCACGACGAGCCGCCGTAGTGACGCGCGACCCCGAATTCAGATATTCGGCATGATGACGCGTCGCCACCACCTCCGGATCGCTCACCGTCTCGCCCACATTTTTCATCTTATCGCCGCATCTTTCTTTTTTTAATCTTATCTTTGTAAGGGGGAAAGAACCCATATGAGGATTCCTTTCCCCCCCCCTAGCACTTTAGCTGGCCTTAACAGGCCTTCTGTTTTCTTTCCCTTTCTTTTTTTCCTTTTCCGTTTTGTTGGTTATTGGGGCCCATATCATCCATCCTATATAAGGAGGAGGGGCGCCCCAAGAACAGTACTCTTGAATTTTTAAGTTATAATGTTATGAGAATTTGAAGAGTCACGGTCGTGAGAACAGGAAGAAGAAAGGAAGAAGAAGAAGAAGAAGAAAGAAGAAGGAGGAAGGAGGAAGAAGAAGAAGAGGAAGGAGAAGAAGAAGGAGAAGGAGGGAAAGAAGAGAAAGAGAGAAGAAGAGCCACCCCCCGCCGCTCGGCCACCGCCGTCCGCCGCCCAACCGCCGCCGTTCGTTGCCCTACCGCCGCCTACAGTTGTGCCGACGCCGCGCCGTCCCCCTCCGTTTCTACCGCTGCCGCACCGTCCCCGCTCATCCCGCCGCCGTTGTGCCTCCCCCTTACCCTTCTGTCGTCGCCCCCGCACTTCCCGCAGCCCCTACCGCCACCCTCTCCCCTTTTTCTTCCGCTCCACCGCTGCTCTTCCACGGTCGCACCTTTTCACCTCCCGCCGCCGTCTGCGCCGTCTTCCTCGCCCCTGCCGACGCCGCACCACCTCCCACACCCCCTTGTCTCTGCCCACGCTCTCCCCGCATATCTTGCCCCTACACCTCCCACCTCCGCCCGCGCTATCTCCCTTTCCCTGCCCCCGTCGCGCCCTCTCTCGCCCCAGCTCCTCCCGCCCACGCAGTCTGTTTTCCTTTCCGGTCGCGCGACACCCTCCATTGTCAGGCGACCTTGCGCCCACACCCACCGCCCACGCCCACTACCCACTCTCGTCCCTTTCTCCTCCCCCACACCACGCCATTCGACCAAACCTACCCGCCGAGACACCCCAGTCCGCTACCGCTCTCTCACCACCCGGGGGCGATTCTACCCCGCTGGTAGACGCTCAGCGCGCACGGTCCCGTGACACATCCTCGGCTCCGGCCGCCCACATCGCATCGACCCGACACCTCCCGTCAACGTTCGAGCTGCCGCCGACGACGGTTACTCCTGCGCCCACATTCTCGCCGGCATCTTCCCATCGCTCAGGACTCCCGCTCCCCTACGAACCTCCGATTACGAATATCAGTCGCCAGCGCGACGACGGTACCTCTCACCCGCTCCCCTATACGTCCTTTACTTTCTTCAGTGCACTTTTGGTTCGCCTCTTTCGCGCTCGGGTTAGATAGGTGAGCGAGAGACAGGTTGAGAAAACGACGCAAATACTACAAGAGTCTTACCTGCCTGGTACGAGTCGGGTTCACCCGACGCGTGTGAGCATCACAGCGGGGTTTCCCCGTTCGGCGGCGTACTCGCCCTCGACCCTCTCGGGCGAGGTTCAGGAGACCCATCCGGCCTCACTTAGAGCGATCCCGTCAATTCTCTGGAACGGCACCCACCACTCGTCGGCGCACGCACGTACTATACATAGGATTTTTGCATTGCACGTCATCATCCATATATGTCATTAGCTTTTGTCAGACGACTTCGGTCGACGCCGTCCAATTAGTCCTCGATACGACACCAAGCCGTACCCTCGGTGACGACCAGACGATGTCTTGACGACGTCCGGCATCACCATGCAAAGCCAGAGCGACCCGTCCTTCTTCTGGAAGAGAACTGGGGCGCCGAAGGGAGCCTTGGACGGCCGGATGAGCTTGATCTCCAGCAGTTCTTGGAGCTGTTTCCTTAGCTCCTCCAGCTAAGCGGGTGGCATTTTGTAGGGTGCCCGCATAGGGGGACGTGTTCCGGGGAGAAGTTTGATCTCATGGTCCACATCCCGCCAAGGGGGCAGCTTCGTGGGGAGTTGCGCAGGCATCAACCTGGTAAACTCCCACAGTACGTCCTCAATTGGCCCCGGTAGACCACCCGCGCCTACACCAGGGTTATTGTCGTCATCGTCAACCCAACTAAGTGCCACCAAATGGGCTGATGCACACCCCTGTTTTTCACCCTTTTTTTTGGGGTGCCGGCCCTCGTATGGTGACGAGGAAGGTCTCTTCCCCCATCCTCAATTCTTCCTTGATTTGCATGGCGGACAGGAGAGTGGTGTTCCGCAGCTTCTGGACCCCTTGGTCCATCACGAAGCATGGGTGAGATACCTCCGGTAATAGTACACCGCCGAACTAGGCGAACACGATAGGCCGTGAACCCATTAGAAGGTCGAGACCCAGGACGACCGTGAAGTCATCCATGGGGACACCATGAAGTTTGTCCGGTCCTCCCACGTTCCCACCTACAGTAGCACCCCCTTGGCCACACCGACGATGTCTCATACTTCCGAGTTCACGGCCTTGATCTTCCCCGCACTTGGGGACAGCTTCAGGCCGAGCTTCTTAGCTTCCTTCTCAGTGAGGAAGTTGTGTGTCGCCCTCGTGTCGACCATCGCAGTGGAGGGCTTGTCATTAATCGGTAAGGGGATGTGCAAGAGGTTCAGACCCTCATACTGGACTGGGGCACCCACCTGTAGTGCCGCTAAGTACTGCAAGGGGTTTAGGGTCACCGTACTGCTTCCCCGGGAACATCCGGTTGGGCCGGCTGCACGACCATCGCATTAACATTGGTGGCCACTGCCGTCCCTCTTGGGCAATCCCTCATGAAATGGGGTCCTCCGCAAGCGAAACAAGTTAACTTGTTGCCCCCACCGCTTGGACTCTGTTTCCACAGCCTCGGGCTCTTACCCTTGTCTCGGCTCTTGTCGTGGCCCGACTTAAACTTCCTCTTCAGGCCTTGACTGCTCGGTGCTGCTAGTGCCTCGGCGCGCTCTTGGCGCAGCTTGTTCCCTTTCACGGGTCTGTCCTCTGTCTTGGTGGATCTAGAGGGGCAGAGCTCTGTGCCTTCCACGACCTTGTAGGCTGAGTTTAAATCTCTGCACTCTCTCCTCTCCATCTCTGTTTGTAGCCAGTGGGGAAAGCCCTTGGCGAAGCGGTACAACTTGTCCGCCTCAGACATGTCGGTGATCCTCTGATTATGGACACGAATTGGCCCACATATTCTGATGTAATACGAGAGCGAGCCGGGATCGATCAGCTCGTATTACGTCATAGGAAAACGATGAGTGGGTTCATGATTAATGAATGAATGCCGAGAGAGAGAGAAATTCCTTTAATGAGCAATAAAGGGTGGCCACGGAAGAGGAAGGATGATCAACGTCGTCTGCTGGGGAAGATATTGATCTGATTAAACTCCCAATGACCCTTTCGAAGACCAAGTACGACGGCTAAGTAGCGAGGGGCGTTTAACGGCCCAAAGGTGTTCAGTGTCTAGGATCAACGATTAGCCCTCTACCACAAGAAAATCCTATCGCTCAACGAAGGTGGCTATCCTATCGATAAGATCGTGAAAACCCGGCAGAGGACGAGATAGCAGAAGACAATACTGCTAGACGTAATGATACTGGAATTAAAGGAGGGGAGACGGAGAGGTACCTGATTGATGATAGTCCACTGCGCGGAGAGTCGTTTAGAATACCACGAGTTGAAGATGAGTCGATGGCAGGACCGTCAGCTGGTGATGCACAGACGAGGGATCACCTGTGGGCACAAGCGGGCTCCGAGGGCGCGCGGTTACCGGACGACGGACACGTGCGTGCACCGTGTGGGGCGCTGGTTGGTTGGTCGCGCACAGGGGCCGCGCGGGTGGGCCTTGGCAGGCGCCGGAGTCGCGCGCGAGCTCTGGGCTGCGGTATGCACGCGTGGCTGCGCGGGTGGGCCTTGGCAGGCGCCGAAGGCACGCGTGAGCGCTGGGCTGTGGGATACGCGCAATGGCTGCGCGAACAGGGCGCTGAAGAGTGCCGAAGGCATGCAGGAGGGCCTGCCTGCGGGGCACACGTGGGATCGCGTTGCTGAGCGGTGGCCGGCGCTGAAGGTGTGGACGACTCCGAATTGCAAGTCGTGCACAGGCCTGCGCGAGCGGGAAGATGGCGGGAGCTGGAGGCGCACGTGCAAACGGCGTTGTCAGGCACGCACAGGCGAGGGCCGGCGCGCAAGAGGGGAGGGCTGAAGCCTACGGTTATTACTGGTAAGGCGGCGGGGTGGTTGAGCGGTGGCGGACAGGAGCCGCGGGCTGGGCGGTGGGTGGGATGCCTACGCGCAGCCTGAGTGGGAACGATCGGCGATGGCGGCGAGGGCTCAGTCGAGGGCAATCCTCCAAGAACAGAATTCTTGGAGAGCAGTTGTTCAAGAATCCAAGGGTGACGAGCCTTTGATCAATCAGAGGATTCCTGAGGCAGAGGAGAGATCTTGGTGGGAATCGGCGATGGCACTTCTTGAGTCTTCAAACACCTTCGGAGTGATCTCGACGAAGGAGTCTTCGAGCTTCAAGAGAGATCGCTTTCTTGAATCTTTACGCGTCTTCGAAGTGATCTCGACGAAGACATTGAACGCGCTCCACGGAGTGATCTCGACGTGGGGTCGCGGGCTCTACACCACGGAGTGGTCTCGACGTGGGCAAGGGCAGCCACTCCTCTTCTACACTCTAACTCTCTAACTATGATAGGTGGAGACAAGTTTGGAAAAATTATTCAACAAATGCCTCAACCTTCACTTGGGCATGTTATCCCCTTGTATAATGAGTATAGGTGCCAAGTGAGAACGTGGGGAGGACAAACTGTCGCGAGACGTGGTTCGCCCTCGGTTTCAATTCAAAATAGAAACATGACAAGGACGAGGCCCAACATCGGCCCAGTCCATAAAATCCAAGAACGAAAATAACGAAAAGATAAAACAAATAAAAGGGAAAATAAGATGCTTGCGCGGAGTACTTAAACCCCGGGTGGTGAGCATCGGCGCGAGCAGCTCGGCGTGGCTGAAGACGTCCGGTCTTGGCAGCAGCTGGATGTTCCTCCATCATATTCCCTCAGATTACCCGTCATCTTGAGGTTTTCCAGCTCTCCCCTTGCAATCCACACCGTGTTGTGTGGCATGAAGCTCTCCCGCACAAACTCTTCGGATGTCGAGCCACTCAATTTCACACACTTCTTTAGTCACCACCACGACTGATGCAGAACGGACATTGTCGACGCCAGGCGCGGGGCGCAGTCCGCTTCGCTCTTCCTGGGACGTTCATCCGGGCGCACGCCCGCCTTTGTTGGTGGGTGTCCTGAAAGATCTTGTCCTGGGGTCCTCACCCGTGGAGGGCCAAAGTAGACTCTATCTCCACATGGTTCGGCGCCCGCGGTAGTCGCGCGTATGGTAGGCCCGACTACGGTGGAAGGGGGCTGTTCAGCCGCCGGATGGCGCAGGACGGCGACGAACTAGCAGCCGCATAAGACGGCCATAGGCGACGCCGTGTGGCGAGCGCGATGGTCAGCACAGCGGCGGCGGCAGCCGAAGATGGTGGCGGCGCATCGCTGGAGATGTCGATGACCGAAGGTGGGCAGCGGCCAAGATGGCGCAGCGCGCGCTGATATAGCGCGGCGGCGCCGAGATTGCCGGATATTGAGCCGCCAGAGGGCCTCTTCGGGGTAACAGACCACCGAGATGGTGGCGTCCATGTTAGGGCCCGTAACGGGCATAGGAGCTGTCGCGAGGACTGCGCGTATCGCGTGCGCGGCGCGGCTGCGCGTGGGCAGGCCGCGTGAAAGCGCGGGCTGCTGCGGGCCGCGCGGGCGGAGGGCTGGAGGAGCGCAGCGCGCCGCGCGGGCTGCGCGCGCCGCTGGGCGTCGCGTTTGCTGCGAATACGAGTTGAAGCGGGCATGGGCGCCGCTGGCCTTCACCGGTGATCATGCGCAAGGCGTCGGGCCGCGCGGGCGGCGTTCCGCGGCGCGCGCGGTTACGGGCAGCGGACACGTGTGTGCACCGTGTGGGGCGCTGGTTGGGTGGTCGCGCCACGAGCTGCGGGTGGGCCTTGGCAGGCGCCGGAAATGCGCGCCAGCTGCGGTATGCCGCGCGTGGCTGCGCGGGTGGGCCTTGGCGGCGCCGAAGGCACGCGTGAGCGCTGTGGGATACGCGCAATGGCTGCGCGCGAACAGGCGCTGAAGAGTGCCGAGGCATGCAGGAGGCTCATACCGCTGCGTGGGATCACACGTTGCGCGGCGAGCGGGTGGCGCTGAAGGTGGACGACTCGGACTGCAAGTCGTGCACGTGCTCGCGCGAGCGGGAAGATGGCGGGAGCTGGAGGCGCACGTGCAAACGGCGTTGTCAGGCACGCACAGGCGAGGGCCGGCGCGCAAGAGGGGAGGGCTGAAGCCTACGGTTATTACTGGTAAGGCGGCGGGGTGGTTGAGCGGTGGCGGACAGGAGCCGCGGGCTGGGCGGTGGGTGGGATGCCTACGCGCAGCCTGAGTGGGAACGATCGGCGATGGCGGCGAGGGCTCAGTCGAGGGCAATCCTCCAAGAACAGAATTCTTGGAGAGCAGTTGTTCAAGAATCCAAGGGTGAGCCTTTGATCAATCAGAGGATTCCTGAGGCAGAGGAGAGATCTTGGTGGGAATCGGCGATGGCACTTCTTGAGTCTTCAAACACCTTCGGAGTGATCTCACGCGAAGGAGTCGAGCTTCAAGAGAGATCGCTTTCTTGAATCTTTACGCGTCTTCGAAGTGATCTCGACGAAGACATTGAACGCGCTCCACGGAGTGATCTCGACGTGGGGTCGCGGGCTCTACACCACGGAGTGGTCTCGACGTGGGCAAGGGCAGCCACTCCTCTTCTACACTCTAACTCTCTAACTATGATAGGTGGAGACAAGTTTGGAAAAATTATTCAACAAATGCCTCAACCTTCACTTGGGCATGTTATCCCCTTGTATAATGAGTATAGGTGCCAAGTGAGAACGTGGGGAGGACAAACTGTCGCGAGACGTGGTTCGCCCTCGGTTTCAATTCAAAATAGAAACATGACAAGGACGAGGCCCAACATCGGCCCAGTCCATAAAATCCAAGAACGAAAATAACGAAAAGATAAAACAAATAAAAGGGAAAATAAGATGCTTGCGCGGAGTACTTAAACCCCGGGTGGTGAGCATCGGCGCGAGCAGCTCGGCGTGGCTGAAGACGTCCGGTCTTGGCAGCAGCTGGATGTTCCTCCATCATATTCCCTCAGATTACCCGTCATCTTGAGGTTTTCCAGCTCTCCCCTTGCAATCCACACCGTGTTGTGTGGCATGAAGCTCTCCCGCACAAACTCTTCGTATGTCGGGGGCGACCAATTTCCACACACTTCCCTTAGTCACCACCACGACTTTGCCTCATCTGTGAGGAAGTAGCTAGCCTGTAGGATTTTACTCTCATCCGAGAGTTGTCTTTTGCCAAAATACCGGTCTTAGTCGTATAGAAAATCTGCCACTACGTCTTCCCAGCGAGAACCGTTGAACCGCGGTTCGGGTAGTCAGTGCTTCCTCCCATCGTCGTTACTGGAACGATTGCTGGTGCCTTCTTCCAGCCTCTCCATCTTGAGTTTAAGAGTCAGGACCATCTCGATCAGGTGTCGAATGGTATCTTCGTGTTGTCTGATCGTCTCTTCGAGGACCTCATGCGTCCGGCGGGTCTCCACCGACACTTCTCTTACATCTGACTTTAGTTCGTCGTAGTTCTTATCAACATGGGTCTTCAAACCCATCACGTTCTTGTGCATCAGGCGATTAGTCAACCTCTGCTCCTTCTCCTTCTGTCGCCTCTCTTCGTGTAATTGTGCGTGAAATGACTCTATCTCCTCAACCGAAGTCAGAAGCACAGGTGGAGGCGATCCAACCTAGCTCTTGATCTCTTGCAACGGAAGCTTTGCAGATTGTTTAAGACCGCATAGAAGCGGTTAGAGGAGATGGTGGTGCTAGGCACCATTAAGGAATAGGGTCATTGCTTTAATATCATAAAAAGTACATCATCATTAGGGATTACATGCGGGAAGACGAGGGGTGATACAACGAACGAGATGAGGCACTATACGCCGAGGTAATGTTGCCTCACCGCCTCAGCGCCCGCGGTTCGCGCGCGCGTGCCCATTATGTCGCTACACAAGTGCACCGGCCCAGGCGATCACACACGCCACCTGATGGCGAAGCCCTCTAACATCTAGTTTTTTTCCTAGGTTTAGTTAAAGTTTCATGTTCAAATAAACCATGTATTAGAGGTCTTAAGAGGGGACCTTTTCCTAATAGGTTCCCCCTCTTTTGATCCCTCCTTAGGGCCCATTATCCTCCCTACATAAGGGAAGGAGAGGGCACCTGTTCTCCTAAGTCTATTTGGAATTTTTGGAAAAAAAGAAGTCCCGTTCTGTTTTGAGAGTAGAGAGTAGGAGAGTGAAAGGCGGATGGGACGGGGCCGACTTTGGCCGCCCGTCCGGTTCCGCGCCCCCCCGTTCCATCAAGACAGACCGGCAGCACCCTCGGCGGCCACCGCCACCGGGGTCCTAGGTCAGAGGGGCGCCGCCCGGATCGCAGAGCCGCCACCCGTGCAAGGGCCGCAGCCGCCTGACCCGCGGCCGCCGCCATGAGTAGCGGCCGCCGCCGTGAGTAGCGGCCGTAGCCGCCGAGCGACCGCCGCCAGCCGCAGCCGCCATGGCCGCCGCAACGCCGCAGAATCGCAGCGGCCTCAGCCGCCAGAACCACCGCAGCCGTGACTCGCCGAGCACCAGAGCCGCACGCAGCCCCCTAGTCGCCAAAGCAGCCGTAGCAGCCCGCAGCAGCCACAGCCGCCAGAGCAGCCACAAGAGCCGGAGCGATCGCAGCGCCGCAGCATCCCACAGCGGTCGCAGCCGCCGAGCGCCGCAGCAGCCTGAGCGCCGCGGCGCCGCGGCTGCCCGAGCGGCAACGGCCGCGCCGCCGCAGCTGCCGGAGCGGCCACAAGAGCTCAGAGCGGCGCAACGCCGCAGCCGCCGGAGCGCCGGCAGAGCGGCGCGCAGCTGCCGAGCGGCCTTAGCCGCCATCAACGGCCGCAGCCGCCCGCCGCCGCCAAAGCGGCCACAACCACCACAGCGACCGCAGCCACCGGAGCAGCCGCAGCCGCTGGAGCGGCTACAGCCGCCCTCAACGGCCGCGGCCGCCAGACCAGTCGCAGCGGGCGCGACGGTCGTAGCTGCCCGCAGCAGGAGCGGCCTCAACCGCTGTAGCAAGCACCACTGCTACGACGGCCGCAGCCGCCGGAGCAGCTACAGCCGCCGGAGCCGCTACAGCCACCGGAGCCGCTAAAGCCGCTAGAGCCGCGCACGCCGCCCGCCGCAGGATCGTGACGGCGATGCGCTGCGTTCGCGACCACGCCACCCCGCAGTCCGCGCTCAGGCCGCGCCGCGCTTCACACTGGTCACTCCTCAACTGTGCCGACTCTGCCCATTGGGCCCAAGCACTATTAGTCGGTGCCCCTATTCCAGCCCAAGGGGCCTACTCGACAATCTGGCTCCCGTATCTCGAGGCACCGCATCCCGCTCCCCGAAGCGCCACCGCTGCCCTCCGAACCGCCGCCCTCCGAATCGCCGCGAAGTCCAGCCACTACCACGCGCCCCGAGGCGCCGCAACCGCTCTCCAGGAAGCCCAATCGCCATGCAAGCATCTCGAGGATGCCACGACAGCCCTATGCCCGTTATGGGCCTAATTTAATGGGCCGCCGCAAATCTCAGTGGCCCGCTCTAACCCAAGCCCGAGGCATGTTACCCTGAAGGAGGCCCATTACCATGGCTCAATATCCTGGCTATCTCCGGCTGCCGCCATTTTGGCCGCCGCCGCCGCTGCCATTGTTGCTGACCATCGCCGCTCGCCACACGACGTCGCCCATGGCCATCGTATGTAGCTGCCAGTTCGCCGCCGTCCTCGTCATCCGGCCGGCTGAACCTACTCGCCCACCGGTCGTCAGGCCCACCAATGCCTCGACGACGACACCGTGGGTGCCGACCAAGTGGAGAACAGTCTCCCTCGGCTTGTGCAAATTGAGGCCTCGCACAGGACCTTTCCGGGACTCCCACATAGAGCGGGGCATGCCGTCCAAGATGACCGTCCTTGGAGAAGGACGAACGGATGAGCACTTCCACTGTAGGACGTTGACCACGTCCGTCCTACATCACCACCCCAGCCTTGACGATCCCACACGCCACCGGCACCAGTGTCAACACTCTAGCGCATAGCCTGCGCGACGTCGCCGCATTCTGCGCCCCCAAGCTGGGCACTGCGCGCCCAGCACTACCCGCGAGAGCACTATGCGCCCTATGTGTCGTCTCAGCGCTCTCTGTGTGCCACATGCCTTAGTCTCCTGGCGGGATGTCTCCCAACCCCGCGCCCTGCACCTCGCCCACGCAATGTGCACGCTGCCCGCCCCCGCTGCGTGGTACCCTGCACAACTCCGCACGCTACAATCGCGGCACGCCCGCCTGGCCTGCGCGTCCCGCACCCACGCGCAGCGCTTTTCGCTCTCGCGCGCAGCGCTCGGCGTTGGCAGGTAGCGTTGGCGCTCGCGCGTGGCACTTGGCGTTGGTGCACGGCGCTTGGCGCACGTGCGCACACCGTTCAGCCCGCGTGCCCAGCACGCGCGGACCGTACCTGATCTGTCCCGTCTTGGGCGTGGATGGGCACGTGCATAGTCTGCCGTGTATCACCATGTACAGTTGCAATGGCCTAAAGATCAGGTATTTGGGCATCGCTACTCATTATGACTCAGTCCTTTAATGTCGTGAGCCAAATTACACGGACACTCCCTCCCAATAAGCACGGAGGCCTCTAGAAAAGGGATGCCGCCTAGTTAGGGGCCTAACATTTAGGTATACTTTTGTATAGTAAAAGTGGGAAAAAATTGAGCAACATTTAGTTCAAGTAGTTCAAAATTTGTAGATTATTCATTTTCAGTATAGATGTAACTTTATTTGGACTAATTTACTATACAAAAGTATACCTACATGGTATTCGAAAAAAATAATTTTATTTAGTTTTTTCT
The DNA here is from genome assembly GCF_029677425.1 of Wolffia australiana. Classification (NCBI taxonomy): domain Eukaryota; kingdom Viridiplantae; phylum Streptophyta; class Magnoliopsida; order Alismatales; family Araceae; genus Wolffia; species Wolffia australiana. Next base: position 5,038,647 of record NC_135847.1, on the reverse strand, counting down.
AACTATTATGTATTTTAAATATTATATCTATGTACCAAATTTGTAGTGTTTAGATTTCGTATTGTAAAACATTTAATCTCGGCCTTAATTTATCTTACCTACTTTTAATGTTATTTTATCTTTTGAATATTAACCTTATTTATTTATTGGTCGATTCAGTTTTCTCTCCAAGTAAAATGTTGATGTTTCAAGGAGTCATTAAGATTAGAAATGACCTTGTCTAAGGCGATGGTAAAACATTTTGATAAATCGGTTTTATTGTAATGTTTTGACGTTCTAATTTATTTTTTATTTTAATCGTAGTACATTTTATTTAGTTTTCTAAATATTATGTATTTCAAATAATCTTTTTATGTACCAAATTGTTTTTTTGAACGAAATATCTTTAAAGTTATCTTTTTTCTTAGTTCTGATTTCTCTTTTCTAAATATTATGTATTTCAAAAAATCTGGTTATGTAACAAGTTGTTTTTGTTGACCAAAATAGCTTTTTAGTATTTTTTTCCTGAGTGCTAACTTATCTCTTAACTATCCCTCTTGCCCCTTTAATTTTTCTCTTAATTTTATTATTACCTTTCAAGATTACTATTACTACTTTTACATTTATCTTGTGAATTTAGTTTTCTTATTACTTGGATAAAAATTTAACATTATTTTTTCCCTTTATATTTGTTTTCTTATCTTCTGAATTAATTTTTATTTGTCTTTGTAAAATGTTGAAATTTTCTTCCTTGTTAAGTATTTTTTTATTGAGAATTCACAGTGCTTAAATTTTCTTCCTTTTTCTTCTTAATAACGTTATTTTTTGTAATTCATAGTATTTGGCAAACTAAGTCCAATGATGTTAGTGTTGGTATCTAAAGCACAGGAGCTTTAAATATATTTAGATTAAGAAGTTTTATGTAAATTTTTAGTTCAATTTAATAAAGTATTTTAAATTCTCTGCTAGATCATTTAAGGTACTGAATCTTTAATCTTGGTCATTTTTCAATAGTAAAATATGAAGATTTGCTTCTAGACATTATGTTTTATTTGCCTGTGGCATTCTGTTAAAATTATTTTTTCTGCTTCTTTTAGATGTCGTAGTTTATCGTATCAATTTTCCTTTTATGTATTCAGTTTATTTTTAATAATATATTTTCTATGTAAGGATTATTTTATTTTTGTAAGGCATTGCTATTTTATTGATGTAATTCATTTCAATTAATAAGTTTTATGGAAATTTGTAATTCGATTAAATAAATTATTTTAAATGCTCCGCTGGACCTTTGATATTGAATCTTCAATATTGGTCATTTTAAATAGTAAAAAAAGGAATATTAGTTTCTAAAGCACTTTACAATTTGTATTTATCGATGCCGAATTGAGCTTTTTATTTGTTGTTATCCATGTGGGTTCAGTTCTGTCAAACTAAAACGTTATATTTTTTCTGCGACGGTTGTTTGAAGAATTCACAGTGATTGATAAAGTTACTGAATTCATGTTTATATTAGTAGGGTTGTTCTTTCACATGTAACATATTTAGACTGATACAGGCTAATTTATCCAACTACAGTAATTCAAATGTTCTGATTGATTGTTCAGATATTAATCATCAATCTTAGTCATTTCTAATCTTGAAAAGCCAATACACCTTTTATTTATTCCTGAGCGATAGAGATGTTCATGAATTATAAGCTTAACACTGTTTTTTCTTATTCCATTGGAGTCATAATTTATCTTTCCTATTTTTAATGTTATTTTATCTTTTTAATATTAACCTTATGTATTTGTTGGTCGATTCAGTTCTCTCTCCAAGTAAAATGTTGATGTTTCAAGAAGTCATTAAGATTAGAAATGACCTTGTCTAAGGCAATGGTAGTACATTTTGATAAATCAGTTTTATGGTAATTTTATAATTAACTAGAAATTTCAGTCATTTTTAATGATAAAAATGTATTTTGTGAACATTTTCATGTTGGTTCAGCTTTTTCTAAGTAAAATACCAAAATTTTCTTCATGGTTACATGTTTTTTTATGAATTAATTTTCGAATAAAAGTGTTTTTAATAATCATTTAGCTTTTCCTTTCAATCTTGTGAGTTTACATTTTGTTTCCTCTGTAAATTTGATCATTTATATATTTAATTTTTTTTTGATTATTTGTTCAAAAATGTCTTCGAATGTGTTTGGTGTACCGCAACACATTTCTTTAACTCATACAACTCATACAAATCCTGTAGTTCTCATTCATCTAAATCCTATACATTTTAAAAAGTGTATTGAAGTGTTATCCTAGTTTACTTTTTAATACTAATATTTTTATTAGTTTTTGTCCACTACACATTTACATCATTTTTATTTTCAGGTTGAATGGTGCTTTTCATCCATATGTGGTTTAAATTAATTTTCATGTGCTAATTTGAGCGTTTGACACAAAAAATTATGAATTTTTTTATAAAGTTTATTCTTGTGTGTTTAGTTTGACTCTATATATATTATATTGATCCTTTATTTTTAACATTATGAATGAAAGTTTGAACTATATAGTTTTCTCCCCCCCTCACCGTCTCCCTCCTCTGCCCTGCCACACCTCTTCTTGTCTTCCTCCTTCGTCAGCAGAAAAAGTCGATTCTCTGTTATCCATTAATCCTTTTCGACATCCGTCATTTGTCACGAATGATGGATGAGTAATGAAAATGTTGGGAAGTCTAATGGGATTTGGTTGTGATTTGGTTGCATCCCCCAAGGAGGTCATAAATCACTGTGTTTGTATGACGCACTACGGCTTCACGCATGACATCTAAATCATGTACTCCGTCAACTAAGCAGTTGTACCCAATTCTAGGTGTAGCAATGACTTTAAGCCAGCTTGAACACATGTTCAGCACGTGTGCAACACACGGAACATGTCGGCCCACCATGAATGATCATGTAAATGATCATTTATCGGCTTAAGCTCCTTCGCCATTAGTGATGTCATTTGCCCGTTGCTTGAGGCATCTGTAGTGATAATGCCAACCTACAGTGAAAAATGGCTGAGTTATGCCATAAATAAATGTACTACATAATGAAGCTTGATGGGTTATTGCTGATTCGACCTCAAATAGAAGTCATCTAACGCTTGGAACACAATTGTGCTCATATTCTCACCATCTTGTTTCACCACTAGCTTGCGTATTGAAAGCACATGTTCACATAGTTCCCATAAGGATACGACATTAGAGCTGCCAACATCTTGTTTTTTGAGCTGCTTACCTTGCCTTCCATACCTATAGCTGTCATGGCACCTGCCATTATGATCCCATGTTCCATCACCACTCTCTCCTTTTCTCACACTCCTTTTCAATTTAGAATTTTTTATAAACTTCTGATTTATTCAAGTAAAGTATTTGAATTTTTTTGGATCATCAAGTTTGGGTGGTCCGCTTTTAATTCAAAAAAAGGATTTGAAATTTTATGTCTGACACTTTAAATAGTTACATATCATTTTTGTCCATTAATTAGATAGTAAAGTAGATTCAGTAATGTGAATTTCATAAATGTTGTTGTCTCATTTACCCTTTTAATGCATTTTTTAAAATATATATTTCCAACTGATAACTTTTATTCCTATCGATTTAATTTTACACTTAACTTTATTTTCATTTTTGTAGTATGAAAATTAGTTATTTATTGTTACTATGGCAGATTAGTCGTGTTACTTTTTAGTAACTTGAAATATAATTTTCCAAGGCCTTTGGTATTCAGGTCATTTTACTCATGTAATGTATTTCTCTTAAGTTCGAATTTGTGACTGTTAAGATATTTAATCATCAAAATTCTAACGCACATGTTTTTTTTAATTGTTAATAAATAAAAGAGTGCAAATGTTTTGTTTAATTGTAGACCAAAATATCTTTAAAGTAATTTTTTCCTAAGTGCTAATTTATCTTTTAACTTCCCAGTAACTTGAAATTTTCCAAGGCCTTTGGTATTCGGGTCATTTTACTCGTGTAACATATTTCTGTTAAGTTCTAATTTGTGACTGTTAAGATATTTAATCATCAAAAGTCTAATGCACATGGTTTGTTTAATCATTAATAAATACAAGAGTGCAAATGTTTTGTTTAATTGTAGATTGAAATATCTTTAAAGTAATTTTTTCCTGAGTGCAAATTTATCTTTTAACTTCCCAGTTGCCCCTTTAATTTTACTCTTAATACTATTATTATCTTTCAAGATTAACATTATTTTTTATATTTATCTTTGTGAATCCAGTTTTCTTACTAATCTTATTAATCTTGAAATTTTCTTCCTTGTTAAGTATTTTTTATTGTTGAAATTTTCTTACTAATCCAGTTTTCTTCCTTGTTGAGATTTCATAGTGCTTAAGTTTTTTTTCTTAAAAATGTTGAAATTTTGAAATGTTTCTATATAAGTCAAACGTTGAAATATTCTTCATGATTACGTTATTTTTAGAAATTCATAGTGTCTGGTGAATTAAATCCAATTAGGTTAGTATTAGAAAGGTCGGTTAAGCACTGGAGCTTTTATTCATGTAAAAACATTTTGATTAAGGAGTTTTAAGTAAATTTGTGATTCAATTTAATAAAGTATTTTAAATGCTCTGGTAGATTGTAAAGGTACTGAATCGTTAATCTTGGTCATTTTTCAATAGTAAAAAATGAAGATTTGTTTCTAGACATTATGTACTTAACATTTTTATTTGCATGTGACATTATGTTTAAAATTATTTTTTTCTACTTCTTTTAGCTTTTGTAGTTTATGTCAATTTGTAATTCAATTAAATAAATTATGTTAAATGCTCTGCAATTAAATAAAGTATCTTTGATATTGAATCTTCAATAGTAAAAACGGAATATTAGTTTCTAAACATTATGAATATGTCTAAATTCACAGTTTTATTATCAATTATTCTCTCACTCAATACAAGTTCAACTTTTAACATTATTGCTTGTATTAGTAAGGTCGTTCTTTCACATGTAAACATATTTAGATAGTTAAGTTTAGGCTAATTTATCCAACTAAAGTAATCCAAATGTTCTGATCGATTGTTCAGATATTAATCAACAATTTCAGTCATTTCTAATTATTAAAAAGCCAAATTGAGATTTTCACCAGTTATAAGTTTAAGGCTCTTTTTTCTTGTTCCTTTGGAGTCATAATTTATCTTACCTACTTTCCTCTTAAGTATCAAGGTTTACTTTTAATGTTATTTTATCTTTTCAATATTAACATTATTTATTTGTTATTTTATCTTTTCAACATTCAAATGGTGATATTTTGTTCCTGGTTCTGTTTCTTAAGAAGTCATTAAGATTAGAAATGTCGTTGAATGGTAATTTCACATTTTGATAAATCCATTTTATGGTAATTTTACATTTCTTCTGCGTGATTGTTAAGATATTTATATGTTTTGTAAACATTTTTGTTTATATGTGCCAAATTGAGTTTTTCATCCAAAAAATTTTTATCTTCTTTTTAATTTTGCTCCTAGGAATTCAGTTCTACTTCAAGTTTTAATTATTTATTTCTTGTTATTCATTTGGGATCAGTTCTTTCTAAGCAAAACGCTGAAACTGATCAAAGAATTGCTTTTTAAGTAAGTGTATTTGTCATTGCCGTCTACTTATTTTCCTTGGGAATTTAACTTTTGCTTTCTATCTTGTGAGTTTAACATTTTCTTTCATATGTAAATTTGATCATTTATGTATTTAATTTTTGTATTATTTATTTATTGTCTTCCAATGTGTTTGGTATTCGGTAACACATTTCTATAACTCATGTAACACATTTCTATGAAGATGTTTTATGTTACATTTTAATTTATCAAATTATAGGATTTCAAACGTTCCGCTTTACTGTTAAGCTATTCAACAGCAAAACCGCAAAGATTGTTTATTTATTTTAAACACTATGTATGTATTTTAATGTTAATTTAAATTTATTTTTCTGCTATTCTTTGAGTCCTCTACTTTTCCTCATGTGTATTTTATCTCTGCCATTCAAATTTATTTCTTATTATGTAAGATTATAATTAAAATATAAAAGTGACATTTAAAATAGAACTAAGACAAAAAAAATAAGTGCAAGAGGAAAGGTGATAATATGAACTAGGACAAAAAATAAATGAATAATTTAAACCCCATTTGGTGTTTTTTTACAGATCTATATAACTTATTGTATTTATGTCTTATCCTCTAGTTCTCATTCATCTAAATAACATATTTTAAAAATTTTATTGATGTGTTATCCTAGTTTACTTTTTAATTCTAATATTTTTATCAGTTTTTGTCCACTACGCATTTAAATCATTTGTATTCTCAGGTCCAGTGGAGCTTTTCATCCATATGTGGATAAAATTAATTTTCGTGCGTGCATTTGAGCGTTTGACTAAAAAAATGATGAAAATTTTTGTTGTTAGTATGTGTTTAGTTTGACTCTATAATATTATCCTTTATTTTTTAACATTATGAATGAAAGTTCTCATTCATCTAAATGTAGATCTGATATCTTATAGTTCTGATTAGTCATTTTTTGAAATATATAGTTTCTCTGGTATACATCAAATATGAGTTTAAAATTGTATTTTCCTGTGAGATGTTACACAAAATATATTTCAAAAGTTAATATCATTTTTTCCAGTCTTATATATTTTTAGAACTCTTACTATTACGTCTTTAGGATGACTACTGACACTTTTTAAATATTAACATTTTATTCTTATCCTCGTGAATTTGATTTCCTGATGTACTTTTAGTATGTTTATACTGGGTGAATATATTTTTGGTTACAATAGGCCTCAAAAAGTATCTTAAGACTTAGTTTTATTTCAATAATTTGTATTTATGTGCTAGATTGATTTTTTTATCAGAAATTTTCTTTTATAATTATTTTTACAAGTCCTAAAAAATTATTTTTAGTTTATTATTTCTTTTTTTCACTCACCCTCTCGTTCGTGCTCTCTCTCACCGTTCCCTCAAGGCCCCCTTTCTCTCGGCCTCTCTCCGTCTCTCACCCTCACATTTTCTCTCCTTTTCTCTGTCACCCTCTCTCCCGCTTTCGCTCTTGCTCCCTCTCCCTCTCTCCCTCTCACTTCCCCGCTCCCTCTCTCTCTCTCTCTTATATTCTCCTTCTTACGTGGACTTTCACATTGACTAGTCAACATGACCTACCGGACAGGTCCAAGACAGACCAAAATTCAGGTCTAGGTTTAGTTTTTTGGTAAAACCAGATCGCAAGCAGCCCTTCACATAAAACTTCTTATTTTTAATGTGTTATATGAATAGAAAGGACGGCGTTTTCAACATGAGAACTGGACCAGGACTGGAAGGTTAGGTCAGTCCTAAAAGGCTGACTGACAGCCCAGCCAAAGTTTGATGGATTTTTCGAGACCCTAAGATGTGTGACGGGACGGTGACGTGATGAAACTTTTGTCACATCATTGTTCGTCAGGGATCGTCATCCGTCCCATCACGTCTGTGGCCTAACGTTCCAAACATGTTGTTCCCTGCTCAAAACACAGTTTTCAGAGGCATTTTTGCACTAGATCCTTTATTTGTAACACTGCAAATAAGTTTTTTTCTTTAGGGTTCTGATTCATCTATATTAAGTTCTTTATCATAAGGATAGCTAACCATGACGTTTATTCATTGACTAAAGCATAACAAAATATTGTTTATTTTTTCCAAACAGTACATAATTTGACATTTGAAAAACGTTTTGATGATTCCTAATTTTATAAAAAGTAACTCAAGTAGGTTATTATTATAAAAATGAAAATATAATACTATTATCACAAACTGACGTCATAATATTCACATTGGATTTGTACGCTCCTATCATAAATTTGTGCGCTCCTAAATTTTCTTTTACAGGGAGCATAAGAAAATGAGAATTTTAAGATACTATTATTTAATTTCAAGGAAGAATTGTGAAAAATTACAAACGCTTAGGATGATGCGTCATCTCTCCCCCGTCCCATGTCTAGAGCTCAGAATGGATGACGAACGGCGCAGATATATGACAGGATGACGCAAGTAGTTTCTATTCATATTCAAACAGTTATCAATTAAAGTGTTGAATGCAATCATGGGAGGCGAAGACGAAGAGCGATCATAGGGGCATAAGGATAGAGAAGAGATCGAGACCCTGCAACACCAACAATGCAGACATCTGTGCATAAACAATCATTTTAGAACGATATTTTACAGGTGTGAATAATCAACCCATGAATTAGATCAAGAGATAGTTTAATATTTGAGAATTAAATAAATTAGATGGTGTGATTAATCGACCCATGAATTAGATCAAGATATAGTTTAATCTACTTGAAAACTAAATAAATTCATGAATGGACAGATGGTGTGCCTAATCTACCCATGAATTAAATTGAGATATTGTTTAATCTATTTGAAAATCTAAATAAACTAACAATTATTGGACATATAATGTGACCAATCTATCCATGAATTAGATCGGAGACTGTGAGAGATATAGTTTACACGATTTGAAAAACGTGTAGAAAATAATCATAATTGATCGGATACTGCATGAGGAAAAAACAATCTTGATCACAGATATGGATATTAAAGATGAAAGCGGAAGTTATTTCCCACACACAAACAACAAAAAAATCTAGAATATCGTTCTAAAATGAATCATTAATGGACAAATCAACAATGCAGACATTCGTCCCTAGAACCCCCAAAAATAAAAAAAGTGAAGGTGCATTGCTAGTTTGGATATGAAAACCCATGATATTGATAGCAAATCTATGTCTGAAGGTACTCGTCACACAGTAGGAGAGAATTTTGGGTTACTTTTAATAAAATGGTTACGTAGGCCTGAGGTTTTCAACTTTCAGGAGAGAATTTTGGGGTTTCGTACAAATAGAGAGAAAGAGATAGAGAGAGAAGCCTGTACATAGGCCTGAACGTTTCCGTCAATTTGTAGGAGAGAGAAAAAAGGGTTTCGAGAGAAGCAGAGAGAGAAAGAGATAGAAATTGAAGTAGAAACCTGGGGACAGAAAGAGTGACAGAAAGAGATAGAGGTAGAGATAGAGATAGAGAGAGAGAACAGGGGAGAAAGAGACGAATTGAAACCTGCAGGTGTTGCCGGAGAGGAAATCCAAGGGCTTCGAGGACGTTGCCGATGGCGTGGATGACGCTGGAGAACATTGGAGTCCCTACAGTTGAACCCCTTTTCTGATGAACATGCGTTCCAGTTGACCCCGCTGCCCTCTGCTTCTGTAACCATTTTCTGTAAAAGAGCATTTCTGATGGGAAACCCATGAACAAAAACAATAACCTTCCTTCTCTTTCACCGGTGAACGAAGGTACAGCCAATCAGAGGCCAGGATGAACTTCATACGTCTGTTTTATTCAATTGAATTGGTAAATATACTCAAATTTGTAAATAAAATTGGTAAAAGTACAAAGAACTGTTAAGAAAAGATGATTATAGCTTGGCTAGAATCCCTGCTTGATCCTCGCTGACGGATGACAATGATAGAATTATCCGACTTAAAGTACAAAGAACTCTAAAAAAAACCAACCTTTGGTAGAAGTTCAAACTTGTTGAGCTTCCAGCGTATTCCTTGGAGAAAAAAATATATTGTGGCGAAAACAAAGCGCGATTACATATCGATATTAAAAGATTTTGATTGAAAATCCGCGATGAAATCGGACTTGATAAAATCTGAAAAAATGGATTTGATTGGACGAAACAAGGATTGGCGTTCAACGATTTTTAAATAAAAAAATGAACCTTTGATGGAAAGTCGAACTTTTTGGTCTTCCAGCGTATTCCTTCGAGCAAAAAAATATATTGCGGCAAAAACGAAGCGTGATTACAGATCAATACGAAAAGATTCTGATTGAAAATCTGCAACGAAATCGAACTTCATAAAATCTGAAAAAACAGTTCTCTGTAGCCAAGCGACAGAGATATTGTTGCATGACGAAAATAATTTGTTACATCACGCCGCGATTACAGATCGATACGAAAAGAGGATTCTGATCGAAAATCTGCAATGAAATTGGACTTGATAAAATCTTTTAAAAAAGATCTTTGTACTTTTACCAATTTCTAGTCGTCATCGAGGATCGAAGCACGGATTCTTTTGTTACAAATTCTGATGATGAAAAAAAAAGGATTTTTTGTTACAGATTCTGATAAAAAAGATTTTTTTACATCATGCCGCGATTACAGGTCGAAACGAAAAGAGGAATATGATCGAAAATCTGTGATGGAATCAGACTTGATAAAATATGGAAAAAAAACACATTTGATCGGACGAAACGCGGATTGGAGATCAACGGTTTTTACATCAGAAAAACCAACCTTTGATGGAAATTCAAACCTTTTGGGCTTCAGTGTATTCCTTTGAGCAAAAAAATATCTTGCAGTAAAAACGAATAAAGACACGACTATTACTTCCGGTCGATAAAATTATTGGCCCAGTTCGTACAAAATTACACTACGCGAGAGAAGAAACAAGTAAACAACGATTAAAAATAGTGTTAACAGCATAAAGAATAAACTTGAAACATAGCGAGGTAAACGGGATTACCAATTATAAATTTCTCTTGGACGATTGCGCCGTCATTTTCCGTGTTCGTCTCGATTTTTTTTCTCCAACATCGATCTTTCCTTTCGGTTTCTTCTCTCCTCCATATATATGAAAAGAATCTGATCGATGGATGATGATGAAACGCGAATAAACACGGAGCAACTGTTTACTTTCTCAACCGTTTTTCTACTCTCAGTATATATCAGAGTTGATGGAGGACCATCCAGGAGACGCGACGACGGGACGACATCAGCCTCGCCGAGCTGCTGGTGCCGATGCTCGCCACCCGGGGTTTAAGTACCCCGCGTAAGCATCCTATCTTTTATTTGGATTTCATGGACTGAGCCGGTGTTGGGCCTTGTCCTTGTCTTGTTTCTTTATTTTCAATTTGTATTTTCAATTTTAAGAGAGGCCGAACCACGTCTCGCGACGGTTCGTCCTCCCCCACGTTCTCACTTGGCACCTATCCTCATTATATAAGGGGATGGCATGCCCAAGTGGAGGGTTGAGTCATTTGTTGAAGGAAAATCCAACTTGTGTCTCCACCATATCGTAGATATGAAAGTAGACGTAGAGAGGAGTGGCTGTCCTCGCCCACGTCGAGATCACACCGTGGAGTAGAGCCCGCGTCCCCCCACTTCGACACCACTCCGTGGGAACGCGCCCAACGTCTTCGTCGAGATCACTCTGGAGATGCCTAAAGAATTCAAGACTCGCCATTTCTTGGAGCCCTGAAGACTTCCTCGTTGAGATCACTCTGCGGGTGCCTTGAGAACCAAGAAGTGTTGCCAACATCCACTGTTTCAAGATTGTCAAAAATTTCACCAAGCAGTCCAAGAAGATCAAGAAACCCTCCGCCAGGACTCTTCCTGGGTGGTTCTTCCAAGAAGTCACGTTCTTGGAAGTGCTCGCAACCCTCCCTGCTACCACCGCGCCTCCGTCCGCACGCCCGCCCAACTCGCTCGCCCGCCGCCCCCGACGCCCTCCCTGCACGCCCCGCGTGTCCGCCCATTGCCCGCGCTGCCCACCTGCACGTAGACGCCCCGCCGCGCGCGGCGCTTTGCCCCTCCTCCGCTCTCCACTACGTGATCGCCCTCCGTTCGCGCCAGCCAGCCGCAAACCAGAGGCCTGCCACGCGCGCAATCCCGCCTTCACCGAACGCCGTCGTGGAGCCGTCCCCCCCATTCGCGCTGCTCGGTCGCCGCCGCCTTCGCGTGCACACTCGGTGCCCGCGCGGGCGCAGCCTGTGCACGGTCCCGTGCAGGCGATCGCTCGCCCTCGCCCGCGCGGTCTACCACCCTGCTCGCCCGCTCAGCCGCGCATGGCTCTACCCCGCGCACGGCCGGCCGTCACGCCCGCTAACTGGTCCTCGCGCGCACGCTCCGCGCCCGGCTCCGTCTGTTCGCCTGCCGCCCCGAGGGCTTCCGCCATTAAGTGGACTTTCGTTGATTCAGGTACCTCTCGTCTCCCCTCCGTTAGTACCAGTATTATTACTTTCGGCCGTCTCATCTTCTGCTATCACGTCCTCTGCCAATTTTCACCATCTTATTGATAGGATAGCCACCTTCGTCGAGGGGTAGGAACTTTCTCGTGGTAGAGGGTAATTGCTGACCTAGGCGTCGAACTCTTTTGGGCCGTCAAACGCCCCTCATTCCTTAGGCATCTTAGTCGATCCTAAGGGTCATAAGGAGTCTGATTAGGATCAATATCTCGTTATTGATTGGTATTGGCCTTCTTCCCTACCTGTGATCACCGAATATTGCTCATTAAAGAGATTTCTTACTCGCGGCATTCATTTCATAAATACTTACAAATCAATTCTTCTTCATCCTGTGACGTAATACGAGCCGATTGATCCCGACTGTCATCGTATTACATCAAGAGTTCTTCTCGAAACAACTGTCGACGTTCTCAATCGTTTTTGAACTCTCTCTCTTCTCTCTCTCTCTCTCCTTTTCAGCCAATCAGAGGCCAGAATGGTACACCAATTCCTATTATAGCAGTACTAGTGGGGCCCGCTCCCAATGCTCGGTTGGGTGGAGAGAGAAGATAAAGAAAGAGGGGCCGTACTCATTCTTGGAGATAAAAAATCCCATATTTAACAACTCAGACGAACCACACAGATCTGAAGCTCGTAGACAGATGACAGAGAAGAAAAAAAACGAAGGCTCTTTCATTTGGATTACATGCCGGGGTAGCATAGGCGACGGGTGGCTGAGCAGACTTCACCTGGCCCCTACGCGACAATTTGACCATTCCTTCTTTGCATCGAAGCTTCTTGCCCCCGCTGCTAACAATATAATTATCCGGTTGCTGTGGTAAGAAAAATTCTAAATAAAGTAGAGTATAATATTAGTTAGTGTCTTGATTTATTCCTATTACAGTAGTATAGATTACCAATGCTTAGGATGACGCGTCATCTCTACCCCGTCCCAAGTCTTAATGCATAGAGCTCAGAACGGATGACGAACGGCGCATATATATATGCGGACGACGAAAGTAGTTTCATTCATACAAAAACAGTTTTGAATTCAAGTGTTGAATGCGATCATGGGAGGCGAAGACGAAGAGCGATCGCAGGGGCAGAACGATAGAGAAGAGATCGAGGTGCTGTTGTTGAAGAAGATCGATGATCTCTCATCAATTCTCGGCGCCGCTCAACGAGTGGAGGATGTCATCGGAGCTTTACGCTCCCTCGCAATCTCACTCTTTTCTGTCGACTTTGCGACCACTGAAGAGCACAGCAACCGCGATTTGGTGAGACTAACACTCTCGTTGGAAGATTTTAGTAGTCCTACGCTGATTTATTTTTTCAGATTTTGTTTTTCTCCGCATCTGCTTTTTGATTCTGTGGAGGATGCGATTTTTAGGGTAACATGCATTCACACAGTATTATCGATTGATGACGAAGGAAATTTACTCTGATGTCTTTGACACTCTGAATAGACATCATTTCAATTTTTTTCCCGTGAAGATTCTTAATTGTGGGGGTTTAGATGATTTCTTCCCGTGTTCCTGCTGAGGTTTGGGGGTGGCGGGAAGAGTTAAGTATTATGAGTTCAAAATTGCCTTCTAAGAGTAGCGTAGGTGTTTTTAATTTTCATTATTGTGACTAGCGAAAGTCACTCTGATACTCTCAAGTGAGCAGCTAAGATAGTAGTGTGGATTTTGTAACCTATCTTCCTGTGTTCAAGTTTTTTGTGGTAGACTCTCATTGTTGATTGCCAGGTTTTTTCTGCTCATGTCCCGGATGAGGTTCAGCGGGAGAAGCTGTACAATATTTTCTATCAAGGATCGGCATTTCCAATAACTGCAAAGATTTTGCTCTACGGTGAGTCAATAGAATCTATTTTTCTGGTATTTTGATTCCATACAGCGGCCTTGGATGTCCTTCAATCGAATTTTCTGGATAAATGATTGATAATGCACATGAATTTTACTCTTAGAAATATTTCTGTCTTTCTTGTACCATCTTTAGTCGTGGATTATTTATTTTTATTATTTCCATGAATAAATTTTATATTTCCTGTGTTTTTTAATTTTCAGTCATTTTATTTTTTTAGTTTCAGTTTTATTTCTCCATGATCAGTTATTTTTGCCTGCAAAATTTGCCTCTGGTCGTTTAGATCTTTAATGTGTGGTTACTTCCGCGGCTCTGTCCCTTTTTCTCATGGGCGAGTATATCTGTACTCTTAATTCAGTGAACATCGTAATCTCTTACAAGGAGCAGTCGAGACGTTCAGTCTGTGGCACTTATACCAAGACCATTGTATTCTAGACCTAAAGGCGGAGGTGACCACCAGGAGTACTGCTGTGTTATTCAAAGCTGTGTCTGTATCGAGGCTACAATATTGAAGTCCTTGAGGAGACAGTGGGAACTTTACGGCATCAAGGTGACCACATTTTCATGGTTTGACCATGGTCTTGACCGAGAAATTACCAAACGTCTAGCTTTCCTGCACGCTTGGCGCCAATGAGTTTTTTATTTGTTTGATTTGAGAAAAAAGACCTTGCCTTCGCTGTAGGGAACATTAATAATAAGTAAAAAGATAATGTATGGGCATTGACAGCAGTTGTTCTCTGGGTTAAGGAATGCGGTGCTATCTGCAGTAGAGGACCTTGGCGGTGGCCAGTTGAGTTGATTGCGGTGCTGGCCTTAGCAGAGAACCTCGACTTTGACCAGGAGTTGACCATGGAGAATGATTCCAATGATGACTGAGAGTTGACTGTGGCCATGAGACCTTGCCATTGACCAGTCGTCGACAGTGGGAAGACCATGGTAGAAGACCCGGCATTGACCATGAGTTGATTGCGGCGCAGACTCAGCAGACTGCAGGAGAGAACCTTGGTGTTGACCAGGAGTTTACCATGGCGTTGTCTACAGATGTTTGACTTTGGCCAAAGCCATGGATATGACTGCGGAGAAGGCCGTGGGAATGACCAGAGTGGAAGCTCCAGGCACGATTCTAATGAAGGGTTTGGGTTTGGGCCAGGTTTGCCAGTGTCAGAGGACCTCAGAGTTTGCCAAGTGCGTTGACCAAGTTGAATATCCTACGTGTTGAATTCATCAACCGATGCATTGACTGTGGGATGCAGACTCCTTGAGTTGACTCCAGTAGAGGAACCCTGGAGTTGATTGTGGTGTTGTCTGCAATAGAGGACCTTGGCATTGACTGGGGCATTGGCTGTGGTGTTGACCACATCCAAGGTTTTGGCATCAAGCGGGAGTTGACTGCAGGTATGACCGTGGCAGAATACGTTGACATTGACTGATAGTACCTCAGTGTTGACCACAGAGGAGGACCTTGGTGTCGACCGTGGGCATGACCATAGTGGGGATTGCGGGTATGGCCGCTGCAAGGACCAGGGTATGCCTGCAGCAAGGATCCCACCATGACCACTGTTGTGCCAGAAGAGCACTAACTGACATCCTAAGGCAGGCTATGTCATGAAGTCAGCCACATCAGCAAGGACGCCCTCTACCCTGCACTCTGCCCTAGCTGGCATTGAAATACTTCATTACCATCTTGGGGGGTGTCATTATTCATTACTTTACTAAGGGTATTATGACATTGTACAATATTTTCTCTGCCTATAAAAGCTTATGAAATCCTCATATTGAGGGAGCCATTTTTAGGATTTATTTCAAGCTCCCACAGCTGCGGGCTCCTCTGCAGCCCTGCCTCTCACCTATCCATTCGTTCTAAGGTCAACAATTACAATAACAGATAAGAAAGGAAATATAACGAGGCTGACTAACATAGCTATTTTAGAATATTGCTTTTTTCAGGGGAAAAAATGGTTTTGACTTGAAAAATATTATTCAAAGTATTGAGTGATGAACCTTAAATAAGGCCTCTAAGAGTCTAGTCATGCTGAGGATTAAATGACCCGAACGAATGGGTAATAATGTGGCTACCAGCAGAAATAACCAAGGAGTGGAATGAAGATCGTCCACTACAAGGATTGTATGATTTTCTAATATTAAATATGAAAATGATTAATTTGACTGATGGCAGTTATCTTCTCAATTTCAAATTTAATCTTTTTCCCTCTCTACTCTTGCATATTTTCTGATCGAACTTCTAAATGCAGTAACTTTGCTCTCTATTTTGTGTGAAAAATAAGTGGCGATCCTGTTAGCAGAGGAGTTTACATTTATGTCTTGCGTTTTTTATTTCTCTTTCTTTCTTTGTTTTCTGTAAATGTGGGACCCACATATAAGAGGCCCACTAACTCTCCAATCCACTAGCGCATTTACTTGTGGGCCCAGCCCGTTTACTTGTATGTCTCTGGGTTTAAACCAGAGAAACCCTAAGGAATACAATTACAAGTCTTCTTTTCCTCTCGCCTCTTTCTCTTGCTCTGACTGGCGGCTAGGTCAAATGCCGACCAGCCATGGAGCAAGCTAACATGGTATCAGAGCCGGACAAGGGAAGCTCGTAGTCGACGTAAGAAGAAGCCTGATTTATCACCTCTCTACCCTGGAAGAAGAAGAATCTGGTTATTCCATGGAAATGAGAAGGGTCTCCTAGATAGATCAGTGGAATCTCTGGGCTTTGACAATGGCTACAGAGATGACGAAGGGGAGCTCCAGTGATCCTGCATTACTCCCCGACCGTGAAAGGATGGTACAACACACCTTTCCAGGTATTCCTGAACCCCTCAAGTACGATGGGTTGAATGCACTCCACTGGGGTGAGTACGTGGAGATTATCCTTGAAGGGAGAGGGCTTTCCGACCATTTGTTTACCACTGGGGACCCTAGTGGTGCGGGGTACAAAAGTTGGAAGCAGGATGATGCCCTAATCCGAGCTTGGCTTCTTGGAAGCATGCTTGGAAATGAATGCAAGAATTTCCTTCTTCTTAAGACTGCCAAGGCCATCTGGGATCATGCACACAAAGGCAGCTCAAAGGGGAAGGATTGGAGAATATATAGCCTAATTGCTAAGGCAGCCAGTCTGGTTCAAGGGGACAAGACAGTCACTGTATACGCCAATGAGCTACAAGCTATATGGCGAGAAATTGACTACTACCTGTGAAACCCTAACCTAGGTTAGGAGGAAGAAGATGAGATTGATAGAAGAAGAATAATCCCATAATAGTGAAGGTACATGAGTTGGGTATATATACCCTAGGAGAGAGAAACGAGAATAAGAGGGTAATGGGCTAAACATAGAGGCCCATTACCCATACAAGATATATCTCACTAACAGCCCCCCGCAAGCGAGGTGTGGATGTCGTCCATGCCGAGCTTGGAGACAGCACGTAGCAGGAGGGGGTTGGAGAGGCCTTTGGTCAGAACATCTGCAGTCTGGTCGGCGGAAGGAACAAACTGGAAGTCAAAGATGCCCTCATCCATCCGCTCCTTGAAGAAGTAGCGGTCACGCTCCATATGCTTGATCCGACCAGTCTGGCCAGGGTTCTTGGCCAAGGCAATAGCCGACTTGTTGTCGCAGTAGAAGTGAATCGGGCCGGTATACTTGACGCGAAGTTCGCACAAGATCCCGTAGATCCACTGGCCTTCCGACGCCCCATCGGCAAGGGCACGGAATTCTGCCTCGGCGCTGGAGCGGGACACCTTGTCCTGCTTACTGCTTTTCCAGCTGACAAGGCCACCAAACACGAAGGCGCAATACCCGGTGGTGGATCGGCAGTCGACGACGGACCCAGCAAAATCAGCATCCGTATAAACCTTCACAGTCAGGTCATTGCTCCGTGGGAAGAGTAGGCCCTTCCCGGGGCAGCCTTTCAGGTATGCAAGGACCCGATTGGCGGCCTGGCGATGAATCTCATGCGGAGCGTGCATGAACTGGCTGAGAAGGTTGACGGCGAAGCTGATGTCCGGGCGAGTGTGGGTCAAATACAGAAGCTTCCCCACCAGCTGCTGGTACTGGTAGGGGTTGACCGGTGGAGAATCGCCCCCTTCGCCCAACTTCACGTTGGGATCAATGGGCGTCCGGAGAGGAGAGCAATCAGTCATACCCATCAGTGCCAGGAGATCAACAGCATACTTCTGCTGAGATAGGAAGATGCCGCGAGACGAGTAGGCAACCTCAAGGCCCAAAAAATAGCGGAGAGGGCCGAGTGCCTTAATCTCAAACTCCCGAGCAAGAGCGAGACCGAGGCGAGAGGCTTCAGCAGTGTCGGAGCCAGTAATCAGCATGTCGTCGACGTAGACCACCAGGATTGCAACCCCGGCCGGCCCGTGACGGAAGAAGATCGTAGCATCACCATTACTCTGAGTGTAACCTTCAGCGGAGACTGCTTCAGTCCATACAAGGACTTCCGCAATCTGCAGACTGTGCCCGGAGGACCGAGGGGATACCCGGGGGGGTGGCTCATGTAGACCTCCTCCTCAAGATCGCCGTGGAGAAAGGCGTTCTTCACGTCAAACTGCCGGATCAACCACCCATGATGAGCGGCGAGTGCCAAAAGGAGACGGACGGATTCCATCTTCGCCACGGGAGAGAAGGTCTCGAAATAGTCGATGCCGTAGGACTGCGTAAAGCCCCGAGCGACAAGCCGAGACTTGTGACGCTCAAGGGAGCCATCCGCACGGTGCTTCGGGGTGTGAACCCACTTGCACCCCACGGCCTTCTTTCCCGGGGGGAGAGGAACGACGTCCCAAGTATGGTTTTTTTCCAGAGCCCGCATTTCTTCGTCCATAGCCGCCTTCCAATGAGGACAGGCAAGGGCATCGGCCAGGCGGCGTGGGACAGAGACCGAAGTACGCGGTCAAGAAGAGACGGTATGAGGGACTCAAGCGGTCGTAGGAGAGGTAATGAGAGAGGGGGTAGAGAGGTGTGCGGGTGCACTGGCGGACGCCTTTGCGAAGAGCGATCGGCCAGTCAAGAGAGTCATCGTCAGCACTAGAGGGGGCCGACGGAGAGGGAGAACCAACGGGAGTAGGAGCGGAAGCAATGGAAGTGGGAGAGGACGGCCTGGCAGGAAGAAAGGACTCGGGTGGAGTGGGAAGCAAAGGAGAGGGGTTACTCGGGTCCAAAGTGGAAGACAGCTGAGGAGGGGACGACGAGGGAGGAATCACGTCCGTAGGGGAATGACTGGCTGGGGACGCAGCAGGAGGAAAGGGATCTAACAAAGGGATGAGGAAACCTCGCCAGCGGAAGGCCGGAAGAGGAGGCGGCGAAGAAAGGTTGAAACTCAGCGAAGGTGGCGTTGGCAGACACGAAGAAACGGCGAGTGGGAGGGTGATAGCATTTGTACCTTTTGGAGAGAGGAGTAGCCACGAAGACGCACTTGAGGGCACGGGCGTCAAGCTTCGTCAAAGTGGGCGCCGTGTCGTGGACGTATGCCGTGCACCCGAAGACATGAGGAAGGAGGCCCGTTCGTAATGTCACAGCTGGAAAGGCGGTCGACATACGATCGAGCGGACTACAGAGCTGAAGAGACTGAGACGGTCGCCGGTTGACGAGGTGGGTGGCCGTCAAGACAGCTTCGCCCCAGTATGTCCAAGGGACGGAGTAGTTCACGAGCAGAGTGCGGGCGGTAGATGTCACGTAACCAATCCGACGTTCTGCCATGCCATTCTGCTCCGGGGTGGCAACGCAGGACGTCTCATGGAGAACACCACATGTAGCAAAGTACGAGGTCAGCTCCTGGTTGGCGTAGTCGCGAGCGTTGTCCGAGCGGAAACGTTGAATTGGGCGGCCAAACTGAGTCTAAACCATTGTGCAGAACTGCTGAACGGTGGCGGCGACAGCGGACTTGGTAGGCAGCAAGTAAGTCCACGTGTAGCGGGTGGCTTCATCAACAAAGAGGAGAAACCAGCGGTGCCCCTTCAGACTAGGCCGCGGAGCCGGGCCCCACACATCACTGTGAACACGATACAGCGGCACCGTCGTATGGGAAGTAGATGGAGAAAATGACGAACGTCGATGTTTGGCTAACTGACATGCCTCGCAAACAACGGTCTGAAGGTCCAAGCCCATACATAAGGACGGAAGCAAACGCTGTAAAGTAGAAAACGGCGGGTGGCCGAGGCGCTGATGAGTGAGCTGAAGGCGGTCGCGGCGAGAGTCAGCCGTGGTGTGAAGGCTGCGCTGCACCATGAAACACGATCGGCCCCCATCCTCGAACAGCAGCAATCCCCGATCCCGTCTAATCGGTGTAATCTTCCGCACCTTGTTAGACAAGAAGATCCCATCAGGTTGGATGTGGAAGGAACACTGAACCGCATCAACAAGGCGTTGCGGTGATAGAAGCAAAGCTCGAAGAGACGGAACATGGAGAACGTTGGGGATGAAACCAAGACCATCCACGTGGATAGTCCCGATACCAGCCACTCGAAGACGTCCGCCCTCGGCAGTGAGGACAGCCCGGTTCCCACCATGCCTCTCATAAGATACGAACCGGTGATTGAACGGGGTCATGTGTTCCGTGGCCCCCGTATCAAGCACCCAAGTGGTATCCGACAGGAGAGGAGCGGTGAGAGCCGTATGTCCGCAATACCACGAATCAGAAGTAGAGGCAAGAGGCGCACCGAACGTCCCGAAGGAAGCCATAGGCTGAGTCTGGAGGGCGGTCATCTGCGCAGACAACCGAGCAAGATCCGCCTGTAACTGCTCCATGGTGACGGTGGCACTGCCAGTCGAGGAGAGAGCCGGGGCAGGGACAGCCGCAACATGAGCTTTGGCATCTTTGGCAGCTTGGAGATCAAACTGCTTCTTCCTGCACCGCTTCGCCGTGTGGCGGCGCTTGCCGCAGTAAGTACAAACCAGTTTGTCTCGCGGGTCGGCAACCGAGTCCGGGGGAGCAGAGTGGGAAGGCACCGGTGGACGCGGCAGTAACCCAGGCGAGTCCCCAGAGCGGGAGACTAATGCAGTGGAGTCGGCCGGGTTCGCCATGTCGGGACGATCACGGCGAAGACTGCTCTCCAGCTCAATCAGGTCCTTGACCACGGCATCAAACTCCGAGAGAGTGCCCCAGGTGTGCAAGGTGCGGCGACGCACTCGGCATACTCCGGGTTGAGGCGATCGAGGAAGGACAAGAAGCGGAGACGAAGAGCATGACGCCGGTCCACTCCGTGCGGGTCACCAACCGGCATGTAGTAGTCAACCTCCCGCCACAGGGCATTGTGAGCCAAGCTGTAGTCCATGATGGACAGCGTCCCTTGGCGGAGAGCATTCGCACGCTCCACAAGCGAGAAGATGCGCCAGTGGTCGGCATCATGGCCACAGTACATGTGGGCATAATCCCAAATCTCCTTCGGGGTAGTCAAGTGGAGGAACTTATCGTAGACCGAAGTAGACAGCGTGTGATTCAGCAGCCAGGAGTGGATGAAATTTTGCTCAGCATCAAAGGCACCATAGTGCGGGTCGGTCGGGGCAAGCGGCGGGCATATCAAATGTTTGTGGAGAAGCCGGCCTTTGAGTGTCGACTCCACGAACTTGATCCAGGCCAACAATTGAGGAGCGCTCAAGCGACAGCACTCTGGAGCAGGAGGAAGAGGGAGACCGATCTTCGGAGAAGGGAGGTCTCTCCCGAAGTCGGCCGCGGTGAAGACGGGAGCCTGCACCGGGGGGTTCTCGTCAGACGAGGACCCTGAGTTGACGGTAGACATGAGGGGCAGGCTGGCGGCTGCTGCCTGCGGAGAGCGGGCGACGGCGGCGAGGGCTGCGGGCGGCGGCTGCTCGCGGAGAGCGGCTGCGGGCGGCGGCCTAGGGCTGCGGCTGGCGGCTGCTGCCTGCGGAGAGCGGGCGGCGGCCGAGGGCTGCGGCTGGCGGCTGCTGCCTGCGGAGAGCAGGTGGCGGCTGCGGGCGGTGGCCGAGGGCGGCGGCTGGCAGCTGCTGCCTGCGGAGAGCGGGCGGCGGCTGCGGGCGGCGGCCTAGGGCTGCGGCTGGCGGCTGCCGCCTGCGGAGGGCCGGCGGCGGCTGCGGCGGCGGCCTAGGGCTGCGGCTGGCGGCTGCTGCCTGCGGAGAGCAGGCGGCGGCTGTGGCGGCGGCCTAGGGCTGCGGCTGGCAGCTGCTGCCTGCGGAGAGCGGCGGCGGCTGGGCGGCGGCCTAGGGGCTGCGGCTGGCGGCTGCTGCCTGCGGAGGGCGGCGGCGGCTGCGGCTGGCGGCGGCTGCCTGCGTAGAGCGGGCGGCGGCTGCCTGCGGAGGGCGGGCGGCGGCTGCGGGCGGCGGCCTAGGGCTGCGGCTGGCGGCTGCTGCCTGTGGAGAGCGGTCGGCGTCTGTGGGCGGCGGCCTAGGGCTGCGGCGGCTGCGAGACGGATCGCCAGAAAGGGGAAAGAAGGGAGAAGCAAGGCTGGTGAGTCTGCAAGGCAGACAGTGGCAGCCGAAGCAAGGAGGAAGGTCTGGATCAAGAGCTTTGCTCTGATACCATGTGAAACCCTAACCTAGGTTAGGAGGAAGAAGATGAGATTGAGAGAAGAAGAATAATCCCATAATAGTGAAGGTACATGAGTTGGGTATATATACCCTAGGAGAGAGAAACGAGAATAAGAGGGTAATGGGCTAAACATAGAGGCCCATTACCCATACAAGATATATCTCACTAACACTACCAACCTATCAAAGACCCTGAATGGAATGAATGGCAATACACAAAGAAAGATAGACTCCACAAGTTTCTATTGGCCCTTAATGTGGAATATGAAAGTATGCGGAGTCAACTGTTGAATCGAGAAATAGTACCTGACCTAGAGGAAGCCATCAGACTGGCGAGAGAAGAAGAAGAAAGACTGGGCGTGATGTCTGAATCTACCCAAGGAGAAAGTGGAGCCGGATTGTTGGTGAAGACGGCGTCACAGAGGTCTCAGAAGTCTCAGGCAGCTCAAGGGGATCCGTGGAGTCAGCACTGGAAGTCACAGCCTCAGACTCAGTCACAGTCCCAGTCACGGGAGAGCATGTTCTGCAAATACTGTAAGAAGCGAAACCACAATATCGAGCAATGTTGGAAATTGCAGAATCGACCTCCTCGTCAGGGTCAGGCAAATGCAGCAATAGTCCAAGGCAACGCCGAGGAAGGCTGTGAAACAGGTGTCTCTGAAGAACCAAAAATGGTGCCCAAGAACCCAGGGGAAGAAATGTCTGCTCTTAGGGAAGAAGTGGAAAGACTCAAGTCTCTCTTTGGATCTGCCTCCATGACCACATCAGGTGATTATCTTATTTCTCATGCTTTTCATACATCTGTTCTGGGAATGAATTGGATTATTGACTCAGGAGTAACAGATCATATGACCCCTGATCACTCAAAATTCTACTCATATTCTTGCTGTGAAAATGGGAGAAAAGTGATCACTGCTGGGGGGGAAATCCTCCAAGTGGCAGGCATCGGTACGGTGCACATTAGAGAATTGGGGCTTCTTAAAGACGTTCTTCATGTGCCTGTTAAAGGCACAACTGATCTCCCCACAGCGACTAATCAAAGACATTAATTGTTCAGTTGTTCTAAGATCTGATGGGTGTTTCGTGTTTGACAAGGTACTAAATATGAAGATTGGATCAATTAGAGAGAAAGATGGGCTCCTCCAGCTGGATGACAATTAGGGACATGCGAGGATGACAGTCGAGTCAGCAAGGAACAATATCAAAGATTAGTTGGTAAACTTATCTACTTGAGCCATACCAGACCAGATATAGCCTTCGCCGTTGGGGCATTGAGTCAGTTTATGCATGACCCAAGAGAAACGCATTGGCAAGTAGCTCATAGAGTACTAGCCTATTTGAAAGGGACAGCTGGACATGGTTTGTTATTCAGAAGAAACAGTGATTACTCTGTAAAGATCTACACTGATGCCGATTATGCAGGGTCAGTAATAGACCGGAGATCAACATCCAGGTATTGCTCCTTCATTGGTAAGAATTTGATAACCTGGAGAAGTAAAAAGCAGGATGTTGTCGCCAGATCCAGTGCAGAGGCAGAATTCAGATCGGTTGCCAAAGGGATATGTGAAGCGTTGTGGATCAAAGGGATCCTAGAAGATTTAGGTTTCTCTCAAGAATCTCCAATCATCTTGTACTGTGATAGTAAATCCGCAATTGATATTGCACATAATCCAGTACAACATGAT
This sequence comes from Wolffia australiana, assembly GCF_029677425.1. NCBI lineage: Eukaryota > Viridiplantae > Streptophyta > Magnoliopsida > Alismatales > Araceae > Wolffia > Wolffia australiana. The sequence continues at coordinate 5,014,560 of NC_135847.1, read as the reverse complement.
CGAACAAAACATGTGGAGGTCGACCGACACTTAATTAGAGAAAAAATTGACTCCAGAATCATCCAGATGAAGTACGTTCCATCATCGGATCAACTAGCTGACATCTTGACAAAAGGCCTTCCCAGCAATAACTTCCAGCAGATGACTTCCAAGCTGGGCATTGACAGCCTATGCACCAGCTTGAGGGGGGGTGTTAGCGGAGGAGTTTACATTTATGTCTTGCGTTTTTTATTTCTCTCTTTCTTTCTTTGTTTTCTGTAAATGTGGGACCCACATATAAGAGGCCCACTAACTCTCCAATCCACTGGCGCATTTACTTGTGGGCCCAGCCCGTTTACTTGTATGTCTCTGGGTTTAAACCAGAGAAACCCTAAGGAATACAATTACAAGTCTTCTTTTCCTCTCTCGCCTCTTTCTCTTGCTCTGACTGGCGGCTAGGTCAAATGCCGACCAGCCATGGAGCAAGCTAACAGATCCTATCTTTAAATGCATAAAATGATAAAATGTGCTACCGTTCACAAAACTAGAGCGCAAAGTTAGCAACTCATTGACAGACCAAATGCTGTTTTGTATCCATCTTGACTATTCCTTTAGAATCACTTTCAGAAGGCACGTTGCTAAATTTGCCTGCTATTAGTTGACGTATATTACTTATATTGGACTCACGTAAGGAATAGATGGATCGCTCTCCTGGAAAACCCATGTGATAATGGGCCCAATTGGGGGGTAGGGAGAATCAGCTTATAAATCGTTTGTTTGAAGAAATCAGTGTAGGGTGGCGCTGAGTTAGTGCCCGAGATTGGACAGTACACATTGTCTCTCTCAAGGTCAAGTTTCTTATACGAACTCCAACCCTTCCAGAAGTAGTTTTGTCTCTTTAACCCGCCAGGGGCATTATGACCTTTGACCCTAAGGTATTTTATGTGGAACTGTGGGCTTATTAATTGCTGACAATGGCAGCGAATCCCTCTTTCATGATCGTTGACTTAAAAAATGCAACAAAATGGTGAGGGAAAGAGGAGGGAGAAAGAACTAAAGAGAGAGAAACAGAGGGAGAAAGTACTCCAGCAGCGCTTCTTTTTTTTTTTTTGAATGAAAGAGTGAAGATAACCCAAAATTGGTGATCAACCCGGAATTAAAGATATACATGAATGTGCAGTACACGACCAACATGGTCCTCTCCAATCAACCCTCCCTCCCAAACCAATATGTAATGAGGCTCTCCACATCATGTAACACAGTCTGTTGAGACTGCCCTTTCCCTGAACACCACCTCTTTGCGTTGCAGCCATATTGCCCAAATAACTGCAAAGACCCTTCCCCATCCCATACGTCCCCTGCCTGCACTCCCCTGGATCGAGGCCCAACATGCCGCGTCAGAAGACACGTCCACCCCCGTTGTCGATCTGCTTCTTGATTGGAAAGTTGCTTATCCTGAATGGGAAAGTTGCTAATCCTGCATGGGAAAGTTGCTTATCCTGCGCGATTCCTCATCAGCATTTTCCCTTTCCCTCTAAATAAGCGTAACCCATCCTTTAGGAGGCCAGGAAAGTAATATCAGTGAAGTTGTGGTGAGGTTCCTGGGGTATTTTGGTCTCTCGATCCCATAAGGGCATTATGGTCTTTGTCACTAGGACAGTTTCCCCCTTTTTCTCCATCATCTCTGTCCCCTACAAAGAAGTATCAATGAAGTTCCTCATCTCTCCTCTCCGTCATCTCTGTCCCTTTCGTCGCATACACTCTTCTACATCCTAGATCGTCTCTAACTCACCACATCTCCAGCAGGCTGGTCCCTGATCAATCTCTATCTCCACCAATCGATCCCAAAACACCTTCTCACTAAAAGATCCTGTCCCCTGACAGAAACATAAAGCAAAGGCTCATATCAGATTCCCCAATTATCTCTATTTTGATCCCTCCGTATGGCTACTGCTCATGATAAGGTTCAGTGAAAATGAACAACATTTCAATTGTGTTTCTAGCAGAACTCATGATGCAGGTGTGTTTATTTTCAGTCGGCTGACTAATGGAAATGACTTCTCTTATTTTTCAATTTGACAGATGTCGCCCCAAGGTGGCTGGCGTGCTTTTCTTTGTCTGCTCAGTTGCAGGTCTATGATTCGTTCTTTCTCAGAGGACCAGCATGTGAAACTTTAGAAGCTCTTGTCTGTGGTCTTAATGCCCATGGATCTGTTGAAGCTGATAATCTTAATACCGTATACTCCAACATTGAGAGGTATTAGTTATCTACAATGATATTTTGTTTTTAAATTTTCTTTTGTCACCTGGACATTTAATCTTGTAATTACTATTCCATTGCGACATTATATCTTTTTGATAAAAGTTTATTTTTACTTTCTCAGTTGTGCTATTCTGGCGCTAATTTTAGGAAAAACATTGAGAATTTTGGTTTGCAACAACGAAATGATTCTTTTATTCACCAAAAGTAATCCCAAATTCTTTAATCTTTAAACTTATTCGAATGTTGGCATATCTCTATAAACTGCTGTTCCATTCAAAATCATTTCTCACGTAGTCTATTATGTGATTGTAATAAATTCCAAGGTTATTTTCGGGTATGTTGCAGATTAGAAATGATTTGTGCAGTACTTTTTTGCATCTTCGGCAGGTTACTAGTATTGTTCTTGCTTAAAAATAATGGAGCACATAAGATTGCTATAGAACTTGGAGCCTTATGTGGTGCTGGGAAATCTGCTTGTCTATATTCTCAGAAAAATGGTTTGACGTCCATTATCCGGATGTCACAGCTTCTTTCATCAGTTCCTGATAAGGCAAGGCCGGATGCACCTGACTTTCTTTCTGCTCAGTATCCTTGACTGGTAGAGAAGTATTTGCTGCAGTTTAATGCTCTATCTTTACATAATAAATCTGAGCGCCCAACTTGTCAGGTGTAGTTAATCATTCCTGTTGGAAGTTATAAGTGGTTTTATGGGTCGCAGTGCGACATCTCTGTTGATTTTTGTCCTCAAAGCAGCTTTTGTGGTTCACATTTTCTCGTTTTTTATTTTTAAGAGCATGAAACAGTGAGCTTTACTTCTTCATGAGTATTGTTTACCTCCTTATTCATGGTGACAAAGTGATATGAACGTCTCATTGAAAGAATACTCAGAATCCCAAGATGGCTTGTGAGATGCTCTGTTTAGTTAATTCATGCAAGCTAATAGATAGATATTAGAGCAAACGCTTACTGAACTTTGATTTAATGAAAATACCAATTACGTTTTTGGTAAGTATTGCAGTTTGTCTGCCGGAGCTTTTTATCTGCTTGAACTTTCCTTGACTTGATTTTAGCGTGTTCTTCAATCATATCGCCCATCAACTTTTGTGTGCGTCATATGAAATAGCTTCTCGTATAAATAAGGAAGGATATGGCGTGCTTGAAGCTTCTGTCAGTGGCACCTTCGCTTTTGTGGGTGAAGCATTCACGAGACTGTGTCGACGTGGATCTGCAGGTTCACATCAATTTTGAGATCTGACCTTTGGCGAGTGAAGTAATCTGTTAGAGCAGAAATAATATTTTTTTCTGTTGTGATTATCATTTATGACTGAAAAATTAATATCTGAGACTCCAAGATCTTTGTGTGCAAGTATTAAACCACAATACAGTTTTGATGTATTCATTCACCCACAAGTAGGGTTTCCTTTCTAATTGATTATTGAAGTGTCTACATGTTCATTCTAGAATCAATGCCAATGTTTTATTCTCCTTAACAAAGTTCAGTTCCGGTATGTTGATTTTAACCGTCTTGCTGTTTTTCTTCAGTCTTGTCTGCAAAAAAATTATCTTAGTGATGATACGATCCTAGACCCCCTAGGGTATCTTACGCATTTAGCAAATTAGGGGCACTTTAGTCATGTGATGTTTAGGTTAGCCTGCTTCCTTTTTCTATAAATATGTGTAGCCCTCCATTTATGTGGACAGTCAAGACTTAAGGTAAGATCAGCCCCTTGGCTCACTATCTCGATACTTCCTGTCTTGGTCCCGTCCCCTTGACCGTCCAGCGATTCCCTGTCCTTGTGATTGTTTCATCGGATATTCAGCCGGTTCCCTTCCAGTCAGGTCCCTACCCCTGCTGTTCGGCTCTTTTCTAGTCTTCGACGATCCTCGTCCCTGAGATCGTCAACCCATCATTGTGTCATCAGGCAATTTGTTCCTGGTTGATCCCTGCCTCCTCAGTTGGACCCCTCCTATCATTCCCGTTTCTTCTCTAGTACCGGGAACACCTACCTCGTCTCACCCTCTACTCCCCTCCCAATATGAATCTAGATTGAGGTTCAACCACAAAGGGTTTGGGCCCACTAACTCGAGGCCCGTCCTAGGAACAGGGGTCCTGAAATTTAGGATTTGCGACCTCCCATTCCCTTTGCCGATGCGTCAACACCAGTGGCTCGAATGATCCTGTTGGCAGAGCTGCGGGCTTTGCCTTTGATGTCTCCACAGTGGAGGCTGGTTGTGGGCTTGCTTGCGAACATATAGGCTTGCGGTGGCGGTAGTGAATGGCGGTGACCATGGTGGAGGCCGGGGGTCGTGGCAGAGGTGGCAACAAGTATGGCGCAGTCAATGGTGACGACAGAAATGGATGACCGTGCTGGTGGCTTGTGTGGCAGGTGATATGGGGGCAGTTGTGGAGGCGAGCATGATTGGCGTGGTGGGACAGAGGTGACTCCCTTGCCTGTGAAATCATCAAATATGATCATGCTGAGCGGCAATTATTGTCTGTCGGGATAATGTTAACTGATTTATTGAGTATTTTTGAAATATTTAAAAATTTGGATGTATCTCCATCTAAGTTGCAATGCAACTGGCCCAACATGATTTGTCTCAGTCCCACATGTTGGGTTTCTTACCCTAAAATAATCTTTGGGGAACACATCCTGAGAGGATCTGCATTATAACAGACCTGTAGGTGAATAGAATGCTATTGAAATCATCAAAATTGATTCTTCAAAAACAGAAATTATCAAAATTGACTATCGTAGACAGTGGGCTGCGAGAGACAAAGGCAAAGAAGTAGCAACTCCCTCCTGGGGGACGTCAATTTCCAGATTGAAGACGGTCGCCCGAGAGTCGAGGAGACAGCAAACAGTAATCAATTCAGGGATGGAGGATGATAGATACTACTCAAGAACACAGAAGAAGGAATAAGCACAAGGCGGGTCAAAGCTCTGTTGACCAAGAAAACGAGGAGAGAGAATGATCCACTATAAATAAAAGGGGAGAGAGGGCCGATAATGATTCTTGTTTTTTTCTCAAAAGTGAGGACTTGGTGGTTACACCGACGAGAAGACCAGTCCAGCGGTAGTCTCGCCAGCTGATCTGGAGGAGGAACTCGCCAGTTGATCTGGAGGAAGATCTCGCCAGCTGTTCTGGAGGAAGATCTCGCCAGCTTATCTGGAGTCCATCTATCTTGGGAAGGAGCTGCCGGATCGGAGAAGGAGCTCACCGCAGCGGGGGAGCCGTCCTGATCTAGACACTTACGTTTGCTCTGCAATTCCTACACTGAATCTTGAACCGGCATTGACAGTTTTATTGACTATACTCGATTCTTTCTACAAAAGTTATATTGATACGAATTTGGAGCATATCAACCTGTATCAGAGCAGATGATCTGATCGGAAGGATCTGAGGAGCAGTCGCGGATTTGCGATATGGCTGGACAAGAGGAAAGTGGAAAAGCAAGAAGTGAAGACATACCAGTCCCGGCTGAGATATTAGCTGGAATTCTTCAGCAGCCCCAATCGATAAATTAAAAGTTAGAAGCCAATCCATCTTCATCCTCAAGAACTACACAAAGAGAACCAGCAGGACACAGGCGTGTTCAAATGAATCAAGATCCAGTAGCAGAGCAAAAAAATTTCTTCCGTAAGGGTGATTTACCCTATTTTAACGGTTCTAACGCACAAATATCGTTGAACTGTGTTGAAAGATTTCTCAAGATCAACCGATTAACAGATGAAGAGAAATTGCAGCTGGTTTCCTTACACATGGAGGGACCAGCGCAAGGCTGGTTTATATACACGGAGCAAAATTTCGGATCTGGACATTGGCTGGTTCATAGGGCAAGGGGGCCCCAGGAGGAGGGAGGAGGGGGGTCGAGCGTTGACAGTGCTCTGGGCAATATGGCTACACCAAAATGAGGCAGTATTTAAGGGGGCAAGGTGTCCAAGGACGGGCTAGCCTACAAGGTCAAGGGCCTCATGGCATCATGATACGGTTCCTATAAGAATATATGAAAGGAGAAGAAGGAAACGGCGGGAAGTTAGGGGGCCAGCTGGCGCTGAGCTGGCCAACTAACGAACGGATTCTTGAATTAGCTTAGAAAGGAAATAAAGAAACAGAGGGTTATAAATAAAGGAAGGAAGGAGGGGAAGGGCACGGAAGCTTTGGGACTTTCTGGAGCTGGCTATTCTTGAGGAGCGGGAGCTGCATTCGGCGAGAGACTCTTCAAGGATTGTGGTTGCAGAGGAGAACGGAGGCGCCGTGGGTATTCTATACGACCAGGGCAAGGAGCGTGGAGGCAATCTGTAAGTACATTTCTACTAGAACTTTACCATTCGATACGGTAGTGTATCACATCACTGTTCGCTAGAGGGGTAATCAGATAAGGGAGGGGTTGGCCAGGTTGTGAGGAGAGTTAGCTATCTCCACATGTAACTCTGGGTGGTTACTGCTTTGTCAGGTGACCGCCTTAAATAACTTTTCAAAAACAAAAAAAATTGACTCTCGTAGAAGTTCCACTCTAGGTCTGCAGTAGAATATCTGGAAACTGTATTTTTTCAGGGGTAAAATAATGGTCCTTATCATTGTTTCATCATATGAGATAGTTGGGCCCACATTCAGAACCTTTTATTTGTGAAATATAAACCACAATCAGAACCTTAAATTTTTGGATCTAATGAGCATTTTTTTGATATAAGAAAAGTTGCAGGTGGGGAACTAGAAATATGTTGGGCACAGGCAATGGAAAGAGCTATGACATACCACTACAAGGCATTCTCTGGGCAGAGTGCCCGAAGCCAGTGGAGTGGGAGAGGGGCAACCAAGGTGACGTAGGAGCAGCAGGTCAATCTGGTGAGGCCTTTCTTTGCAAAGAGGTGAGGGAGGCCATCACGGGGTCAAATAAAGAAGGGTACCTGGAGAAGGAGTTGGTCAAACCAGAGGTAATGGATACCTTAAGTGTTGTGGAGAGGCACCTATGACCTAGAGCAAATCAATATACTACACCAATTCTTTCTACCGAAGAGCCAAGGGGTCATTCGAGTTGGTGACTTTCAGCCTATCTCGCCATCTGATTGAATATATTTAATCATTGCAAAGGTCTTGTCAAACAGGTTAATGGGGTTATTGGGAGATCTTTTTTTTTTTGAAGAAAGGGTTATGAGGAGACCTAGTCTGGTCTTTTCAGTCAGCTTTCATTACCTGCAGGTAGCTGACAGGCAATACACTAGTCGGATGCAATTTTCAGATCTGAACGGCTCAGTAGTGGGTGCCACAGTAGTGACAGCCAGCTGACGGACTACACATGGGTGGATGTCTCCTTAACTGAGGCCTTCTGGGACTCTTAGGGATGGGGTTTCCTGTGGACGGGAGAAATGGGGATGGCTCTCTCTTGTTCTCCGGGCAATATGGTGATAAGATCCCTGCCGGGATTGTATCAAGAACACGGTTGACCCTGGCTTAGTGGACGCGACCGGGGGGGGGGGGGGGGGAAAGAGCGGCGGGGAAGCAGTGGAGTGGGTGTCGCCAGAGAAACAGGGCTCAACAGAGAGGACATCGTGGAGAGAGAGAGACTACCAAAGCTGATTCGTGGTGGACCTGTAGACCTGATTGGTAGAGCCTCTAAGAAGTTCAACTAGTTCAAATCCTGAGATCAGAGAGGACTTCCTGGTAGAATGCTGTTATGTTAACAGGAAGTAGAATGCTCTTATCTTTTGTTTGCATGTCAGTTTGCCTAGGCGATATGGGCCTCCAGCAGATCCCATAGGTGGATGTATTCTCAGACGAGGCCTTCTGACACTCTTTTGAGGGGAGGTGAGTCCAAGAGAAAGATACAGTGAGGAAGGCTTCTCATGGTGCTATGGGCAGTATTTCTGCACCTTAATGAGGTTGTGTTTTAGGATGGACAATGTTCTTCATGACATGGAGAGCCTTGTTTCATCTTGATTAAGAAGGGAGTTGGGGTGGGGGGAGCATTTCGGCCATCCAGATTGATCACCATTCTCAGTTGATCTTCCCTATTTTCTTTTAAAAAGAAAGAATGTAAAAAACTAGAGTTAGAATTATTAAATCAATCTGAAAGAGTCAGGTGGATAGTAGTTACCTTGATGGGATGACAGAATACTGTTTTCTGGGAGAATCATCCCTTATGATATCTGTCATTTACTTTGGATTGGCTTCTGTTGAGTTTTGAACTCCTAGCAAATGAAATAGAGAGGAAACTGATAGGATCCCTGACCCTTGTTGGCGGCATTCTCGTCCTTTTGCCATTAAGGGCATCTAGGTCCCTTCCCTCCCATATTTCCTTTAAATAGCACAGCCTTCCTTCTAGGAGGGCAGACTAGAAGTTGTTCTGAAGTTCTGTTTGTTTTCCTTCTCGTCTCTCTCCTATGCCCAAGCTCCGTCTTCCCTCTCGATCCCCGTCCCTCATGATCATCTCTACCTCACTGCGTCTTCAGGCGGCTCCTCCCGGCCGATCCTTATCCCCTCGGGTCGGCCTCTCCCCAACCATTCCGGTTCTCTTCTTCACCTCGGGAACTCTCCTTATCCTCAAATTACATTGGAGACAATATGTCTTTGGCGGGATTGTATCAGAAACCTGCACTATGAAGGTAATGTATTTGAAACCCTCATCGTTAAAAAAAAAGTATTTGAAACCCAATTGGTAGCCTAAAATTACAGCTCTAATAACTACAACATGGATATTCTGCAATTATCTGCAAATATAATCAGTTATCCTGTCTTATACAGTCCACAATTCAGTATCTTTTCAAAACTATGAGCAGTCTCTCATGAAATCATCAAATTTGTTGCGTTTTCCAGGTGTTTGAAACCTGCAATACATATTATGCTCACTCCAAATTTTATGAGTAAAAATAATAGATGTTCTGCAAAGATTCCTTATACTCTCTTGATACTGGTGGCTTATTCAGTTTTTTTTTCTCGCAGATATTCTTGTTCTTGTGGTGACCCCTATGATCATTGATCATATTAGGAATTGCTTCAAAACATGTCTTGGTTCATCTGCCACTGAAAGACTTGAATCTAGGCCCGAATCTTTATTTTGGGTCTTGTTAGTGGAAGAAATAAGAGATTCATATGCCGTTGAAAGATTCTCTGAGGTTTTGCTTCGCCGTCTAGTTATACAAAATATAAATGATGAAGAAGCATATTTGATACTTTGGATGCTGTTTCACCGAACGTACAAGGCCAATGTTGCGACCAGGTATTCGGATTCCATTGTTTTCATCTAACTCCTAAGTAAATGGTTTGGCCGATCTTCTCTAATTACTGAAACTACCTCAAATCTCTTAGTATAAATATTTCAAGATAAATAGAGAAAGAGAGAGGGCGATAAAAATACAGACAGACAGACAGACTGACTGACTGACATATAGATGGAATGTAGGGTGAACCTATATACACAGAAGGCTGGGGTACCCTCACAGCCTCCCTCAAGATGGAGCAGAAAAAATATCTGCTCCAAGCTTAGAGGGTAGAATTGACAAATACAACCATAAAGGCCTTCATTAACTGATCGGCCAATTGATCCTCAGAGGACACAGACTCGGGATTAATAATTTGGGTTGAATCTTTTCAGAGATGAAAAGACTACCCACATCAACATCCTTGGTCCTATCATGAAACATTGAATTGGAGTCTGTATAAAGGGCAGCATGGTTATCACAATATTGAGGCAAAGGCACAGTGGAGAATAAGATTATATGAGAGGAGTAAGTGTAGAGGAGAAAAAGGGAGGTTCAACGTATTGGAAAGGATAACCACTGGTTCTTGACGGGTAGCTTAGAGAGGAAATAAAGAGACTATAAATAAAGTAGAAGGCAGCTCAGAGGGGGCATCTTCGGGATCAGATTTTCTTGGTGCGCACGGGATCTTGGAGGGCGGAGCTGCATTCAGCCTAGACGTCCGAATGGGTTCTTGGCCACCTCGTTATCCCAGTCTGTGTTGAGCATGAAATGGCAAAAAAATTGACAAACCACACAGGCGTAAACTGAGATCTCGGTTCAAATTATCTTTAAAATATTCCTCCCCGGCTGGAGAACAGATTGAATTTAACCTTTACACGAACTCAATCGGAATCGGTGTCATGTCTTCACTTTTCTAGCTAAACCCGTAAACTGTAACAGGAAGATCATAAAAGAGAAAAATAAACTATGGTAATGAGAGATGTGATGCAGTGGATGAAAAAAGTTACCTCCTAATGGGCTTTGCTCTGGAAGATAAAGCTGCAGTGTCTTTAGATGCATCTGTTCCTTCTGTCTTGAATTCCCTTTCATTGATCTAGGAAGAAACTCCATGAAGAGTCCAACAGAAGTGGGTTTTTTCATGCATCGGATTCCATATCATATTCACAGCTGAGCAATCCCACAAACATCCAACATGTAGCCTCAGTCAAGTGATCTCCATAGAGAGCATGTATACCAGTCAGGAACACGTTTGGTGAAATTGTCTGAAATCGTAAAAGGAAGCAATACATAAGTCTGAGACCTTAATGCAGTCATAATTCTGTCTAAGATGGAGTTTTGGAAACAAAATTGGAGTGACGTGAAGCTGTAAAAGAAGATAGTTGGAACAATCTCACCCAGACTTTTGCTTTCGGATTAGGGTCAAACTCAACTAGCATCATCAATGCGGAATGAAGAATTCCAGCAGCTGAGAGAAGATTGCAGACTCTAAAGAGCACCCACTCTATCTAACTATTGCTTTGTTGTCTGATCACAAATCCTGTAAATAACCACGAAAATTGCTTGGTCATAAGAAAGGAGAGAGGTGCATAGGTATATTTTGATTGCCTCCTCTCGACCTTTAGTTTCATACCGCAGTCGCTGGGATGGTGGGCCATGTTGCACCTCTCTCAGATCAGATATGAAAACCCTTTGCATGCTCCTGAACCCCTGCAGCCATGGGGGTTGAAAATATCAGTGGGTGCGGAATTCCAAATATACCCAATCCTCAGTAGATTTCCAGAGGGTGCAAGTTCGTGGGAATAAATTCATCTGCAGTTACAACTACTTTGTTATCTGTGTTTTACTGCCTCAAATTTACCAAGTATGGTTGTCACTGGTTGAAAATATATTCGCCATGGATGGCGAGACATCAATCAGGATAAAGTTCATAGAGTTTGCAGTCATATCCCAAAACCCATCATCATCCACAACTGGAACGATGATGATGATTTTTACTTTGCCATTGCTCACAGCTAGAATGATGGTGGCATCATAGAGTCGATATCGTCCCCATCATAGTTTCTTCCCTTGATGGCGACAATGGTACTGATTCTGGCATTGTCAACGACTGGAGCAACAGTGTTGATTTTTCATCATCATCCTGGTCGCATATAGATGACGCGACGATTTTTGTCATCGTCTCATCATCAGAATGAGGTTAACAGGGAGGGTGATGAAAGGCAATGACAAGACAAAAGTGTCATCGTCATCCCACCTACAGATGAGAGATAAGAGCGATGACAATTTCATCACTGTCGTCATCATCCAGGGAAGAAAAAATGATGGGGAGGATGTTGACTCTAGGATGCCACCATCACTCTAGCTGTGGGCTATGGCAAATGAAGATGATAATCGACTTTGGATGAGGATGATGACGAAATCTGCTGGTCATTATCACCAGTGATGATGTACACTGGGATGCCACACTTGCTTGATACCTCAAGATGGAGACCATTGGGAGGACCTCCCTCCTATAGTGGTGGAAGTACAGCCAGCAGAAAAAGGAGACAGTGTGGTGGAGATGGTTCAGATCAGTGAACAGTAGACCCAAATAGCGTAGACTTTGACCTGTGTATTCTCTCTTCTTCCGATTGCTCAATCCAATGACAACTTCAAGGGAGGATATTGAAGAGAAGATGAATCTGAGGAAGCGTAAGAAGAGATGCAATAAAGAGGAAGCTGAGATAGGGAGAGAGAAGTAGGGAAGTTGGAGGAATCCCGATTCCCTGGTAGTAGATAGAATTACACAATAACATAAGTTAACCAGAATAGGCCATATGTCTACCCTTTATTGGCAGACTTATCCCTGACACAAACAGTTTTAAGGAAAATCATAAAAGAGAACAACACCCCTACAATAGAATCATGTTCAGCCCTAGAATGCAACAATCATGCAGCAGATCATGGACATACTGACCCTGATTGATAACGAAGGCATCGGTGGAATCGGATGATTCAACGCTCAAGAAATGTGCAAACTGGATGATCCCTTGGTGATCATTACTGGTGACAATAAGAGGATCCTTTGTTTTTGGACAAATGAGATCTTTGATTAGGGAAAGATATTGATAAGATTCTGTTACATTGGTTCAGGGAGAAAGTGACATAAAGTCCAGCCACAAGTTTTGTATTTTTCTGTTTGCTCCTTGATCTTTTATGTTCCCTAATGAGTTATCTTAGAAACAATTTTCAGGGTTCTCTTCTCTGAGAAGTTTCTGTTGCGTAATGCATTTCCTATTCGTTGCCTCAAATGGATTCTTCAGTTTTCTGTCTTTGAGTGCTCCCCATCTGTTGGTTCCATGATCTCCCAACAAAAAAACCAGAGATTCATGGAAATTGTGCAGTGCATGATCAGTTTGTGGTCCAAGCGTGAATTCATTCAATCAACTTCTTTGGAACAGCAGGCTTGTATCCTTTTTCAAATCGGAATTCCATAGAATTATTTCCAGATTCTTGGCTTTGTATTATTAACTTTAATAAATGTTAGACGTAACTGCTGCTGTCGGCCTATCGCTGGAGAGGATGACCAAAGAGGAACTAGAATCCACGAAAGAGAAATCATTTTTGCAATCAATTCTCGAGGGAGTTAGTTGTAAGTATCCTTACACAGATATAAATGAACTTTCATGTGTGATCTCACAAATGTGACTACGCATATTTTTGGAGAAAAGGAAAAGTGTGTGTTTTGCGTTAACTTGGGGTGTATTTATACAAGAGTTGGTATCTTGAGGGATCCGGAAATACAACCTTCAAAAACATTAATTACATGTGAGACTGCATGGCATCTTGACATATATCGTGACATGAATATTGCAATCTTTGTTTTTCTTTGTTCCCCTTATGATGGTATTCTTTTGTTAACAGGTAGGCTTGAGAGCCCTGATGACCCGGTACGGATGATGGCCAGTGCTATAGCACTTGTTTTCTCTAGAATTATTGACCCCAAGCAACCTCTTTATCTTGACGATTGTCTTCGTCCTGGTGACGTGATCGATTGGGAATTTGGGCAAAAAGCTCTCTCCTCTCTCTCTATTGTTGAAACAGGCACTGACAGTAAACCTAGTGCTGATGTATGCGATGAGCAGAAGAAAAAAAGCTTTGAAACTGATGACAAGAGTCACTCTTGGGTAAATCCAGATGAAATTGTTGACCCGGCTGACCTGTATCATAAGTTTGATGCAGATGATGACTCACTTAGTGGGAGTTCTGAAGAATCATGTGAATCATCTTTGCAGCCGTATGATCTGGCAGATGATTTCACTGATTTGGATAGAAAGTTCTCTCAGCTGGGGGATGTCTTAACTGCATTAAGGAAACCAGATGACATTGATGGCGTACGTGTTCTTCACTTTTCATAAAACTATTTTTTTTTGTATTTATAGTATATTTCGCAGGTGGAAAAAGCTCTTGATGCGGTTGAAAGCCTAGTAAGAGCATCGCCGGATGAACTCCCACACAACGCTGGCGATCTTGTTGGTTGCCTGATTCGGCTACGGTGCTCTGACATTTCGGTTGAAGGTGAAGGAGAAGACTCCTCTGAAGAAAAACGGCGAAAGGCGCTGGTTGCACTGCTTGTGAAGTGCCCGTTTGAGTCACTATCAGTTCTGAACAAACTGACTTATTCCTCAAACGTTGACTTGGGTCAACGCATCCTTATCCTAGATGTGATGACTGAAGCTGCCCAAGAGTTGGCCACAGTAAAAAATGTGGAATCAAAGGCAGGGATTGAATTGATTTCGCCTTTCTATGGAATGCAGCGACCTTGGTTTCATCCAAGTGGAGGGCCCTGGAAGGAAGTTGTCTCCAATTCTGGCTTGTACTTCAGTTGGTGCTCACATGTGTATGAGAGGGAGCTTCCCCCAAGGCCAGGCCAAAGAAAGGGCACCTCGCGTCGGTGGAGCCTTGAGACGAGCCCTGGGGAAGGGACAAAGAACATGTTTCCTCTCTATGCGGCTGCCTTCATGCTTCCTGCCATGGAAGGGTTCGACAAGAAGCGGCACGGTGTGGAGTTGCTCGGGCGAGATTTCATCGTTCTGGGTAAGCTCATTTACATGCTGGGAACATGCATGAGATGCATGGCAAGGCACCCAGAAGCATCAGCTCTGTCTCCTGCTCTTCTCGATTTTTTGAGGTCCAGGTACCAAACCCCTGCTTCTCCTGATTAGATTATTCTTTGTTTTCTATAGAATGAGTTGTTGTCCATTATGGTAAATAATATAAAATATCAAAAGCTAATACTCACCCTTAGAGGATTCCATTCCGGCTATTGAGTTCTTAATGGATATTGTATTCTTGAGGCAGAGTACACTTCCGTTAGCACAACTCTGATTTCAACGGTATGGAGTGTTGAAGCTCAGTTATTAGGGTGCTCAATATCCGCCATTTTTTCCTTAAAATGAGTAGTCATTGATCAAATTAAAAATAATAATAATAAATGTACTCACACAGAAGGTTTCAGCTCAAGCAGTCAAGTTCATGTGGATTATTTATTCTTGAGACAGACTGCTCTTTCTACTCCAAACTGAACTCAATTATATATTGTTAGAGGTTACTATATATGGTGCTCGATGCTCTTCATTAGTTTCCTTAAAGATAAAATGTCTTCCATTGAATTTAGCAATAATTAGCATGATTACTCAGTTTAAGAAGGTTTCAGCTGAAGCTAACAAGTTCAGAACTGACTCTTATTTATGCAGAATAGTCTTTCTACATTACCAGAATTCAATTATGTTTAGGTTGCCAACCGCTAAATATTGAGGGTGCTCATTATTCTTGATTATTTTCATTGTAATAGGCATCCGTTAAACAATTTAGGTGAGTAATCTGAGAAAAATTCAGCTCAACCTATCAAGTTCACAGTGGATATTTTTTGCGGCTGAACTCTCTTTCTATACTATTCTGAATTAAATTATAAGTCGTGTTTGAGTTTGGTATTAAAGGTGCTCATTATTCCTCCTTATTTTCTTAGACTGAATGGTCTTCCGTTAAACTAAATAATAAACTCGAATATTCACCCTGAACTGATTTATTTTGAGGCAGAATGCTCTTTATGCAGCGCCTTGAATTCAATTGTATATATGTATTGTTGGACCTCAATATTTATGCAGCCAAGTGCATGCTTATGCAGGGAGATTGCACATCATTCAGAAGCATACGTCAGAAGATCGGTTCTCTATGCTACATGTTGTATCCTTTTGGCTTTGCATCCGTCTTATGTTGCCTCAGCTCTAATTGAGGGTAACGAAGGGGTCACCGCCGGGCTTGATTGGGCCCGGACATGGGCCCACCGCATTGCAGAGTCGGACTCGGATACTGAATGCTCTTCTGTATGTTTCATTTTTGCCCAGACTGTTTCTGAATTTTATCTCCTTTTCTGTTTTTTTTCTGATTTTTCTGTACTTTTTTTTTGTTTCAGATGGCTATGAAATGCCTTCAGCTCCATGCTGAGTTGGCACTACAGGCATCTCGGGCCCTCGAGTCGGCTGAGTATGTCCCTCAGAGATCAAAACTGGCGCCTTTAAAAATCGACGAAATTGTTCTGCCCTTCCCACGCAGGAGTTTTTAAGTTGATATGCTGGGATATGGTTGGTGGATGATGACAAAGTCATCGCTATCATTGTTATCCATATGTGGCTCGGAGGAATGACAATGACGATGAAGGTGCTGAATTCAATGGATGCCGTATCTTGTCGTGAAACCATGGATGACAGTGATGATGATGGCTTGTGGAAATACGATGACAATGATGATGATGATTTCTCGTCAACTGATGGATGATTGTGACAGTGACAATGAAGATTACGATGATGGCAGCAATGACGGCTCTTGGAAAACAGATAATGATGGCACTTTGTCGTTATCCATGTCTATCGCTGAAGCTGAACCATGCTTCCATGCAGTCTGGTGGATGGGGGGAAATGGTGGGTTCTTTGAACTTCTTTGGAGGATCTAGATTTGATTCTTTATCCTGATGGGGTTTTTGAATGAGTTTTTAAATTGGGCTTATGTGGAATGAAAGTTACATGTTTGGAGCTTTTTGAAAAAACTGAGAATGACAAAAAGAATATGGTTACAAAGTTTAGATCACCTCCCACTTCCCCACAGTCAATGTCTCTGCGGCTATGATGCTATTCTTGTTTGTAATTTATGTAAATTTACTAATTTAAATGCTCTGTTCCTTCCATATTTTTTTAACACCACTCTTTTTCACCAAAAAACTTTGTGATAATTTTCTTTACCATCTTCCTGCTTATCTAACCAACCTTTCTTTCTGATGAGATTATCTTATACTAACCATGGACCCAAAGCCATGTAATGTGTAATAGATTAACCTAGGGGAATAATAAAATTACTAACTCCTATAGTAGACTGCAAATGGACCCTCTGCAGGCCCATTAGCAGCCCAGTAATGGTCCCTTAAGGACCATTACTGGCCCACTAAGAAACCTAGACTGGTTCCTTAGTGCAGGCCCTTTAGGGGCGGAGATATCAGGCCCATTAGTGGGCCTGATATTGTCTGGGCCTGTTCCAGACAGGCCCAGCTTCCAACGGTTATTTTTATAACCGTTGGACAGGCCCTCCAACGGTCCCTTTTAAAAAGAGGACCGTTGGAAGCCTACTTGTTTTACAAGTAAGCTTGTTTTACAAGTAAGCCCCCTAACTTTACTTTCTGAAGGACTTTTTTGATAAAAAAATATATGTATAAAAAGGGGAACTCTGGTGAAGAAAAGATGATCCTTTTGGCCCCAATCTTGTGCACTCTCTCTCTCTCTCTCTACTTTCTCTCTCTCCTCCGAATTTCCACAGTTCTACACTTTCCTTTTTATTTTTCCAAAGGTGGCTAAAAATTTTAAGATCCAGAATTCTAGACTAGTTCTCTTAGATGAGTCAGCAAAAGCTATGTTTTTGAACTTCATGACAGAGTATGCAAGCTTGTGAGTTCCATTACTTTTAACTGGCATAGACAAAGTTTTTCGAATTCAACTTATTTTTAACATTGAATTGTTTAACTTACCCAAATGATGAAGACAAGTTTAAAAATTCAATTCAATGCCTCTTGCCTAAGTTGTTATTCAAGTCATAGATTAGGATAAGGGTCCTTGGCTCAGTTTTCTTTAACTTAAACCCATTTTGATCTTTTACTTTTTTGTTATCTAATTCCAAAACAGAAGCATGCATTTTTATACATATATTTCAAAAAAAAGGCAAGCATTTTTTCATGCCTTCTAAATATTCAAGCATAATTTATTCTTGCTTACCTTTTTCATTCACTTATTACTCTTTTAATAAAATATATTGATTTACATTTTATAATGCCAAATATTGAAACTATTATTTCGTTTTCACTTCCTTGTCTAATCTTAGCTGGATTTGTCATGGTGGGCTTCCATTAAGTGATTAAAAAATAGGGAACATCTAAGAAGATACAGCCATATAGTACAGAGCCGAGTGAAACTATGAGAATTTAAAAAGGGGACATGGGCGGCTTTGCTGAACCCAGGTTGAGTGCCTGCCTCATTCTCTCCAGAGCATCCTCCTCCAAAACCCGCGGCGCCGTGCCGGAGTCTCTGCTGCTGAAACTTTTCACCCTGGTGTTAGTGGGTACCTCAGAGATTCAGTGCAAGATGGCAATAATCAGAACTAATGAAGGTTTTCTAGAGATAAAGTTATGAGTCCAATGTGTCATTGGATCATGGTTCGGATTCTGTTGAAGGATACCTGGAACTGTTGTTTAATGGAAATTAATCCCTGATTCAGAGAGAGAGAGAGAGAGAGAGAGAGAGAGAGAGAGAGAGAGAGAGAGAGAGAGAGAGAGAGAGAGAGAGAGAGAGAGAGAGAGTGAGAGAGAGAGTGAGAGAGAGAGAGAGAGTGAGAGAGAGAGAGATAAGAAACCCATTCTTCAAGGAATGAGAGAATGGAAGAAATACCCAAAAAAGGAAACAAACTACTAAAAATGCTGACCAAATGAATGTGGTCTCAACAAGGATAGCCAAAATAGAACGGTTAAGCAAAGATTTTTTAAAAACATGTGTCTTATCCCAAGGAAAAATTATGGACCTCAGCATCAGAGGAAAGGATTACCAAAACATTGGAAGGTCGCACTTAAGTTGGATGTAAGTCTGTGATCCCAAGTGGTGTTGAACCCTAAACTCAAAAGTGTAAAACCTAATCCCTACACCCGTCCCCCTAAATCACAAACTGTTGTGATGCCCGTTACTGATACAGAAACAAAAGTTTGCCAAAGCATGTCTGCCGGGATGATTGGGAAATAGTTACTGAAAGGAGAAGCATGAGCCTTGGCCAGAAAGATGATCTGTCCACCAGAATGGAGGACAAGATAACAGAAATAAATGATTCTAACCTTGTAGCCCGCTGGCTTTGCGCAGAGCCTCCTCTGCAATGGGCCTCCACTCCTCTGAGCATGAGTAGTTGATGCCCATGCCGGTGCTGAGGCCACGAAGCAACTGCACAGTGCGGAGGATGGAGAACAGCTCCTCGGGGAAAGCCTATTTGGTAAACACAATTTACCAGCTTGAGAAAGCATGTTCAAATATCTTCTGTGTATTCTAAAAGTATTAGAACTGAGCACTTAACAAGGTTAAGCTTTTCTCAATGTCCGTATATTAAGGAATGATGAGGAGAAAGGATAATTGCAGTACCTTGACAGCAATTTTCTTCAGAGAAGAGCTCTCCTCAAAGGGGGAAACAATTCCTGATCCCGGACGAATCTTGGTGTCGAACATTGACCTCGCCAAGTTCATTAACTCGGTCTGATCTTGACCGATGGTTTCGGTTTCTATTCCCAAATCCCTGAAATTAACCACAATTGCTTTGAAACCCAAGTAATCTGTGTGCTAGTAAACAGATGAAACCGACAAGAAATCTTTCTAGATCACGTACGGTTGAAAGAAATCCCCCATTTTTATAAGGAGAAAACAAAAAATGAATAATATGGTATACTATATAATTAAAAAAAATCATCACCTGTAGCATTCCAAAGCTCTGGTCAGGTTGCCATCTGCAATAGCAAGAACTAATTTTGCATATCCAAGCCTGAGACTGTCAGGAAGGCACTTCACTTGCCCATAGTCTAAAAGCGCAACCTAGAAAAGTGGACGCTATAAAATTGATTACGCACAGATTTAAATACAAAAATTAAGATTAGGGGTATTCCAAAGGGGACTGAGGGAAAAATGCATTAAATTCAGTTGCATAAGGTTTATCAAGCATATTTCAGATTTGATTATCAAGCATACTTCCACTTTGCATAAAGGCTTAAACACAAAAAAGGGAAAATAAGGGTAGGAGATAATATTATAGGCCACTAAAGAACACAGGAATATGTAGAAGAGCTATTGATTGGTAGAAGAAATATGCAGGGAGAAGATTGTGTTTTAAGAAAGATAGGGGAGATCATCTTCCAATGTGATAAATAAATATGATTGTGAAGTAGACATGAAGCCTATAGAGGCCGCCATGCGCCCTGGCGGCGGTCCTTTAAACCACGCAGAGGTAAGACTCACCATTGCTTGTACAACATCATCCATCGATATGCTTTCCATTTGTTGAAGATGATCTTGTTTCTATGCAGACACATTGCCCATAGCACCTCAAAGGGTCAACCCTGCCTCTCTTTCCCCCTGAGTCCACCACCCTGTAGAGAATCCCAAAAAGTGTCCTTTGAGGAGACATCCACCCCTGTGGTTGGCTGGTCCGTGTCACAAAACCACCCTTGTAACTTCAATCCACTTGTAAATTCAAAGATGAAATTGTGTTCGAGAGAAGAGTTGTGCAATTAGAACTGTGAGAGAACTCGGGGAGAAGAGAGAACAGGGAAGGTAAACGACAGACGGGGTTGACACACCTGGGTTAACGGAATGGTGCACTCCAGGAGCTCAGGGCGACTCCTTGCTGCAGGGGTGATCTTCTGCAAGGGAGGGCAATGAGCAAAGGGGGACTTTGGACGAGAATTCGTAGAGAGATTATTTACGGTGGTCAAAAGTATCTTCCTCGCCTTGGAAATGCCCTCTTGAGGGTCTGGCATTGGGAACTGCTGGGCCGGTCCACCGTCATGTTGGATGGGCCGAGGACGACGCTCGTAGACACGGGAGTGGATCGTATCAGGACTCCACAAGGCTCAGGCAAATGAGCATTTGAAAAGAGATGGGCGCAATCTTCTTCACCAATTGTGCACAAAGCACACTCCACCAAGGATTCTGGGAGCCACCTCTTCATGATGACTTTCGTCACATGTATTTGTTGAAAGAGCAGCTAACAGAAGAACCTCACTTTAAGGGGGATCTTTTGTCTCAAAATGGTGTGACATGCGCTAATGATTCTTGGTTATTCCTGTGTCTGCGGCTAAGTCTCACATAAGCATCTCAGACGTTGAAGGATGTGCCAATCTACCCTCATTTGCCATTTGCCCCTCTTAGTAGATGTAGGTGGATTAGAATCTGCTGCATCCTCATTTATTATTCCACTCTTTGGTCGGACAAGGTGTTGCCCAGCACAGATATCATGTGCCATCCCAGCACTCCCAAACTGTGGCATGAGGGGTCTGTGCAAGGGAAACGGGAATGAGAATTATCATTAGTGTGCTCAGAGCTGAACATGCATCTAGCCAAAATCAAAATGCTGTGTGCTGCCCCAGCTTGGCTTTGAAGAATTGCCAGACTTTAAGAAACACCTGCCTCAGCCCTACTGGAACGCAGAGGACAGTCGGACTGGACCTGTGCAACTCTCCCAGCGTAAACTAGATTAATAGTTGTCCTTAAAAACCTGTGTAGCCATATCAGTATCAATTCCCACAAGTCTACTTACCCACTTGGCCCATAATGCTGTTTCAAATCCTGCATTTTCCTCCAACAGTTGACCAATGGAGAAGGAAGGATTTGAATATGATCGGATTGATGGTGAAGGGACTGTAAGGTTCACCAATTCATTGGGTGTTCACCCCTTTATATTTAAAAAAAAATTAAATTAAATCTTGCATTTTCAATACTCATAACCCCCCCAAACAGACTGGTCTGCTGGAAAGCTAAGGCTCCAAAATTCCTTCCATAAGCTGTTGGAGTAAGCCCCTGTTGTACTTAAGGCAAGGGCATTCACAGCCAAGATAAAGAGTAGTGCAAGAGGGCATCCCTGTCTGAGCTCTTGTTTGGTAAAATCCACCCCCCTTCAGGATGCCCATTGAACAGCATTGAAAAAGAGTGGGTTGTAATACATCTTTTAATCACCCCACCAATGTGGTTGGAAACCTTGATGCCACAAAGATGCACATTGGAACTCTCAGTCAAGACAGAATCCTCCTTCCACACAAACCCTTTTATCTTTGTTCTTTTCCATGCCGTCAAGATCTCTATTGCAAAAACTGTGCCATCAACGAGCTGTCTTCCTAGAATAATGTGGATTGTAATGTGATGTAGCCCAGAAGCCCCTTTTCTGAGGCCCATTAGCAAATTGTAGCCCAAGAAGGAGATTCTTCTAGAACTGACAGGATCTGCAGAAATTTCCCTAGAGCCCCTCAAAATCCTCTGACAGGATTTTCTCTGACAGGATCCTCTGACAGGATTTTCTTTGACTGGATTTCCTCTGACAGGATTTCTCTGACAAGATTTTCTCTGATAGAATCTCCTAACAGATTCATACCTGACAGAATCCTCTAACAGATTCTTCTTCTACCAGGATCTCTGCTCTAACTTGTCAGGGCTGCATATCTTCTGTTTTGTCCCATCAGGATCTTCTTGAGCCACACAAATATCTCCTGACAGCTTCTACATGCCTCAAAATCTGTAGGATATCTCTGCTCAAGCCTGTCAGGCTGCTTATCCTCTGGTTTAGCTTGTCAGAATTGTTTTTCTCAATATTAATTTTGGACGGTCGAGCTGGGAAGTGTTCTCGCGATGCTTTGGACGTTGTGGCTTCAGCGCAATGAGGTGAAATTTAAGGGGAAGGCTGTGTCGCTGGAATTGGTGCTACATGATGTAGGGAAATGTATATCCTACTAGTTCAGTAGAACATAAGGGAGGGAAAATGGGCCCGGCGGGCCAGGCATATATATCAATAGTAATTTTTGGGTTGACCACCGAGTTCAGGTGGGCTTCCCTCTTTTAATTTCAAAAAAAAGAATTGTTTTTCTCAATGTTTTGACTTGTCATTTCATGGGTACACTCGTTATGGATGACCCTGCACTTGTTGTGGCCTATATGAGGCCCCCATGTACCCCTGAATGAGGATTATTGAAGTCTATTGTTTTGTTAAAACTATTGTTTCTCCCCTCTGAGTGTTTTCTTTGCTAGAGAGTGCTTTAGTGTTTGTGGATTCAAGCACAACCCCTCGTGGACTCAAGGGTTGGAGAAGCTAGTTCTGTGGATTCAGGACTTGGCTCCTTCAAGTATAGCAAGGCTTGTGGATTCAAGTCCTGTTCCTACACGATTAATGTACTAAGGCTGCGTCATAATGGTCCTACCAAGATGCCCATAGTGCAACATGTCAAAATCCTCCACTCTAGAGCAACACTAGATATCCAGGATTTATTCTTTACAATCTGAAATTTCCTTGCCGATGTTTCCACCATGGCAATTACATCGATCTTGCCTGTCTCCCAAAATCTGTTGTAAAAGAAAAATGAAAGACCATCTGGCCCCCAGGCTCCTTTCCCGTTCAGTCCCTTGATGATGGCTCAAAATTCCAACTCTAAGAAAGGCTGTACTAGCTCCACCTGATGTGCTGGCCTTGGCCGAGTTGCTCCACTTATACTCCACCTCCATTCATGTCTAGTCCCTTGCAATGAGAAGCTCTTAAAGTAATATGTTAGTACTCTTTCAACAACCTAGGCTCCCAAATACTCTTGGCTTCATGCTTGCACCCTCTGTTTTTTTTTTGTTTGAATGAAAAGAGGGAAGACTACCCAAACTCGGTGGTCTACCCAAAATTACAATGGATATATAAGATAGTGACATAGTACATGCCCGGCCTGCCTGGCCCTTTTTCCCTCCTTTATGTCTTACTGAATCAGTAGGATACACACTTCTCCACATCATGTAGCACTGATTCCAGCGACGCAGCCTTTCCCATAAATATCACTTCGGTGCGGTGTAGCCACAGCGTCCAGAGCACCGCGAGGACCCTTCCCCAGCTTGACCGTCCTCTACCCGTGCCTTTCTTGAGGGACTTCCAGCACGCCTTGTCTGACGTCACGTCCACCCCTCTCAGCTGCTATTCCCTCCAAATGGTCTGCGCAAAAGGACACTCAAACCACAAGTGAGAACAGTCTTCCTCTCTAAGGCCGCCCATAGGACACTCGATTGATGTGCCCGGGATCATGCGCTGTCGAAGGGTACATGTCATAACTTGACGCCTAATAAGCAACCAACCAAAAATTCACACTTTCAGTGGTACCTTCTGCTTCCATAGGCATCTACACGTATGGATAATGTCTGCATCTTCTGTCGTAATCCCCCGAATCTACTTATACACTTCACGAACTAACCCCTGGACTCCCCTCCATACTCAGCTGTCCCTTATCCCATTGACGGGCTGTAGATCCACTATGGTCTATTGCATGTTTAGGAGATCTTCTAATCCCTGTTCAGACAGTGCATCCTGCAAGATCGGATTCCATGTGCCATCCCACCAGTCTTTCACCAATGCTTGTGGGCTCGTAGCCAATGCGAATAGTCTGGGGAAAGCTTCCCGCATCAGACCTCCTGTTGACCAGTCATCTAGCCAATAGCGAAAACACGCTCCATCCCTTAATTTGGGTACAAAGAACCCTTGGCTTCGCAGGAAAATTTGGCCCAAGCCCTGCCAAAAGCCAGACGCCCCTTTGAATGGGGTCGATTGCTGATCCCAATTCAACCGTGTGCCGTACATATCTCTTAATACTTTTGTGACCATGTATATATGTACATATCCCAATTCATTCATACCAACAGAGATACAAAAATATATTGATATGATACCGGGCCGCATTTACGAGCGTCGGCGGCCCAAGACACATCAAGAGCCCACAAGCCCAACGGCAACCCTAACTTAAGGGTTGGGGTGTTGGAGAAGGAAGGGAGCAAATATCATTGTGAGTCGTTCTCCTCTACAACTTTCTCTCAGCAAGCTCGGGATCTCTGTCTCATTGCTTACCATTCACCGGCCCTTCAATTGCAGACGTTCTTCCCTGCAACCGGACGTCGAGGAACCTCGTCGTGGAGTGACGTTCTTCCCACTCCCCGATATTCTCCCCGTTTCTCTCCCCTTTCCCTCCCCTGACCTCATCTTGTTCTCCCTGGCATTGTCGGAACTGTTATCCGTTCTGGGCATCGACGAAGCCTAAGAGATGGGAATCGTCTTTCCTTTTCAGTAAATGAAGTGTTTTGGGAGTTTCTTATCATATATATGAAAAGACAAGGGGGAGGTTTCTATAGAGTAGTGGAAGCAAGACAAAATTCAATGCAAATGGCTCCTGCAACACATCCCAATTCTTGCGAGAAAATTGTAAATTTCATTGGGTACTTAGGAGACAAGAGCTTATTATAGATGACTGTTGGAATCAAGCGCTTACCAACTGTGCTAAAAACTATAGCTGATAGCATGGGCGCTACTTTTCATCTTTAAGCAGGATGTTGTTCTTCAATAATGACTAATACTTGATTTCAAAAATCAGCAATCACCAGAAATTCAGCATTAAGAGGATAACACAAAGGATCACCAACTATTTATAGAATTCTTATTACCTTGGAGCCCTTGCAGACAAGAATGTTTCCAGGATGAGGATCCGCATGGAAGAAGCCATTCTCGAGGATCATTTGCCCATAAGCAAGATTAAGATTTCGCAAGATACTCCTGATCAATGAGAGTCCATACTGATGTGTCAAAAACATGTCCTACCCTCACAAGGAGAAGTTCATGAAATTTCAAAATACAGTTAGTTTTGATCCCACAGATAAATGAAGGATGCTTCAAATGTGAATTTCATGATCATTCAACTGAGGAAGTTTTATAGAATGGCCCCAATTAAGAAAAATATTCCTATTTCTCCTCAGAATAAAATGTTTAATGGTTTATTTTGACTGATAGAGGAAGGGACAGAGAAGAAGATTGAGGAAAATATGCTGATATCTAAACACAAACAGAACACACCCCCTCAACCTGGAGCAAAGATGTGATATGCACTCCACTTGTCACAAAATAGTACTACATGGGTCCCTAGGAGAGCCTTCATGGAGATATCAGTGAGTTGATCACCCAAAGAGGTAACATTAGGAGCAATCAGGTGATTGTGGATTCTCTCTCAGGTAACAGTCCACTTCAATGTCTGTTTGTGGAAGACTGGATTAGGCAAGGCCACTGGTAGGGTTCCCCGGGTCGTGTCGGGGCATTCTCGTCATGTTTGGCTCTATAGGGCAGACTGGAAGTTTGGTTCTTAAGTGATCTTTGGTGTTTTCCCTCCCCTCTCATATCCTCTATATCCACTCTCCGTCTCTCTCCCCATCCTCGCGATCGTCTCTGCCTCACCGCGTCTTCAGGCGGCTCGTCCCCGGCCAATCCCTACCCCCTCAGCTCGGCCTTCCCCCGACCATTCCCATTCTCCTCTCTACCCCTGGAACTTCTACCTCTCCTCGTCCTCAATTGTCCTACCAATACGAACCAAGATCAAGGTTCTTATCAGCCACCTGACTGATTCTGTATTTTCAACAAAGAGAAGAGTAAGGGTGGTATTATAAACATGTTAAAGAATTATAAACATGTCTAAGAATGTCATTTTGCTGAGGGGTATCTGGGGCAGAACTGGTGGATAATATGACAGTTAAGAGGAAACACATCTTTGAGGAGCTGAAATATTCTTTGGCATAATCCAATTGTTGAAAAGCTTGCTAAACTGGGAACAAGTTTCATCCAAAAAGAGAGGAGAAAATAAGTTTCTTTTAAAACAAAAACAAGATAAACCCAAGTCTATCAAAAAAAAGAATACTGAATTGAAGTTTGGAAGTCAAACAACTTGGACTCTGGACATCTGAATGAACTACACCAAATGGAGAAGAAGAATGGAAATGAGATCTGGGATTAGAATCAGTTTGAGTATGTTCATCCAACTGATGTAACTCGCTAGCAGAATACTTTAGGTGAGGCAAAGGAAGGTGGAGCTGCAGCTTGAAGATGCAAACATGTCCCAGGCAATGAGGGTTAAGGGAGATTTGAGACTATGGAGAACAAAACCAAGCAGTAATGAGGGTTAAGAGAAGATGGCACCAAGATTGACAGTAGGAGTGCTCAACCCCATCTCTAGGGGTAACTGAATATGAACTGATCCAATGTCATCATCCTGATGACTACCTTTGCTGTGTTGCGCTTCAATTCACTACCTTTTCGTTTATTTTGTTTTTGCTGTTGATGGACGACGCCAATAATAAGGCCATAAGGAAAAGCATTGGGGACAGTACAAAATATAAGGCACTTGATATCAAGGAATCATCTTTGTGGAAAAATTGATAAGGCACTTGATAAGGGGCATAATAAGAAATCTGGAAAAATTGTGGAAGACTTGTCTGATCCATAGAAGGTATCATAGGACTTGTTGAAGAGCCTCTGCCTTAAAAGTGTCATAGGATGAAGGAAATGTAATCTTATGGATCTTTCTTAGACAATTCAAAAGTATGGGGTGCAAAGAAGGGGAAATTGAGTTGGATGCAACACCCCTTTTTCTTTTCATTACATGGGGATGGGGCCAAGGAGCCTTTGAGATTAGAATGAATTATCTCGTCCACCAGCTTGAGGATCTCTAAGAATTCAAGGAGGCAATGCTAACTTTATCTTATTTGATGAGTTTTGAGTAATACTCTTGGATTATGTTCCGATTTAAGGTAGACAACAAGTCATGGAAACGTATTGGTGTAGCCCTACTCCTATTTCTTTCTAGTTGCAATCACGATTAATGAAAAAACCTCTGTTTTATGAAGAGTAAGAAACTCAATATCGTTTGTTATGCCTACAAATATTCATGGTACAAAAGATCTGATACAATAGGTGGCACAAGGTCAATGGGTTTAGAATTCAGAGAAGGAAATAACTTTATCAGAGAGAGGGACAAAAAAATGACAGAAAATCACAGCCTAAAAATTAAAAAGAGAGGGACATTCAAAGCAACATTCATACCAGAACTCTAGTTTATCCACATACTAGAATAGTCAAGGTCAATAATATAAAGAATAAGAAATGACCACATGATAAATTTCCAAAAACTTACTCTTTTGCTGCGAGTGCCATCTTACTGTTTGGATTTATACCTCTTTGACTCATCTCTTCCCCAAGATTCATAATTGGAACCCCATCGAGAAAATCCATTACCAACACTCTCCTGAGAAAAGCATAAAGGAAACAAACGCTAGGTTATAAATGGATTGATCTTTTACTTTCATGATTTCTTCAAAAAAATAGTTTCATGATCCTACATCCAGCACATCAATGAAAATACAAACAGAACAAATGTTTTTGGTTGATAAATTTTTAAAAAGCACATGAATGATTTCAACAAATTTGTATTTGAGAAAAATAGACAGATGATGAGATAATCAGGGTGATACTTTCTCTGCTTTTAGCTTGATCAGGTAACCAAATAAACCCACCTCACAGCACACTCTATGCAAACAAAATTCTCAATCGTGACTAATAGATGCATTTGTTATTCTCACTGAATGGATTGAACATAGATACAAGTAGAGAGCGGCATGCAGTTTGAACATGGCTGGGACCATGTCCAGATACAGTATATCTCAATTCATTATTGCTCAGATGGTAGGCTAATACCAACTTGCTAATGGAAATTATGACAAGCCTCCATGGCACGCCAATTGGTACTGGCCCGAGTGACTTCAGTTCGTCAACCCTCATGGTCCATCCTGACCCATGATTGGAATGGAGGATTCACTTCTGGCAAATGGAAGATAAGAGTGTGAGGCTTTTCGGGTGAAGGGATCACAGTATGCCACAGAGGACGCTGATATTGCAAAGGAGGTCTTTGATGCTCAGGACTTTTAGTTAGGAAGCACTTTGTTCTAATCAGAACTGAAGTACCTCATTAACATTTCCAGAGTGAGGTACTCGTGGGTGTTCCTGGCCTGCACCCAGATGGAGTCTATTACTCAACGCCTCAATTCCATGGAAGAATGCTATCACATTATTGAGAAGCAGGATCATTTCACCACAGACACACAGAAGCAGATGTCCGCACAACATACGCGCATAGAGGTGACTTCCAAAGGTTTTCCCTTCTGAACCCATGGTGCCTTACTCGAGCACCATGGATTGGGGCACACTCAAGGCCAAGGTTGACGATACAATAACGGTACAATATGGAGGCAAGACCTCTACTTGCAGGGGACTATGCAGGAAGTTGGCTGAGGTGGGCCAAGTGGTACCTCTGGGTCAATCTTATCACCGAACAGGAGAAGTTCTAACTTGTTCTTCTTGACCAGAAAGAAGCTTTGGACTGGTACATCTTCATCAAAAATTTCAGGGATTGGAAGGATTTTGATACAGTCCCAATTAGAGTATATAAAAAAAAACACCGTAGTCAAACAAAAGACATTGACCAGGCATGACCATTAAGGGGCCATGTAACCAAGGTGGTACCGACATGGCCACTAACTCCTGCAGAAGCGGGTCATTAAATAAATTAAGCCCAAAAATAAGAGGAAAGACCTCAAATAAAGGTAACTTGACAGTTGGACTTCATGGAGGGTGATGAATTCTCTGGATGGAACAGCTTTATGGGGCAAGAGGTACATCCAGAGGTGATAAGACTGCTGGAGGAGCCAGTTTAATAGGAAGGAGGCAATCACTCAAAAGCTGAGCAGATTGGATCTCCACCAGGAGTGCGGACGTGGAAATCTTCAAGTATAATTCTTGTTTTTTTTACCAATTTGACAATGTAAATATCAAATTTCAGGCAGATACTGATATAGAGTTTTGGGATCTCATCTTAGGATATGCCCCAGCATCTCAAAAATCTTAGGCTGGACTCTAGAGTTTGAGCATTCCATGTGAATTTGAGTTTTTGAGGGCAGCATATATACCCAAACCATCTTTGTACTTCCTGGCTCACACCTACCTCAATGCACTGAAGCCAGACATCAGGACAAAGGCACAGAGAGCAAAGCCTTTGCACCCTGATAAAAATCAAAAATAATATCATCAAGGCTGATGTGGTGGCATCCTGGGTGCTCGAGATGGCAGACATCAGCTGTTTCATCATTACATTGCACAATGGACAGACAAAACACAATTCTGAGTAATGCGTGAATTTTACTAAGTTTATATATAAGGGTTGGAAGCTACCCAAGACTTTCTGTTCATGCCAGCACCAACACCATTTTAGGCATACAGTGGCTGTGTAAGCTCCATCCAACTGGAATCTTCTTGTGATGCATTTCAGAATTTTCTTTGCTCTGGCGTGTCAGTAAAGAACTTCAAAAGCTCAATCATTATTTTTAGAGCTCCGCCAGATAGCCACATAGATCCAAGCCCGCGAAATACTGAAATATCTCTATGCCACATCAGCAACCAACATCAAAGGCATCAGTGCTGAATTTTAAAGCTCCACCAGATAGCCACAAAGGACCAGAAACCATCTATTAGCTGGATCTCTCTTGGGGTTACCGCCAGATCAGGATGAAGGCAAAGGATGTGCCCAAAACAGCCTTTAGAATGCATCAAAGACATTATGAGTACCTAGCGATGATGTTCGGGCGCACTAATGCACTAGCCACGCTCCAATCCTTGATGAACTGCACCTTCCAGCCTTTCAAATGTGTGTCTGTACATGTGTTTTCTTATGACATCTCAATGCATAGAACAGATCAAGATTAGCAGAGGATGTTTTCTTATGACATCTTCAGTATGTATGACACAGTCAAAGCGCCATCTTCACATGAACCATAAGAAATATCAGTTTGGGAAAGCACGTATTGAATATTTGAGGCATTGGATTTCAGGGGACAGCATGTCACTGGATAGTTCTGAAAGTCAGGTGCTCTCTCTGTGGCCTCCACCAATGATTATAAAAGAATTAAAAGCTTTTATGGAGTTATCTGGTTATTTCCCGCGCTTTGTCCAGGAGTATGCAGCTTTCACCTGAACCTCAAACAACTTTTTGAAATAAGGGAAGTTTGTGGACAACAATGAAAATGCATTTGAAGAGACAAGAGGGAATTCTCTTTACCTCCAATCCCATTCCTGCGCCATTTCTCTTCATCTTTTGTGGTGGAGACTGATGCCTTTGGACGTAGGTTGTCACACTATCAATAGGAGAAGAAGAACAAAATAGTGGCCAAACGCACAAAATGTCTACACCGTCAATGATGACCAAAAACTAAGAAAATTCTGAAACCTCAGATTGACAACCTCTATCAATGCCACTTCCTCTGTTTTTTTGCCCTAATCCTCCTGTGAGACCCTCACTTAAGGGTAGGGTTAGGGCTGGTTTCACATTTTCCTAAAATGCACATGTCCGCCCCTCTTACGGCAGAGATAAGTAATCGGGACGGTGGACACTATTCTCACATAGAAGGGGCTGCCAGTGGCATATTTCAGCAGAGTCTTTCTCTGGGAAGCCAAAAACAATCTCACTTATGAACGGAAGTTGAGTGCCAAGCCAAAGTGCTGGTCTTACAAAAGTGGCTTCATTGCTTATCACTTTAGAAATATATTTTTAAGACACGATCAGAACAGATTGCACACCATAATAAGTCAGGAGGCACACCTTCGGTATGACAAGCTACTTACCAAACTTATGGACTTCCACATTGAGATTGTTTAAAAGGAGGGGAAGAAGAGTGGAGCTGCAGATGCATTATCAAGATCATCCCTCTCCAGGAGTTCTGTGCATCTCACTATTTGGAGTGGGCCGGCATCAAACAAGAAATCAGGGGCTACCAGCATCTAAGTGGCATTCCTATGTAGATTGCCATCTACCCAAATCACTCTTCTTCGAGCTGGGTGAGTATTTATCCCCCATCTTCCCTGATTTTCATGATATGTCACTAACAAGGCATGATGGCTTCTTATAGACATATAGTACATATTTGTCTCGGATGAGAAACATGATCACAACATAGGTGAATGAAAGGCCTGAATGCCAGAAAAAAAAGAGCTCCACTGCATCGTCATCTGGATTATTACAGGACTGACATTCCAGCTGTCATTTTGGAGGATATACTATGGGTAATTGAAGTTCTACCCAAATTCGTGAAATTCAACACCATCCTTTTGGTGTTGGAGGGGGGACCAGCTGAATAAGTTTTTTTTTTTTTTGAAACAAATAAAAGGCAGTCACCCGACGAGTCGGTAACCACCCGAGAAGTATATGGGCCCTAGAGCCCATATGATACATGCTTAACCACTCTCTCTATTCCCCCCTTGCGGGAACCATGCCACAATGAGGTTGTCGACCTCATGGGTGAGTTCGATGTAGCCATATTCCCCAGAGCACCGTCAGTTTCGATGTAGCCCCTTTCCTCTTTTCGTCTATTTCCATTTATTTGCATGGATTCCCAGAAGGCCTCAGCTGATGTCGTATTGATTCCCAGATGTGTTTGAGTAGCCCAAGTTGATCGTGCAAAAGGGTATGCAAAGAACAGATGGTCACAATCCTCTTCTCCTTGCGTGCAAAAGATACAAATCATCGGTATCTGTGGGTACAACCGTTTCAGGAAGGCGCGAGTCACCAGTCTCTTGCGGTACAGTAGCCACCCGAAGATCTTTACCTTTAGGGGGGCTTTTAGGTGCAATATAGCTTGGCACGTCGATATGGTCGTTTGGTCCTAATTCCCTTGGCGGATCCTTGTATAGACTTCTTTGATTGAAAAGCGGGCATTATTCCAAACCCAACCGTCCTTTTCGCCTAAACATGGTCAGATGTGGTGCAAGGCCTGCTGCATGTCCATGAATTCCGTTACCCTTCGGTCTGACAAAGCACCGTCAATTACTGGGTTCCAAATGTTGTCCCAACATTCGCCCACTGTGGCCTCAGGATTTCGGCGAGCGCAAATAACCGCGGATATGTATCACAAAGTGACGCAGCCTTAGTACACGAAAGGCGTAGGAACAGGCCTTGAATCCACAAGCCTTGCTCTACTTGAATGAGCTAAGTACAGAATCCACAGAACTAGCCTCTCCAACCCTTGAATCCACAAGGGGTTGTACTTGAATCCACAAGCATAGAAGCACTCTCTAACAAAGAGAACACTCAGAGGGGAGAAACAACAGTTTCAACAAGACAATAGATTTCAATCATCCTCATTCAAGGGTACATGGGAGCCTTAAATAGGCCACAAGAAGTGAAGGCCCGTCCATAATGACTATACCCATGACAAGTCAAAACATTGAGAAAAATAATTCTGACAAGCTAAAACAGAGAATAAGCAGCCTGACATGCGTGAGCAGAGATATCCTGTAGATTCTGGGGCCTGTAGAAGCTGTCAGGAGATATTTGTGTGGCTCAAGAAGATCCTGATAGGACAAAACAGAAGATATGCAGCTCTGACTAATTAGATCAGAGATTCAGGCTGAAGAAGAATCTGGCAGAGGATTTTGTTTGAAGATCTTGTCAGAGAAAATCCTGTCAAAGAAATCGTGTCAGAAGATCTTGTCAGAGAAAATCCTGCCAGAGGATTTTGTGGGGCTCTAGGTATATTTCTGCAGATCCTATCAGTACTAGAAGAATCTCTTTCTTGGATCACAAGTTGATAATAGGCCTCAGAAAATGGGCTTCTGGGCTACATCACAAAGGGAGCCGCATGGTGGGATTTGTCTACCCAGAAGCGAAATATAGCGCCATCTCCTAGCCTGATTGAGTAAAACTCATGAACTTGGGAGAAAATTAGGCAAAAGCCTAGCCAAAAGGGCGACGCCCTTTTGATTAGGGTTGTTTTATCCTCCCAATTCAAACCTCGACCATAGCTATCCCGCAACATCTAGATGACGAGGTCCTCACTGGGTTGCATGAGCCTTGTCACCCATTTAGTTTGTAATGTCATGTTCATACATGGTAAGTGCAAGACTCCTAACCCTCCTTGACTAGCGGGTCTGCAGACAGTGTCCCATGCCACCAGTGCCAAACGTCGCTTGTGGTCTGATTCTGCGCCTGTCCTGAAGAACCGTCTCATTAGGCTTTATAATCTTTGAAAGCGGAGAGATAGAAGATGGGGATTGCTGACAGTACTGACTTCAGTAGAACCAACCGACCCCCCCCTAGACAGAACACCAGCTGAATAAGTTCTATCATTTTTTTTCTCTTCAACATCCTTTCAATGCCAGGGACATGGCTGATTCTTTTGCCAAAGTGATAATTGGACTCCAAAAATCACTATGATCGATTGTCTTGGACAAAACAGAAGGTTTGTGATCTGTCCAAGTCATGGACCAGTCGACGTATGTATGTTATCCATCCAAACCCAGTTTGCTCCTCGCTCAGCAGAAACCAGGCTGACAAAGTTCTTTTGTGATTATTTCTGATGGTTGTTAAATTTTCAGAATTACAGGTTTAGCAGAATTCCAGATTCTCATTTTTGATTAATGAAGTATCTTTCAGCTTCTTTGCATTTTTAGATAATGTTACATTGGGCCATGAACAATAATCCCACATTTATCATCAAAGAATAATCCAAGAAAGCCCTCAACAAAAACTTATCATGGACATTATTCATACAAAGTTACTGATACAGTCTTCTCAGAAATATTAAAGTTCAGGCAAAAACAAACTAGAAAGAAAAGTACAATATATTGATCAGAGTTGATGATACAAATATCCAGACCCTCTCTTCCTGGATCTGACCCACTAGACGATTACTCATCTCCCAATCTCTTAAGAATTAACTTAAGAGCCATAGGAATCACTCCCTCTTCTCCTCGAGTGTTTTTCCTGAACTATACACACTTATCTACACATATATATACTATCCTGCCTCTTCAGTCGCCTTCTTCGAACATATCCAAGGGTGGCGTGTGTTTTTTGTTTGAACTATCAAGGGTGGTGTCTGTTGGGCAACCCCCCTGGATTCTTCTTCAGGAGATGCCTTTGTTAGTGTCCCTTCAGATGTCTTAGGTGCTTCATTATGTTGTCTTGACGCCCAGTCTTCTAACGGTATACGTGGGTGGCTGCCATAACTGTCATACCCATAATAAATGTTATTTTTCATAATCAGTTACGATTTGTTTCTTTTTTTGTATACTTTAGGAAGATTCATATCAGTTACCTCGTCCACTAAAGAAACCACTACCTTAGAATAAAATTTAAAGAATGTAGATTTCTTTTCTCCATTTGAATTTCTACAGAGGCAGTAGAAGCTTTGCGATTCCAAAAAACTGGATCTCCTTGTAAACACCATAACTGCTTTAATGATTCTAATTTTTGGGAAGCAAGTGGCTGGACCATGGGCTGGGCTAGTGTCAACCCTGGGTCAGACCATAGGAGGCCTGCAAGTTGGAAACCAGCTAGACCACATATGGTCAACAGTCGGGCCCCATGGGGCAGACCCAATTTGTGGCAGCCCTTATGGCCTTCCATACAGCAGCCCCAGGGTTCCTGAACTGGGCTGATCAAGTGACCTGTCCTTTGTAAGTATGCTGCTAGTCCAGTCACATGGTCACTCAGTGTCGGGGTGGAACCAGCAGTCTAGACACAACCCAGCAAGTGATCTATTTGCAGACAGCCCTGAGGTATAGCCTGTTATCCAGCCTGTGGCCCATTCTTCAGTCCACTATAGGTCTTGACCATTATCCAGTCATG
The DNA here is from genome assembly GCF_029677425.1 of Wolffia australiana. Taxonomy (NCBI): domain Eukaryota; kingdom Viridiplantae; phylum Streptophyta; class Magnoliopsida; order Alismatales; family Araceae; genus Wolffia; species Wolffia australiana. Next base: position 4,979,294 of record NC_135847.1, on the reverse strand, counting down.
CCCAACCTAGTCCAATAGGCCAAAAAAAATTAGGTTAAACCAGCATGAAGTGTTGGGTTTCTCCGACAACTATACCCAGGGATGTAGTCATTGATACATCTTACTCGACCATCATGATAAATTAGGTTTTTTGCATCAAAGTGAAGCATGTCCCAGTCAAGCTAGACTGCCAAAGCAATCGAAATTCTCATTCTATGAAACTTTGTGTCAGGGGCAAAAGTCTCAAAATAAATGATGCAAAGGGACAGGGTGAGGTCTTTTGCTCCCAATCTTGCGTTATCTCTCCAAGGTCCTATCTGCACCCACCAGACTCTATCCAACCTCTTACCCAGAGGGAGTGGAACAAAGTCCCATGTTTTATTCCTCTCCAGGGTCTCTACCATTTTATCCATAGCATTATTATATTCTCTACTCCATGGTGTATCTTCAATTCTATGTATTTCTCAACGTTTGTTTAAAATAAGTATTTCTCAGAGTACTCAAGAAAATTCTGAATTCTTAGACCCATGAATCATATGAAACATAATGCCCCAGAGGATACCTGACCTGATTCTTAAAGCCTCTCCCTTGTTTAAGCACAGCAATCCACCACCCAAATCTTCTTCCAGAGAGATTTTACAATTTTTCCAGAATCTTAATTCTGCCGGACTTAAATCAATCACTGGATTGGCGTCAACGCCCTGAGCCAGATTGTCTCTGACAATTTTATCAGGCTCAATTGTCACTTAATAACATATACTTCTTCAAACATGCCTTTAAATTATTGTATGTTGTTCACTTGCACAGGACTTCAAAGAAAAGCAATTATAGGAGCACAACACTAATTCAGTGACAAACAAGCACTATCAGATAGCAAGGGGGGAAGAATGTTTTGGGTGTTCAGTTGTCACCGAGCCTCAAGGCTAGCTATAAATAGAGACATCACCTCAGACCTAAGAGCTACTATGATGCCTTTGTGCTGGAGTATAGATGGTTTATTTTTTCATATCAGTTCTCATGCGTGACAATTTAATCTTGATAGACCAAGTTGTTTCAGGATCTAATAAAACACAACATTCAGGAATTAAAAAATTATTATTTCTATTTGAAACCTTTTCATGCTCCAAATTTACGATATGTCCTCATAACCTGTATAAGATGGCAAAACCTTGTCTTGGTAAAACATGAAAAAACTTAAAAAATAAGGAAAAACAGTTAAGCAGCAACATGATCACAACAAAATCACATGAAACATATTGTGTATTTAAACGTAAGATTTAAGAAAGGTACTGATTATCCCCAATACCCCACGGTATTCCCTACCTAGTCACCATTCCACGAAATATACGTGGCACCATAATTGGAGACTTTTTATTCTTCTGGTGTAGAAAATGATAAATCTTCTCCATAGAATCTGCTTCCCGCATAAAATCAAATTCATAACCAACCTTAAAAAAGTTTAAGCCTCATTAGAAGAATAGTTTTTTGGAATAAATCCTGATACTTGATTTGAAAATGAAAAAAAAGACAATCTTCCCCCAAAAGAATGTATCCTAAGATAGATGCACCAATTAAAGAGGAATATGAAGATTTTTAGGGAAATAAGATGGACATAGGATTCTGTTGCCTATATTTACTAACAACGAATAAAACATTTAACAACTCAAAGGTACAACAAGAAAAATAAGGCAAACTAGCACAACTTTTCACATATGAAAAAAGATATATGATCCATGTACAAGAGAATCCAAAAATCTCTCATTGGTCCATGATAATCTCAATACCCTCACGCAAGAAGAAAAATAATTCATCAACAGCACTAACTTAGAGACCTGTTTTTCAATCTCCTTGGTGACTGACAAAAGATCAAATCTCAGCTCTGTTTTCTGCAAGAACACAGCAAATGCCTGCAGGTTGCGGATATCTGTCATCATCAGCCGATGAACACCTGGATGTTGTACCTATCAATGAACAAAAAGTAAATGGCTATCAATTCCCACCCCTCAATCTCTAAAAAAAAATTATAAATATTCCCTGCCTTGACTGCAACATCACTTTTAGTTCCTTTTAATCGTGCTCGATGGACCTGGGATTTACAAACAAAAGAAATAAAGTCATCATCACCATTTTGATTAACAAATGGCCCAAAAATACAATTTTAAATAAATTTTAACAAATAAACCGAGAAACTACATATTTTCTCAACCTAGAACTTGGAATCATGAAAACTTTGTTCCTCTTTTTTAGTATCAACAGATTTGATCAGGAACCTTTTTCTTTATTGAAGAAAACTTGTTTTCCTTTAGGTTTTTATGGTTAGTACCCTTGAAATAAATACTGTCAGCCGAAATATTGTTCCTTTTTTAGATACTTTATTGTATTTTTAATGGGATTTCTATTATTAGCCCATACAGATGTACAACATTAACTATATAAGCCAAGGAACCCCATTGGAAATATTGATGCAGTTATGTTTGTTTCTTGAATCCCTTGTCTTCTCCTTTTCTCTTTGAGGGTATCCTAGAGAATTCTATCATGAGAGACTGGAGAAATTCTTTTTTAAAAAAAAACATGAGGCGGTCACCCGAACAAATCGGTAACCACATGACAAGTACATGGTTCGAGCCCTAGGGCTCTATTACATATATACATTTTCCTCTTCCCTCTCCATCTCTGTCAAGAGGAAAACCATAATGCTATGAGACCTTCTATCTCATGTGCGAGCCCGTCTGTAGGGGTCTTCCTCCCTCTGAAGATCACCTCATTTCTGTGTAGCCAGATTCCCCAGAGCACTGTCAGCGCTCGGGCTCCCACTTCTCTACGCTTGGGACCAGTCCTCTGCATGGACTCCCAAAAGGCCTCCTCTGATGACACGTTCACCGCCAATTGTGCTAAACTGTGTGTGTGAAAGGGCATCCAAAAAATAAATGATTGCAATCTTCATCGTCTCTCGTGCACAACACACATACCATCGGGTCATCTGGATACATCATATTGAAAAAGACGCGGGTCATGAGTCTCCTTCGGAGCAAGAGCCACCTAAAAATTTTGACCTTAAGCGGAACCTTAAGATGCCAGATGGCTCGACACGCCTGGATCATATTTGTGTCTTCCTCGTTGCCCTATCGGATCCGTGCATAGGCTTTCCCCACTGAGAAAGGAGCTCTTGTCCAATCCCAACCATCTGACTCCCCTGGGTTAGGGCGGATCTGACTTAGAGCTTGTTGTAAGCCCAAGAAATCAGTTAGTCGTTGGTCTGACAAGGCACCTTCAAACCTCAGATTCCAGGTATTGTCCCAGCATTCAACTACTGTAGCCTCGGGCATTGCGCGAGTGCAAATAGCCGAGAGAATGATTCTCACAAGGGGTCGCGCGACAACCAGGGGTCTGTCCCGAATTTAAAGAGAGAGCCATCCTCTATTCGGATAGAGTAGAACTCCCAGACCTTGGGGAAGATTTGTCTGAGGCCGTGCCAGAATGCTGATGCCCCCTTGATTGGTGCTATTTTCTTATCCCAGTTCAATCCCCGACCGTACTTGTCTCTCAAAAGCTGTATGGCAAGGTCATCGCTCGGTTGCATGATCCATGTCACCCACTTTGCTAATAATGTCGTATTCATGCTTCGGAAATGCAATACTCCTAGTCCGCCATGTTTGGTGGGCCTGCATACGGTATTCCATGCAACCAGTGCGCGTCCTCGACTCTGGTCAGTACCAGTGCCTTTCCAGAGGAAGCGTCTCATCAAGCCTTCGAGTCTCTGGCCGATTCTAGTAGGCATCTTGAATGCAGAGAGATAGAATATAGGGATTGCTGACAGGACCGCCCTCATTAGCACCAACCTACTGCCTCTGGACAACACTTTGGCTTGCCATCCTTCCAACCGCCTCTCGACCTTGTCTATCACCGGCAGCCAATCCGCCCTAGTCATCCGCCTTCTAGTTAATGGCAGACCCAGGCATCTCATAGGGAGGCTACTGATCGGTGTTCCCAACGCCTCTGCACATTGACCCTCCTCCTCCAAGGAAAGGCCACAGCTCACATTTGCAGACTAAGCCCGATTGATGCGTAGGCCTGAGAAGTCCGCGAATAGGTCGAGTAACGTGGACATGTTTTTTGCCTAATCTATAGAGCCTTCTACAAAAAAAGTAGTGTCGTCTGCATACTGTAGTAACGGGATACCCCCAAGGACAAGTAGCGGTTTGAAAACCCTTTTAAAGACCGTGTGTGCATGCTAGATTAGTGAATGTGGCGAGTGCGTCTACCGCTAACACAAAAAGTAGCACTGCGAGCGGGCACCCTTGCCTCACGCCCCTTTGCGGTTGTATTCGTCCGCCTTCCGGCCTTCCATTCACCAACACTGAGAAGGAATGTGTTGTGATGCATCTTTTCATCCATTTGACCCATTCTTTCGGAAAGCCCCTCCTTTTCATTGACACCAGAGGAATCCCTTGTCAAGCGTGTTATGTGCCTTGGCAAAATCAACCTTCCACATGAGACCTTTAGTTCCATCTCGTTTCGATGTCGCTAGGATCTCGCCTACTGCTACGGCACTGTCGACTAGTAAAGGCCAGGTATGAAAACTGATTGGGAGGGTCCCACAAGTTCCCCAATGACCTCTCTCAATCTATTTGCGAAGACCTTTGCAATGATAATGTATATGGAGTTAGACAAGGAGATTGGTCTGAAGTCCTTGATTCGTTTCGCGTCTTACTGCTTGGTGAGTAGAACCAAATATGTCTGATTTAGTATCTCCATATTGCACGTCCCTTGTTGGAACTCTTCAAGCGTGGCCATCACATTTGGTTTCACTAACTCCCAAAATACACTATAGAAGAAAACTGGCAATCCGTCCAGGCCTGGCATCCCTTCACCATTGAGTCTTTTTATTGCCTCCTTGACCTCTTCCTCCGAAAACAGATGAATCAACGCCTCCTTGTGTGAGGGGTCCAGAGTCCGAGCCCCCTTTCCCCATCACATCCACTTCCTGTGTCTACCTTTCTTATAGCATGTGCGGAAGTGATCCGCAACTGCACAGCCCACCGGCTGGGCTCCGACATGCTCATGACCTCCGACCGTCAATTTCCAAATATTGTTGGTCCGACAATTCCCGTTTGCTGCTAAGTGGAAAAATCTCGATTGTTCGCATTACCAGCTTGTAGCCGTAGCTGTCTGGACCGTTGTATCCAGTCCATCTCGAGTTTTTTGTTTTCTGCGGCTATCAACCCCCTCCACTTCCTTCGTTCGTGTGATTCTTCTTCTTCCAAAAACTGTATATCCTCAAGATCATCTAGTTGTTTGATTCTACACAAAGCCTCATTTCTTGTCTTCTTTCTATGCTCGTATACTCGCTTGCAAAACTCCACGAAATGTTGCCGCATCCCGTATATTTTGGCGGCTAATGTTTCTGTCTCTGATCATAGTCGGGGTAGTGAGCGCCATTTATCCTGGACTTCTTCTTTGAAGCCAACCTATTGCAGCCATGATATGTCTACCTTGAGGTAGGTGGGTGTATAATCAGAGAGAGGGCGCAGAAGTGATCTCAAGTCCGCTAGTGGAAATCACTCCGCGAGCTCAACAGAACATAGAAACCGGTCCAGTCGCGACATCCTGTTTGGTCCCGTTGCGCTTCTCCACGGATATATGCAGTCAGAAGGCCCCATTTCCTGTAGTGATGTCTCTGCGAGTCTAAGTCTCTCTCTCTGGCTTCATTTGGTCGATCCTTAGCCTCTAATGGCATGTTAAAGTTGCCACCCAACAACATGGGGCACCCGTTGAACGTGTTTGTTAACTCAGTCATCTCCGTCCATAGTTCCCTTCTACATTGGGCATTTGCTGGGCCATATGTAGAGGCCACGACCATTTTGAAGTTATTGCTCGTGCGCTTCAATTTGTCTGCTGCGGCGAAATGCCCCGATCACGTAGCCACTTTGGAGAACATGGCCTCATTCGATGCTACCACCACTCCACTGGACCGTCCGACCACATTGACCGCCAAAAAACCGTCCAGGAAGCCTCGACCCACTGTGTTCCATTCCTTAAGCTCGTACTGTTCCAGCATTGTTTCCTGTAAGCATGCCACCGAGGCCCCCCATTCTCTCATATAGTCTCCCACCACCCGTCACTTGCCTTCGTCCCGAAGGCCTCTGACATTACATGAGATGCACTTCATGGTAAACCTTCTTCGCCCCCTTCGTTGCCCGGTGTCAGTTTCAGTCCTACTGTTGATGCCATCACTTTAGCCCAGGATTCTTAAGAGCATTGTCTTCGATGTTTGTCGGCCTTCGTGATCCTGCAGCTGAATAGTCCCATAGTCTCCTTTTCTTTCTCCCGAGACTCAGCGTCCCCCTTCACCCCATGCTCTGTCTTGGTGTTGTTTCTCGTCAAACTCTCCGCCGCTAATAGCAGTCGCACGCTTTTAGCACCACAATGTGATTCTTCTCTTATGATGGATGCCTAGTTTTTTGCATTTGAACAAATACTGCATCAGATTTCTTGATCAACTTGAATTTAGTAACATATATGATTGTGAAATACATGATGAACCAGAATGGTCTTCTTTCCATCCTTCACTCCTTCTGAAACGAGTATGAAATCAAAATCTCCACATCATATGGGACAGTGTACTTCATTGTGGTGCAGCAATATCCCCCACAGCATTGCAAGGAGCGTTTCCCACCCCACACGTCCCCTGCATCCACCAATTCAAATTGAGACCCAACATGCCTCATTGGAAGCCACATCCACCTCGGTGAGCTTTTGCGAACTCCATATCACCCTAGCAATCTTCTTCTACCTATGCACCCATGGGACACACCACTGACGTGTCTAGAAGCATGCACTTCTGGGAGAATCATTTCATAACATGCCTCTTGGGGAGCAGCCATTCAAAATTCCTCACTTTTAATGGAACTTTCTGCTTCCATAAAAGTCAACAAGTAAGAATGATTTACTCCTCTTCTACTGTACCCTCTCTGATCTTCTTGCATACTTCCTTAACCAAAAAAAAAGATGGGGCTCTCCACACCGTGCTGTCCCATTTCCTGTTTGAAGGTTGAAAGTGTAATATCGACTGCAACATGCTCAGAAATTCTTCCACCCTTTGGTCTAATAGAGTGCCCTAAAAATATTTTTTATTTTTTTATTTTTTGAAATATAAAAGGGATGAACACCTGACGAATCGGTGAACCACCCATCTGGACCTTACAGTCCCTTCATTGTCAATTCAATCATATTCTCAAAACCCCTCTGCCTGTCACTAGCGAAAGCCATGCCGCCTTAAATCCCTCCGCTTTGTATTTCGATCCATCTGTCAAAGTTGTTCTACCCCAAAACTACACCTTGTTTCTGTGCAACCAGATGGCCCACAACACCGCCAAAGCTCAGCCACCTTCTTCATGTCTTCTACCTCTACAAGTTAGGACTGAGTCCCACAATGCCTCTTCAGATGTCACTTTCACCCTTGACATTGACTGGCTGACCCAAATCTTGCGAGCAAATGAGCACTCAAAAGAAAGATGGTTGCAATCTTCTTCTACATTTGAGCATAGCATGCATTGCGAGGATGTATCTGGATATCGTCTTTTGCGAAAGACTTCTGTCATTAGCCTTCTTCTTGCTAACAGCCATCCAAAAATTCTCACCTTCAACGGGACTCTTTGTCGCCATATGAATCTGCATGCCCTGATTAATGATCTGTGTTCCTCTTGCCCCTCCCAGAGCTTCGCGTTGGCCTTTTGGACCGAGAAGGGACTATATGTCCATGCCCAACTGCATCAGACGCCCGCTGGTTTGATAGGGCACCATGTATGATTGGGTTCCACATTCCATCCCAATAGTCCCGGATCGGGGCACTTTGATTCTGTGTGAGTGCATATAGATGGGGGACTGCCTCCCTCAAGATGTCTCTTGACAACCATGCACCCAGCAAAAACTTGAATGTCAACCCATTGCGTAGCCTGGCTGAGAAAAATCTTTGCACCATTGGGATGATCCGTCCAAGCCCTTTCCAAAAATGGTGACTCCCTTGGGAGCACCTTTGTCTTCTCCTCCTGATTGAGACTCCTGCCATAGCTGTCTCGCAAGCAGTCTGATGACTAGGTCATCCCATGAGTTCATGATTCTTTCTACCCATTTGGACAATAAAGCCGTGTTCATGCTTTGCATGTAAAGAACTCCCAACCCTCCCACTTTGGTAGGTCGACACACACTGTTCCATGCCACCAGTGTGAGTCTCCCCTTTTGTTCCATCGCAGCACCTCTCAAAAAGAACCATATCATCATGCCTTCCAGTCTCTTCATTATTCGGGATAGATGAGAGTACCGATCGCAGCAATATCAATCGGCCCCCAGTCAATAGCACTCTAGCGCGCTATCCTTCCAACCATCTTTCCACCTAATCAATATGCAGTAGTCAATCTGTTTTTGTCATCTGCCCCCTCGTTAGAGGTGGGCCCAAATACCCCATTGCAAGCATCCCAATTAGTGTGGTTAGTATTTTCGTGCACTGTATCTCCTCTTCTGGGGATAGTGCATTGCCCAAAAAGGCTGATTTATTTTGGTTGATTTTAAGCCCCAAGAAATCTGCAAATAGATCAAGAATGATAGACAGATTTTCTACTTCCCTTGTCGACCCTTTAATGAAGAAAGTGGTATCATCAGCATATTACAGTAGGGGTATCCCCGTGCTGTGATCTGATATTTAGTAGCCTTACAGAAATCCCTTTGAGCATGCCACGTAGATACAGACTGCGAGTGCGTCCATTGCTAGGATGAAAAGTAATGGTGCAAGCGGACATCCTTGCCTAACCCTTCTTTGTGGCTGTATTCGACCTCTTTTTGGGCATCCGTTTCTTCACCCAAGCGATCCACTCTCTAGGAAAACCTATCCATTTCATAGAGGCCCACAAGAAATCCCAGTCTAGTGAATCATATGCCTTGGCGAAGTCGACCTTCCACATTAAAGCTTTTGTGTCATTCCTTCTCCATGATGCTAATTTTTTTTTGAAGAAAATAAGGAAGACCACCCGGAGCGCTGGTCAACCTGATGTTATTAAGATACGAAGCTGTGTACAATCCCTATACAAACTGACCAAAATGGTCTGTCATTCACCTCTCCAAAAAAAATATATATTAGCGCCTTAACGTCCTGAAGGACATTCTCCATGGAGGCCTTCTTCCCCTTAAATACCACTTCATTATGGTGCAGCCATATCGCCCAGAGCATGGCGAGGAGTCTCCCCCGATCCAGCTTGCTCCTGTATTTTTTGTCATCAGTTGAGGCCCAAAATGCCTCATCAGAGGACACATCCACCCCCACCAACTGCTGCGATGCCCATAGTCCCTGGGTGAAGGGACATGTAAAGAATAATTGGGAGCGGTCTTCATCGTCTCTAGCGCACATAGGGCACTCTGTGGAAGCCGTCAGGACCCACTCTTGCGTAGGACTCTTGTAACCATTCGTCGTCGCCTCAACAACCAGCTGAAGAGCCTCACCTTGAGAGGGATTTTTTGTTTCATCAACATGGAGCATGTGGTGCTGATTGCTGAATCCTCCAACGCTTTCCCTCTGATATTCATATAGGCCTCTTTCACCGAAAAAGATGTCCCTTGCCAAACCCATCCATCACGTGACTCCCTCGCTGATCTAAGATGGAGGATATGTTGCATCTTCATAACCTCCAAAAACTGTGGCTCCGATAATGCCCCTGCCATGATTGGGTTCCAAGCTCCGTCCCAACACTCACAGGCGGTAGTGTGAGGGTTCCACACCAGTGCAAAAAGTCTTGGGAATTCTAGTTTCAAGATGCCTTTATTAGACCAGTTATCAGTCCAAAAATGAAACTCATCACCATCTCCCAATTTGGCGTCAAAAAACCCGCGGATACATGGTATGGTTTGACGAAGACCCTGCCAAAATAGAGACTCCCCTCGAGTTTTTGCCCGACGCCTCTCCCAATCATTCTCTCAGCCATATCTGTCCCTCAAGACATTGAAGACCAGGCCCTCTTCTGCTAATGCAAGTCTTACCACCCATTTGGTCAATAATGCCAAATTCATGGATTCCAGGTGGAGGATCCCCAGACCCCCCTGTTTCAGGGGTCTGCATACTATGTTCCAGGAGACCAGAGGCACCCCCTTGCGCTCTTCATGTTCATTGCCTCCCCAAAAGAATCTTTTCAACAATCCATCCAAGTGTTTTTCTACACCTGTTGGCATCTTAAGGACCGAAAGATAGAAAACTGAGATTTCTAAGAGTATTGATCTTAGCTGCACCAGGTGACCCCCTTTTGATAGCACTTAGTTCAGCCAGCCTTCCAATCTCCTCTCCACCTTCTCAATCAGTGGCTTCCATTCTGCATTTAAAATACTTCTCCCATCAACAGAAGAACCAAATAGCTCATCGGGATTGACCCCCTAGGTGTGCCAAGAGCGCTAGCTCATTGTGCCTCCGCATCAAAAAGTCCGAATCCCACAAATGCCGATTTGGCTCGATTCAATTGTAGGCCTGAGAAGTCTGAAAATAAATCTAGTAATGTAGATATAGTACGTGCTTCCTCTGTTGATCCTTCTATGAAGAACGTTGTGTCGTCTGCATACTGAAGTATGGGGATGCCCGCCGGACAACTCTCTGTCTGGAAGCCTCTTAGAAGGTTGTGCTTGAACGCTTTGAGGGTGCAAGTAGCCAAAGTATCCAGTGCTAGAACAAAAAGTAGAGGTGCTAACAGGCAACCTTGTCTGACTCCCCTTTGTGGGCAAATCCAATTGTCTTCCGCATTTCCATTCAACAAGACTGAGATTGAGTGGGACATTACACATCGTCGCATCCAAGCCACCCATTCATCGAGGAAACCTTGTTTTCGCATAACAGACCAAAGAAATCTCCAATCAAGAGAATCATAGGCTTTGGCAAAGTCGACTTTCCATAGGAAGACCTTTGTCCCATCTCTCTTCCATGTTGATAAAATCGCTCCTGCTACCACTGCTCCGTCCACTAGTTGCCTACCTTGAAATGGTCCGACTAAACCTTCCTCAACCGGTTGGCCAACACTTTGGCAATGTAAGATAGATTGAGTTCGATAATGCAATGGGTCTGAAATCCCCCACATTGGTTGCTCCCAGTCGCTTGGGCAACAGAAACAAGTGTGACTAATTGAGTCTTTCAAAGCCAAAATTGCCTCATCAAAATTCGTCTAACACGTCCATAACCTCGGACCTGACCAGCTCCCAGAACTCCCCAAAGAAGACTACCGAAAATCCATTTAACCCTTGGATCGCTGCCCGCACTTCTTCTTCAAGGAATGGTTTCACTATCTCAGTCTTTTGCTCTTGTGTCACCCAAGATGCACTTCTTCCGCTCCATTTCCACCTGTTTTGAGGGCCCTGTTTAGTTACCACTCTGAAGTGATCTGCTAATGCTCCTCCCACGGCTCGTGTTCCAATGTATTCATGGCCCCCACCTGCACTCACAGTATTTGGTTCGATCGACGCCATCCATTTGCCATCAAATGAAAGAAACGAGTGTTGGTGTCCCCCTCCTTCAGCCAAAGCTGCTTTGAGCGCTGCCTCCAATCAAGCTCTATCTTCTTGTCTTCCTCTTCCACCGCCACTCTGCAGGCTTTTCTTTCATTGAGTTCAGCTTCCACTAAGCACCGTGTGTCTTCTATGTCATCCAGTTGTCGGACTCCTAATAGTGCTTCATCCCTTCTGTGGTGTCTACCTTCTCGAATTTTCTTCTTGAGCCCCATAAGGTGTTGTCTTAGTCCTGTCAGTTTCGTAGCCAACCTCACCGTGGTCGTGCCTCGATTGGGTTGTGATGTCCACCACGAGACCACTTCTTCCTTGAAGCCCTTCTCCCGTAGCCACGATCTATCCAGCTTGAAGTATGTAGATCTATTTTGGCCGACGTTATCTTGCCAAATAATTGAAACGTGATCTGACAGCGGCCTAGGAAGTGCTCTCACATTGGCCAATGGGTATTCATCTAGCATGTCCACTGAGCACAAAAATATGTCCAAGCGGGAGATCGTGCTTCGCCATATGTATGTACAATTTGTCGGCTCCATTTCTTGCAATCCAGCTCTCGAAATGAAGGACCAGAAATTCACCGACCTTGGGTCCTAGTATCCAGTCCCTTTTGGTCTATCCCCCGCCTCCCGCGTCGCATTGAAATCCCCCCAAATAGTACTGGAGTCCCATGAAAGAGTGAGACCACTCCTTCCGGCTCCTCCCACAGTCTGTTCTGTCTCAATGAGCTGCAATAACTAGGCCATAGACCGACACCACAACACAATGGAAATTGTCACTCCTCTTCAGTTTTACTGCAACCACTAATTGTTCTGTCCAAGAACCATCCTTAGCAAAAACCGCCGTGTTCCAAGTAACTAGTAAACCTCCCGACCTACCGACTGCATTGACTGCCACACATCCCTCCAAAAAACCTCACCCCACCAAATTCCACTCTTCTGCACCACACTTCTCCAACATAGTCTCTTGTAAGCAGACTATTATGGCCCCCCATTGGCGCAAATACCTACCCACCACTCCACGTCTCCCTTCATCTCGGTGACCGTGCATGTTCCAAGAGACACACTTCATAACTGCTCTGATGACTTCCCCCCTTGCAGCGGCTCCGGCTGTAGCTCCATTTTCTCGGCTAACTCACACACCATTTGTTGCGTGATCTGATTCTCCTCTATCCCAGTTTCCAGTCAACGGCTGGATGGCTCCTCAATCTCCTTTCTCTTGTTGTTTTGCTGTTTTGTTTTGCCCCCACCCGTCGCTTGCCTTGGTACCACTTTCCTTGACAGCCCTTCTTCTAGCAGCCGCATTTGACCGCTTTTCCCAGTCACCAACCATGCCTTCTTACCCTCTCTGCATCAGTCAGGGCCAATTTCCCTCGCCGGTACACCATGTCGTTAAAGCGTTGAAGGTCTGCATTCTTGATCCGACGTGTCCTCTGGGGCGCTCTTACCCTCCTCCATCGTGGTCTTTGGGCTTCCTTGCTGGTTTCCCTTTGTTGGGAAACCACCATGTTCAGCACATCCGGCACATCTGGTGGCTGCAAATGATCTGAGCCGTCTCGCTCTATAATTTCCAGTCTTGGTCGGAAGCGATGGCACAATGAGTGCCAGACAAGCCCTGTGTATCATAGAACTGCTTTCTCCCGCTTGTGCAGGACTTTCCTCCGTAGTCTGCTGTCTCGGTTGTGCTCAAATGGGGGAGCCCCTCTCCAGCTTGTCTTGTCGAGCCCCAGGATTCCCAGTGGTGCCCGGTGCCGGCGGTGGGATCCTGCATCAGAACTCCACTCTAAAGAAGTCCCCGCCATCTTGGAACCGAACCGACCCTAGGATTGGATCTCCTTCTGTCATTTCAATGTCTAATAGCACCACGTTGCGGTCCCCCAACTCCAAGCCCATCGAGATGATACTCTTGAGCCTCCCAAATGATGCGACCATAGAGTCCAATGTCAATTGTCTCCGCTGCAACATTAGGACCCCATGCGCTTCCACCACAATCTCCGCCTTTTGTTTCCCTTTGATCCCGTACATGGGGAGAACCCGACGTCATCTTATCTTTGTGATGTCATCGATCCTCTGCGTCCAACCGTCATTGATTCTCCATGATGCTAATATATCCCCCGCAGTTACTGCACTATCCACCAATAATCTTCCCAGAATAAAAGCTGACTGAGCGGGTCCAATAAGCTTTGCGATCTTGGCTCTCAGCATGTTTGCCAACACCTTGGCGATAACCAGATATATAGAGTTGGACAGTGAGATAGGTCTGAAGTCTTCAATTTTTCAGCTCCCTGGCATTTCTGCATCAGAAATAGATGTGATATGTTGATCTGCGCCATATTCCATCTTCCTTGACGAAATTCATCTAGCGTGGCCATCACATCTGCTCCCTCCATTTCCCAGCACTCACTGTAGAAGAACACCGTACAGCCGTCTGGGCCTAGTGCCCCTTTACCGTTTATCCCCTTTATGGCTTTTTCGACCTCTTCTATAAAAGGGCGAATAAGTTCCTCTCGATGATCTGGGCTCACCATCCTTGGCTCCCTTCAGCACCATTTCCAACGGTTCTATTCCCCCTTCTTAGAGAAATATTGGAAATGATCAGCGACAGCCTCTCCGGCCACTCGTGCGCCAATGTATTCACAGTCTTGTACCTTTATTGTCAAGATTTGATTTGTCTATCTCCTACCATTTGCAGCCAGATGGAAAAAACCCGTGTTTGCGTTGCCAGCTCAGACCCATAGTTGTCTTGAGTGTTTTCTCCAATCCATCTCCATTTTCATCTCTTCTTCCGCTACCACCCAGTTGCATCTTCTTTGTTCCTGTACCTCATCTTGATCTAGGATTCTGCTATCTTCCACCCCATCCAGTTGCGTTACTTCGGCTTAGGCCTCATTTCTCCTCCTCAAGTGTAGGTTCGAGAATGCCTCAAGACTCAGTTTGGGGTGTCAAGGTGTCTTCTGATACCTTAGGGATACTTATAAATCCGAGGGGTGAAATATCAAAATTACACGTAACACCGATCGCCGAAACACCAGCGGGACTGCTCTCAACAACACACGGCTCTGCCATTCGTCTAGTCTCCCCCGCAACTTCTCGATCAGCATGCCCAGTCTGTGCTTGAGATCTGAAACGATTCCAATAAGAGTATATAAGAGGAGGAAGCGTAGAGGAGAAAAAGGGAAACTGGAAAGGGTCACAGGTCCAGCTAGCGCTGACTTGGCAGAATAACTGCCGGTTCTTCACCGGTAGTTAGAAAGGAAATAAAGTAGACTATAAAAAAAGGAAGAGGACGGAGAGGGGATCCGACAACAGACTTTTCTTGGAGCGCACGTGAACTGGGAGGATGGGCTGCATTCGGCCAAAGAAATCTGAGCAAGTCTGGGCTACCAAGAAAGTTGGAGACAGAGATGACAAGCATTCCACTTGAAACACTTGGTAGAGTGAATCCCTCACTATAAGTGACTCATTTCTATTCTGATTTTCTACCAATTTGGTAGAAGAAAATATCAAATCCTTCCCCCCCGTCAGAGGCAATCCTAGGATAATGACCCAATGGGCATCCACAAAGTCCTGAAGAATTGTTCATCTTCCTCCTGTACGTAGGCAACCTGACGTAGCCTAGACCCCTATTTATTGAGGCCCATCATCAAGTAGTGCCCCAAGATGGAGATCCTTCTAGAAGCTGACAAGATCTACAGAAAAACACATAGGAACATTATTGAAGTATTTTGTTTTGTTGAGAATCTTGTTCCCCTCCCAGTGTTCTCTTTATTAGAGAGTGCTCTAGTTATTGGGATCTCAAACACAACCCTTTTGCAGACTCAAATGGTTAGAGAAGCTAGTTCTGTAGATTCAGGACTTGGCTGCTTCAAGTAGACTAAGGCTTGTGAATTCAAGTCATGTTACTACGCTATTCCTGCCTAAGGCTGTGTCACAACCTCTCTAGGTATCTCCACTATAGGGTCGATGAGAGCCCTCCTCTCTGATGACATTTTGACGCATCCTTTCAGTCACTAGGGTACCTCCTGGGTCGAAAACAGAAGACCACAGATAGACAGTGGCATCTCCAATCCCAGATCAGTGCCTTGACACCTCCAGGAAGCATCTCCCAAACCAGATCAGCCTTCTCTGGGGAGCATCTCCCATTTCAGATCAGCCTTATCCCAGGGAGCATCTCCTATCCACGTCACCTCGTGCTCCCTTCTTCTTCATCCCTTCTAGCACAAATGGCCCCAAAGATTACATCTTGCCTTCTCCCATAGGAAGAGGAGCTCCAAAAATTTAAAGGAGAATACCTAAAATATTTAAGGAATTATCCCAGGCAGGTCGAGCATCATATTAGAGTACATTCAAATATAAATACCATGTTGGACAACCTGACTTGCTTCTGCTGCATACCAAAGCCCAGACCTTTTGCCCCTTTCTAAAGTCCTAATACAGTTGCCTCGCATGACTCTGCCAAATAAAATCTCTGTGGCAAGACATTGAGCAGATAAGAGTCAGACAGAGCAATCGTGGTCACCCTGATTCTTATGTCCTTCTCTCTGATATCCTTGTTTATTATGCAAATGGGAATCTCTCTTTCTTCTTACTCACCTTTTCCCTTTTGCCTTTTCCACTCTCTAGTACAATACCCAGTGCAGCTGGTGACCCCTCTCTCCCCGTCACACAAGTTCATCTGAACTTCCACCGCTGATCCTGGTTCCAAAGCCAAGTCTGATCCTGGGACCCAAGTGTTATGGGCCCACACTTACATTTTTGATTGCCACATACAAGATATTTGCAGCATTTCCCATATCGTTCTCTCATACTTTCTGGTTTAGTTCACTTGTCAAAAAATGCCTTTTTCAGCAATATAAATGCTTGATACGCTTGAATCCATCCAAGTTGGAATTCTAATTTCAGAGTTGCATCATTTTAATGGTACCCAACATTTATTCAAAGAAATGATTAAGCTTTACTTGAAGGATAAAGAGGGCAAAAAAACATTTTTATAATTGAACTTAAGGAATTGGATTGGGGGCTTTGGCACCTGGGCGATTGAAGCAGAACCCAAAGGAATAATGTCAAACTTTTCAAACATCGTCGAGAAGTTCTGACAAAGATCATCCTCCAATATCTCTTTAACAACTTCAAATGGCGTCTCAGGTGCTCTGTCACACAGAGTGACAAGTCTTTTCACCCAAGCAGCTGGAGCCAAGTCCGGCTTCCCCACAACTTGAGCAGCCTGATTGAAATTTCATCCGTTTTATATAATGGACCAATAAAGGCTTGATTTCAGCGGAAACGAGGCATCCATGCACGTAGAAACGAATTAAATTTTCAGGGGTAATAACCGGTAAAATTTTTTTGAAATATCTTTTATCAATGAAACAATAAACTTAGAGAAGAAATAAATAAAAATCAATTTCAAGACAGCACAAAGTAGCTCAACGATAATCATAGAATTCTGGAAGAAAAAAGATAGATGTGTAGATGATGTTGGGGAAAATCAAAAGAAAACAGATGAAAGTGAATCCAGAGGCATGGTGCAGATGATAATTTCAGGTTTGCAGATTTAATATGTCAATCCGGATAACAATTATTCTAAGGCCCAACAAGATTTACTGAATCGAAGTCCCGAAAAACCTTCAACAAAGATGTATGCATGAGATCATTTTAGTTCAAGAAACACACAGACGTTTGACCAGAGTATTCGAGACTAAACGAATTAAATGAATTTAATTCCATAAGAAATGGCACTGGATCCTACCTTCCTCGTGGAAGTAGCTGAATAGTTCAACTCAATTTCACGTTATTTGCTTAGCTTTGAACGCAAAAAGAAACTGACATGAAAGAACGAATAACAATTCCATTATTCAAATGGCAACTTAGAGAGCAATCGATGATTTTTTTCAAAAGAAAAGAATTGTGGACGACAGAAGAATTGGGGGAGGATCAGCCATAAAATTTCATAAAAAATGAATGAAAGAACGAGTGACAATCCCATTATTCAATGGGAAACTAGAGAGTCATCGATGACAATTTTTCAAAATAAACAAAAGAAAATATCATCCATGACGGTAGAATTGGGGGAGGATCATTCATAAAAAGATATAGCTCCAATCCATTGTTTCCATAGAAGAAGAATTTCCATCAACCAAGAGCACCAATTCCAAACGATAAGATAAAACCTATAGAATTATATGTTTAACCTTGAGGAAGAAGCCACCGAGCTCGTAACACATCGCGTAGACTTTTTCCGCAGCAACTTCATGCTGCCTCTCCCACATTTCGTCGCGCGCTTTGCCATCCTTCGTCAACCCAGCTCGGAGTTGGCAAACCTGAAAAAACAACAGAAAACGCAAAATCACACAATCAGAGAGGTCAAAATGATCACAAAACACTCGAAAAGAAATAAAAAAATGGGCATTAACCTTGTACCCAGTATAGACATCCGCCGCGCGAACCCAGAATTGCAGAGACCGGTGCCAGGGTTCCAGCAAAATTGACATTTTTTCCGGGAATCCCGGGTTGGTTGAAGAATTCATCACTCACCCACGCTACAAAATCCTAGAAACGCCGCAATGTTCCACTTCCTGCAACTCGAAAAGCGACGGAGAGTTCGGAGAAGAGAAGATCAGTCATCTCACCACGTCCAGTGGTTGATTTGACACGAACGCATGAACAGCGATGAAATCATGGAAGGATGCGCAATTTGGGCCCACGTTGCCGGGCGCACAATTTCCATCACAAGATCCGAAATCTTTTCAAATTCAATGCCATCACAAGATTGAGCTTGCATTTTAGGCCCCATTCTTGCATCTTGGGCTTTGAGATTCAATCTGATTGGTCGGATCGAAGCCTTGATCAACCCTATCTGGCCCGGCCCACAGGTCGATCCGGTACACTGAACACGACATAAAGGTAGGGCCGGACAGTATTTCTTTAAATGAAAGTTGACTGTTACCGGCATAGTTCTGGATCGTCCGGGACGTGGACGATGTTCATTCCGTTCCGTCCCTATTATTAGAGTTTGGTCTAAATCGTCTCATCCAGGGTTCGTCCCATCCAAATTTTTTCGTCCACATCCCATCCCGTCCGAAACCGTCCCGTCCAAGAAATTCTCTTACCGTCCGACGTCCCAGGACGAAACAGGGCGTGCGTCAGCATTAGACCACTCAGAAATTGACACGTGGCAAAGCAGTGCGTCGGCCAGCTTGACCTGTTAGGCGTATACTCACTCCCACAAGACGCAGAAACCGTCCCATCTCCCGTTCAAGGGCCCAGACGGGATGGTAATTTCTTCCATGGTCGAAGCAATCGTCTGGCACGGGCGGACGATTCTTCGTCCAGTCAATGGTCCGAAGTCCTGGACGGGACAATTTTTTCGTCCACGGACGAAATTACCATCCCGTCCGTGTCCCTGCACTATACTTACAGGTGTACACAGCAGGTTAGCAAACATTTACTCACTCTTGTGTTTTATTAATGTTTTTATGCGTCCCAATCGGCCTTGTCTAGGGCTTGGTCGGGTTAAGGACACTCTCAACTGTACTCGGTTCGGCCCATGGTCCGAGATGCAGTACATGATCTAACTGAGGGGTAGGATCAAATTTCTTTAAATGAAGGTTGAGTCTTACTGTTTTTTCCATATCCCAATCAGTTATTGTATCAGGCTTGGAGATTCAATCTGATCAGTCAGATCAATGCCGCGATCAACCATATTTGGCCCAGCCCACAGGTCATTCGGGTTACCTAGTACACGATCTCATTATAGGGTGGGGTCAAATATCTTTCAATGAAATTTGAGTGTTACTGGTGTACAGAAGTAGTTTATAAACACCTACTCTCTTTTGTTTTTTCTCACCATTTTCCACATCCCAAGCAGTTCTTGTCTGATTTTGATCCGCATTACATTCAAGACTATCCCTCATGTCATTTGAGAAGCTTAATTGTGTTGATTCTTCATCTGATCTAATTCTTTTATTTCTGCTATTTATAAAACTTGTATTTGGTATCTTTTCTGATTTCTTAATTCATGCACTTTACTTGTGACTGTTCAATGTGCTTTATAAAGATCTGATCTGCATCAAAAAAATGGTCTGTGATCTAAAGCATTTGGACTTTAATCTCAATTTCTAAAACCTTGGACCAATATTTCTTAGTTTATAACATTCATGATCTGAATTTTACTTATTTCTAGGTTGATTAATAATTGGAGTAAACAGATAAAGATCTCATTAGACTTTAGGATATTCAACATTTGACGAGTATTATTTTACTTGGATCTTGAGATGTCTATAGTGGACATCTAAAGAAATCAGAGCCAGTTGATCAAAAGGACAAAAAGGCCAACTTTATTTTCATAAATTTACAGGATAAAAGATTGATATCAACAAGGTTCAATCAAATGAAATGTATGAATGAACTAGATCATGTTAAATCAATTTATTTCCAAACTATAATATCTCAATGCATTTAGAGTCAACAGAATCAGCTTATGCTAAAAAGAGAATAAGAGTAAGTTATTGAGTCACTAACATTGCTCATTTGTTCAGTGTGAATAGAAATATGTACATAGATTTACTATCATTGGGATATGTCTGGGAACTCAAGCCAGTCTAACCTTTAAGCTTCATCTTCTCTCCCCTATAAATACAAAATGAATCATTAGTCCTGCTCAAGTCCTCAAGGATGCATTTAACTTTTGTACAATATTTCCCTCTTGGGTCAGCCTAAATATGCTCAATAGCACTAAGGGCACATGACACATCCGATATTGTACATAGCATTGTGCACATGATGGATTCGATAGTTGAGGCACATGGGATTCTTCTATCTTTTCTCCCTTTTAGGGGGATTCAATAAATTATCCTTAATGATCTTTGATCTGTGTCTCATTGACATGAGACCTAGTATAGAGTTCTCCCGCAAAACCATTTTTAACAAAGGTTTGTATGTGCATGGATTTGGAGCATTTTAACAGCCTCCTTGATCTATCTATATATGTATGTCTTCCTAACATGTGTATATTCTTCAAATATCTTTCATTGGAAGATATTTTAAAAATATTCGTCTATCAAGGATAACATTCCTCCATCATATTCCAACTTAAGGAAAGCTTGCTTTAGTCTATGATTGGAACTTCAAAATCTGCACACCTTGTACTCACAACCTTTAGGTTTATCACATACACCTTATTTAAATTGAGGAAGTCAGTCTTGGCATCTATTTCTCAAATTCTATAATCACAGTGTGCTACAATAGTGAGAAGGATACTAATTGACTTCATGGAAGTTATTGAGAAGTTTTTTTCTTAGTCAATTGTTTGATGATAACTTTCTCCACAAGATTTGCCTTGAAAGTTCTAGTAAACTGTTTATCCACTTATCCAATGGCACCAATATTGAATTTTCATTTTTTTCTTTAAATACCCTCTTCTACCTATATGTTTAAGGATATTGTGGCATCATTTGACTGATTTTATCTTCATATTGATTTGAATTCTCATTTCATGCAGTAATGAGCCATTTGTTCAAAAAATACTTTTATATATAATTTTTTGAGTAATTTGCAGTCCCATTAATTCACATTGACAATATGTTAAAACATAATCAATTTTAATGGGTTTAACGATTTCTCTCAGGTGTGTTATTTTATTCTTTGCAGGGGGGAAGCCAAATTTAAACAAATAAATAAAAATAAAAAAGAGAATAAAGAAATAATGGGTTCTAGTGAAATGCTAGCAGATGAGGCAAGCGCAGAAGTTTTTAAGCTAGCCATAGGCGAGTGAGCTTAGAGCGCTTAAGTCCACCCACAACCAGAGAGCACCAGCACACAAGGCCAATAGAGAAGGCTCATAGCAGCATCACTCACACTTGGCCAGGTAACAGAAGGCTCATAAATAGAGCTTGTAGTATATGAGACCTAGCACAAAGATAACCCAAGCTCACACATGGGGGCTATAGTCAAATAGCATTTATATACCGCCCGACATTTTAATTTTTTTTGCAATGGGTTTGCCAACAATAGTCTCATTCCGCTTCACTCCAAGCCGAGCGGACAATAAAGGAGCAAGATTGATCTTAAGAAAATAACAAATAACCCACAATCGGGCTTTGACGAGGCCCAACCTGAAGCCCGGGTCATAATGAGCTGAATCATGTGATGTTTTAATCACAACCATCCAATCTTCGTATGGTCCACATAATATCTGACACATCTTTTATCTTGCTTCTTTTTTTTGGCATTCGATTGGCCGTGGAGACTAACTAGTATGATGGGGGCCCTCAACAATTGAATCAGATAGGAGAAAGGGGCTGATAGGGCCTATGACAAAGAGGCTGACGTGCATCGTGGGTGCAACATAACTAATGGGGGTCCATGGTTGTGACCTAATCAAAATTAGGGGCAGATCCATCCATCTCCCCCCTAACCGTCTACTCCGTCGGTTGGTCGACGGAGTTTGGCAAGAAGGGGGGGGGGACTACAGGCCATCCAATGGCAAAGGACCTAAAAGGCCTAACCATGAGATCCACAGCCATGGGAGGTCCTTCCTGGACAATTAAAAGGGCTTGATGGCTTTCAATTTCAGATCTTCCAATCCAGACCTAGAGCTTGTGACACCTCCAAGACAGCTTTTCTCACATATGAAGGCACTGAAGGAGGTCCAGAATGCACAGGATCTGCACAACATGGAGGAAGACGAGCATGGACGCATACCTAAGTATGAGGCAATGATGGGCTCTTCTACCCCTACTCACCTGAATCGGGGCAATCCAGGTTGATCTCTGTATCAAATTTGGTAGGTATTTACTAGATAATCATGATTGCTTTCATATATTTTGTTAAAATCACTTGTCGATGTTGATTTTTTCTAGATTTCATAGTGCAGCCTCTTTGAGGTATTCTATCTAATATATACTAGGCATCGGGAATTCCTTCTGTATATCTATTTTTTTCCCAAATTTCTCAAATAAAAAAGGATAAATACTTTCTAAATATATATACATATATAAGTCGTATTATATTATTATAAGATATCCCAACCATATAATCGTATAAGTACTAAATTTGTTCCCATTATCTTCTCGTACTCGCTCCCTCTCTCTTTAAATAATTAAACCCCTCTAAAATTAAATAAAATATGCTCATGATGTTTCTCTATTAACCTTCATCTATTAACATATATATACCTTTCTCTATCTCATTAATCGACATATAATTCAATAATATATTTCCCCAATCTTTCCTAGATATAATCCCTTTCATATTCTCCTCTTCATCTTATATCCCACTAAAATAAAAGATCTTATTTACTACCTACCTAAATCTTAATATCTCAACTTACTCTATCCATCCCTCCTATCTTACAAATAAGCTATTAATTAAAAGAAATAATCCTATAAAGTGTATCATTTACTAACCATAGTATCCTTGACAATCTCTCTACACTTTATTTCTCCTACATCTTAATTAAAATCCAAAAATGTATCTTCCACTACTTATCTTTCTATCCTTCTTAAACATAATACTATGAATTGATTTCATTACATCATTTGTGTACTATCTCTAATATCTATAATAATATTAATTCTAAAAATAATACAACTAAGATCTTCTCTGATAAATATCTCACCTCTAGCTTTCCCTATTTATTTATAACTCTTACTACCAATTTCTACTTACAAACTATTTTTTACCTTATCACTATCATATCATTATTCTTACTTTATTTATTATATTATCTTGTTACATAACTCCCCTAATCCCTCAATTAATCGTCTTATTTTTCCGGCCCTAGCTCAAGTATCAGACTCGTCTCTAAAGGCCAGTGCCTCTGGAGGTAACCACACTCCCACTATACATATTTGAGTGAAATTGATTTAGGAAAATTAATTTACAATGGCACTTAAATTAACACTGTAATTTGCCCTCCCCAATGCCCAATAGGTATCATACCTTTGGGAGGATCTACCAAGTACCAAACTTAGTAAGGTGCACTGAAAAAATTTCAGAATCCATTTTTTCCCATGATTTTCCAAATTTAGAATTGGCATCTTTATTGGTCAGGAATAGACATATCTGAGATATAGTATCTCAACTGTTAGTTGAAGCATTAAACCCAAAAAGTTGGCAAATTGCGTAATTAATCAACAGATGAAGTTATTATATGTGTACATGAACAATTTTAAGGATTGTGGGTCATCATCTAATGAGGCTGTGATAGCTGCAGAACTACTTTTGCCATTATATTCTTATTAAAGATAAGTGCATTACAATAAGACATCCCTTTTGACTTGAAAGCACCTTCTCTGTTCCTCAATACATCACAATTAGTTCAAAATTTCTTACTTGGATATTCCAAAATTCCGTACCGCAGAGATGTTGACATTTGAGTCATGCTTCATCTTATGAGCTAGACTTCCCATTGCTCTACATATTTAAAAATAGGTTTTTTCCTTTTTCTCCAACTCTTGTCAATTGCAAATCATGCATTTTCATTCTGTCCTTCTTTCCCCAAACAAGTTCAACATGTATCCAACTAAAATAAGTGCAAATACCCAAAGAATGGTAGAAAACTTTAAAATCTCATTATTATGAATCATGGTTTTATTTCACTCAACTTGAACTCAATTTCTCAATAGAATATCAAAACAATGATGAATTTTAACACCAAAAATATAAATATATTAAAATATCACCTTTTCACAGATAAAATCTGCAATTTCTTGGTCGTCAAATGAGCATCTTTGAGATATTCCCATTTTCGGCCTTCAGAATCACTCTGAAGGAGTAACATGGTACCTGCCTTTATTTATTTCTGGAATAGCTATACATTTATCATTGAACATGATTTGATTTATCGATCTGGATTTCTTGAAATCTAATTTTTGGGACCAAAATCCATATCTGGAATTTGGAAGCTTGCTTTTGAATCGGAGTTTCTAGGTAAGGCAGCCCTAAATAAGGGCAAGAGATAAAAAAATTGAATTTGGGGAGAGAGGGAGGTAAGTTGGATTATTTTTAGTGTTTGGTTTTGGGTTATCTTTATTTAAAAATTGCATCATTTCCCATGAGAGTGATTGAGTTCGATTACTTTCTATCATGGAGTTATGTATTAATTGAACTCTTTGGTGTCTATTTCTTTAGTTAACTCTTAAATTAAAATTTTTTTATTCCCCCCGGAAGATTATGCGGGGTAACCTGTATTTAGTTTCTCTTCTCTATATATGAATTTTTTATTTCTTATCTTGAATTAAGAAAGGAATTCGATTAATTCATACAAATCTTATTTCAAAACCAGAGTTTTTTTAGGGTAATTATGGCTTTTGTGTAAAATTTATGCTGTCAGCTTTTACTTATTTGAATCCATTCTCTGATACTGATATACGCATTCTAATATGACTCCTTCTGCAATTTCTCATGTTGAGGAATTTTGAGAGAGTTCAAACCAGTGTACATACCCATTTCGAAAATTCGATCAGTTTTTTGAACTATTGAAACATATTTTCCTCATGTTATAAAAAGGACAAGAACGATTAAATTTCTTACTTATCCTTTTGATTCTCTCTTGATTTTATCATTTTTAAGATGAGATCATTTACCCTTTGAAAATACATTTTTTTATTTCTTGCTTTGATATATATCTTATTTTGTTTGTTCTTTCTGCTTGTGATCAAGTTCTCTTGATTTTCTGGATTCATGCACTCCTAATGTAAACTCAAGTGCTTAAATAATTGGTTTTCTACAATCATAACACTTATGACTCCAGCAATATGAGCCCATATCCAGGTTTGGACACATGAATCCTACATTAGGATAATAATATAACAGATTCGCCATCATTGTCACAAATTAAATATTAATATTACCCTCCAACAAAAGTCACAATGTAGGAACAATTTAAAATCTTCCCTTTGAAGTCATAGAGCCTACTTCTGAATTTTATACATCCATATTCATGCATGTGTCCCACAATGAGAAATTGGTTTGTGGCACCAAGCCTAATTTTTATGCTCGGTTGATGACCGAAATGAGCTTGCATTCCATTTGAACTAACAGCACATATATTAGCACATAAGTCAAGTGAAAAATATTCCACTAATGTATTTCTAAAAAAAATTTAAGTTATGTGAAGATTAAGCTTTAAGGGTATTTTTAACACAATGTTTGATGAATGTTCAAAGTGATGCATGCCTCAATATGGGTTGTGATCAAAGCACAATAGGCCCTCAGTCAAGTAGTTGACTGATTGTATGGCAAACTAAAATAAGAGCCTTAGATATATTAAATGCTATGTTGATATCTTTAGTTAAATATTATGTTAAACATATCTAAGAGTTTAATATTACTTTAGATCTCAAGTCCTTGGCATAACGGCTAGTTTTGCTCTTAACTCTTGAAAGGTATTTTGAATTGAGGGAAAAATTGTAAATATAAACAAAATCGAAATTAAAATGATTAATATTTTATACTGCTTAATCATAATCAATGAATATGACTGTTGAAATTTTGACAGATTACCATTATGCCCCTTTTGGATTTCCAAATCTATATATGCAGTTTTGAGCCCTAATTTCAAACTTCCTTCTCCTTGCCCTTTGAAAATTGCAATCCAAAAGCTAGAGAGATCTTTCAAGTCCTGTAGCAATTTTCAAGCAGTTTTTGAGCATTCTTTGAAGAGATCATTTGTTTCTAACATCAATCCAAGTCCATAGAACTTGGAATCGTGGTTTTTGGTGGAGGGTTTCTCAAGATTCTAAGAAAAGAAGGCTGGGATCCTAACTTCGCACATCTTCGACCCTGTGATAAGTTTATAATTTTTAGCATATTTTTTATTCCGATTTTGAGCTTTTAATAAACATATGAATCATTCCTAACATCCACTCAAAACCAAAGAAATTTGAATCGCATTATTTGGTTGAGTTTTGAAAGATTTACAGGGATTTGAAGTTGAACACAAGGGGAATCGAGCGGTGAACAAAGGACGTTGAAAGATTGATATTTGGAGATTTCTATGATTCATTTTTTAATATCTTGTGTGAGATAATATTTGTGCGAAATTGTGTTACGAAACCATTTCAGGTAGAATCATTGCATTTGGTGTAGGATTGAAAAAGATATCGGCGTTTTAAGCATCAAAGGTCAAACGCGAATTAAGACTTTTATCTAAGGAAAAACGTGGACGAGAAACGGATAGAAGAAAGAACGACCAAAAACAAGGAGGTATTGTTGAAGGGAAGTCATGGTTAGATTTATGAATATTTAACTCAGTATAATTTTGATATAATTTTTTTTTTAAGTACTTAACATTGATCATTGCCTTGGATACTATTTTGAGTAGCCATCAATACTAAGTGTTGTTGAGGAGAATACATCATTCATAAATATATTGTTATTGCTAGATCTTTGTGATCACTCAGGTCAAGGCTTTGGGGGCTATAAGAAGAACGCTTTGGGGGCTAAGTTGAAGTAGATTACACAGTGTCATTCCGTGGAAGCCTTTGAGGGTTGAGGACGACAAAGCTTCATCGACTTTTTATTTTTCTTGGTATCCTTGTTCAGCCTTATTTCCAAGTGATTTGCTTGGGGGGCATTCACACAAACTTGGTTAGGGCACATCATTACCTCGGGACGGATACCCCCAAACAGCATTAAGGATTAGCCTAAGCTGTATAAAAAAAATAGCTGTCTTCCATTTCCTCTACCTCGTTTCTTAAGTAGAAAAATCCTAGGCTAATTAAAATAAAAATAAAATATAAATATAGAACCTAATTCACCCCCCCCCCTCTTAGGTTGTTCCTTGGCCACCTAAAATATAAGTTATGTTTTTTCAAGTAAAATATCACAAAATATCTATTTCCTAATGAGGAATGGAGAAAAAATTTCAACATATTTTCCAATTACATTGAAAGGAAGCATGAAAGATCTTACGATGAGATTAATGGTGTATGCAATAGAACATCCTTAAAAAAGGATATTACATTGGCATGAAGGCCTAAAAAAAATTCAGATGTAACATTTATCTCATAAAAGCCTTGCAGAAATGTTGACCACCTATGATTTAATGAAATTACAAATTGATAACATGCATTTATGTAGTGTAAAACCATGATTTTTGCATGCATTTAGACACTAAATTCATCATTTTTATCATTTAATCATTATAGAAATGCATGAAACATCATATTATCATGGTTTTATACATTTTATGGACTTTTCTTGATTTTATTTCATTTTTAGCTTGATTTTCAATAAAAATAAAATTTTTTCAATTTTTTATGCATTTATTTTGCTTTCAATAAATTTCTGAGATTTTTCTGGATTTTTCCTGAATTTTTCAGAATTTTCTGGATTTATTTTCATGCTTAAAATAATTTTTAAAGCCAAAATATGATTTTTATTATTATTATTTTTTAATAAGAAAATCATTTTTAAAATACAAAAATACAAAAAAATAGAAAAATGGGCCACGTGGCGCGATCAGAGTGCGCCACGTCGCCCTTTAACTGTTACTAAATCCGATTTTAAATAAAAGAAAAAAAGTAAAAATAAAAATAAAAAATTCAAAATAAAGAGAGCTGTGCGTATCGCTCCACACGCAGCGCGACGTGGACGAACCACGTCGCACTTAACTCGCTGCGTGCGGCGCAGCGAGTTAGTGCGTGCGACGCACGCGCTTCGCACGCAGTGCGTCGCACGCACGGCGACGTGGCTCAATCGGGTTTTAAATAACCCGATCGGGTGCGTCGCGCTGTACGCACGCGATGCGTACGCGGCGCGCGCGCACGCATCGCGTGCGTACGCGTTTAAAACGCGCCACGACCCCTAAAACGCGAATTAAATTCGTCGCACGCTTTGCGGGCGACGCGCAACTTACCTGTTTTGTAACCGAAATCTCAGGAGGTTGTTCT
Organism: Wolffia australiana; assembly: GCF_029677425.1. Lineage (NCBI taxonomy): Eukaryota > Viridiplantae > Streptophyta > Magnoliopsida > Alismatales > Araceae > Wolffia > Wolffia australiana. The sequence goes on along the minus strand of NC_135847.1, from coordinate 4,950,898 downwards.
TGCGATTTTCGGCTACAAATTGTGGGAAAACCGAAATTCTCCCAAAAAAACTTCTTGATTTTTCGCGCAAGGTTTGAACGCCTGTCTTCCTTGCAGACTCAGGAACGCCCTGGAGCAGATTTGAAGCCGCAATTGAAGCCATTTTCGTCGATCCGAGCTCGTCAAGTTTCCACACTCGTCCCAAATCCGGAAGTGGCAAATCTCCGGATCTTGATGCAGTTTGTTGCGCGAGGATCCTTGAAGAAGGTCTTAAAATCTTCCTCCTTGAATCCCAGGCACTTCTATCATAGTTTTAACGCATAATTAGGGTTTAATTCAAAGAATTTGAGTTGAATTTTATGATATTTGACCATTTCTTCGATTTTGACTCTTCTTCCAAATTAAATAAAAAATTCTCTTCAATTTCGATCCAATTCGACTCATGATGTTTCCCTAAACCTAATAACATAATTTCGATCAAATTATTCTCCAATTAATCACAATAATTAGCATAATTAAGGCAAATTTGGGATTCTTGACTAGAATTCCCAAATTTGACTTAATTTTGACAAAAAAAAACATAATAAAAGTAAAATTAATTCCAATTCTGACCTTAATTCAGACTCAGTGACGTAAATTGCCGTCAGCCTCCCTTGGGTTCGACCCCTTACCTAACCACTAAGGGAAATTAAAAATATTATTGTATAAGCGCGAAAAGCCCTAAATAACGACGAATTTAAACGCACTTTTCGAGCTTATCACAAATCTCTGTTCGTTTACTCATGTGTGCATTTGAATATGCACCTGCACATGACACAATGCTCGAGTGGGAGCTAAAATGTGCACATGACATGCATAATTATACATAATGTGTGATATTTTGTGAACTATGAAAAGTTAACTTACCATTAGGAAAGACATAAAGAGTAATAAAAACACATTTTTATAACTACTTGTATTATGTTTATATGTATCAAACTATCCAACAAATGAAACAAATAAAGACAAAATTTACATTTTAATACTAATTATAAATCGTTATGCATATTCCAATGTTTTAGAAATGAAATTGAATAAAAAAATTTATTAGTTATTTTTTATTTAAAAATTATGTTGTTTATAAGTTAAAGGAAATAAAAATAAACTGTTATTAATAACTAGATATTATTTGAAATTAGAAAATAAGTTATATAATATTAGTAATCATTTGTATGGTGTCGAAAGTAAGAAAAAATAATTGAAAAACCATCCATAAGTCCCAAAAAATTAATCACAGCACAATATTCAACATATGTAAGTCTACAAAAGAAAATTGACATCACAAAAAGTGCATCTCATCTAAAGTTCCACTTCTTGGTCCATGAATTCACTATAGTCATTGTCGCTCCCTTCAATGACCTTGTTATCTTCTTATCATGCCCTACAGTTCAATAACATCAGCATGGATATCATCTCATCTTTTAAAGGGAACCTCCAGCAAAAATTTTTGACTATCTTGTAAAAAGTTACACCCTAAGGGTGTGCTGGTGGTGTAGATGCAAAGACAATCCCTTTATTAAACTTACAAGATTTGGAAAATCAAATAGATAGATTTTTTTGTAGCAATGCAATGGATTCCTGGAATCTAATCCTTGGTGTACTCTGTACCATTGGTTGAATTCCTTCTGTCATGACTTCCCTATTTTTACTGCATCTTAAAATTGGGGAATTGAGACACAGATAACACAGATGTTATTCTCATTATTCATATTAATAATTACTTCAATATTTTTTCACACGCCCGAATTCATTATGATTGGAGATGTGCACCTATAGCTCATGTCAGACATGTTCCACCATTTCAATAGACATTCCATAGAGCATGTAACATGGATACAAGGATACTATTATGTTGATGATCAAAATTGCCTTCAATAAGGGTTTTCACTTACAACTTCTCCTTCATCTCCAAGTAAGCATGCTTTAGAGACCATCCATTGGTACATAATAGAGACCCATCCTTGTTACCCATAGTCTTAAAAAAGTTTCATATTCTCCTGCACCATATTTAATGAACTTTGAACATATATGATACATCTAAAATAGATACTGACATGAAGGTGCTATGTAATTCGGTGTCATCACAAAAAGTCGACGATTAATGAGAATAGAGCAGGTCAAGTGGGCTAAAAAATCATCCCAAACAAGACAGAAATCAACTAGGTAGAATCTTCACAAACTTGGTTACCTTATATTTCAGTAGTTGGGGTATAAGGGACACAATGAAGAAACCAAGGCATACAAGGTATCTAAAAAATATGTGTGATCTTGGCCATCCAAATTTGGTCTAAGGGCCAGTATTTTCATGTTTATTTGAGCTCCCTGCCCTTTTATATTCATCTTCTAATAAATTACGACATGTTTAGACCTTGTGAAATTTCTACTGAGTTAGAATGGGTTTCCATTTGAGATAAGACACTGATATTTTACATTATCTGATGTTCTAATGGCTCAGGCTTTTGGGAATTAAAAACCCTTTAGTTGCCATTTTCTAAGTCTTTTCTTCAGTTATCTTCTCCAGTCATTTTCAGAAATAATTTTGTTCAAGCCAAACATCTAAAAGAATAATCTTTAAATCAAAGGTACAGTAAATCATTATTCTCTAAACGGATTTCAAGTTTATAAATTTAAGGATGGATTAAATACTAAAGTTAAATGGTTATCATCTTGATGGGGGATCATGGGTGTTAGGGATAGTCATGGTAAGGTCTTTTTATTGCTTTATAAAAAACCTAAACATAGACCTAAAGTTCTATTTAGTCTTGATCTTGTCAAGACTGGTCGGGTTCGGTCAGGTTGTCTAGTCCTTTTCAAAATCAAATTTAGGAATTCAATGGCATGGTTTTGAACAAAAATTAAAATTTCAAAGTTAATAGTATAAGATCAACTAAAATATTGACATGAACGTCCACTATGAGGAATGATGTATTATAAAAAATGTATAAATTCAGTAGTGGAAAACATAATATTCACCTTTCAATGGATTCCACTAAACTTGCTATCGCTTTCAAGTGGACTACATTTCTCAATCTGGATAGAAATAATATATAATTAAGTGCCCGGGCATTAGAAACACAGCTTCTAATTAGAGAATGATGGGTAGAGAATAAAAGGAATTGGATGGAGGTGGATAGAGCGAGAGAGCACGATGGAAACAGATAGTGTTAGATTGGGGTGAGAATGAGGAGTGAACGAGATAGAGTTAGAGAGTGGGAGATAGTGAGGAGGAAATAACATAAGATTTAAAGAGGGGTGGGAGTGGAAGGGAAAGACAAAGAGTTAGAGAAGGGGAGAGATAAAGAGGGAAAGAGAGAATTAGAGAGGGGGATGATGCGACAAAAAAAAAGAGGGGGATTGATAGAGGTGTTGGGTTCGGTGCCTTGGTTCGTCCATAGAAAACTTGTTCTATGGATGTGGAAGCGTGTCGATTGATTCACAATAGATCTTTAAAACAAAACATTGAAATTACCGTTTGGGGAACTCATTCTACCCTTGACTTTGCCGCTCCGAGATCGTTCTAAAGTCGTTCACTAGGCACTTGTATCTCCACCTCTTCCTCTTCAATTCTTCTTGTAGACTCTCTCCTTGGTTGATGTAGACAATGAAGAAAGGGAGGAGTTCTCAAATCAGGCTTGCATGGGTGCTTAAAATGAGACCCATTTCCCTCTTTATATTTCACTTAAGGTTTTTCTCAAAAACCCTCCAAAGTAAAATATATCCATCACTGCCCTTATGACCTTGTGCGTGTGACCCTCTAAGCCCTTGTATCGTTCTAGTTAATAACTTTAATGGCCCAATAACATTTATTGACCAACCTTATTAATTAACTATATCAACATATAGATTAATTACATAATGATCGATTTAACCCAATTGATAGGTTAAGTTTCCAGCCTGTGGGGTGCCAAGCTACTCTTCGTGCTCTAGAAGATACCAAGTAGCCTCAAACTCTCTCATGGAACCTTTACCCTCATCAGTTACTGTATATGTATAATCCATCATCTGCGCGAGACTCTCGAATGACTTAGGGTATGGTTTATCGTCAAATCCTAATCTGTCATTCGATTAGTATTGACGCCTAACGGGGATCATTGGAGAACGCCTTACCCAGTATCCTCACTACCCTGGCCAGGGATTTTTCTGCATCATCTTCCTCGAGTCAATCTCCTCTTATACCGAGGGAGGATGATCCCATCTTGACCACTCAATCATCTCCGTAAGCTTCTTACTACATCCGATCGATAACTTATTTGAATCCCATGATTAGAGGCTCGTAAGTCATAGTCAAAACATAGTCGTCCACTTACGAGATGCCCTTGGTATCTCAGGTCAGTGGATCACTTCTACAACTGTGACTTGAATCAACCTGATTGACATTTAGGTATAATACCATTCAAGAATTCGTACGGATCAATTCAGTGAACTCTTTCTCCAAAGAGAACCCACTATCTGTCCTTAGTGTCGCCACACTAATAGCCACAGGATCATCTATACTTATCGTATAAGTAGGATCACCTAGTGCTATTCTATTCGGATAATTTGATGTCCGTCTTGACTATCCATCAAATTGAAATATTTAGAATACATGTTTAAAGAATAGTGATCACTGTATTATGATATCATCATAATTCACTATATCATTGCACATATTCATGGACTTCATTATAAACATCACACGGAATAATAATGAATGCAAATATTTTATTCAATGAACTTAAATAACATGGTAGTGTGATTGGCTTGACGGCCACATCATATCCATCAAGAGGGAGAGGATGTGTTAGTGAAAGAGAGAGATGGATAGATGGAGATGCCACTTGATGTGGGACATGACAATGGAATACCTGAAATTGATAAATTAACACAAATATATTATTAATCACGTCTTCCTTGAGGGTGATCCAAATTTGGTTTAATCCTCTAGAAGAGGACTAAGTCAATGGAGCAGGGACTTAACAAAGATACTTTGGTAATACTTATGATATTCCTAACTTAATGGAAATAGGAGTTTTGAAATAATCAATCAAAATTTAGCACAGGGAAATTCTAAAGTAAACAATCACTCAGAGCAAATTGACCATTATCATGAACCACAATTATTTCAAAGTTAAGGAGTCACAAGGTACCTCAGAGACAGGAGCCAATCGCTTGAATGTTATGATGTTGAATGGCCTTTATTGGTGTGGGAAGCGGATAAAAGGGAGTGTGAGATTTTATCGACACAAGAAGATGTTGATGTGTAATGTGAAAGAGCTAGAGATGAAGTGTGGAAAATGATTTACACAATGGATAGTATGAGGCGTGAGAATTGTTGAAGTTAGGAAGAAGGGAGACAATGTGATGGCGAGGACGCCAACACTTCAGCATCGAACGCGTCACCACGGTCAACCAGAGTCAACACGCCCGCTATGGACCACGGTCAACCGGAGTCAACCGAAGTCAACACGCCGCAACCGTCGACAAGCACGTCTCCACCCACGCACGTCCCTACACGCATCATGACACGACGCCAGAGGCAGATCCACAACTGCCCTTTGGCGTGACACGGCGCACGTCTTTATTTTCTCATTTTTATTTTCTCGTCATTTTCTCTTTCCTCCAAGGCCTATATATAGGCCATTGTTTTGAAGAAACATTAGGCAGTCATTAATTCAAGAATTGAGTTTTGTTAACTCTTCTTGGAGGACTGCCCAGCCTCCCCTGTCCCTCTTAACCCTAGCCTTCGTCGCCGCCACCGCTGCCGCTGCCTCACGACACTGCCCAGGTAGTCCACCAAGGCCACCTAGGCTGCCCGCGCCGCCCTCGCGCCGCGCGCGCGCTGCCGCCGCGCCGCATTGCCCGCGCGCGCCGCCTTTGCGCCGCCTGCGTGCCCGCCCACGCCCCACGCGCCATCCGCAAATCGACCGTGCGCCGACAGCGCGCCGCTCGCGCGCCGTTCGCGCCGCCCAGGCAGATTTCGCCAGGGCCGCCCGAGGCAGCATTCTGGCTGCCCCTGTCCAGATGCCGTCGGCGCTTCAAGCCGCGCGCGCTTCGCGCGCACGGGTGTTCGCCCACGCTTGACGTTGCGCCCATGACCACCGCACTCAACCAGGGCCGTTCAACGCCCGGAACGTCCAGCCTCGTCTAGTGGGCCGCTCAACGCCCGGATTCACCCAGCTTCGTCACGATCAGAATTGTCCGCAACCTCTTCACGCACTACGGTGCCGAGGTACGCCTGAACTCTTTGGTGTCGAAGTGTTCCTCGTTCAGTGTTTTCCCGAGAAGTTTCCACCGCCGTCAGATTTAGATTTGGTTTGAGATTCTATCTCTTCTCTCCTCTTCTCGAGTATTCCCTCGCGACGTGAATTCGGGTATTGATTTCGGTGCTTAGGCATCGTCGCGGTGGGGGAAGACAGTACTCCCGCCCTCGAAAAGGGTCGGAGCTACACCACCAGATTTTCATCGGTTTTTAAATCTGAATTCGATCGTGAATTTCTGTGGACTGTTTTATCCCTACCTATAATCCGCCTATTACCCATACCTGTCGTCAACCCATCCATCCCCTCAGTCACCTTTTTCCTTAGTTGTCCTACGTCACAATGAGAACTAGATGGAGATGATGGGGTGAGATGAAGGAACGTGTTCAACGATGGGGATGATGGGGATACAAGAATAGGAAAATGATGGAGATGATGATGTTGAATAAGAGAAGCCTATGTAACCATTCCATTGACGTGTCGTTGTCATTATCACGAGAAAATCACCAAGGAGTAACTATTTTCTCCCAAACAACTTCACATTAATTCTCAAGAAAATGTTTCCATGCAAGCAGGCTCATAGCCCTTTTAAAGGAAAAGAAACATGCAGTTACAAAGAAAATAAACCATCGACAGTTTTAAGAGAAAGTAGTAGAGAGATTGATGGTTCACATAGAAGAAGTTATGGGGAAAGGTGAGGGAGAGGTTGGAGAAAAGTCAATTTCGAAGTTGTAGAAAAGAGAGAGATTAAGAAAATTAGAGAGGGAAGAGAATGCTGGAATAGTGAACAATAGTGGGCAGGGAGAGGGAAATATACAGAGTTAGGAGAAATATTTAGAAAGGGGTGAGAGATTGAGAGAGGGAGTGAAATAGAGTTAGGTAGAGAGAGGGAGAGTGAAATAGAGATAGGCAGGCATAGGGAGAGAGGGAGAGGGAAATAGAGATAGGTGGGGAGAATGACAGAGGGAGAGTGAAATAGAGAGATAGGCTGGCAAAGGGAGAGAATGAGATGGATAGAGAGATATATTGAGAGAGTAAAATAGAGATTGGCGGAAAGAGGGAGAGAGTGAGAGGGGGAGAGAGAGAGAGAGAGAGAGAGAGAGAGAGAGAGAGAGAGAGAGAGAGAGAGAGAGAGAGAGAGATTGAGATAGAGTAAAATAGGAGAGAGATTTATAAATATAAAAGAATGAGAGAAAGAGATAAAGTTAGAGAGAGTGAGAGAGAAAAGACCAGAGAGAGAGCAGAGAGAGTCTGTGTTGATGATGTTGAATCACTGATTTATTTTACTGATGTTTATGCAGGTATTCTTACCATCTTTTTTCATGTTTTCCTTCATAGGTGGGTACTCTTTTTTCATGAGCAGAGAGAGAGGAAATAATGTGTAACAAGATGCTTACTCCCTAATATGCTTTATCTTATATTAGATAAGTAGTTTTATTTGTGTTTGTGTTGATCTTCTCTATATATCTGCGGAGTACACAAGACTGTCTCAAAACTAGTGGTTGTCCAACCGATATCCGTCTGATACCCGATATCGGACAACCGATATCCAATATCTGGAAAAAAAGCGGGACGGTGTCTCATATTGGATATCAGATATCGGTCGATATCGATGACAGTGTCTGATATCGGATATTCGTCCTTTAGGTCTAGACGGATATCGATGACGAATTGGGGGGGGGTAAGGACAAAATGGGTATCGGATACAGGATATTGGATTTCGACATTCGGATATCAGAAGCTGTATCTGGATGTCGATATCTAGTATCAACATATAAAATAAATTTTATCATCACATTCGTTGACTAATGTACACCAATGCCATATGCTTTTGATGTATTTTCAACCTCAGTTATATATAGACTGCAAGATTTTTATTTTCTTTCATATGGGATAACAGCATTCGAAGTTTAATGTAAACTCCGAATCCTGTTATCCCATATGGAATAAATTGAAAAGATTCAGCTGTATATATTAATCGAGCCACTTAATCAATCAAAAAGCTCCCCAATTACCCTCTTGTCCATGTTGATCCATTCTAACTGCAGAATAATTATGGGTTAATTATATTTTAAAATATCTCTCTAACTTGGATATTGAAATCCGATATCCACGCCCGATATCGTCATCCTCCCCGAGAGACGGAGGCGGATGACGACATCGAGACAGATATCGATATCAGATATCAGTACTATAGCAACCGATATCCGATATCCGAATATCAAAAAAAAATAGATACTAAAAATTTGATTTTCGGTATCTGGTACAACATCCATCCTGATACTGTAATCCGATACTGGTATTGGGACAAGCGAACCCTACTCAAAACTTGCATTTATCAGAACCTCCACTGTCGCCATTTCTAAATGTTATGGCAATAATGAGTCCACCGCCTTATGCATAGTCATGATTAGAAGAGTCTAGATGTTTTATGTCAGATTGAATACATATCTTAGACTTAAGTTAAGTTTGTGAATTTATTTTGAGAAGAAACAAGAAGCTGCCTTTTTCGTGTATGGTGAGGTGCTTCCAAGCTCCAACTGAGGGAAGGAGCGAGATAAAGAGCCAGAGAGAGAGCGGAAGCAAGACAGTGATAGAGAGAGAGTGAAAGAGATATTGAGATAGGTGTAGAGTATTAACATTACAAAACATAATAATTATGATTCCACTTTTAGTCTTTGGTCCAATCTGTCAGTCAAATCATAGCTGGACTGAAACTTACATATGATCTTAAAGGGTAGCAGTGGAGAGAGAGAGAAACAGTTAAGGTGGACAGTCTTGGTTTGGTCCAGTCTGACCGAACTTTGCTCAGACAGTGATGGTCCCTAATGGGTGGAGGGGTTGGGGAGTGGAGTGGTTGGGAAGGTAGAGGCGACAAACGGCGGATGGGGGAGCACAGATAGGGGGTCATTGGGAATGAGATAGAAATAGAGATATAAATAGCAGAGATAGAGATGGAGATGGAGATGGAAATAGAGATAGAGATATAAATAGAGAGATGGAGATGGATATATATATATATATATAGATGGAGATGGAGATAACAACAGAGATAGATATAGACATAGAGATAGAGATCGAGACACTTCCCAAGATGATGGACTACACGACATATCAAGACATATTCTACATGGCACGAAAACTAGGATAACATAACATTAATAAGAAACCCCAAAAAAACTTTTTTTTAATCTACATTTTGGAATTGTGTATAGGGATCCAAAAAAAGGGGATGCTAGAGATATTCCCCAAAGTAGGCAATGATGATGGCGACAATTCATCATCATCTGTTAGTGGATGAAGAAGCCCAAATTAAACCTTTTAAAAATGCAAAAAAAGCAACAATCTTGAACCCTGCAAATACTTTAATGCTGCAAAATCCCCATCATAATTCACTATTTTTACAAGTCTCCATCAGAACCAGCAAGAACACAGGAGCAATTAAGCCCTAATTATTTTTTGCCAAGTCTCCCACAGCACCAGAAGAGAATCCGCCAGCCCATCAGTCCTCATCCCTCTTCACAAACCGTCCCTGAGAAGCCAACCAGAACAAGCCACGTGTCAACGGAGTTATCGGATCCAACCGGTTCGGGCCAAACCGGACCCACCTTAATCCGCGGGCGCTTCTCAGCGTTGACCTTCCGGACCTCGTATCGGATCCGCTTATTATACAGCCTCCGCCGCCGCTTCTCCCTGTACCGCATGACCCTGGCCTCTCTCTCCTTATCCGGCACCGCCCACGTGGCGCTCTCAGAGGTCGGCACGTCGACGAAAACCTGCCAAAACCCCCCTTCTTAACCCGCTCCGCGGCGCAGCGAATAGCGACAGGCCGACAGATTTTTTTTAAAAATTAATAATAATAAAAAAATGGGGCTAGGCTAGCTAACCGGGGAGCCGAGGGCGGTAAGATGGAGGTCAGGAACAACTTGGCAAGCGTCGTCCGCGTCAACGTAGAAGGGGCTGAGGTTGGGCCAGGCGCTGAGGACGCCGTCGTAGTCCAGCTTAAGGGAGAGGTGGCGCGAGGCAGTGGACCGCGCGGCGGCGCCGCCGAAGTAGGCGGAGGAGGAAGACGAGCACGAGTCGGCGGCGCCGCCGGGCGAGTTGAGAAGAGAGAGGAGAGAGACGGCGCCGCCGCCATCATCGGCGGGGAAGTACCGGCTTAGCTGCTCATCATTGGGGTCGTACGGCCGCGGAGAGGCGGCGGCGGCGCCGCCGCCTCCATCGCCTTCTTCTTCTGCGGAATGAACGTGGGAGTCGGCTGGCGGCGGAGAGGCGGCGCCGCCGTCGGAGGGGAGCACGTAGGAGTCTTCTGGCGGCGGAGAGGCGGCGCCGCCGTCGGAGGGGAGCACGTGCGAGTCGGCTGGCGGCGGATAGGCGGCGGCGAGGCGGCGGCGGAGGCTGAGATAGCGCGTCTTTTTCCGTTTCCTTGCTGAGATTTTAGGACCCATGAAGAGAGAGAGAAGAGAGAGAAAGAGAGGAGAAGAAGAAGAGGTGAAGAGAGAGAGAGAGAGAAGAGAGGGGAGAAGAAGACGATCAAGAGAGAGAGAGAAGAGAGAGGGGAAAGAAGAAGAAGAAGAAGAAGAGAGAAAGAGAGGAGAATAAGAAGACGATGAAGAGAGAGGGAGAGAGAGAGAAAGAGCGAAGAGAGAGGGGAAACAAGAAGAAGAAGACGATTCAGAGAGAGAAAGAGCGAGGAGAGGGGAACAAGAAGAAGAAGACGATTAAGAGAGAGAAAGAGCGAAGAGAGGGGAAACAAGAAGAATAAGAAGACGATGAAGAGAGAGCAGAGAGAGAGATGAAGAAGGAGACGCCGGAGAGAGAGAGAGAGAGAAATAAGAAGAAGAGGACGATGGAGAGAGAGAGAGGAGAAGAAGGTGAGAGAGAGGGGAGAGAAGAAGAAAGAGGAGAGGAGGATGAAGAGAGAGAGAGAGAGGAGAAGACTAATAAGAAGGGAGAGCTGGTTGTTAAGGAAGAGGGAAGTGCAGAAAAAAGGGGGGGGAAGCGATGAGAGGAAAACAGAGGAGAGAGAGATGAAATGATGTGAGAGAGATGGCGGCGATGTGTTGAGATTGCTGACAAGTGGGGGAGGAGGGAGGAAGTGGGGACTCTAGAGAGATGCAGCAGACGACGAAGAGTTAGAGAGAGAGAGAGAGAGAGATTGGTGTCGGTGCTTGTAGAATATGAAGAGACAAAATCGAGGAACTGAGGAAGTAGGGAAGGGAACAAGAAGACGACTATAATCACAAGAGAGAGAGAGAGATAGAGGTCTAGAGAGAGAGAGAGTTGCTAGACGAGACAAAGAGAGATGCAGAGAGGGCTGGCTAGAGAGATATGTGCAGAGAAGGATGGCTAGAGAGAGAGAGATGTAGAGAGGGATGACTTGAAGACGGAGAGAGTACGGTACAAAAAGGAATGGGTAGAGATAGATATATAGAGAGAGGGATGACTATTAAGCGAGAGAGATGCAGAGAGGCTGACAGGAGAAAGATACAGAGAGGAATGGCTAGAAAGAGAGAGATATATATGCAGGCAGAGAAGATGGCTAGAAAGAGAAAGGGACAGAGAGAGAGAGAGATCTGCAGAGAAGGATGGTTAGAGAGAGAGATGCAGAGAGAAATGGCTAGAAAGAGAGAGATCTGCAGAGAAAAATGGCTAGAAAGAGATGCAGAGAGGGATGTTCAAAAAGAGAGAGAGGGAGAGGGATGGGTGGAAAGAGGAGAGAGTTACAGAGAGGAATGGCTAGAGAGAGAGATACGGAGAGGGATGGCTAGAGAGAGAGATAGAGATATGAGAGGAATTGGTCAGACCGGGTTGAAAGAGAGGATTAGGGAAGAAGAGAACAGCTGTCCAAAAAGCGAAGACTGTAAAGAGTACTTTTAGGGACGTGGCATCCACGTGGCGGCCTATGATTCCTCCAAATCTCCTTATCCAGATTTCGCTGCTGACGAGGCTCCTTTGAGGCCTTTATGAGCTCACGGAAAGCTGGAGAGGCATCGGGCGGCGCGAAGACCCTCGATCGCCGTTCGATCTTGATCCGACGGTCCTCCTTTCGCCTCTTCCTTGTTCTCTTATTCACCGCGGGCTCCACCCTCTGGCTTCCCGCTTTCTGGCACCAGCCAATCATAGATATTTGTTTAATATCTCCTACATTGTAATCTCCGCCAATACATGGAAGTTTTCTAATAGACAAGATAAAATATTTATATAGTTGCAGAAGAATACCCCCACGGACCAGCCAATCATAGATATTTGTTTAATATCTGCTGCATTGCAATTTTCCGCCAATACATGGAAGTTTTCTAATTGACAAAATAAGTATAATATTTATATAGTTGCAGAAGAATACCCCCACGGACCTGTAAGTGGACTGTGTGCTGGGGTTAATTGGACCGTCTGCAGGTCTGCTGTCTGCACCGAGAGCATCACGTGCCGGCCTCCCGTCATGATCCCAGCATCTGAGAGCCGTTGTGCCCACAACACGGCACCGACGTTAGGGCAAAATTGCCCGTTTTCGAAGTCGTCAGATGCGTCGGTACTGATGTAGTGTAGTACGAGTGCTACATAGGGAGACACGACATCTAGTTCCACAGCCTCTGGATGTTGCACATAGATCTGCGGTACAAGGAGCACATTGTGTGACAAAAATAATTGACGCACATTGTATTACTTTTGAAACTGCATTGCAAGGCCGAGTGTGAAGATCAGGTCACGTCAAACATGTTGGCAAGGTTCTCTTAGTATAATATAATGGAATCTCTCATTTTATGGTGAACCTTTTCGGCATTATGCAATTGGCAAGACTCTTGCATATTTAAATCACACTTGTAGGGTCATAAAGCAATGCTACGCGCAGTGGGGTAGATAAACTACATCCCAACCTGATGTCACCCACTCAGAATGCATATCGACCCACAAGTAGTTTCAACCACATTATGTGTGAGGAATTTAAAAATTATACAAAAAACTAAAACTAGACTGACTAATTTGGCACGTATCAAGGAAACACATACACTTGTCAGGCCCAGTTACACATATGAAATGTGCTACCTTTCTAATGTCAGTTACCACTGCTCTTGGCCTCCATTAAAACATATCCCCATTCTTATCTTTCTATATAGAGAATCAACATCTAGTATCACAGCCTCTGGATATTGTGCACGGATCTATGGTACAAGGAGCAAATAGTATGAAAAAAATTATTGATGCACATTGCACTCTTTTTCAAACTTCATTGCAAGGCCAAGTATGTAGATCAGTTCACATCACACACGTTGGCAAGGTTCTCTCATATAATATTAAAGAATCTATCATTATGATGAACCTTTTTGGCATTATGCAATTGTCAGGACTCAAGCATACTTTATGGTAAAAGGGCCATAAAACAATGTGACATGAAGCGGCGTGGATCAAACTACATCCCAACCTGATGTCACCCACTCATAATGCAAATCGATCCACAAATAGTGCCATCCCCCATTCTGTGTGAGACATTTAAAAATTATACAAAATCATAATACTAGACTGGCTCATTTGGCACGTATCAGGGCCACACATACACTTGTCAGGCCCAGTTACACATATGAAAGGTGCAACCTTTTGATTGCCAGTTACCACTGCTCTTGGCCTCCATTAACACATATCTCTATTCCTACCTTTCAAGATCATCCCCCCGCTGTCTTTCTTGATTTCTTTATTTTTTTCTATCTTTTCATCTAATTATATATATATTGTATAAAAAAACATGTGTTTCATTATTGTCTATCACCATCCCACTTGTTGTCCCACCATGAGAGACAACTATGTAACGTTGATATGGAAGGCCCTAGTCCAATCCACGTCTGTACATCCTATCCACTTTCCACGCACCCCCACATGGCTCTTGAGCAATCTAGTGTGGCCACACACTACGCTTCTCTACAGCACCATACAAAAGGTGATATCTTATTGTTGAGTTCTAATGGTCAGTGTTGAAAATTTCACCTCAGGCTTTAGAGGCTCCGCCGATTGAGAACACCTAGTTTACTTGTGGATAAGCAAAACTCATATATTTTATAAGGACAGGTTTCATACATTTATTAAGGCTATTTTCTCAACAAAATTCAAAACCAGATCATAACATACCTTTTAAAAAACCAAATTTCATCATCAATTATTTTTTCCACATAATCAAATCTGCTATCCTTCTTGGTTTCTCAAAAGATTATTTGCAAGCTACATAAGTGTCCATTAACATATCAAATATCCTTGTCTTCTACTTATAGGCACCATAATTAACCCCGAAAGGATCACACCATAAAGGAGAGCAACAAATGAGAGAAAGGATAAGAAGGAGGGTACCCAATAAAATTATTGCATCATCTTCTTTGAGATGTCTCCCCTTACATCAAGGGTGGGTAATCCCATATTAACCACACAAACACCTTTTGTGAACTACTGTTCCATCTAATCTGAGACATTTTGGAATCCCTTAGGAATTCGTATGTACAAAATTGTCCATCTAGAATATGCCTTTAGTGCCTAGAGTTTAAACACCATGTGCACAATCATGACATAAATCAACATGATTGATAATTGGGTTTAAGGCCATCCAGGATTCATATGTATCAATTAGATGAATTCTTTCCCTAAATATCACTCTCTATCCACCCTATATATCTGCACTAATGGCTTGGAGACAAGCCATACTCATTATATGAGTATACTAATTAATATCACTCTATCCATATTGTTGATATCCTTCTTGAAATATTATGACTATGAGTGTCAAGTGATCATCATATTACGATTAGATCATAATTCACTAATCATTATATGCATCGATATACTTCATTAAAAGCACTACTTGTGAATTATATGAATAAGTTTGTATCAATTAATATTGAACAAAATAAAGGAAATTTGATTAGTTTGCAAGCCATATATCATTCCATCACTTCTCCGGTGGATCGCTTGTTGATTGTTGCCAATGCTGAATGGTTGGAATCTAGCATAAGGCATGTCACACATACGCCCACCGTAAGGGTACGGGCTTGGAACACACTCACAAGTTGGAAAATAGATTGACTAATAATGTGTAATCTCAATATATCCAAACTAATTATATCCCCTTGTTCAGCTATTGGGATGCCATGTCTTGTTCTCTAACCCATCCCTAATTATCAATAATATATAATATAGTTATATTTTAAATATATAATTAAGTTAAACATTAATGCATAAATTTTAATTGTATAATGATGGAGGGATGAGCTAGGGTTGGAGAGCGATAGAGAGGAAGAGAGAGAGGGAGTAAGGCAGAGAAATGGATAGAGAGAGTGACTCAAAGATATAGATAGAGAGAGAGGAGTAAGGAGAGATGGATAGAGAGATTGAGTTTGGAAGAGAGAAATGCACGTAGGAAGAGGGTGTGAGTGAGAGAAAGGGAAGGAGGGGATGGAAATATATGTGGCCCACAAGCCAATCACACATTCCACATCTCGTTCCATGTTTCATTAATAGAGCATATTCATTATAATGCACATGTCATGG
Organism: Wolffia australiana; assembly: GCF_029677425.1. Classification (NCBI taxonomy): domain Eukaryota; kingdom Viridiplantae; phylum Streptophyta; class Magnoliopsida; order Alismatales; family Araceae; genus Wolffia; species Wolffia australiana. Next base: position 4,935,116 of record NC_135847.1, on the reverse strand, counting down.
TTATGATGAGGTCCATGAATATATGATCAGACTTAGTGAATTATAATGAGATATGGAGATCACTAGTCTTTAAGCATATGTTCTAAATGTTCCTATTTGATGGATACTCAAGAAGAGCATCAAAGTATCTAGATAGTAGATTACCATCTAGCCTCACTCATATGATGAATATGGTCGTTTCCATAGCCATTGGTGTGGAGGCACTAAGGATAGATTGACGTAGGACGACTAAGGAATGGGTGACTGGAGTATGGGGAAGGTTATGAATGGATGGACGACGGTGGATGGGTTGGGTACAGGAGGGATAAAACAGCCCACAGAAATACACACGGTCGGATTTGGACTTTAAAACCGATGAAAAACTGGTGGTGCAGCTCCGACCCTTGTCGAGGGCCGGAGTACTATCTTCACCCACCGCAACGATGCTTAAGCACCGAAATCAATACCCGAATTCGCGTCGCGAAGGAGACTCTAAAAAAAAAGGGAGAAAGTGGGGAAATCCAAACCAAATCTAATCCAACGGCGGTGGAAACTTCTCGTGGAATACTAGACGAAGAACACGACGACACCAAAGAGTTCAGGCGTACCTCGGCACCGTAGTGCGTGAAGAGGCTGCGAGGAATTCTGATTCATGACGAGACTGGACGATTCTGGGCGTTGACCGGCCCACTGGATGAGAAGATTTGGACGTTCCGGGCGTTGAGCAGCCCTGGTAGTGAGTTGATGTTGTGGTCGCAGATTCATGCGTAGGCAGATACCCGCGCGCGCGAAGCGCGCATAGGGTGCGCGGAGCTCACGGAGCACGCAGAGCAGCCCACGTGGGCGTTGAGCGCGCGGAGCGCGTACGCACGTGTGGAGAGCGCGGAGGGCGTGCAGCGCACCCAGAGCGCGCGGAGCGCGCGCAGCTCGAAGCGTCGGACGGCATTGACGATGACTGGCGTCGGTGGCACAAGCGTGCGCTGGGGTGATCCTGGGCGGTTCTTGCAGGGCAGTTTGGGCGGCCTAGGGGCAGACCTGGGCGACCCTGGCTAGGGAGGCCTGGAGCTGCCTGTTGGGGCGGCTTGGGGCTGGCCCTGGGCGGTCCTGGCAAGTGCGGTCTGGGTGGCCTGGGGCTGCCCTATTGGGGCGGCCTGGGGGTGGCCTTGGGCGGCCCTGGCAGGGGTGGCCTGGGATGGCCTGGGGCTGCCCTGTTGGAGTGGCCTAGGGCTGGCCTTGGGCAGCCCTGGCAGGAGCGGCCTGGGGCGGTCTGGGGCTGCCCTGTTGGGGTGGCCTAGGGCTGGCCTTGGGCGGCCGTGGCAAGGGCGGCCTGGGCGGCCTTGTGCGGCAGTCCTGGGAGGGCAGTAGAGAGAGAAAGTGGGAGAGTGAGAGAGAGAGAGAGAGAGTGAGAGAGAGAGAGAGGAAGAACGAGGGGTGGAAGGCCGACGACGCGAGGGGGCAGCGGCGGCGGCGGCGGCGCTAGGGCTGGAGAGATAGGGAGGCTTGGGCAGTCCTCCAAGAAGAGTTAAACAAAACTCAATTCTTGAAATATGACTGCCTAACTGTTTCTCGAAACAATGACCTATACATATAGGCCTTGGAGGAAAGAGAAAATACAACTTGAAGACGAGAAATTAAAGACGAAACGTGCTTCATGTCACGCCAAGGGGCAGTTGTTCATCTGCCGTTGGCGACGTGTCATGATGCGCGAAGGAACGTGCATGCGTGGAGACGTGCGTAGTGGAGACGGTTGCGGCGTGTCCGTAGAGGGAGTGTTGTTGTGAGAGCGTGGAGACGTGCATAGCGGAGACGGTTGTGGCATGCCCGGAGCGGGAATGATGACATCAGTTGACTGTGGCGGCGTATCTGTTGTGGAGACGTTGACTTCAGTTGACAGTGGCGACGCGTCCGATGGTGGTGTGTTGGCGTCCTCGCCATCATAGATAGTGGGTGTTCTTTAGTGGAAAGAGTTCAATGAATTGATCCGTACAAATCCACGAATGGTATTATATCAAACCATCAATCAAGTTGATTCATGTCACGGTTGTGTAAGTGGTCCTTAGACCTGAGACACCAAAGACGTCTTATGGACATACAATTTCACTTTGACTATGACCCATGTGTCCCTAATCATGGGATTCTAAACGGTTTTAGTTCGGGTACATCAAGAAGTTCACGAAGACAATTGAGTGGTTGAGATGGGATTGTCCACCCTTAGGAGCTTAAGTGGTCGTGTTGGAGAATCAACCTATCGATTCGGTTAAATAGATCCGACGTTAACTATTCTATATGATGATATAGTTAATTAATTTAGAAGGCCAATAAAGGTTATTAGGCCACTCGAGTCGTTAACTAGACTGATACATGGGCCTAAAGGGTCACACACAAATGATCTTTTGGACGTCAGGCGATATATTTAAGTTTTGGGGTATTTTTATGAAAAATACCACTTAGTATAAAAAGGGAAAGGCCTTGAACAAAATTCACCCATGCCAGAATTGTTTAGGGGCCTTCCCCTTATTCTCTCTTCTCCCCATGACTCCTCTCCACTCCCGATGCGATCAGGATGGCGTAACGATGATGACGGAGGTTGAACGGGGCTCATCAATGAGAAGGAGGAGATCCGATGTGCCAAGGATTGCGTGGATACATCTAGAGGATGCACACTTGAGCAGTTTGACTCGACTCACTCTAGGATCCAAGAAATTACAGATGCGATCTGTGCAAAGGAACTTCATTTTAATGGTTTTATCGATGTCATTGTAATTTTGTTTACATGTCTTCTGTTGTGTCAAATCCTGATCTTCATCCAGATCTAGGCCACTAGAACCCAAAAACTATCTACATCAATATATCATCATATAGATTACTTAATGTCAGATTGATTTGATCCAATCAATAGGGCGAGTCTCCAACACATTGGGTGCCAAGCTACACCTCGTGCTTTGGAAGATATAAAGGAGTGTGTATCGACTCACTCATGGAACCTATTCGTTATTGGTTACCACATATGTATAATCCCACATCCACTTGACGTTCTTCGGACGACTTAGGGTATGGTCAACTGTCAAACCCTAATCGATCATCCAAGTATTGATGCGTTTGTAAATCATCTCGGGTCTAAGGAATACTTACATAATCGTGACGTGAATAAACCTACTTGAAAGTTTTATATAATACCATTGAGGGATTTGTAATGATCAATTCAGTGAACTCTTTCCACTAAAGAGCATCCACTATCTATCCTTAGTGTCACCACACTAATGGTCATAGAACTGGCCATAACTCATCATATGATTGAGGCTAGATAGTGTTATTCTATCCGGATATTTCCATGTCCTCCTCGAGTATCCTTCAAATAGGAATATTAAAAACACACACTTAAAGACTAGTGATCTCTGTATTACAATCTCATCATAATTCACTAAATCTGATCATGTATTCATAGAATTTATTATAAATATCACACATGCACTATAAAGAATATGTTCTATTAATGAACATGGAACGCGATAAGGAATGTATGATTGGCTTACCGGCCACATATATTTCCATCATCGCCCATGTTTACCAATGGCAGACACAATTATGGCATTTGTCAAGTTTGACATTAATGGGTCACATGGCCCAAGAAGGGTCTTCACAATTGGTAGTGGGGCAGTATGTCAAAAGAGGCGGATCATGGCCCAATTTGAATTTTCAATATGTTGAAAACCCATTTGGCCATGGGCTCCCTATTTTGTTTCCCCATTGTGGATGATTCTCATCTCATTTTCCTCATTTTGAATCCAAAATGGCTGAAGACCCTACACCGACTAGGAGGCATGAAAGGGAACTAAAAAGAGTAAATAATGAAAGGTCAAGGAGAATGATGGCCTTCTTCATTGATTTTTCTCTTCTTTATTATTCCCATACCATGACCAAGACATAATACTCAAAATCCATCCCTCTCATCCCCTCCTCCTTGGCCTCTGTCTGCATTGATCCTTGGAAGTTTGAGAATTCCAATACTGCTTTTAAATATCTAAATCATATTGATCATAATCCATAATGTCTTGCTTTCACCTTCTGACTTCTACAATCCTCATTTTATATTGTTTTTAGATATTTATGTTTCATATAGATCTTTATGTTAATGAATTTGGACTGATAGCATTTTTTAGAAGTTCAAGTTCATGATCAAAGCTGAAATAAAACTTTAATCAAACTAATTTGCCCATCACATTCACTATTCTCATTGAAAATGCTGGACATACCTAATATTTATTTATTTTACTAAATACTCAAAAGGTATTCTTCTAGAGTTTTAGACAAACCTCTATTCTCATTTCTCTCTAGAAATAGTTTATGTTAGATAATTCAATTTTTTAGACTAAAGTTTTTATAATCAAAAACACATTTATTTATTTATTTAAGTTTTATTGTTGAAAGATTGCTATGTATTTCATCTTGTTACCATAGTGTGATTTTTTAGTATTTACTGAGTTATTTGTTTCATTACCTAAAATATTAACATATGCTACATGTAAGTTAAGAATTCAATCTTGGATCACACTCATGATATTTGTGTTAGTGGAAGGATTTATAATGGATAAATTTAAACATTTCACTATGTGGGGTTTGATTTACTAATGGTTAATAGAAGGCATGTCAGATAAGTCGATATATAAAAAATATTCAAGGGATACTCTTCTTAAACTTCCATATTTCGGTTCATTTTTTAGCAAGATTATTTCTCCTTTTGTGGAAGCTTGATGACTAAGTTCTGAAAATAAAATGTAAGCCTATAGAAATATATAAATGTAATAGGAAAATAAATATGGGATATTAAGAACTGATGACATCTGAATTAAAGCTTCCTTGAGGATTGATTTTGACACTTGAAATTGGCTTAGTGAATACTAGGGAAAAAGTAGTTTGGGATATATTATAAGAATTTGTTCATTTAACTCAGTTATATAGGATACAACTTTACTCAAAGGTTGGACTATATCCATAAATGTTCATATTAAAAATTATACTCCTGCAATGAAGTTGATAGAACATACAAATATAATGTTCTATTAGTTGAACCTTATTTTTCTTGATAATATAATGTTCAAATTTGACAGTTGACCGTACCTAAGTCTTCCAAGGAGCGTAAAGTAGATGAGGGACTATACATACACGATAATCGATGATGAACAGGTTCCATGAGTTAGTCGATACACACTTCTTTGTATCTTCTAGAGCATGAGGTGTAGCTTGGCCCCCCACGTGTTGGAGACTCAACCTATCGAATGGGTTAAATCGATCTGACGTTAATTAATCTATATGATGCTATAGTTAATTAATTTGGAATGTCAATAAAGGTTATTGGGCCACTGGAGTCGTTAAATAGACTGATACATGGGCCTAGAGGGTCACACGCAAATGATCTTTTGGACGTTGGAAGATATACTTAAGTGTGGGGGGGGGGGGGGAGTTTTATGAAAAATACCGACTTAATATCAATAGGGGAAGGCCCTAAAAGAAATTCACCCAGGTAGGAATTGTTTAGGGGCCTTCCCCTTCTTCTCCCCTTTTCCCATTACTCCTCTCCACTCCTAATGAGATCAGGACAGCGTAACGACGACGACGAAGGTTGAGAGAGGCTCGTCAAAGAGAAGGAGGAGATTTGACGTGTCGAGGACAGCATGGATACGTCTAGAGGCTGAAAACTTGAGCAGCTCAACTCGTCTCACTCCGAGATCCAAGAAATCACATATGCGATAGGTGCAAAGGTACTTCATTTCAATGGTTTTATCAATGTCGTTAGATTCACAAAAAGTCTTCTGCTGTGTATCGTTTTGAATTCTTCATCCAGATCTAGGCCACTAGAACCCAATAGGAGGGAGGGAGGGAAGATAGATATTAACATATTCACTTAGATGCTGGAATTTAATTATTTGAAGGTATATAATGCCTATATGATGGAATTAACATACATATTTCATGATATATGATGAATAAATTCCATTTCATGCGTCAATTCATATATTATATAAATTTTCTACTTTCTATGAATTTAGCGCTATTAAAAGAATGAATATGACATGATAAGTAAATGTTTTGGTTAAATAAAAGAAGAATGAAAAATAGCTGTGGCCCGAAGGAGCCGTCACGAGTTATAGCTGCAGCCGCATTTGTAGCTATAGTTCGAGCGCTAAGGACCACAGAGCTACAAGCCACAGCTGCAGCCATAGCCGTAAGAGGGTACACGACAACTTAAGGTACGCACACACGCACACGTGAGAGAATCTTCAATGTTTTCTTTTTTACTCAAATCTTAGAGAGATTCAAAATTTACATAATGTTAAGAGTTTTTCATCCTTTTTGTATGGGACCAACAATTCGTGCTTTTGAAGTCCTTACCAGGCCAGTCCAAGGCAGACTTGACAAGTCTTTATCGGGCCCCTAGGCAGCCGCATGAATAAACCATTTAGAGAAGAAAATTTTCATAGTGACCCAACCTGATGCCCGCATTGGAACATACTCTTCTTAAAGAGAATGTTTTAATCTTGACCATTGATCTTCTTTAAGAAGATCGACTGGTCAAGTTCAAGTCTGATTTCTTTTAATATATCTTTCTCTCTATTTTAGGTGATTAGACAACGCCAGATTTTTTAAAACTAGTGATTTATGTATCCTGATTTCATCATAATTCAATTATTCATAATTATATTAATATACTTTGTTAATATCACCACACATGCATTGTTAATATAACCACACATAAACTTTATGACTGGCTTGCAGGAAACGAGTGGGGCGGTGATGTGGACGAACGAAGAGGGGCCAGCTGGAGATAAAACTGCTCTGATAACTACAATGTGAACCATCCAAACTTAAGGGGTTCCACGACTATCTTTTAATCGTAGCCATTGAACCCCTAAGATTTAGATTTGATGATTGAGGGACAAAATTGTCCCTTCATACCCTTCAGCGCCATATCCCTTGCTGGCGAGCAGATTCCAGATATGAGAAGGTGGATCTCTGCCCATTCACCGCCAAAAAGTGGTCACATGTTGCCAATGAAGCTTCTCGGAGCAATCCCATCCTAAAAAAACCCAAATTTTCCTACCAAAAACTCAATTTTCTCACCAAATTTGAATCTGGATGTTAAAATATAAAACGGGGAAGATCCTCCGTTCTCATGTCATCTCCTCTTGGTTCTTTCAGTCAATGGTGGCGACAAGGTCATGACCTAAAGGGAGATCAGTGAGAGAGTGATAGAAGAGGAGAAGCAACATCAGTCGATTATCTGGAGGAGAACTCAACTGTGAATGGGGTCAGAAGCCATATGTGACCCCAGAGGAAGGCAAGGAATATTGGTAAGTCAACGTCTATCTAAAATTACTTACTTGTTAAAAAAACTTAGGTAATATTTTCATATAATTAGGACACGAACATTTCAGTTTCAACGAACTCTTCTTCTCTTGCGCAATTCATCAAACATTTGATCCTTATTGTCTTTACATACAAATTCTAATCAAAATTTTGAATACTTCTAACCCATTTAAAAATCCTTTAAAAAATTTAATAGGCTATAAGAGTATACATCTTATTCTCTTAATTTGCTTGATAGAACCATTCAAAAAATCATATGACTCACATTCACTTAGGCATTTCGTCAAACACATTGATAACATGAAAATAATCATGATAAGTCATGTTTATTTAATGTATTTTGGAGCATAATTAAACTAATTCATGCATGTTATCATGAATTTTTAGTATTTTTTTCCAAAACTATATAAATTCACTAAAGACCCACTCTCTAAATTTAAATAATTATCTTTTGGGGGGTTTATGATTAAGTGAAAAATAGATTTAAAAAGAACTAATTTGGTGAAATTTTATGCAAAAAGGAGTTGTAAATCAAAAGATATTTAATTTTGAATTTTTGGAACTTATTGAGTATTTTCTAACTGTTTTTTTTAGGTTCAATTAGCAAAAAGGGGCCCCATTAACCACCGGGCTGACGTTGCCATCTATGTGGTGTGCCATGTAAACGCACAGGGGGCACATGTGTGCGCATATTAGAGGAGCAAGGGGCGCGCGTGTGCACAATTTCAAAAGCTAACATATGTCCTGATTTTTATAACTAACATTATTTAAAATTTTTTCCATATGGGAATAACTTCAGTTGCAGAAATGTGTGACGTGGCCACATTAGAGCCATCGGATTAAGATTTCAGGAGGTAAGCTTACCTCCTATTCTTTTGCCTTTTTCGCAGATCAATGGACACATCGATCGTGCGGACCACACCAATCCGACTATAAAGGAACCAGATCTGACTGCCAGAAAAGAACTTGAATTTGAAGAATAAGATCTAGTGGCTGAAATCGATCCCAATCTTGATGGTTCGAGGATTAGGTGGCTAACGATCTGATCATCAAGAAAGTGGTCATAACAAATCATAAAAAAAATCAAAAAATGCCTAAAAATTGGAAATCAAGGCCATTTTTATAGAGCCATAACTTCTCATTTTGGAGGATTTTATGGCTGAAATATTTAGGCCAGTTTCCTCTCTTCCCAGTCTTCCAATGGATTGATGGCCCCTATAAATAGAGATGTAGAGGTCCCCAAATTCCTCATACTCCTTTTGTCTTTCTTCATTTAGGAGACCTTGTGAAACAAAGGCTTTGGAGTGCCAATTTAGGTGTTTTTTTCTTTCTAAAGTGAGTTCCTTCCCTCTATTGATCGATCTTACTATCTGCTGAAAAAAGCCAAGGTACCAGGTGCAATATATGGGCTCATGAAGGCAGATCAATGCTTAGAAGCATCGCCTAAGAAAGAGGTAACTTCTAAATATTTAATTAGGATTTTTATTTCATTTCTAGTCCATTTCATCCATCTATTTCATGTGTTCTTATCTCTCCACTATCATATATATTTAGTTGTCTCTTCTTTCCGCGCTCTCTCATCTTAAACCACTTTCTTAATCATTAATTTGCTTTAAAAGTCAATCTTAATCACAACATACTTTGTGGTTTGACCCCGTACGAACCAATTTACATCAATAATAAGCGTGAGAGAGATAGAAAGAGAGAGAGAGTGAGAGTGAGAGAGAAAGAGACAAAGAGGATAGCAAACTTTGGGGGCTTCGCGGCCCCCAAAAGATGCCTCCCTCGCTCTCACACACACCTCAGAAGAGAGTGGAGGGAGGGTGTTCAGTTTGTCAGTTAGAGACAAGGCCAACAGGAACCGAGAAGACGTGTAGAGAAGCCTGGGATTTTTGCCCTGTTTGCCCCGTCCGGAAGGCGTGAAGCCCACCCATGTCGTATAATCCCTCAAATCTCCTCAACAGTGGGATTATCAGCCTTGTTCCTCCTTGATTGATTCACTATGGAGCCCCCCACGAGCTTCAAGGTAATGAGGATATCGAAGAATACATTCAATAATGTCCGCTATCACACAATAATATGGATTAAGATTTGACGATTAACAATATCTTATGTCATATGAGAGTCTCTTGTGATTGAAACATTATACATATATGGTAACATATAACATTCATTTAATTATAGTAATATGACCATATTTAACTGTTTAGTTGTATTAAATTGATTATTTATGTGCTCTCCTAAAATGATTAAATTTATTTTCAGAATGATAATTTTAATTTTATGATTTTTTACATATTTTTAACCATTTTTATGGCATAATTTTTTGAGTCGGAATATAAAGTTTCCTGTATTTTTGCATTATATTCGAAGAGATATCAATTTTTAATTTTATATATACATTTCTAATATTGTTATAAATTAATATATATTTTTTTGAAATTATTGAATGGCTATTTGACTTTCAAAATCAGAGGAGAGAGAAAATTAGAGGACTGAGAACTATCCAAATTCAAATCACGATATCTTATGATCTAGGAGGTGTCTCGGTTTTTTGTAAAAACAATGTTTGAGCTCACTTCCTCCTAAAGAGATGATTGAGAGAGAGTGAGGGTTTTGAAGGTCCATCAAGGTGTTCTTAGACATGGTCGTTCTGTTCTGTTCATTTAAAACGAACAAAAAATTTGGACAAACGAACCGCATAGGGGTCTGTTCATTGTGCTGTTCTTTTTAGGGTTAATATCACGGTTCAGTCCAAACTTTTTCAAAAATCAGCGTTCTAGCCCTAACTTTTTTTCCGCCGCGGCACAGCCCGAACTCCCTATTTGGTCCTCGGGCGTAGCCCGGCTGTGACGTGGAATCGACGTGGCTACCAGGTGGGTTTCTGGCAGAGTCCACCTAGGCAGAATCCACCTGGCAGCCACGTGGATTCCACGTCATAACGGGATTTGGAGAAAGTGAGATATATGATTGATAAGCCAAAAATAGGGGTAAAAATTATGCATTTTTTAGCCCTTGTCGTTGTGGATTTTGGCTTATGCAATATAATTTATAAGAACTCCACTTAAGACGTATAGTGATAAGTACGAGTGTCGTCCAAGGGAAGCTAGTAAGGAATTCAATTTGGTGATTGTATTGGTCGTTTCACTCTGATTAAACTGAATTTGATCTTCAATGAGGATCAAGTCACCCTAATTAGATGAGAATTTAGAAAGGGTGGTAGAAGAGTTGAGATGAATAGAAGAAATATGGAGCTCTAAATTGGCTTCTTTGATCCTAATAAAAGGATCCAAGAGGTCAATTAGAGAGGTGAAAAGGGAATTTTTAATTTGAGTTTGGTTTGTTTTTGCAACTTTGATAATTCAGCACTGAAATGGGGGTAATTTAATCTCCTAAGAATTAAAACTAATTTTTTTAGAGTTTTTCTTTGGAATGCAGTTGAATGCTTAGTTGAATCCCTCAAATTCTCCTCTCAATCCTAATCAGGGCTTGTACATGCCGCTCAAGCCAAGCGATTTAGAATTTCAGATCAAAACCAAGAAGAAGAAACAAGAAATTGAACTAATCTCATTCAAAATGCACAAATCCAAATACAATCAAGGAAAAAGTACCAGATAACTTGATCCAGGGTGGGACTCCTCTCTGTCCTGCAGCTGTGATAGAGAACCATCAAGAATGAGCTCCCCCTCTCGAAATTTAGCTTTTACACTTAGGTTATATGGTAAAAATCACCTTTTTACGCCCGTTTAGTACTTAATATTTATCTATCAATGTAGGCTGGATCTGGTTGATCCAACTGTACAGATAGAAAGAGGGGATCAAGAAAAACAAATCCATAAAAAAATCATCTCAATCGGACTTCAGGATCAAAAGTTATTAATAAATCAATTTTAAACCAATTTAATCCATTAGATTTAAAATTTATTTATTTATTAATTTCGTTTTTAAACACGCAATGACGTGTCGCTATCTCATTGGCTGGCGCATTTTGAATCCTCCTTTTTGCAGAAAAGTCCTTAAAAAGCCTAGAATTGCTTTTGGACGCCGCCCAAAAGTAATTGCGTATCTGCCCTTGGCGCATTCTCTCTCCTCCGATTTCTCCTAAAAGGATTAAAAATATATATTAAAAATTGCAATAAAACCCTGTAAAATTTTAAATTGGATCTTTACGCCTGCCGTGGCGACCGAGAGCTGTTTTCAGGGTCTTTTTGCAACGAAAGTTCGCAAAAAGGCCCTTGAAAGTTTGAAAATAATAAAATACTTTTTTTTCTATTATAAATATACTTTTTTTCCTTGAAATAAATACATTTCCTCTTCAAATAAATCTCAGAAAAATCCTAAAAATTCGTAAAAAATTCTAAAAAATTCTAGAAAATTCACTGTTTCATTCCCATGCTGATAAATGTCAAAATAAAATATTAAATATGCCATTTTCATTCAAAAATAATTATTTTGAGCTTCAATAAATCCTTTAAAATTCATAGAATTAACAGAAAATTAGGGAAAAATCAGAAATCACTTGAAAACACTATTTTCATGTAAATATATGATAACAACCCCATTTTACGCTCTTTAAATGCATAAAATTGTGCTAATAACATGAAATAAAGACATAAATTAGGGTGTTATCAATGATCGATTAGTCCGTCCAAGTAGAATCACCCGGGAGAGAGCTCAGAACCAGGTTTGAGAGAGAGGGGACGGTGGAGAGGGAGAAAGAAAGGGCGTGAGAGAGAAGGGGTGGCGGATTGTTGCTATTTGCAGTGGAATCGTTGCCAGTTTCTTCTTCGCTACGGGAATTCCACGAGCTAGGCTTCATTGCCGTCGTCAGGGGCTGCCTTATTATCTCCCCCATTGGTCTTGTTCATCCAAGAAAGGTGCTCTCTGTCCCTCCTAATCTTCTTATTATGCAGCTCTTTTTTTTTTTGAAAATTTATCCGAAAGTATTGCGGTTTATTGCGTCACTTTGGCGATCTATAGGAATTTTTTTTGTTGCGATGATCTTGTTTAAAGCTGATTGTTCTAAAGGATGAACTTGTATGAAAAGTGTTGATTTTCCATTCGAATATTCTTGAAAGTTGCTGCATTTTCCCATATGGACTGTGTCCTTCTCGTTGTCTTTGTTAATTTTTTAGCTCAAATATCTTGTTGTTGATCCTCTCGGAGTTTATCTCTTGGGAATTACCTGAAATTTGTGGATCGTCTTGTTAATTTGGCCATCTATCTGAAAAAAACGGTGTGATGTCCTTGTTGACTGTTGGTTGATCTATATTGAGAATTTGCGCAAGAAGAGTAGAATTCACAAAAAAATTAAATTTGGGCTGTTTAGTGAATAAGTGGAGAACTAGGAATTTTTCAAAGGCCTATGATAATTTAAATTGAGATAGATCATATTAAGATTGATGATTGCGGGGAATTCCACCGATGCTGCTATCTTCTCTTGGAAGATTCTTATATCGTTCCTGATTCTTCAGGGTGGAGAAAATTTTGCAAGTTCAAGATTTGAATATTATTTTGCGCTCCTTTGGAAATTCGAAAAGGTGGCGCGGTGTTTCTAAGGTTAGCCTTGTTATTTCTGTCGATGATCCTTTTGCCTTTCTGAAGAGTACTTTTTTCAGATGTTCAGTAGGGGATTTCCATCACTTAAGGGGGCGGGATCTCTGTTCTGATTACTTCATATAATTTTCAATACTTGTATTTTCACTATTTTCATTATTTAATGCAAGTTAACTGGTTCCCTTCTTTATGAGATGCCGAATATGACCGAAGATATTAAGTTAGAGAAGAAGAACTTCAGAGAAATATGTTAGAGCATGACTGAAACGTATGAAACGTGAGGATTTTGGTGGGTTCGTAATCACTATTATAAGATGGCCTTGTGAATCCTTAAATCCAAAACAAATTTAGTCGCAAACCTCAGAAACAAGGTATGATGCTCTCCAATTCAGAGAATTGAAAATACTTCAGCTGTTCCATGAATCTCCCTCATATGATTTTATGTTTAGTTCCTCGTATTGGCATTCTTACCCTCTCTCGATGAATGCATATAACTATGTTTTCTAGTGAAGTGAAGTAAAATGTCCAGTTATGTTTAATGGTACCAGACCCACGGTAGAGATCCTTTCTCTTCATGTCTTGAGCTGCCCTGCGTTGTGCCATTTGTGCCATGCCACCTAGCCTGTGCCATCTGCACCTCTCTTTGTCTGCATGCTCTAGCACCAACCACGCACCCGTGCATTGACCCTGAGGTGTGGCCTAAAGTAGACTTCTTGCCCTTTGTGCTGACACTGAACTGTTGCTTGGCCTGCTCACCTTTGCATCATCCACATGGCATGTACGCCGGTTTGCACTACACATTTCCACGCCATGCACCAGTCAGTAGGGTCTAAGAGGATGTGGAAACAGACCATGATGCAGCCATCTCTGTCATTTCCTCCATAATCGGCTGCTTATTCTAGAAGCACAACGCAGCCAATTATGGAGATTGAAGTTTATTAACTTTTGGATGATCTGTGGAGATATGAAGGAGACAAGAATTAAACACCAAGTTGCTCACTTGTTGCACTTTATCTGCCTTAAATTGGCAGATAGAGAGTTACACTATTAAACTGAACTTCGCTGAATAAAGGGTAGTGAATTCTTCTCCGGCCATATGACAAGTTTCCCATCACCACATGCTGGGCTGACTCATCCCTTCATGGTGCACCATGGAATGTGATGGTGTCTGCCATTACAAACATGGTCTCCCACTTGAGTAAGTGGAATCAGAGTCGCTTGACTTATTATAGGGAGCCTCACTTTTTTCTCTGAAGTATGCTCTCTCATGTACCCATGACATTGACACATGAACCTTTCAGAAGAAGTATTGATTGCATTCAGAATTAGATGCAAACAAGCACTACGACTATTGAGGTCTATCGGCAGCTGCCTCAACTCATCCCAGCTACTTCATCAGGCCCAACGTTAACTTGATGCCACTGCTTTAAATTCAAGTAATCTGTTTTTGGCACAAGTGCCCATCAAGAATCTGCCCTTTTTGATCCAATCCACTTGTATATATTTAGGTTTTTGTCATTTTCTGCTTTTTGTTAAACGAGTTTAATAATGTACCGTGGGGGTCTACTGGATAAAAATTTCTCGGAAAAACTCTCCATCTTCTCTTTCTTTTATAGCCAAGCACAAACACAATTTGAAAAGTCCATTAATGCCCTCTTGTCAGACTATGGCTGTGTGTTTCAACTCATCTATATTCTCCATGCTATGTGAATGGAGAATTGCTCACCAATGGGATTTCTGGGCATGAATACTTGGCACAACTGTGTAGGCCGCTAACTCTTTTTTATGCTTATGGATGTACCTTGGAGGATAGGATTGATGGTGTTCTATCCTCTTTCTTCATTAGCATACGACGCCTACTTTCCTTCACAACGCCATCAATTCTCACCTCCTTCAGTCCTATCGTCGTCATCCCTCCATTCCATCCCATATCTCTTGTTGCATCGGTATTAATCACCATCACAATTCTAGCAGCAACAAGCGCCTCCCAAAATCTATCGAATGTGTCTTTTTGTGTTTCGCCTGATGCCAGAAGAGCTACCCTCTTGATATATCCCTTCCTTAGATTGGTACTGTGTCTCTACTTATGTCATATTCTCTGAAGATGCATTATTCTTTACTCCCACTTTGTCCACTCCTATTATCTTGTGTGGAGGTGACCTCCTTGATTTCGCACCTCTTATCTTGCAAGCATTTCATCTTCTCTAAATGCCTCCAAATCTCCCGATTGCCTCTCATCCTGCTTCTACTTTCACAACCAATGAACCAATCGGTCTGATCCAGTCCCCATATTCTCTTCTCCAATGGGGTTCTTGCCTTCTTCTCAGTGGTGCCTGATTCCCTTTGTCCTATCCTAGTTTCCACTCCCCATCTTCCATCCTTTTTTTCCCACCAAGGTACCAGTGGTCTGGCATCATTCTGTCGCTCTTATCGAAGGATCAATCAACCGTGGAAGATTGAAATCCCTTCTAATTCTTTAGTATCATTCAGCTAATCTTCTTTTATATTGTAAATGAAACCTAGTTTGTTAAATTTACTTCTTTTTTATGGTGTCTTATATTTTTTTGAAATTCACATTCCTAAATTTATGGTCTGAACGAAGCAGAACGAGCTGGACCACGACCCAACCTACTTACATTTAAGGGTCTGAACGTAAGAAGTATCTAAAATCGGACTGAATTTAAGGTCCGGTTCTTCATCGTGCAGTGGTGATCTCCCCCAACGCGCTCCTATTAGTGTAGAAGAATGTAAATTCTCCCTGGTAATTTAAGTATATTGAACGCATGATCAGTTACTATTTTCCATTTGTCTCTTAAACAGGGCTGATGACGAGAGAAAGGTGTTTGCTTCTGATTACGATAGCGATGATGATTCTGAATATGGTATATGTGAGGAAGATGAGGAAAGTGACGTGTATGCAAGTGCCCCCGACGAATATTCAAGTGACGAACGGAATGAGGAATTGGTTGACAGCCACAGAATTAGAAATGAACAAGTCCAACAACAAATATTTGTTGCTGGATATCATAGTGAGTATGATGATTCAGAGGATGAGATGTTTCAACAATTACATCATATAGGCTAGATCTAAGCCTATCATAGACATGTTGGAAGAAATTAGAGGCGCAATCATGCAGAGGGTAGCTAAAAAAAGGGAGTTGTTTTCTGACAGAACTGATCAATTATGCCCTCGGATAAGGGAGTTGGTCGAAGATAACAAGAAGTCTAGGACATGCACTCTTAGGCATGCAGGCAAGTATCAATTCGAGGTTACAAACTTGGGAAGCAGATTTGTGGTTGATCTACTTCGTAGAACATGTAGTTGCAGTTATTGGGAGATAAGGGGCATTCCATGCCCCCATGCTATTACTTGCATTCATTGGATCAAGGAGGACCCTGTCATTTTTGTCAGTGAGTGGTTGAAGAAAGATGTCTACCAGCTAGCTTATAGTTACGGTATCCCGCCAATTATGGAGCGAAGCTGATGGGAGCTATGTATTCCCTCCTCTCGCGAGGAAACAACTTGGAAGGCCCAAGCTGAAGAGGAGAATTGACGTCAGTGAGAAAGAACCCATGTTACAAAGACTATCGAAGAAAGGCGTGCATATGAAGTGCTCCCTCTGCCACCAAGTTGGCCATAATCAGAAGACATGTACCCAACCAAGAATAGAAGCTGGAGGCCAAGTACGGTTTGAATTTTATGTCCAACTTTGTTTATATGCCTCTTGGAGTTTTTTCAACATAAAATAATGAACTTGTTTGATCCCTGGGAGCTACAGAACCTCCACATGTTTAAGTAGAGGACGCATATCCGCCAATTTTCAAAGACCATCGCCGTTGAAGTTGCAATGGAGCTACGAAACCTCCACGCGTTCAAGCTTATCATTCACTTCTACTGTCAGAACATTTGCAGAACACGATTTAGTTGTCATTTAATGATATGATCTTTGTTGTCTAATTGCCCACAATTTCTGTTCATGTTTGCCATTTCAGGCCCTATAGCAGTCCATGGCTATGAGGAAATTATGATTAAATGGTTTGTATTAAATGAGAATAACAGAAATGATGATTGTTCTGTGATGTTCGCGCTCGATAATCCATGAATTTCGGCGCATGTCCGTCCTTCTTGTTCGTCATGGACAGAACCCCAACCATTCCTTTAAAATAATTGACGGTCTACATTACACGGTCATAATATTAAAACTCCTTGAGCTTCCCATTGACCCTTCGGGCTGTGCCGCGGCGGAAAAAAAGTTAGGGCTAGAACGCTGATTTTTGAAAAAGTTTGGGCTGAACCGTGATATTAACCCTTCTTTTTATGTGCAAAAATTAGAACAGATCTTCGAACAATTCGCACAAATTCACACAATTTGCACAAATAAAACAATTTGCACACACCGAACAAATTCACACAAAAGAAGAAATGCGCACAAACCAAACTATTTCACACAAACGAAAAAATTCGCACAACCGAACAAAATTCGCACAGAAGAACAAATTTGCGCAAAACGAACAAAATTCGCACGAAGAGGTCATATTTTCTACGTAGAGTAAAAATTGCATATAATTGCTGGTAAATTTCATAAAATTGCACAAAATTGAAAAAAATTGTTATGCATCTACAAAAGTATATTATACTTAAAATATTCTAATTTATTATACATTATACTAATATATAAAAGTGGTGGATAATAATTTAAATGGAGAGTTAATTACGGTGTGTTTGTTATCATGATGAAATAGTTTATTAAGATGCTTTCAAATTCCAGAAGATGATAAGTGTTAGGAAAAATTTTAATTAATATTATTATAAGATGGATAGATATTTTTGTAGGAAAGGTATTATAAATTTTTAATAAGAGATAATTTAATTAAAAATATAAATTGATAGTTTAAATGACTAAAATGATAAAGAAACAGGCATAATAATTTATTCTATATTGATAGAATGTGTGGAGAGTAGATTACAGCATGGGGTAGTAGATGTAGATAATCTATATATTTTTGGAATTAGATATGATATGCTATGAAATAAATCAAGAGAAACAATATCAGAATTTCAGTTTAACTGAAGCTGCTATAAATATTTCAAAGGAGCAATCGAATAGGTATAAGCCATGTCCAGGATCCCTCCACAAGCACATAATTTTGTTTTTAAGGAGCAGCATTTTTAAATGAAGTTCCAGAAGTTCAAATTCAACCAATGGGAAAAGAGGAGCTAATTGCAAGGACATAAAATACAGATCTTGCCTAAAAAGAGGCATTGGGGGGTTCAATGCAACACTTTAGGACCCTAGATCTAAGGATTCATCATGATCAACATCCGTTTCATCTACTTTTCCTTCATTTTATATCACTTTCTCTCCCTATTTTCTACCATTGTCTCTCTTGAGAATCCAAATTGTTCACACTCTAGTTTCTTCATATAGGATGTCAATTAAAACATCACTCCTTTGAGCTTCTTAATTTCAATCCTGTTTTCATTTGTTTAAATCCCTTCCATATTTTACTCTATTTTAAGGGTGCCACCTTCTGTTCCGTTATCCAAACTTAGCCAAGTTTTGTTTAAATCTCATTTGATATGGGGGATCATTTTCACCTAGGAATCACATAGACCAGATCCCCTCTACTAAAACATAAAATTTATATTTAATGTTCTGTATTATAATTAAATAAAATTTAAAATATCTAATAATCATATTTATTAATTCCAGTCATTTTGGCATTTAAATAAATTCTAAAAAATCTGTAAAAGTATCTTTTATCATCTCCATTCCCTTGTGCTTCTAAATTAATTCTAAAAATATTTCTAGAAATAAT
Organism: Wolffia australiana; assembly: GCF_029677425.1. NCBI lineage: Eukaryota > Viridiplantae > Streptophyta > Magnoliopsida > Alismatales > Araceae > Wolffia > Wolffia australiana. The sequence goes on along the minus strand of NC_135847.1, from coordinate 4,916,396 downwards.
GTTTATTATTTCCATTACCTTGTGCTTTTAATATAATTCTAAAAAAGTTATAAGACTTTAGTTAATTTTTACCACTAAAAAACTATATTATCTATAGTATTAAAAAAGCCCATGATAGATTGTATAAATAAATTTAACTATTTTATGATTCTTAATTCGTTAAATCCCAGAAAATCCTAAAACATAATTTTAACTTATGAGATTATTTCTTTCATTACTAAGCTTAGAAAAAAAAAGAATTTGAATTAATGCTCCCCTGTGGATCAACCCCTTACTGTATGATATGTATGAAGCATTGATTGCAGAATCCTTATAAGATAATTATTCTTGAGTTTAAATTAAAATAATTGAATAACCCTAAGTTTGACCTATCAGAGAAGATTATGGATATAGCAAAAAGAGACATAGAAAGTGATATAGATCAAGATAGATATATGACTAGAAAATGAGCCAAAGGTAACAGTAGCAACATGTATGACTATTGATCATTTAATTAATCTTCAAACAACTGTTCCAGCTCTGCACCGAATTCATCCTCATGTACTGTAGCAGCTTCGTCAAGGCCAGTCGTCGGTAAAAATTCTTCTCTTGCTGCATCCCATTCCTCCACAAGCTCTTCCATCTTTGCGTCCACTTCGTCTCCTCTCTCAGCTATCATCCTTGCTTCCCCAAACTTCTCTGTCTTTGACGCCTCTATGGATATAGATTCATAAATAGAAGAACATATGTACAGAGAGACGCAAATGAGAAGGTGATAAGCATTTATGGAGAGATGCAAACAAACCTTAATAGACAGACATAACTGTCGGTGAGCACTTAAAAGATTAATCGATGAGGATATAAAAACAAAGAAATAGAGAGAGAGGAAGATCAAGCAGAAACAACATGAGTGAAGAAAATGGGAGAGATGGCTCTCAGTTGGAAGATCAATAGACATCAAATCATTGTTGTACATAGATGAGAATGGTTACAAGATAGAGAAATGCAAACAGGGAGAGAGAGAGAGAGACAGAAACACTCACGGGCAGACTTTTTGAGAGAGGGAATTTCTTTAGCTGAGTTCATAGCAAAAGAAGTTCCAGCAGAGAGGAAGGAAACCCAATCAGATAGAACAGTGTATGAAGATTTGGAGATAGAGAGAGAGAAAGAACATTGATGTCAGTCTCTGTTTCCTCTATCCATGTCGAACCAACAAAGAGAGAAACAACTAGAGCGGGACACAGTGGCCTGCCCCACAACAAGGGATCTTAGAATTGGAATTTAATAGAGTAATGTAATTAAAGGCATCAACAGTTTCTGAAATTAAATTGGAATTTATTTATCAAATAGACCTAATTACCAAGTCACATTGTATTCAACAAGTCATAGGGCATGACACATTCCATTAAAACAAATTCATCAAATCATTTAGATTCAGCAATCATAAAATAGACCTAATTAAGAAAAATCTAGCTCTGAAGACAGAATTACAAGGAAATAAGGCGAGTCACGGCGAAAGATAATCCACATATCATACTATAAGGAGAAACAAAATAATAATTTTACTCTTACTTTCGCAAGTGTTTTTTTCCCGCAAGGTTTTCCTTGTTCAGCTTAACATCAAATCTGTCATAGAAATAATAGAGTTGTCTAATTTTTAAAAAAACTGATTGTACAATACACCACTCAAGGAGCAATGACAAAGTCTAACCGGTGGGTGCATTTACACTAATGTCAAATGGCCCATCATCTTCATCACCATCTTCGTCCTCATCTGCTCTCAAGTCATCGTTGCTGTACCATGACTTCAACATCATTAGGACTTCAACGCTCTCTGCCGTGAGCCTTGATCACCTGTAGTTGATTACACGGCAACCTTCTGAGAATAGATGCTCACACGCCACACTCGTCACTTGAATAGCTAGGAATTCCTTTGCAACCAATGCTAACACAAGGTAAGAAAGCTGACCTGCTATGGGGTAAAATAAATCAGATATTCAATCAGGACAGCACGAGATTAGGAATATAAAAATTATAAATTTCATGATACCTGTCATTTTCCACCAATGCAACACCTCTGTATCGAAAGCGGGGCGTCGCATATACATCGAGTTCTTCAATCGGATCAACTCTTTGTGGTAGTTCAGACGGATCTAGTAGTTCTTTGAGCTCCATTTGTATGAAATCACTCGTTGTTGATAGAGCAGATGGTTCAATGGGTTGACTCCCAACATTCCTGGATACTGAATGTGACTCCATGATATTACGGACGGTAGATAGAACATCATTCTTAGTCTGTGGATCAATCAAGCAAAGCTTCATGGATGGGTCAAGTAGAGAGGCGATAGGGAAAGCCTCATTTTGTGTCAGTACGGACACATATTTGTCTAGCTTTGCCCGCATAGCGGAACATACATTAGATAAGGTGTTCCTTTGCCTAGCGGACATACCGTGTCCAATAGGAAGCATGGAAGAGTTCATTACTCCCACTCTAATTCGCTCAAGGTGCCTCATCAATCCCTTAATAATGACTATACCCTCATTTGACATCGGTGACTTCGTCTGAATAGCGACATAGGTACCGTGCTGGAGTGGTTTGAGTAAGTCGACAAATTTTTCTACTAGGTCCCATTCTGCATCAAGTAAAGAATGTTTGTGAAGAACGTTTGACATCATCATATCGATAACAAATTTATTCTCAAAGCACCCGCGTAGCATTTTAAAAGTTAAGCACCACCTTGTAACGCAATCTATCAAGATCCTCCTCGTGTTTGACATATTGAACTATCTGCAGTAGGAAAAATATTTTGCCTCTTTCTTCGACAATCCTTGTATAGCGATGACCACCTCTCTTAAGCACTGAAGAACGTCCCCTAAGGAAATTGCAGGAGGATCCAACTCCTCCACATCGAACACATTGTCAAGATTTGTGAGGTCTACTTCATCAACAAAACTTGACTCGAGCCCATCGTCGACGACATTGAGTGCCTTCAATCCGGCATGCATAACTAAGTTGATCACATGCGCAATATACAACACATGTCTCTTTGAAGTAAAACGGGGGTTCACTACGCGCAACTCTCGTTCTAATGTCGCCATCATTGTTGAATTATTTGAAGCATTGTCTGTCGTAACTGCGCAGACCATTGCGCTCAACTGAAAATTGGCCAGAACCTCCAACACAATCGCTCAAGCACTCCCCACTATGCGAGCCCTCCAACTAACGTATAGCGAGGACACTTCCACACATTTTCCATTCTGCATCTATCAAATGAACGGTGAGTCCTATAAATGAGATTCGATTGGAAGAAGTCCAACAATCTAGAGTAATAGCCACTTTATCGACACTCTCTAATCGGTCACGAATACCGATCTTTAACTCAATGTAAAGCTTGAAAGCTTTTTCCTTCACAGCCCTTGTCGATGGAATCGATATCTCCTCATGTGCGATGTATCGCAGTAGTTGTGTGAAGTATTTTTTACATACAATATTCCACAATGTGGCTGACTGACAAATGAAGCGTATAAGCTCTTCTTTTGTCATCTCTGACGTGCGACCAGTGAAGTAAAATTTGTCTGTACTTTGTCGGTCAAAGATGTTTGCCACTGACGGTTGGTTAGAAGAGTTCCCTTCTTGACCCTTCAATTCATTATACTCTTTACGGTGCACATTTAGCAAATGTCGCCATAGGACCTTATTGCAACTATACTTGTTCTGCTCTACTGTCACTGCACGACCCCTAGTACGAGTCGCACATAAATTGCATGTGAAAACCTTTGGTGCCACCTCTGTGAAGTGTATCCATGCAGTGCATTCATTCTTTCTCTTTCTCTTATTTTGGCTGTGGCTAACACTCCCCTCTGTCAATGCAGAGCGCTTGGAGGAAGCAGAAGTATGCGATTTAGGTGTTCTAGCAATCTTAAATTACAATTTCATCCTAAATTACGAGAAAGATAGATAGATCAATTGGGAGACAAGGATAGAGAGAAATCAATAGAAACGTTTCCAAATATTAGCTGATCTAATTTTACACAATACAGCACAAAAACCATGGTTTATTCAAGAACAAAATATTTCATGGATCAAACATAAATACAATGGTTTTAAAATTTTAATCAACGGTATGACAACCATTCCATTGGAATACGATGAAGACATCAGTGCTAAATGACTTCGGAACAATAGTAAAAAAGAATCAAGACAGATAACTTATTTCCAGCATTTTTTTGTGACATAATATCCTTTTCAAAAGAAGACTTGTTATTAAGCAATGATCAATACAACCAAAAAAATTATGTGGACATAGAGAGAGAGAGAGTGAAATCAACATAGAGAAGAGGAAGTTATATGAAAAAAGCAAGCCAAATCAACACGAACAGAAATCAAAATAAAAAATGAAAACTTACCAAAAACTAAGCAACTCGAATTCCGAAAGACTGTGCTCCCTATGCTCCTCAGCCGAATCCGTGCCAGAACAGTGTATCTGTCGGGTGCCAACAGAAACCGTACAGAGAGAGTGAGAGTTTGGATAACCAAACGACCATGTGTATAGACAGAGAATTGGAGAAGAAGAGGGAGAGGGAGAGGGAGAGAGTGAGTGGGCGTGTGTGAAGGAAAGAAGAATAGGGAGAGGGATAGGGAGAGGTAGAGAATGAGAGTGACAGTGAGAGTGAGAGACCGATAGTAAGAGAGAAGGAGAGGGGGAGGGAGAGGGAGAGAGTGAGTGAAAGAGAGAAGAAGAGGGAGATGATGAATGTGAGTAAGAGAGAAGAAGAGGGAGAGGGTGAGGGTGAGTGAAAGAGAGAATAAGTGGGAGAGGGTGAGGGTGAGTGAGAGAGAGAAGAAGAGGGAGAGGGTGAGGGTGAGTGAGAGAGAGGAAGACAGAGAGAACGAGAGTGACGGTGAGAGTGAGAGACAGAGAGTAAGAGAGAAGGAGAGGGAGAGAGTGAGTGAAAGAGAGAAGAAGAGGGAGAGGATGAGAGTGAGTGAGAGGGAGAAGAAGAGAGAGAGGATGAGGGTGAGTGAGAGAGAGGAAGACAGAGAGAATGAGAGTGACGGTGAGAGTGAGAGACAGAGAGTAAGAGAGAAGGAGAGGGAGAGAGTGAGTGAAAGAGAGAAGAAGAAGGAGAGGATGAGAGTGAGTGAGAGAGAGAAGAAGAGAGAGAGGGTGAGGGTGAGTGAAAGAGAGAATAAGAGGGAGAGGGTGAGAATGAGTGAGAGAGAGGAAGACAGAGAGAATAAGAGTGACGGTGAGAGTGAGAGACAGAGGATTGGAGGAGAAGAGGGAGAGGGAGAGGGAAAGAGTGAGAGTGACAGTGAGAGAGAGAAGGACAGGGAGAGGGAGAGGGAGAGGGAGAGAGTGAGTGAAAGAGAGATAAAAAGAGAGAGGGTAAGAGTGAGTGAGAGGGAGGAAGACAGAGAGAATGAGAATGACGGTGAGAGTAAGAGAGAAGGAGAGGGAGAGAGTGAGTGAAAGAGAGAATAAGAGGGAGAGGGTGAGAATGAGTGAGAGAGAGGAAGACAGAGAGAATGAGAGTGACGGTGAGAGTGAGAGACAGAGGATTGGAGGAGAAGAGGGAGAGGGAAAGAGTGAGAGTGACAGTGAGAGAGAGAAGGAGAGGGAGAGGGAGAGGGAGAGAGTGAGTGAAAGAGAGAGGGTAAGAGTGAGTGAGAGGGAGGAAGACAGAGAGAATGAGAATGACAATGAGAGTAAGAGATAGAGAGTAAGAGAGAAGGAGAGGGAGAGAGTGAGTGAAAGAGAGAAGAAGAGGGAGAGGATGAGAGTGAGTGAGAGGGAGAAGAAGAGAGAGAGGGTGAGGGTGAGTGAGAGAGAGAAGAAGAGGGAGAGGGTGAGGGTGAGTGAGAGAGAGAAGAAGAGGGAGAGGGCGAGGGGCAGGGAGAGAGACGAAGACAGAGAGAATGAGAGTGACAGTGAGAGAGAGAGAGTAAGAGAGAAGGAGAGGGAGAGAGTGAGTGAAAGAGAGAAAAAGAGGGCGAGGATGAGAGTGAGTGAAAGAGAGAAGAAGAGAGAGAGGGTGAGGGTGAGTGAAAGAGAGGGTGAGAGTGAGTGAGAGAGAGGAAGACAGAGAGAATGAGAATGACGGTGAGAGACAGAGAATTGGAGGAGAAGAGGGAGAGGGAGAGGGAGAGAGTAAGAGTGACAGTGAGAGAGAGGAGAGGGAGAGGGAGAGACTGAGAGTGACAGTGAGAGAGAGGAGAGGGAGAGGGAGGGGGAGAGAGTGAGTGAAAGAGATATAAAAAGGGAGCGGGTAAGAGTGAGTGAGAGAGAGGAAGACAGAGAGAATGAGAGTGACAGTGAGAGTGAGAGACAGAGAATTGGAGAAGAAGAGGGAGAGAGTGAGAGTGAGATATAGAAAGTAAGAGAGGAGAGGGAGAGGGAGAGAGTGAGTGAATGAGAGAAGAAGAGATAGAGGGTGAGGGTGAGTGAAAGAGAGGGTGAGAGTGAGTGAGAGAGAGGAAGACAGAGAGAATGAGAGTGACGGTGAGAGTGAGAGACAGAGAATTGGAGGAGAAGAGGGAGAGGGAGAGGGAGAGGGAGAGATGAGAGTGATAGTGAGAGAGAGGAGAGGGAGAGGGAGAGAGTGAGTAAGAGAGAGGAAGACAGAGAGAATGAGAGTGACGGTGAGAGTGAGAGACAGAGAATTGGAGAAGAGGGAGAGGGAGAGAGAGTGAGAGTGATAGTGACAGAGAGGAGAGGGAGAGGGAGAGAGAGTGAGTGAGTGAAAGAGAGATAAAAAGGGAGAGGGTAAGAGTGAGTGAGAGAGAGGAAGACAGAGAGAATGATAGTGACGGTGAGAGTGAGAGACAGAGAATTGGAGAAGGAGAGGGAGAGGGAAACAGTTAGAGTGACAGTGAGAGTGAGAGAAAGAGAGTAAGAGAGAAGGAGAGGGAGAGGGAGAGGGAGAGAATGAGTGAAAGAGAGAAGAAGAGGGAGAGGGTGAGGGTGAGTGAAAGAGAGGAAGACAAAGAGAATGAGAGTGACGCTGAGAGTGGGAGACAGGGAATCGGAGAAGAAGAGGGAGAGGGAGAGGGAGACAATGAAAGTGTCAGTGAGAGTGAGAGACATAGAGTAAGAGAGAAGGAGAGGGAGAGGGAGAGAGTGAGAGAAAGAGAGAAGAAGAGGGAGAGGGTGAGGGTGAGTGAGAGAGAGGAAAACAGAGAGAATGAGAGTGACGCTGAGAGTGAGAGACAGAGAATTGGAGAAGAAGAGGGAGAGGGAGAGAGTGAGAGGAAGAAAGAACAATAGGGAGAGGTGGAGGGAGAGGGAGAGAATGGGAGTGATAGTGGGAGTGGGAGACAGAGAAATGGAGAGGGAGAGGGAGAGGAAGAGTGAGTGAGAGAGAGGGAGACAGAGAGAATGAGAGTGACAGTGAGAGTGAGAGACAGAGAAATGGAAACTATTTAAATGGCACCACCTATTACTAAAATAGTTTCCATTTTTCAGGAAAACTACGGGAGTGATGAGTGAATGGGTTTATTTGAGGTGTGCAACCAAAAATATAATAGGGTAGAAGTACTATCATTGTGGAAGGGAGTGATGAGTGAATTGATTGGTTCCCACTTTTTGCTTAAGGATATGAATCACAAAGAATTTCACCTGGAAGGAGAGATGGTCATTTCTTCATGTCTTAAGCACAGAATCACCTGCCCTTGAACCACCTAAAGCTAATTTGAGAACCATGTGGACTACCTTACTTCATTCATTACCTACAACCCTTCTTCCACCTATGTAGTTGTGAACTTAGATTTTATCCTTTTAGCTACCTTCCATGTTACGTAGAAGATGCCCAACTCCCAAATTTTTCTTCTCGTCTTCCCCTTTGTGATATCATCTAGTGATGATGTATTTCCATTGTTATCTCTCTCTTTGTTTCTTCTACATCTTCTCATCTTATTTCTTCTCATTCTCACCAGCATGGGATGAATTGACGAACGTTAATTTCATGAAATTCATCCTGTTTGCCTTTGTTGTTTCACTTTCTTGTGTGGAGAACCAAATGATCAAGGAAAGGGCATAATATGGTCCAAATACTGTACAATTGCGCTTGCCCCTACATATCAAGGGCATTTAGCAAGACAAACATTTCATTTCTTCTTTTGGAGAATATGATCTCATATGTATTGTTCTTGGTCGTTCACCGCTTCAAAAAAAATAATAAATAAATAAAGAAGAAAAAATAAAAAAAATACAAAAAAAAGAATACAAAAAGAAAAAAAAGCAATTATGGGGTCTTTGTATGTTTATTTATTCATTCCCATTTTTTGTCTCCCATGATTTTATTGGCCATTGTTAGAATCCTTTATTTATGTGGAGACATGCCTATCTCATCCACATTATTGATGAACTCCACTTCCTCATATTTGTTCACCTTCTTCTTGTGCATTCTGCTCATTCATCTATTTTTGGGAGTGGGCTATTTTAAGTAACATATACCAATCTGACATCCATCATTTTCCCTTCACCTAATCCTTCCCATGTTGATGTAACTCACCTATCTCCTCTTTTCCCTACCTATAGGTATCCATGTTTGAATTTAACCTCACCACACATGTATTCCTTTGGTACACTCTTGATATTCTGTGCTAGAACTTGGATGAGAAGAATGACTCATTTCAAATTTCAGGTGGAAGCGAGATATTGTGTGGGTAAGATGAGGGCCACTTCTATTGAGTGATGAGGGCCACCTTTCTTTAGAGGGTGAGACCTTTTCATGGTGATAGTACCATACCTAGAGAGAAGTAAGCTTCCCTCTTCATGACCACTAGCTCTTTCCATCACTACAAAGGACTTGACCATTAGTGCTTTAGTATTTTATGCGCTATTTATACTTAGAGATGTGATTGATATTCATAACACTTCATACTTGAGTCTTTTGTTTCAAGGGATGGATGGACTTCTCAAAGGCGAACCTAAGGCCCATTGCTAAGGGACTAGCAATGAATCGAATTGGGGGGTGTTGATAACATGATAAATGAACCTATATTTGTATACATTTTAGATGTTTTTAGTATTATTAATTTATAATTTATCATGTTATTGTTTGAATTAACCAAATATTTATGCATTAGCTAATAATTCCAACTTTTGCACATTATGATTATTTTTTCACTAACTTCATTGACTTCTATCGAGTCAATCAGTTTGATTTCTGATGAGTATTTTATAGTTCCAAATGTGCAAAAATTTACAGGAATTAGAAGATATCATTCTGAGAAAAAATGGAGGATTTTGGGAGCTTAGTGACTATCAAAATGGGCTACAAATGATGAAACGGTATTGTAGGCTTTTAAAGGAGAGATCAGAGGGGCTTGGACCACGACCTGAACTACCTATTGGGCCTGCAAACACATTACAAAAGAAACAAACTGGAAATTACAAGGCAAAGCTCTCAACCCATGGAGAAAAAGAGGCAAAATGGCAAGAAAAGAGAATAGATAATGCCCAAAGGGGTATTTTAGTAATTCTCACAATGTATAAATAGACTTTTTCTCCCTCATTTTCCCTCATTCTGGACATGCTCTAGCAAGTGGCTGGCCAGCAGGACAAGGCATTCTTCAGAATCCAGGTTGTTCAACCTGCTTAATGTAAGTTTATTGAAGTTTTCTCTTAATCTCGTCTCTTGTTTGCATTGAAAAACGCCTGATCCTGGCAAAATATAAGGATCCATACTTGAGAGGAAGCATTGAGGGCTCAGTAAACTTGCATTCAGGCTTTAGGATCTTAGATTTCTACCTTCTCCATCATTTCCCATCCATTTACCCTTAAAATCCATCACTTTCTCACACTAAACACTAATTTTCTCCACTTTCTCTCTCTAAAATAGGTTTTTTCTCTCACTAGACCTTCATCTATATCCATAGTTACTCCCCTAAAATTTCATAAAAAATCTCCTTCATTTGCACATCCAAATTCTATCTCAAACTCCTTCTACACTCTCTCTTCATTTTCTCTCTCTCTCTCTCTCCTCATTTCGGCCCTTTCTCCCTCTAGAATCTGTTATTTCTCTCTAGACGTCCATCCATATCCACAGTTCATCACCTCAAAATTTCATAAAAAATTTCCTTCATCTACACCTTCAAATTCCTTCTCAAACTCTCTCTACACTATCTCTTCATTTTCTCTCTCTATCTCTTCATTTTCTCTCTATACACTCATTTTTACATTTTATCTCTCTAGAAACATTTTTATCTCACTATAAAATATCTCCCTATATCTCTCTAGATCCTCAAGACCTATTATATTTTCATGCATAAAGATCCTCAAGATCCATTCATGCATAAAGACCTATTATATTTTCGGTTGCACACCTCAATTAAACCCCCCAACTGCTATATGCATTGACCCAACGCAAATAATGGTAAAACAAGGGAAGGGAAACGAAAATGCAAACCGAAATGGAGTAGGTGCTGATCATCCCATATGACCTGGCTGCCACTGGACTAGTTTCTGGTGCTTCAGCTATCCTACTGCTTAATGGAAAATCGAAAATAAATAAAAATAGAGTAACAAAACAAGAAGAAAAACAAATGGCCATCGTGGCCTTAATTGTCCAAGTAAAAATAAGCAAAATTAAAATGTCTTATGATGAAATTAGGCTAAGAAAAGGGGAATTTGTAAAAGTTCAAACTAGGAGATGGTGAAAGAATCAGGAAATGGTGGTAGAGCTGGGATATCTTCCAAGATGGTGACCATAGGTTGTTGTATTTGATCTGCTTCAAGATAGGGCTTCAACCTTTGACCATTGACTATAAAGGACTTTTCGGTCTTCGTATCTGTAATAATGACTGCACCAGAATAAAATTTTCATTAATAACATAAGGTCCATCCCATCGTGATTTCAATTTCCTAGGAAATAACTTCAAACGAGAGTTATAAAGCCAAAGTCTTTGATTCTCATGCAAATTCCTCTTCTTCAAGACCTTGTCATGAAAGTGCTTCATCTTGGACTTGTAGATGAGAGAATTCTCATAGGCTTCATTCCTCAACTCTTGAAGTTCATGGAGCTGCAAAAGGCGATTCTTTCCTGCATCATCTAAAGACAGATTAAGTTTCTTAATAGCCCAATATGCCTTATGTTCAATTTCAACAGGAAGGTGGCAAGCTTTTCCATAGACTACTCTATAGGGAGACATTCCTAAGGGTGTTTTATAGGCAATCCTATAAGCCCATAAAGCATCATAAAGTCTACTTGCCCAATCTTTCCCATCAAGCCTTACTATCTTCTTCAAAATCTTTTTAATCTCTCTATTACTAACTTCTACTGGCCCATTAGCCTGTGGGTGGTATGGGGTTGTCATCTTATGATGGACTCCATATCTTCTCAACAAATTCCTAAAGTGGGAATTATTAAAATCACTACCACCATCACTAATGATTCCTCTTGGACATCCAAACCTGCTAATAATATTCTGTAAAATAAATTTCAGCACCACTTTGTGATCATTTGATCTAGTGGGAATGGCTTCTACCCATTTGGAAACATAATCAACTCCCATCAGGATATATTCATATCCTTCAGAAATCGGAAATGGTTCCATGAAGTCAATTCCCCATAGATCAAATACCTCAACTTCTATAATAGGCTGCAAGGGCATGTGATCTTGTTTGCGCAAATTCACTGCAGCTTGGCATACTAAACAAACTTTACAGAATTCAAAACAATCTCTATGCAAGGTAGGCCAGTAGAAGCCAGCTAGCAAGATTTTGGAAGCTGTAATTTTAGGAGAGTAATGTCCCCCATATGGAGATGAATGGCAAGATTCTATAATCTTCCATTTTTCTTCATAGGGTACACACCTCCTAAGGATATGGTAACCCCTTGATGAAATAATTCAGGTTCTTCCCAGAAATAATGCTTTATTTCTTTATAGAACCTCTTTCTCACATTAACATCCCAATCATTAGGGAGTTGACCTGAAACTAAATTATTAACGATATGTGCGTACCATGGTATCTTTGTTGCCTGTACTTCCAAAATCTGCTCATCAGGAAATTGATCAAAAATGGGTGAGGGTGAGTCAAAAGTTAATCTAGAAAGATGATCTGCAACAGGATTATCACACCCACGCTTATCTTTAATTTCTAGATCAAATTCCTGCATTAATAGAATCCATCTCATGAGTCTAGGTTTAGCTTCCTTTTTACTTAGCAAAAATTTCAAAGCTGCATGATCAGAAAAAACAACTATCTTACTACCTAACAAATAAGAACAAAATTTTTCTAAAGCAAAAATAACTGCTAACAATTCCTTTTCTGTGGTTGAGTAGTTGACTTGTGCTTCTCCTAAGGTCTTGCTAGCATAGTAGATTGCCACCGGCTTCTTTTCTACCCTTTGGCCCAAAACTGCCCCTATTGCAAAATCAGAAGCATCACACATTAGTTCAAATGGTTCATCCCAATTAGGGGCTTGTAAAGTTGGAGCTTGGATTAGAGTTTCTTTAATCTGCAAAAAGGCAGTTTCAGCTTGAGAATCAAAAATAAAATCAACATCTTTGGAAAGCAAGTTAGTTAAGGGTTTGGAGATTTTAGCAAAATCCTTGATGAATCTCCTATAGAAGCCTGGATGGCCAAGGAAACCTCTAAGTTGCTTGAGGTTTGTAGGAGGAGGAAGGCCCTTGATCTGGCGCGTGGTTTGGATGTCCAAGAGGAATCATAAATGATGGTGGTAGTCATTTTTATAATTCCCACTTTAGGAATTTGTTGAGAAGATATGGAGTCCATCATAAGATGACAACCCCATACCACCCACAAGCTAATGGGAAAGTAGAAGTTAGTAATAGAGAGATTAAAAAGATTTTGAAGAAGATAGAAATGGTATTTAAATAGTTTCCATTTCTCTGTCTCTCACTGTCACTCTCATTCTCTCTGTCTCCCTCTCTCTCACTCACTCTTCCTCTTCCTCTCCCTCTCCCTCTCCATTTCTCTGTCTCCCACTCCCACTATCACTCCCATTCTCTCCCTCTCCCTCCACCTCTCCCTATTGTTCTTTCTTCCGCTCACTCTCTCCCTCTCCCTCTTCTTCTCCAATTCTCTGTCTCTCACTCTCAGCGTCACTCTCATTCTCTCTGTTTTCCTCTCTCTCACTCACCCTCACCCTCTCCCTTTTCTTCTCTCTTTCACTCACTCTCTCCCTCTCCCTCTCCCTCTCCTTCTCTCTTACCCTTTGTCTCTCACTCTCTCCCTCTCCCTGTCCCTATTTTTCAGTCCTTCACACACTTCTTCTCGCTCTCCCTCTCCCTCAAAAGTTTTGAGTGGGAGACAGAGAAATAGTTTGAAGTAATAGAAATGGCACCACCATCACTAATGCTCTGTCTCTCACTTAAATAGTTTCCATTTCTCTGTCTCTCACTGTCACTCTCATTCTCTCTGTCTCCCTCTCTCTCACTCACTCTTCCTCTTCCTCTCCCTCTCCCTCTCCATTTCTCTGTCTCCCACTCCCACTATCACTCCCATTCTCTCCCTCTCCCTCCACCTCTCCCTATTGTTCTTTCTTCCGCTCACTCTCTCCCTCTCCCTCTTCTTCTCCAATTCTCTGTCTCTCACTCTCAGCGTCACTCTCATTCTCTCTGTTTTCCTCTCTCTCACTCACCCTCACCCTCTCCCTTTTCTTCTCTCTTTCACTCACTCTCTCCCTTTAAATGCTCTGTCTCTCACTTAAATAGTTTCCATATTTCAGTCCTTCACACACCTCTCCATTTAAATAGTTTTGAGTGGGAGACAGAGAAATATTTTGAAGTAATAGGAATAGGGGGTACATAGTCTTTTGGATTAGGTTCTAGTGTATTTTTTTTCCTAGAGATTCTTCAGGGTCTTCTCTCAAATCATCAACAATTCTATTCTCCTCCTCTGTATCAGGTCCCCCACAAGGTTTTTTTTTTCAAATGGATCAACTAGTTCCTTCCCACTCCTTAATCTAGAAATTCCACTTAGATGAACATGTTCATGATAAGATTCATGAGATTCAAATGTTTCACTACATGGAGCATGTTTTGAATCATCAATATCATGATCAATAAAAGAAATATTTCTAGGATTAACACTGGGTTGGGTTGGAAGTTGACCTGAATTTTGGATGGGGGTTGCCAAAGTCATCCATCTTACCTTTATTCTTTTCACCCCTGAAATTCCCTTGAGAACTTTGACCTCCTTTCTCAGTATTCTTCCTCTCCAAATTCTCCATTCTGGCCTCCATTCTTCTCTGATTCTCCAAGAATTCCTCTTGCTTGAGCATCATCTGCTTCAACATGTCCATCATGGAGTTAGAAGATGAATCATGAGAATTTGGAATAAAATTAGGACGAGGGTTAGAAGAAAATTTCTAATAATTTTGATTGTTCTGTTGATGATATGGACGTGGCTGGAAGTTGCTTTTCCCTTCTCCGCTCCATCCTTGATTCCCATAATTTCCCTTCTGATTCCAAGCTCCTTGCATTAGGTTATTTCCCTCATAAGCATTCACCTGTTCAAGAGTAGGACAAATGTCATTAGTATGATCAAAACTCTCACAAATGGAACAAAGAGGGGAAGGATGTTTAGGGTTAGTAGAAGGGAAGTAAAGTTTGGAGAGTAACTCATCATCTTCTTCATATTCTGGGAAAGCTCCTCCACAGCCTTACCCACTTTGCCTAAGTCCCTCTCTACCTTATCTTTCCATAAATCAGGTTCTATTGCACTAACATCAATTAACCCTCCACGTTTTGGCCCTGAAACTCTTCCATTGTGACTCAAGCCCTGATGATATGCACAACTATCTGCCAGTTTCTCAATAATACTAGAATCTTAATTGATTGTTTTATCTATAAATGTACCACCACTAGCACTATCTACTCTACCTCTCTCATGGTCATTCAACCCATCATAAAAAATCTGAACTATTTGCCAATCAGGAAGACCATGATGAGGGCATTTTCTCGTAAGGCCTTTCAATCTTTCCCATGCTTCACTAAAAGAATCAGTTCCCTGGGTAAAATCTCTAATTGCTTTCCTATAGGCATTAGTCCTTCCGACTGAATAAAATTTTTGCAAAAAACATCTCTCCATCTCACTCCAATTCTGAAAATTTTTACCCACAATTCTGAACCAATCTTTTGCCTTATCCTTAAGAGTGTGAGGGAACATTCTCATTTTCAAGGCATCTGAGGTCACTCCTGAAATATTATAAGAATCACATTTCTCCACAAATTCATATAAATACTCATAAGTATCTTGATTCAATTTTCCATAAAAAGATGGCAAGATTTGATGAAAGTGAGGGTCTATCTTAAATTTCACATTCACATCTATGGTCCCATGGACCCTAGGATGAATGTTACTCTCAGCTGGCTCATAAAAGTCCCTCAATCTCATCACTCTATTCACATCATTAGGAATAGCCATATCCTTAATTTCTTGTACAAACGCCTCCTCAAATTCTGCACAAGTGTCTTCCAAATTCTTAGTCTTTCCCACAAATTCTAGAGCTATTAAACGTGGGTTCCGAGACCTTCTACCTTTCATAAAACAACTAATACTCCGAAAATAAAAATAACTGCAACAAATATCTAAGCGAAAAGTTTAGAGTTCACCGAGTGATCGTCTCCCTTTCCACTATAAAACAAAAAAAATCCCTGCACTTGAAACTTCAGTCAAGCATGTACCAAATGGAAATAGGAGAAATTCTAAACTTAGGGGAAAAAATTCAGAAATCAAATTTGGGTTGCCTCCCCGGCAACAGCGTCAGTTGATAAGTCCAAATTTTGGGGTTTTATGTCGTTGTTTTGATTCAGACTTAGCCAACAATATTTATGAAAATTTTCCACTTAAATTTTATTCTCAATAATTAATATAGGGCAAGTAAGCGGTCGATCCACAGAGAGGCAGAAATTTAATTTCAGAATTCTTTCTCAAGCTTGGGATGAAGAAAATGATTTTAAACGTGAAAAATACTATTTTTTGGGGATGTTTCTAGATTTGTTGGTAATTTTCAAAACTCCCTATGATTTAAATTAAGCCAATGTACAAGGAGAAACACAAAATCATATCTCTAAACTGATTTTTCTGTTTTCTCTTAGCAAATTAATCAGAAATAAATATTTTTAGAATTTTCTGGAATTAATTTACATACAAAAAACAACTATAAGTATTAAAAACGAGAAAAGAGATTTTTTGAAATTTTTTAGGTGTTAAAATGACTTTAAATAACTTATATTAATTTTCTATATTTTTTCCAAATTTTTTCGGATTTTTTTTCAATGCAGAAAATAATTTTTCCGATTTTTCAGATTTTTTTCTATTTTTTAAATAATTTTAAATATGAAAAAAATATGAAATTTACCTACTCCGGCAATCGTCGGAGCGGCGGCGGCTGCGGCGGTGGAACGACGGCAGCGGCGGCGGCGGCGGATTGGGCCGGCGGGCCTGGGTTGGCCCGTAGAGGGCAGGCCTCTTAGTGGGTCAGCCCACTAAGGTTAGCCCAATTTGACTAAGTCAAGACTTAGCCGACTTGGGCTTAAGCCTTGTTGGGCTTAACCCAATGGCCAGGACTTAGACGATTTGGCTAAGTCCTACACAGGGGTACCCTGTGCCCTGCGGCCTTGTGCGCTGGCTGCACGCAAACCGGCGGGCAGAGGGCTGTCTCTGCTGCACAGGCACCGCACGGCGTCGCACGGCACCGCACGGTGGCGGCTAGAAGACAAAAATTAGTGTTTTGAAAAGATAAGAAATGATATTTCAATGCGATTTTATTTGGGATTCTAAGTAGGGAATGCTTGAGGATCTAGAGAGATATAGGGAGATATTTTATAGTGATAGAAAAATGTTTCTAGAGAGATAAAATGTCGAAATGAGAGGATAGAGAGAAAATGAAGAGATAGAGAGAGAAAATGAAGAGATAGTGTAGAGAGAGTTTGAGAAGGAATTTGAAGGTGTAGATGAAGGAGATTTTTTATGAAATTTTGAGGTGATGAACTGTGGATATGGATGGACGTCTAGAGAGAGAAATAACAGATTCTAGAGGGAGAAAGGGCCGAAATGAGGAGATAGAGAGAGAAAATGAAGAGAGAGTGTAGAAGGAGTTTGAGATAGAATTTGGATGTGCAAATGAAGGAGATTTTTTATGAAATTTTAGGGGAGTAACTATGGATATAGATGAAGGTCTATTGAGAGAAAAAACCTATTTTAGAGAGAGAAAGTGGAGAAAATTAGTGTTTAGTGTGAGAAAGTGATGGATTTTAAGGGTAAATGGATGGGAAATGATGGAGAAGGTAGAAATCTAAGATCCTTAAGCCTGAATGCAAGTTTACTGAGCCCTCAATGCTTCCTCTCAAGTATGGATCCTTATATTTTGCCAGGATCAGGCATTTTTCAATGCAAACAAGAGACGAGATTAAGAGAAAACTTCAATAAACTGACATTAAGCAGGTTGAACAACCTGGATTCTGAAGAATGCCTTGTCCTGCTGGCCAGCCACTTGCTAGAGCATGTCCAGAATGAGGGAAAATGAGGGAGAAAAAGTCTATTTATACATTGTGAGAATTACTAAAATACCCCTTTGGGCATTATCTATTCTCTTTTCTTGCCATTTTGCCTCTTTTTCTCCATGGGTTGAGAGCTTTGCCTTGTAATTTCCAGTTTGTTTCTTTTGTAATTTGTTTGCAGGCCCAATAGGTAGTTCAGGTCGTGGTCCAAGCCCCTCTGATCTCTCCTTTAAAAGCCTACAATACCGTTTCATCACTTGTAGCCCATTTTATAGTCACTAAGCTCCCAAAATCCTCCAATTTTTCTTAGAATGATATTGATGCAGTAACACGTCCGAGACAAAGTGCTGCCGTCACCGAGGGTTCGTACTCGATGTCGATGGCGCGTCGGTGCACGATGTATGCTCGAAAGGTTTGTCGGGCACAGGAATCCTATGAAGGCGAACTAGGATGAAAATGATCTGGGAGGGGGTGTAGTACGGGCAGCAGCCGACGAGCCGAGAGGTGCCGACAACCGGGGGGCCGATGGGGTCGCCTGGAGAGGGATAAGGAACCTTCCGACCGTCGTCCAGATGGATGAGGTTGCTACGACGCCAAACGGGATGCGTCCCG
Source organism: Wolffia australiana (assembly GCF_029677425.1). Taxonomy (NCBI): domain Eukaryota; kingdom Viridiplantae; phylum Streptophyta; class Magnoliopsida; order Alismatales; family Araceae; genus Wolffia; species Wolffia australiana. The sequence goes on along the minus strand of NC_135847.1, from coordinate 4,898,329 downwards.
CCGGAGGTTGCTCGCATGTAGCGGGCGAACTGACTCGTTTCCAAACCAGGAGAGACACTTGATAAGACGCAAGTTTCACTCGCCTGTCTCGCTCACCTACGTCTAACCCGAGCGCAGTGGAGGCAAACGAAAGATATACTGCAAGAAATAAGAAACGGGAGTGGGTGGCGTACCTTGTCATCGACGTGGATCTCGTCCGACGATTCACAAAGGAGTCAGGGTTGGCTGCAGGCAGGCCGGCTGTCGGGAAGCTGGGAGGGAAGCAGCACCCGGCGCTGTAGGAGCAGGGACGACGGCGGGCGCGACAAGGGCAAGCGCGTCGCGCGGCGGACCGAGGCATAGTGCGCGGGGGTCGCGCGGCCAGGCTGTGGGCACAGTGGTAGGAGGCTGCCAAGGCACTAGTGTAGGCAGGCTGACCAGAACAGCGGCACAGCGGTCGACCGCAGATGGCACCCCCACGAGGCCTGGGCACGCAGATGTCATCGTAGTCGGATCACGCGGAGTGACCGGCCCCAGCGATACATGGGTGCGCGGCTGGTGCAACAATGGGGGGGAAGAAGAAGACCCTACGTCAGCCAGAAGGGGGTCGTGGCGCCGACCTCCAAGCGGACAGTCGAACAGCTAGAAGGCAACAACATGGTGGAGTCAACGGGTCTCACCGGGAGGTGTGGAGGCGAACCGATTCGACATGGACACTGGATCGAGCACCCCTGGTGCGGCCAGGCGGTGGCGGAGGATCCGGTCTCCAGCGGCGGGTCTCGTGCATTGCACGATGTCGGGCGACCAGGTGGCCGGCGTCAAGTTGCACCGGCCGAGAGCGTATCGGGGCGGATCCCCGGGCCTGAGCGGATGGAGTGGAGACCTTCGGAAGAGGACGGGGTGGCTCTGAGATATCAGTGCACTTAGGAACGGTCTCACTCAACGGACGGCTCCGGCAGGGGGGGTTGCTGGTGGCTTCTAGTGGCACGGCCGCAGGCTCGAGTCGCGGCAGCGCGCCGCGATGCGGGAGGTCACGCAACTACGCGGACGTGCGAATAGTGGTTGCGCGCGGCGTGGGGGCGCGCGGAGCAGCGCGACAGAGGCGCCAAGGCTCGACAGCAGGTGGTCTTCCTCTGGGATTCCTTCCTGTTTTCTCCACTGCTATGCCCGATCCTCCCAGGTCAGCCTCTCCTTCTTCTTCAGTCGGATGTAACCCTAATTCTCATGAACGAACTTTCAACCTTCCAAGCTCAACGAGAGAGTAAATTCTTTCATAAAAAAAAACATCGTACTCCTTTAGGGCAACCCTGCTTCCCTTATATAGGGGGGGAGTGGGGTTGCCCATTAGTTCCAAAACAACACAAAGCTGGAAATTCAAAACACTTAACCTATGATCCAAGGGGACAAAAATGACTCACGAACATCAACAGAACGATAGCAGGGGGTGGGGGGGGGAGATCCTTATAGGATGAACCTCCCCTCCTTACACGAAGCCGTGACGAGTCGGAAAACGACGAACGACGAAGACTAAAAGCAAAACGACGAGTAAAGAAAAGACGTAAAGATACGATACGGTGTCCATTACCCAAAGTACTTGAATCCGGGCATGCGTACCGACGCCTTGGCTTGCCAGGCGGGCTGAACGCGGACGGCTGGCGCTGTCGAGGGCGGCGATGATGTCTCCGAAGACGTATCCGGTGCTGGGGCAGGTGCTGTCAGGGATGACGGTGACGACTCCCATGGCGTGTCCGGGGCTGCGCCATCAGATATCTTCTAATTCCTGTAAATTTCTGCACATTTGGAACTATAAAATACTCATCAGAAATCAAACTGATTGACTTCATAGAAGTCAATGAAGTTAGTGAAAAAATAAACATAATGTGCAAAAGTTGGAATTATTAGCTAATGCATAAATATTTGGTTAATTCAAACAATAACATGATAAATTATAAATTAATAATACTAAAAACATCTAAAATGTATACAAATATAGGTTCATTTATCATGTTATCAGTGAGTGAAAGAGAGAAGAAAAGGGAGAGGGTGAGGGTGAGTGAGAGAGAGGAAAACAGAGAGAATGAGAGTGACGCTGAGAGTGAGAGACAGATAATTGGAGAAGAAGAGGGAGAGGGAGAGAGTGAGTGGAAGAAAGAACAATAGGGAGAGGTGGAGGGAGAGGGAGAGAATGGGAGTGATAGTGGGAGTGGGAGACAGAGAAATGGAGAGGGAGAGGGAGAGGAAGAGGAAGAGTGAGTGAGAGAGAGGGAGACAGAGAGAATGAGAGTGACAGTGAGAGTGAGAGACAGAGAAATGGAAACCGGGAGAGCGACGAGAGCGAGAGGCAGAGAGATTGATAGAGCGGGAGACAGAGAATCAGAGTGACAGTGAGTGTGAGAGATGGAGAAATGGAGAAGAAGAGGGAGAGAGAGAGCGAGAGGAAGAGTGAGTGAAAGAGAGAAGAAGAGGGAGAGGGAGAGAGTGGGCAAGTTCATACGTCGTCGAGAGATTAGGCAGTTGGTGATCCGAGAAGGTTCAATGCCGGAAAAAGCTCCGGTGCGCTCCTCATCTGACAGCCGGAGCAACGAGCGAGGGGGGAGTGGGAGAGCGACGGCGTACAAGGAACGGAAGGAGCAGGGGAATTGGGAGAGTGATGGCCGACGACGGACAGAGGGAGCAGGGGGGGCTGGGAGAGCGACGACCGACGAGGCACGGAGGGAGAAGGGGGGCTGAAAAATGCCTAAAAATTGAGAATGGGGATGAGAGAGTAGAGACGACGGGAGAGCGATAAGGAGTAGGGGGGAGAGAGACTGGGAGAGCGTCAAGCCGACGAGGGAGGGATGTATTTTTTATTTATTATTTTTAAAAAAATACAAAAAAATCGCACAATTCGCACAAACTGAACCGCACACGGGTCTATGCGATGTTCTGTGCGAATTTGATTTTGTTATGTTCAGAAATCCGAACAGGACGCACAATTCGCTCCACTTCGCACAAAGCGAACAAAAGATCATGTCTAGGTGTTCTTGGTGTTTTGAGGGATGCAGTAAGATGAACAAACAAGTGTAGAGGGTGATATGCATAAAAAAAGTGCCATGATTGCGACGGATCATGGGATCTAAGGTGAATCTCTTGCCTTACATTGGCTTCTCTCCTTCGCATCCCTAAAGTTAGATCTACCTTCTCATTTTCATCCTCTCATTCCCATAATTGTCTTCCATCAGCTCACCCTATCATACTATCTCTAAACAAATTGGACTATTGAAGTCTTTAACTAGATTGATACATGGGCCTAGAGGGACACACACAAGTTGTCTTTTGGACTTGAGAAGATAATTAAATTTTGGGATTTTTATAAAAAACACCCACTTAAATAGGGGAAGGCCCTGAAAAATTTCATCCAGATCAAAATTTTTCAGGGCCTCCCCCTTCTTCTCCCTTCTCCCCATGGCTCCTCTCAATTCCCGATGCGATCAGGATGACATAATGACAACGATAAAGGTTGAACGACCTTTGACGTGAAGGAGGAGATTTGGTGTGCCGATGTTCGTAGAGATACTTCTAGGGCTGCACACATGAGCAGCTCCACACAACTCATTTGAGGATTAAAGGAATCTCGGATGCTATCTTTGCAGATGTGATTCGTTGATGTCTCGACGATTCATTTAAGTCTTTTGCTGCAGATCATTTTTAGTTTGTCATCCAGATTGAGGCCTTAGAACCTAACAGGTTATCCAATTGACTAGAAAATACCATGATAATCTAACTGATCGCACGACACTAATTCAAACATACCATGAAAAACTTGTATAAACATTTACTCTAGACCTTTTACTTTGGTCCAATATTGGGTTGGGGCAACTTTAGTTAATGGACAGTGTACAGTCACCCTCTTATTGTGTGAAAGGGGGAGAGAGAGTTAGAGAGAAAATAAGAGAGAGAGAGAGAGAGAGAGAGAGAGAAACAATGAGAAAGAGAGTGAGAAAGACAACGAGAAAGAGACATAGAGAAAAAAAGGAGAGAAAGGGAGAGATAGCGAGAGAGGAGAGAGATAGAGAGAGAAAGTGATGGAGGACCATCCTGGAGACGTCACGATGGGACGACATCAGCCACGACGGGCAGCTTGCGTCGATGCTCGCCACCTGATAACATGAAAATTAATATACTTAATTACTGAATTATACATTCTATTTATGTGTTTTAATGGTCATATTTGCATGTTATCATGATAAAATACATTGAAATCAGTTAACATGTCGTTTTTCTATTATTTCATATTTTTTATCATTTTTTACATGGAATTTGACATTGTTTCAGTGAAGAAATATTTTTACATGATTGTATTTGCTTGGTTTAAGGTCAGTAAATCATCTCCTGATTTTTATGAATTTTTCCCGTATTTTTATGAATTTTTCTGAATTTTTCTGACCATTATTTAGGCAAGAAATGATTTTTATTTAATTAAATAATATATTGATTATTTATTTTGCATTTTAAATGCATTTAAAATGAATATCCACGTCTGCCTTAAAATTCGTGAATGAAGGGATATATTAATTAAATAAGAAAGGAGAGAAGAGAGGAGAGAGATAGGAAAAGTCAAATAGAGTGATTAAAAGAGAGAGAGAGAAAAAAGGAAGAGAGAGGAGAGAGAGTAGAGCGGCAGAGAGGAGAGAGAAGAAAAGATATTTAATAGGAGGAGAGAGATTTGAAAAGTCAGAAAGAGCGGCTAGAGAGGAGAGAGAAAACAAAGAAATCGACTTTATCATTGGCGTTATTTAAAACAATGATTTTTTCTTTTCTCTCTCTCTTCTAACCAGCGAAAAAACACTATTTTGTCCTTTCTGTTTTCTTAAAAGCAGCGAGAAAATCAAGCCCAGCCAATAGAAATTCCAATTTTTAGAAAAATAAAAGAGATCCAACGGCCCACATTTGATCTCACTAAAACTGCGATATCTTGAGATCTACAACTCCGACTGGGCTGAAATTTTGAGGGCAGGTTCATCTTTTCCTCCTCTACAATCTGGACGGTTGGATCTTTAAATAGAGGTCATAAAAAAAGGCGAAATTCACTTTTGGAGGCTCTCCCCAAGCAACAGGGAAGGACACAGAGATTCTTCTGAAGTCGTCAGATCTGGATCTCTTTATCAAATTTGTAAGTTTCTGAATTGTATTTGATCATCTTCTAGAACGATTCGAAAACGCCTTGGCATGGGCGAAATGTACATGCCCTAGATTCATGTTTTGAATGCATCAGCACTTATTTTTGATTTGGATTCAAGATCCGACTTTTTATAATTAATTCTTAATCATTTTAGGACATTTCTGCTTCATTACATTTTTAATTTAGGGTCGAAATTGGGGCTTTCCCTAATTTCTTCACTTTCTCTCTCTAGGTTAATTTGATTTGTTTCTCTCTCTAGATTTCGGTTTTTATTATTTAGGAATTTAATTTAATATATAAAAAACCCGAAAATAAAATTTGAACCGAAAATTCACCCATTTTGAACTCCAATTCAAAAATCACTTTCTTGATTATTAATTTCCCAATTTTAATTCTGAAAATTATTATAAATTTTATTAAATTGGGAAATTAATAATTTATAGTTTTATGAGCTTAAAATAATAATAATATTCTTATCTGGAATTATCTGACCGAAATCAAAATTAAGTTTTACTTAATTTTGATTATTTTAAGAATATTATTTAATATTAATTGAATTAAATATTGCAAAATTCAAAATTACTTGACTTGATTTATAAAAATTGTTTGAAAATTCTGAATTGTTGCCTCGAAGACCTTGCTTGCTCTATATTCTTATTTAATAATTAAGGGAATTATAAATTTATTGCATAAGTCTAAAGAGCGCAACGACCACGTAATTTTACGTGATTTTTCGGCTTATCACCACCAGGGGTTTAAGTACCCCGCGTAAGCATCTCTATCTCCCTTGTGTTTCTTTATGTTTTGCTTGTGTTTTTGGATTTCATGGACTGGGCCAATGTTGGGCCTCACCTTCGTCTTTTACTTTTGCAATTTCGGTTTTATTTCCTAATTGTAAGGAGAGGCCGAACCACGTCTTGCGACGGTTCGTCCTCTCCCCACGTTCACTTGGCACCTATCCTCACTATATAAGGGGATAGCATGCCCAAGGAACATTTGAGTCATTTGTTGAAACAATTTTACAACTCTTGTCTCCACCTATCATAGTGAGTAGAGCGTAGAGGGAAATTGGCTATTCCCGCCAACGTCGAGATCACTCCGTGGTGTAGAGCCCGCGATTTTCCACGTCAAGATCACTCCGTGGGGAACGTGTTCAAGCGTGCCGTCGAGATCACTCCGGTTCGAGAAAAGGAATTCAAGAAGGTCGCCACGTCTGGAGCTGAAGACTTCCTCGTCGAGATCACTCCGAGGGAGCCCGAGGCCGAAGATTCGACGCCGACGCTTGCCTTCCACGGGATCATTCAGATTCCACCAAGGCTGTCAAGAATCATCAAGAAATCCGCGTTCTTGAAGACTTCTTGGAGCAGTTGCTGATCAAGAATACCAAGAAGGCCTTCTTCTTGGAACCCTTTGCTGCCAACGCCATCAAGAACTCTCATCCACACCCAAGAATCGCCGACACCGTCTCCACCAGCGCCGCCCGCCCTCTCCACCATCGTCCACCTACCCGCACGCCGTTTGGCCTTTTACCTCCGCGGGATCCACCGCCACTGCTCACCACGCAGCCCCACCGCCGCACGCCGCACGGCCATCCTCTTTCCGCCTGTCGGGGGGCCTCCTCTGCCTGAGTGCCACGCCCCCGCGCTCCTGTTTTCCCACCCGCGCCGCGCGCCGGCCTCCTCAGCCCGATTGTCGCGCCCCCGCGCTCCCGTTCGCCCACATGCGCCGCACGCCGGCACCCTCGCCCGACGCTGCGCACCCGTGCATCTGCCCAGCTGCCAGCGCTGCACGTCCGCATTCGCCGCGCCGCGGCGCCCGCACACTCGCCGCTTGCCCGCACCGTGCGCCTGCGCACTCGTTCGCGGCGGTGCGCCCACGCACCCGCCGGCCTGCGCGCGCCCTGCACCCGCGCCTCGCCCAGTGCCGCACGCCTGCGCGCTTGCTCGTCTACCAGCGCCGCGTACCTTTGCGCCCGCCTGCCGTGAGCATTGTGCGCCCGTCGAGCACCCCTGCACGCCTGGTGCGCTCGACGTCCACTGACCCTGTCCCCGTCCGAGCTGTCTCCACCAACGTCGTCGTTCCAAGCCCCATCACCAACTCGGAAAAGTTGCTTACGCCGTGGACTATCGACATTAAGGTACCCTCTCGTCTCCCCTCCAACATACCAGTATTATTGCTTTCTACAGTCTCGTCATCCGCTATCTCATCCGCTGCCAACTTTTTCAATACAACCTACGGATAGGTTAGCCACCTTCGTCGAGAGTAGGGTCTTCTTGTGGTTGAAGGGAATCCATTGACTTAGGCGCTGAACACCCTAGGGCCGTCAAAAGCCCCTCACCGCTTAGGCGTCTAGTTGGTCAATAGGGTCATGGATCAATATCTTCTCCTTGATCGACGAGGTCTTCTTCCCTGTTTGTAAGCAACCGAGTCTTGCTCATTCGACATTTTCTTCATTGCCATATATTCACATCATCCACGAATTTATCCATCAATTCCTGTGGCGTAATACGAGTCGACCGATCCCGGCAGGTCGTATTACATCAGAAAGAGAGAGAGATAGACAGATAGATACAGAAAGACAGAGAGAATAAGAGAGAGAAAGAGACAGAGAGACAAAAAGAAAGAGAGAAAGAGAGAAAGAGAGAGAGAGAGAGAGAGAGAGAGAGAGAGAAATAGAGACAGAGAGACATAGAGAGGGAGTGAGAAAGAGAGAGAGAGAGAGAGAGAGAGAGTGAGAAATAGAGAGAGAAAGAAATAGAGACACAGAGAGGCAGAGAAAATTAGAGAGAGAGAGAGAGAGAGAGATGGTGAGAAAGAGAGAGAAAGGGAGAGAGAGATAGGGAAGGTCGTGCGGTCTGGTCCGATTTTTTTTGCAGGCGTGCAATTTTTTTGATCTCACAAAAGCACAGACCAATGTGCGGTCCAAATTTGTGCGACAAAATCGGACCGCACATCGCATAAAATCGGACATTTGAACGCAAAGGGACCACGTGCAATTTTATTAAGAGATATGCCCATCGGCTTCTCTCTCCTCCATATTTCCTAAAGTAAAATCATAGGAAAACTGAAATTAATTGGATTAGACCCTTTTAAAAAATTTTAAAATTTATTTTTTCTTTGAATGAATTCGGAAAAAAATGAATAAAATTCAAGAAAATTGAAAAGATTCAGTAATTTATCCTCACATTGTCTAAAATTAATTTTTGTTTTTGAAACTGCCATTTCGATTTAAAAAGAGTTAGTCCAACCTTTACTAAATTCTATAAAATTTATAAAAGAACATAAAATTTATAATTAAATTTGAATTTACTTGGAATAATGATTAACATGTAACTAAAATCCATAAAATGGTTTAAAATGAGCTGATTGCTTGAATTAAACAATGAATTTAGGGAGTTATCAGCTTTACATTCACTGAATTGATACGACCCTTCAAATAATGAATGAAACACTGAATTTATGAAAATTCATTAACTCTATTTGAAACTAGAGAACAATTATCATGGATGTAAAGCTAAGGACATTATGTTAAGAAATTTAGTAGCAATGTTCATTGGGTGTTGGGTGGGCTTATTATGAAGAGGAGTAATATGATTTTGAGATTAAATTGCTCATTAGTCGATTGGATCCTAAAGTAGATAATAATTATAATGATTGTAATTCTTAGTCCATTATGTTAATATTTTAATTTTATCTGAAACTAGACAATAATTATCGTCCTTTTAAATATAACAAATTATGTAACTAGGTGTATAGTGGACTTATTATTAGGAGAATGAATGTGATTTCGAGATTAAATTGCGATTATGAGGAAAAACAATGCTTGTAAATCTTAAGGCATTATGTTGAAAATTATGAATTGTTTACGAAAATGAAGTCAAAATGCCATTGCATGTCACCAAAAAGTATACAACACATTGTTCCAATATATCATCATGCTAATTAACCTTTGGATCCTCCTCGCTATCTTCGTCATCTCCGTTGCTACAATCATTGACATCCTCCTCCGCTCGCCACCAACACTTTAGTGTCATGAGTAGCTCGATGCTATCCGTTGTCAGCCTTGTCCGCTTGTAGTTGATGACGGCACGAGCAGTGGAGAAAAATCTCCCCGAAGGCGCACTTGTCTCCGAGACTGATAAGAACTCCTTCACAATTACTGTTAAACCAGGATACGAGTGCTCACCTATGACCTTCCATCAGTGTAATGGTTCCGTCCCCCTGATAGGAAGTGAAGTAATGTAGACATCCAGCTCGTATAGTGTGATCATTATCTAGCAACAACTCATCAAGTGCTTCACTAAATAAAGCTGTCGTTGTCCAAATGGGATAAAAACACCTGGAGGGAGCTGAATCAGTCATAATTTGATCATTTCTGCTGTTGGGTGTAGCTAACAAATTCCTTACATAACTGTTGACTTTGTCTTGGTAGTCACGGTCGATTAACTGTCCCTTCATGGATGGATCAATGAGCGCAGCAACAGTGAGGGCATGGTTACGATTGAGGATGGTTGAATATTTATTCAGCTTGGTATTCATTGCTTGACAAGCATTATAGACGGAAGTTTGTTACCATGATGATATAACACTATTCACCTGAAACAAGGTTGATTCTCGGATTGCCTACATGACACTATCAAGATGTTTTGTCATTGCTCTGAGGATGATAATTGCTTCATTTGCAGTTGGTGACTTAGATTGACAAGTGAGCGATGTGGCCATCACAAGGGGCTGCAGTATCCCTGCAAAATCTTTGATCAAGTGCTGGTCAGATATTTTCTGCTGGTCAGATATGTTGCATCTGAATTTTTTTCATCCCTAAGACATGAAGTACCTCAACGCATCGCATCTAGTAACGCGGGGCTTCTTCTGTTCTCTATTTGAACCATTGTATGATGACTCATCCTCCCAGACATAACTGTGAACTCTAGGTCGTGTGATGATTCACCGTCTTCCATCCTAATAGTTAAATGGAAGGTGACATGGATAAAAAATCTGTCAAGCGGTCAGTTCGGATTCTTTTTCCCCGAAGCTTTGTTATCCATAGAGGAGGGGGCAAATCCTCCTCAGTGATGCTTCTTTTATGAGGGATAACTCTTTTTCCACTAGATATCTAGTGAGGGAAGAGATGATCTTGAGAGGTAATTGAGGGAAATAACCACATACCCAATGAACCAATCCAAAGAATAATCTTGAGAGGTAGTGGGAGTATTTGAGAGAAAGAGAGTGAGAGAGAGGGAGTAATTAAGAGAAAGAGAATGAGAGAGAGGGAGTAATTGAGGGAAAGAGAATAAGAGAGAGTAGGGGCGTAATTCAGAGAAACAGAATGAGAGTACTAAAGAGAGTCATTGAGGGAGTAAGAAAGTGAGAAATAGGGGTGAGAGATAGTGGGAGTATTTGAGAGAAAGAGAGAGAGAGGGTGTAATTGAAATAAAGAGAGTAAGAGAGAGTAGGGATTAATTGAGAGAATGAGAGAGAGTAAGACAGTCATTGAGGGAGTAAGCGAGTCATTGAGAGAATGAGAGAGAGTAAGACAGTCATAGATGGAGTAAGAGAGTCATTGACAGAGTAAGGGATTGAAAAACAGGGTAAGACGAAGTAAGTGATAGCACCCCAAATTCGGTCTTTATTTCATGTTATTAGCACAATTTTATACATTTAAAGAGCTTAAAATGTGGTTGTTATCCTGTATTTACATAAAAATACTGTTTTCAAGTGATTTCTAATTTTTCCATAATTTTCTGTTATTTCTATGAATTTTAAGGGATATATTTGAGCTTGAAATGATTATTTTTGAAGAAAATGGCAAGTTTAATAATTAATTTTGAGGTTTATTAGTACGGGTATGAATCAGTGAATTTTTTAGGATGTTATTGGATTTTTCAGAAATTTATTTGAGGAAGAAATACCATTTTGTTAAGAAAAAAAGATATATGTATAAGGAAAAAAATGAGTACTAAGATTATTTTCAAACTTTGAAGGGCTTTTCTTAAATTTTCATTGCAATGATGCCCTCAAAATAGCTCTTGGTCGTGGTTGCAGGCGTAAAGATATCATTTAAATTTTTCTAGGGTTCTATTACAAATGATTTAATATTTATTTAATGTTTTTTATGAAAAACCAGAGGAGAGAGAATGCGCAAGGGGTATATACACAATTATTTTTGGGCGGCATCCCGCAGAAATTTTATCTTTTAAAAAGGATTTATGTGTAAAACCACCAGGCGACCGTCAATTGCGACGACGTGGCCTCATCACAGCCGGCGGATGAGAATCCGACGGCGGGTAGTGCTACCACCCAGTGGGCGGTAAGTTTACCGCACGCACGAGCGGTGACGTGGCGCGTTCCGAATAGTAAGAACGAAGATAAAATCCACATTTACGTGCGTATCAAAAAGTATACAAATCGAGAACTTATGAGTTTTTCTTTGTTTTTATTTTCTCCAGGGGGGTACGTGGCGCAACGAAAACGAACCCGCCTGTAGAAGTTGAAAATTCACCGTCCAGTCAGAGGACGACACCTCAGCGCACGGTTTACAAGAAAATTTGGTTTAAATTATAAATGGATTTAAATCCAATGGCTAATATTAGTTTAAATTCATTTATTCATAACGTTTGATCCATAAGTCCGATTGAGATGAATTTTTTATGGATTTGCTTGTCTTGATCCCCTCTTTCTATCTATACAGTTGGATCATTGAGATCAAGCCTATATTGATAGATAAAAATTAATTACTAATTAGAGGTAAAATGGTAATTTTTACCATTTAACCTAAGTATAAATGCCTAATTTCGAGAGGAGTGGGTCATTCTTGATGGTTCTCTATCACAGCTGCAAGACAGAGAGGAGCCCCAGCCTGGATCTGTTTGGTACCTTTCCCTTCATTTTATTTGAATTTTTGGTGCATTTTGGATGAAATTAGTTTAATTTCTTGATTGTTCTTCTTGATTCTGGTCTAAACCTCTAAATCGTTTGGCTTGAGCGGCATGTACAAGCCCTGATTAGGATTTAGAGGAGTAATTGAGAGATTTAACTGGGTATTCAAGTGCATTTCAAAAGAAAACAAAAAACTTTAAATTCTAGGGTATTAAAATTTATTTTTCATTATTATCTAATAGTGTAGTTAGTTCTGAATTATCAAACCTACAAAAACCAACCAACCAAATCAAAATTTTATTCTTAATCCCTCTATTTGAATTCTTTGATCCTTTCATTTGGATCAATTAATTCAACTTAGAGCTCCCTTACTTCTTCTACTCTTCTCATCTCTTCTACCTCCCTCTCTAAATTCCGTGTCTAATTAGGTTGATTTGATCTTCATTGAAGATAAAATTAATCCTAATTAGGGTTGAGTTATCGAAAAAATCATCGAATTGAACTCCTTACTAGCCTCCCTTGGACGATACCTCTACTCATCATTGTACATCTTAAGTTATGTTTTATAAATTTTATTGTATGAGCTAAGAATTGACAACGACAAGGGTTTAAAATTGCATAAAATTCACCCCTATTTTTGGCTTATCAATAAGAAAGCGAGAAATAGGGCTAAGAGATAGTGTCACACGGTCAAATCCCGATCTCGGTCTCTTGCTCGAATCTGACGTGTGCCGGACTCAGTGCTTGGAGCAAAACACTAAGCAACCTTGATCTCTTGTAGCGGAACTCTTTGCAATTGCTTAAGATCGCATAGAAGGGGTTTGAGGAGATGGTGGGACGCAGCCCCGTCGGGGAATAGGGTCATTGCATTAATATCATAGAAAGATTACATTGTAGTTGGAACGATTACAAGGGAGAAGACGAGGGGTGATCCGTTGAACGAGGTGAGGCGCATCGCGTTAAGGTAGTGTCGCCTCTCCACCTTGAGGCAGCCGCTCCGTGCGCACACGCCTGCTTTGCTGCTACACATGTGCCTTCGAGCCGGACACCGTGCGCCCGCGAGCGTGGTGATCATACACGCCACCAGCACCCGCGTTGACACCTTTGAGTGCAGTCTGTGTGATGCCGCCACATTTGGCGCCTCAAGCTGGGAGCTGCGTGCCTAGCACTACCCGCGGGGATGTCGCACGCCCCCATGCTGCCTCGGCACTCTGAGTGCGCCACTTGCCTTAGTTTCCTGGCGAGATGTTTCCCAACTGCGTGCCCCGCACACGCAATGCGCGCGCTTCCCACGCGGCTGATGCATGGCACCCTGCACAACTCCGCGCACTGCACCCGCAGCACGCTGCCCGGCCTACGCGTCCCGCGCCCGTGCACGACACCTACTGCTCGCGAGCAGCGCTTGGCGCTGGCGCACAATGCTTGGCATGCGCGCGCTCACGCTTGTCGGCCCACATGCCCAGCATGCACGGACTTCACATGATACGTCCCGCCTTAGGCGCTAACGGGCATGTGCACCGTCCATAGTGTATCACCACATACGGGGGCGATGGCCTGAAGATCAAGTTTGGGCATCGCTAACCATAGATGACTCAGTCATTAAGTATTGTGAGTCTCAACGTGAACACACCCTCCCAATAAGCACGCAGGCCTCTGGGCAGGGAATGCCGCCTAGTTAGGGGCCTAACAGATAGTGAGAGAATTTGAGAGAAAGAGGGTGAGAGAGAGGGGGTAATTGAGAGAACGAGAGTATGATAGAGTAGGGAGTAATTGAGAGAAACAGAATGAGAGTGAGTAAGAGAGTCATTGAAGGAGAAATAGAGTCATCGAGAGAATGAGAGAGAGTAAGAGAATCATTCAGGAGTAAGAGAGTCATTGAGAGAGTAAGAGAGTGAGAAACAGGGGTAAGAGGGAGTAAGAGAGTGAGAAATAGGGGTAACAGGGAGTAAGAAAGTGAGAAATAGGACTAAGAGATAGTGAGAGTGTTTGAGAGAACGATAGTGAGAGAGAGAGGAAGTAATTGAGAGAAAGAGAGTAAGAGAAGGTAGGGAGTAATTGAAAGAATGAGAGAGAGTAAGACAGTCATTGAGGGAGTAAGAGAGTCATTGAGAGAGTAAGAGAGTGAGACACAGGAGTAAGGGGGAGTAAGAAAGTGAGAAATAGGGGTAAGAGATAGTGGGAGTATTTGAGAGAAAGAGTGAGAGAGAAAGGGAGTAATTGAGAGAAAGAGAGTACGAGAGAGTAGGGAGTAATTGAAAGTAAGAGAATAAGAGAGAGACATTGAGAGAGAAACTAAACTAATCTACAATTCTCCATTTTGCAGAAACTAAACTAATAATGAACTAATCTACAATTCTCCATTTTGCAGAAACTAAACTAATAATGAATCAATCTACAATTATCCATTTTTCAGAAACTAAACTATACTATTTTGCAGGAACTAATCTACAGTTCTCCATTTTGCAGAAATTAAACTAACCCAATAATAATGAAAAAACATGATAACGTATATACAAGATACATTGCAGTGGAGGCAATTCTGGCACAAAATTTTCAAGAGTGAAGAGGGAACCCCAACTTCAGTCTTCATTCTTCAACACGGTCAGAAACTCAGAATGAGAGTGAGAGAGAGAGTGGAGAGAGTGGAGACCCGACAAAGGAAGAGAGTGAGAGAGGGTGGGGAACTGACGGAGACCGACCAAGTGAATGCCCGACCGATGAAGATCGACGAAGAGAGTCACAGTCTTCAGCCCGCAGACCCTTATTCAAAACTATAGAAAAAAATTGGTAAAAAAATCGCACAATCTCAATACACATGACCGCGGTCGATGTGCAGTGCGATTTAATATAACCCTGTCCGATGTGCGGTCCGAAACATCTAACCAAACTGCACATTGGTCTAAAATCGCACCGGTCGCACCTAAGGACCAATCCTAGAGAGAGAGAAAGAAATAGAGACAAAGACAGACAAAGAGAAATAAAGAGAGAGACAATGAGAAAGAGAGCGAGAGACAGAGAGAATAGAGAGAGAGATAAATAAATAAAGAGAGATATTCAGAAATAGAAAGAGAGAGAGAGAGACAGAGAGAAATAAAGAGAGAAGGAGAGAGATGGAGAGAGAGATAGAAAGACATAGATAAATAGAAATAGAGAGGTAGAGAGATAGAAAGAGAGAGACAGAAAGAGATAGAAAGAGAGAGATAGAAAGAGAGAGACAAAACGAGATAGAAAGAGAGAGATAGATAGCAAGTAGGCATCGGGGATCGGATCGGATCAGATCGTTCAAATCGTAATCAACAGATTCGAACGAACAAAAGCTGATTTGAACGATTTGTTCGAGTCTTTCGATCGAACAAACCCTTTGGTCGTGTTCGATCGAAAGTTTCGAATGAACAATTTGGTTTGTTCGTGTTCGATTGCCATTTGTTCGACCTTGTTCGAACAAGTTCGAACAATTTCGAACAAATGGCCAGCGGCGCCAGTGACCGCCAGCGACTCTCTCTGGCGGCCGCCGGCACCGCTGGCGGTCGCTGGCGGCCTTTGGCCGGTGCTGGTGGCTGCTGGCCGGAGCTGACGGCTGCTAGCCGGTGCTGGCGGCCGCTGGCCGGCGTTAGCGGCCGCAAGCCGGTGCTGGCGGCGGCTGGATGGTCGCTGGCTGGTGCTGGGTGGCCGCTGGCGGCCGCTTGCCGGCTCTAGCGGCCGCTGGTCTGCGCTAGCAGCCGCTGGCAAGCTCTGGCGCCCGCTTGCTGGCACTAGCGACCGCTGGCGGCCGCTTGCTGGCTCTGGCGGCCGCTGGCCGGCGTTAGCGGCTGCTGGCGGCTCTTGCGGCCGCTGACCGGCGCTAGCGGTCGTTGGTCGGCGCTGGCGGCCGCTGGCATGCTCTGGCGGCCGCTTGCCGGCGCTGGCGGCCACAGAATGGTCGCTGGCTGGTGCTAGGCGATGGCTGGTCGGGCTGGGTGGCCACTGGCCGGCGCTGGCCGCCTTCAGATTTGAACATTCGATTCGATCCGATTCGAACAACGTGTTCGAATCAGATCTTAGTCGAACATTCGATCTGAACAGCCACCTTGTTCGAACAATCCGATCCGAACAGATGCTCAGTTCGGGTTCGGATCGGATTTGAACGGGGCAGATCGATGTTTGGATTCGATCGTTCGAATGCCCAATCCGATTGAACATTTGAACGATCTGTCCGAATCCCCGAAGCCTAATAGCAAGAGAGAGAGATATTTAGAGAGAGACAAATAGAAATAGAGAGAGATAGAAAGAGAGATAGAGAGATAGAACGAGAGAGACAGAGAGAGATAGAGAGAGAAATAAATAGAAATAGAGAGAGAAATAAATAGAAATAGAAAGACATAGATATATAGAAAGAGAGAGAGATAGAAAGAGAGACAGAGAGAGAGAGAGACAGATGGAGAGAGATATAGAAAGAGAGAGATATAGAGATAGAGGGACAGATAGAGATTGAGAGAGATATAGAAAGAGAGAGATAGAGAGATAGAGAGAGATAGAAAGAAATAAAAAGAGAGAGAGAGATGGAGAGAGATATAGAAAGAGAGAGATAGAGAGATAGAGAGAGATAGAAAGAAATAAAAAGAGAGAGAGAGATGGAGAGAGATATAGAAAGAGAGAGATAGAGAGACAGAGAGAGATAGAAAGAAATAGAAAGAGAGAGAGATGGAGAGAGATATAGAAAGAGAGAGATAGATAGATAGAGAGACAGAGAGAGATAGAGAGAAATAAATAGAAATAGCGAGAGATAGAGAGAAATAGAAAGAGATAGATTAATAGAAAGAGAGATAGAAAGACATAGATAAATAGAAAGAGAGAGAGAGATAGAGATATAGAAAGAGAGAGAGTGAGAGATAGAAAGAGAGATAGAGAAATAAATAGATATAGTGAGAGATAGAGAGAGATAGAAAGAGATAGATAAATAGAAAGAGAGAGAGATAGAAAGACATAGATAAATAGAAAGAGAGAGAGAGATAGAGAGATAGAAAGAGAGAGAGAGAGAGAGATAGAAAGAGAGAGAGAGAGTGAGAGATAGAAAGAAAGAGAGAGAGAGAGTGAGAGATAGAAAGAGAGAGAGAGTGAGAGATTGAGAGAGATATAAAAAGATAGATATAGAAAGATAGAGACAGAGAGATAGACTGACAGAGAGAGATAGAAAGAGAGATAGAGAGAAATAAATAGAAATAGTGAGAGAAAAAGAGAGAGATAGAAAGAGATAGATAAATATAAAGAGAGAGAGATAGATAGAAAGAGAGAGAGTCAGATATGGAGAGAGATCTAGAAAGAGAGAGAGTCAGATATGGAGAGAGATCTAGAAAGAGAGAGAGTCAGATATGGAGAGAGATCTAGAAAGAGAGATAGAAAGATAGAGAGATAGAGAGATAGAAAGAGAGAGAGAGATAAATAGATAGAAAGAGAAATATATACAGAGAGATAGAGATATATATATATATATATACAGAGAGACAGAGAGAGATATATACAGAGAGATAGAGAGAGAAAGAGAGATAGATAGATAGAGAGAGAGATATATATACAGAGAGATAGAGAGAGAGAAAAAAAGAGAGATAGATATATAGATAGATAGATAGATAGATAGAGAGATAGATAGATATATAGATAGATAGATAGATAGATAGATAGAGAGATAGATAGATATATAGATAGATAGATAGATAGAGAGATATATAAATACAGAGAGATAGAGAGAGATAGAGAGAGAGAGAGAGATAGATAGATAGATAGATAGACAGAGAGATAGATCGATAGATAGATGGAAATAGAGAGAGAGAGATAGAGAGACACAGAAAGATATAGATAGATAGATAGACAGAGAGATAGATCGATAGAAAGAGACAGATAGAAAGAGATATATAGAGAGATAGAGAGAGATAGAAATAGAGAGAGATAGAAAGAGAGATAGTCAGATAAAGAGAGAAAGAGACAGAGACATAGAGAGATAGATAGAGAGAGTGAGATAGAAAGAGAGATAGAGATGGAGATATAGATAGAGAGAGTGAGATAGAAAGAGAGATAGAGATGGAGATATAGATAGAGAGTGAGATTGAGAGAGAGAGAGAGAGAGAGAGAGAGAGAGAGAGAAAGACAGGATAGCAAACTTTGGGGGCTTCGCGGCCCCCAAAAGATGCCTCCCTCGCTCTCACACACCTCAGAAGAGAGTGGAGGGAGGGTGTTCAGTTTGTCAGTTAGAGACAAGGCCAACAGGAACCGAGAAGACGTGTAGAGAAGCCTGGGATTTTTGCCCTGTTTGCACCGTCCGGAAGGCGTGAAGCCCACCCATGTCCTATAATCCCTCAAATCTCCTCAACAGTAGGATTATCAGCCTTGTTCCTCCTTGATTGATTCACTATGGAGCCGCCCACGAGCTTCTGTTCTTCCTTCTGGAGCTTCATCGTCTTCTTGCCCTTCTTCGCTGGGCTACTCCTTCTGGGCATCTTAAAGGGTAACGCAGAATCACTCTCCTGGGCTTGTTTTTTTCTTCATTTTGAAAACTGGGTAGTGAAAAATCTCGCTGAATTTGCCCTTTTTACTCAGGAACCCTTCTCTGCCCATTAATCTGTACCATCATGAGCATCGGAAACTCCGCTGTTATTCTCGGTCTTTGGCCTGCTCATTGTCTCTGGACTTTTTATTGTATTGCCAGGTTTTGTTCTGCTTCATGCATTTCGGTTGATAATTTCTTTATGAACTTATTCCGTGTTCTTCCGCTGCAGAAGCAAAATCCTGGGTCCTGTTCTGAAGATCGTTGTGTTTATTGGTGTGGCTGTTGTTTTGATTCTTTGGCCGATTGTGGGTGTTGCTGGGAGTGTGATCGGAGGCGCAGGATATGGATTTTTTTCGCCACTGATGGCTACATTTGAGGCAGTCGGAGAGGGAAAGACGGACAAGTTTAGACGTTGTTTCGTGGTATGATTTCTTGGTGTTTTTTTTTTTTGCACATAATTGGTGAAGCTTGATGATTTTGTTCTTTCAAAAACTTGGTCCCATTGGAATTTTTGGAAAGAGGGTAGTTGGTTGAAAGTATGTCGGATATTATTTCTGTCATGTATTTTCTCCAATTCGTGATGAAGTTTGACAGGATCGAACTTGGTTTGAGTTCATATCATTTTTCTATTTTTCTCATATTAATGATGAAGTTTGGTGATTCATTTTTTGAAAAACTTTAATCTTTTGATGAAATTTCATAGGATAGAACATGTTACAACTTCAGATTATTTCTCATTTTAATTATGAATTTTGATGATTTAGTTTTTGAAAATTTTGATCTAATGATTAAATTTGGAAGTGTAGAAGTTGGTATGACTACGGATTATTTCTCTAATTTATTTTATCTTACTCATAATGAATTTTGATGTTTTAGTCATTGAAAAACTTTGAGCTAATTATAAAGTTTGGCAGGATGGAACTGGGTTTGACTTCGGATTATTTCTCTAATTTTCTCGTACTGATGATGAAGTTTGATGTTTTATTCATTGAAAAAACTTTAAGCTAATAATAAAGTTTGGTAGGATGGAACTGGGTTTGACTTCAGATTATTTCTCTGATTTCCTCATACTGATGATGAAGTTTTATGTTTTATTCATCGAAAAACTTCAACCTAATAATCAAGTTTCGTAGGATGGAACTTGGTATGACTTCCGATTATTTCTCTGATTTTCTCTTACTGATGATGAAGGTTGATGTTTTATTCATTGAAAAACTTTGAGCTAATTATAAAGATTGGTAGGATGGAACTTGGCATGGCTTCGGATTATTTCTCTGATTTTCTGCTACTAATGATGAAGTTTAAGTTTAAAGTTTTATTTTTTAAGTTTGCTAATGATCAATTTTAGTAGGATGGAACTGGGTTTGACTTCGGATTATTTCTCTAATTTTCTCGTACTGATGATGAAGTTTGATGGTTTATTCATTGAAAAACTGCGATCTAACTATAAACTATGGAACTTGGTGTGATTTCAGATTATTTCTCTGATCTTCTGATACAAATGATGAAGTTTTAATGTAAGGTTTTTAATTTTTTGAAAAACTTTGTTCTAATGTTTGAGCTTGGTAGGATGGAACTTGGTCAACGGTGAGGGGAAGCTGCACCGTGGTGAGGGATCTCTCTGATGTGTGCTTCTATTCATATTTCTCCATCATGGATGATCTTCGACTGCGTTCTCCTCCTCATGGCCAGCGATATGAGATCAGGTTTGTTCTGAATTTAGTTTTATTAGTTTATTTTCCTTTTTTATTGTTATTTTCCATTCCCAGAAGAAGAAAGTCAATAATCTCAAGAACCAGCCCTAACAAAATATGATATAATGTTAGTTCTGAATGAGGTATTCCTAGTTTTTGTCTTTTTATTGTTATTTATCATTTCCATAAAAAAACGTCAATTTACTAAAGGACCAGCCCTAACTAAGTGTTTAATTCGGTTAGTTTTGAATTTAGTTTTCTTAGTTTATTTCCTTAGGTTTGTATTTTTGAAAGAAATATCCTTATTTTTGTTAAGAACCAGCCCTAACAAAATAAAGTATTAGGTTAGTTCTGAATTAAGGTTTCTTAGTTCATTTGCCATTATATTGTTATTTATCATTTCCAGAAGAAGAAAGTCAATAATCTCAAGAACCAACCCTAAACAAAGTATATATAGACTTAGGTTAGTTCTGAATTTAGCTTTCTTAGTTTATTATTGCTATTTTAAGAACCAGCCCTAACAAAATATAGTTTTAGAATATTTCTGAATCAAATTTCCTTAGTTTATTTGCCTACTCTTTTTATTGATGTTTACCATTTTCCAGAAGAAAATCAATAATCTCGAGAACCTGCCCTTACAAAGTATATTGTTAGGGTTAGTCCTGAATTTAGCTTTCTTAGTTTATTTTTCATAAATTATTAATATAAATATAAATTCTTTGGGTATCAGTCACAGTAGCCAAATAAGCATAATAAATGTAAACAACACAAATCCATTGGCTATCATGAAAATAATAAATATGGCTTTTTTGAGCTAGCGTAAATATTTTCGTCCATTTTAAAAGAGGCCATTGTTTTTTGAGCAAACATAAACAAATCCAAGGGCTTCTTTTAGTATGTTTTTATTTTCTCACTTGCACAATTCCAGTTAATAAATTACCCTCACCTTCATTTCTAGCAAAAAGTGAAATATATTTGAATGCATGTCGCAACTTATGAATCATACTAGATGAATGAAGACTGCATTATCATATTGATTAAACTTTATTTATCATTTTTTTCTGTATAAACATGATCAAATCTATGTAACATGGACAGCATTATGTACCTGGTGGCCTCTATCTTGGTGGGCTTGGCTGGAATCATGATTGACATAATAGGGATCTCTCTAATTGCCATCTGCAAGAGTCCATACATGCTTGTAAAAGGGTGGCAGAGGCTGTTCCATGATCTCATCGGCAGAGAAGGTCCGTTTCTTGAGACTGCGTGTGTGCCCTTCGCCGCCCTCGCAATCCTTCTCTGGCCCGCCACCGTCATCGCCGCCCTCGTCGCTTCCCTTCTCTCCGCCTTCCTCCTCGGCGGGTATGCCACTGTAGTCACTTACCAGGTAAGGATCATCCTGATCAATTCAAAAACCCGATTTTAATGTTTGATGAATGAAGATCAATCCAATAGTAACATCTTAATTGGCTGCTAGAATCCATGGTATCAGTCAGATCACACCATCACAGTCACCTTCATGATGGCACATTCATCATCATCATCATCATAATTTGGCCTAGCCACACACAAATGGATGATGATTCAAATTTATCTTTGTTGTCATCACGGATGATGATGGAGCTGATCAAATGATAACCACCTACATATAATCTGACTGTACCGCAAATACTTTAAGTTTTGCTATGATAAGT
Source organism: Wolffia australiana (assembly GCF_029677425.1). NCBI lineage: Eukaryota > Viridiplantae > Streptophyta > Magnoliopsida > Alismatales > Araceae > Wolffia > Wolffia australiana. The sequence goes on along the minus strand of NC_135847.1, from coordinate 4,876,405 downwards.
TGCTCGAAAATGCAATCAAGTCTGTTCAATAAATGATGATGATGATGGTGATGATGTGATGATGATGATGTGATGATGATTTGTTTTTTTTGAAAGAAAAGTAGGGCAGACCACCCGGAAACCGGTGGTCCACCTAGATGATGTGATGATGATGATGATGATGTGATGATGATAATGATGGTGGACAGGAGAGATCTGTTACGATGGGCATGAGATACATCATAGCATCAGTGGCCATGTACGACGAGTACAGCAATGATATGCTGGATATGGGGGAAGGATCCTGCTTACCCAGGTGAGAAGCTGATCTTCAAGAGGAAACCAGAATAGGGGAGGGGTTAATTCTATTGGTGGTTGCTCAGGCTTGGCTACAGGAAAGGAGAGTATGTCGCAAAAGGGCAGAGCTTCGGCTCGCGAGGTTCAAGCTCGAAGACTGCCTCTCGCTCTGTATCCTTCAAGAACTCTGTCCTTGAATTGAACCCACTCAAGGTATGTTCCTCTTCTGAAGATGGACTCTTAGATGGATAGATAGATACAAGGATATATCGATTATACATATACGGATATTTAGATCGAGTGATTAAAATGCACGTCTATCTAGGAAGAGATTTATACATGACTCTACATTCTAAATAGATAGAGGGAGAGACACATATATATGTACATCTATTTAGAAAGAGAGATATACGTAACTGTACATTCTAAATAGATAGAGGGAGAGATGCACATATATGTACATCTATCTAGAAAGAGAGATATACGTAACTGTACATTCCAAAGAGATAGAGGGAGAGATGCACATATATGTACATCTTTCTAGAAAGAGAGATATACGTAACTGTACATTCTAAACAGAAAGAGGGAGAGATGCACATATATGTACATCTATTTAGAAAGAGAGATGTACGTAACTGTACATTCTAAAGAGAGAGAGGGAGATATGTACATCTTTCTAGAAAGAGAGATATACGTAACTGTACATTCCAAACAGAAAGAGGGAGAGATGCACATATATGTACATCTTTCTAGAAAGAGAGATATACGTAACTGTACATTCTAAATAGATAGAGGGAGAGATGCACATATATGTACATCTATCTAGAAAGGGTAATCTAAATCACTGTACATTCTAAATAGATAGAGGGAGAGATGCACATACATGTAAATCAATCTAGAAAGAGATATTTATAGAGAGAGAGATATATGTGCATAGATGTACATCATGTTAGAGAGAGAAATCGATACACATGTATGTCTAAATCTGCATAGAGAATTAGAGATTTATATCCAGCAACGCAGAAAGAGATGCAAATAGATGCACATCCAGCTAATAGATAGAGATCATCTGGGTATTATTTTTGAAATCTGGCGAATGATTTTTGGGGGGGGACAGCTGCTTGAGCACTTGTTTGCAGAATGCGAGGTGTATGGGGAGGAATTGATCTCAAAGGGGTTGATAACGGCAGAAGAAGTCGGGGATTATTCAAAGGCAGGAAAGGGAGTGGTGAGAGTGGGCTTACCTGCGTACGCAATTCTGCGCACGCTGCTGCGGTCGGCGGCGGCGGAGGCGGAGGGGATCTTGCTCAGCGACGAGACGGAGATTACGGCGTCGAACAAGCCTCGAGACACCTTCTTCGACTGGTTCTTGGAGCCGCTGATCATCATCAAGGAGCAAATTCGGGCCGAGAAGCTCTCCTGCGAGGAAGAAGAGTACCTTTGCCGGCTTGTTCTCTTCGCTGGGGACTCCATCCGTGCCAAGGAATCGACTTCTGGCGGCCCTCTTGAGTTTGCGGAGCGACGCCGGGCTGAGATTGACGCCATTGCTCGCAGGTTTCCTTCTCTCTCTCTCTCTATAAACAGATCCTTATTTTCCCCCTCTCTATATCTCTCTCTAAAGATCGAAAGCTCACCACCTCTCTCTAAAGCAGTTTACCAAAATTCATCTTCTCTCCATGCTTTCCATCTCTAAACTGCGAAAATTCATCCTCTTTTTCTTCGTTTCTCCGTCTCTATATCTCTCTCTAAAGATCGAAAGCTCACCTTCTCTCTCTAAACCATCCATCCTCTACCATGATCCATTCTTTCCGCATCTCTAAATTGACAAATTCACCCTCTTTTTCTTCATTCCCCACCTCTCAATATCTCTCTCTAAAGATGGAAAGTTCACCACCTCTCTCTAAACCATCCATCCTCAACCATGGTCCATTCTTTCCATCTCTAAACTGCGAAAAATCCTCTTTTTTTGCTGCACCAAAGTCATTCTCTCTACCTTGTCTTTCTCTGATCTGGGAGAATTACTGAGAAAGTAAACTTCTGTTCTACATCACTCTCTCTACACATCGAAAGTTCACCTTTCTCTCTCTAACCATTCTTCCACTACCATCATGCATTCTTTCCATCTCCAAACTGCGACAATTCATCTTCTTCATTCTCTTTCTCCGAACTGGGAAACTTCTCCACTCTTCTCCACCCAATTCTCCCAAGAGTTACTGTGAAAGTGAACTTCTGTATTGCATCAATCTCTCTAAACATTCAAAGTTCATCCCCTCTCTCTCTCTCTCTATCATTCTTCCAGAAACATCGTCTTTTCTTTCCATTTCTTAGCTGAGAAAAATCATTCTTTTTCTGCTTCTTTACCAATCCTCTTCTTTCTCTTTCTCTGAACTGGTGAACTTCTCCAATTCTCTCTAACTCATCGTCCCAAGAATTACTGTGGGAGTAAACTTTTGTTCTACATCACTCTATCATTCGATCAACCCTCTCTGAGCCAGTATTTATCAAACATCTTCTCCTCTTTTCCTCTATGTACATCAATCTCTATCAAACATGTTCTCTCTTACTTCTCTCTCTGTAAATTTCAGAACTTGGCCCAGCAGTTTGCGGAATTCTAACATAATCAACTGACCCTTCTTTGGGAACATGGAGCTCACCCACTCTCTCTAAAAAGTGAAAGTTTTCTCTCACCTCAATACCATGACATGCATTGTACTCACTCCATTCTCTTTCTATGCTTAGGAAGCTCCTCACCCTTTTCTCTCTCTTAACCCTCATCCTTCCTCTAGCTCTTTCTCTCTCCTGATATTCTTGTTCTTGCATTGTGTAAAGGTTGCAGGGAATTACCAGGGCGATTTCGCGGTATCCAACGTACAAGCGCCAGATTGACGGGCTGGCGAAATCTCTTCAGGAGAAATTGACGGCCAGGATCTACCAAGATTCTCAATCGAACGGCGGGAGGGTGCCGGTTATGAATTTGAGCTCGGAGAACACCTCGGAGAAGAACATGGCAGCAAATCTGGTCTGATCTCTAGCAGTAACTAGATGTGTATGTGATCTTAGAAAATATCGTTCAATCGATCAATGTTTTAATTTTCTTTGCAAGAATGATATGTACGATCGCGAAGAAATGTTGAAGATTGACTGGGATATGGTGGTTAATCCCGGCCTTCAACTACGCAGATCGAGCTTTATTCGAAGGCAAACTTGGATGAGATCGCATCGACGTGCAATACCTCCATAGGCGCCTTCGTGGTTAACAATTTCATAGGGCTAATAATCACGGAAAACGAAATGTAGAGCAAGTTCGAGTAAGAAATCCGAATCAGAATCGATGAAAATTCGCATTCTCAAAACCCTAATTCTAGAAAAAACAACTGCAGTTCTGAGATATCACAGATTCAACAAAACTACAGAGAGCAAGAAATTCAGAATGGAGTAACGCCGATTACATAAATCTCACAGATCAAAAGATCATCCTATAATAAAGAACCGATTAATCCAGATATCTTCCAACAATAAAATATCCGAAAGAGAAACGATAAACATACTATCACAGATTAAACAAGACTACAACCGGCAAGAACAACTTCAGAATGGAGTTACACCGATTAAAAAATCATCAAGTTAATAATCAATGAAATGCAGAAACAATCGATCTTGAAATCATTCAAGACAAAAATCCGAAAGAGAGACGGTAGACACGCATTCTGAAATCCCTTATACGAGATAAAAAGACTGCGATTATGAACAGAAATGTGACAAATTCAACAAGAATACAAAAGGCAAGAACAACTACACAACGGAGTAAAGGCGATTGATCAAATCAATGAAACAAATCTATCGACCATCGAATTAGAAATTGAAGAAACAGGAAGCCGAGTTGAGTGTGCAGAAAAGAGATTGGCTGCAATTTGAGACTAGAGGATGGGTATAAATAGTTCCTCAACAAACCCTAGGCCCAAAATGTCACTATCAGAGGCCCATTAAATATATAATAGAAGCTCTGGCAGTTATGCAAAGCTTTTTGGCCTTGGCTTTGAGTTTAGAAATTTGGAAATTTGACTTTTCGAGGAATGGCAAAGGTCATCTGTCGTGTCATTCGTCATTATAATGGATTTGCGGGCAGTGATGGATGACGTGACAAAATACCCGTGACAGGTGATGTGACGGGAGGACCGTCACTGGTGATGGTGATAGAATTTTAAATGATGAAAAAAGGGGAAAACAGAAAAATAATAATAATATTGTGTTATATTTAGAAGAAAGAGAGAGATATCGAGAGAGATCGACCTAGAGAGAGCCACAGGGGGAAGAGAGAGAGATAGAAGGAGAGGGGGGGGACCAGCAAGGGAAAGCAAGTTTGAGAGAGAGGGGGTGGGGGACCAAAAGAGAGAGGAAGAGGGAGAAAGAGGGGGAACTGAAAGAGAGAGGAAGAGGGAGAGGGAAAGGAAAAGGGAGACCAAAAGAGGGAGAACGAGTATGTGCGGGAAGGTGGAGAGAAAAAGTAAGAGGGAGAAGAGCGAGAGAGAGAGATAGAGATAGAGAGAGAGACCAAAAGAGGGAGAGGGAATCCAAAAGAGGGGGTGAATACCGAAAGGGAGAGAGAGGGAGTCCAACAAGGGGGGGAGTGCATACCGAAATAGTGAGAGAGAGAGTGAGACTAAAAGAGGGAGAGGGAGTACGAGAGAGGAAGGTGGTGACGTAGCCCAAAAGCCTATTTTCTAAGGCCCATTGGCAACTTGTGGCCCAAGAAGGATATTCTTCTAGAACTGCCAGGATCTGTAGAAATATACCTATGGCCCCTGAAAATCCCATAACAGGATTTTCTCTAACAAGATCTTTAATAGATTTTCTTTGACAAGATCTTCTAACATGATTTTCTCTCACATGATTTTCTCTGACAATATCTTCTGACAGAATCCTCTGCCAGATTCTTCTTCTGCCAGGATCTCTGCTCTAACTTGACAATGTTGCATATCTTCTGTTTTGTCCCATCAGGATCTTCTTGAGGCACACAAATATCTTTTGACAGCTTCTACAAGCCCCAGAATCTGCAAGATATCTCTGTTCTGGCTTGTCAGGTTGCTTATCCTCTATTTTAGCTTGTCAAAGTTATTTTTCTCAATGTTTTGAGTTGTCCTTTCATGTGTACAGTCATTATGGACGACCCTACACTTGTTGTGGCCTATATAAGCCCCCCATGTACCCTTGAAGGATTATTATCGAAGTCTATTATTTTGTTGAAACTGTTGTTTCTTCCTTCTGAGTGTTCTCTTTGCTAGAGAGTGCTTTAGTACTTGTAGATTCAAGCACAACCCCTTGTGGACTCAAGGGATGGAGAAGCTAGTTCTGTGGATTCAGGACTTGGCTCCTTCAAGTTGAGCAAGGCTTGGGGATTCAAGTCATGTTCCAACGCTGTTCGTGTACAAAGGCTGCGTTAGGTGGAGACCAAAAGAGAGAGGAAGGGAGAGAGAGAGAGAGAGACTGATAGAGGGAGAGGAAGTCCAAGAGAGGGGGGTTGGAGCCAAAAGAGAGAGAGAGAGGGAAAGAGTGATAGAGAGAGACTGAAAGAGGGAAAGGGAGAGAGAGGAGACTGAAAGAGGGAGAGGGAGTCCGAGAGAGGGGGAGTGGAGACCAAAAGAGAGAGAGAGAGGGTGTCCAACAGGGGGGGACTGGCGATCAAAAGAGATGGAGAGTGAAAGAGAGAGAGGGAGAGGGATTCCAAGAGAGAGGTGGGGTGGAGATAGAGAGAGAGAGGGCGGTCCAAGAAAAGGGAGGGTGGAGGCTGAAAGAGAGAGGGGGGGGAGACCAAAAGATAGAGGGAGAGGGAGTCCAAGAGAGAGTGGGGTGTGTTGGGTTTTGTGCCTTGGTTAAATCATGGAAAACAAGTTTTCCCATGGATGTGAAAGCGTTTATCAATTCTAATTTGATCTTTAAAATCATACATCACATGTAGCTTATGGGGAACTTGTTCCACCATTGACTTGCTCACTCTGAGATTTCTTTGAAGTCGTTCACGTGGCCCACCTATAGAAGTATCCATGCGATCACGTTACTCTTGGATCTCCACTTCTTATTCTTCAACTCTCCTTGAAAATCTTAAAAATCTTCTCACCACGAAGACACTATCCTTAGTTGAGGGGAGAAGTGCACATACTGGAGAAAAATGGGGGTCCCCAGCTTTGGTTGGCCTGGGTGCCTAAAATAGATGCCATTTCCCCTATTTATATATTACTTAATTTTTTTTCAAAAACCCACCAAGTAAAATATATTCATCAATGTCCTAATGATCTTATGGGTGTGTCCCTCTAAGCCCAAGTATCGTTCAAGTTAATAAATTTAGTGGTCCAAGAATAATTATTGACAAACCTTATTACTCGACCATATCAACATACTGATTAATTAAATAAGGATCGATTTATCCCAATCGATATGTTAAGTTTCCAGCCTCGTGAAGCTACACCTCGTGATCTAGATGGTACCAAGTAGTGTTCAAACTCTCTCATGAAACTTTTACCTTCGTCGTTTACCGAGTATGTGTATTCTATCATCTAGGTGAGACTCTCGAACGACTTAGGTATGGTTTGTTGTCAAACCCTTATCCATCATTCGATTAGTACTAGTCTGTAACGAGGATCATTGAACAATGCCTTCTCCCATATCCACACTACCCTGGATATAGATTTTTTGCATCATCTTCCTTGAGTCAATCTCCTCTTAGACATAGGGCAGATGATTCTGTCTTGATCACTCAATCGTTGCTATGAGCTTCTTCCTACATTCAAGCTATGACTTGTTTGAATCTAATGAATAGATGCTCTTAAGCAGTACTCAAAATGTAGTCGTCTATCCATAAGATGTCCTTGGCGTCTCACGTCAATAGATCATTCATATAACAGTGATATTGATGCAACACAGACGGCCGGGATTGTCGGCGCGCGTTGCATCACATGGGGCGGCGTTCAATTCCGAGAAGTCAAGTTCGATCAATTTAAATTGATGCAGAAATGCACGAGAATAAACGAGAAGTACGTATCCGCAGCCAAATGGACGAAGGACCCGGCAGCGTCCCGTACGAGCCTCGTACGGTCGGACTCTCGCTAACCCGATAGATCACGATAGCGCCGACGAGCGGGTATCCACTGATCTGGTCGTAACTCCCCGGAGCAAACGTTGAGAGAGGAAAAGGAAAGGGCAGAACTCTCCCCAACCCGAAATGAGGTAATGTAGGGAAATGATAATTCACGGCAGAGGAGCACACGATCGCTATCGTCAAGGGGTAATAGCACTTAGAGGAGCGTGAGCTGACCTGCGGACCAGGGTCCGAGAAGGCCGTGGTGGACCGTAAGCTGGGAGAGGTGCGGCGGGCGGCGGGCCTAGTCGATGTTGAGCGAGGGATGACGGCGGCTGGGCGGTGTGGATGGCGGAGGGACTCGGACGGGGCCCGAGCAGTAGGCGTCGGATGGAGAAGCAGAATGCTGGGAGTGGCGACCACGGGCGTCGGCAGCTAGCGCGTTGGACGACGCGTGAGAAGAAAAGGGGGGGGAAGACGGGGGGGGCACAGCCGGCCAACAGCGACAGGCAGTTCCCACGGCTGCGCTGGGCAACCGAAAATCACGCGGGAGAGGGCGCCGGCCGGGGCGCAGGCGGCGATCGGCAGCGGCGGCTGTCGAATCGTGGCCGCTGCAGGCGAGCGGGCGGCCTTCTCGGTCGTCGATGCCGAAATAGCACGCGCAAAGGCAGGACTGACTGGGCTCCAATACTTCTCAAATGGCAGACTGTAAGCCCAGGGCGCCCCCCCACCCCTTTCTTCTCTCGATGGTGGAAGAGGGGCTCACTCCTTCTCGTCGGTGGGCGAAGGGTTCCTGGCGCCCTGTCTTCTGCTCCGGGCGATGGGGCGAAGGGGCTCCTCTCCTTCACGTTCTGCTAGAAGAGATTGGGAAGGTGCCCCCTTCTTCAGCTCGGGCAGTGGCGCAGGGCTCCTCTCTCCCACGATCGGTGATAGCGTACCCTGAGTGGTCTTCTTCCGTCCAGAACGGCGGGAAGGGGTGTCGATTCTTCACGGTCCTGCAAACAAGAGCTCACGGCATTTTTCCAAACAAAAACATTCTCATTAAGAAAACTTCTCCCCTCTCTTAGGGCATCCTTTCTCCTTTTATAGGGTAAGGAGAGTGGATAACCCTAGAGGTTTGGGGCTTGGTTAGGGGAAGAAAACCCCACAACTAAGCCACAAAGTACTGGGTTCTTCTGAAACAGAGACGGGCCAAACACGAGGCCCAGAGACATGAAAAAGGGAAAACATGCAGAATTACGAAAAGGAAAAGAAGAAAGAAAAGAAACAACAAGCGAAGATCGTCAAGCCGTATACTTGAAGGACGAGTCTTTCTCGTCGGCTCGGGCTTCACGGCGGGGTTGCCTGCGAGGTTCCACGGGCTGGTCATCGACGCTAACTTGGGGATGGTCCTCCATCAGACATAAATCAACCTGATCGACATTTAGATATATACCATTCAGGAATTCATAATCAATTCAATGAACCTGATGGCGCAGCCCCGGCGACAACCCCGGATACGCCTTCGGAGTCGTCACCATCGTCCCCGACATCACCAGCTCCAGCCCCGAATACGTCTTTCGAGACATCACGGCCGCCATCGACTGCACCGGCCGTCCGCGTCCAGCCAGCTCGGCAGGCCAAGCCGTCAGTACGCACGTCTAGATTCAAGTATTCTGGGTAATGGATACCTTATTGTTTTTGTGTTTCATTTCGTTCGTCGTCTTTGGTTTTGATCTTCGTCTTTCGTATTTTCTTACGCGTCGTCATCGCATGTACGGAGGGAGGATTCAACCCTATAAGGATCTCCCCTCCTCTCCCCCATTTCATCTTCGTTTTCTTCGTCTTACAGTCATCCTCATGCCCTTAGGTCCCAGGGTTATTTTGAGATAAAAATAGGTCTTTTTGGTCTTTGGGCTCCCATACCCCCCCCCCCCCTATATAAGGGTCGGAGGGGGTGCCCTAAGATGGACGCTGTTATTTTGATGAATTTGAATATCGTTGTTTTGAAAGAAGAGATGATTACTCCCCGTTGAGTTAGGGTTTCGACCAATGAAGCAGAAGAAGAAGAAGAAGCAGAAGAAGAAGAGGAGAAGAGCCAGAGGTGAAGAACGGAAGAAAGAGGAAGCTACCTGGGAGGCGTCCGCCGCTTCCCGCTGGCTTCCTGCCCGTGTGAGCCACCGCTGCGGATGAAAGCTCATGTTAGGGCTCCAGTCGTCCCTCCTTTGGCTGCACTTGGAGTCTCCACCCCGCTCTGAAGGACGACGCTGCACCCGAAGGGCCGCCCTTCCCCTCGCCCTGCATCAGAGGCAGCCCGCACGTCCGTGCCCCTACTGGTGCTCAGTCACCGTTTGCCCGTTGCCGCGACGGTGCAATCAACATGGTGTCCGCCATGGGCAACCTCGCCCCCCGCCTGCTCAAGCAGTAGGGCGACTCCTGTCCACCCCGGGCACGCATCCACTCTCCGATCTGACAGTTCCCTACTCGTCGCCGCCGGTGCTCCGAGCCGTGCCGACCCACCGTCGAGGCCGCAGCCCTCCACCTGCACCTAGCTCCGCCGACGTGATTGCCGTCTTGCGCCGCTCACCACCCTGACTCGCGCCCGCCGCGATGTGCCTTCGCGCCTCGCCACCGGGCCGTCGAGTCATCCGTTGCACCGTCTGGTGCCGCGCACACCTGCTCTGCCGCGCGGCCTCACCACGTTGGTGCCCGATCACGCAGCACCTGCGCACTTGAGCCGTGCTCCTGCGTCGTGCCACGTGCCGTGCCGCGCTACGACCCTCAACTCCCTCGTTGTGCCTCCTCTGTACGTGCCCCGTTGCGACGCCCGGCCCGTCTCGGTTACACCCACTACCGCCCCTCTGTCAACGACAACTCCCACCGAGCCGACCGAGATTACGCATGACATTGCCGGACGACTACTTGGTACGCCGTCCTCTCTCATCTTGTCTTTTATTTCTTGCAGTACATCTTCTTTTGCCTCCACCGCGCTCTGGTTAGACATAGGTGAGCGAGATAGGCGAGCGAAGAACTACGTGTTATCGAGCGTCCCACCCGGTCGGTACGAGTCGGTTCGCCCGTCGCATGCGGGCAACCTCTGGCGGGGATTCCCCGTACGGCGTCGTAGCCAACCTTGTCCATCTGGACGAGGGTCAGAAGGTCCCCTTACCCGTCTTCGGGCGACCCCGTCGATCCCTCGGACGCCGGCTTCTCCCTGCTCGTCGGCTACTGCACGTAATACACCCCCTCCCGGATCATTTTCATCCTAGCTCGCCTTCATAGGACTCCCGTGCCCGACGAACCCTTCGAACATTCGTCGCGCACCGACGCACCCTCGACACCGAGTACGAACCCTCGGTGACGGCAGGACTTCGTCTCAGACGTGGTCCTGCATCAGAACCCTTTCTCCAAATAGCACCCACTATCTGCCCTTGGTGTCGCCACACTAATCGCCATAAAATCATATCTACTTATCGTATAAATAGTGTCAATCTCAACCGGTGTTATTCTATTAGTATAATTCAGTGTCCATCTCAACTATCCATCGAATATAATATTTAGAATACATATTTAATTAGTATAGATCATCATATTATAATCTCATCATAATTCACAATGTCATTGCAGATATTCATGGCCTTCATTACAAAGATCACACTAGAATAATAATGAATGTATTATTTTATTTGATGAGCTTAAATAAACATTGTGGTGTGATTTGGCCTGACGGCCACATAGTATTTATCAAGGTGGAGACTGAAAGAGAGAGGGGGTCCGAGATATTGGGGTGGAGGCTGAAAGAGATAGAAAGGGAGAGGGAGTTTGAGAGAAAGGGCAGCGGAGACTAAAAGAAAAAGAGAGGGATTCCGAGAGAAGGGGGCTAGAGATCGATCACACACACAGAGATAGAGAGAGAGAGAGACAGAGAGAGAGAGAGAGGGAGAGAGAGAGAGAGAGAGAGAGAGAGAGAGAGAGAGAGAGAGGGAGAGAGAGAGAGGGAGAGAGAGAGAGAGAGAGAGAGAGAGAGAGAGAGAGAGAGAGAGAGAGAGAGAGAGAGAGAGAGAGAGAGAGAGAGAGAGAGAGAGAGAGAGAGAGAGAGAGAGAGAGAGAGAGAGAGAGAGAGAGAGAGAGAGAGAGAGAGAGAGAGAGAGAGAGAAAGAAAGAGAGAGAGAGAGAGAGAGAGAGAGAGAGAGAGAGAGAGAGAGAGAGAGAGAGAGAGAGAGGTTTGAGAGGGGATAGATGTTTGGTTCTAGAAGCCTTGACATAGATGAACAAACCAAAACATTCCAATCATCATGGCACTAATAAAAATATTGAACGAAGTACTTTAGCACAAATCACATCCATGAATTCTTGGGTCTTTGAGCTAGACGAGTCGAGCTGATCAAATGTAAAGCCTCTAGACATGTTCATGTGATCCTCGACACATCCAATCTCCTCCTCCTCCTCATTCACGAGTCTGGTTCAATCTCCGTCATTATCGTTACACCCTCCCAATCGCATAGGGAGTAGAAAGGTGCCATGGAGAGAAAGGAGAAGAAGGGGAAGGCCCCTAGAAAAATTATGGCACGGGTGAATTTTGTTCAAGGCCTTCCTCTATTTATATTGAGTGGGTATTTTTTCATAAAAAACCCAAAAAATTGAGTATATCTTTTGACGTTTGATAGACCTTTTGTATGTGACCCTCTAGGCACATGTCTCACTCTAATCAACAACCTTTATAGGCCTTCAATATTTAATAAATATATCATCATATAGATTAATTAATGTCAGATACAATCATAATTATAACATAATTAAGTATAGTACATTCTACTCGTTGAGAATGATGTAGGAAAGTTATACTCGACAAAAGGACTGTCAAATATCTTCTCCATGAAAGGATTTTGGAGAAGTAACCTATGTATTGAGAATACCGATATATAGAGATAGGTCAATAAGGTCACTACTCTCCAAATCCATAAACATAAAAATCATCACCAAAGGAGTTTTGGGATGGGGAACTCTAAGAGAGGTTCATTGTGTCATGATAATGAGATTAATCATGCACATCATTCTGTGTGAAATGCCTAAAGTGTCTTAAGCTATAATAGTAATGAGCACTAAACAATATGATATGTGTTCAGGATGTCTTGAGAAGACAAAAGGAAATGTTGAGTTCATGGAGAATATGAGTTGAAACTCAAGGGCTACATAAAATTGAGTTTCCAATGAGATTGAAATGATAAAAAGTCTACATTTGAAGTTATACTTTATTGTATGAAAGTATAGCCTATTGGAAAGTTTTCATGCAGGTCAACTTAAAATTTGATGACGAGAGTGGAGTACGTCATTTTAGTTGATGTTTCCACATTAAGAAAGAGTGATTGAAATGTTCATCACTAACCCTACATTTATATTTGATCATAAACCCTATTCCATTGTTGTGTGACACTAATGGTGCTATTGCACAAGTGAAAGAGTCTATGTCTCATCTGAAATTGGAGAATTTCTTAAGATACTTCACTTGATTAGGAAGATCAACTTTGGTAGGAGATTGCATAATGGAAGTGTTCCATTGACCGACATTATAGCAGATCCATAGACGGAGCCATTAGCTCAATGTATTTTGAGTATCACTCGTAAACAAATGGTTTGTTACTAAGAGTGATTGGATTTTGTCCAAGTGGGAGATTAATGGAAATATATGTGGCCGGCAAGCCAATCACACATTTCGCATCTCATTCCATGTTCATTAATAGAACATATTAATTATAATGCACGTGTGATGCTTATAATGAAGTCAATGAATACATGATCAGACTTAGTGAATTATGATGAGATCGTAATAGAGAGATCACTAGTCTTTAAGCATGCGTTCTAAACATTCCTATTCGAAGGATACACGAGAAGGACATCAAAGTATCCGAATATAATAGCACTATCTAGCCTCACTCATATGATGATTATGGTCGGTGTCGTAGCCATTAGTGTGGAGACACTAAGGATAGATAGTGGGTGCTCTTTAGTGGAAAGAGTTCACTGAATTAATCCGTAAAAATCCCTAAACGGTATTATACCGAATTGTCAATCATGGTTGTGTAAGTAGTCCTTAAACTTGAGACGCCAAAGATGTCTTGTGGATGGATGGTTGTACTTTGGCTATAGCCAACAAGTCTCTAATCATGGGATGCTAAACGGTCTTAGTCCGGGTACATCAAGAAGTTCACGAAGATGATTAAGTGGCCAAGATGGGATCGTCCATCCTCGGTATAAGCGGTGACAACTCAAGGAAGATGATGTGATGGAGTCCTTGGCTAAGGTAGTGAAATATCAGAGAAGAGTTCTACAATGATTTTCGAATGTATTAGTTCTAACTCGGATGATCGATTAGGGTTTGATACTTGACCATGCCCTAAGTTGTCGATGGAGCATCAAGTGGATGAGGGATTATATAGACACGGTAACTGATGACGACCAAGTTTTATGAGTGAGTCGATACACACTCCTATGTATCCTCTAGGACACGAGGTGTAGCTTGGCACCCCACGTGTCAGAGTCTCAACCTATCTATTGGGTTAACTTGATCCGACATTAATTAATCTATATGATGATATAGTTAATTAATTTGGAAGGCCAATAAATGTTACTAGGCCGTTGGAGTCATTAACTAGACTGATGCATGGGCCTAGAGAGTCACACGCAAATGGTATTTTGGACGTCGGAAGATATACTTAAGTTTTGGGGATTTTTATGAAAAACACCCGCTTAGTCTAAATTGGGGAAGGCCCCTGAATGAAATTCACCAAGGCTAGAATTGTTCAGGGCCTTCCCCTTCTTCTCCCTTCTCCCAACATCCCCTCTCCGTGCCCGATGTGATCGTAACGATGTAACAATGATGGTGGAGGTAGAATGGGGCTCGTCAAGGAAAAGGAGGAGATCCGACGTGTTGAGAATTGTGTGGATACGTCTAGAGGCTGCACACTTGAGCAGCTCGACTCGTCTAACTCCGGGATTGAAGAAATCATGGACGTGATCCATACAAAGGTACTTCGTTTCAATGGTTTTGTTGATGTCGTTCGATTCGTTCAAGTCTTCTGCTGTGAATATATTTTTTTTGTTCATCCATGTCAAGGCCTCTAGAACCCAACAAGGTCAAGTCTCCAACATGTGGGGTGCCAAGCTATGCCTCGTGCTCTAGACTATACCAAGGAGTAGTTATTGACTCACTCATAGAACATGTTCGTCATCGGTAACCATGTATTTATAGTCCCTCATCGCATCGACTTCCTTGAGTTGTCACCTCTAATACCGAGGGTGGACGATCACATATTGACCACTCAATCATCTTATGGAACTTCTTGATGTAACGAAATTATGGCTATTCAGAATCCCATAATTGGGGACACGTAGATCATAGTCAAAGTACAATTGTCCGTCCATAAGACGTCTTTGGTGTCTCAGGTCTAAGGACCACTTACACAGCCGTGAGGTAAATGAACCCGATTGACAGTTTGGTATAATACAATTCAAGGATTTGTACAGATCAATGCAGTAAACTCTTTCTGCTTAAGAGAATCCACCATCTATCCCTACTGTCTCCACACTAATAGCTATGGGAATGGCCATATTCATCATATGAGTAAGGCTAGATAGTGATATTCTATACGAATACTTTGATGTCCTTCTTGAGTATCCTTTAAATAGAAATATTTGGAACACATGCTTGAATACTAGTGATCTATGTACTATAATTTCATCATAATTCCCTAAATCGAATTCATGGACTTCATTATAAGCATCACACGTGCATTATGATGAATATGAAACAAGATGTGAAATGTGTGATTGGCTTTCTGGTTACATATATTTCCATCATGAGAGGGGTGGAGACCAAAAGAGATATATATAGAGAGAGATTTGAAAGAGAGAGAGGTAGTTTGAGAGAAGAAGGGGGTTAGAGACTGAAAGAGAGAGATAGGGAGAAAGAGTGAGCAAGACCAAAGAAGGAGACAAAGTCTGAGATGTGGGGGAAGACTGAAAGAGGCCAAATGAGTCCGAGAGAAGGAGAAAAGGAATCCAAGAGAGAAAGGAAACTAAGAGGGGGAGAGAGAACGAGAGACCTAGAGAGAGAGAGTATGAGAAAAATATATAGACAGAGGGAGGGAAACAAACAGAGAGAGAGAGGACTGAAAATGTTGAAACCAAACAAAAAATATATTTAATTATAGATTTGTATGTTCATCCTGTGTGACGAGGACACTATGATGCGACATGATGATCATGGGACCACAACTATAGTGATATGTGACTTTAACATGACATAATTTTAAAATATTGGGATGCAAAATGGGATGGGAGATGTGGTGAACACCACATCATACTATTGTCTGTCACCACTTTTCATCTGCCCTGCCACGTTTGAGCCATCACATCCTAAACATGATGTTCCCTACACGCTTGACAAAATCACTCAATATGGATTGGAGAAAGAGAGATGCGTGTCTAAGTGTGTAGGTGTGTGAGAGAGAAAGATAGAGAGGGAGTGAGATTGGAAGGGAGAATAATGAGGGAGATAAAAAGAGAAAAAAGAGTGAGGTAGAGAGAGAGACAAAGAGGAGAGAGCGAGGCAGAGAGAGACAAAGAGGAGCAACTAATATATATGTACGAAGAGAATATCACACAAGATGGAGACAGAAGAGTGAGTGAGATATGGATAGAATGAAGATTGAGTGAGACAGAGACAAAAGAGTGAGCAAGTGAGAGAGTTTTGAGAGAGATGTAATATTATTATTTTTTAAAATAGCACAACCATACCCTCGCACTACACAAGCCTCTTTGCGGTGTCTGTTTCTTTGAAGTTTGCACAGTGTGAAATTCAAAATTCCAACTGAACCACACACTAAATTCAAATAAATCTCATGATTTGCATGTATATAAGCATTCTCTTCAAATAACCAGTGAAATGAGAAGAATAGTATTGGAATATAAAGTTGATGATGGGTTCTCTTTATAGATCGAAGATTATGGATGAATAAATGAGGTTAAGATCAAACCATACTTAAAATTTATCTTGAGAATCCATTTGGATCATTAGATATCACCATTTAAAGTTCGAGCAAGCATAGCCCGTGATATTTATCTCTCCTTGCCATAAACTGTTAGCATGATAACACATAGCCATTGTTTCCCTAAGATTTCACATTGTAGTGCATTTTAAAATTACTTGATAACACATTTTACATAACATAGAAAAGCAGGTTGTGACTGATTCGGTGACATCTCTGACAAATCTGAGTGAATATTCATGTGGTTTTGTGAATAATGATTTGTTGGATGAAATGGAAGTTTGTCAGATTGAAAATTGCAACATGATTCATACATTTAGTGTTTTCTAAGCGGAGAAACATAAAGATGAATTATTTATTACAAGTTGATGATGTCCAAGTCAAGCATGCCAAGTATTTGAGGAAGCTTTTTTGCCACTGTATGGTGTGGGTTTGCATGAAAATATTACAGGCATTAAAGTCCATCTTTAATTGACTCATGATGCAGAATTTTGTTGGTTTTATTCTATTTCACAAGGCAATAAAAAAAATGAAATTCAACATCGACATCATTTAAGTTATTTCTGGAACATGAAGCACGTCATTTGAATAAATATTTCTATCTTGCATAGCAACTTTATAAGACCGAGTTGATAAGATTACCAAACATGTTCTAGCTGGAAATGATCATTCCCATGATAAGTTTTGGTAGATTTATCATATTTCGATCAGATGTGACACAATACAATTCTCTACTAAGTGGGGACCAAACTCCAATTGTTGATGTCATCACTCCACTGTTCTCATCCTATCTATCTCTAATTCTTGCCATCTATCTTTTATCCTATATAGAATCCTAGCAGCTGATTTCATAATGAGGTTCATTAATACATCTCTAATGAGTCATGTTAATTCCTATTGGTTGAGGACATTGTCGACATAGTCATTCCTTTGAACATAATTCCTTATTAATTGGTATTTGGTTTTGTTATCCACCCAATGATATCTAGTATTGTTCTCCATCCTCCACTCAAAAAATGTTATCTGTCATTGATATTGTATCTGATCTCATCTGTGTTCCTTTTTTTAGTATAACACTTATTGCGGTATCTGATAACGGATCTCAGATACATATACCGATAGAAGCACCCAAGTGAGGATGATGATGATAATGGTGAAATAGTGATATTCACTACAGATGCATAAGATGAGGGGATTTGGATGGCGATGACCAAAACACTCATATTATAGTGACAATGATGACCAAAACACTCACTCAGATGACAATAGACAATGATGAAAAAAGTTACCAATATCATTCATCTTTGATGGCAATGACGACAATGGCGATGATGATGATAACACCAATGATAAAATAATGATGATCAGTCAAGATGAGAGACCATGAAGATGAGGGATTTTGTACGATGATGATGAAAAAAATCATATTACAGTGACAATGATGATTTTGTGTCATCATGCCTAACCTCACTCAAACGACAATAGAGGATGATGAAATTTTCACCATTGCCATTCATCTTTGGGGGTGGTGATGATGATGATGGTACTGAAATCATATCCTCAAACAAGATGAGAGACAGTGAAGATGAGGGGTTTAGGATGACGATGACTAAAACACTGATATTACAGTGACAATGATTATTTTGTCTCATCATAGCTAGTTTTCACTCAGATAAAAATAGACGATGATGAAAATTTTCACCGATGTCATTTATCTTTGACGACAACAACAACAACGATGATGATGATGATGGGATGAAGTAACGATCATCATTCAAGACAAGCGACAATGAAGATGAAGGGTTTAGGATGACAATGACGAAAACACTCATATTCTAGTGGTGTTGATTATTGTCTCATCATAGGTAAGCTTGCTCAGATGAAAATAGACGATGATGAAAGTTTTCACCATTTTCATTCATCCTTGACGACGACAACAACAATGACGATGATGACGATGATGGCAATGAAATAATGATCATCAGTCAAGATGAGAAAGCAAAGACGAGGGGTTTAGGATGACGATGACGAAAACACTCATATTCTAGTGGTAATGATTATTTTGTCTCATCAGAGGTACGCTCGCTCATATGAAAATAGACAACGATGAAAGTTTTCACCACTTTCATTCATCCTTGACGATGACAATATTGTCGATGATGATGTCAATGATGGAAATGAAATAATGATCATCAGTCAAGATGAGAGAGTAAAGGTGAGGGGTTTAGGACGATGATGACAAAAACACACATATTATAGTGACAATGATTATTTTGTCTCTTCGTAGCTATGATCACTCAGATGAAAATAGAGGATGATGAAAGTTTTCACCATTTTCATTCATCCGCAATGATGACAACAACGACGATGACGATGACGACAACAACGACAATGAAGATAGACGATCATAAAAATTTTCACCAATGTCATTCATCTTTGACGGCAACAACAACGATGATGACGACGACGATGATGGGATGAAGTAGTGATCATCAGTCAAGATAGAGACAATGAAGATGAGGGGTTTAGGATGACGATGATGAAAACACTCATATTCTGGTGGTAATGATTATTTTGTCTCATCATAGGTACGCTCACTCAGATGAAAATAGACGATGATGAAAGTTTTCACCACTTTCATTCATCCTTGATGACGACAATTATGCCGATGATGGCAATGAAATAATGATCATCAGTCAAGATGAGTAAGTAAAACGAGGGGTTTAGGATGACGATGACGTAAACATTCATATTGTAGCGGTATTGATTATTTTGTCTAGTCATAAGTACGCTCACTCAGATGAAAATAGATGATGATGAAAGTTTTCACCATTTTCATTCATCCTCGACGACGACAACAACGATGATGACGATGACAACGATGACGACAACAACGATGATGATGACGACGACGATGACTACTACAACGATGATGATGACGACGATGACAACAATGACGACAACATTTAGATGAGGAGGATGATGATGATGATGATTATGACGATGACGACAACAACGATGATGACGACGATGAAGTAATGATCATCAGTCAAGAAGAGAGACAATGAAGATGAGGGGTTTTGGATGAACATGGCAAAAAACGCTTATGTGATAATGGGCTTTTAAAGCCCACTACACACAGTCTATTTAAATACTCAACACTTCACTGTTCTCGCGCCATCCCCTGTTCTTCTTTCATGGCGATGAAGGGGTCTCTCCACGCCGCTGCCATAGAGTGTACGGCGTTGATGGGTTCTCCCCCAGTGTTCATCGACACGAACATAGACACCCACATTGCCCTACCCGTCTCTGATCTCGACACCGTTGCCGATCTCAAGAGTACGCATACGCTCGCTTCATCCCCGTTTGATCGATTCATCTCGCAATTATTCCCTTTTCTAGGCTCGATTCTATAATGGGTTTGTGTCACAATCTAATTTTTAGGATTTTTGGTGCGTTTCTGGGTTCTTGAACGTATCGGATTGCTTCCGAAATCTGTCTTTTCTTTTCTTCTTGAATCTTCTTACTGTGGTGTTTCTGTCTGTTTTGTCTTCTTCAGTCTCTGACCGGAATTTTTTCTCAGAGAAGGCCAGAATCGAGCATGCCTCTTGCTTCCCTCAAATTGGCGATATCAACATCTTGGCGATGAAGGTAATGGTTATACTTCAATTATACTGTTTTATGGGTATTTATTGCCTTAATTTGGTGTTTCTCTGATTTGAGTGGTCTGATGAAACATGCGTTGCTATCTCAGGTAAAGCGGAGGTCTGCATATTATCACTTGTCGGATGCAATGCTTGTCAAGACATCTTTTGAGGGGATCAAAGGGACTTGGTTTCTGCAAATGGATGTGAGCGTTGTATCCAGCGATTGCAAAACCGATGCTTTTCTTGAGGCCGGTGCTCTCCCAATTGCTGATGCTCTTGGTAAAACCGACCTTCTTAATCTTTTGTTTGAGAGAAAGGAAAAAAAAAGAGAATGATCGGAAGAAAATGTACAGAAAATAATAGTTTCTAATCTCTTAGAGAGGATCTCCCTGCCAAATCAACTCAGCATTGTATGAAAGGGTATTTCCTTGTTTTGTCCTTAGAGTAGTTCCCTTCAAATGCACTTCCATAATGTACCTGTAGCCCTTAGATTGGTTCCCTTTATATTTTTTCAAATATAAATTATTTGAAAAGTAGTTTATACAACCTCCTTAATCTTATTATCTGCCTTTATTAGGAGAGGTAATATCCATCCTTTGTCCTTAGTGTAGCTCCCTTAAAGCACACGTAATCATTAGATTAGTTTCCTATATATTTTTTCAAACATAAAATATTGGTGAAACTATCTCATACGACCACTTTATTCTCCATCTTTTGTCGTTTAGACTAACCCCTTTTAAATACCAGTAGCCCTCTCCTCAAATTATCATTAGTCCTTAGTCTAGTTCCCTATATATTTTTTTTCAAATATAATTCTTTGGAAGACTATTTTGTGCTCAGATATTAATATTCTTGACAACCCATTGGAGAGGGCATTTCCATGTTTTCTCCAAATATAATGAAAGTAGATCTTGGTCCATAGAGTCCCAAGAAAGTAGGAACTCCGACCTGTCCGATGCTACTTCGGTCAAATACGAGATACAAGTAGGACCCTCACTATGAGCAAGCTGTGCGAAAAACCGCTTCTTTTTTCCAGTACTTGGTCGAAATGAGCCTGGAAACCATGGATTTTTTAGTTTTCGCCATTGGTTACTGGTCGAGCCACTGGAATGGAATGTGTTAGTGAGATAGTCAGCCTTATGGGCTAATGGGCCCTATTCTATAAGCCCATTAGCCCTCTTATCATTCTCTCCCTCCTAGGGTATATGTATACCCAGCCATGTACTCTATTGAGTTATGTCATTATCTTCTTCCTTCCTCTCTTGACATGGTATCAGAGCTCCAGAGCTCTTCCATCTAGGGTTTGACATCACCCTCTCGCTGTCTAGCGAACCCGGAACGTGACCGACGGATCAGCCACAGCGCGAGCTGTAGCCAGCCCGCGGAGCTTCCGGAGAACCAGCCGCAGCCGCAGCCGAGCGCCAGCCGCAGCCGCAGCCCTAGCCGGAACTGCAGCCGAGTGCAAGCCGCAGCCGCACACAGCCGCAGCCGCAGCCGCTCGCCAGCTGCAGCCACGCACAGCCGCAGCCGCAGCCGCGCGCCAGCCACAGCCGCGCACAGCCGCAGCCGCAACCGCGCGCCAACCGCAGTCGCAGCCGCTTGCCAGCTGCAGCCGCGCGCAATCCGCAGCCGCGCAGCCAGCCAGCCGCGCGCAGCCGCAGCCGCAGCCGCGCCAGCCGGCCGCACGCAGCCGCAGCCAGCTGCCTCGGCCGCCGCCGAAGCAGCAGCAGAAGCCGCAGCAGCCGCCGAAGCAGCCGCCGTAGCTGCAGCCAGCAGCCGCAGCCGCCGCCGAAGCAGCAGCCACAGCCAACAGCCGCAGCCGCCGCCGAAGCAGCAGCCGCAGCCACTGCCAGCAACCGCAGCCGCCGCCGCAGCCGCAGCACGGGCCGCAACCTCAGTCACAACAGCCGTCTCCGTAGAGACCACGGCTCTGATGTCGGAGGAACTTTACTCCACGGGCCAGACGCGTCAACCGGCCGTCCCAGATGATGGCTTCACCGATGCAGACTTTCAACGAGAACCCTTGTCACACAAGGTTACTCATTCTCTGCCGGCGGTTCCCGACACGACTTGTCTCCAGGGCCCGAATTTGTTATAGTGGCGTCACTTTGTCGAGACTACTCTCAAGGCTCGCCAACTGTTCAAGCATTGCACACAAGCCCCGCTTCCATCGACCCATCCACACTATGCGGCGTGGGAAGCAGAGGAACACTTCGTCCTTGGATGGCTCTACACGACCTCCCTGGCACCCTCGTTCCGTGAAAGGTTCCCTCGCTGCTCCACCGTGAAGGGTTTTTGGGACCAGGCCAACAAATTTTGCGGCCGCGAAGGGGACAACTGGCGCCTCTTTATGCTCATTGCCGAAGCCAGCAACTTTCGCCAAGGCGCATTGTCCATATCCGACTATGCGCTGGAACACAAGAAGCTGTGGGACGAGGTGGACTACTACTTGCCGACGGATGATCCGACGTGCAAGTCATTCCAGAACACTCTTCGCCTACGCCTCTTGGGGTTTCTTTATGGCCTAAACAAGGAGTATGACGACACTCGGGGCCGTGCCCTCCATCGCAAGGAAGGCCTTCCTTCCATTGATGACTTGGTGAAGGAACTCCAGGAAGAGGAGAGTCATTTTCATGTCATTGGCACTCTCTCCTCGGAGGCAGCTCGTGACTCGACTGCCCTCCTCGCCCGGCCTCCCTCGCCCGCTCCTGCTCCCTCCGCGGAGGCGGCCCCCTCCGGGCTGATTTGCTCCTACTGCAGCAAGCCTGGACATCTCCGCAAGTGGTGCAAGAAGCGTCAGTACGACAACCGGAAAAAAAAGGAGGCTACCGAAGGGAAAGCTATGGTTGCCTCCTCCTCTACCTCTTCTACCAGCCCGGTGACTATTGAGCAGCTCCAAGCCGACTTGGCCCGTCTCCGTGACCAAGTGGCTACTATGCAGACTCCGACTCAGTCGACGGCACATTTTGGTGGATTTGGTGCGTTCTCTCTCCCTCAGTCTGAGCAGTGGTATTGTGGTACGGCTTCTTACTCGCCTCTCGTATCGGATACGAGCTGGGTTCTTGATTCGGGGGCAACCGAACACATGACCCCGTTCAATGACCGGTTTGTATCCTACGAAAGGCATAGTGGGGACCGTACAGTTCTTACAGCCGGTGGTGGACGGTTGCGTGTTGCTGGAATTGGGGCAGTTTTTGTAGACGGCCTCGGAGTGGTCAGCAATGTTCTTCATGTCCCCGCCCTGCGAGCTATACTTATGTCTCCTCAGCGTTTGGTTGACAGTTTGTCCTGTTCTTTTCACCTCCAGCCTGACGGGATGTTTCTGTCTGACAAGGTGGGTCGGACTACACCGATTAGGCGGGAGAACGGGTTGCTGTTGTTGGACGATGGGGGACGCTCTCGGTGCTTCCTGCTTCACCGCCAACTCCGACCGGCGGATGTGCAGCGTATGGGACGTCTCCAGTTGGCTCACCTACGGCTGGGTCACCCGCCATTTTCAGTTTTACAGCGTCTCTTTCCTTCGATGTGTACTGGATTGGACCTTCAGACTATCGTTCATCTTTCTCTCCGTCCACCTCGCACTCCTCCACTCCATTATTTCGCATCCATAGTGATGTTTGGGGACCCGCCCCGCAGGCTAGCCTAAAGGGCCACCGATACTTTCAGATCTTTGTTGACGAGGCCACCCGCTACACATGGGTCTACTTGTTGACCACCAAATCTGGGGTTGCTCCGACGGTCCGTCACTTCTGCACCATGGTTCGTACTCAGTTTGGCCGAGGTATTCAGCACTTCCGCTCCGATAACGCCCGGGACTTCGTCAACACCGAGCTGGCAACGTACTTTGCTGACCATGGGATTCTCCACGAGTCCTCTTGTGTGGCCACCCCAGAACAGAACGGTATGGCAGAACGTCGGATCGGGTATGTCACGTCGACCGCCCATACCCTTCTGCTGAACTATTCTGTTCCGTGGGCTTATTGGGGTGAGGCGGTCTTAACGAGTACCCATCTCGTAAACCGTCTCCCCTCCCAGCCCCTCGGGTTTGTCAGCCCATTGGATCGTCTCTCCACGGCGTTCCCCCATCTCTCACTGCGGACTGGACTCCTCCCTCGCATCTTCGGGTGCACGGCGTACGTCCACGATACGGCTCCCTCTCGCACGAAGCTCGATGCTCGAGCTCTCCGGTGCGTCTTCGTCGGGTACGCTTCTCTCCAGAAAGGTTACCGTTGCTACCACCCTCCGTCTCGGAGATTTTTCATCTCGGCAAACGTCACCTTTGCCGAGCATGAGTCTTACTTCGGTGATTCTACCTCGCCACGCCTTCCGCTGGTTGAGGCGTCTTCGACTCCTTCCTTGGAACCCTTTCCGTTTGTGGGACCCATTCCTCCATCGTCGCCGTCCCCAGCCACCTTCTCTCCCTTGCCTCCTACCGTCTCACTCCCGGTGCACCGTATCCTCCCCCTAGTGCACCTCCTAACCCCGGGAAGTCCATCTCTCACCCCGGGGAGCTACCTCCTACTCTTGGTGCACCATATCCTTCTCCTAGTGCACCACCTTCCCCCGGGGAGCCTCCCCCTACCCCCGGGGAGCTATCTTCTTCTCCCTCCTTTGCTTCCGCTCCTCCGTGGACGATCGTCACCTCGCCTACTGATGATGATGCTCAGTTGGGATGGCCTATCGCCTTCGGAAAGGGGTTCGTCAGTGCACTCGCACACCTCTCTACCCCTTATCTCACTATCTCTCTTTTGATCGGCTAAGCCCTTCCTACGGTCCTTTCTTTCTCACATCGTCGCATCCTCCTCGTCGCCTATCCGATGCTCTTGCTTCTCCTCATTGGAAAGCGGCGATGGATGAGGAGATGCAGTCCTTGCTCAAGAACCACACTTGGGAAGTCGTCCCACTTCCTCCTGGCAAGAGGGCGGTGGATTGCAAGTGGATTCATGCCAAGAAGCATCATGCTGATGGTACTCTCGAGCGCCTCAAGTCTCCACTTGTGGCTTGGGGGTTTACTCAGTCGTATGGCGTGGACTACTTCGAGACCTTCTCTCTTGTGGCGAAGATGGAAACAGTCCGTCTCCTCTTGGCGCTTGCGGCTCATTCCGACTGACCGATACGACAGTTCAATGTGAAGAATGCTTTTCTCCACGGTGACTTGACGGAGGAGGTGTACATGCAGCCACCTCCCGGGTATACCCTTGGCCCTCCGGGCACCGTTTTCCGGCTGCGGAAGTCTCTCTATGGACTGAGACAGTCACCGCGGATGTGGTTCGGTCGATTCTCTTCGGTCATGAAGACCGAGGGCTACACTCAGAGCAATGGGGATGCCTCCCTATTCTTCCGTCACAGTTCCGCAGGTGTCTCCATCTTGGCCGTGTATGTCGACGACATCCTCATCACGGGGTCCGATTCTGCAGAGGCCGGCCGCCTCAGCTCTGCGTTTGCCAAGGAGTTCGAAATCAAGGCCCTTGGGCCTCTTCGCTACTTCCTCGGCCTTGAGGTGGCCTACTCCCCCCGGGGGATCTTTGTGTCACAGCAGAAGTATGCCGTTGACCTACTGGCCTTGACCGGAATGACTGAGTGTGCACCGGTTACTACTCCCATCGACCCTAACGTCAAGTTGGGTAAGGGGGAGGACTCAGCACCGGTGAACGCATATCAGTACCAGCAGGTGGTGGGGAAACTCCTGTACTTGACCCACACCCGCCCCGACATCATTTTTGCCGTCAACCTCCTCAGTCAGTTTATGCACTCTCCGCGGGAGATCCATCGTCAGGCGGCCAACCGGGTACTTGCGTATCTAAAGGGCTGCCCCGGGAAGGGCTTGTTCTTTCCTCGGAGTATGGAGCGGACCGTGAAGGTGTACACTGATGCGGACTTTGCCGGCTCAGTTGTGGACTGTCGTTCCACCACGGGGTACTGCACTTTTGTCTTCGGCAGTCTTGTCAGTTGGAAGAGCAGCAAGCAGGACAAAGTGTCCCGCTCCAGTGCTGAAGCCGAATACCGGGCACTTGCCGATGGGGCCTCTGAAGGCCAGTGGATATACGGAATTCTCCATGACCTTCGTGTGGAGTATTCCGGCCCGATCCACTTCTACTGCGACAACAAGTCGGCAATCGCCTTGGCAAAGAACCCTGGCCAACAGGGACGGATCAAGCATATGGAACTCCACCGCTACTTCTTCAAGGAGCGCGTGGACGAGGGCATCTTAGACTTGGAATTTGTTCCATCCGCTGATCAAGCTGCTGATGTCCTTACCAAAGGACTATCTCGACCTCTCCTGCAACGTGCAGTGTCCAAGCTCGGCATGGATGTCATCCATACTTCGCTTGCGGGGGGGTGTTAGTGAGATAGTCAGCCTTATGGGCTAATGGGCCCTATTCTATAAGCCCATTAGCCCTCTTATCATTCTCTCCCTCCTAGGGTATATGTATACCCAGCCATGTACTCTATTGAGTTATGTCATTATCTTCTTCCTTCCTCTCTTGACAGAATGAGATAGGAATCTCTGGAGATCTTTCCTCTCCGTTTACTCATAGCAGGGTTTCCCTCTGTATTCTACTTCTTGGGTTGCCCATATAATGAAAGTAGATCTCCAGTTCTGTTTAAAGACCTGTTGCCCTCTCCATAAAGTGCGGGTAGTCCTTAGAATAGTTCCCTTTATAGATTTTAAACGTAATTTTTGACTACGACCTTAAATAAATGGCACTTATCTAAAGGCAGTCAAGAAGATTTATTTCTTTCTTTTCCTCCCCCGATAGATACCAGTACCTAGGCCTCTATGCTTTTCAGCATTCATATCTTCCTAATTTTTTTAAAAAAGCGTTCGTATCTTCCTAATTATTCTTTTTTTTTAACAAAATCTTCCTATTTATTCTTGCTAATTCCCCATAATCATATGTTTCAGGAAAGTCCCGGTCTCCGACACTGCAGGTTTCCAACAGATCTATTTCCGCAGGATACTTGGGTGATCAGATGGATATAGATCGAGATGACAGGCATGTCTCTAACATTGTGGATGATCAGAAAAACTTGGATGCAGAAAATGGTGTCATCAGTGACATTCTAAATCAGGATTCTAGACATTCGGGGGAGGGAGAACTTAAAAGAAGCTACAATGAAAGTAGGGAAAAACAGAAGACAGATGAAGTACAAAATCAAAATGCAGTGAAAGAAAAAACGGTAACAGAAAATATTTCTGAGAATTTTTCTTCTGGAGCTATTGATAAACCCATCGAAGAAAATCATCAGAAAGAAAACACAGAGGCAGAGAATATTTGTGAGGATTTTTCTGCTGGAATTACCGAAAAAACGGTCAGAGGAAATCATCAGATTTTATCTCTCCATGAAGAGTCAAAAACTGTGGAAGAACCCTTGATAGCGTCCACAGAGGATGCACAGGAGAAGCTCTTTCATTGTGCGGATGCAGGTCAAAAAGAAAAAATAATGTCTGATGAACAACTCATGGAAAATACAACGAAGTTTGAAAATCGCCTTAAAGATAGGAGAAGAAGCAAAAGGATAGCTAAACCGCATCCACCTGTTGACGAAAACATAGATATTGGCACTTCTAAACAAGTAAACTCTCAAATGAAAGGAGAACCATCTCTTAGTTATGATATGAACCCTGTCGCAGAGGAAACTTCTGGGCTTGGCTGTACGGTTGTTGGGCTCTCTGATGCTCCTCATTCTACTGATGTTATGAGATCTAGTCTCTGCAGAGATGAGCTTACTAAAGTTCCTGATTCAACTGAAAACATGCGTGCGAATGCTGCAAATGTGGAAAATTCGAAGAAAAAAAAGGATAAATCAAGGTGCAGGGACAAGAAATCATCAAACAGCAAGTATCATTCTTGTGAGTCGGAAAAGATTGGGCTTGAGGAGAATCCCCCTTTGGCCTCTGAAATTGATTCAGGAAAGTACTCATACCAGAATGGCAATGGGCTCGTTAACGGTTTTGGTGCATTTGCTACGAAGGAGACAGGGGACGAAGAACATATGACTGAGATCATTGACAATTACCATTCTAAACAAGCAAATTCTTGTTGTGAAGGAGAAAAAAATCCTACTTATGACAAAAACGCTTGTCCAAAGGAAACTGACGGGCACAGGTGCACAGTTGATGAGCTTTCTAGAGCTCCTGATTCTTGTGGTGTGATAAGATCTAGTCTTTGTGGAGATGAGGAAATTAAAATTCCGAATTCGACAGAAGATATGCAGGAGAACGCTGCAAATGCGGAAAATTCGAAGAGAAGAAAGGAAAAGTCAAGGCGCAGGGACAAGAAATCATCAAACAGCAAGAATCATTCACGTGACTCAGAGAAGGTTGGGTTTGAGGAGAATCACCCATTGCCCTCTTCAATTGACTCAGAGAAGGACTCAAACAACCAAAATTATGAAACTGTCACCCTTTCTGATGCGTTTGCTTCTATGCAAAGAGGGGATGAAGAACATAGGGCTGAGATCATTGAAAATGATCCTTTTAAACAAGTAACTAGTCAGAGTGATAGAGAGCCAACTCTTAGTTGTGATAGAAACCCTGTCGCAGAGGAAACTTCTGGGCTTGTACGTATGGTTGTTGGGCTCTCTGATGTTCCTGATTCTACTGGTGTAATGAGATCTAATCTCTGCGGAGATGAGCTAATTAAAATTCCTGATTTATCTGAAAACATGCATGTGAATTCTGCGAATGTGGAGAATTTGAAGAAAAAAAAGGAAAAATCAAGGCGCAGGGACAAGAAATCATCGGACAGCAAGCATCATTCTTATGAGTCAGAGAAGGTTGTGCTTGAGGAGAATCCCCCTGTGGCCACTATGGTTGGCTCAGAGTATAAAAAACATGACAATGGGGCCATCAATTTTTTTGATGCATTCGCTTCAAAGGAAAGAGGCGATGAAAAACAGAGAAGTGAGATAGAGGAGAGAAAACTTGAAGAGAGTAATGCCATGGGTTGCGATCTGCAACCTGCGAAGAAGAAAAGAAAATCCCACAAGCGCGAAAGAAGAAAGGAAGAATGTGAACCCTCACACGTTGCTCAGTCGGGTTCCCTCATAAACGCTCATAACTATAAAAATGTTGACCCCAAAATGAAAAACTTCAAACTTTCTGCTGATTTGAGGGCTGAGTATGACCAAGTTGGCAATCACCAACCTACTGACATGGACCGGACTCCAGTCGAAGATGTGAATGATGAAACTATGGACAGTAAACTGAAAAGCTCCAAACTTAGTGCAGATATGGGGGCTCCTGAGCATGACCCAGTTGTCTATCATCAGTCTTCCGAAGTGGGTCAGACTATGACCGAAGATATTAATGATGAAACTATTGACAGCAAAGCCAAAAGCTCCAAACTTTGTGCAGATCTGAATTATCCTGGGCATGACCCAGTTATCTATCATCAGTCTGCTGGAGTGGGTCGGACTCTGATCAAAGATATCGATGCTGGGTCTCTCACAATGAATGGCAACAGTTCAGAAGAAGAGAGTAGCAGCATCAGTCATTTTCGTGTTGCAGTCAGAAGAGGAAGCAAACGTAGAGCTGGGGGAGTTTTGGAGGGTGGCTCAGTGGTCAAATTGTAATTCTCCTTGAGGAGCCAAAATTTTGAGTGTTCATCCAGAGTGGGAATGGAAACATTTGAATTGGATGAAGAAATACTTTTGCAAGCATTGTTGGGTCTGGATTCAAGGCCACAAGCTTGAATTTTGTTTTTAGTTTTTGTTCGTTTATTTCGTGTTGATCGCATGAATTTGCAGTCCAAGGAAGAGTTTCCTTTTTTTCCACGTAGAAGGTTTCGTTTCAGTATTTGGATGGAAGGTTTTCTCTCTCTCTCTTTAGTAATTTTTCTCAGAATTTTGTTTCCGAGTTTTCGTATGCCTATGCTTATCGGTTCCCATCTAGACGGCTCATTTTTATGACATTGTCTGTGCTATTAACAACTCAAATTCCGCATCTGTTATTTATCCAAATCTTATTTTTGACAGACGATTTACACATTTCATTGCCTTCAAATTGCAAGGAAAACTCTAATTTAAACGATATTAAAAGGATTATGATCATCTCATTTTTATGAAATTGTCTGTGCTGTTATCAACACAGACAATTTCATAAAGTTGTCTCAGTTGTGTTATTTATTCAAATGATAAAGTTGACAGGTGATTTACACATTTGATTACAATCAAATTCCAAGGAAAGCTCTAATTTAAACGATAGTTAATTATTTATGTTCATCGCATTCTTATGGCATTGTGTGTGCTATTATGAACTCATCTGAGTTATGTGTTATTTATTCAAATGCTAAAGTTGACAGATTTCATGAAAATTCAAATTCCAAGGAAAAATCTAATCTCAGCAGTTTTTAACTATTTATGATCATCACATTTTTATGACAATATATGTGCTATTATCAACTCATCTCAGTTCTTGTATTATTTATCCAAATCTTAAAGTTCACAGAGGGTCGTTCCACGGTCAAAGATAGGGAGATTGAGAGAGATGAGAGAGAGAGGTTCCTGGGGTGAGAGAGAAGAATTGAAATGGGAGGGGATGACAATGGTTTGCTGACGAATAGGTCACCTCTCTTCAGGGGGATAACATTGAGTCATTGGAGCAAAAGGGAGAGGAGTTATGACCTAGAGAGAGAGAGAGAGAGATGAATTATGACCTAGAGAGAGAGAAGAGTTATGACATATATCTATCATAGAGGAATTATGACCTAGAGAGAGAGGATTTATGACATATATCTATCATAGAGGAATTATGACCTAGAGAGAGAGGATTTATGACATATATCTATCATAGAGGAATTATGACCTAGAGAGAGAGAGGAGTTATGACATATATAGAAGAATTATGACCTAGAGAGAGAGAGAGGAGTTATGACATATATATAGAAGAATTATGACCTAGAGAGAGAGAGGAGTTATGACATATATAGATAGAAGAATTATATATAGAGAGGAGTTATGAGATATATAGAAGAATTATGACCTGGAGAGAGAGAGGAGTTATGACATATATATATATATATATGCTTATCTATAGAGGAGTTATGACCTAGAGAGAGAGGAATTATGAGCTAGAGAGAGAGAGGAGTTATGACATATATATAGAGAGATAGAAAGAGAAAGAGAGTGAGTGATGGCTAGATTTGCTTAAGTCTTGATTGAGGAAGTGCCTGAGAAGCCTCCTGAATAGGAGAGTCCTCCGGGTTGGGCTGGCTAGTCTGTCTGTATGTCTTCCGGTAGTATATCTGACTCTGGATCATATCATAATCAAATCATTTTATTTGTTTAATGATCAATTAATTTTTTGTCATGTGGCCTTCTAATGATTAGTCTAATCATATGGTGCTTGATATAGCTCTTTAACATCAAGCCTTTACTTCAAAAACCTTCTAGATGTTTATCTTTTCTTCCTTCTTTAGTCATCTGTATTTATTAATTCTCTTTAAGAATTTTATGATTAAGTTTGGAAGGAAATTTAACTCAAATGGAAACACCCCAAGGAACAATATCTACCCTGAGCGAGTTCAATACTCAACCTTTCTTCTTTCCAAGGTTCACTGCAGAGTCTCAATTATGCTTCCATTATTCTCTTTGTTTTATTTAAGTCATCTGATATTATTTATTCATAAATATTATATTTGTATCTTCTTGCTTTGGAATCATATAATGCCTCAATATATCAAAAATAAAATTTCTCAAAAATGTTATCTTGAAATACCTCCAAGTTATTCTTTATTTACACCTTAATATTTATCCTAAACTAGTCTATGTGCTCCTCTGATACTCTTATATAAATATAAAACCACAATGATATAATTTTAACAACAATTTATAAACTAACACCAAGTTAGGCATTGACTTTCTCTTTCTTATGAATAGCTTTATTAGAAACATGAAATTTCTCAATACTTATATGTACATTCCTCAGATAGTTATTTTCCATTTATAAAGAAGTATTTTAGCAAGTCGTATGAAATATTTATAATACTACCTTCATTGTGATGTTTGACTTCATTTTTTTCGGTGTGTGCTAGACTTGTTTCTTCTTTATTTTCTCAAATTTTATAAATAGGATTTTCTTGCAATTTAGTCTAGATCCAAGATAAAACTATACGAAATAAAATACATAAAGGATTAGCATGTACATACAAAAGCGGGTTCAAGTTAGAAAAAAATATTAACCCTTGCTCTTTTTAAGAACCCGTCAGTAAAGTGGATGGGTCCTTCTCATCTGCACATGTTTTGATGTCAATTGAATTCCAGAGGCTTTCTATAGATCTCAATGCCACTTTTTATATTGATGAAATGAGATTTATTTATTAAGGTATGACATTTGATTGATTAGAATCAAAGTATGCCATCAGAGCGTAATAGACCTTGTGGAGAGAAAATGTCATCCAAATGCTATCCCATCATAGGACGCCTTATGTCACGCCTTCGCTCACATTTGTAAACTTAATTCTGGTCCCTTATACTCCTAAATCTGCACATTAGTTTATTTGATATTACTTGCATTCTTATTCGTTCATTTGCAAGTTATGAATTGACTTCTTATGATAACAAAAACCATAACATTTCTTTCATTGACTTCATAACTTTTATTTCAGAATGTTTCTGACCTAGTAAAATCTTCCTTCTTCATCTAAATCTTCATTGACATTCTAACATGAATGCTCATTTTCATTTCATGCTCTGTCACACTCCTCGTTGCACCTTTATCTGATGTATGATGTTTTGTTATTGATATGAATATAAATTGACTTTGTAACCCACTCATATCACCCTTTGAGTAATTTTTTCTTCAATAAATTTTGCGCCTTAAGTTGCTTGGAACTAACGTCGCGCCTACAGTCGTGTCCTCAAATCCACAATCCTAAAGTTGTGTCTCAACTTATTACCTTTGAGATTTTGATCAACTATTTGACTCATAGAAGGTTCTACATGAACATTAAGGAAGCCACTTCTATTCTTTGCTTATCTTTGTTTATCCATCATTCTTCATTAGTGACATTACCAATATCCACATAAGGCAATTGATAAATTAAATGCTTTCAGATTGTTTTTTAAATTACTTTGTTCTCTTCCTCTTCTCCTAAAATTGACATTTTCAGATATGGTTTATGGTTGGCATCTCTTCTGATTCATTGATACAATAAATGAATTGTTGTGTGGAGGAATGAACATCTCAACATGAGCCAAGAGAATGAACTTGTTGCACTCTCATCATATTAATCTCATCATGGTACTTGCAATCCAAATGTCTCTCTGCGGCTGAAGAATGAGAATGTTTGTGGGCCAGCATGAAAATGTAAATAGTCTCAATAATGGAACAAACAATAAAACTCAACAGTTTTTTTCCCTACACGATCAGTTGCTTAAAAAGTGTCACATGTATAATGGTCATAAAGGAAGTTTCCTTTGATATCATATTAATTCTTTAAAAATTAAATATTTCCCAATGTTTATTCATATGCATCATATCCAGGTAGATTTCAGTAAAAGAGAATAATGCCATGATCATGCGAAAAGAAAATTTTTATGGTACTTTAAGGAAATATGATGAATATATATCTATCACCCCTTTAGTTTTTAATAAATTTCATTGGAATAAAATGAATATAATTTCTCAAGATGGCTTAAACTCAAAATATTTTTAAAAACTCCAAAATACTTCATAAGAAATTTGTAAAAAATTCATGGATATAGTTCATATTTCTCTTTTGATTTTATTCAAGTAATAATTCAAGTACTGTCTTCTTAGTAAAATGTTTTATGTATGTTCATTTGACGGCCTATATTAACATCAAGAGAATGGGATATACTTGTCAAGATATCTACGATGGGCATGATATAATTTCTCATGAACACTGCGTTTGATGGCTGTAAATTTTGTCAAAATATGCCATTCTTAACACTAGATTATTCACAGTCAATATTTAATATCTTCTCATTTAGTTGTATCATTTTTGTAGGATGTGAAATTTCTTAATGATCTAACAAGCTCCATTATTTGACTGTGGATTGAATAAAAGGAACCATGATCAAGGGTTTACTTTATTTTATAATCAAACAAATATTTTGGATACTTAAATCCCTGAATTAACTCCTAAAAATATAAGCAAAGACATGATAGATACGTATTTTTATATCATTTGTTAAATCATTTCGTATCCCTTAGCAAGCTCACTACTTAGATAAGGTTATATATACATCATTCATGTGCCTCAAAGATAATCATCAATTGATATTCCACTTCAAGATACTCTCTATGCTGGGTATAGACCTTTGGTCGCGTGTGGCGGCATTCTCCCAAGTATATACTTTGGTTCACATTGTGACCTAAGTAGGAATGTTGATACTATTTGGTACTGGAAAGTGCACTATAAAGGGAACAGAGTAGTTGACCTCAACTCATGCATATATCACTAGCTAAATTCCAATACTTAGCATGGGATATGATGTAGAGAAATTTTCACTCTTTCTGAATTATGGATTTAGACCAATACATTCCAAGAACAGAACAGTTTTCCTCTTCCATTTCATTCCATATTTGTGAGGTCACCCATGACCAGGCCAAAAATCAAAGGTTACACATAAAAATTTTCACTGAATGACTCTAGAAGCCTCTGCTTTTCCTCTGAGCAAAGTATATCAAAGAACATATTTGCGGGTTACTGGGCTGGGAGGCCTGGCAAAGATTGGGGGTTTGGTCGGTTAAGTCAACCCGACCGAACCAAGATGACGAGACCGGGGTTGAGTTGACCTGGGTCAACAGGTCAGCAGCCATAACTTGACCAAGACCTCTCGATAAACTGGGTCAGCATGTACGTCACGCGACCCGGCCGGCTCAGCCAGTAAGAAATGCTATGATCTTATAATTAAAGATAAAAAATACCAAAAATCGATAAAATTACTTGTACTATGAGACCACTTGACCCAATAATTTAACCCGAGGTTGAATCCACCAACTCAAACCCAACCCTGTTCAACCTTTCGATGAACAGAGGGGAGATAGAGAGAGAGAGAGAAAGGAGGCAGGCCGACGGGAGGAGCTCGAAAAATAAACCCTAAAATCGCCCATTTTCCACTTCACTCCATCTGACTTAAATAGACAGATAGAGACATGATTTTCCATAAAACTCCCCAAATAAAGTAGAGAGTGAAATTTTAACCTAACCCCACCAAAAGACTGGGTTGAGGCTCAGGTCAACTAAATGTTTGATTGACTTTGGATCAGGTAGACCAGACCTGACCTTGGGCATGCAGAAATCTATATCTTAGAGATATCATAAAAACAGAGAATAAAAAAGAAAATAATCAAATGCTGGCTAGACAGAAGTCCAAGGCAAAAACTAAACCAAGCTCTTAACCATGTAAGGCCCATCAAGTTCATACCCGAGCTTTCTGTAATAGTGACGAGTGCCGACACCGGATATTACAGCTATTCTGGCCGATCTATGCTCTCTTCTCGCGATTCGCTCGGCTTCTTCCATGAGAAGAGTCCCATATCCCTGAACACAGATAGAGAAGATTTTGAGAAATTTGAGGATTATTGATGCTTCAACATTGAAGAATGGCAAGAAACTTTGATTTAATGCGTTATGGGGAGCATCTTTTGAAGCATCAGTGGTTAAATTAATCATTTATGACCGCAGGATAGTTAATTTAATAGTTTGCAGGTGATATCAGAGAGCAGATCAGGGGATATCAGAGGAAAAATAAAATCTTGAGAGAATATTTAATAAGTACATGGGTTTTAAGTTGGATTTAAACTAGTTATTATTTCCTTTTCCCCTTTTTTTTTCTCATGAAACAGAATGGAGAAGTATCACTCAATCTATTAGAGCACGAAATCAGTTCACATGTGAAGAACAGCTGATTTGTGGGTAAAGTTGGAACTCTTGATAGAATAGTTGACTCGGCAATTGGGCTTAAATTCAATTCAAAGGAACTGTATACAAGCTTCTCTACCGCTATTTTTCATTTTTTCAAAGATGTAGAGCTGAAGAACAGTATACCGGTGAAATTGGAACTTTGAATAATATTTGACTAAGCAATTGTGTTTAAATTCAATTCAAAGGAATTTTTCCAAGTTTTTTTTTTACTTCTTTGCAGAACGGCATGTCGAAGTATTAAGCAATCCAGTAGAGATAAAAAACACCATACACACGAAATCAGAGAACAAATCAGCTGAGCCATCTAAAATTGGAATTCTTGAGAGTATATTTTACAGTACCAGGGTTTAAATTTCAATTCACAGGAATTGTTCACAAGTATTTTTTTCCCCTTTTCTTTGAAGAAACGGCCGGTAAAAATGTAATTAAATGCACTGGAAAATGACATGGCGAAGGCCCGATAGTCTACCTGATGCTGCAGCTTGTTGGCATCACGTCCATGCACAGGGACTGCAGTCCCATAAACATGGAGTTCACGAACAATTGAGCACCGTCCCACAAGCTCCGGGCAGGTCACGTTATGGCCGCATTTCCTCAGCCGTAGCAAGCCAACGAGAATATCCTGGACTCACAGTAAGGAAAATATTGGAATTCAAAGCAACATTAGAGAAAGATAACTCGTCAAGATTACAGATCAAATCAAAGAAAAAAAAATCACCGATATGCCTGTGAACCTAAACCCTAAACACTAAATCCTCCACTAAAAACCCTTAAGCCTAACTGTAAATGATGCAATAAATATGAACCAAACTGGGAAAATTTTACTATCAAAGTAACGTATTTATCAAACCATACAATTTAATATCTGATTTCTAGATGTTTAAAACAAGATTAAGAACTGATGTTTTGCCATTTAGCACAAAACATCTTTCGCCCTCAGAGTAAAGGGAACTCAGGTTTGGAGTCCAGGAAGACAATGACAAGCGGACGATGATGGTGAATCATCATCGTCATATGTCAGAATCATCTGGTGACGAATTCCTCATATTTTGATCATTATCCTGTCATCGCCTCACCCTCATCTTATCATACATCTTATACCCAAGATGGATGAATATGACGTTGAGAAATATAAAATTCGATGACAAAGCTGTCATTGTGATAAGATCCTTTGGAATACTTATCATAAAGGAGCTTGTCAGGGTCCGCCAATTACAGCATAAGGGCCCAGTATCTTTCTATCTCACTATTTTGATAAAAGTATCATACAATGAACGTTAGGGTTTCTAAGAAGGATTGGTCGTTATTTAGATCTCCCAAGCAGGATCTGTGTGGCGACGCCCTCCTGCATCCAGCAGGGTGACGGACAGCCCTTATCCTCATAACCTCTCATCTTTCTTGGCGTCTCAGTGGTAGGATTCCCCTCTGGAATCTTATCACATTGGCTCATCATCGTCCCATCATTCGTCACTTACCACGACGGATAACGATGAAGATGATGATTACAACCTTGTCATCATCTGCCCACCCTGAACGTGACTTGCTTCTAACTTGATATTCCAGGGCATAAGAACACAAAAGAACAAGAATAAAAGTACCGAAACAATTATGAACAAGCATACACGCCCAGAACCTGTAAATTATGAGAGGATGGCGTCCTACCTGTCTTGTGTCCTCATAGGAGAGAAAGGTCTCCCAACCTTCATTTGCGGTGTAATCACGACGGACAAGCTCTACTTCTTCTGGCTTTATTTTATTATGGATATCCTAGAAATGACACCACTCTGGTGAGAAAGAGAAAGATACATACCTGAATGAAGTAAAATATTGATATTTATATACCTGGATTCCAGCTTCACGCGTCCTAACGTCACGACATTTTAACCCTAAATCATCCATTCGTGCTAATGCTAGCTCACGAAGATTTCCTTTCTCCACTCCAGACGTGACAAGCGGCATAGGAATATCCCTTTGAACTCTATAAACACGCGTCCAAGGAGGAACCAAGGAAAGTATCCTCGCAACAATGTCAACTAGAAGATCTGGAGGATAGTTTTTATATCTTCACCACGAATTCAGAAAAAAATGCATTAGTTAATTATTATGTCATTATGAAAACTTTAGAAACGGAATTACAATAATTTATATTGAATTTTTTTGCACCTTCTTTGGTTGGGGTTGAAAAAAGGAAAATTTGAGTCGATTCAAATTTCAAATCAAAGGAGGCCGAAGATAAAGATTCAAAAAATTTGGATTTAAATACTAAGTAAAGTTTAATACAGACCTCCTACTTCCTATGATCCATTACCCTGTAACATTTATTCCTTCCATCTGTCTTATCTCTCTAATGGCCCAACTTATGAATCTGTCATAAGTGTATGTTCATATGACTGCAGAAAATCCCGATGAAGGTACGGATTTTTGCATGGCTTCTATTAATGGAGAAGACTAATGACCTGAGCCCTTCGCAAAAGGCTATACCCAGATACATCATCGGCACGTGTGTTTATGCTCAATAGGGGAAGAAGACTGTCAACATATATTTTTTCGAGTGTCCTTTTACTCGCACAATTTGGGCCAGCCAAGAAATATCAATGGTTTCAGAAGAGGCTTTTTGGGGTTCAATCCAGAGTTGCAGTGTAGAAGAAAGGAAGAATGCAGCGGGTACTGGTGGCACTTTGGGCCATATGGTTGCAGAGGAACGAGGCGCTGTTCGGGGGAAGGACGGCTTCAACTGATGGGGCTATCCATGAGTTGGAGGGATTTAAGGCAGTGTGGTTTCCTTGGGTGGATAGGACCGAAATTGGCCTGTAAGGCTCTACTGGGAGGGTCACCGACTTGTCGGGCAATCATCCCTTTAAATGTTTAAAAAAATAATAATAAAGCATATGAAAAATGTTTCAAAAAAAAAAAAGAATCTGTCATAAGTGGCCCATCGATGTAACTGGTATTTATACCAGATTCACTATTATTAATAGTGCGCTTTTCATTTCTCAAACCTAGTGTGCACGGCCGTCATCCTTGCCATGCTGAGTTTAACAAGTAAAACATATGAAATAAGTGGGAAGAGGAAAACATGAAATCATAAAAGAAAATTCCAGAACGAGGAATATATATAAAGAGGGAAAAGACAAACAACAAAGTAATATAAGTTTACCTGCCAGTCTTCCATAGTTCATATAGTCCAGTTCCTCGGATGACGAGAGTAGGGTATATTTTCAGACCATCTGCTCTAAACGATGGATTTTCAAAGAACTCTTTAAAACTTTCCAAATCTCTTTCAACGCCAACATTCGGTAGATCGGGCATCATGTGCGCCACAACCTTAAACAATGAGAAATAAATTATGAGGAGGCGATGGGAAGTATCTGTGTTCTTTAAATCTCACACAAGACAAATAATTTCATTTTCACGAGCGTTTAACACCTTGAAACCAGCATCCTTTGCTAGACAGAAGCAATCAGCTACAGCAGCCACAGTATGACCCCTGTTTGTGTCTCGGGCAACGTCTTCATAAGTGCTTTGTACTCCAATCTCTAAACGCGTACATCCATATGATAGCATTTGGCGTAAATGCGGCCGAAGGCAATAATCCGGTCTCCTGATTCACAAAATCATCAAATTAATAATTGTATCGTGAATGATTGTTATTATTCATGCATCTATCATTATTCTATAAGGTACAGCTGATAGCAAAGGTGAAACTTCAGCACTTAACTTAGATATGATGTTGACTCTATCACTGCCGTCTTCAACTTCCTCGCATTACAGGGTGTTTCCCAGACACCCACGGGAAGGACGAGAGGCAATGAGCAGTGTCATTTGTCCTCCAGAGAATGATCCTGGCCATTTCCTCTTGTTTCTGCCCTTTGTCATTCTTTTTGTTTACCTCACTCAGACGATGAGAGATGATGACAAAATCATCATTGCTACCATCATTTGTCTGCAACCAGGTAGAGGATGACAATGATGGAATCATCGTTATCACTCAGGTTGCCAACAACAACGATGACAAAGACTAGTTTTGGATGATGATGAATGTTTTCACAACCATCCTGCAGTGTACACTACCCTCTACCTCGGCAGTGTGCCCAAGTTCAGATTCAAACACCTGCCATTGTGCCAAAAGCAATAACTGATAGCAAGGGTACTACTTCAATTTGTACCTTAGGTAGGATCTTGACTTCACAGATAGAAGAAAAAAAAGACCAAAGTTATAGAGAAAATGAGGCTTTCTTTTCAACATAAATTAAACCACTCACGTTTCAATTGTCATCCCGATACACTTCACGGTACTATGCTCTGAATAGTTGACAGCTTCCTCAACATTGGCAGAAGTGTGCCCAGAGAGAGCATCATGCAGATTTCGAATAAAATAATCACGATATTCAACAGGCAGAGACATGAATGTTCCACCCATTAATATAAACTCCACCTGCAAAAGTCTTGGTCATTACAATAATTCATGCCACAAGGGAAAAAGGATGAGCATCAGCTTATAAAAGTTGTTTAGAAAGAAATAGATTTTAACAAAGTATTGTTATAAGTTGTTTAAGTGGGAGACTAAAAGCTAGAACTGATTCCTCTGGTGCAGAAGAAAACCTTGTCAACACTGTGGCCTAGACGCTTCAGCTGATCTATTCGACTTCTTGCTTGGACGTATGGATTGTATCTGTGATCGTAATGCAAAAATAAGTGAATAAAAAGAAATGAACAACTACTGTACGATAATTCTTTCTCTTTGACTTCCCAACCGAAAACTGCATGATCTTCATCCATAAGCCATCCTTCTTTTCCAAAATTAAGTGTAAATAAAAACGTTTTCTTCTAAATTTCCAAAATGAATCAGCTTCTTTTGTTTCTATTTGAATCATATGAATCTTTTTTTTAACGAAATCGAGACCCTACGATCTCAATGCGATAGCATTCCACACCAAAGTAATTCCGAGCAAGTATAATCATCAACAGAGAGTAAAAAGAGGGAAAAAACGAGAAGAATAGAAAAATCTATGAACAAGAAAAAAACTGGAACCCCAAAATTCGGTTTAGTGTTAAGTGAATATTTTTCTTGCGGAAATCAATTACCTGGCTTGAATAACCCTCCTGCTGGTTGGTTCATACACCAAAGGCTAAATTTGGTTAAGGGTTTAGGACTTGCGGTGTAGGACACATTTATCTCAAGGAACCTTGATAACATGGTTGAATAGCTCTCATGCTGTTCAGTTTGTACCGGGTGTAGGACATTGTGCAGTAGTTGAGATATAACAATATGTATCTAATCACTTATAAGTGATTCGATTCTTAAAAGTAATTATATACTTAAAAGAGATTCAGTTATGATCCCAAGAAGGACATATTTGAAGAAGAGGAGAGAGGGCTGGGAAACAGAGAAAACTAGCCCAGAAACATTGCCAGGTCAGTGCGTAAACACCACATGTGCTGACAAAGGTGAAAGTGGAGAGGAAATGCATCAACACATGCAAGATAGCCGTGTTGACTCAGGAGGTCATCATTCCTTAATTTGCCTGAAAAAGACCTTATGTGGGCCTATAAAAGGGGGGCCCTGAGATGAAGGGGGCATGACGTCGTCATTATTTCTTAGGGACTAAGGTTACGAGGAGGAGGACGACGAGGCTGGTCAATAAATGGAGAGGTGATGCTTGCGTGACGGAGATCTTCATAAGGGAGCTGAATCCATGGGATGAGCGGCTGAATTCAGCCTGCTCGTCTAAGGTTGCTGCTTCCAGATGGCGATCAGAGTAACGCCGACGAAATTCTCTCCCTACTCCAAGGGGGATTTGGACAAGTTCTTGATGGGAGATTACTGAGATTTGTTATATAAGTATCACATTTCGAGAAATATAATTATATAAGTAACTCATTTCTTAAATTGATTAGAGACTTAGATTGATTTCTTCTCAGTTTTAAAAGTCTCCAGTTATGGACTAGTTTCAACAGAGAACAACCATGAACAAGGGGAAAAAACAAGGATGTAGGTTTAAGACAATAAAGCAAGCGTTCATCTAAATGTATCTATTTTCTAAGATGTTTCAAAATATATAAATATAATTTCTTAGAAATGAAAAAGATACTTAAAAATGATTTGTTCTCAGTTTTATGATGATTTCTTCTCAGTTCCAGATTCCTGATAAAACTGACAACAAAGAACAACCACGAACAAGGGTAAAAAACTAGGATTTAGGACAATAAAACGACTGTTCCTCTCAACGTATCAACTTTCTTAGAAATGAAAAAGATACTTGAAAAGTGATTTCTTCTCAGTTCCAGATTCCTGATAAAGCAAACGACAAAGAATAACCACGAACAAGGGGGAAAAACTAGGGTTCGGGTTTTAGGACAATTAAACGAGTTTTCCTCTCAACGTATCTACTTTCTTAGAAATGAATAGATTCATAAAAGTGATTTCTTCTCAGTTTTATAAGTAATTTCTTCTCAGTTCCAGATTCCCGATAAGACTGACAGCAAAGAACAACCACGAGCAAGGGTAAAAAACTAGGATTCGGGTTTTAGGACAAAAAAAACGATCATTCATCTAAATGCATCTAATTTCTCAGAAACGATCAGAAACTTAAAAGCGATTTCCCCTCAGTTCCAGACTCCAAATAAAACTGAAAAAAGCAAAGAACAAGGAATTACCTGGCCCGAATAGCCCTCATACTGGTGGGTTCGTACCCGGTGTAGGACTGCGTGCTGTACTCAAAATCCGAGTCCGGGCCGCCGGGGCAGTAAACGCAGATATTCCCAGTGGTAGAAATGTGGGGGCATCGATGGGGCTTGGACATCACGGCAACCACGGCGATCCCGGAAGCCGTTCGCACGGGCTTTGCCCTAAGCCGGGGCAGGAGCGCGGCCCGGTCGGCCTCGGGCACGGCGGCGATCATCTCGACGAGCTTGGGGGCGCGGGCGAGGCCGTATTTGCGGCAAGCGGCGGATTTGAGGGCGTTGAGGTCGACGTCTTCGCCGCGGCGAGAGCGATCGGACATGGCGGAGACGATCTCGGCGATGGCTCGCACGCGTGCCTCTTCCTCGGTGAGAGATGAGGCGGACGGAGAGAAGCCTCCCCGCCCTGGCACGGGCTTCTTCCTCGCTTCCAGCGCCATGGCTGCCGGAGCTCGCGGAGATGGAGGAAGACGAAGAGTTGAAGTTCTTCTGCTCAGGTAGTGTTTATAGTTTATAGGGAGGAGGGGTGTAGTTTTCATTTTATTTATATAGGTTGTTGTTTTCACTGTATATATGTTGATGATGATGATGATGATGATGATGATGATGATGATGTTGATCTTGTTAATCACGTTGATGATGTTGATAATGTTGATCTTGTTAATCACGTTGATGTTGTCGATGATGTGGATGATGCTGATCTTGTTAATCTTGTTGATGATGTTGACCTTGTTAATTTCGCTGATGATGTTGATCTTGTTAATCACGTTGATGATGCTGATGATGCTAATCGCGTTGATGATGTTGATGTTGTTGATGATGTGGATGATGTTGATCTTGTTAATCTTGTCGATGATGTTGATCTTGTTAATCACGTTGATGATGTTGATGATGTTGATCTTGTTAATCATGTTGATGATGTTGATCTTGTTAATCACGTTGATGATGTTGATGATGTTAGTCGCGTTGATGATGTTGAAGATGTTGATGATGTTAATCATGTTGATGGCGCTGACGTTGTTGATGATGTAGATAATGTTGAGATGTTAATCATGTTGATGATGTTGATCTTGTTAATCACGTTGATGATGTTGATCTTGTTAATCACGTTGATGATGTTGATGATGTTTATCATGTTGATCTTGTTAATCATGTGGATGATGTTGATCTTGTTAATCATGTGGGTGATGTTGATCTTGTTAATCATGTTGATGATGTTGATCTTGTTAATCATGTTGATGATGTTGATCTATTTAATCATATTGATGAGGTTAATCACGTTGATGACATTGAAAATGTTGATGATGTTTATCATGTTGATCTTGTTAATCATGTGGATGATGTTGATCTTGTTAATCATGTTGATGATGTTGATCTTGTTAATCATGTTGATGATGTTGATCTTGTTAATCATGTTCATGATGATGATGATGTTGATGATGATGATGATGATGATGTTGTTGATGTTCGGGATGATGTTTTTTGCATGTGTGTGTGTGTTTTTTGTTCTCATCATCTACATATGTTGTTGTTGTTGTTGCTGTTGTTAACCTTCTTGTGCCCAACAAATGCATGTATAAGTAGGGTTTAAGGCTTCTAGACAGATGACGGATGACGGATGACAAAATTGGATAGACAAGACATATGATCGAATTTTTTATTGCAGCTAAGATACTAAATTTCAATTGCCCCAAAAACATGCACATTTAAGTAGAGTTTAAGGCTCGGGAACGGACGACGAAATATGACTCATGTGTTTATCCTCGTTCTTCACCTGTGCACCCTCCCCCTTATTAGCGCCCACCTATGTTCTGCACACACGTCTGCTTGCAGACCCCAATGTGTTGTGCATAGCACAGGTTGTTGTTGTTGCTGCTAGGCACTAGCCACCCATAACCCTTCTAATCCCACTTGATATACGCTAACACCGAAGGGTCCAATCCTAGCATAGCGTACACTTTGGTTACTTTGTTACACTTTGTTTAATATCCTTGCTTTTGGAGCTACGTTATGAATGTTTAAGTGTTTAATCTGTCAATAATTAGTTTTGGAGCTATCCCTATACATGGGAGGGAATATAAGAGGCACATATCATCTATTAGATGTATGCTATTGTATAACCTCGTCGTTGCTAAAAAGGAATTTATGTTTAATATTATTTGCAAGAGTAGATGACACAGTAGACAAAAATGCAATGAAATGAAGCCTAAGGCCAGAGGCTCTCCATTGTATTAAGTTATCATCTACATCTGACAAGAAACTTGAGTCAGTATAACCCTAGAACTTTAGTCCTTCTCAAGTACTTAAGGATGCATTTCACTGCTACCCAGTGTT
This sequence comes from Wolffia australiana, assembly GCF_029677425.1. Lineage (NCBI taxonomy): Eukaryota > Viridiplantae > Streptophyta > Magnoliopsida > Alismatales > Araceae > Wolffia > Wolffia australiana. The sequence continues at coordinate 4,831,470 of NC_135847.1, read as the reverse complement.
CCTTTCCTGGGTCTGCATGAAAACTGCTAATAGCACTTCGAAAAAATGGAACATCAGGCCTAGTACATATCATCGCGTACATGATGGATCCAATAGCTGAAGCATACGGAACTTTAGACATCATTGCTCTATCTTCAGGATTCTTAGGTGAGTGCTTCTTAGATATTTGAACCCAGTGCCTCATTGGTGTGAGACTCTCTTAGAGTTAACCGTGCCAAACATTTGGCAATGGTGTTTATGTACATAGATTGGGATAATCATACCAACCTCCTAGATCTACCTCTATAGATACATATTCCTAATATGTAGGTTGCTTCTCCCAAATCTTCCATGGAGAAGTTTTTGGATGACCATGCCTTTACTAGTGACAATATTCCTACATCATTCCCAATGAGTAGGATATCATCCATAAATAAAATCATGAAAGTAATTGCGCTCCCACTAGTTTTCTTGTATACATACGGTCCATCTTTAGTCTTAATGAAGTCATAAATTCTGATAGCCTCATCAAATCTGAGATTCGAGGTCCTCGAAGCTTGTTTTAATCCACAAATGGATCGTTGAAACTTGTACACCTCATTTGGAAATTCCTTGGATGCATAACCCTCGGGTTGTATCATGTACACATCTTCCTCAAGGTTTTCATTGAGAAAAGCAGTCTTGACATCCATTTTCCAGATCTCATAGTCGTGGTGCGTAGCTATGGCGAAAAGCATTCTGGTTGACTTTATCATGGCAACTAGCAAAAATATTTCATCATAGTCAACTCTTTGCCTTTGACAATAACCTTTTGCAACTAGTCTTACCTTGTGCGTGCCAACGTGTCCATATGCTCTAATCTTTTTCTTAAAGATCCACTTACACCCGATAGGTACTATACCTTTAGGAGGGTCAACCAAGTACCATACTTGATTTTGGTGCATGGACTGGATTTCAGAATCCATCACTTCTCGCGATCTTTGAAAGTTAGAAGGTCATCATGTGTTAGAAGGTCATCATCCTTAAGGTGTAGTGTCTCGAGTTCACCTGGTGCAATATGTCCAATATAGCGATCATGTTGTTTCACTACTCTTCCTGACTTATATGGCCCTAGTGTATTTTCATGAACATGTTCAAGAACTGAGCGCTCATCTGATGAGATAGCATTTGTGTCTTGATTTAGAATTTATTTCAAGACTACTTTACTCCCACTATCTTCTCTTAGAAAATATTCATCCTCTAGGAAGACGACCCTCTTTGAAACAAAAATGGTTTGTTCCTCAGTTTGGTAAAAGTAGTATGCATGTGTCTCTTTTCGATATCCCACAAATCTACACAGCTCAGTTCTTAGTTCCAATTTTCCTGGGTCATGCCTCTTTACATGGGCAGGACATCCCCATACTCTAGCATACATAAAATTCGGTCGTCTTCCTCTCCATATCTCATATGATTTGAAAGTTATCGACTTTCTTGGTAACATGTTCAATATATGCACGGTTGTTTCAAGCGCTTATCCCTAGAGGAACATTGGTAGTTTTGAGAAGCTCATCATAGATCTTACCATGTCTAATAAGTTTAGATTTCTCCTTTCCGACACCCCATTCATTTGTAGTGTGTATGGAGGAGTTAGCTAAGTTAGGATACCATTATCATTCATGTGTTGAATGAACTCTATACCTTAGTGTTCTCCTCATCGATCTGATTGAAGTGTTTTAATTCTCTTTCCAGATTGTTTCTCTGCTTCATTCTTAAATTCTTTGAATTTCTCAAGAGCTTAGAAATTATTTTTCATTACGTATACCCATTCGTATCTAGAGAAAGCATCAATTAAAGCAATGAAGTAAGAACAACCACCTCTAGCTTGGACAGTCATAGGATCACATACATTAGAATGTACAAGTTCCAAAATGCCATTGGCATGCTCCCCATTCATTGAGAATGGTGATTTGAGTAATTTTACGCACAATGCAAGATTCACAGGTTGCGTATGATTCAAAATCAAACGAACCCAAGTATGCATCATTATGCAACTTTAACAATCTTCCATTTCCAACATGCCCAACCAGGCAGTGCCATAAATAGGTTGTGTTCACTGATTGTTTACTCTTCTTGGGAGCAACATCTACTTGGAGATTATTACAAGAAACATCCATCGAGTAAAACCCATTGACCAACGGTGTTGATGCAACCAATTTATTTTGAAAATAAATGGAAGAATATTTGTTCACCATGGTCATGGTGTACCCGAGTCTATCCAAACCTGAAGCACATACGATGTTCTTTATTATGCTAGGAACATAATAGCAGTTCTAAAGACAAGAAATCTCCGGAGGGAAGCTTGAGGTTCACTATCCCCATTGTGATAGCGGCAACTCTTGGGCCATTCCCCACTCTCAGATCCACCTCGCCTTTACTCAGCTTTCTTCTACTTTTCAACACCTACAAGTCACTGCAGATATGAAAGGCACATCCAGTATCCAATACCCAAGATGATGAATCTCTACAAGACAAGTATCTATCACATAGATACTTAAAGCATCGCCATGCTTCTTTTGAGCTATCTCATTTAGGTACTTCTTGCGATTTCTCTTCCAATGTCCCTTTGTTCTGCAATGGAAGCACGTGTCTTTCTCGTTGTTGTCCTTCTTTGTTGGTGATGCTTTCACTTACTTCTTCCCTTTGTCTCGCCTTGAAGCAGACATTGCCTTTCTCTTCTTGTTGGTCCTATAGACAAAGAGAACTTTGGGCTTTGTCCTTTTGAAGGTTGCCCTTGACAATGGTAAGCATGTTAAACAGCTCCGGCAAATTGTCTGAATTTTGTTCATGTTGAAGTTAACAATGAACTAGGAGAATGAGTCGGGGAGAATGAATTACGGAGAATGAATCAAGGATTGAAGAATGAGTATCATGCTCATCTCAACGGGGGGTTCAACTCCCATCGCTGCCAACCTTTTTATCCACTCAATCATCTTCAGTACATGACTTTGTACCAATGACGACTCTCTCATGTGAACTCTGAATAGGCTCTTTGATATCTCATATCTCTGTTAGGTAAATAACTCCATCAAATGAAGTAACATTGGCCTTGGCTCCATATCTTCATATTGCCTCTACAACTCATTGCACATCAAAGCTAGCATGTAGCATTGGACCGTAGTGGAATCATCTTTCCACTTTTGATACTATGTTATCTCCCCTTTAGTTGCATCTGATGCAAGCTCTCCTGTCCCATCAATCTCAAGGACGTAGGCTATGTGCTCAGAATTAAGGAGGATCTTTAAGTTTATGAGCCAATCAATAAAGTTTGGTCCAGTCAATCGGTTGGCATCTCTTATGCTACGAATCAGGTTGCTCGACGACATCTTTGCTTGCACGAGATAAGTCAAATGAATTACTAGTTCAATCAGATTCTAAGTTCATCAAATATGTAGCTCCCATTGAAATTCATCATTCCATACAGTCCTCAAGTGTACGGTAAGTGAAAAAACCAGCTATCTCCTAGTGGGGATCAGAATTTTAACATATGTACTACGATAACCCCACCAATCATAATACACATTATTGAACACCCATCTCATTGGACTTGCAACTCTTTGCAATATCCAATCATATTTTTGTCCCCAACCAACCACTGAGTTTCGTTTGAACAATATCATCCTTACTTGATGAAAATAAATCTGTGTATAATCTTGGAGTATACCCCCACCAAACTACACAGTTCCTCTATCTTGACCTTGTGTCACACACTAGCTCTTTGTTCCTCGCGAAGAAGTAGGCCTGGAGTTGACTCCACCAACCTAGCTTAAAATGGACTTAGATCCTAAGACTATAACAAAGGAGGACCACACTTAAGTTCATCACTTTTGAGTTGCAGCTCAGATTTTAAAGAGAGGGATTTGATATGGTCTCTTCAATGACATGTGCACACGTAATATATCATATCAACATATGCCCTACCTTATGTGTGGTGTTTGAATTTGTATGAGTGTGAGAGTGTAAGTTGAATATCTCATATAGTCAATTCCACTCTCCAATCTCATTGGTCCACTAACTTAAGGGAAATTATATTTAGTCCATCTAAGTTTTGATTTTTCCACAACACATTCATCATGCCACATATATTAATCACAAATGAAATCACATAACAAATATAATATAACATAATTATTTAAATACTTCAAAATTCTAATAAAGAAACATGACTTTCATGCTTTCAAATTCAAGAAATAATTATTTAAACATTTTAAATAATTTATGGAATTTTATTGAAGCCCATAATAATTTAACTCAAACTATTTCATTCAATAAATCCAAAAAATATTTTTCATAATTTTATCAACATCAAATAATTTTTATTTTTATTTATTTGAGTTAATAAAATTAAAAACATATTTCTTGACTTTCTCAGAATTTTTTGCAATTTATTTTAGCCTTTAAAAAAATATTTCTGAAGTATTTAAACTAATAAAATTACTAACAAAGTATTTAAATATAATATATATATTAAAGAACACAGGGTGGCGCAGTGATAGCGCCACCCCACTCACAAGCTAGAAGTGCGAGAGACTGGTTCAAATCTGGGCTCCCGCATTTCCTTGAAAACAATTCTTTTTCGCTGATATGACCCAATCCAGTCTGTGGATCAGACCCATTCGGATCAGGTCGGATCGAGTCCAATCGACCAAATGATCCGATTGACCCGATCGGACCCGACCGACCCGAGTCTGACCTAGTCGACTTGACTGACCTAGATGTGATCTGATTTTGACCCAGTTCGGACCGGTCGACCTGAACTGTCGACGGTTTTGAAAAGCTGTTGAAAGTGGATTAGGTTCAACCCGGTCTGAGGCCAGGTGACAGCCTGCCTGCGTGTGTGCCTACGCCCCGCGCGAGCGATTGTCGGGCGTAACTGTCAGTTGCTGCGCGTGTGCTCCGCCGTTGGGAGACCCTTGGGTCCCTAAGGGCGGACGTGGGTGCCCTTGGGCGTCCTTTGGGGGTTGGCAAACATCCTTATAGACGTCCAAAATCCAAATTTTTGATGTCCTTTTGGATGATTTTCAATTCCCTTTGAAACAAGGCACTCACAACCTGGCTCTGATACCATTGTTGCATTTAGTGCGTTGCTTCATTTATAGAAAACATGATTCCATGGACGTGGAAGCGTGGTAATCAATTCATAATAGATCTTTAAAATTAAACATTGAATGTACCATGAGGGGAAATTTTTCCACCCTTGACTTTGCTGCTTTGAGATCATTTTGAAGTTGTTCACTCGTCCGACCTCTAGAAGTATCCGCGCAATCACTCGGCGCTTAGATCTCCACGTCTTCTTCTTCAACACTTCTTGAAGATCGGGAAGATCCTCTCACCATGAAGACACTATCCTTAGTTTGGTGGAGAAGAGAGTTGAGAAAGGGAGCCTCTTAAACCTGACTGGCTTGGGTGCTTGAAATGAGTGCCCCTTCCCTATTTATATTTTACTTAAGTTTTCATAAAAAACCCTACCAAGTGAAATACATCTACCAAATGCCCTTGTGATCTTATGCGTGCGACCTTCGAGGCCCATGTATCAATCTAGTAAATAACTTTAGTAGTCCAATAACAATTATTGGTTGACATTATTATTTAATTATTAATTAATTATATCAACATATAGATTAATTAACTAAGGATCGATTTAACCCAATCGATAGGTTAAGTTTTGAGCTTGTAGGGTGCCAAGCTACATCTCGTGCTCTAGAAGATACCGAGTAGTGTTTAACTCTCTCATGGAACCTTCACCGTCATCTGTTACCGTCTATATATAATCCATCATCCGCGCGAGACTCTTGAACGGCTTAGGGTATGGTTTATTCTCAACCCTAATCTATCATTCGATTAGAACTTATGCGTAACATGGATCATTGGATAATGACTTCTTTAATATCCTCACAACCCTGGCCAGGAATTTTCTACATTGTCTTCCTTGAGTCAATCTCCTCGTATACCGAGGGTGGACAATCCCGTCTTGACCACTCAATCATCTCCATGAGCTTCTTACTACATCTAGGCCATGAATTATTTGAATCCCATCATTAGAGGCTCGTGAGTCGTATTCAAAATGTAGTCGTCCATTCACGAGATGTACTGGTGTCTCAGATCGTTGGATCACTTATACAACCATGATAGGAATCAACTTGATTGAGGTTTAGGTATAATACCATTCAGGGATTTGTACGGATCAATTAAGTAAACTCTTTCTCCAAAGGGCACTCACTATTTGTCCTTAGTGTCGCCATAATAATAGCCACATGATCAGCTATACTTATCGTATAAGTAGGATCAAATAGTGCAATTCTATCCGGATAATTTGATGTTTGTCTCGACTATCCATCGAATAAGAATATTTAGAATACGTGTTTAAAGACTATAAATCATCGTATTATGATCTCATCATAATTCACAATGTCATTGCACGTATTCATGGACTTTGCTATAAAGATCATATCTAGAATGATAATGAACATGGTGTAACACGACGGTCGGAATCGGCAATTCGTGTTAATAAAGTGGAATATTAAAATGATTTAAGAAAATAATAACGAGAAGTAAAGTCAATCATCGGGTGACATGAAACGTAGTTCAATTAGACGACACATGACGAGTTATATCACGAACAAGCTCCCAATGACCTAGGTGAGCAGATAAAAAAACTACTAGTGGGGAACGATCTTGTCCAGGAGCGTCTGCACCGCCGAGTAATCGATCAAACCCGTTACCGTCAAGGAATTATCCTAATAGGATAAGGGTGGCTAAGTCCTATAAAAATGTTTAAGACTCTCTCGGGGCGATAAGCAATCAGAGATCGGCACTGAAAGAAATAATTAACACTATAAATGATTAAAAAGGAATGGACACACCTGCATAGTTCACCGTCGGCTAGATCAAGGTCGCAAGGGAGAGAAATATGCTGGCTGAGATGTCGAGCGTTCCACGTTGCAGCGCTGTTCCCTGACTTTCCACACGTCCACAATATCACACCGAGGATTGGTGTGCACCGAAGGGACAGTGGTGAACAAATCCAAGCATGAGGATTTGTGAAACTCAGCCGTCAGCAGCTCCGTCAAATAAAAGAAGAAATAAGTGCAACGTAGAGGGGAAAATTCTCATATGGGTACATCTGCAACACGCAGCATCGTAATGATCGTAACTCGGTGGACTAGGCTGATCGCCACAGGCTCAGGATCCACTAGATGACAGCCAGAATAGCCCGACAAAAAATGCCTTCCCGTTGATAACCTTCCGTCACGGAGTGTTTTCGTGGCAAAACCTTTCACGTCGTTCAGTCGAGACTCTCCACGACAATGGATGTTCCTCGGTGGAAAGATCGAGTCTGATGCAGGATATCTGCCGTGACCAATGGATCTTTGAGAGGAAATCGACCATATTAAATCTGATCGGGAAGACCAGAATAAAGTTCGTGCAAGGCAAAGAGCAACGACCATCAATTCTTGATAAGAAGATCGAGATATTGAGATCTCTAACTTCAAAGAACGAGGAACTAGAACTCCACGAGAAAGAACTGCCTCGAACCTTCCAAATCAACACGGCTCTTTCTTCTTTGATAAACTTCTCTTTTTTCTTCTCTTTTTTTTCTTCTTGGTCACGGTTGAAAAGAAAATGCAGACGAGAAAGAACTTCACCCCGGAGATGAGTGCCAAAGTTCCACCGAGGAGGTAGTGGTTAACCAAAGAATTAACGCTAGATGCAACCTTCTCAAAGAGAAGAGGATTTAAGGGCGATGGAACTCCGAGGGCGCTTTGAGAATAGAAACAATGATGCTATCTTCTTCTTCAGCAACAGGCTAGAAAGATGAACAATAAAAAAAAACTGCCAATAACGGAGACGAGATCTAGATTTCACAATTCAACAAGCCTCCTTTTTTTACGTCCACCCTTCCTCCTTATTATAGAGAGGAAGTGGTGGTCGTGGGAGACCCAATTGGGCCCCTTGTAAGGGGAAAGCCTATTGGCTTCCCCTTTAAAAGGGATCTTTAGGGGGAGAAGAAGCCCAATATGGATTTCCTCCCCCAAAAGATGATAGCTAAATCACAATTAAAAATGAAAACATACGCAGGAGGTCGGTACTCGCGCAGGCCTCCGACGATTCCAAAAAAAAAAGAAAAGAAAAGAACATAAAGACGTCTTGTCATGCTCCAAGGCGACGCGACTATTGCTTCAAGATTGATAGTGGAAGAGTTGGTTCTTCACGTCGGCTCTGGCTCCGCGTAAGGGCTGGAGACAAGTCGGGACGCGATCAGCTGGATGGTCCTCCATCAAAACATGAACATAATATTTTATTCAATGAACTTAAATAAACATGGTAGTGTGATTGGCTTGACAGCCACATAATATCTATCAATACCATCATTTCAGATTCACAATTTTGAATTTTAAAATAGTATTGATCGTGTTATGGGATAAATGTAATGAATTTGATCATTTTTTTTAATTGAGACTTCTAACCTAATTGGATGAATCTTAATGATCAATAGGGTTGTACAATTTATCAAACTAATTGGATGAATCTTTCTGGCCCATATAATTCGTGTGGACTGATAGTTTCAATCAGACGGTTTCAATAACTGAAGTTTAGACCAATCTTGTTTTCCAGTTTCATTAATTGTGTGCAAAGGTAAAAATGCATGATCAACATGTGCAGAGAATCAAAAAATAAATCGATCAACCTTGTCTGAACGATGATTTTTTAAATTTTTGTGATGATATGATAGAAAATCTGACCAATAAGCTACATTAATTGAAGCTTTGTCTATTGTTAATGCAAAATATAGGAAAACTTTTAATGATCTGATATGTATTTTTAGTAGAACTGTCTAAGCTTTAGGATATAGTATTATAAAACATGAGAAAATAACATTTTGTTAGTTATCGTGTGTCATTATTGACGGTGAATTCATGTAATTTAATTGAAGTATGAACTACTTCTATGGTTTTATTAGACCTCACATTTACGTTGCTTTTACTTTTTATACATAATTGCCATCCTACATCCTACATACTTGTTACTTTTCCAGATATTTTGACCAGAAATTCCTGTTGATAGGGGTCAAATTCAGTATCATATATTCCTACATCCCTGTGATAATTCCGTGACAAAATTATAGATATTATGAATCATTTTCTGGTAATTCTTCTATTTGATTTTATTTTGATTTTCAAGAAGTGCTATTTAGCAAGAAAATATATTATTTTTCCATTTTTTATTATTCATGCGTTCTGAAATATTAATATTGAATACTAGGGAATTTTTGCATAAATGGTTAAGTTCATGTTCTTATGAATGTTAAAAAATACATTAAGCCACAAATGGATGACTTGATGTTAGCCAACCATGATAGACTAGAAAAAAACTCATGATCATACATGAGAACACCTAAAACTCATTGATAGGACTTGAATCAGAAAAAATGATTTAGAACTTCATTGAGATTAGAGGTTCATCAATTCATCAATACGAAGGTAACAAACCTTTAAAATGGTTAACTCACCATTAATCCGATCATGCTTGACCATAAAAAAACTGGTGATCATATGCGAGAACAAGTAACTGAGATGCATAACAAATGAATTATTTTGAAGAATAATATTAGTGTTATTTAAATGAACACAGAAATCATAAGTTGACCTTTTCCTCATTCTAGAGGGAGCAAACATTTCAACAATTGGACAAAGGGCCAATCATCAAGTTATGGCCAATAGTTTGTTTGACGTGAGCAATTACATATTACTTGATCATAACTTTTGATGAATAAAATTCATAGGAGACCTATTTGATCTGGCACTTGTTAGAATTTCCCACCAAACCTATTCTATTTCATTAACCAGATTAAGTGAGAAATGCATATATGTATCCTGGCAGATAACATTTTCTTGAGAATAACATACAATGAATTTGTTCATTTGAATATTGAATTTTATCGCACTAATTTCTCCTATATTTTTAGGAAAGTCAAAATATTTACAAAACCATGAATAATGAAAATTTAAAGAAAACCAATGATACTGCAGAAGCAATAAACCATATTAGGATATACTTAAAGTTGTAAGGACTTCTTTGAAAAATTCTCAAATAAGTATCAATAAATGGGGGCACACATTTAAGCACCCAAGCCAGCCAGACCTAGCATCCCCTCATGTTCTTTCTTTCTCCCCATTCCACTTAGTCCACTAATGAGACTAAATGGTGAGATCTCCTAGATCTTTACGAAGATTTGGAGAAGAAGAAGATGAGACCCATTGTCACATCAATCAAGCGGATACATCAAGAGGCCGAACATGTGAACGTATTGGAAAGACTCTTCCAGTGAGCAAGCCAAGGGTGGAATTAGTTCCACAAAAGCTGATAAGATCATCCTTAAATTTCTAGAAAAATCTGATACTATTTGCATTGATTCTGTTGCATTTGGCGTTTAAATGGTCAATCAATCACAATAAAAGTACCAACATAAGCTTCTTGACAGAGCCGTACATATGAAACTTGTAAGAATATTTAGACTCATTTTTATTGAAAAAAGACACAAATATTACACTATTCTCCATCAAATTTACTAAAAACCCAATGAATATGTAATTGAAGGGGGGATATATGTATATGCAACCTTAAGAATTACTTCAGGTAATTGAAAGGTCAAAAACATGGAAAATCAATCGACATTAATGGTTTTAGAAAAGCCCGCATAAAAGACAACAGTTCCAACAAACGTTCTTATTTGGTCCACGTATCAAGTTGAGACCAAGCATTAGAGGTTACATCGTTGGCCTATCATCATTATTTTTGTTTTCCATGGGAATAAATACTTACGGTATATCAATTAAAAATTGGGGTTATATCACGGTGTGGCCCGAACTTTTTCGAAAATTCGAGTTACAGCCCTTACTTTTTTTTTGCCGCGACACAGCCCGAAGTCCCATTTGGTCCGCAGCCTGTGACGTGGAGTCTACGTGGCTGCCAGGTGGAGTTCCGGCGGAGTCCACCTAGGCGGAATCCACGTGGATTCCACGTCACAGCGCAATTTGAAGAAAGAAAGATTTTAGCCCGCCCAATGTGAGTCACCCGGGAGAGAGCTGAGAAAGGCGACGAAGGAGAAGGAGATGGTGGAGAAGGAGGAAGAAAGGGCACGAGGGAGAAGGGGCTTCCGCGCTGATCAATGCCATCGGCGCCGGAATCGTTGCGAGCACGCCCTCACCCCCGCCCTCCTCGATCGGCTGAAGCGGCCGCCCTACTCTGTCGCGACGACGGTCCTCACCTACAACACCGTCATCAACGCCTGCTCTCGGGCCACGGAGGTGCCTTGGGATAAAGAGGAGATGGGCGAGCTAAATTCATGCTCTTCCATACCCATTCGTTCATTTGCGCTTGATGTTCTAGGGTTCATTGAAATTTGATCTTCAATTCTTCTTCCTCGCCGATTCTTTTTTGCTTTGATCCACGAGTGATGGCAGACTGCGGACTGATTGGATCTCAAATTTCAATCTCTCTCTCTGTAGAACTCTCGCATGAAGGAGAAGGGGGGGAAGAAGAATTCTCGCTGATCGGAGCATTGTCTTCAATTTGCCAAGAAATCAATTCTCCAGACGCAACGAATTTGTTTTCATATGCTTTTTTTGTCAAATTCTGTTGGAAATTTGGTTTCTCGTGATTTGAATCAAGATTTCTTTTAAGCAGTACAGTTATCCGGCGGATGGATTTATTGATCAACAGATTCATCTTTGACTGTTTTGCTTCTTAGTTTGATTCGTCCTAGGTTTGACGCCTTCTTTCCCATTCGCCTTTTCTCTTGGTAGATCTGTGCCTTTTCTCTTGCGGTCGTCATGGATTTAGGTTGCTTCAGGATTCAATTTCTTGCTTCTTTAATTGGTGGGTCTCTTTGCAGAGCAGATTCTTGTGAGGATTGAATCGTTGACCCCCCGGTTCCCTCTTGGCCTATGCTTCAAGATCTAATGGAAAGAAAGAAGAACACGACGGATCTATTAGCCGCCGGACGGAAGAAGGTTTTTCTTGCCCCAATTCCCTTTCATGTTGCTTTTTCATTGTTCCAAGCATCAGTTTCTTGCTCTTTACGGATATTTCATGCTATTTTTCTCATTTTTTATCCTCATTTCTATTCAGTTGCAGTAATATAGGCAAAACAAAGATCATAAATCTCCCATGGTTTGTTGAGCACCTTTGAAGATGTTTTTGCTAGAAATTACCTTGAGGAACGCCAAGCCCTCCAGAAGAAAGCAGAATCAATCAAAAAAGGAGAAACACCTCAGAATAACTTATCCTGCCTTTCCCAGACGACTGATGATGTACATCTGATTGAGATTCTGAAACCTCATCTTTATTTGAGCAGTGCCACTAAGGATTTTCTCCAGTCGTAGATTTCTGAGCTGGTCGATGAACGATAACTTAGTTCTGCTATTGAAATTTTACACCCCCAGGATCTGGCCAAGGCGCATTACAGTTGAACATTATTTTTCCTCCTACAGATGTGAACCTGCCTTTATTTTATTCTATTTCATTTAACGCTTTTAGATATGCACCTATGTCGTTTGAGAATTTATTGAAAAACATATTTCAAATTTCATATCTCGGTCGATACCGAAATTTTCAGGCAAGAAAAGCAAGTGAGTTGGCTGGATTATGTGTTCCCCACAGATAAAAAACTCCAACGTAGGAGACTGAGTTCCCCACAGCCGGGCTGCATTCTGTGCCAGGTGAGACGAACAACTATATTGTACCATGCATTTATTATTAATAAATAGCATTTCAATAAAGTTAAACATTATTCTTGATTGTCAATTTGAATTTAAAATATGTTCTTGCTGGGTGAGAGCAGGGGACGGTGAAGGAGGCATTGAAATGACGGGGAGCATGCAGCTTATCAGCTTATCAGAGAGCTAATGACGGGGAGCATGCAGCTCGACCATGCCTGGAGGTTGACCCAGCACGGACCGGAGGTGGCCCGGAGGTGGACTGGTTGGCGTTCAATGAGGCCATATCAATTTTGCCGACATCTCGCAAGCATGATGGATCACTTGTATCGAATTGTGAATGAGGACGTATCATTTTCGCAGACTTGTGAATTATATTTTGTTCTGTGACTCAATTTTGAGGTCGCGAGGAACATAATGAAATATGTTTTATTGGAAGACAATTTCTTGGTTTATTGGAGAATACGTACTATAAGTAGGCATGACACTGGCCGATTTAGTTCGTAAGAACCTTTTGTTTTACTGTGAAAACATGGGCCACGACGAAGAAGAAGGGCTAACATGAAGGACGAATAAGTACCGAAATGCATGGATTAATCAACGGCGATTCAGAACGGCGAACATGAATGAGAATTCTTTGGAATTGGATAACAAAGTTCGTATCATCAACCGAGAACTGAATCCTGTTCTACAAATGTTTGTTTAGGGCGAGCGATTAATAAGCTTGAGCGTGTTGTGTTTCGTAGCCGAATTGCAACTTCACCGGCGATGGTCTTCGATAATTGGCAGATATGTAGCTTCCTGAGATCCCTGCATGATTAGTGAAACAAGTTAATTGGTTAACGTTCGGAAAAAAATGATGACACATGTAAACAAAGTTAGACATAAAATTGAAACTGTACCTGGCCTCCAGCTTCCATTTTTGGTTGGGACATGTCTTCCGATTATGCCCAACTTGGTGGTAGAGGGAGCACGTCATGTGCAGGCCTCTCCTTGACAATCTATGTACCGTGGGTTCTTTCTCAGCGACGTCAATCCTCCTCTTCAGCTTGGGTGTTCCAGGTTGTCTCCTCACAAGAGGAGGGAATACATAGCTCCCATCAACTTCACTCCATAGGTTTTTGCCATTCATTGGCGGGATACCATAAGTGTAAGCTAGTTGGTATACGTCTTTCTTGAACCATTCACTGACAAAAATGACGGGGTCCTCCTTGACCCAATGAATGCAACATATAGCATGGGGGCATGGAATGCCCCTTAACTCCCAATATCTGCAACTACATATTCTGTGAAGTACATCGACGACAAACCTGCTTCCCAAGTCTGTGACCTCGAATTGATACTTCCCTACATGCCTAAGAGTGCATCTCCTGGACTTCTTCTTGTTCTCTTCGACAACCTCCCTTATCCGAGTGCATAACGTATCAGTTCTATTTGAAAACAACTCCCTTTTTTTTGCTACCCTCTGCATTACTGCACCTCTGACTTCCTCCAGCATGTCGATGATTGGCTTAGACCTGGCCTGCATGATGTAGTTGTTGAAGCACTCGCAAATGTTGTTGTCGATCACCTCACACCTTCTGTCCTCATTAATGTACGCCCTGCAAAACTTCTTTATACCTATATCTTGGAAGTCTTGCGCGGCTTGTGGGTTCACACTGCTCATCTCCCTCATCAGCTGTTGGAAATCTTCGTGCGTGGTGGCCTTCGTAGCTTTCCAGAATAAGTTCTTCAAAAATGCCGTGGAATGTCCTTTCTTCTTCCAATTCGCGTAGATATGCCGAGCACAATTCCTATGCTCCGCATTGGGCAATAAGGAGGACACTGCGTTCTCTAGTCCCTGCACAATGTTAGACGGTACACATCTATTAATGTACTACACGTGTTTGACAGTAAGCGATAAGAGTCCAAAGAAATAAATTAAGTACCTTCTGCTGATCGCTAATAATCGTCCAGCCATTTCCGTCCACCATTCCTAGATCATTCATCAGTAGCTTAATAAACCACGTCCACGAAGATTGATTTTCACCTTCAACTACCGCCCAGGCGATGGGGAACATTTGATTATTCCCGTCCTTGCCGACATCACTCAATAGTTGGCCTTTCAGTTCTGTCTTCAAAAAATATCCGTCCATTCCAATGACTCGTCTACAACCTTCAAGGAACCCTCTTGCTATCAAATCGAAACATATGTAGAGCCTCTTAAAACTAACCAAGGAATCTGGGGTCGCTCTATCGAGAACCAGCTCAAAAGTACCACGCCTATTTACCCTCTTTAACTCGGCAACATATGCGGGAAGCATGTGGTAATGGTCGTCCAATATTCCTAGAAGCTTCATGCGCGCCTCGGCTCTGGCTCTATAACATGTTTGTTTTGAAACAGTGATTCCGAACAGATCATTTATTTCCCGCATCATATCTGTCACCTTCATATCCAAATTCAGTCGAATTTTCTCCAAGAAGTGTTTCACAACCGAGTGATAATTAGCTTGGCTATTCCTCGGCGTCCTGCTGCACATATGTGTATCATTAAGCGTTTTCACAACAAACGCCTCTATCCTAGCATCCAAACTAGCATATATCCTCCACGGACAATTTCCCTTGCAGACGACCTCCACTTTCCGGTCACCGGACCTCGGAAAAGTGATGTTGAATCCGTTCCAAATAGCGTGGTCCTTCACAGCTGCCCTAAATTGCGATGCCGATTCAAACTTCATGCCCACTTGAAATATAAAACTCTCAGTGGGGCATCTCGGATTATACGTATTTCCCCTGTATCTGTACCTTCAATTTTCATCATCGTCATCGATACCATCGGGGGTTAACATATCATCCTCTGAATCGTCATACTCGCTATGATCTACCAATTTGTCATTCCATTCCTCACTGGAATATTCGTCTGGTGCACTTAAATACACGTCACTTTCCTCAACTTCCTTACATATATCATATTTTGAGTCATCATCGCTATTATACTCAGAACCGAACACCTTGCACTCGTCATCGGCCATGTTAAGTGACGGATGGTAAATAGTAATAGAACATGCGTTAACACCATAAATTTTTGTCATACATGTTTTATAAAAAGATTATACAATCCACAGACATATTTATAACTCTGCAGAGAGTTCAACGCCAAAAAAAGTACATTACCAATTTTAAAAAAAATTTGAATCATCAACGCGAAGAGGGTTAGTATCGCGATGTACAAATATATCTCAAATAACATTGGAAATAATTAAAAATTAAAATTATAAGACGTGCAGGAAAAATAGAGATAATAAAATCTTACATTACTTGAATCCAAGCGTCCACTGTCGAAGAAGAGAAGAACGCCTAAAAGCGCAAAAAATAGATGACTATGATGAGAAGAGGACAACTCTTCATATTTTTCATAACATAAAGCAAAAAAAATTCAAAATAAATTAAATAGGGATCACACTTCTTGTTCTCACCAATAAGTATGAGAAAGAAACACCATATCCTCCGTGATCAATAGAGAAACACCAACATCTTTGTCATGAAAATAATCTTATTCATCCAAGAGATATAAAGAGAGAGAGAGAGAATAATGATACACATAATAAGAGAGAATTGCACGAGTGAACTCAAAACATTTATCCCAAGCGAGAGAAAGGAAATGCGGGAGAGATAACTTATACGAATGCAAGAGAGAGAACGACACAAATTTTAAAAATAAACATGGTAAGATGAAAAGAAGAGAGAGAAAGTTAACTTTTACACCGAGTCAAAAAACGCAGCTCACCGTAAACATCATTTATGGCAGAGAGGAACTGAAATTTTGAAATGCCATTGTATGAGATGTTTAAACTGATAGAGAAAGTCACATGAGTGGAGTGTGAAAGTTCTACATGAAGGCAAAAATAACAGTCATAAATAATCTTTGATGAAGAGAGAGAGAGAGACTAAAATTATCAAAATGTCATTGAACAAGATGTCAAAACTGATAGAGAAATTTACACGACTGTAGTCTGCAAGTTTTACACAGAGACAAAAAACAACAACCCAAGAAATTCTTCATTTAAGAGAGAGACTGCAATTTCCCAATGTCTTGTTAATCAAAAGAGCAGCTCAAGGAAATCTTCCTTTAAGAGAGAAAGAGATCGTAAAATTTTCAACTGTCACTAAACAAGATGTGAAAAATGAGAGAAAGTTGCAAGAATGGAGTTTGAAAGTTTTACATAGAGACAACCAAATAGCCCAAGGTAGTCTTCATTAAAGGGAGAGAGACTGCACAATTTTCCAAATGTTACTGAACAGAATGCTAAAAATTAATAGCAGCCCTGGGTAATCTTTATTTAAGAGAGGGACAGAAAGAAGAACTTTAAAAAGTCATTGAACAAGATCTTAAAATTGACAGAGAAAGTTACATATGGGCTTCAAGAGAAAGAGAGAATATCATCGGTATTTTGAGAAGCAGTAATGCATGTCCATCTGGAAAGAGAGAGAAAGAAACCCACATGTAGCTGAGGAATGCGGTAAACCATGAAATCTAGAGGGAGACACAGAAAGTTACATGAATCGAAGAGAGAGCAATAAAATATGGGCTTCAAGATAAAGATAGAAGATCATCGGTATTTTGAGAAGCAGTAATGTATGTCCATCTAGAGAGAGAGAGAAAGCAACCCACACGTAGCTAAAAAAGCAGTAAACCATGAAATCTAGAGAGAGATAGAGAAAGTTACATGAATGGAACAGAGAAACCCTACTCGTGGAACTCCCATAGCCAGGAAGAAGCTCGCAATGATTCCCGTAGCCAAGAAGAAGCCCCTTCTCCCTCGCGCCCTTTCTTCCTCCTTCTCCACCGTCTCCTTCTCCTTCGTTGCCTTTCTCAGCTCTCTCCCGGGTGACTCACATTGGGCGGGCTAAAATCTTTCTTTCTTCAAATCGCGCTGTGTCGTGGAATCCACGTGGCTGCCACATAGATTCCGCCTAGGTGGACTCCGCCGGAACTCCACCTGGCAGCCACGTAGACTCCACGTCACAGGCTGCGGACCAAATGGGACTTCGGGCTGTGTCGCGGCAAAAAAAAAGTAAGGGCTGTAACTCGAATTTTCGAAAAAGTTCGGGCCACACCGTGATATAACCCCTTAAAAGTTTGGTGACTATATAGGTTTATACTTTTTTATTAGGCTTGCAAGGGACAAGTAACTTTAATTATACAATACTGTTTTGTTATTTTCCGGTTTCTACACAAACCTTCCCCTGAATTTTCTTTGACAAATCTGTCTATAAGAAATTATTCTCTGTGCCGAAGATTTTTTTTTCTGAAACTCAATGTTTCATGTCTACTGAATGTCAAGTGTACATTCACAGTCTGAATGTCAAGTTTCTGATAGGTCTAAATAATCCCAATTCATAAACTTGCCCACCTCATGATTTCATAAAAATGGAAGAATCCCTTGAGTCTCTACAATCTTAATTCCTAAAATTTCACTCATAATCATGTCATCGCTACTCAAGGTTGTGAAAGATTTCTATAAGTTTGAATTCTTAAAATCAACTCACTACTTATTTATTCAAGATTTTAATAGGTTATTATAGCCCCAAATCCTGAAAAAAAACCCTTCATTATTTCATATAAATATACCATTTCTGGCATAATTATCCTACCCCCAATAGGGTCGTGGACGGACAACGGATGACGTTTATTTCCGTCCCTTCGTCAAGACGGACGACGGAAGACGAGCCACGTCATCAAAGAAAAAGCTGACGTCACCTATTCCGTGGATAAGACCGAAACGAAGGCACGGATAAAAACCCTAATCCGTCTGTTCCTCCCACCAAAACGCCTCATCAGGCCAGCCCCAAAACCCAATCACAACAAGCCACGTGCCATTTCCTCCACGTGTGAAGTTCCTGCTCGCAACGCACTTATTACGTGCATATCAAAACACACCAATAAATCTTCCGTCTCTCTCCGACAACAAAACGCATCATCTCGGCGGTCCCCAAACCCAATCAAAACTTGCCACGTGTAAAAATTATACACGTGGCGTTATTTCATTGGTGAGTTGACTTCGAACGTGCACGTCAAAACGTAGTTATAAAGCTGGCCTCCTCGTCTTCTTCTTCTTCTTCTTCTTCCTCTTCTTCATCTCTCTGGTGCAGTACTTCTAGAGAGAGAAAGAGAGAGAAGAGGAGAGAGTGGGAGGAGAGAGAGAGAGAGAGAGAGATGGAGGCTCGATTCTAGGGTTTGCGGAGGTGGAAGTGGTGTTGGCGAAGTGGTCGATTTGGGGGAGATGGCATCGAACGGCGGGGAGAGCTTCTTGACGGATGATCAGAGAGAAGTGATGAAGATCGCGGCGGAGAACGCGAATGGGCAGTCGTCTTCTGCCAGATTGACCTCCTCCGTCGTCCAAGACAATGGTCCCAGGCCCGTCGGAGTTCGGCCCGCCGTCAAAGGAAACCCCGGTGTTAGGCATGTCCGACGGTCGCATTCGGGCAAGGTCGTGCGCGTGAAGAAGGGTGCGCGTTCTTGGATTCTTTGGTTTTGTTTTTTTTTTAAGTTTTTTTGTGATTTTTGTGGTTTTTTTTCTTTTTTTTTGGTGTGTAACGATGTCGGATTAGGAATGTTTGGACTGGGGGTTGTACTGGGTGGAATGTGTTTTTTTTTGCGCGCAAATTTGATGATTATTTTGGCTGGTTTGTTTTGAATTCTTGAGGTGATTTACTCGTGGGTTGATGATTCTTTAGGAAAATTTGCTGTCTTAATCTGAAAGTCATACCCTTCAGATTTCTTTAGGAATAGATTCAGCTTCACACTTTGTGATTTTTGTGGTGTTTTTCTCTTTTTTTTGGTGTACAACGATGTCGGATTAGGTATGTTCGGACTGGGGGTTGTACTGGGTGGAATTTATTTTTTTCTTTTTTTGCGCACAAATTTAATGATTATTAATGCTGATTTGTTTTGAATTCTTGAGGTGATTTGCTTGAGGGTTGATGCTTGTTCCCGAAAAATTGCAGTTTTAATCTGCAGATTTCTTTATGGATAGATTCTACTTCACACGTTGAGTTCTTGTTCGTCTTGTTAGTGCACGAATCGGAAAGAACTTAGATCACGAGGTTACGATTACATCTTTTAAGCAGGAGATCCAGTCTTTGGCATCTTTTACGTTTAATTTCACCCGTTTTTAGAAGTTTCAACTCTTGATGATACTCAAGTGATGTTTTTCTACTATGGTTTGATGGCTGTTATGCTTACTTTTCTCATTTTTTACTTTTCTCTTTATTATCAGGGCCATGAAATTTTCATCATTGTAATTTTCTTGACGCAAACTACATAATCTTCTGTTTTTTCGCATGCTTCTTTGCTACATTCAGACTCTGTTCTGACCTGACTGTCCTGATGAATGGGTTTTATCTAATGTTTTTTCTGTCTCTTCGTTTCTTCTAATTCTTTTCATATCTGTCTCATATTTGGTGCCAGAGTTTTCTTTCTGTGGTAGCCTTTTAACGAAATGAGTTAGAGGTTACGTTTAAATTCCTATTCTCTTGTTTGGACGCATCCCATAAATCAGAATTTGGTGCCTTTTAACTAGGCGTTTCATGAGTGTTTTGTCAGACAGCTTATGCGGTTCGAATTTTGGTCGGAAATTATCCGAAAACTTCTGTTGTAATTATCGTGCCATATATATTGGTATATGTAAATATATTTCCTGAATCATGGCTCTAATGTTTTAGTGTCTATTCTCTAATTTATCAATTAATAGATGGTGGCGGCGGCAAAGGAACTTGGGGTAAATTGCTTGACACTGACGCGGAGGCTCATCTAGATCGAAATGATCCCAACTATGACAGCGACGAGGTGCAATCTCTTCTTCTCTAAATGAAAACACTAGCATAGTTTAGTTTGCTCAGGGACTTCCCCTAATTTTATCCGTTTTCTTCTTCTTTACTTTTAAAGCATCATCTTGCTAATGATTTGGGCTACATTTCAGGAACCCTATGAGCTTGTGGGTGCCACAGTTTCCAACCCACTAGAGGGATACAAAAAAGCCGTCGTACCCATCATCGAGGAATATTTCAGTACTGGCGATGTTGGCCAGGCTGCCTCCGACCTCCGAGAGCTGCCGACAGACGAGTTCCATCCATACTTTGTGAAGAAGCTTGTCTCCATGGCCATGGACCGGCACGACAAGGAGAAGGAGATGGCCTCTGTTCTCCTCTCCTCTCTCTATGCAGATACTATAACATCAGCCCAGATCAGCCTTGGGTTCACAATGCTTATCGACTCAGTCGATGATCTGGCGCTGGACATTGTTGATGCGGTCGATGTTCTGGCATTGTTCCTCGCCAGGGCCATTGTTGACGACATTCTGCCGCCAGCCTTCCTCGCCAGTGCAAGGGAGAAGCTCTCTGGCTCGGCTCAGGGGCTGGAAGTCATCCAAACGGCTGAAAAGAGCTATCTTTCTGCACCCCACCACGCCGAGGTCGTCGAATCTCGGTGGGGCGGCACGACCCATCTCACGGTCTCCAAGGCCAAGAAGAATATCTCGGAGCTGCTCAAGGAATTCCTCAAGAACAGCGACACAGTCGGGGCATGCCGCTGCATAAGACAGCTCGGGGTCCCCTTCTTCCACCACGAGGTCGTCAAGCAAGCCCTGGTCCTTGCCCTCGAGAACCCGTCCTCCGAGCCGTTCATCCTCAAACTCTTGAAGGAGTCTGCGGAGGAGATGGTGATCAGCTCCAGCCAGATGGCCAAGGGGTTCGCCCGGCTGTCCGAGACCCTCGATGACCTCTCCCTCGACATCCCCGGTGCCAGAGCCTCGTTCCAGGCCTTGGTCTCCAGGGTCACGGCCGAGGGCTGGCTTGAGCCGAGCGAGGAGGAGAAGCTTCGGAGGTACAAGGAGCAGGTGGCTGTGATCGTCGACGAGTATTTCCTCTCCGGGGACGTGGCCGAGGTGGCTCGGAGCCTGGAGGAGCTGGCAGCACCGGAGCGGAACCCGATCTTCGTGAAGAAGCTGATCACTCTGGCCATGGACAGGAAGAACAGAGAGAAGGAGATGGCTTCGGCGTTGCTCGCAGCGCTGCACGGGGAGGCACTGTCAACGGAGGACGTCGCCGGCGGGTTCTCGATGCTGCTCGATGCCGCCGAAGACACGGCACTCGACGTGGTGGACGCCGCCAACAAGCTGGCCCTGTTCCTGGCACGGGCGGTGATTGACGAGGTGCTCGCGCCGCACAATCTGGAGGAGCTGTCCGGCGGCGGCGAGACAGTGCCGTCGGCCAGGGCGATGGTGGCGGCGGGGCACGCAGGGGAGCGGCTGCTGCGGTGCTGGGGCGGCAGCACGGGACGGGCGGTGGAGGATGCCAAGGACAGAATCGAGAAGCTGCTGGAGGAGTACGAGAGCGGGGGCGACGTGGGGGAGGCGTGCCGGTGCGTGCGGGAGCTGGCGATGCCGTTCTTCAACCACGAGGTGGTGAAGAAGGCAGTGGTGATGGCGATGGAGAAGAAGCGAGACCGGGTGCTGGAGCTGCTGAGGGAGAGCTTCGGCGAGGGGCTGATAACGAGTAATCAGATGGCGAAGGGATTTGGGAGGGTGTGGGACGGGATCGAAGACCTGGCGCTGGACATACCGGATGCCAGGGACAAGTTCATGGGGTATGTGGAGCAGGCTAAGAGCCAGGGGTGGCTGCCCTTGGCCTTTCTTCTGCCTGGAGCTTGAGTGCTTTTGGTGTGCTCTTTTTTTTTTTCTTTTTTCTTTTTCTAGAGCAAGGAGTTCTTCCCTGTGAAAACAGTCTGTGTTTTGCTTTTTCCATCAAAGCGTTTTTTGCCTCTTCTTCTCTTCTGACCCTCATACCCTGCTTGGAGTTCAGTTTATCTGATTCCCTGAGCATTTTTTTTGTCTTTCTGGAGAATTGGATGGAAACACACAGGTAGAGAGAGAGAGAGAGAGAGAGAGAGAGAGAGAGAGAGAGAGAGAGAGAGAGGGAGGGACAGAGGTAGAGAGTGAGAGAGAGGGAGCGAGGGACAGAGGTACAGAGAGAGAGGGACAGAGGTAGAGAGAGAGAGGGACAGACTTAGAGAGAGAGGGAGGCAGGGACAGAGGTAGAGAGAGAGAGGGAGGGACAGACTTAGAGAGAGAGGGAGGTAGGGACAGAGGTAGAGAGAGAGAGGGAGGGACATACTTAGAGAGAGAGGGAGGTAGGGACAGAGGTACAGAGAGAGAGGGACAGAGGTAGAGAGAGAGAGAGGGAGAGAGGGATGGAGGGAGGGACAAAGGTAGAGAGAGAGGGAGAGAGGAATGGAGGGATGGAGAGAGGGAGAGAGGGAGAGAGGGAGGGACAAAGGGAGAGAGAGAGGGAGAGAGGAATGGAGGGATGGAGAGAGGGAGAGAGGGAGGGACAAAGGTAGAGAGAGAGGGAGAGAGGAATGGAGGGATGGAGAAAGGGACAGAGGTAGAGAGAGAGAGAGAGAGGGATGGAGGGAGGGACAGAGCTAGAGAGACAAAGAGAGGGATGGAGAAAGGGACAGAGGTAGAGAGAGAGAGAGAGAGAGAGGGATGGAGGGAGGGACAGAGCTAGAGAGACAAAGAGAGGGATGGAGAAAGGGACAGAGGTAGAGAGAGAGACAGAGAGAGAAACAGAGACAGAGAGAGAGAGACAGAGAGAGAAACAGAGACAGAGAGAGAGAAACAGAGAGAGACACACACACAAAGAGAGAGAGAGGGAGGGACAGAAAGATGGTTACATAACTAGCATGATTACATTATTGGCGCTCGCTAATAATTATACTCTCCTCTTGATCCACTTGATCTTTCTTAAGAAAATTGGAAACTAACACAGAGAAAGAGAGAGAAATGATTAAATCATTAGCATGGGTTAAATATTATGTTTTACTTTTCAGCTGCCCGTCATGCTTGATTCTCTTTTTTTCTTCCAGTAATTTCTCTGGAACAAGAGAAATGATATATCTAAAATGTCCAAAGAGAGTAATGATGAGAAAATTATTATTGTAAGTTGAAGATTAGTTTTTTGCATAAGAATTGGGCCAAGAGCAGAATGTATTGGTATAACAAACCCTTATGACCATTTTTGCTTACCAAATGATTTAATAAAACTGCCATCTGTCTTGAAAAAATTTATTACTGTAAACTGAAGGATAACAAAGTAATTTTAAAATTTTTATTTCTTTCCCTTGTCAATTCACACTGAGAAGTTACCGTTGTGAAAAGATATATCCTATCACATAAGTTTTGCAGGTCCCCATTGTTAAATGGAGATATAAAGATGAGAGTATTGTCATAACGCCCATAATATGTTCCCTCTTCCTCTCCACCTCCAATAGGGCTTCTGATATTCTTCCTGATCAACATAAATGATTATTTTGATATCTATATATTTAATAATCCAAAATTATGTTTTGATTTTTTTCATAGTTTATAGAATACTGTTACTTTTGTGCCACAATTAACTGGGTGATGCATATTGAAAGGAAACCATCTTGATATAACAAGCTGATTAAAAAATTGTCAAACATAATAACAAAAGTACTATTTTGACATAATAAGCAGATCATGACATGATAATGAGGCCAACTCTCATCAAAGCTGAGGTGTGCAAATTTGGTTAGTTATCCTAGGTCATGGGATATGAAGTTGTGATATTTTCCATGTACCTAAGTATATGATTAGATTAGGGAATATCATACTTCTTGTAATCACTCATTCTCATGGACTTGGTGCTGTCATCTGAAGTAAATGAGCACCCTTGTCAATATATGGCTGCAGATTCATCTTGAAATGGCTGACTTCAGGTGTAAAGATGAATGATGCTACCAACTATTGTCAACTATAACTTAATCTGTCAATTCATCAAGTTTCCATTCTTAAACATAGTATGATTTTATTCCCTGATTATTATATGATAATTACTTTCTCTTACTTAACCTCTTCCTTGATTATAAAGATTCAATTCTGAAATTTCATTGATTTTGATAACATTAAAGATTAATAGATATATGTAATACTTTTGTATTGAAAAGATATGTAAAAGATGAAATAGAAGTTGATTAATATTGAACAGATATATGTATATAGGAAGAGAGTTGGATATTTAATATACATCTAATCCAATTCAATTGTGAGTGTGAAAAAATGAGAGTTAGATATTTAATAATTCAGAAATGCTATTAAAAGAGTTTTGAATGAGATAAGAATTGAGAAAGATATGTATGTGAAATGAAACATATATTAGTATTGATATTTTATGCTTAATAGATGGATACTAGGTTTGAAGTAGATATAAGATGTACAAGATAGGCAATGAAATCAAATTGAATGCACAAGTAAATAAATAAAGTAATCAGAATTGAAGTAAATTATTGAGCTGACAATAAAAACATTGAAACTATATACTAAAAAATTTATTGCCAAGTATTTTGAATATTGAAAGATATGCTTGAAAGTGAATATCCAATCTATAAGCATACTGCTGGGTTCTAGATTCCTTGACATGGATGAAGAAATCAAAATATTCCGCAGCGGAAGACTTGAAGGGAATCAAATGACATCAATAAAACCATGGAACAAAGTACCTTTACACGAATTGCATCTGTGATTTCTTGGATACCGGAGCGAGCCGAGTCAAGCTACTCAAATGTGCAACCTTTAGATGTATCCACGCGATCCTCGGCACATCAGATCTCCTCCTCGTTGACGAGCCCCGTTCAACCTCAATCGCCGTCCTTACGCCGTCTCGATCGCATCGGGAGTGGAGAGGAGTCATGGGAGAAGGGAGAAGAAGGAGAAGGCCCTATTATACTGGCCTGGGTGAATTTCCTTCATGGCCTTCCCCTATTTATACTAAGTGGGTATTTTTCATAAAAAACCCCAAAACTTAAGTATATCTTCCGACGTCCAAAAGACCATTTGCGTGTGACCCTCTAGGCCCATGTATCAGTATAGTTAACGAATCCAGTGGCCTAATAACCTTATTGGCCTTCCAAATTAATTAACTATATCATCATGTAGATTAATTAATGTTGGATCGATTTAAACCAATCGATAGGTCAAGTTTCCAACACGTGGGGTGCCAAGCTACACCTCGTGTTCTAGAAGATACAAAGGAGTGTGTATCGACTCACTCATGGAACCTCTTCGTCATCTGTTACCATGTGTGTATAATCCCTCATCCACTTGAGCACCCATTATCTATCCTTAGTGTCTCCACACTAATGGCTACGGGACCGGCCATACTCATCATATGAGTGAGGCTAGATAATGCTATTCTATCTAGATACTTCGATGTCCTTCTCGCTTATTCTTCAAATAGGAATGTTTAGAACACATGATTAAAGACTAGTGATCTCCGTATTACGATCTCATCATAATTCACCAAGTCCGATCATGTATTCATGGACTTTATTATAAGCATCGCACGTCCACTATATTATTGAACATGGAACGAGATGTGGAATGTGTGATTGGCTTGCTGGCCACATATATTTCCATCACATACATTAAAGGGAATATATTTAGTAGTGGCCTTGGTGATTGAATAACATGTTGATGAAATGAACCCCATGCTCTATGCTTTAAATATATTTTCTTTTCTTTAGATCTTGTATCAAAATTTGTTTAAGGGATAAGGCGTTAGCATATTAGAATATCCATACTAATTAACATAGAGAAAATCCAAGGAAAAGGGACTACCCGAGATAGGATAAGGGATTAGCCTAAATTTGTATATATATATAAATATATATATAAATGTATATATATATATATATATATATCCTTACCTCATCCCTTTTCATTGTTATTAATACATTCACTTATTATATCCCTACTAGAAATAAAGAAACCTATAATATAAATTTTTAACTGATTCACTTGCCTACCCAACATCAATAATAAAAATCATAATTCGATTCATTTACTTACTGAAATTAAGCATAATATATTTGGTTCAAAATTTTATAAAAAACCCTATTAGTATTTTCTCATACTTTGGGATGCCACAAGCAAGATCATTAATTATACATTCAGCAAGAAAAAACTGAAAACTTCTTACCCAGAAAATATGTCATAAGATGATTTGCTTCACTAAATGGTGGAATTCGTTTTTAATCCTGAATCAATTAACTTGAGATAATTTATGAGCATACATACAATGAATACTAAAAGCATTAATTTATGAATCATATGGACAAAATGAATAATTTAAATTCTAAGGATTAATACAATAGGATATAAAATTTCTTTGCATTATATCATAATTTTATAAAGTTATAATTTCATTTATCCACACATAAGACTCACTGGGACTTCTTTAACATATCCCCCTATCATTACTTCTGAATTTAACCATTCCGAGATACATCAATCTAGTCTGTATTATTTACACTAACTCAATCCTCATAATTTCTCATGAATACGCCCAGACCGACAAAGTCCACTACTGTTTCAAACCCTTCACTAGATTGATCTTAAAATAGTGATGAGAGAATATATTTTTCCATATGTTTTTTCACAATATATATTAGAATTTTTATTCTACGTAGCATGTTTTTTTAAAATATTACGACCTTCAGAAGTATCATATATGCGATATCATCACAAAAGAACCTCAAAATTTATATATTTTATCTTTTTATGTAAAAATAAGTTTATCTTTAGTTCATATTAAGGCCAAAAGACAGTAATAAAATTAATTTATATGATAGTTTTTCATGTCTTTTAGTGCCCTTTTTGAGCGAGTTCTCCAGTGATGGTGGATTCATGCATGGTTCTCGTGGACTATGAAATTGTTGCTATTTCGGGACCCACATCATATAATTTATCAAATAAAATGTATCCTGATTTAAGTCCAAGATTTTGCATAGTTCCTTTTCTGAATATATTTAATCCTGGCCATTTGATTATTTGACCATTATAATAGCGTATCTAGATTTAATCCTAGACACTTGATTTTATCCTATCTAGATTTAATCCTAACCATCTATCTTATCTTATATTAAATCCTGACCGTCTACTTCTCATAATGAGTATAGGTACATGTTCAATTCTGACTAGTCTGTTGTTATTTAGAATCCTATTGGTCAATGAAGATAATGACGAGGTGTTGCTCTGGAAATAAGCTCCTCTTTAAGTATTACCTTGTCTAATTATTAATCTTCCCATTCCTTAATAAATGTTTCAAGAGAGCCATGGGAAAACTAGTCAGTGGATTACAAGTAAAATAATATTTCCAATCCTTCGTTTCCTTTTCAGTCTTCTAAAACGTTGTTATAATATGATTATTAAAGTAGGATGGCTTGAATTCTTTTGTGCTAGTAAAATCATTGATATAGATTCAAATTAATATTTCAGCATATGAATCGTAAGAAAATACAATGAATGATAAGTATGAATAAAACTATAGCAGTTTCATGCATAATTCAGTGATTTTCTAGATTAATAATACTAGTTTTTTATATGTCTTACAGTGGCACCGATTAATGATAGATATCATGAAATAGATTAAAATTTTGTTATAATATTTTTTTATCCACTAATGTCTGAAATATGATTTATTTACCTGGACATGGAATTATTGGCTAATACAATATGCTCAACTATGAATATCAATTCAGTAAATTAGGAATCAAAGTCACAAGTATAAATTTGTTTGTCAAGTAATGTGGATGCGTTTTCTATGCAACCCCTTAGTGACACATATCATATGTTAAAATGCATCAACACTTTTCTATATATTTATCTAATGATATGAAGATTAATCATCAATGAAATGGATGGATAGATAAATATTGATGCAGAGCCTCAAAAACTTGACCATTAAAATAGATGTACAGATTCCATCAGTCAATAAACATCATTTTGTCTGAAAATTAGGATCCAGATTAATTAAAAAACGTTATTAGTTCTAATTAGTGTAACTTAGCCACTAGCTGGTGTATCTAAACGGTTGGTTATCACAAACATA
Organism: Wolffia australiana; assembly: GCF_029677425.1. Taxonomy (NCBI): domain Eukaryota; kingdom Viridiplantae; phylum Streptophyta; class Magnoliopsida; order Alismatales; family Araceae; genus Wolffia; species Wolffia australiana. The sequence goes on along the minus strand of NC_135847.1, from coordinate 4,802,788 downwards.
ATACTTCATACATTAATATTATACAGATTCCATTCATGTCAAATTCTGAAACGAATATAGTTTCCGAGGATCTGATATATGTATAAATTATCAACTATATGCATTGAAAAGTGAATATTGATGCAACACCTCAAAAGCCATATCATTAGTAGGATGATTCAAAAGTGGCTTGTTTAAAACGATGATCCATTAGCTTTTTCAGATTTCATCAGCACACAAACATCATTTTAACTGAAAATTAGGAGCCTTAGTAATTTTAGAGCCTTATTAGTTCTAAGTCATGGACCTTATTCACCAGGTGACCTTCATAAATGGTTAGTGATTGAGAACATTGTAGTTAATTCAACATACTTCATTTATTTCACAATGTTTATTTTTACTAAAATTGTAATATATATTGTCTTTCTTAAACTGCTTAATTCTATTATAGAGTGTTAAAATTATTATAATAAATTAAAATAGATTTGATATTCTATTTATAGATAAATTAAATTTCTAAGTGAGATAATATTTTCTCATATTTATTTTCAAAAGAGGGATTAAAATGGCTTTTATCAAGATTAATCAGCAGCCTGCCATATGTCACATTCCTTTTTGACCATTTTGTTAAATGATTGGCCATCACAATAGTGGGAATATGCATCATTATCTCATCTCTATTTGTGTTATTGTTATGATCTAGACATAGGACTGATCACATGATTTTAAGTGCAGGTGACAATGGATCGACAAGATGATCCAGGATCTGCATTGTAACAAATGTGATGGAATAAGCTAGACACATGTCAGCATAAAAAAGATGCAATCAAAAGTGCAGTAAATGATGTATTATTTTCAGTAAACTTCTGCCCACATTGTGATGCATTATCCAGAGTTATAAAATGCCATCTGTCACATTGGAAACCTGTCGGACCACATAAAAATTTGAACTTATAAAAATTTATTATTTTTTCAGTTTTAGGGACATGTGAAGGGGTGCAAAAATCCAATAAATTATCTTTTGGAGCTCAGCCCCTACATTGGTTTGCTAGAAGGACACACTGCCTATTATTCTTTATTATTAATCCAGATGACTATGACGGAATCTAACAGATTGATAAGTTTATCTAAATTTTAAAAATATTTTATAAAAAATCCTATACCACCATGTGTTATGAAGTTATTCGCTTTTAAATAAATATATCAGTTAATATACTCAAACCACCAATAGTACTTAAGAAAAAATGATATTTCAATATTTTTTAATAGAATAAAAGATCTTTTTCTACTTGAGTCTACGGTTAAGCACATCCAGATAAAAATGACACATGACACTGGTAACGAATTTTATGAATAGTTGACATTTTATAAATTTGTGAACAACATGATGACCATTTTTTACCTGGATACACAAATAAAATATTTTAAATATTTTTTGATGTATCCTTTTTATAATGTCGTAAAAAAGTGTGGTTTCTTGATGAGTACGTGAGAAAAATATGTATTGGTTTTATTTATTTAATTCTGCTAAAAATTAATAAAACTTAAATGAGCGAACATTAACAATATAAAAGCACTATAAATTAACATCAAAAGAAGCATAATTTAATAAAATCCAAATAATAGGATATTATTAAATCATTTTTATAGATATAGGACACCAATAATACTGTGAGGATAGAGTTTTCCATACTAACTAAGTTTAGGGCTTCACGAGATTCGTGTGTTTGAATTTATTTTTGAAAAAATGGAATTAAGCCTTGTGCTTAAAACTGCATATTTTATGTATTTGATACTACATTTTAATCTTTCTGGAAAAAATTTAAACACTTTTATACTTTTTGGGCTTATAGAATAAAGATATATTCTTATTTGTCGTTGGAATAAAAATTTTGAGACCAGGGCTTGATTGAAGTGAGAAAGATATTTTGAATACTTTAAATTGAACGGAGGTTTTGAAAGTTCAAGTGGAATTTTATTGAGGGATGAATATAGTGTTTGGTTCAGTGCCTTGGTTCAACCATGGAAAAATATGGTTTCCATGATACGGAAGCGTGAATCAATTCAGAATCAATCTTTAAATCAACACATTATATATATCTTGTGGAGAACTTGTTCCACCTTTGACTTGCTTCCTTTTAGAATGTTATGTAGACATTCACCTGCCCTACTTTTAGAAGTATCCACACGATCATGTTGGTCTCCAATCTCCACTTTTTCTTCTCCAACTCTTCTTGAGAATTTTGAAGATCTTCTCACCATGAAGACACTCTCCTTGGTTGAGTGGATTGATGGAAATATATGTGGCCGGCAAGCCAATCACACATTCCATATCTCGTTTGATGTTCATTGGTAGAACATATTCATTATGGTGCACGTGTGATGCTTATAATGAAGTTCATGAATACATGATCGGACTTAGTGAATTATGATGAGATCGTAATACGGAGATCACTGGTCTTTAATCATGTGTTCGAAATATTCCTATTCGGAGGATACGCGAGAAGGACATCGAAGTATCTAGATAGAATAGCATTATCTAGCCTCACTCATATGATGAGTATGGTCGGTCCCGTAGCCATTAGTGTGGAGACGCTAAGGATAGATAGTGGGTGCTCAAATGGATGAGGGATTATACACACATGGTAACAAATGACGAAGAGGTTCCATGAGTGAGTCGATACACACTCCTTTGTATCTTCTAGAACACGAGATGTAGCTTGGCACCCCACGTGTTGGAGACTCGACCTGTCGATTGGTTTAAATTGATTCGAAATTAATTAATCTATATGATGATATAGTTAATTAATATGGAAGGCCAATAAACATTATTAGGCCACTGGAGTTGTTAACTAGACTGATACATGGCCCTAGCGGTTCACATGCAAATGATCTTTTCGACGTCGGAAGATATACTTAAGTTTTGGGATTTTTTATGAAAAATACCCACTTAGTATATATAGGGGAAGGCCCGGAACAAAACTCACCCAGGCCAGAATTGTTCAGGGGCCTTACCCTTCTTCTCCACTCTCCATGCCCGATGCGATTGGAGCGACGTAACGACGACGGTGGAGGTAGAACGGGGTTTGTCAAGGAGAAGGAGGAGATTCAACATGCCAAGGATCGTGTGGCTGATAACATGCAAATTAATATACTTAATTACTGAATTATACATTCTATTTATGTGTTTTAATGGTCATATTTGCATGCTATCATGATAAAATACATTGAAATCAGTTAACATGTCGTTTTTCTATTATTTCATATTTTTTATCATTTTTTACATGGAATTTGACATTGTTTCAGTGAAGAAATATTTTTACATGATTTTATTTGCTTGGTTTAAGGTCAGTAAATCATCTCCTGATTTTTCTGAATTTTCCCATATTTTTATGAATTTTTCTCTATTTTTCTGACCATTATTTAGGCAAGAAATGATTTTTATTTAATTAAATAATATATTGATTATTTATTTTGCATTTTAAATGCATTTAAAATGAATATCACGTCATTCGCCGAATTGGGCGAATGAAGGGATATATTAATTAAATAAGAAAGGAGAGAAGAGAGGAGAGAGATAGGAAAAGTCAAATAGAGTGATTAAAAGAGAGAGAGAGAAAAGCGGAAGAGAGAGGAGAGAGAGTAGAGCGGCTAGAGAGGAGAGAGAAGAAAAGATATTTAGTAGGAGGAGAGAGATTTGAAAAGTCAGAAAGTGCGGCCGACGCGGACAACGAGGGTGCACGTGTCCCGAAACACGGAAAGCGAGAAAATCAAGCCCATCCAATAGGAAATTCCGATTTTTTAGAGAAAATAAAAGAGATCCAACGGCCCACATTTGATCTCACTAAAACTGCGATATCTTGAGATCTAAAACTCCGATTGGGCTGAAATTTTGAGGGCAGGTTCGTCTTTTCCTCTACAATCTGGACGATTGGATCTTTAAATAGAGGTCAGAAAAAAAGGCGAAATTCACTTTTTTGGAGGCTCTCCCCAAGCAATTGGCCAGGAAGGACACAGGAGGCATTCTGGAAGTCGTCAGATCTGAATCTTTTTATCAAATTTGTAAGTTTCTGAATTGTATTTGATCATCTTCTAGAACGATTCGAAAACGCCTTGGCATGGGCGAAATGTACATGCCCTAGATTCATGTTTTGAATGCATCAGCACTTCTTTTTTATTTGGATTCAAGATCTGACTTTTGATAATTAATTCTTAATCATTTTAGGACATTTCTGCTTCATTACATTTTTAATTTAGGGTCGAAATTGGGGCTTTCCCCAATTTCTTCACTTTCTCTCTCTAGGTTAATTTGATTTGTTTCTCTCTCTAGATTTCGGATTTTATTGTTTAGGAATTTAATTTAATATATAAAAAACCCAAAAATAAAATTTGAACCGAAAATTCATCCATTTTGAACTCCAATTCAAAAATCACTTTCTTGATTATTAATTTCCCAATTTTAATTCTGAAAATTATTATAAATTTTATTAAATTGGGAAATTAATAATTTATATTTTTATGAGCTTAAAATAATAATAATATTCTTATCTGGAATTATCTGACCGAAATCAAAATTAAGTTTTACTTAATTTTGATTATTTTAAGATTATTATTTAATATTAATTGAATTAAATATTGCAAAATTCAAAATTACTTGACTTGATTCATAAAAATTGTTTGAAAATTCTGAATTGTTGCCTCCTTGCGGATCGACCCCTTGCTTGCTCTATATTCTTATTTAGTAATTAAGGGAATTATAAATTTATTGCATAAGTCTAAAAAGCGCAACGACCACGTAATTTTACGTGATTTTTCGGCTTATCAGTGGCTACGCTTAGAGGCTGCACATTTAAGCAGCTCAACTCGTCTCACTTCGGGATCCAAGAAATCACAATTGCGATCCATGCAAAGGTACTTCATTTCATGATTTTAATGATGTCGTTCGTTTCGCAAAAGTCTTCTGTTGCGGATCGTGTCCATTTGTTCATCCAGATCTAGGCCTCTAGAACCCAACATGGAGAAGTGCGCAGAATGGAGAAAGGGGGCTGCCCAGCTCTGTTGGCCTGGGTGCCTAAAATGGGCGCCCCTTTCCCTATTTATATTCAAGTTTTTGCAAAAAAATCCATCAAGCAAAATATAGTCACCAATGCCCCATGATCTTATGCGTGTGACCCTCTAAGCTCGAGTATCATACTAATTAATAACTTTAGTGGCCCAATAAAAATTCTTGACAAAGCTTATTAATTAAATATATTAACATATAGATTAATGAACTAAGGATCGATTTAACCCAATCGATAGATTTGGTTTTCACACCATGGGGTGCCAAGCTGCACGTTGTGATCTAGAAGATACAAAGTAGTGTTTGAAATATCTCATGGAACCTTTACCATCATCGATTACCTATAATGCATCATCCGGGTGAGACTCTTGAACGACGTAGGGTATGGTTAATCATCAAACCCTAATCCATCATTTGATTAGTTCTAATGTGTAACGGAGATCATTGGAGAATGGCATCTCCAATATTCTCACTACTGTGGCCAGGGATTAGCTGCATCGTCTGCCTTGAGTCAGTCTCTTCGTATACTGAGGGTAGATGATCCTGTCTTGACCACTCAATCATCATGAGCTTCTTACTACATTCGAACTATGACTTGTTTGAATCCTATCATTAGAGGCTCGTAAGTCGTAGTCAAAATATAGTCATCCATTCATGAGTTGTCCTTGGTGTCTCAGGTCAGTGTATCACTTATACAACCGTGACATGAATCAACCTGATTGACATTTAGGTATAATACCATTCAGGGATTCGTACGAATCAATTCAGTGACCTCTTTCTCCAAAGAGCACCCATTATCTGTCCTTAGTGTCGCCACACTAATAGCCACATGATCAATTGTACTTATCGTATAAGTAGGATTAGAGAGTTGTTATTGTATCTAGATAATTCAATGTCCATCTCGACTATCCATCAAATAGGACTATTTAAAATCAATGTTTAAAGACTAGCGATCACTGTAATATGATCTTATCATAATTCAATATGTCATTGCATGTATTCGTGGACTTCATTATAAACATCTCACTGGAATAATAATGAGCGTAATATTTTATTTTTAATGGACTTAAATAATCATGGTGGTGTGATTTGGCTTGAAGGCCACATAATATCCATCAGTATCAACATGTTACACTTAAAGCATATATCTACCAAAACTACCGTTGACTGTTGAGCAGCAATATTAAATACATGATCTCCTATAGAAATGCTACTTTAACCTGAATCTGTTATGATATAAAATTATTGAATACTTAGTTGAGTATCCCTTCTTATGTAGATTATGTTGATTACATTTTATGTAGGTAACCATAAATTGTATGTCAACTTCAATATTTATTGAAAGAAATCCTAACCTAGCCAGTGGTAATCTATAAGAACCTTACGTAAAGGTATTTTCTAGTGTTCTCCTATTGGCTTTTTTAGTATCATATTGAATTTCCTTTGAAATGTTATTTATATCTTTTTCTATAAAGGAATGTAATTCTAAAATATAGAATAATATTGGATTATGAGATAATTTTGTAGAGTCTGACCTAATATTATCATTTCCTGTACTCCTAGGATTGTGATTCTTATAGAATTAATGCGCTATCCATATAACTTATTTATTGTACATACAAATGAATTAAAATAATAAATTAGCAATTTTCAACTTTGAGAATAACATATGTAAGAAAGCATTCACTGATTGAAAATGAAATTTTCTACACTAAAGAATTTGTGTACTTGAAAAAATCTTCCACTGAATATTTTTTCCATGGCTCACATGCTGAAACATTCCTTGAGGCATAGGAAGATGATTGTTTAACAAGCAATAAGAAACTATCGGATTTCCAAATTTTTATAATGTATTATAAAAAGGGACATGACGAAAAGGGCTACATCTTCAGAGACGGATCCATTGAAAAGATTGACCATAAATTAGGATAGCTTCGGTATGGTAGGAGGGCCTAGGCTTCCAGGCAAAAAAAAACTAGAAATAGTGATTCTGCAAGAGGTGTAGTTGAGTACACAAGTACGTGACATGAATCGAATACATGAAAAATTATCATAAAAATGTATGTTTATTAGTGTCTTATGGCATATCATGGAACTAAAGACGAATATATCTCCTCAACAAGACAAAAAAATAGTAGACTTGATGATTTTTTTGATTATCACAAATCTCATATGTGACAAAAACACGCGAGGACGCACCTGTTTGCGGGACTTAAACCAACACCTTATGGCACGAGCTGACGACAGCCATACACCACCTCTGTCAACATTCCTGAGGGCACTCCTCTCTTTCAAGAGGATTCACGGCATGCCAAGCCTTGGAAAGGCTCTTCCCTCTGCATTGAATTAAACCACGTGTCATCATCTCCATCTGTCACAATCCCTGATCACGACGAAACACAGAACGGACACGTAGAACGAAACAAAAGAGGAATTCTATTAGAAGTAGCTGTGTTTTGGATGGAAGAAATGCCGAAGAAAAAGTTCAAGAGATGAGAGAATTGAGGATAGCTACCAGAAAAAGTAGACAGTGAATTTTATTTATCCAGACTATTTCTATGGGATCCTCTGCATCTGTAGAAGTTATTAAATCATCCCTGATTGAACGTGAATATAATTTTGTGATTTTTCCGCGATATGGTCCGTTCAAAAAAGTATCGTACATTTTAGGCTACAGATGAACATCACGGGGCTGATGACAGTTGAGATGGATTGATGAATGACTCAATGGCTATCATTTCCAAGTCACTTTTCTGTCTGTCCCTTGCCATCATTCCTTGTCAATTCGTGTCCATCAAGCCTAACTAGACATGGTTGTTCTGTTCTGTTCCTTTGAAACGAACAAAAAATTCGCACAAAAGAACCGCACAGGTTCTTTGTTCTGTTCTTTTTTTGTGCAAAAACGAACAAAATTCACACATTCGAACAAAACTAGAACAAAATTTGCACAAAGAATTGAAACCGCATACAGGTGTGTGCGATGATCTGTTCGAGAATTTGATATTATTATGTTCTAAAAACCAAAGAGAACCCAAACTATTCGCACAAATTCGCGCAAAAGGAACCGAACAACCATGTCTAAGCCTAACTCAAAATTGATGGTACCAAGCTTCAACGTCAACGTCATCGTCATCCCTGACATCGGCGACGTGACGGTTGACGCATGATGAACCCTAGCTGAGGCTTGTTCTATGATTATGGGAAAGAATTGAAATTCAAGATTTTTGGGGAAAATTCCCCTTTCTTACCTAGAGATTCGACTCCCGAATTTCCCCATCGCTTGAGCTCGGATCGGCAAATGACAAGCTAGAACAAGCAATTTGTCGGTCCTCTCCAGCTTTCCCCAGCTTTTCCTCCAAAATCCGCAGCGACGAATCCAACCGCAAAATCCTCCTAAATTCATCGTATTTTCATTCAACGCAAAATTCACAAACGACGGAGAATGAATACGATGCAACGGAGAGGAGATCTAGGTCACCTGTGGACGTCGAGGAGCTTATCTTCGCAGACGGCGGCGAAGGAGTTGAGGAAATTGGCGGAATTGCCCATGAAGATGTTCACCAGGTAGAGCGTTCTTCGGTCTGAGATCGCGACAAGATCATCACGGCCATCGATTTCTTCATCGCCGCGATTCTCCTGCATTTGATTCAGTTCGAAGATCGATCGAACCAACAATGAAATCGACGATGATCGGAGTAGAACTGTTGAGTTTCGTTTAGGTAGTTATGGAACGGGGACGCAGGACGGGACGGGATGATGATCGTCCCGTCCCCGCGTCCCAGTTTTAGAGGTTTGTCTGCACCGTCCCATCCCAAATATTTTCATCTACGTCTCGTCTCATCTCGTCTGGAAACCATCCCATCTGAGATATTCTCGTCCTCGTCTACGTCTCGTCTCGTCTGGAAACCGACCCATCTGAGACATTCTCGTCCTCGTCTCGTCTAGAAACTGACCCATCCGAGACATTCTCTTCCTCATCTAAGTCTCGTCTCCTCTGGAAACCATCCCATCTGAGATATTCTCGTCCTCGTCTACGTCTCGCCTCGTCTAGAAACCGTCCCATCTGAGACATTCTCTTCCTCGTCTCGTCTGGAAACTGACCAATCCGAGACATTCTCTTCCTCGTCTAAGTCTCGTCTCCTCTGGAAACCACCCCATCTGAGATATTCTCGTCCTCGTCTACGTCTCGCCTCGTCTAGAAACCGTCCCATCTGAGACATTCTCTTCCTCGTCTCGTCTGGAAACTGACCCATCCGAGACATTTTCTTCCTCGTCTAAGTCTCGTCTCCTCTGGAAACCGTCCCATCGGTAACATTCTCGTCCTCGTCTACGTCTCGTCTCATCTGGAAACCATCCCATCTGAGACATTCTCGTCCTCGTCTACGTCTCATCTCGTCTGGAAACCATCCCATCCGAGACATTCTCTTCCTCGTCTAAGTCTCGTCTCCTCTGGAAACCGTCCCATCGGAGACATTCTCGTCCTCGACTACGTCTCGTCTCGTCTGGAAACCGTCCCATCCGAGACATTCTCGTCCTCGTCTATGTCTCATCTTGTCTGGAAACCATCTCATCTGAGACATTCTCGTCCTCGTCTACGTCTCATCTCGTCTGGAAACCATCCCATCCGAGACATTCTCTTCCTCGTCTAAGTCTCGTCTCCTCTGGAAACCGTCCCATCGGAGACATTCTCGTCCTCGACTACGTCTCGTCTCGTCTGGAAACCGTCCCATCGGTAACATTCTCGTCCTCGTCTACGTCTCGTCTCATCTGGAAACCATCCCATCTGAGACATTCTCGTCCTCGTCTACGTCTCATCTCGTCTGGAAACCATCCCATCCGAGACATTCTCTTCCTCGTCTACGTCTCGTCTCCTCTGGAAACCGTCCCATCGGAGACATTCTCGTCCTCATCTACGTCTCGTCTCGTCTGGAAACCGTCCCATCCGAGACATTCTCGTCCTCGTCTATGTCTCGTCTCGTCTGGAAACCATCCCATCCGAGACATTCTCGTCCTCATCTACGTCTCGTCTCGTCTGGAAACCGTCCCATCCGAGACATTCTCGTCATCGTCTACGCCTCGTCTCGTCTGGAAACCGTCACATCCGAGACATTCTCGTCCTCGTCTACGCCTCGTCTCGTCTGGAAACCGTCCCATCCGAGATATTCTCGTCCAGTCCGAGAATCGGGACAAAAGTCACCTTAATGTTGGGCTCCCACTCAGCTTTTCCTCTAGGATCACTTGGCTTTCCCTCTTGGGCTCTCGTCTCCCTCTCAGCTCCTACTCGACTCCCACTTGGTTCCCACGAGAAAAAAAATTGTCCCGTCCATCAGAATGGATGGTTTTCTCGTCCCCTGGCAAAATACCATCATTCTTCATATCTACTGGCAGACAATTCTACGCCCCGTCATTCTTATAATCTCCCCTTTTGGGTATTTTTCTTGTTCATGGATGAAATACCACCTCTTCTATATTTTTATCGAACCAAACATTGTTTAATTGTGTGCATGTCCCTATCTTCTATAAAGTTTTTGGGACTTATATAGTGAGTTTGGAAAAATGAAGAAGTCCTTGATCTCGAAATTTTTCCAATATATTTTTCTGTAGTACCTACATCCAAAAACTATAAAAGAAAATGAAGAAGATTCTGGAACGGCTGTTGAATTGTTTCTTGATTCTTGCTTGTTATTCTTGTGCAAGGGCCATGCTAATCTTCAATGAATTGTTTTAATTTTTATCAGATGACCCCAAAATGTGATGCTAGAGCCAGCTATTATTGCAAATATATTGGTATATTTTATTGACCAATCATTTTTAAATGTATTCATATGCCTACCTTCAAAGTTAATTTTTAGTTTTGAGAAGATAAATTTGGTTAAGTCAAGAAATCAACTTTACCCATAAATGAAGAAGTCTGCTCTTGCTTCAGTAGCTAGTTCAGAAAACCACCAAGGAAAATGATGACAACTGAGCTTAGGGTGTTGAGGTAGTTATAAAACCTGATTATATATTTAGTCAGCCGAAAATAAAGTTTCCAGTTATTGAATGAGGTTTTTTAATGATTACTCCATGAGTTTGAATAAGTAAAGAAGCCCTTTTATCTGGACTTCTTGTCTTGATCAATTTTTCCAGAGCAATTTTTGTCTTGATCCAGTACCTAGATCGAAAAACTAAAATAACATACAACTTCCATTGAAAATATGTTGAATTTCCTTGAGATGGTCATAAAAACTAATGGCAATTTTGGGGCCGCGATCGACATGATTCAAGCTCAATTGTGAAAAATAATTCTGGACAAAAAACCAAGAACATATCCGTTGCACGGATCACATCCATAATTTCTTGGTTCCTTGAGTCAGCATCTTCAAGCCATTCAGATGTGTTAACTCTAGACGTATCTACACTATCTTCAGAGCATTGGATCTTCTCTTTTTTTTGCGAACTAGGCTTCTAGAAATTTGATTTCCACTCCATCTAGAATCCACTAAAAGCATCACTTGAGGGAAAATTACGAGAAATGAGGGCTCCTCTCTATTTATAATGTATGACAAAAATTACGATAAAAAGTCCCTATGAATTTTTGACAAAAGTCCCCTTCCTTCAGAAAAAATAATAAAAGTCCCAAAACTTTGAGTTTATTCTTTGATGTCCAAAAAACCGTGTATGAGTATAGTTAATAACATCAATGTCCCAACATCGTTTATTGTGCTGGCCTTATTTATTATGGATATCACATATAGATTAATTAATCAAAGATCAATTTAACCCGATCCATAGGTGTGTCAAGCTACACTTCGTACCCTAGAAAATACAAAGAAACATGTCAACGCTCCCATGGAACCATTATAATCATTCATTACTCATTGAATATTGACTAAATGAGTATGTATAATTACTCATCTACATGGGACTCTAGAATGACTTAGGGCCCGCTTAATCATCATTCCCGATTGAATCATTCTAATCAGTACTGATGCATGACAAAATTGTCAAAGAATAACTCCCATGATATCTCCACTACCTTGGCCAAGAACTTGACTACATCATCTTCATTGAGTCCGTCTCCTCTAATATCGAGGGCAGACTATCCCATGATGACCATTCCGTCACATATGTGAACTTATTATTGTTGGGTTCTCGAGGCCTTGACATGGATGAAGAAATCAAATCGACATGCAGCGGAAGACTTTTGTGAATCGAACGACATCATTAAAACCATGAAACGATGTACCTTTGAAAGGATCGCATCCGTGATTTATTAGATCCCGGAGTGAGACCAGTCGAGCTGCTCAAGTGTGTAGCCTCTAGACATATCTACGCGATCCTGGGCACGTCGAATCTCCTTCTCGTTGATGAGCCCCGCTCTACCTCCACCATCGTCGTTACGCCATTCCGATCCCATCGAGCATGCAGAGGGGTGTAGGGAGAGGGGAGAAGAAGGGTGAGGCCCCTGAATAATTTTGGACTGGGTGAATTATATTTAGGGCCTTCCCCTATTTAACTAAGTGGGTATTTTTCATAAAAAACCCCCAAAACTTAAGTATATCTTCCGACGTCCAAAAGACCATTTGCATGTGACACTCTAGGCCCATGTATCAGTCTAGTTAACAACTCTAATTGCCCAATAACCTTTATTGGCCTTCCAAATTGATTAACTATATCATCATATAGATTAAATAATGTTGGATCGATTTCACCCAATCGATAGGTCGAGTCTCATACACGTGGGTTGCCAAGCTACACCTCGTGTTCCAGAAGATACAAAGGAGTGTGTATCGACTCCCTCATGGAACTTGTTCATCATCAGTTATCATGTGCGTATAATTCCTCATCCACTTGATGCTCCTTGGAGGACTGAGGGTATGGTCAACTATCAAACCCTAATCGATCATCCGAGTTAGTACTGACGCATTCAAAAATCATCGGAGAACTCTTCTCTGATATTTTACTGCCTTGGCCAAGGACTTCATCGCATCGTGTTCCTTGAGCTATCACCTCTTATACCGAGGGTGAAAGATCCCATCTTAACCACTCAATCATCTTTGTAAACTTCTTGATGTACCCAAACTAAGACTATCATGATTATGGACATTTAGGTCATTCTCAAAGTACAACTGTACGTCCACATGATATTTTTCGTGTCTCAGGTCTAAAGACCACTTACATAATCGTGACGTGAATCCACCTGATTGACAGTTCAGTATATTACCATTCAGGGATTCTAATGGATCAATTCAGTGAACTCTTTTCATTAAAGTGCACCAACTATCTATCCTTAGTGTCTCCACACTAATGGCTACGGGGCCGACCATATTCATCACATGAGTGAGGCTAGATAGTGCTATTCTATCTGGATACTTCAATGTCCTTATCGGGTATCCTTCAAATAGGAATGTTTAGAACACATGCTTAAAGACTAGTGATCTCCATATTACGATCTATCATAATTCACCAAGTCTGATCATGTATTCATGGACTTTATTATAAGCATCATACGAGCACTATAATGAATATGTTCTATTAATAAACATGGAACGAGATGTGGAATGTGTGATTGGCTTGCCGGCCACATATATTTCCATCAATTGTTGGGTTCTAGAGGCCTTTATATGGATGAAGACGAGGATTCCATGTAGTGCAAGACTCATAATGAAATTGTAGTGACATCATTAAAATAATAAATCAAGAGCCTGTGCACGAAACACATCCATGATTTATTGGATCCCAGAGCAAGATGAGTCGAGCTGTTCAAGTAGGCAGCCTCTAGATGTGTCCATGCAATCCTCGGCATGTTGAATCTCCTCCTTCTCATTGACGAGCCCTGTTCAATCTTTGTCAATGTCGTTACGTTGTTCGAATCACATCGTGAATGGAAAGGAGGTGTGGGGAGAATGGAGAAGAAGGAAAGTGCCCTGAATAATTTTGACATTGGTGAATTTAATTTAGGGTCTTCCCCTATTTATACTAAATGGGTGCTTTTCATAAAACCCCCAAAACTTAAGTATATCTTTCGACGTTTGAAGACCATTTATGTGTGACCCTCGAGGCCCATGTATCAGTCTAAGTAATGACTCCAACGAACCAATAACCTTTATTGGACTTCCATATTAATTAACTATATCATCATAAGGACTAATTAATGCAGGATCGATTTAACCCAACTGATTGGTCAAATCTCTAGTACATGCGTGAAAAGCTACACCTCGTGCTCTAAAAGATACAAAGGAGTGTGTATCGACTCACTCATGGAACATGTTTATCATCGGCTACCGTGTATATATATAATCCCCCATTCACTTGATGCTCGTAGGATGACTCAGAGTTAGTACTGATGTGTTTGAGAAATCATCAGAGAACTCTTCTCTAGTATTTTACTACCTTGGCCAAGGACTTTATCACGTCGTCTTCTTTGGGTTGGCACCTCTTATACCTGTTAAATTTTGTGCCTTAGATTATCCATATAAAACTTGTTTTCCATGATGTGGAGGCATTTTGAAACCGTTTTGTGCCTTTTGGGGAACTTTTTCTACCCTTGACCTGCTCTTGTTGAGATCATTTTGAAATTGTTCACGTGTCCAACCTCTAGAAGTATCCACGTGATCACTTGGTGCTCGGATCTCCCTGTCTTCTTCTTCAACTCTCCTTGAAAATCTCTTAAGATCTTCTCACCATGAGGACACTCTCCTTGGTTGAATGGAGAAGAGAGTAGAGTGAAGAAAGGGGGCTCTCAAATCTTGCTGGTCTAAATTCTTGAAATGAGTGCCCCTTCCATATTTATAATTTACTCAAGTTTTCTTCTCAAAAACCCGTAAAGTAAAAGATATTCACCTATGTCTCTATGATATTATGTGTGACACTCTAGGCCCATGTATCATTCTAGTTAATAACTTTAGTAGCCCAATAAAAATTGTTGTCCAACCTTATTAATTAACTATATCGACATATAGATTAACTAACTAAGCATCAATTTAACCCAATTGAAAGGTTAAGTTTCCAGCCTGTGAGGTGCAAAGCTACACCTCGTGCTCTAGAAGATATCGAGTAGCGTTTGAACTCTCTCATGAAACCTTTACCATCATCAGTTACCGTATATGTATAATCCATCATCCGCGTGAAACTCCCAAATGACTTAAGGCATGGTTTATTGTCAAACCCTAATCCATCATTCCATTAGTACTGATGTGGAATGATGATCATTTGAGAGTGCCTTATCCAATATCTTCACTACCCCGGCAATGAATTCTTTGTATCATCTCCCTTGAGTCAATCTCTTCTTATACTACGGGTGGATGATCCCATCTTGACCATTCAATCATCTCAGTGAGGTTCTTACTACACCCGAGCTATGGCAGGTTTGTATCTCATGATTAGAGGATCATAAGTCGTAGTCAAAATGTACTCATCCATCCACGAGATGTCCTTGGTGTCTCAGGTCAATGGATCACTTATCCAATTGTGATATCAATCAACTTGATATAACCAAACTAATGTCTTCTTGAGTATTCTTCAGATACTCATCACATGACCGGTGTACTCATCACATGACCGACCATGCACACCCACTATTTTCGTCAGATACTTGAATGTCTTCTTGAGTATTCTTTGAACAATAATATTTTGAACACATGCTTAAAGACTATAAATCTCCGTAGTACGATCTTATCATAATTCATTAAATTCAATCATGCATTGATGGACTTCATTATAAGCATCACACATGCATTATAGCAAATGCATTGTAGTAATGAATATGAACGGCGTATAGAATGTGTGATTAGGTTGCCAACCATATATGATCTCATCAATCGGAATGTTTAGAATACATGTTTAATTACTAGTGATCTCTGTATTATGATCTCATTATAACTAACTTACTCACTGCATGTATTCATGGACTTCAATTATAAGCATCACACTTGCATTAAAATGAATATAATAGTGTAAAAATGAATATGGATGAGACATGGAATGTGAGATTAGCTAGCTAGTGACATATATTTCCAATGAAAACCTAATTCTATGGTTTATTGAGTTAAAATTTATTTAATTGTTTCCATGTCTCTAACTTTAGAAAATATATTTTTAGTTATTAAATAATCAGTTTTCATAAATCAGTTAGTCTTGAAATTCAGAAATTAAGATATGTACACTTAGTTTGGCACCTAGATATAAAACCAAAGAGAAAGATGACAATAATTGAGCTAAGTATACTAAATGTGAACTCCTCATAAACCTATAAAACATGATTA
The DNA here is from genome assembly GCF_029677425.1 of Wolffia australiana. Lineage (NCBI taxonomy): Eukaryota > Viridiplantae > Streptophyta > Magnoliopsida > Alismatales > Araceae > Wolffia > Wolffia australiana. Next base: position 4,786,501 of record NC_135847.1, on the reverse strand, counting down.
TAGGATTTTTAAATTGTTTTTACAGGCCATTTTGTGCTTGTCACTCTCTTTGAAAATAAAGGAATGCGTTATCTTGAAATTTGCCCAAAATGAAGAATTGTGTGAATGTGATGATCTCCAGGTTTTCTATATTCATGTATGGATACAGACACTGTTGAGCAGTGGGTGCAAATTTTGCACCTTGTGTAAAACATTGATTGCAGCAAACCCCTTATGCAATGTGTTTTGTGAATTTTTAGCCAAAATATCCATACACACACTGGACAATAGTCAAAAATGCACAATTAAGTGAAAATTTTCACATTAAATTTAAATTTTTATTAGCCAATATGTTATCCATATAAAATATTTAATAAACATCATATAAGAATTATATATTAGGTAGCTAAGAATTCTTTCATATAAAATTAAAACTAGCTTTATATTTTAACAGTTTCAAATTTTGTGGATTTTTTTAAACAATACGAGTCTTCTTAAACAATAAAGTTCACATGTCTTCTCCAAACATCGACTCTTGAAATTCCTCTTTCGGCGATAATCTTCCATCGTGTGGCATATAATTAGATCACCTTTCCATTTACCGAGATATTCTTCTTCCACTTGAAACTACTCCTGATTCAGAAAAGTATCATAGACGACGAATAGCACTGGTTGGAACCTCAACTTGATTGCTCAATCTTTTTCATTGGTTAAAGAATAAGTTGATGGAAAGGTGGAGTAGCCAGGCAAGGAAGTGTGCATTGATTTTCTTATGCATGGCATGCAAGATCTGATCTTGCATAAGGGAGGGTTGATTTATTCTATAAGATAAATATTTTTTGTTTGATTTCTTTTCATTTGCACACATTTACCCAGTCCATTGTGTGTTGTGTGGTACAGTTTCTATGTACAGTTTCGACAGGACACGTGGTTCAAATTTTTCACCACACCGCACACTGCTTGGAGAGTCACATTACCTCTCAAATTTTGCTCATCTATACAAATATGAATGGTAAAGGGGGATAAATCTTGTGAAAAGCAATCAAAATAAACTTTATGTATATATATTGAAATGGTTTTAGGGGATTTGGCCAATTCATATCATTGATGAATCCAAGTTACCTAAAGATTTTATGATATTATTTCTAGTATGAGATGACTCAACCATCCGCTTTGGTATCTTATTGAACAAAAATGGTCATATTTTTCTTCCGTTTATCAAGAATATAGGTCTTTATATAAAGACATTCCTAGCGTAGAGTCCTCACTTCCTTGTTATTCCCTGAAGTCTTCTTGAGTTGTCTGCACAACCATGGAGGTGTCATCACGCCGTCGAGTGCTCAAAATTTTAAAAGGGATCTTCGCCATCGGGATTCCTTCCTGCGATGAGAGATATGTTTTTTTAGCCTTCAAAATCTTGCTTTATTCCCAGGGGTCAGATTTTATCCTACGGATCTCCAGGGGCATTCAATCAATCTGTGGCATCGGTGGCCTCTGCCAATTGGCTGATGAGGACATCGGCCGGGGGATGGAGAAGGGTGGGACTACCCCCCGACTGTCTGATCCCCTCTTTCAAGTGGGTTCAACGGCTGCAATTAGATCACAGCCGTGGACCAATTCTTATGGTGTACCCTTCATTCACCACGACAGCTGCTTTGTTAGCTGTCGCTTCAGCCACCGCGTCAGCCTCCCATGCTCTAATTCTCTCAGCCCTTAGACCTGCTATCCACTTCATTTGCCACATCCAATCAGAAAGCCTGAAAAAAAGAAATAAAAATGATAAAATAATACAAACAGATCTCACCTTCCAATCTTCCTTAAGAAGATTGGACAATTGAGATCATGTCCCTTTACTTAAAACGGCCCAAAATGACACAGGCTTTGGGCCAGGTTGGCTCGAAGCCGGGTCATAATTGCTTCTTGGCGTGGCCCAAGGCGGTGTTGAAATTTAGAATGCGGCATTGATCCTATATCAGAGAAATTAAAAAATAAACATGACTATATAATTTCTCTTATTCTTTCCCCCTTTGAAATTGCTTAACATCTCCCCCTTGCATGCGCGGACCTCTCTATGGGCCTCTGTGTGGGTCTCTATGTGGGCCTTTGTGTGCCAGCAGTCTGTGGCTCCTTGTGCGACGATGCTTGCCATCTACTGGCCAGATTGAGTGATGTGTGCTCGCTAGCTGGCGGCTGGCATGAGTGGCATTGACTCCCTTCTCAGCTGGACAATAAAAATCCCTTTTTGTTGTTCTTACTTTCCTTTTTTTATTGTTGCACTTTAAGCTTAGTGCCATTAGAAATAAAAATTTCTAAATAGTGATCTTTAAGCTTTTCAAAAAAAATGCACGAAAGGGGAATTTATAGTAAAATAAAGATAACATTAATAGAACAATGATTCTAAGATGCATATCTTTTTACTACTAAAAATTACTTTATCAGACGCCCAGGAGGTAAACCCATCATTCTCCATCCCCGACCGTCATTCTCGGCAGCTGGCCGGTGGAGGCTAGTGATGAGGGGACTGCAGACCGATCCAACGGCTCCTGGAGAGCCGTTGGATCAAATGCAGCCCATGGAAGGGTTGAGAGAACTCCTCTCCCCTCTTTAAAAGGTGATTTTGGAAGCCATAACATCATCTTACTACAGGCGAAGCAGAAGCGGCGAAGACCCATTTTGGCAGTGGGACGAGTAAGAGGAGAAAGATGACACTTCTTTGACAGCCTCAACTGCTCAGGACAGCTCTAGGGAGAGTAGAGGGAGACTTTGATCTGCACCAACATGGACGAAGATGAGTAGGGACACACACTGAGGCTACGGGTGGCGATCAGCACCCTTACTCTTGCTCGCTGGAATTAAGGCATCTCTGGTATCTTTCATGACTCAATTTGGATGATAATTCTGAATAGAATATGTTAGTTTACAATAGTTTTGGTTAAAACGCGAACCGATTGGATTTTGCAAAGATTTCATAGACCGTTTTCATTTGGGCATTCCATTGAACGTCTTGTGTGTGTTCAAAGTTTTTCAACAAATTAAATCATTTTTTCAATTTTCTCTTATAAAAAATATTTTAAAAATACTTCTTAAATAGATTTAGCTATATAAATTCTATTACTAGTCATCTAAGGTAATCATAAGTATAAAAATCCTAAAATACACACTAAAATTCATCCTACTAATCCTCTTAATTCTTCTACCTCTTAATATGTCTATATATCTTGTTAACTCAACTATCTGAGATATCCACCTTATCTATCTACTCAGTTCTCTTCTACACTTGATAATTCTTACTTTATTATCTATCCCTCTTACGCTTAAATTCTATGCATATATATATATATGCATAGAATTTAAGCATAAGAGGGATAGATAGGAAAGTAAGAATTATATATATATGCCCTCCATTAACCTATATCTTAACATATAATCCCTTATTTCCCTATCATTAGTATTACTTTCTTTTTCTTCATTCTTCTTTTTACCTCTTACTGAACTAAATACTTCTTACACCATATTAACATAAAATCTAATTCACTATCTAATTAAACCTTAATATCCATCATTATTATATACATTTCCTATCTTACACATAACTTACTATTAATCAAATAAATAATCTTTTCATCTTCTATTAAGACTATCATAGCATTATTCTATCCATGTAACTCATCTTATTTCTCCTATACTATCTATCTCAGTGTCATCCTTAATCCTAAAACTATTAATCTAATTTATAACTTACTTGCTTACTAACTTGAAAATCAATAAAATTTATTCATCATAAGAGGTGTCAAAGTGATTTTATCTCATTACTATCTCGACTCTTCCTTTTCATTACTTCTCTCTATCACGCCATTTACTATTCTTCATTATTTCTTATTATCTTACTTCTCACATTCATTAAATACCTCTGCCCACTAACGTATTAATTATCTTACTCCTCACTATAACTCAATAATTAAATTCACCTCTAAAGGCCAGTCCCTGTGGAGACTACCTCGATCCTACCTTACAATTGAGTGAGTTTTCTATTTTAACAAATTTGTTTGATTTCAGAAAATTAATCTACAATGACAATACACACAATTTGCGTTCACACAAAGTGAAACATATTCTTTTCCTCGTGCTCAGTTTGCGAATTGTACCAACCTCGGGCTGCAACAATGAATGTGCAATCTGAGTCTAGAAAATCCAATTCAAGTGCAATTTGTTTGAGATGTTTGGGATGGGTCAAGACCCCACTTCAAGGGGCTCAAGTATAATGCTTAATTAAATACCAAAACCTAAAAGTATGGCATCAGAACTGTGTTATGCAAGTATGGCTTCATTTTTCAAGACTTAATGACTTTTGTTCATAAATATATGCATCGCGATTATGAATGGATAAACCAATATCAGAGGTGTATCCAGAAATAAGTATGTCGAATCACGAAACTGACGGTATCGATTTGGTTTTATCAAAGTTCAGTAAAATTGGAAAATCCATGACTCGCGTATCCAGAAAGGTAGACACGTGGCAAATCTGGAATGTAATCTCTCTAAGCTGGAGATTGAAACCAGGGAAGTGTGAGGAAGAGATGAGAGGGAAATTTAAAAATTAATAACAAGGGGTACAAAATATTTCTACTCTCTATCCCCTTATTTCTCAATTGCGAAAGAACAATTCACCAAGAGAGAAGTCGAGGACGAAGTTCAATCATGTGATTTTCTTCCCTCTCAAGATAATTCTTGAATGAATAAATAAATAAATAAGATTAAAATACTAGAGAGAGCAATTAAACCATGCAAACTAAGGTTGGTCAAACCACGGACTAACGAATTCACGAGCTCCCTTTTGCCAATTCAGACTTCCTGAAAATTGACTCATTTAATAAAAATAAAGAATATATAAATCGTCAACACACAAATAATGAACTTGAAATGATCAAATAGGAAAGTACCTGTGAATGTGATCCAATATGATAAGCCTGGGCCCAGTTGGGATGCTCGCCTCCTTGAGGTCACTGAATACCATGATATCATACCATGTCACATACTAACATGATGGCATTGCAAAGTATGACGAGTATATCATACCGAATTAAATTATCCATGATCTAAAAATATTATACCATGTCATAACACATCATACCATTACATGATAGTGTGTATCAATTTAAAAAAAATTAATCAAATACATAACAATATCATTCCAAATCATATCATAGTTTACCAAATGATAACATATCACATAATTTTAGAGCAATATAATCTAATCAAAGTGTGATGATAGTAGGGTTTGGATCCGATCAGCATGACGACTATCCTACTTTATAATCATCTGACGACAAATTCACCATCATCTTGTCATCTCCACTTCATCATTCTCAAATCAAAAAATCAGATGGTGAAATTTGGGGACGACGATGACACGATCGTGTACCCCCAAGGGTATCTTAGGCATTTTAGCCCATTAGGGGTATTTTAGTCATATCATGCTTAAGGTAGATTGCTTTATTTTCTTATAAATATGTATAGCCCTCTCTTGAGGAGGGCAGTCAAGACTTATGGTAAGATCGGCCTCTTGGCTCACTATCTCGATCCTCCCTGTCTCGGTCCCATCCCCTTAACCGTCCAACGATCCCCGTGATCGTCTCACCAGATCTACAGCCGGCTCCCCTCCAATCCGATCCCTACCCTTGCCGTTCGTTCTCTTCTAGTCTCCGACGATCCCCGTCCCCGCGATCATCAACCCTTCACCGCGTCATCAGGCGGTTCATCCCTGGTCGATCCCGGGCCTGTCGGTTCGATCCCTCTTATAATTCCCGTTTCGACTCTCCTACCCCGGGAACGTCTAGCTCAACTCGCCCTCTACCCTCCTTCCGATATGAGCCTAGACTGAGGTTCATATCAATCATCAGTCTCAAATCAAAAAATCAGATGGTGAAATTTGGGACGACGATGACAAACTAGTCATCTTCCAGCAACCCTTGGCGAGAGTACATAAAATGAGACACAGTGTAGGGCAGACATCCCAAAGATCCATACAATCCAACAGGCCCTATCAAGTAAGAGTACAGTAATGACGAGGAGATTGGCAAGAGCAAGAGAAACCCAGCTCCATAAGGAGCTGACTAGCCCAAAAAAACTCATAGAAGGCCTGAGACGTGGTTTTAGAAAGCGAGCGGGCTAGTTGTATATAGATAGGGAGAGGAATGATGATGACGATAACGTAGATTACTGATAAGAACCAGGGTGTTCTTATTGGGGAGATCGAGGGGGGAGACCAGCAGTAAGATCATTGCCAGGAACTTAGTAGAACATTTTGGAGAATATATTCAGAGTCTGGAGGAGTCATACTCCAATATTCCCCTCTCAAGTAATGTCCAGACCAGGCAGAAACTGCGAGGATCAGCTTAGTCTAGAATTTCTGAAAAGCTTGCTTCTCGAGTATTTGAGGTTGTTTACTGGAAGATCTTATTAGCTGTTCTTGGATAAGGTTTTTGAGTGCATTTGCTGTTCAATATTCTCTTTTTCAAGTGATCATGTTTTCAACAGCTCGCTCATAGAGAAGTTTTGCAGTCCCCCATGATGATGACAATGACGAGAAGATGACGGTGAGTCATCGCGTTCCCCTCATTCATCCAAGCCAGGATGATGCTAGGATGAAAATGATGATAATGATGATTTTCTTTTGTCATCTCCTTTTGTCACACTCCCCATATAAACCTTGTTCAGATGACAAAGAATATGACGAAATTGTCGTCATCACCTGAGCAGCGGATAATGTCCGGACAGTGGATGACGACAACAAGTTTTGACATTGTCCAAAACACTATCATAGACAATAGCAGCAGAGGATGATCCTCAATACCACAGAGCCTATGTCGTTTATACCTTCTGGAATATCAAATAAATCAGAGCGAGACAAGAGTGCAAGGAGAAATTTAGACGCATTATTCTAACCCTTCTTCTTACGAGTCTTCAAAGCATTATTTTCACATACATCATCTCAAAAGGCTTCATAGACCTACATTCCATATGATCATTGGCAAGCCGGGACTAGAGATTCTCCAGTCTCCTTGCGGGGAATTCTAAGATTATTATTTATTCATCTCATGCCCTTCACAAGACTCTCTGATCAGATAACGGTGGATCCAGTAGCCAGACTATGATAGTCCTTGAACAAGTCTTAAAAGGTAACTCGAATGCAGGGTACCTTTCTAGGGGGCCAAAAAACTAATTTTTTGAATATGTTCTTTTGACTTTACCTGTACTCGCTACATTAAAAAAATCGACTTGTACTTTTTTCTCCTAAATCTAAATGAAATTTTAAATACAAACTCAATATTAAAGAAAGGTAAACTTGAAATGAAAACCCTCTTTGTCGTATGTCTTCTCTATTGAATTGCAGATTAACATTGGCAATATAGCATGACTGACAGTTTCAAAGAACTTTCACTTCTCAGATATTATGCTATAATATATCATTCCGTTGCATATCATAGCATTCCATAGCAAATTGTACAAGACTATTAAAAAGAGGGTCAAGGGCTGAAATTTACCTGTCAGTGAGGAAGGGTAGGGAAGCATCGGTGAGTGAGCCCTTTTTTAGATTCTTCTCATATCGCTCCAGGCCTAGCGTCCTTAACATGCCGCACCCTTTGGCGTAGAATGGATCGTCTTCTTCCTTGCTGCTACCACTCTCCTTGGGCATCATCTGTCCCAGCTGTCCAAATTACACTTTAAATCCAGATAAGTTCACCCAACTACAATCGGGAATCAAGAAATGCCAATTTTATATTACTTCAGGGCGGAAAATTATATGATTTATTTGTCTTCCAGCAAAGGTTGAACCCATGGTATCATTATGGAATAACAAAGGTCTAAACGTCAACGCTAATTGTATAATATATGTGCTTTAAAGATAATAGTTGTTTAAGAGTATATGTAAGTGAAAATTCCATATTTACCCGAATGATTTATTGAATATAGAGTATGTCAGTTTAGCAGAAAATCGACTAAGGGAAAAAAGCAGAGGAGACTATCTCGATTTATGTTTTTTGCCTTAATACCTTGTAAACTCCGCCTTGGAGAAGCGCAAATAAAGCGCCAGTTCCTACTGCCCCTGGAATGTTAGGGCCCGATGAGCTACTCACCAATGAGAATAAAAATCCAGATCCAAATGCTGCTGCCATGCTGATACAACAGATAATAGTATATATTATAGTAAGATGTTTGGAATAAATTTAACTTCTTAAAAGAAATAATAGGCTATAAATTTAGCCAAAGTGAGAAAAAATTAAATGTGTGCTGCCATCTCAAGTCAACATAAAAACAACTAATTCAAACCTTTAACCAAAGCTGCCAGAAGGGAGCGCGGATAATTTGCTGTAGGGTTATAAGTCCTATTTTACCAAATGTTACAACAAAAATGACAAACGAGCGTAAGGAAATCCTCACTGTTTATTTTCTTTCAGCAGTCAAATCGTCACGGGTTCTGATAGTATTGACTTCATCAACAGGCTTATATTAGTACATTCTGAGTGTCACAAGGCTACACCAGTACGACTTTGGATCCAATAGAAGGGGAATGATATAGAAAAGAAAAAATGAAGCGGAATCTGGTGAGCCTCTCAAAAGGAAACTGCTAGAGATCTTGGTACAGATCTCTATCGATAAATATTCACGGAGGAATTAGAGAAATCGATCGAGGGAAAGCTAGAACGAAATCAAAGAGAGCAGGTCCAGATCAGCACCTGCGGCCCAGTGGGAGGATCTCCTATCCAAATTCACCAATCAACTTTTTGACTGCCCTCCTTTGGGGATGGATACTGCATCTTGAGTAAGTGGAAATACCCATGACGGATTTTAGGGATCAAATGAATTGTTACGATCCCCATGGAGATCTAACAAAATCAAGAAACGGGACGAGGGATAGAGAGGAGAATAGGAGAGATGGAAGAGGTAAGACAGAAGAAGAGAGAGCGATTGGAGAACAAACTCTCAAGAATCTCCGAATCTGGAGTTCTTGCCCTCACAAAAGCCGGATACAGCTACTCGTGCCACGAAACCACAGGGTAATCATTCATCAAAAGTCTTTCTAATGACCTTACAAGGGGGTATTTATAACCCTACGATTTCAAGAATCGGTTATTTCATAAGGACTCTAACATGAATATGTAAGCTTCTCTTCTTTTTGTCAATGGAAATAGCCTCCCAGGCACCAGCTTGGTCTTTTTATCCCGCTAAAGGGACTTTTTAATTTCCCCGGAGGATAGTTCCTTCAGCTCTTCCTCAGGGAGGACGATCACAAAGTATCAATGAGGTGAAGTTGCAGTTCTCTTTCTCGCCTCTTGTCTGTGTCTCAGTCCCTTCAAAATCCCTACTATCCCCACCCATGTAACCATCTAAATCTCATCTGATATTCAGCCGTCTTCCCTCTAAAACATTCCCTACCTCTTTGATTGATCCCTCTACTTCCTTCCATCGCTACTGACTCCTGAATTCATAGAATGCGCCCCCCCCCCTATTTAGCAATAATACCCTGCAATACACCATGGACATTCCAGAAGGCTTTGCCCAGAACTAGTAAACCTCACCCATAACATCTTTTAATGTTTAACACTGAGTATGGCACCACAAGTACGTCTTCGGGGGAGTATGACCCCAAACAATTGAGAAGGCAGTAGGCCCCTTGCACAAAATACATACCCTTTGAACTATGGTGGCTTGCACCCTACGGAACAAACTGGGAGAGATCAATTAGGTGATAAATATGTTCTTGTTCATTTGCAAGAGAAACAGCAGAACCTACGAAAGCCAGGAACTTTGAGGAAGTTTAGTTACAGCATGCCCAGAGTGAAAGTGCATGAAGAACTACAGAGGAGAGTTCACTGTAATGCCTCCAGCAACGAAAATTTTGCCCCATACCAGGACCCCCAGATGCTGGACTGGATGATAGACCTCCCCCCCACAAATTCTGCATTGATGATGGACCAGATGATGTAGGAAACCATCACTTATAGTTCAGATCTGCAAACCATCCACCAAAGGGCAGACAGTGCGAGCTTGTGATAAAAGTGGGCTATCATATCGTACAGGACCATGTTGTAATGGACCAAGAACTGCATTGAACAAACTCAAAGATGATGAATGAGGATGATAACTGTCCTGTCTCATCTGATAGCCTCTTCCCAGACAATAGTGCTATAAGTAAGAGGTTCAGGCGATTGCAGACAACAAAGCACTGAATGGTGAAAGCGTTAGAGAAACTGTTAGAGAATGGGAGGAATTACAAAGAAGATGGCATTGGACGTTTTGACTCATCTTGGAGATAAAATCATGGATTTAGACCAGTCCGAGAACTCTCTATCAGCTAGACAGCATGTGGAATTTTCCTCCTGAAATTCAACCATACTGCTTCTTTGTCCCTAGTTGTTATGAAGTTGCACGTGTCCCACACGTTCTATGCATAATGTCGAACACTAGATGGTACGTGAGGCCTTTATCTTGTTAAAGAATGAATAATGGGACTTTCCCTTTTTTCATTATTGTTAAAGAGTAGATCACCTACTTCTCTCTCTCTCTCTCTTTCTAACGAATGAAATAAACAAACTATTTTTAATAATGAAGATGGTGAGAAATAAACAAAATTACTTGTTTTGGACATCATCTACTCCCCGCACTTTTTTTATGATGCAATGTATCCCAGCATTAGCCCCAGTTAAGACTGCAAAATTGCGAGCCTGGATAAGAGGACCGCCTATCGAGGCCTACAAATGAAAATTAAGAAAAAAACAATGGGATTGAGAAACGATTTACACCTAAGACAAAGCAGATAAGCCATCACAAAGGAGACAACGGATAAATAGAAAAAAATATGAGACAGCATGCACTTGAAGGTAATTTCTCATGATATTATGTCGAGTTATACCATATTACAGACTATGAGACCAGAATATTCTACTCGGCGGTAGTGTTTGCATTCAAATGTAGATCTTAGAAGACACTGAAATATATTTTCCTGAGTTGCCGACTAAAAGAGATTCCAAGAAACTATTCAACAACATTTCTCGATCACACGCTGAAAATAAACATTGAGAGAAGAATCATGATGCACGGACGTAGAATCGTAGAAGTTAATTGCTAGAACTGACTTAATAATTAAGTAGAAACCATTTTAAGGATTTAATTTGCACCCGGCTAACAACCAAAATACAACACATGAATGGCATTCGACGGGTAAATGGAGTCTCTTCTTCGCATCAAACGAAAATTCGATGACCCATTTTTTACAACCATTTGTCAGAGACAGAACAGGGGTATCCCTGTTTTGGATTGGCTTGAGACAAACCTTCCCACAAATTCAGCGTTTTTTTGTGCCCCACTTGGGGTACAGTGTTATATTCCGATACTGGACAGACGATTGGTCGGCCAGACGAAAGTTGCGAGAGGCTTGTCCCCGCCTTTTTGCACTGGCATGGAATCCCCAGGCCTTGGTGCGCAATTGTTGGGATGCCGCATAGAACCCGACGGCGGAGGGTGCTTTGTCGGACCAGCAGCTGGAGGATTTATTGCACATGCATCAATTGATCTTACATCTATGGCTGAGAAACAGAGCACGGGACGGCTGGACATGGAACAACACACCATTTTCAGTCCAAGAGGCTTACAAAAGGATCAGAGGGGATGCAACAGTGGAGGAATCTATAATTACTACTTGTCATCGACAATGGAAGCAAAAGGTCCCGTTAAACATCAGGATTTTTGGCTGGCTGCTTCTTAGACGACAACTGATGGCACAAGTCCCACGTAAGCGCCCAATACCAAATACATCGGCCGCATTCCCCATGTGCGCACGAGTAAAGGAAGACTGCTGACGTCTGTTCTTTGAATGTCCATTTGACCGGGCCATTTGGAGCTCACAGCATCCCATTGGTGTAGATGTGATATCCAACAAAGCCTGTCGGAGCTAACTTTGGGGAGGCGCGTGCAGAGGACGATTGGACAAGGATCCTCGTAGTACTTCTGGCGATATGGCTGCATCGTAATAATATCGTGTTCAAGGTAAGGGTTGTCACTATAGATTCTGTTATGCATAATGTGGCAACTTGTGTCCCCCATTGGTCAGTCGGGAGGTGAATTACGTTAAAGGGACCAAGTTGGTCAGTTTCATACTCAGCACGAGCATATATAACACTATACCTGGGTCGATCACCACTCTCGGGTGATCTTCCCTTCTCTTTTTCAGAAGAAAAACTAGACATCACTAACAGTATAAAAACGAGAAAACACCCATTGTAAAAGAAATAACGATTTCCAGTGGATAGAGAAAGTGGCCGAGGCTAGCCCGGGAGGGCAACATCAAACAAAAACCTGAGGATCCATTTTTCACAAGCATTTATGCGGATATTATAAATCATTAAAAACTCAAAAAAATGAGAGATCCTAAAAATTAAAAATAACGATTTCCAGTGGATAGAGCAAGTGGCCAAGGCTATCTCGGGAGGGCAAAATCAAACAAAAACCTGAGGATCCATTTTTCACAAGCATTTATGCAGATACTATAAATCATTAAAACTCAAAAAAATGAGAGATCCTAAAAATTAAAAATAACGATTTCCAGTGGATAGAGCAAGTGGCCGAGGCTAGCCCGGGAGGGCAAAATCAAACAAAAACCTGAGGATCCATTTTTCACAAGCATTTATGCGAATATTATAATTCATTAAAAACTCAAAAAAATGAGAGATCCTAAAAATTAAAAATAACGATTTCCAGTGGATAGAGCAAGTGGCCAAGGCTATCTCGGGAGGGCAAAATCAAACAAAAATCTGATGAATCGTTAAAAACTCAAATCATTAAAAACTCAAAAAAAAAAAAGAGATCCTAAAAATTACAATCCCCATTCTTAAATTGAAAAAAAACGTCCACCGCAAACGAAATAACGCGAACAAAAATTACAAACGAACGATTTCAAGTGAATAGAGGGCAAACGAGCACGGCTACCTCGGGAGGGAGAAGGAACTTGGCAGCGCCGGATTCCACGGCGGCGGCGCCGCCCTGGGACTTGAGAGAAGCGGCCAAATCCTTGTTGAGGGAGCTCATGAGAGCGCCCATGACTCCTCCCTGCACGGCGGCGAGCCCCGCGGTAATGGCGGCCTCCACAGCGAAGGACTGCTGGCCAAGCCACGCGCCGAAGCCCTCCTGCTTCGCCATAGCCCACTTCTTCGCCAACCCTACGGGATTCCCCACCTCGACCCCCTCCATAGCCGCGGCTGCCGAGTAGTCAGATAGAACCGCCGGATTTTGAATTTTCGCTCGTAGATATTTATATGCTCCTCCTGTTCGTTGACCGGACGGGACGGAACGGTACGGGAGGGGACGGGACGGGAAGTAGGGAACGTCCCGGACGTGACGGGACGGATGACTATCTGTGACGGACGATGACGTGATGACTATCGTCAGGTCACCGTTCCGCCACATATCCGAGGATTTCGGAAAAATCCGCCACATTTGTGTCACCGTCATGGTTTGCGGCATCCCCGTCACGGGACGGCGTCACCGTCACGTGTGACGGGAAAAAGAACCATGCTGAGGAGAGAAAATTGGAGGGGCATATCTCTAATTATCTTTAGATGGCGTCCGTTTGCGACTTTTCTGCAAAAGGCCAAGAAATCAAGTTAGTGAAACCACGTGACGAAATCTTGGCCGTCGAAAAGCTTAAATCTAACGATTTTTAAGCTTTTTTTGGTCATTTTCAAAAATCCCTCACGGCCGTCATCCGTGACGGTTGTCCCATCAGGCCACTCGTCTGAGGCCCTCCATCACCGTCACGTCACCGTAACGTCACCGTCACGCCCAGTTCATCATCCATCACCGTCACCGTCACGGGCACCTAATTTTGTCACTCTGACCATCACATCATCCGTCACGTTGTCGTCACTGTGCCGTATGACGTGATGGATGACGACTGTTGATCTCTAACGAGAAGCGTCATCCTTCTTGTAGTCGAATAGTACTAGTGTTCGCCAATCCCGAGTCCGATGTCGGGTGACGATGTCGGGACGAATGTTAAACCGGATGTCAGAAACGGGTTATCTGATATCTGATTTTAGTGATATTTGGATATTGAATGCCGATGTTTGATATAGGGTTTGACGATCCTGGTCCGGTCTATGTTTTTAGCAAAGACCTAAACCTTACCTAAAATTTGGTCTCGGTCTGATCCGGACCGGTCCCGGTTTGGTCAGGTTGACAAGTCAATGTCAAAGTCAAAGTATAAATTTTATGTTCATGGTTATGTTAAATATACTCTACATCAAGAGGGATGGGCAAATATATGACGGCTATGCTGAGATCAATAGAAAACTCTCCGGTGAGTTGGATTTGTTAGTTTTAGAATTTATAGAAAAATATGAAATAAATAATTAATAGTTTATTTCTGGTTTCAGTTACTGATTGACCAACCATTCCACCCTCAAATGGAGGACCTCCAGTCCCAATTCTATACAGTCAAATTTAACTTAGATATCAGTTGCTTCGTAACTGATATTTGATATCGGCATTTGTCTTCATCTTGAGGGTTGAATGACAGTAGCAGATTTCGGTGTTAGATACTAATTTCTTAGATATTTGACATATAAATGTAAAATATGTTTTGAATTATTTATAAATGTGCGAGTGTAAGGCCCCAAATTGACACTAAGCTATAGAGAGTTGTATTTAGTATGTTTGAGCATTTTATTATTGTTCTTTAATGTTTTCAGTTAATATTTCATACTTAGTTTGGCCTGGTACAAAATGGGCCTAATAGCAGGGATATCATGGCCCAGTATCTATGTGTCATACAGATTTAAGGCAAGGTTGGTAGAGAGCAGTATTTTTTATTATGATTTATTTAGAAGTACTCTAACTGTTCAAATGGATATTTGATACCTGGTATGTTGACAAGGGATAGAGTAGAGGATGTTTTGAACTAGCATCTGGATATTGGATATCATTATTTGGATAGCGATTTCCGGTATGGATTTGGATATTTGATGTCTAATTTGGTATCCAATACCTACATCCCGCTCATCAAGAGGCCTACGATACGTGTCTTGACATACATTATCAGATGGATATTCAATATCTAATTTACGGTATCTTAAACTACCCCAATTTTGTCCCAATGTCGGATATCATTTGTCTGATATCAAATATCAAATAGATATTGGACAACTGAACACTAATAAATACCATGTCACTATGTGAGGCCTGACCTAGGGTTGCGCCAACAAACACATCATCGACCCTCTTGATGATGGTTTTGATACAGTTAGGATGTCTAATAGTTAACAATTACATTGGTCATCAGGCATACCATTGGGGAGAACAAATGGTCTCTATGTATGATACCCATTATCCAAAATATTTGGTATGTTGTCGATATTAATGTGAGTTTGGAGACCGGAAAGCGATATCTAAGAGCGTTGATAAAGTTTTTGATGGATAGTATGTGGCCGTTAAGCCAATCACACAACCATGTTTATTAAAGTTCATTGAATAAAATATTTCTATTCATTTTTATTGTCTATAATGAAGTCCATGAATACGTGCAATGACTTAGTGAATTATGATGAGATCATAATACAGTGATCACTAATCTTTAAACATGTATTCTATATATTCCTATTCGATGGATAGTCGAGAGGGGCATCGAATTATCCGGAGAGAATAGCACTAGTTGATCCTACTTATACAATAAGTATAGCTGATCCTGTATGGTCGAAATATATGTGACCGGCAAACCAATCACACATTCCACATCTCGTTCCATGTTCATTAATAGAACATATTCATTATATTGCACGTGTGATGCTTATAATGAAGTCCATGAATACATGATCGGACTTAGCAAATTATGATGAGATCGTAATACGGAGATCACTAGTCTTTAAGCATGTGTTCTAAACATTCATATTCAAAGCATACGCAAGAAGGACATCGAAGTATCTGGATAGAATATCATTATCTAGCCTCACTCATATGATGAGTATGGTCGGTCCCGTAGCCATTAGTGTGGAGACACTAAGGATAGACAGTGGGTGCTCTTTAGTAGAACGAGATCAGTGAATCGATCCGTACGAATCCCTGAATGGTATTATACCAAACTGTCAATCAGGTTGACTAACGTCACGGTTATGTAAGTGGTCCTTAGACATGAGACACCAAAGACGTCTTGTGGACCTACGGTTGTACTTTGACTATGGCCAATGAGTCTCTAATCATGGGATTCTAAACATTTTTAGTTTGGGTACATGAAGAAGTTCACGAAGATGATTGAGTGGTCAAGATGGGATCGTCCACTCTCGGTATAAGAGGTGACAGCTTAAGGAAGACGATGCAACGAAGTCCTTGGCCAAGGCAGTGAAATATTGGAGAAGAGTTCTCCGATGATTTCCGAATGCATCAGTACTAACTTGGATGATCGATTAGGTTTGACAGTTGACCATACTCTAAGTCGTCCAAGGAGCATCAAATGGATGAAAGATAATACATACACGGTAACCGATGATGAACATGTTCCATGAGTGAGTCGATACACACTCCTTTGTATCTTCTAGGACACCAGGTGTAGCTTGGCACCCCACGTGTCAGAGTCTCGACCTATCGATTGGGTTAAATGGATGCGACGTTAATTAATATATATGATGATATAGTTAATTAATTTGGAAGGCCAATAAAGGATATTGGGCCGCTGGAGTCGTTCACTAGTCTGATACATGGGCCTAGAGGGTCACATGCGAATGGTGTTTTGGTTATCATAAGATATACTTAAATTTTAGGGTTTTTATGAAAAATACCCACTTAGTATAAATAGGGGAAGGCCATGAACTAAATTCACCTAGGCCAGAATTTTTCAGGGGCCTCTCCCCGTCTTCTCCCTCCTCCCAATATCCCCTCCCCTCCCCGATGTGATCGGGACGACGTAACGACGCCGACGGACAAAGAATGGGGCTCATCAACGAGAAGAAGGAGATTCGACGTGCCGAGGATCGCATGGATACGTCTAGAGGCTGCACACATGAGCAACTCGACTCGTCTCACTTGGGGATCGCAGAAATCATGAATGACATTCGTGCAAGGGTACTTCGTTTAATGTTTTTATTGATGCCGTTAAGATTTTGCAAAAGTCTTCCACTGCAATCGTTTTGTTTTGTTCATCCATGTCAAGGCATCTAGAACCCAACACTGTAGCTATTAGTGTGTCAATACTAAGGACCGATAGTGGGTGCTCTATGGAGAAAGAGTTTATTGAATTGATCTGTTCGACTCCTTAAATGGTATTATACCTAAACGTCAATCTGGTTGATTCAAGTCACGGTTGTATAAATGATACACTAACTTGAGACATCAAGGACATCTCGTGAGTGGACGACTATGTTTTGACTATAACTTATGAGCCTCTAATCATGGGATTCAAATAAATTATAGATTGAATGTAGTAAGAAGCTTATGGAAATGATTGAGTGGTCAATATGGGATCATCCACCCTCAGTATAAGAGGATATTGACTCGAGGAAGACGATGTAGAAAAATCCCTGGCCAGAGAAGTGAGTACTAATCGATCCCCATTACGCGTCAGTACTAATCGAATGACAGATTAGGGTTTGACGATAAATCATACCCTAGGTTGTTCAAAAGTCTCGCGTGGATGATGGATTATACATGTACGACAACCGATGATGGTAAAGGTTCTATGAGAGAGTTCGAGACTACTCAATATCTTCTAGAGCAAGAGGTGTAGCTTAGCACCCTACGGTCTGGAAACTTAACCTACCGATTGGGTTAAATCGATCCTTATTTAATTAATCTATATGTTGATATATTTAATTAGTAAGGTTGGTCAATATATGTTATTGGGCAATTAAAGTTATTAGCTAGAACGATACATGGGCCTAGAGAGTCACACGGACAAGGTCGTAAGGGCATTGGTGGATATATTTTACTTTGGAGAGTTTTTGAGGAAAAACCTTAAGTGAAATATAAAGAGGGAAAGGGGTCTCATTTTAAGTACCCATGCAAGCCTAATTTGAGAGCCCCCTTCCTTCTTCATTCTTTACATCAACCAAGGAGAGAGTCTCCAAGAAGAGTTGAAGAGGAAGAGGTGGAGATCCAAGCGCCAAGTGATCGCGTGGATACTTCTAGAGGCTGGACGCGTGAACGGCTTCAGAAACGATCTTAAAGTTACTATGTTAAATGTGGAATAAGTTCCCCACAAAGGTATACTCAATC
Source organism: Wolffia australiana (assembly GCF_029677425.1). Classification (NCBI taxonomy): domain Eukaryota; kingdom Viridiplantae; phylum Streptophyta; class Magnoliopsida; order Alismatales; family Araceae; genus Wolffia; species Wolffia australiana. Next base: position 4,768,264 of record NC_135847.1, on the reverse strand, counting down.
TTTTTGTTTTAAAAATCGATTATGAATCGATCGACAATCTTTCGCATCCATGGAATGTGTTTTCCATGGTCGAACCAACGCACCGAACTCATCAGTGGTATCAAAGCCAGTTGAGGATGACATTGGTGATGAGGGTGTACCATTTAGGGTGCAACTAACAGTCTCTGTAACTGAAATCTATTATGGAATAATCTGATATATGTTATCCTTATTGTTGGGTATGATGACGATGTCAATAGGTCGTTGGAGACAGGAGACCAATATCTGATAATATTGACAAAGTTTGGATGGTGGATGGTTGATGGTGATGTTGGTGATACTAATATACCTCATTGTGTACAACTAGCATTCTCCATATTCAAGATCCATCATCCTAAAAATCTGGTACATAGTAAATATGTTGTTGGAGACTAGTGAAGGATAATTGATATAAGATATCATTCCACTAACAATGATATTGATGTTGATAACAGAATGTATGTTGATAACATGATAAATGAACATATATTTTCATACATTTTATATGTTTTTAGTATTAGTAATTTATAATTTATTATGTTATTATTTGAATTAACCAAATATTTATACATTAGCTAGAAATTCCAACTTTTGCACATAATGATTATTTTTCACTAACTTCATTGACTTCTATGAATTCAACCAACTTTATTACTGATGAGTATTTTATAGTTCTAAATTTGCAGAAATTTATAGGAATTAGAAGATAGAAGTCTTAGGAAATTGGAGGATTTTTGGGAGCTTTGTGATTATCAAAATGCGCTGCAAATGATAAAACAGTGTTGTGGTCTTTTAAAGGAGATATCAGAGGGGTTTGGGCCACAACCTGACCTACCTATTGGGCCTTCAAACACCTTACAAAAGAAACAAACTGTAAATTACAAGACAAAACTCTCAACCAATGCAGAAAAAGAGGCAAAATGGCAAGAAAATAGAATAGATAATGCCCAAAGGGGTATTTTAGTAATTCTCCTAATGTCCAAATAGACTTTTTATCCCTCATTTTCCCTCATTCTGAATGTGCTCTGGCAAGTGGCTGGCCAGCAGGACAAGGCATTTTTCAGAATCCAGGTTGTTTAACCTGCTTGATGTAAGTTTATTGAAGTTTTCTCTTAATCTCATCTCTTGTTCGCATTTAAAAATGCCTGATCCTGGAAAAATATAAGGACCCATACTTGAGAGGAAGGATTGAGGGCTCATTAAACTTTCATTGAGGCTTTAGGATCTTAGATTTCTACTTTCTCCATCATTTCCCATCCATTTACCCTTAAAATCCATCACTTTCCCACTCTAAACAATCATTTTCTCCACTTTCTCTCTCAAAAATAGGTTTTTTCTCTCACTAGACCTTAATATATATCCCTAGTTAATCCCTTAAAATTTTCATAAAAAATCTTCTTCATTTTCACATTCAAATTCTATCTCAAACTCCTTCTACACTCTCTCTTCATTTTCTTTCTCTATCTCCTCATTTCAACCCTTTCTCTTCTAGAATCTGTTCTTTCTCTCTCTATAAATTCATATATATCCACAGTTCATCCCCTCAAAATTTCATAAAAAATATCCTTCATCAACACCTTCAAATTCCTTCTCGAACTCTCTCTACACCCTCTCTTCAATTTCTCTCTCTATCTCTTCATTTTCTCTCTCTATCATCTCATTTTGAAATTTTATCTATCTAAAAACAGTTATTTCTCCCTCTAAAATATCTCCCTATCTCTCCATATCCTCAAGCATTCCCTACTTCGAATTCCAAAAAAAATCGCATTAAAATATCATTTTTATCCTTTCAAAACTCAAATTTTCTGTCCTCTAGCCGCCACCGTGCGGTGGCTTGTGGTGCCCGTGCAGCAGGGACAGCCCTCTGCCCACCAGTCTGCGCGCAGCCAGCGCACACGACCGCAAGGCACAGGGTAGCCCTGTGCAGGACTTAGCCAAATCGACTAAGTCCTGACCATTGGGTTAAGCCCAATAAGGCTTAAGCCCATTTGGCTAAGTCTTCACTTAGCCAAATTGGGCTAACCTTAGTGGGCTGACCCACTAAGGCCAGCTCTATACAGGACACACCAGGCCCGCGGGCCCACCTGGCCTGCCGCCGACACCGCCGCCACTCCGGCGATCGCCGGAGTAGGTAAATACCATATTTTTAGTATTTAAAAATTATTAAAAATAGAAAAAAATCCGAAAAATCAGAAAAAAATTTCTGCACTTACAAATTAGATTTTTTTTTCGGAAAAAACCAGAAAATTCAAATAATCAATTGACAGTCATTTTAACACCTAAAAAATTCTATAAAAAATCTCTAACTCTCGTTTTTCATATTTATAGTGGTTTTTGGTGTAAATTTAATTCCAGAAAATTCTAAAAATATTTATTGCTGATTTATTTTGTTGAGATAAAATAGAAAAAATAGTGTAAAAATATTATTTGGTGTTTTTCTTTGTATTTTGGCTTCAATTTAAATGATATGGAATTATGAAAATTACCTAAAAATCTATAAAAATCCCAAATTGTATTTTTTTACTTTAAAAATCATTGTCTTCACCCCAAGCTTAAGAAAAAATTCTGAATTTTAATTTCTGCCTCTCTGCGGATCGACCCCTTACTTTCCCTATATTAATTATAGAATATTTAAGTGAAAAAACTTCATAAATATTGTTGTTTAAGTCTGAATCAAAACGACGACATAAACTCCTAAATTTGGACTTATCATATGTCAGAGGACGGACATTTTACTTAATTTTTGGAATATCCAAAATTTTCCTCTTATCATACTTAACTTTTATGATCTACCTAGAAAAAATAAAATATGAAATTAACTATCCCTAATAATAAATGTGGCCCAAAGAAGTTGGAAAAGTTGCCAGTTTTAAAATTAGTTTCACTATCAGTAATATTTGCTTCACATTGTTTGTCCATGAAGCCATATATATAGATGGATTGTAACCCACCGGGCTGAGATAATTTGAACAAAGAAGTAATGACCACGCTTTGAGCCGACTCAACTTGAAGTCCACGTCACAACAAGATGCATCATAAGTAATCTTTTAATCGTGACCAACCAATCTTTGTATGGAAGATCAGACAATCTGCGCTATATTTGACTCTTTTTTCTTATTTGTTTCTCCATGCTTCTGCTTGGGCGTGGACGTTTACAAAGATGGTGGGGTCACATGAACGATGAGTTACGAACAAGATCATTGATGGGGTGACTTATGTGTATGTTGATGCAACTTCAAACATGGCCTAGGGGTGCACCAAACTTAAAGGGGTTCACGGTTGTCAACCCCTTATGACGGGAAATCCAACGACTACGGTCAGATACATCATTTGTGATGGGAGCATCTAGATCCAAAAAACTAGTCTTTATTCTCTCTAGGAGCACGGGTTGAAGCAGAAGGCCCGGTCTTCAAGGACTCAAGCCTAGTCAACAGGCCCCCGGTCTTTAGTGTCTACACACCAATGGCTACAGGATTGTCCATATTCATTATATGAGTAAGACTAGACAGGGTTATTCTATCCATATACTTCGATATCCTTCTCCAGTATTCGAATAATAATACTTGGCACACATAATTATAGAATTAACAATCTGAAAAATATGATATCATCATAATTGACTAAGTCAGATCATGTATTCATGTAGTTCATTATGAGCATCCCTTATGCATTATAATGAATAAAATGCATTAATGAATATGGAACAAGATATGGAATGTGTACTTGGCTTTATAGCCACATATATTCCATCATGTTCATAGTAAAAAGCATGATTTTCCATCATGGATATTTTGTGTCTGCCAAACCAACCACGTTTCCATGTCATTTTGAAGATCGCTGAGATAAATATTTGTTCATTATTATTATTGTGTCTTATAATGAAGTCATTGAATACGTGAAATTACCAAGTGAATTATGATGAGATCATAATGCAGTGATAAATAGTCTCTAAACATGTAGTATATTTATTCATATTCAATGGAAACTCGTGACACACATCAAACTATGTGGAAAGAATAACACTAGCTATTCATTAGCGTAGAGACGCTAATAAACTCAAATTTTAGGTTTTTAATATGTCATTAGTATTCTTGAATTTAATGAGTGTAAATATAAACCTGTCCACGCTAATGTAAATTTAGATAGTGATGATTACAAATAATCTCCATATGGAGTGATAATTAAGGATTCAGTATTTTTAATAGTGGTTATTGAGGTGCGATTAGATGAGATACAAAGAAATACAAAGTCAATAGGTGAGAAATGCAAGGCAAGATAGTAATAATTAATAATATAATTAAGATGATTATCATATATAGCATATAGTAGATAGTAGATAGTAGATAATAAATAGAAGATAGTGTACAGTGATAATTGGAATTTTAGAATATTGAGAAAGGAAGAGCATGGAATGATAATAATGAGAAAAAGGCAAGGTGATGCTTCCTCATTTTCTATTAGCTGCGGAAATATTTTTAATCGTCCTCTATTTAATCATTGGTGAGATCATCCCATCTGCTGCTATCAGTTGATCCTAGAATGCCACATGTCTCTGTGTAGGGTAAGAAAACAAAAAAATCATATTCTTCAATTTGTTTTTTCATATTTAATGATGATTTGACTCGTATCATTCACGTTAGAAAAAAGATAATATTTCTCAACAATTTTTTGAGGTGATGATGCGTCTCTGCCCATCACATCAGCATTATTCTCTTTTTTTAATCAAATGCAGTGGCACATGGTGCACACCATGTGTACCGCCGCAAGTTTTGACTTATAAAAATGATTTTTTAAATCATTTTTTACTCAGTTTTGAATTGCATTTATTGTGATTTAAATGTGATTTTTATTTTCATTTTGTCCATGTCATCCCTACGAATAAAAAAATAAGAGCTTGTCACTCAATGCTGGTGCATTATGATATCACAATTCATGATGCCATAATGACACCTTTTTGTAATGATTGTCTAAGCTAATAATTGCTGAAAGTAGTCATTGTTTTCCATTCGATTGATCAAATGCTGACTCATGGCGAGCATTTTATAAATCTTATTTAATATATTTAAGGTCATAAAATAAATGTGACACAAAGTTGAGTAAATCCTTAAGAATTAATTTAATCATTTTAAACTTGATAATGTGCATGTGTAAATTTCTTATAAATAACCCAATAATTTATGTGATGTCAGACACTAAGGACAAAAGTGAGACCTTTTTGGGAAAGAGTTTCTTAGTGTAGATACACTAGATGGTCACACGCTTAAGATATATGGATGTCGGTGGGTACACAACATTATAATGAGTTTTTTTCAAAAGGTTCTCAAATAAGTTGATAAGGAGTGCACCCAATTTAGGTGCCCGTGCCAGCCAAACCTGGGCATCCCCTGTTTATTCATGTCTTGTTAATCTTCTCACTCTACCAGTAAGACTTTATGGTGATAAAATATGCTAGATCTTTAAGAAGCATTGACGAAGATGAAGAGATACATCATTGCATCCATCAACTAAATATGTCTAGAGGTTGAACATGTGAATGGCTTAGATAAACTTTTCCAGGGAGAAGGTCAAGGGTGGAATCAGTTCTGTACAAGGTGATAAGATCCTTTCTTATTTTATAGATCAATTATGACTTTATTTCCCATCTTCCACTGCATGAAATTGGATTTCAAGCACTCAATCAAAGCCTAATAACACAAGAGTCCATCCACAATATGTATTTGGGTGTTCAAGGTCAAGGGGCTGGTATCACAATTGTGACATGAATCAACTTGATTGACATTTAGGCACAATAACATACATGGATTCATATGTTAATATTGTGAACTATTTCCATTAAGATCACCCGTTATCCATCATTTACATATCCGAACAAAAGTCCATAAATCGTCATTTCAGTGGGATTATATATTGTTTTTTTATCTAGATATTTACATGTCCTTCTCGAGTACTCTATGAATTGGAACATTGAGAATTCATGTTTAAGTATAATCTGCCACTTAAATAATGAAATAAGTATACCTCGTCTCAGTGATGTTGGGCTGATTCATCCCAAAAGATTAATCAAATATTTACCGTGGTCATCCTAAAATAAAAAATAACCCAATTCCTTGCCCTTAAACCCTCTCCTTTTATCTCTAGCCCAATTCCTCTCCCCTCAAAAACTATTATCCATGTTCCATCTCCGGGAATGAATCATCCCAACCTCGCCAGCCGTCATCCATCCCGTCCCAAAATACAATGCCACTAAGAAGACGAGACGAGACTAGACGAGATGAAACAAGACGAGACGGGATGAAACAAGACGAGACGAGATGAGACGAGATGAGACAAGACAAGACGAGACGAGACAAGACAAGACGAGACGAGACGAGACAAGACGAGATGAGACGAGACGAGACGAGACGAGATGAGACGAGAGGAGACGAGAGGAGACGAGAAGAGACGAGACCGCATCCCGGTGACGTTGGGCTGGGTCATCCCAAAAGACTAATCAAATACTTCCTGAGGGTTTATTTTGCATAAAGTTTGTTATGCACAGAACCATCATCAGTCAATCCCAAATGTTCCCAAAATAATCTATTCAAATAAAAAAACGATTTATCATGGGTATATCTTTATTGTGTGGTGCGGACGATGAGCGGATGACGGAATACGTTGAACTGTTCCGCAGGATCATCGCACCCGTTAACGTGGACCATCATCGACCTCCCGACTGGTATATATCTCTTCTCCTGCACGCTTACGAGCTCAGCCACAGAGCAAGAGAGAGAGAGAGGAGTAGAGAGAGAAAGAAGAGAGAGAGAGAGAGAGGAGAGATGGGCGAGGTCGGATCGGAGAAGGGGGAAGAGGAGACGGCGTTTCTACTGGAGAACGGTCATCCTCCCGAGGACGGATTTCACCTCGCCTACGTCGTCTACTTCATCCTCGGCGCGGGATTTCTCGTTCCGTGGAACGCGTTCATCACCGCCGTCGACTACTTCTCCTACATCTACCCCGATGTGTCCATCGATCGCATTTTCGCCGTTTGTTACATGTTCTGCGCCCTGATCTTCCTCGTGATCATGGTCGGATGGTGGGCGCACCGATCGGGGGCTTCAGTTCGCGTCAATTCTGGCCTTGTTATCTTCGTAATCAGCCTCTTGATCGTTCCTGTGCTTGATCTTGCCTATGTCAAGGGGCAGAGAGGGTTGTATTCTGCGTACGACGTTACTGTTTTCGCCGTTGTTCTTGCTGGAATCGGCGATGCGCTGGTTCAGGGCGGCGTCATCGGGTCTGCTGGAGAGCTTCCTGAGCGCTACATGCAGGCTGTGGTCGCGGGGACTGCTGCTTCTGGTAATTTGTTTTGCTTTGCATCTTCTTGAATTTTTTTTTGGGTTTGAATTGTTCTTGTAAATATGAGTTTTTGGTGAAATCAGCTGTTTGAATTGGGGGGTTTTTCTCTCTTTTTGGTGATGTCTTCCAATGCGGCCCCTTGAATTCCCAAACATAATTATAAACTCATTTTCAGTTTTGGTTCGGATTTTCTTGTAAATATCAGTTTTTGGTGAAATCAGCTGTTTGAATCGGGGGTTTTTCTCTCTTTTTGGTGATGTCTTGCTATGGCCCCTCGAATTCCCAAACATAATTTTAAACTCATTTTCAGTTTTGGTCTGGATTGTTCTTGTCATGATCATTTTTCGCTGAAATCAGCTGATTGAAGTGTGGTATTTTCTCTCTTGTTGGTGATATGCCTTCCTATGGCCCCTTGAATTCTTGAGAATAATTGGAGCTCATCTTCTTTGACTAGTTAAATTCTTCCCTTTTCATTTTTGGTTTGGATTGTTTACTTTTCAAAAAAAAGTTTTAGTCTGGATTGTTCTTGTAAACTTCAGTTTTCGCTGAAATCAGCCGTTTCAATTGGGTTTTTTTTCCTTTTTGGTGATATGCCTTCCTCCAGTGCCTCAAATTCCGGAAAATAATTGAAACTCATATTCTTTGACTAGTTCAATTCTTCCCTTTTCTGTTTTGGTTTGGATTGTTCTTGTGAACTTCAGTTTTTGCTGAAATCAGCCGTTTGAATTGGGTTTTTTTTCTCTTCTTGGTGATGTGTCTTCCTCTGGCGCCTCGAATTCTTAAGAATAACTGAAACTCCCTCTTCAGCTTTGGTTTGGATTGTTCTTGTAAACATTAATTTTCGGTGAAATTAGCTGTTTTTTTTTTTAAACAGCTGTTTGAATCTGGATTTTTTTCTCTTTTTGGTGATATGCCTTCCTATGGCCCCTAATTCCTGAAAATAATTGAAACTCATCTTCTTTGACTACCTAAATTCTTCCCTTTTCAGTTTTGTTTTAGATTGTTCTCTGATGCATCTATTTTCGATGAAATCTGCTCTCTGAAATTGGGGCTTCACGCATTTTTGAGTCCTATGCCTTCCTCTGGTGCCTCAAATTCCCAAAAATAATTGAAACTCATCTTTGCTGACTATTAAAATTCTTCCCTTTTCAGTTTTGGTTTGGAGTATTCTCAAATATATCTATTTTTATGAAATTTGCTGGAAGAATTTGGGTTTCTGCTCTCTTTTGCTCCTCTGCCTGCCTGTGTCACCTCGAATTCCCAAAAATATTTTTGCCTCGTCTTCTTAGTTATATTCGTCTGTTTGTTTGGATTGTTCTCGAATGCATCAGTTTTCGACGAAATTAAATGTCTGAAATTGGGGGTTTGCTCTCTTTTTTGTGATATGTCTTTCCCAGACACCTTGAATTCCAGAAAATAATTGATTTTTTGCAATATCTATGTTCGCCTCTCTGTGTACTGATTTTTTAGCAGAGGAAAATGTTGTCTTAATTAGTCTCAAGGCCAGTAAAATAAATATTCTTCAGAAAATTGGTAAAGTCACTGTACAATGTAATGTCTTCCACCATCTTGGTTTCTTTTCCTCTGAGTAAGAAACTGAGATGGTTCTTTTTTAAAAATTAATGCCTAAGAAATAAGAAGAATTCTGTTAGGATTCCAACTTTCTGCTGATACCCGCTTACAGAGTCGGCAGTGAATTTCATTAAAGTGCAATTTAGTTTATCTTTTTATGTGCTATGGGTGCTGAAACAAATAGTGACTCACTTTTAACCTCCAAACTGGAAAATACTTCCAGAAAAAGAGGTGGTTTCTTGTCCCCCAAGACAAGAAAATCAGGAGGTTCTTTCAAGGCTGGCGGCTTATAAATAAGAGCACTTTTTTGTAAAAATTCTTGATTTCATTTAATACCGGTTTCTGGAGTCTGTCATAAATTTCGTAAAAAGATTTTCGAAAATACATTTTTAGTATGGGTTGCGGGTACTGAAACAAACAGTGTCTCATTTTTAACCTCCAGACTGGAAGATACTTCCAGAAAACGAGGTGGTTTCTAATCCCATCAAGCACAAAAGGAGTTTGTTCTTTTCAAAACTAATGGCTGAGAACAAAGTAAACTTGTGATTGGAATTCTAGATTTCACCCGAATACCAGCTTTCAGAATCTGCCATAATTTAGTTTAATACTGTTTAAGGAGTGCATTTTTATTTCTCTTTTTACGCGTAAAGGGTACTGAAACAAATAAACCCCTTTAATTTTGACCTTGAATCTGCCATAATTTAGTTTAATACTGTTTAAGGAGTGTATTTTTATTTCTCTTTTTACGCGCAAAGGGTACTGAAACAAATAAACCCCTTTAATTTTGACCTTGAATCTGCCATAATTTAGTTTAATACTGTTTAAGGAGTGCATTTTTATTTCTCTTTTTACGCGCAAAGGGTACTGAAACAAATTAACCCCTTTAATTTTGACCTTGAATCTAGGATCTACTTACCATCTCATCCTTTTTTTTTCCCCCTTGCTCAGGTGTTCTGGTCTCAATTATGAGAATCCTCACCAAGGCTGTGTTTCCACAAGACGCGCCGGGCCTGCGTAAGAGCGCCCACCTCTACTTCGCGGTCAGCATCTTGACCATGGTACTCTGCCTGTTCTGCTACAACCTCGCGCACCACCTTCCCGTCGTCCGCTACTACAAGGCTGTCCGAGCCCGTGCCGAGGCGAACGAGAGAGAGGGCAAAGACTTGTCCCTCACCGGGTCCGTGTGGCGGTCAACCCTCTGGAACATCGTCACGAGGGTCAAGTGGTTCGGCTTCGGCATCTTTCTCATCTACGCGGTCACCCTCTCCATCTTCCCCGGTTACCTTACCCAGGACGTGCATTCCGAAGCGTTGAAGGACTGGTACTCCATCATCCTCATCGCCACGTACAACGTCTTCGACCTTGTGGGCAAGTGCCTTCCGGCTGTGTACATGGTCCAGAGCGAAGCGGGCGCGATTATGGGAGCGGTCGCCCGGTTGCTCTTCTTTCCTCTCTTCCTTGCATGCATGCACGGGCCGGAGATGCTCAGAACGGAAATACCGGTCACGGTGTTGACTTCCCTGCTGGGGCTTACCAATGGGTATCTTACAAGTGTGCTGATGATTCTTGCACCAAAGTCTGTTCCAATTCAGCATTCGGAGACGGCTGGGATTGCCATTGTTCTGTTCTTGGTGCTGGGATTGGCCTGTGGCTCAGTAATCTCCTGGTTCTGGGTTATATGATTATTGGGTTTTTTTAATGTTTGCATGTATTTAAAATTTACCCTCAAGGTTGTAAGCTTTCCATTGCTTATGTATGTGCCATGATTGGTTGATGTTCCTCCAATTAGGGGTATATTATTGTTGTAATCTCTGTTGTTAGGATTCTAAAATCCCTGTAAAGGGTTGGAAAGTTAATGTTAGTTTGAGTTGTGTGTGATCTCCATCTAAGTTCTGAGCTGATTAAACTGATTTATATCTTTGCAAAATTTTAATTTGGTGTTTCCATTTTAGAAATAAATATGTATTGTACTTTTATAGATTTCATTGCAATCTGAGTTCATTATCAAGCACCAAGTGACTGACCATTAGATGTGTACAAAGGTTGTAAGCTTTATATATGATTGGTTGATGCTCCTCCAAGTAGGGGTATATTATTGTTGTAATCTCTGTTGTTAGGCTTCTTAAATCCCTATAAAGGGTTGGAAAGTTAATCATAGTTTAGGTTGTGTGTGATCGCCATCTACCCGATTCCGAGGGCGGCAAGTCTCTTCTCTTCCGAACTCTCTCTCTTTGTCTTCTTCACTCTGTCTTCTCCTTTTTGGAGTTCATCAGTTGTGGCTGGAATCAATTGAATGTATATTTTTTCTGCTTCCAAATGTGTTCGTGTGAATTTTCGTTTCAATATGAAATTTCTGGCTTTGGGGAAAAAAATTCAGATCTGGTGTTTGAATATTTCATTTTTTGTTGAGACTAAAAAAGTTGGAAGAATAGATGCATACATAAATAAGAAATAAATAAAGGAAAAACTTGTGAGGGATTCTTGATCCTTTGAAGAAATAAACACTCATTTCTTTGATAGGATGATTTTTAAAAAATGGGAAAAAATTGCTCTAAATCTAGAAAAGTGGCTACCATAGTATCTGCATTCAATCTTAACTTTTATTTAGGTCAACCATGGTATCTGCAATTTGGCACTTTTTCCCCATCTTGTGGTATTTTTCAAACCAAATTTTGGTTCACATTCCCCCTCTAAGTTCCTAATCTGAAAGAATACATCAACATATTCTCCCACCAGATTAAACTGATTTATCAATTCACAAAATTTTAATTTGTTTCCATTTTAGAAATAAATATGTATTGTATTTTTATAGATTTCATTGCAATCTGAGTTCATTATCAAGCACCAAGCGGCTGACCAGTGGATGTGTTGGTTTCAGCAGCTAAGGGATAACGTTAAGGTGGTGATTTAGGTTCTCTAAAATATTTACTACTATGATCTAGTTAACTAAGTCAGACATGGTGTTTGTATCTTTGGTATGAGGAATATCATAAGGATGTCACGATCATATTACGATAATAGTATTTCTGGGTTGACCACCGAATTCCGGGTGGTCTTCCCTCTTTTAATTCAAAAAAAAAAGTATACATGTTCAGTGTGTAGTTCAACTTTGTTATGTCATGTTCAGATGCTCTGCTTCCTGGATCCTCTCTCAACCAACTCCTAAATTACAGTCTAGGCACTTACAGCCTCAGCCCTGCAAGTTTTGGCTTTTCACATTCTATGATTTATATATATATATACTAAGATACTAGTTTTGGCATTAGACTACCAAGATATTAATTTTCTAAGTCTTTTCCATTAAACTTTTAGACAGAAAATATTTTTTGGGATTATTTAATGTTTTTAGTCTTATTTTATACCTCGACACAGCGTCATTAGATTTGATTGAATGGCAACTAGTCATTAGTTTCACCAATGATTACCTAAGTTAATAATTATGAAAATATATCATTACGGCATTACAAATCGTGATGCCATAACATCCAATGATTGACAGATGCAAGCTAAGTTTTTAATCTGCACGTGACATGGAAAAATAAAAAAAGAAATTATTCAAAATATATTGCAGGCATACAAAGCCCGAGAAAAGGAAAACAGTATTTTTGTGTATTTCCAAGGTGAAAAAGTCAATAAAACAACACAAATACATGGTGACGCATGACAAGCGGAGAATGCATAAGTCATGTGATGTAGCACACAAATACTGCAGATAAAAAGTTCCTAGATTAAAATTCATTATGAACACACTAACAAATTTGAAGAAAAAAAAAGAAAATGGTTGACCCTATTTCTGCCTTTACCTTCTAATTTATAATTTGAGGCATGGATCTTGGCAAAAATCATCCTAAAACTTGCTTCTTACATTTTTGGGCGGATTGAAAGAGAGTGGGTTTATGAGATCCTCAAACTGGTACGTGGTCTCATATATGTTTGAGACGATGCAAAGAATCAACAGGGAACATAAATTCACAGAATTTCATGATTCTGGCAGAATGTAATATGATGGAGGACCATCTCGAGGACGACGCCACGATGACGAAGAACCATCTCGAGGATGACGCGACGGGATGTCGTCAGCCACGCCGAGCAGCTCGCGCCGACGCTCGCCACCCGGGGTTTAAGTACCCCGCGTAAGAACTTTTATCTTTTTACTTATGCTCATTTTCATGTGTGTTTGTATTTTTGGATTCGTGGACTGGGCCAATGTTGTTGGGCCCCGTCCTCGTCATTTTTACTTTTTATGTTTGTATTTTGAATTTGTAAGGGAGGCCGAACCACGTCTCGCGACGGTTCGTCCTCTCCCACGTTCACTTGGCACCCATCCTCACTATATAAGGGGATGGCATGCCCAAGGAACACCTTGGAGTCATTGTTGAAAAGTTTATTCACAATTCGTCTCCCCCCCTATCGTAGAGAGTAGTGTAGGGGGTTTGGCTAGCCCCACCCCACGTCGAGATCACTCCGTGGGTAGAGCCCACGTCTCTCCCGTCGAGATCACTCCGAGGGAGACGTGTTAAAGCGCCGTCGAGATCACTCCGGTGCGAGGAAAGAGTTTCAAGAAGTCGCCGCCATCAAGAATCGAAAGAGGCCTTCGTCGAGATTACTCCGGGGGTCTTGGGAGATTCAAGAAGCGTCGCCGACACGTCATCAACCTGGGAAATCTGCTCCGTCGAGGGAGCACACCCCAGATCCGTCAAGAACTCCTCTTTCTTGGAGGGTTCTTGGTTGTTACAGTTCAAGAAAGCCATTTCTTGGTACCTTTTTCCACCCTTCCACCATTTCTTGATCGCCCACCCCCCTTTCCCCATCGTTTCTTGATTCCCAACCGCCTCGTCTTGCCTTTCTTGATCGCCCACCCTCCTTTCCCCATCGTTTCTTGATTCCCAACCGCCTCGTCTTGCCTTTCTTGATCGCCCCCCCCTTTCCCCATCGTTTCTTGATTCCCAACCGCCTCGTCTTGCCTTTCTTGATCGCCTACCCTCCTTTCTCCCATCGTTTCTTGATTCCCAACCGCCTCGTCTTGCCTTTCTTGATCGCCCACCCTCCTTTCCCCATCGTTTCTTGATCCCCAACCGCATCCTCTTGTCTTTCTTGATCGCCCACTTTCTTTCCCCTTGATTTCTTGATTTCTTGATTTCTTGAATTCTTGATTTCATGATTTCTTGATTTCTTGATCTCACCATATCTCCTTGATTCCCCTTCATTCTCCCCTTCGCCCTCATCTTTCTTGATTTCTTGATTCCCACCCTCTACGCCATAACCGATTACTTGGTTTTCTGCCCCACCCCCACGACTATTCCCACGATAATTGGTTCGTTGTCTTGCCCGCCCACACGACCACGCGTCGCCAGCCAGCGCGCGCGCCTTTGTGCGCCCTCTGCTCCGACTTTTGTTGCACGCCACCCGTGGACTCAGCTCTCTGCTGGTAGTTCGACCGCACCGTCCGCACCGGTTTTGTCTCGCCAACGACACTCGTCCGCACGACCCGACACTAAGCATCCGCTCGACGACTTGGGCGCCTTGGACTAAGCGATACAAAGGTCAGTCGTCTCCCCTCTATAAACTTCAGTATTATTATCTTCGACAGTCTCGTCTTCCCCTATCGCGTCTGCTACCGTGATATTCTCGAACATCATCGGATAGGACTAGCCACCTTGTCGAGCATAGGGATTCTTGTGGTAGACAGACTGTCATCCGACTTGGACGCCGAACGCTCCAGGGCTGTTAAATGCCCCTCACTTAGTAGACGTCTAGTAGGTCCAGCGGGTCATTGGGAGTTTGATCTTAGGTTCACTCGTCTCTCATTGATCGGTACGGCCGACGTCGCTATCCGTCAAGTTCTTATCTGCTCATTCGTATTTTCTCATCATTCGGCTTACATCCCATACATTCGCATCATAACCCTGTGACGTGAAACGCGCCGATCGATCCCGGCCGTCGTCGTATCACATCATAATATCTACAGTAAGTGCCCTCAACTTACATTGATTCTTTTCGTATCAACGTTAACTTAGATTCATCTCATCGCCAAATAAATAAATAAGATGGAACAAGAGAAGGGTGGTCAACCAGCACCGTTGACCAGAAACGACGACCAAGACAGCAGAGTGGGGACATGTCCCTATAAATAAGGTCAGGAGACCAGATAATAGGCATTGAGTATTTTCTTGGAGGACAAGACGATGATTACATCGTCGAGAAGAGTCTGAGGGCAGGAAATCAGCCTGCCGATCGGGAGGGAATCTTGATCAAGCGGGAGCTTCACCGAGGCACAAGGACGTCCAGATCTAGATCCAGGAAGGAGCTACAGAGAGGAGTGGGAGCCGTCCAGATCAGATCCAGGAAGGAGTCTAGCAGAGGGAATAGAAGACACTCAGATCTCATTACTCCATTTCAATTTCTCTTATCGTACAGAATCCTTGTGGAACATTTGGCAATTGAAATCAAATAGTACATAGATACAAGGTTAGAGTATCAACATCTCACCATCATTTCTTGTTTTTGTCACTCCCTTCTCCCTCATTCTTCTAACATCCTCATTATCACTATCTACTATCTACTATAATTACATTAATCTTATTAATAATTATCTTCTTCTGGCACATTTTCCTTGTTTCTTGGCACCGTATTTATCTGTATCTTCCCCCATCTCATTAATCAATATTAAAATAATATTAACTTCTTAGTTATCATTCTCTATGGAGACAATCTGAACTCATCTCTATCTAGATTTATTTGAGTACAAGTTTACATTTTATTTATTAAACTCAGAAACACCAATGAAAAATTAAAACTCTAATTTTGAGTTTATCAATGTACTGTCCTGCCTTCTTCCTCTTCCTCTCTTTTCATCAAGTTGAACCCCTGTACATCTTGGTACCCATGCATAAGATGGGGAGCTATACATATTTATGTGAAAGAGATCTTATGCAAATGAGGTGAGTTATCCTTAGGGGTCCGGGGTTGTATTATAAATCTACAAAACTAAGTCCAACCCAGTAATTCATTGGCATATTACAATCATTCTTCGGACTAGTCTGATTGGTTCTCTGTCTCCAGCCTACAGGCTTGTTTGCCACAGGATACCATTTTACTACCTGAATACTATTATAGACATGATTATATAGCTTGTAAATAAAACTAAACAAAACTATCAGGACTAGGGTATGCATGAATTATAATGGACATAAACAAACCTTGAGGCAACCGAGGAACTCATTTCCTTGATAAATCTGTTCTTCAGACAAGGTGGAACAGTTGTTGGCCGCCATGCTGTTTTTAAGCAAAACTGCACCAATTCGTCTGATGTGATTGTTATGTGACAGTAATAACGTGAAAATAACATGAACATCTTTCCATGGAGGCCGGGAAAACATGGCAAGCTGCAGCTAGTCCTGCACAAAGACAAACCTCAATCGGATGTTAACTTGGAACAAAATATAAAAGGATGCTGGATAGCAATGTATATATGCAAATCATGGCCATTCATCTGAGCTCAAAACCTGGATGAATGAGGACTGGATTTGGGGATGATGATGACAACCTTATTTTGGTGGGTCAATGACGATGGAGAGTGAGCGAAGACAATGAAGAATTGTCATCATCATCAATTGGTTGACGACGATAAGTTTGTCATCATCTGTCAACCGTTGTTTGCTGCCAATGAGGATGACAGTGAGTGGACAATGGTGTTTTGGAATAGAAGACAAAACAGCAATTTTCCAAAAATGGCTTCTTATTTACAACAATGGGCCCTACCCCTTTTATAGGGCTTTGGTATCCCGAAATTACATGAGAGTTCTAAAATTAGAGCTTTCTAGATAATGGGCTTAACTCGTACAGGCCCACTATAGATTAACAATAGAAAGAAATATAAGAAAGAGAGAGAGAGAGAGAGAGAGGCGTCAGCTGACACCCCCCCCTCAAACTGGTGCATGAAGACTCCGAATGCCCAGTTTGTCGCTGAGTCTTTGTAATGTTGCTCCAGTGACTCCTTTAGTCAGCATATCAGCTCTCTGCGCGGAAGATGGTACATAGTCCAGACTGATAATTTTCTGATCTCTTTTCTTCCTGGTGTAGTGTCGATTAATTCCGAAGTGTTTTGTCCTAACATGATGAATAGGATCCAAACATATAGCAATGGCTGACTTGCTATCACACTTCATCTCAGCAGGTTCTGCACTTGGAAATCCAATCTCTATTAATAAGTTTCTCAACCATACTGCCTCACAAATTCCCTTCAAGAGAGCTCTGAATTCTGCTTCTGCACTGGATAGGGCGACGTCTGACTGCTTCTTACTTTTCCACGTCACTAGGTTTCCTCCCAGGAATGAACAATAAGCAGATGTTGAACTTCTGTCCACCATTGATCCTCCGAAGTCTGCATCCGTGAATACTTCTAGCTTTAGTCCTCCATTTCTCCTAAACAGTAACCCATGTCCAAGAGTGCCCTTCAAATATGCTAACACTCTATGTGCTGCTTGCCAGTGGGACTCTCTTGGATCCTTCATGAATTGAATGAGGATTCCAACCACATATGCAATATCTGGCCTGGTGTGATTCAAATATATCGGTTTCCCCGATGAGTCTTTGATTACTGCCTTTGTCTACAGGTGAATCTTTCTCATCTATCTTAAGTTTGGAGTTTGGGTCGATTGGGACTGCTGATGGCTTACAGTCACTCACACTGGTTTCCTTCAAAAGGTCCATTATATATTTATGTTGTGAGATAAATATGCCTGTCTTGGAGTAGGCTACCTCAATTCCCAAGAAGTATCTCAACCGTCCGAACAATTTAACCTCAAATAGCTGACCTTACTTTCGACTTCAATGCAGATTCGCATCCTTGTCAGCTCCTGTGATAATGATGTCATCTACATGTACCAGAAGAATTGATATCTTACCTGAAGATCCCCTTTTTATTAACAGAGCATGATCATTGTAGCACTGATAATATCCCATATTTCTCAAGCTTCCAGAGAATTTGTTAAACCATGCCTTCGGAGACTGCTTCAGTCCATAAATAGATTTCTTCAGCTTACACGCATTCATATCTTCATCTTTGTAATATCCAGGTGGTAGCTTCATATACACTTCTTCTTCCAAATCCCCATTCAGAAATGCATTTTCCACATCATATTGTAACATCTCCCAATTAAAGTTGGCTGCTAAAGCAATTAATACCCTGACAGTGTTCATTTTAGCTACTGGTGCAAACGTTTCTTCATAATCAATCCCATACTCTTGTGTATATCCTTTCACAACGAGTTGTGCTTTATATCTCTCTACTGATCCATTTGATTTATACTTTACCGTAAAAACCCATTTGCACCCTACTGGTTTCTTGTCCTTTGGAAGCCTCACAATTTCCCAAGTACCATTTTTGAGTAAAGCACCCATTTCTTCATCCATCGCTTTTTTCCATTTCTCATCCTGTATCGCCTGTTGCCATGTTCTCGGAACATTTATCATCTCAATGGCCATTAAGAATACCTTGTAATCCTTGCTGATAGCTTGATAATTTACATAATTCGACAATGAGTATTCCTGTTTCTGAGTCCACATACGTTTCCCTTTCCTTAGAGCAATGGGCCAACCAAGATCATTGTTGTTTTGTGTTCTTGAATCTGTCAGTTCCTTTCTTCCTTCTTGAGGGATATTTTCCTGATCCATTTCCCGCTCCTGTAGTTGCTCATTTTCCTCCTGTCTGCATGTGCTGTCCACTTCTATTCCTTGGTTTTCTTCTCCTTCAATTCCCCCCCTAACTCATCACTCTCTTGTTCTTCTTCTTCTTCTTCTTCTTCTTCTTCTTCTGGTTCTATCAAGTTTTCTTCAACTGGCTCCATGTCATACATGGTTCCCCAATTACCTGTGCATGTCTCTGTTCACTTCCTTGGCTTGAGACTCCTGCATGCGCCTCTTCCTTGAAATATACTTCATCCTCATGAAAGGTAACACTTGCTGAAATAAAAAATTCCCGGCTAGGAGGATGGTAACATCTATAGCTTTTTTTAGTTGAGGAATATCCAACAAACACACACTTCACTGCCCGAGGACTAAATTTATCTTTTGGGTTGTCATCATGAACAAAGGCTGTACATCCAAGGATTCTTGGTGTAAGTCCTAACTTTAAAGGTAACGATGGAAATTTCTCACACATTTCTCACACAATTTCTCACACATTAAATTTCTCAAATTTCCTGCGATTCGGAGTCATGTGATCTGTAGCCCCAGTATCCACAACCCAATCACTCCTAACAAAAGAAAGATAAGCAGAAGACTCACCTGAAGTGGCCAAGGACGAGAAACTGATTTGGCCAATTACTTCATCCAGGATTTCTTTCTTGAGAGCTTTAATTATGTCGCTGTTTCCCTTCTCTTTTTCCTCTCCTTCTTCCTTCTTGAACTTTCAACCTTCTTCCTGGCAGTTGTCAGCTTGCACATTGTATGCTTTGTCTCCCTTCTCAGGCTTACCATGCTTTGCCCAGCAAGAGTCTTCTACATGCCACTTTTTACCACAATAATTACATTCTATATTAGGTCTTCTTGGTCCTCTCCAATCGCTTCTGTCACCTTGTCCCTGGTTTTTCTTGTAGGCAAATCCTTTTTCTCCTTGATTTCGATCCTTCGGTCCCCTTGACCTAGTTAAGAGACCAGCTCCTTCCCTGTTTTCCCTTCAGGATTGAGGCCTCTAAGAGACTCTTCATCGAGCACAATATAGAGAGCTTCCTCCAGGCTAGGAACCTTTTCCCGATTCAAAACTTGGCTTCAGACACAGGAGAAACTTAAACAATCTATCTTTATTGGTGTATTCCCACACATTTTCATCTTTCACTGGCCTTAGATGATCCAACTCTGCCCACAAAGCTTAAAGTTCCTCATAGTATTCAGATACTGGTCTTTCTCCTTGTTGAGTAGTCCAGATCCGATGCATTAATTCGCAACTCATATATGTTGTGCACTTCTTGGGAGCACTCTTCTTTAAATAGGACCAGACCTGATAAGAGGTCTTCATGTATTTCACCTTGGGAAGTTGGTCATTTTTCATGCTTGTCTTCATGTAAATCAGGGCAAGCATGTCGTCCTTCTTCCACTTTTGATATCCAGGATCTGAGGAATTCATCTCAGTCTCCAAATGATCCTCCAGGCCCTTTAAGCTGAGGGTCAACTCCACAATTTGACCCCATTCTTCAAAGTTTCTTCCATTTAACTTGAGGGATTCCGGTACAGGAAGAATCATTGAGGAATTGACATAGGATTCCTCACTGATTTCATCTGTGCCTTTAACCCCCTTCATATTCAATATCTCCCTTTCTACAGACATAGTTTTAGTTAAGGAGCAAACACACCTGGATTCTCTAGCAGCAAATCAACCTCCTCGCCGATTCCCCTGACCGACGGTAGCAAGTCAACCTAATCGCCGATGCCACTGACCGACGGTATTTCTTCTTGCTGACAATGCCTTCCAACTTGAACTCCAACGTAAATGATTCTTGAAATCACAAACTTATGCTAGGGTTTTCTCCAACCCGAACTCTGATACCATGTTTTGGAATAGAAGACAAAACAGCACTTTTCCAAAAATGGCTTCTTATTTACAACAATGGGCCCTACCCCTTTTATAGGGCTTTGGTATCCCGAAATTACATGAGAGTTCTAAAATTAGAGCTTTCTAGATAATGGGCTTAACTCGTACAGGCCCACTATAGATTAACAATAGAAAGAAATATAAGAAAGAGAGAGAGAGAGAGGCGTCAGCTGACAAATGGCGATGATGAATCGTCAATGGCATCGTCAGAAAAGCTCAAACATGGATGACAATGGCAAAGACAATACTAAGTGATGACATTGACGATTTTCCATAACTGGCTATCCGATTTTGCAATAGGAATTTTTCCAGTGTTTAAGATCCATGCATAGAATGCATCTAGAGCCAAATCTTCAGCTGACTCTATGAAAGGATGGGTTATAGCTCTCTGTGATTTCTCAGTAAAAAATTTCAAAGCGTTTTAGATTAAAATGAGGAAGTTGGCCAAGCATTGCCTATTCGACACATTTAACAATAAAATATCATCTGGGGTCCCTTAAACGAATGGAATAGCTCAGTACAATCTCTCAGTCAGAACATCAGCAAAGTTTACATGGTTTGAGACATATATGAAAACATGAAGCGCAAACTGGCCTAGGGAAGTGAAAAAGAATAAGGCTTTTAACGATAGAAAACGGTCATATGAAAGCAAACAAACCTGCATTGGTTGACTTTCTTCAGCATTTTTAGAAGTGTTCTCGACTCCGTTGCCTTCATCTGTGTCCATTTTATCAGCATTGCTACCCATGGCATCTGAAGCACTGTTTTCTGGGAGTTTCAGATCGGTTGGAAGTTGTCCAGACATAAGAGCCTACAAAAGGGAGAGATAATTTGATAATGGGTGAACATGATCCATAGAAAATGTCTTCAAAACTCGTACAAGTAGGGTTCTGCACATATCAACGTCAACATCATCTACAGTCAATGACACTGATGATGTTAATGACACTAACGAATATGGGTAGTTGACAATGATGATGACGTTGATGAGGTCACACCCTGACAAAGACAGTTGTCAACTTAATAAAAAAGTTAAAAATCGTCAACCCCAACACTTTGCTATTGCCGTCAACTGGCCTAGCTGACGTTTATGTTGACTTTGATAGCCTAATGCGGGCAATTTGTGATGGTGATGTTGACATCAGTTGTATTGATGACTGGCAAACTGTCAATCATAGGCAGCGTCAACTTCAACGGCAAAATTTAACATTGTCATAACGCGTCAAACCTTATCTACTGTTTACAGAAA
This sequence comes from Wolffia australiana, assembly GCF_029677425.1. NCBI lineage: Eukaryota > Viridiplantae > Streptophyta > Magnoliopsida > Alismatales > Araceae > Wolffia > Wolffia australiana. The sequence continues at coordinate 4,746,503 of NC_135847.1, read as the reverse complement.
TGACAACCAATTGCAAAATGAAGGTTTTACCTGTTCTAGTCGCGCAACTTCTTCCAGAGTTTGCGAGCTCACAATTGCAGCCTGTGTATTCATTACCACGATAGAATGTTAAAAGAATCAAGAGAGATGAATGCAAGTAACCCCAAAAATCCTAAGTCAACTGAAAAAGAATTACCAACCTTTGGGCATACTCATACTTCCTAAACATAAATAAGCTTCTTGCATTTTAAGTGAATATGGTTTGATGAAAAATATAATTGTCTATGTGATTTTTTTGAAGGATCATATGATCTGAGTTATACATGATTTCTTTTGTACTAACTGAACATATCTGGAAAAAGCTGACCATGACGCGACTTGATGACATTGAGTTGGCAACTAGACGACTTTGTCAAAAAAAAATATTCCATGGTTTTTGTTAAAAAAAGGTAAAATACCTTAATGGCTGTGATTTGCTCCGGCGTAGGGGCGACGACTTTGGGTGCTTGTTCTTCCTTTGGCCTCTCAGGCAATCTGGGCGGCTCAGCTACGGTGATTGTCTTTGTTGCTTGCTTTTTAACCTCTTCTACAGCTTCTGACGATGCAAACAATGCTTCTGCTTCGGTTCTCTCCTATCATCAGAGTACAGATATTATAAAACGTTTTGTGCAAAAAATTATTTTAAAGTAAAAATGTTTTCCAGTCAAAGCAAACAGCAGTTACTGATACAAATTAATTTATATAAACGCTTGAATGACTGTCCGTTGTAAGTGTATCCTCCCAGATTTGAACTTCCATTGAAAATTTTTACCCGCAATTTTTTCACTAATAATGTGTCGAAGTCCAGTTAGATCAAAATTGATGCCTATTTGAGATAATAAACGAATTATTTGGTCACAATGCGATTTTTCGAAGAGCTTATTTAAAGTAATGGTCACCGTTATTATTTTCATTTGTTGCCTAGGGGTTTTTTGGCTTACAACCATCCATAAAAATATAATAAGCTGAAATTATGTGTAAAAAATCACATTGTGACCAAATAATTCGTTTATTATCTCAAATAGGCATCAATTTTGATCTAGCTGGACTCAGACACAGTGAAAATATTGTGGGTAAAAAATTTCAATGGAAGTTCAAATCTGGGAGAATACAATTACAACGGACAGTCATTCAAGCGTTTATTCATCTTGAGGCAAGGGGAAAACGTTATATGCGAGCATGGGACAATTGAAATAGAAATGAACGAGAATTGAAAATTGGCGAGGGAGGTTAATATCATGAAATAAACACCAGTATCCAAAATTTTAATACTATCCTGCTCATGCTAAACTTGCAAATAACGTTTAGCCCATCCTGACAATAGTGACGTGTAACATTAATGTTGATGTTGGTTGACTGTTTGCGAATGACGTGGGCAACATCAAGAAGCATCAACGCCATATTCACCATCACTCATCCATATTTCAAGAAAATTTAGTCAACTAGGCTGGTGAATGATGATATTAACTATGGCGAGTGGACAGTTTTTTTACACAAAGTGGATGGCCAACATTGACAGATGGCATCAACCATAGGAGGTATTCCATCATCACCAACATCAACTGTACACCGCATCCTCATCATCGACAATGTCAGCCAAACTAAAATTCATCAATCAACATTCAACGAGGGTCGATGACAATGGCGATGACATTGAAAAATGACTAACCTTGCCTGTATCATATAAAAAATGTCCTTTCGTGGATTCAACAGAGGAAAAATTAGATAGAGGTTTTTTGTTGACAGCTTAAAACAAACTGACCTTGAGCGTCACCTTCCTGAAATCCAGCAGCCGCAGCTTTTTTAACTTGTGAATAACGTATAGCCTATAGTTTGGTTTTTTTGTAATGTTATTGTCCAGTAGACTTAGAGTTTGCAATTTTGGAAGGGAGGAAAGTGGATCAATCTCGATCAAGTTGGCTAGACGATTGTTCGTGAGAATTAAAGTATGCAGCTTTGGCAAGAATTCTGCAAAGAGACCATGGAGGAAATAAATAAATAAGTATTCAGGTAGATGATTTAGATTACAAATTATTCAATATTTCTGCATGCCTCACCCCCGATATTGGGATTAATGCGAGTAACTCTGTTGTTGTTCATCAGCAATGTACCAAGACGCATCATGGGAGGAAAGTTCTCTAACTTAACTATCTCATTATCAGTCAAATCAATAGTGTCAAATTGATCCTGGCAAGAAATCATAGCAACAGGGCACATGAAAACAAGTAATAGTAAGATTTGTTGAACTACACAGTAATTTACAAGATAAAATATATAACAGGGAAAAAATTGATACTCAGTCAGAGGTGATATTTACTACATTAAATGTGTTGTTCAATGAATAATCATCAATTAAGTTTCAAGAAAGATAATTGTTCGTAGAGAAGAACACAACAGCACAGAAATATGCACGGCATGCACCTATCCAGATGCATCAATGGTTGAAGAACACTTGACCTGGCCGAGTTCCCAATTCACAAATCCAATGGAAAAATGTTAATCAGAGAGTACACGGCAAAGAAACAGTACCGATTAACAGGTAAATAGTCTTAGAGGAAGTACATAGCAAAAGGAAGCATGAGTTCTTTAAGAAAGAAAATGTGAGAATTAAGATAAAACAGGCAGTATAATGGAGGCCTCTCGTTCTCTCTCTATCTCTCCCTTCCTCCCTCCCTCCCTCTCTCTCCCTCCCTCCCTCTCTCTCTCTCCCTCCCTCCCTCTCCCTCCCTCCCTCTCTCTCTCCCCCTCCCTCCCTCCCTCTCCCTCTCTCTCCCTCCCTCCCTCCCTCTCTGAGGAAAAACTATTTGGAAGGGTACCACAACAAACTGGCTATGAGGGTTGGGCTGCGTTGACGGTTGGGCCTGCAGGTGCAATCCAGCTCATTACGGCAGATTATGTCGTAATGGCAATTCTGATGACAGTAGATGCGGCGACTGTGGCTTCTGCAGATGCTTATAGCAGGTACGGAAACTGCGGCAGACGTGACAGAGACGGTGATAGCTGCAATTGAGGGTCTCTGGAGTTTGTGGCAGCCACGGCAGTAGCTGCGACAGATGCTTATACCAGCCTTACATCAAGTCCAGTTGATGGACATAATGTTCCGGTATTAATATTTTAAACACTGATATTCAGATAACATATGTCGTTGTTGCTCTAACAACTAGACTTTGTTGGTCTGAGTTATATTTTAGTTTATTTTCTAGATAGGTCCCTGTTAAATGGAGGGTTAAAAGTGTCATCCCTTACATTAGAAGGCAGATTTTTAGTGAAGTTGCAATATTTATCCGTCTATTTAAGGCAGAAGGAAGATTATGAAATAAAGACATTTACGGTTTATTCCTAGCTCCTGGGGCCGTAGGCTCCTCCAATGCCCTGCCTCCCCTCTCCCCTCTGGTATCTCCTTTTTTGACAGTTCCTCTACTCATCTGTGACACTTTCTAAGAACTTATTTCTCAAGTATTTGGAAATATGTCCTTAAGATGACCTACCTAAGGGCTCTTCTTAATGACTTGGATTGGACCTAGCCCAACCCCCAATTTAACTGGCTGTTCTACAGTGAGTGAATTGCTTTTGCCTTTTCAAACCTGTAATCATATTGACTGCTGGCAGCGAGAGCACTCCATGAAGAACAACAAGTCTGACACAGTCGACCACAGATCACTAACATAGAATCAAAAGCAGCACCGGGTTTGGATCTGACACCATAGATAAAAAATCTTCATGAGGATCTATGAGTTACATAGATGAAGATAATTTAGAGCCTGAATAGCCAATTCCAGACCAATGAATGAGCCCTAGGGAAGATCTCCAGATAACTATCTTCCGGACCACATACATTCCCTCATATAACCCAATATAAACACCCTATACCTAATGCCCAATATGCACTCGTTGTGCCGAACTCTTTCAATGGGCATATTAAAGAAAGAGTCAGCATGTTTTCAACTCTTATTTTCATCGCTCAGAACTCAGAGAAGCTCAAATTTTTCAATATTTGGAATTTTATCACATGCGCACAAGTGATAAACCTTTTGGCAACTTTCTGAAATACAAGATATGTAACTATATCGTGGCCCGTGAGAGGTACACAGCTATCTTTCATTGAAATATAGAAGTTTTTTATAGCGTTGGCCACAAAGACATAAAAAAGAAACCGCTCTAAATTTTTCGGAGAAATCACCAAGTTAGAAAACGTTTCTAGTTATCACGCTAGGAAAAAGAGGAAACATCAGTGATTCGGAAAATTGGGGGCCTGCATTATTTAAGGTCCTCACTTTTGATGGTGCATTGAAAAAAATTCTATATTTATTTCAGGAAAAATGCATACCTCTGTAGCGCTCACGTTCTCTATGACCGCAATCTTATTCCCTGAAAAAATCCATAAAATCATCCGAATGGAATTATAAGAGAGAGAAAGAGAAGAAGAATAAGAATAAGAATAATGCAAGCAACGCCCTTCAATGTTGGGTTCTACAAACTCAGCAAAGTTCCCCAAGATCAAATTTTGGGGCGAAAACAAACATGAAATAAGAAAACCCAAGTGGGAATTGACCCTCACAAAGTGGGTATTCACCTCGAAGATCAAGTTCACGCTCTTTTAGAGCGTTGAAGAAATGCGGGCTCTTCCAGATTAGGTCTGCCGTGAGCCGCACCATGATTTTGACGGCCCCCTTAACGATTTCAACTCAAGCAAACGCTAGAAAATTGCCCGTGAAGAAACAAAGTATACCCTTCTTCTCTTGCACCGAGGAAAACTATCAGAGAAAGCGACCAACCTCTGAACAACGTGAGAGGGGGGTTTTGGGAGCAGATCGAAGACAAGGGTTTTTGACAGAACTCTCTCCTCTATTCTGGGTTACAATACTGCTTAAATGGGTAAGTTTATATCTTTCTTTTCATGTACTCTCACATATTTCATTTATTTTCTTATAAGCTCATACACTATAATGCTAAAGTTTGTTCAAATTCAAGTCTACATTATAATGAAAGTTTCTTTTATCTGTAAAGTATGTTTTACATTTAAGTTTTTATTGGTTTTTTAAATGAAGGGATGAGTAAAACAAAGGGTTTTAGGAAGGAGAGTCATTCAATTAAAGAGGAAAAGTATAGTTATGCCTTGTAATTTTTTCCTACCTAAAACCCTTTGTCATTCAAGTAAAGAGTATTCTTATTGGTGAAATTTAATGGATGTAATCTCATGATAGTTCATTAGAAGAGTCATTGCCTTGCTTAGAATTAGTTTTGATAATTTAGTATCTCCTGACCCATAATATTGGAATCTTAGACGAGTAGTCATTACCCTAATCTGATTGTATTGTGTTAAGCTTGATTCTGGCTTTTGTTAATTACGATTTTGAAATATTAATGACTGGTGATCCATGAGTGGAAATGTTTGGCTGAAAGTTTTATGAATTTACTTGATTAATTTTATATCAATACTTATAATTTAACATGATGATTCAGCTCTGATTGGGGGCATTCTATGATAATAAAATAATTTTCTTTCAGTATAGGAATTACGGCCTGTGTCACAGGGCAACACTTTATTGTATCAATTTCATGACCTGATAATCCCAATCCTACCACCTCAAGCAAATCGCCGACCCAATCAGACTTTGTGGATTCAATTCCAACACTTTCCAATTGTTTTTTTCTCTGTGGTTTGGGTGCATTAGCATGCCATGACTGTAAAGTCACAAATTATTTAGCATATTTCAGGTTTTTTTGCATGTTTCAATATTTTGCTTGGAGCTGATGAAGTATGGCATGATATATTGAGAACTCTTTTTCAAAAATATAATTTCTCATGTTATCCAATATTTCAGGGTCTGTGGCAAAAATGGAGTAAACTCACAATACATACATATAAATTCAATTATATGTAGGTTGTGTTTATGTTGGATATATGCATTATTAATTAAATTTTACTTTATTTGCATGTCATTTTGTGTGGCCAGTCCATCGTGTGGTTGACCATAATCTCATGGAGTTCATTCTCGAAATTCCAAACTGTTATCCAACATTTAATTATTAATGATTGAGCACAAAGTATTCAGGTCGCCATGGTTTTGTATAAGCATAAGGACACTGCACCGCATGGGTATTTAACACAATCGATTTATTTTAAGCAATTTTCATATTAAGTGGGTCAAATTTATGAAGTATTTATTCAATCTCATTTGAATGGATTTCTATTGGAAACAGTTTTGATGCAATGTGCCATTATCTGCTAAGAGCTTGTGCTATTTACAAGTTTTAGAATAATTTGGGGTTTAGCTTCAAAACTTTGAGTAGTGAACTACATTTATTATTTATGTAATGTGGTGTTGACGAAAGGATTTGATGTAATACACAAAGACCTGATAAGAACTCTGGCTACGAGGAAATTATGATTTATCAGATTATAATTCCTGGCAGAATACATAACATACAATACTCTAGGGGTTTTGTGCAGACTAAAAAAAAGGTTTCTGACATATATATCAAATGATATAAATATACTTTGAGAATTTTTCAGTCTATGCATATCAAGTAAATGGAACGTTTACTACGTTTTTGTCTACATAAACTCCTATTGGCTAGAAACCTGATGAGGTTTGTCATTTAAGCTGATTCTTGATGAAACATATTCTCAGCGAAAACTATAGCAATGTGAAGGTTGATAATGACAATTTTAAGTGAATTATAGGTATAGTGAACGAGCATGCTAAATATATACAAGCCTGAAAGGCAAGTCCGAAGGATATGTTGAAATAAAATATTTAAATTATCAATATGTCTTTATAATTTTTTCTATGCAAATTGAGCATGTAAAATACCCAATGAAAACTATTGCCATGTTGATATCCACGTGTGTTATTTCTCTAGCTGAATAATTCTTAAGAGAGGGAATAATATTATGCGCTTCGTGTGCAGAAAAGATGGGTTGAAATATGTGTTTATTATAGTTAGTATGACGTAGGACGGCTACGGAGTGGACGACTAAGGAATGGACGACGAAGGAATGGACGACTGGGTTGACGGGACAGACTAAGTGATGGCGAGGACGCCAACATATCATCGACGAACGCGTCACCACGCTCAACCGGAGTCAACACGCCTTCTATGGACCACGGTCAACTGGAGTCAACCGAAGTCAACCCGCCATGGTCAACTGAAGTCAACACTAAAGCCGACACGTCAAAACTGCCAACTAGCACGTCTCCACCCGCGCACGTCTCTACGCGCGTCATGACACGACGCCAAAGGCAGATCCACAACTGCCCTTTGGCGTGACACGGCGCACGTCTTTACTTTCTCGTAAATTTCTCTTTCCTCCAAGGCCTATATAAAGGCCATTGTTTTCAAGAAACTCTTAGGCAGTAATAATTTCAAGAATTGAGTTTTGTTTAACTCTTCTTGGAGGACTGCCCAACCTCCCTACCCCTCTAAACCCTAGTCGTCACCGCCGCCGCCTTACGACGTTGGCCTCCCGCCCCCTCTCCTTCCTCTTTCGCCATCCTCTCTCCCTCTCCTATTCTCTTTCTTTCCCCTCTCTCTCCCGCCCTCTCTCTCTCTCTCTCCCAGGCGGCCCCAGCCAAGCCGCCCAGGACGCCCTGCCAAGCCGCCAAGGCTGCCCCAGCCAAGGCCGCCCAGGACGCCCCAGCCGAGGCCACCCAGGCCGCCCCGCCAGGACGCCTAGGCCGCCCCAGCCAAGGCCGCTCAGACCTCCCGCCAGGGACGCCCAGGCCGCCCCAATCCAGGCCGCCCAGGCAGCCCCGCCAGGATGCCCAGGCCGCACAGCCAAGGCCGCCCAGGCCGCCCAGCCAAGGCCGCCCATGTAGCCCTGCCTGGACCGCCCAAAACGCCCCAGCCGAGGCCACCCAGGCAGCCCCAGCCAAGGTCGCCCAGACCTCCCACCAGGGACGCCCAGGCAGCCCTGCCAAGACGCCCAGGCAGCCCTGCCAGGACGCCCAGGCTGTCCTCGCCAAGGCCGCCCAAGCCACGTCCTAGGCCGCCACCCAGAGCATCCCAGGCTGCCAGTCGTCGTCAATGCCGTTCGACGCTCCAAGCCGCGCGCGCTTCGCGCGCGCGGGTGTTCACCTACACTTGACTCTGCGACCACGACATCTGCACTCAACCAGGGCCGTTCAACGCCCGGAACGCCCAGCATCGTCCTCGTCCAGTGGGCCGCTCAACGCCCAGATTCGCCCAGCCTCGTCACAATCAGAATTTCCCGCATCCTCTTCACGCACTACGGTGCTGAGGAACGCCTGAACTCTTTGGTGTCAAAAGTGTTTTTCGTCCAGTGTTTTCTCGAGAAGTTCCCACCGCCGTCAGAGTTAGTTTTGGTTTGGATTTCCACCTCTTCTCTCTCTCTCTTTCCCGAATGTTTCTTCGCGATGCGAATTCGGGTATTGATTTCGGTGCTTAGGCATCATCGCGGTGGGGGAAGACAGTACTCCCACCCTCGATAAGGGTCGGAGCTGCACCACCAGATTTTCATCGGTTTTAAAGTCCGAATCCGACCATGTGAATTTATGTGGATTGTTTTATCCCTCCCTACAGACCCATTTCCCATCGTCAACCCATCCCTCTCCTTAGTCGCCCTTTTCCTTTGTCATCCTACGTCACTACGGGTAGATGGACGACTAGGGATGGATCGAATACTGGAGGGATAATACAGCCACAGAAATCACACGGTCGAATTCGGACTTTAAAACTGATGAAAATCTGGTGGTGCAGCTCCGACCCTTATCGAGGGAGGGAGTACTGTCTTCCCCCAGCGCGACGATGCCTAAGCACCGAAATCAATATCCGAATTCGCATCGCGAAGAAACACTCGAGAAAGAGAGAGAAGAAGTGGAATTCCAAACCAAATCTAATTCTGACGGTGGTGGAAACTTCTCGAGAAAACACTGGACGGAGAACACTTTCGACACCAAAGAGTTTAGGCATACCTCGGCACCATAGTGCGTGAAGAGGATGTGAGAAATTCCGATCGTGACGAGGCTGGGCGAATCCGGGCGTTGAGAGGCCCACTGGACGAGGAAGATTATGGGCGTTCCGGCGTTGAACGACCATGGTAGAGAGTAGATGTCGTTGTCGCAGAGTCAGGCGTAGGCGAATACCCGCGCGCACGAAGCGCGCATAGGGTGCACGGAGTGCATGGAGCGTGCGGAGCAGCGCGCGCGGGCGCTGAGCGCGCGGAGTGCGCGGAGGACGTGTAGCGCACCCGGAATGCGCGTAGCACGCGCGGCTTGAAGCGTCAGACGGCGTCGACGACGACTGGCGCCGCCGGTGTCGAAGTCTTGCGAGGCGGCCTGGGCGACCCTGGTTGGGGCGGCCCCAAGCGGGCAGCCTGAGGGCGGCCTTGGCAGCCCTGGCGGCGGCTGGGTGGCCACGGTTGGCGGCCTGGCGGCCTGGTTGGGCGGCTGGCGGCCCTGGTTGGGGTGGCCTGGCGGCCTTTGCGGCGCAGCAGCGCCTGGCTGTGGCGGCCCTGGCAGGGGTGGGCTGGGCGGCCCTGGTTGGGGCGGCCTGGGCGGCCCTGGTTGGGGTGGCCTGGGCGGCCTTTGGGCGGCTTAGCAGCGCCCTGGGCGGCTGTGGCGGCCTGGCAGGTGGGCCGGGCGGCCTGGTTGGGGCGGCCTGGGCAGCCCTGGTTGGGCCAGCCTGGGCGGCCTTTGGGCGGCCCCAAGCGGGTGGCCTGGGGGCGGCCCTGGGCGTCCTTTGGAAGGCGAGGGAGAGAGGGGGGGGAGAGAGAGAGAGAGTAAGAGAGAGAGAGGATGGAAAGAGAGGATGGAAAGAGAGGATGGAAAGAGAGGATGGAAGGCTGACGTCGCGAGGCGGCGGCGGCAACGGCGGCGGCGGCGGCGGCGGCGGCGACGGTGGCGCTAGGGCTGGCGAGATAGGGAGGCTTGGGCAGTCCTCCAAGAAGAGTTAAACAAAACTCAATTCTTGAAATTTGACTGCCTAAGTGTTTCTTGAAAACAATGGCCTTTATATACATGCCTTGGAGGAAAGAGAAAATGATGAGAAAGTAAAGACGTGCTTCATGTCACGCCATAGGGCAGTTGTTGATCTGCCTCTGGCGACGTGTCATGACGCGCGTAGGGACGTGCGCGGGTGGAGACGTGTGTGATGATGGTTGCGGCGTGTTCGTGGCGGAGATGTTGACTTCGGTTGACTTCGCCATCGTGTCCATAGCAGAGATGTTGACCTTGGTTGATGGCGGCGGCGCGTCCGGTGTCGAAGCATTTGCGTCCACGCCACCACAGTATCTCATCAGAACTTTTTAGGCTGTGTGTATTGAGCATAACGAAGATTTATGATATTTCATTTAATGTATGTATGATATTTCTCTTGCTGAATAATTATTAGGAGAGGGAATAATATTATGGGCTTCATGTGCATAAAAGATGGGTTGAAATATGTGCTTATCGTAGTCAGTATCTGAACAGAACTTTTAAGGCAATGTGTATTGAGCATAAAAAAATAGTTATGATATTTCATATGATGTTCGTGTATATCCACTGAGAAGATTTCAGATGAATCATTGCAACATCTGATGAGACAAGTGGATATATGAAAGCTATTAGTTGTTCTACTCCTTATAGTGTGTAGAATATCTAATACTTTTGGGGTTTTCTGGAAACAGGAATGCACCAGTGAAAAATACGTGTTGCAGTATATATTTAATATTATGAATATATTTTCAGACAGTTTGAAGGCTATCATTATTGATCACAGGAAATGTCTGCTTGACTTTAAGTTCAATGTCCAACATTCTGTCCCCTAGAAATATGATGAAGTATGACAAACCTGATAAGAAACCTAGGTATGTAGAATTTTATTATTTATGAAGTTAGATAATTCATTATTGATTTAGAGCATCCAATAGGTCAGATGCTTAAAATAACTAGAAGGTACGTGCACAAAATATAGTGTATTGAAAAATACTAAAAAATCCATATATTTTGAGAAACTTTTCAGGCTACTCATTTTGAGTGTAATATTTACTATATTTCATGCTCCTTGCATGACTTTTTATTGGGTAGATACATTATGAAGTATGTCAGTGCCAATCAATCTCTAACCTCGTGGCCCTTTAATATTATTATAGTGAGATAACCTCGGTGTGTCTATGACATCCAAGGCTTTAAGAATTTGACAAAAGCTGAAGGGCACATGCGCAAAGGCTGAACAGAAATATAGAGTTAAGACTAACAATGTCATATGATAAATTTCTATGGTGATATTCACTATATGAAATATGGAGATGGCTAAGAATTTACAAGATTTAACATGCTTTTCCACTAGCCAATGACCCGATGAATGATGGAAATAGCTAATAAAAAAAGTATAGCCATGCGGTAGTTCATTAATACTCGTGTAAGATAATCACTGGTGGAATCCAAAGCATCATTTACTTCAGATGTTTGTGTCAAACTAGAGCTGAAAATCGTGTTGAAATATATATTTAACATTATAATGTCTTTTGAGAAGAAATCATGATATGGATGTTGACGATATGAATATTTCCCAACTACATTTTCTTGCACAATATCTAAATCAATTATTTTGTCCTCCTTCCATGATGTTGGTCCCTCTTATCAATCAATTATCTTACTATTAATATGGTAAGCTTATCTCAATATAGTGCATAGTATCTATGCCTTCAGGGCTTTGCTGAAGGGCACATATTCAAAGTTGGACTGTAATATATATATGAGATTTGATGTGTAATTTGAGTAATTTCATTGGCCATGCATATTTAACTATGTGAAATACTTGCCAAGTTTAGGGCTGTTGGCCACATCTGAAATCTGTTAAATTCAAGTTTATGATTTTTTGTATGACATTTCCTCCTACATATGAATCCAATTTTATTTACTTACTATGATGAGCGTATCCTATGTAGAATGCACAATATTCAAGAGTTCAAGGTTATTCCACAAAAGGCTGTATATTTGAAGTTGGATAGATATTTACACACATATGTAAGGCTATGCATGTGATTTTAGAAATTTCACATGCCAATCACTCTTATCTCTTAATCAAATTCTACTAAACTTAATTCAGTAAGCTTATCCCAAGTAGGACACATAAGATCCAACAAAAACTTAGGCAAAATACATATGCCAGCCTATCTTTGCAGCAAAATTCACATGCCATTCATAATTCACTATCTGAATTAATGAAATACTTTCTAAATTTAGGGTTATGGGCCCCACCTGAAATCAGTTAAATTAAATTTCCTCTTCATGTGGATGCCCCTCTTATCTCTTAACCGATATACTTCTGTCGGTCTGTCTCTCTCTCTCTCTCTCTCTCTTCCTCCCTTCGTTTGCGAGGCGGATAAGAGAGAGAAAGGGCGCCGCTCGAAGATCTCGAAGAGCAACCATGTCTGGAAATCAAGGTATAGATCATCTTCCGATGCGGAATCTCTGAAAAAGTAGTTATTTTTTTATTCATTTTTTGGTTTCTTTCGATTGGATTTGAAAAACCCCAATTTTGCTGTGATGTTTGGTATGTTAGATGGATAGTTCTAGTCGGAGGAGTTTATGGGTCGGCTGTTGTCTTTGCTTTTTTTAGATCTTCTATTTGTACTCGAATCCTGGTTCATTTCTCTGGGGATGGAAGTCGAGGAAGTATGCTTGCTACTAAGAAATTTGTATAGAGATCATCGTTCTTATGAGCGGCTAGATGTAAATATTGTTTTTTTTTTGAAGATTTGAATGTCGATTGTGGGTCTTCGGTAGGAACTTAAGGCCCTTGTGTTTAACGTAAGACAATATCATGTCTTGTTTTGTGTTTTCTCTTGTTTACTTCTCTCATTGCTCTGGAAATCCGTATTCTTTCTTCCGTTGTTTCCTCCCGATCGGATTTGTAAAACCTAACTTATGTTGGGACGTTTGATTGCTACTGGAGATTATTATAGTTTGGCATGCATGACGGATCTCAGCGAGATAGTTATAGTTGAGGAAAGATATAGGTCGCTCCGAGATTTCCCTTTGTTACTTGAATCTTCTATTATATAACTCTAATATTTGTCTGAGGATTCACCTATAATATACCAGTGCGTTTCCTGCTAATAAAGTCTATATAGAGATCATCCTCCTTCCAAACACGAGAATTTAGATTTAAGTATCGTTTTGGTTGAAGATATGAAGGTTAATTGCGGCCTTGTGTTTAACTTTGGGGAAATCTCATGTCCTGTTTTGTTTATTCTCTTATTTACTCCACTCATTATCTTTGGAATCCGTATCTATTATTCGATACAGTATTAAAACTATTGCTTATTCTTTGCTACAATGTTTAGTACATAGTTATTAAATTGTAATGCTCTCCATGCCCGTAAATTGTCTTTTCTTCCAATCACTAGATGACAAGAAAACGCCACCAGAGGGGAAGAGTGCGAAAGCTGAAGCATCAGCCAAAGAACAGGAGGAAGCGTTTCGCAGGGCTGTTCCACCAGCAGGATTTCCCGGAAATCCCTTTGATTTTTCTGCGCTACAAGGACTACTTAACGTATGAATCTTGTTTCTTGTTCCTTTTTAAATGTATGTCATCGGAATGAAGATAAACTATAAAATGACGATATTTAGTTTTTCGTTGAGCAACATGCAATTGAAAAACAGTATGTAATTCAATTGCATACATTTTCCCAAATTGTGCCCTCACCGAGCAGGAAGGAAGGTCCTTTATGTTTCCTGTGAGGTACCACAGGAATGGAAAGTTGCACTTTTTTGGATTAACAATAATCCAAGGGACATATACCATTCTTTGGTCATGATAAAATTTTAAAGATTCTCATAATCTCCTTTCATGGAATCTCATCGTTTTTCCATGTTTTCTGGGTTCCTTCGATGGGAAAATTGAATGCATAAAAGTGATTCCTAAATTCACCATGATACTGTGAATACTATGCCATATTGAGTTTTGAATCTTCATCGTTTCAGGACCCAGTTATAAAGCAGATGGCTGAGCAAATTGCGCATGATCCATCATTCACACAAATGGCTGAACAGCTCCAAAAAAGCGTCCAAGGTGCCGGTGATAGTGGTATACCCCAATTGGACCCACAGCAATACATGTCGACCATGCAACAAGTCATGCAGAATCCCCAGTTTATGAACATGGCTGAGCGCCTTGGGAGTGCCCTCATGCAGGTCTCTAAACTTCTATGCCCTTCAGAAGATCAATTAATTTCCTGTTTCATATACTCTTCATGACATAATTATGTTTTGAATTATCGATGACCTGGTAAACCGTCTTTGAATTTACCGAATGGTTAGGATTCCTTTTCATGTTTTTTAATTCTGAGAAGTAGAAAGTTATGGTGATTCGCCATGGCGATTTGGTTGAGGTCAATTTCCTACGGATCAGAAAAAGTAAAAAGGGATTTATTTATCCTATTTGAAGTTTTTTTTGGGAGAAATTTGGGATGGCACCAAAAATATTTACATAGCATCAATTACCTTTTTGTTATTTTCATATTGTATCGTAATGATGTTCTGAATGGTTTTGATGAAACTTACTAGATGGTTTTGGAGGATTTTTCCTTTTTTTATTGTGAGAAATAGAGGAATTACATTTTCTCGCTGCAGTGATTTGGTTTGGAATGGATTGCGCAGGGATTGAAAAAATGTGGAGGTGTCTTTATTTATCTTTTATTGCATTCGTTATATTTTGTAGATTTTTAAGATAAACGCTTTCATTGGATTGCGTGCCTTTTCATGCCTTTCATATTATGTTTTGAAACTTGCTTTGTGCTTCTCCAAGGATCCCTCCATGTCTAGAATGCTGGACAGCCTCACGAATCCGGCCAGTGCTGAACAACTTAAAGAACGTATGGCTCGCATCAAGGAGGATCCATCGCTGAAGCCTATTCTAGATGAGATTGAAACGGGAGGCCCATCTGCCATGATGAAGTGAGCAATGTCGAAGAAAAGTCTCATATAATCTTTATTTTAATTAATTTTTTTATTAAGAAATACTCTTTTGCTTTAGGTATTGGAATGATCCTGAGGTCCTTCAAAAACTGGGGCAAGCCATGGGAGTCTCTGCATCAGGAGAAGCTGTTACATCGGCTGACTTGCCAGGGTCAGAGGAGGCAGAAGAAGACGAAGCTGGATACGAAGATGAGTCTATCCTTCATCATGCGGCAAGTGTTGGTGATCTTGAGGTATTGTTGGTTTTAGGACTCATCTTATTAAGTCTCCTTTAAATTTCCAAATTTCTATCCTTGAGCGTGCACATGAGAAAAATGTTTTTTTTTTATTTTTGAAAAAGCACATGAGAAAATGTTTTTCCTTTGTCAAAAAAAAAAGTTTTTCCTTACAAATTTTGAATTCTAAGAGTTCATTCGGGAAAAAATACGCTGCCATCTTTCAATTTTTTCTGTAGAATCCGCGATGTCCAAATACCCAAATAATTTGAATTAGTCAGAGTAAGTTCGTTTTTTATATGTTATTGTTACGTTTTTTGAATAACTTCTATTCATAGTGCTAGCTCCATGGAGTATAGTCATCTTCCTTTCAAACTTCTGTTCACTGGCCTAGATTGTCGATTTTCGTTTAAGGAGGTTATCTAGGTTGAATTCCTTTTTAATAACGAATTGAACTGCAGTTTTGTTTTGAGTCGGAAAAACTTGTTCATATTTTAAATATATTCTTCTTTCTTTGTTGGAATTGAAGTTTCTGTTTCTACTCATATGAATGACATATTTTCTGAAAAGGTAGTTTTCATTTCAGCTGTCTTCTGGAACTGGGTAGCTGCTCCACATGAGTTTGAGGGGTATAGTAGTCATCCTATTCCAATAGTACCGTTTTAGGTATGGTGATTGGGAGAGAGAAACTAGTGGCGAAATGGCCATTGAAGAACCCATTTTCAGGCGTTGGAATTCATGCAATTTTTAGTCTTAGGAGGTATTCTCAAAATCCATTGAACAACTATCTTTTGGGTTTAGCAGATCACTATCTTCCTGCAAATCTGCTCTTATCAAATATGGGTTTAGTCTGCAAAAGAATCAATGAGCTAGAATTGGAATTTATATTTTAGGGTCCTCCACTTTGTTAATGATTTAGATGATCATTTGGGGTTCTCTTCATCGTGTTGTTGGTCATGGAGGAGTTTGATCTTTGCGATTTTGTTGGAGTACAATATCAGGCAGAGTTGAATGATTGCGAGCCTTTTCCTCGTCAGTACCTGGACTTCAGCACCAATACTACCACAACCATTGGTTGTCCTCTATCATGGTTATGCAGCCTATATATATATATCAATGACTAGAGAGTCTGGATGGCTGCCACGTCTTTCCTGGAGAAGGTGTTGCAGTTTGCCGATGCAGAGAGGCGAACCCTGTCTCTCTTCCCCCATCGGCCGGCAGGCCTGGTTGAAACAGATGCCCTCCTGACACCTGTCCCATTCTCATTGGCCGGCGCCACGACGGAAGTTTTCTTTGGCACTGTTGACCGACCTGGGCTCGGCGGCGACCAGAGGACCGCCTCTTGCTCTGTGTTCTTCTGTCCGCTCAACTTCTTCTTATCATTCCACCGCAAGAAGTCAATGGTAGACCACTTTTCAAAAAAGTCGTTGTTGGGTACAAAACAGAGGAGAGAGGAGAAGAAGAGGCTGACCCTTGTCCTGCGTTTCTCTTCTTCCTTGTCCTGTCTGAGAAGGAGGTACTTGTCCAGCATGGAGAGAAGCGGCACGCCATTGTAGATGAAGGCCGTGCCATTCTCTGCCTCCCAAGGTTGCGTCTTGGCGTTGAGGGTCTCCATGCTGGGCGTGTCGTGGAGACTCTCAACGCCAAGATGTGAGCTTAGGAGGCAGAGAATGGCACGGCCTTTATCTACAACGGCGCGTCACTTCCCTCCATGCTGGACAAGTACCTCCTATTCAGACAGGACAAGGAAGAAGAGAAACGAAGGACAAGGGTCAGCCTCTTACTCCTTCTCTTCTCTCTCCTCTGTTTTGTACCCGACGACAACTTTTTTGACAAGTGGTCTACCATTGACTTCTCGAGGTCGTAGGATAAGAAGAAGTTGAACGGACAGAAGAACGCAGAGCAAGTGGCGGTCTTCTGGTCGCCGCTGAGCCCAGGTCGGTCAACGGTGCCGAAGAAAACTTCCGTCGTGGCACCGGCCAATGAGAATGGGACAGGTGTCAGGAGGGCATTCGCTATAGCGCCACAACCAGGCCTGCCCGCCGACGGGGGAAGAGAGACGGGGTTCGCCTCTCTGCACCGGCGAACTGCGGCGCCTTCTCCAGGAAAGACGTGGCAGCCATCCAGACTCTCTGCCCCTGATATATATATATATATTTCTCTCTAGCTCTCTGTTATGCAGCATAGAAAAATAATCACACCGGTTTTTCATCTTCCAGCAATATTTGTAATTATTTAAATCTGACGAATATTTCGAATTGATATTCAGAATGGGTTCTTTGTTTAAGCTAGCAGTAGGTTAAATTCAAGGGAACAAACGTCGTTCTGTTTTTTCGTCTCGAGAAAAAAATAACGGTACTTAGAATTTGGGAATCAACTCATTGGAGGATAATAGTCTGTAAATAGTTGCAGCGATTGAATGTCTTCTGAAGATGGTATATTTTACTCCCAAGTTGTTTTACACTTATTATCTGTTTTCAAACGTCTGATTTCAGTTGCTCTTTCTTGTTAAACGTGATGTCATGGTTATCTCAAACAAAATCAAATTGAAAATTATTTCATTATTTTGGTGATAGGCCTTGAAAGAAGCTCTTGCTGCGGGAGCAGATAAAAATGAAGAAGATGCAGAAGGGAGGACTGCCCTGCATTTCGCATGTGGTTATGGAGAGGTAGGATCTCACTATTTTGTTCTCTGTTGATATGTATTGATTTGTGTTGTTCATGTGCGTTACTTAACGGTTGCTTATCGATGCTTTAATTAATTACGCATGAACGTGACTTTTTCTTGGAAGAAAAATTGAATTACCACCTGTATTGTTCTGTTCGTATTCATATTCCATTGAAATAATCTGATTCATTCTGACAATGCCAATGATTACATTTTATGGTAATATTTAGCTGAAATTTTGTTTATTTCGTTTACCTTTTGTTTCTTCTATTTACCTTTTGTTCTGTTCATCCCGTCGTGCCCTTTTCCCCCTGTTTAGAAAAAAGTGAAACTAGTTTTACAGATTTATTTTGAAATCAGCATTCAAAGGAAAAAAAATTAAAAACTGAAATTTCCTTTTTTTGAAACGTATCACGAGATCTAAAGACGTCTTCTGTTTTTTAGAACAGGAAAAAAGTTAAAAAACCTCCAAAAGTAATTGGCAGGCTGAAATGTTTTACCAAAATCATGAATTATTCTGCTACCAAAGTTCCATATTTGAACCAGAAAAAAAATGGCTGAAAGGATTAATGACATCCTTTCAACAGTCTTCCAATCACTGGGCAATTCAACCTTAACCTATCACCACGGCGTAAAAATCATCCAAAGCATTGTATAAATTCATAACTATCTTGCTTTCAGGTTATCCGCATAATGTAGAAGAACATTCATCTTTCTTTTCGTGCATTTATTTGGTTTTTAGAAAGATCTGGGTTTGCGCTGAAATCATTTCTATGCACATGGGTTGACATCGAACTCGAAATGATGGTGATCAACATTCTTTA
Source organism: Wolffia australiana (assembly GCF_029677425.1). Lineage (NCBI taxonomy): Eukaryota > Viridiplantae > Streptophyta > Magnoliopsida > Alismatales > Araceae > Wolffia > Wolffia australiana. The sequence goes on along the minus strand of NC_135847.1, from coordinate 4,727,848 downwards.
TGTTGACATAATAGTTTTTATCTAAATTATTTTACTCATACTTGATCTGAAAAACAGAACGTGACTTTTTATAAATGATTCGCTTTCAGGTGAAGTGCGCTCAGACCCTTCTTGAGGCTGGGGCGTTGGTTGATGCGCTGGACAAGAACAAGAACACGGCACTTCATTATGCCTCAGGCTACGGACGCAAAGAATGTGTTGAGCTCTTGCTCAAAAATGGCGCAGCTGTGTACGTTTTAAATTTTTTATTTCAAAGTTTGAAGTTAGTTCCTGGACAATATAGTATGGAATTTTTATCCTTTTTTTCACTATATTCGGTAATCGTGGAAAATATCACATAATGTAAATGGTAATCATTAATGAAGAAATTTGATTTATTCCAAAGGATTCTAACATAAAGAACTGTACTCTTCAGATTTTGAATAATCGATCAGAGCATAAGTTTTTTTTATCGTTTGCCGCTTTCTCTCTCATCCGAAAGACTCTTCTTCTCTATCATAAACTCTCTTTCTCTGTGTCTCTGCGAGCAGTACTCTTCAGAACTTGGATGGAAAGACCCCGATAGACGTGGCCAAGCTCAATAACCAGGATGAGGTGCTGAAGCTGCTGGAGAAGGACGCGTTCTTGTGAGTTGGTAAAATGTGTTCTATCCGGTTTGCTTAATTTCCCCACTCTTTAGTGACGAGTGTTTTTTTTACTTCCACATTGCTGTTATCTTCCTTGGAGGAGTCTGCTTAGGTGCCATTGATCTTGTTTGCTTTTTTTTTTTTTGTATTTGGCCTCTTGCTGGCTTGAAATAATCAGTTCACCCCCAATTTATTTCTCCTTGGCCGGCAGAAGAACCTTGTTCTCTTATCTAATGTTTTAATTATCATTTCTGTTCCTGGATATTCTCTAAGCAATCTGTTTCTTTTTTTTGTTTCAACCCAAAATAATTGTGACTTCATCAGTTGTATTTGCTTCTCCTGATGCTTTGTCAAGTAGCAAAAACATTATATTTTTTTTTGCTTCAATGGCACTTTATTTCTGGTACTTGACTCTAGGAATTATCTGAATTACTCTGGACATGCTACAAGGGTTGGCAGACGAAGACGAATTCTCAGCATCTTCGTCGTCATCCATGTTTGGGCTTGGACGAATGCGATTCGCCACCAGATGATGGATGCTGATGAAGAATTGTCGTCGTTGATGCCGAACAAGGTTTGGCTGATGATGTTTGTCATCGTCATCCCCATATCTCGTCATCATTGTCGTCAACCCGAATCTTGTCATCATCATTGTCATCCATGTTTGGGCGTGATCAAATGGTAATGAGAATGTGGGATCTTGGAAACTGGAGGACGACTGTGATCACGAATCATTATCATAAACCTCTCATCTTTATCGGTGAATCGTTATCGTTATCATCATCGTCATTGTTTTTGTCAACACTGGTTGGGCATGATCCAATACGGTCCTAAAATGATGTGTGAACAGTGATTTCTTTTTTGCATTTTTTTATCCTAGACTCATATTCTAATGAATTATCTTTCATCACAACATGTCTCTGAGCATCCTAATCTTCACTTGATCTTAGGGTAGGTTATTTAGAGCACTAATAAATACTACTTATAATTAGCTTAATATGAGTTGATAAAACTTTAAAATAGTAGCATGACAGTTCACTTTGACTTCAACAAAATCTCATTGAAATCATGAAAAATAAAGCTCCATCTTTAGACATCAAAATATAAGACACTTAAGGTGTGCTTGAGAAGTTTAGTTAAGTTGTGTGGAATTAGTAACTCACTCTACTGTCTATGATGATATTCAGAAATAGAAAGGCTTGGTGATTTAGACAAGTGACAAGTGTTTTCATTATCTTGTTGAACTGCCAGTCTTGTAAATAACGATTTAGACGCTCTATTACGCTATGAAGAATATGCATTGAAAACAAAAAATAATAAAAAATTCGTTATCGTTTGATATGATATATTATGGATATAATTTCAAAACGAAATTAAGACTGACAAATGTGCTACATACTTTTTATTCAGTCACAGTATGTACTTATATATTTATGGGACATGAAAAATATAAAACAAATTGGAGAAAAGAATATAATTGGGAGAAAAACGAGACCAAGTCCCCAAATGTCAGTATGAATGGGATATAAAAGAAACACAACTCAAAAATGCTTTGAAAACTAGGGTGTCATGGCTTTTAATTTAACAACTTTGCATGGGATGTATAATGGATGCAAATTTGAACTTTGGCATTAATGCAAGCCCAAGTCGATTATGAAAATGAAGAAGTAATCCAGCAATCAAGACAGAGATCAGGAGGAATGGAACTTCAAGAAATATAATCTACTGCACTTCAATTTTTTCATTTAGTTATTTTGAAGTACCCAAAGTCCTATGCTTGGAATATTATATTTTTCATCATCCTCCAAAAAACATAGGATATCGTATAATCAATGCAGTATGACTCAAACTCTTGATCTCACTTTATGGCTGATTTCATGTGGGAATATAGGTATCTTTAGAGATTGAGATTATGAGAGAGAGATAAAGGTCAAGACATTTAATTGCAAATGCCTAAATTAGTATTTTGATGAATGCTCAAGATTTGTAAAGCCTTAAAAGCTTTTTTCAACAATTAATCAACACGTTTTGACTCAAGTAAGATTCTGTTTATATCTTGGACCATGAGAGAAGAAATCATGTCTATCCTGAAATTGACAATGTTACCATTTAATATCATCATGTCTTGATGATCATAGAACTTTGACAATAGAATCAACATACCAAACAGATTATGTTGAAATTAAAGCTCAACACTATTAACATGTTCTACACACTTGGTTATATTTTAAGTCTGAAGTGACATCAATTAATTAATGAAATGATATGATCAACGCTCCGATATATGGCCTATTAATTAGTCGCCAAATTATTCAAATGTTTTTAGTAGAAGAAAAAATGGAAGCATAAATTTTGAAAGGGACGATATAAAATAAAAAATAATCAACTTATTGAAATTCATGTACACGAAAGATGAGTTATCAAAAGTGAATGTTTCAGATCATTAGGTTTTGAGAGAGCCCATGTAATATTCAAAGCAATGGTATGGCTTCCAGAGATACATATAAAGTCAATACAGCGTGATAATACAAAAGTTAATATATGCATATGCTTGGGTCCAAAATAGATGACCAAAAAATTTTGAACAACTAAAACGTAAGATATCAACATATAATCAATAAATATCTGCAAGAAATATTGAATGAAAATCCTCAAGTAAAATTCGAGTAATATAGAGCATCAACCTCATACTGAATTATCAAATGAGCAATGCAGATACATTAATATTAACAATTATATTACATATAGATCGTATTGAAATTCATCACCCAAATGATAAAAAAATGATAGATTAATTTCTGCGTATACTCTTCAAGCAATTCCTAACGTGTGTGCTACATCTACTGCAAAACTTTTGACCTTATTTAAAATGAATCATTTAATATTTTTTCCCCAATCTTTGAATCACATTTTATTGTTATTTAAGTCTGATCCTTTTTTTATTGGTCCATGTCACCGCTGCGAGCAAAAAAATAAGATCTTGTTAGTCAATGATTAGGCAGTGTGACATCGCAATTTATGAAACCATATAACTACACCTTTTTGCAATGGCTGGCACAGCTAATCATTGACGATGCTTTTGATTGGCGTCATTTGATCGAATCGAATGGTGACACATGGCAGGGTGAAATTTTAAAATGAATTTATTAAAATTAATAAATTATTATATTTTAAATCTTAAGTCATAAAATTATTATATTTAGATATCACAACTTAGAAAAGTAATATTTCCATGAATATAAGTCAAAAAAATCATTAAATGTATTCCGAATCAGAAAATAAATTTCTTTGAGAGTATGATTTAAAAAATCCATAAAATACCATTCATCCACGCAAATCAGAATTTCACCCTAAAAATAGATTTAATCATTTGAAGATTGAGAACACACATATACAGTTATTTAAGTGCATATAAATAAGTAAATTTGATAGAAATAACTTTATAATTTCCATGTGATCATATACTTCTCAATCTGATGATGAGTAGCTCTCAGAGGCACAATCCAAACCAAGTGATATGGCACATCTCAAGGATGAAGTTCATCAACTCTAGAGCCTCATTAAAAATCACGCTAACATTGTGGGGTCCACTTACTACATTGGGGTACATCATATTTTTGAAACATTTATTCAGCACCAAAACATTGATCTCCCTCATAGATCTTATATTCTATTGGCACGGATCGTATTACACTAGATAAATCATTTTTTATGACATGAAATTTTCCCTAGTAATATGAAACTTAAAATTGTTGAGAACACCTTAATTTTGGTGCTTGGTATTTGTACCATTGTGATTGATGTTTTCAGGCCAACAACACATGTTTTTCAAATTCCAAAATATGTGTGTCTACTCTTAGTGCGAGAATCAGCTTAGATCTCCTTGTATCACCTGATCTTTGATGGGGTTGATGAATATCTTGGTGACAAAGTTTTAGAGCCAGAAGCATGAGCTAGCTAGGATGTGTGATGGCCTCCACCTCTTTTGATCCTCTTCCTTGGATGATGGCATGAAACCTATGGCTGCCAATGTAAGCTCTGCAGGGGAGGTTCAAGTCTGTCAACTCACCAATTGTCGGGGCACCTTTCTTTTCATATCTTTAAAACTATATTTGAATATTTTTGTCATGGGCTACAATTGGAAAAAAAATTGTGTTATGTGTGCTACTTGGCCCGTTAGAAATGAAATAGTTATTCTGCTTTTGTGGTTAGGTCAAGTTGTATAGAGGATTCATTGTGATGTGTGGGATCTCACCCCATGGTCATCTCTATTTTAAGTGGATATGGTCAAATAAAAAAAATTAGAGCCTATATTAAATGATTTCAAACTGAAAATGTAAATAAATTCATATAGTCTCACATTACAGCCCTATTTAGAGAGTGTGAAATTGTCCATGAATCCTCATGCACCATCACCCCTTAAAAGAAATGAGTCACTTAACTTAAGCTAAGACATTTTTTAGAAAAAAAACTAAAGCTGAAATTAGTTAGAGTAATGTATGCAAATTGTTTGTTCATCTCTGTTGTTTGTTCATCTCATAAATCAACTTCACAATAAATCCATCTCTGATGGATCTTCATTAGATGTTGTTATGTAGACCTATCCCACAGCTAAGATTCATAACCACTTGGAGATTTGACTAATTGGACGTACATAACATGTACACCTACATCTAAGTCATACAAAGAAGTAAGCTCCATCAGCACTAAACTGTCTTTGTTACATACTTCCATTCATAGAAGGGAGATAGGTGTTATCATCTCCCTAGAAGATGAATGCTTATCTCCAACACTTTTTCCTATAATGAAAGTATTTTTCTGTCAGCAAGGAATATCGAAATTTATAGACACTCTAACCCCTATGTTGGTAATGGATGACCAAAAGATGTAAACATTCTAGTTGGGTTATGTGGGCTTGATTGATCAAAATTGATACATAGAACCGAATTCATAAACATTATATTTTGTGTTAAAACATAAAATAAAAATTATCACATCAACCAATGTGGAACTTAGTCCACTATCATTTTGTTCCCCAAAATAGTATCACAACGTCATTCAAGTGTCTGGTTTCCAGAAGTATTAACAAGATTACAGGAACGATAAGTCTCCTCTTCAACTACATCAATATTTTGTGAAGATCTAAAAAATATTTTTAGAATATATTCATAAGGTACTAGCCTCCAGGATAAGGCATCCTCAAAGGTCCAGGTTCTTAATGTATGATTTTTGAAGTTTTCATTAATCTCTTTTATTTCGTGGATCGATAAATGCCTGATCCAAGAAGAATATAAGGAACTATAGTTTAGAGGAAGAATTTAAGGATTTAAATATTTTCATAAAGATTATATGAAATTAAATCTCCATTTTCACACCATTTCCTATCCCTTTGCCCCATTCATTCAACCAATTTCTCTCTCTAAATAAATGGTTTCCCTTTTTTCATCTTTCTCTAACATTATATATTTCTCTCTCTAAACCTTTCTACATGTCTCTAGTTTATTTCCCTAATTTCTAATAAAACAAATTGACCTTTTCCAGCTTCAAATTACATTCCCAGTGTTGGGTTCTAGAGGCCTAGATCTGGATGAACATATCAAAAACGATGCGCAACGGAAGACTTTTGCGAATCGAACGGCATCAACAAAAACATTGAAAAGATGTACCTTTGCACGAATCTCATTCGTGATTTCTTCGATCCCGGAGCGAGACGAGTCAAGCTGCTCAAGTGTGCAGCCTCTAGACGTATCCACGCGGTCCTCGGCATGTCGGATCTCCTCTTTCTCATTGACGAGCCCCGTTCTTCCTTCGTCGGCGTCGTTACGTCGTCCCGATCGCATTAGGGATGGAGAGGGGGTGTGAGGAGAGTGGAGAAGAAGGGGAAACGCCCCTGAAATAATTCTGGCCTGGGTGAATTTCGTTCAGGGCATTCCCCTATTTATACTAAGTGGGCGTTTTTCATAAAAACCCCCAAAACTTAAGTATATCTTCCAACGTCCAAAAGACCATTTGCGTGTGACCCTCTAGGCCCATGTATCAGTCTAGTTAACAACTCCAGCGGCCCAATAACCTTTATTGACCTTCCAAATTAATTAACTATGTCATCATATAGATTAATTAACGTCGGATCGATTTAACCCAATCGATAGGTCGAGACTCCGACACGTGGGGTGCCAAGCTACACCTGGTGTCCTAGAAGATACAAAGGAGTGTGTATCGACTCACTCATGGAACCTATTCGTCATCAGTTATCGTGTATGTATAATTCCTCATCCACTTGACGCTCGTCGGATGACTTAGGGTATGGTCAACTGTCAAACCCTAATTGATCATCCGAGTTAGTACTGATGCATTCGGAAATCATTGGAGAACTCTTCTCCGATATTTCATTGCCTTGGCCAAAGACTTCATCGCATTGTGTTCTTTGAGCTATCACCTCTTATACAGAGGGTGGAAGATCCCATCTTGACCACTCAATCGTCTTCGTAAACTTCTTCATGTACCCAAACTAAAAACATTTAGAATCCCATAATTAGAGATTCATTAGCCATAGTTAAAGTACAACCGTACATCCACGAAGGATATCTAAGGACCACTTACACAACCGTGACGTGAATCAACTTGATCGACAATTCGGTATAATACCATTCAGGGATTCGTACGGATCAATTCAGTGAACTCTTTCCACTAAAGAGAACCCACTATCTATCCTTAGTGTTGCCACACTAATGGCTAAGGGACCGGCCATACTCATCATAGAGTGAGGCTAGATAGTGCTATTCTATCCGGATACTTCGATATCCTTCTTGCGTATCCTTTGAATAGAAATGTTTAGAACACACACTTAAAGACTAGTGATATTCGCATTATGATCTCATCATAATTCACTACGTCCGATCATGTATTCATGGACTTCATTATATGCATCACACGTGCACTATAATGAATATGTTCTATTAATGAATATGGAACGAGATGTGGAATGTGTGATTGGCTTGCCAGACACATATATTTCCATCACCCAGCATCTCTCACTATTTATTCACTTTATTTTTCTATCTCTTCATTTTGACCACTCTCTCTATCTAAATTATCTCTCTCTTTCCCTGTATTATTACCTACATTTCTACATTATCTTTCTAATTCCATAAAAGACCATTATAAAATTAGGGTTTTCCATTCATTACCGTTCATTTGTGTTTGAGTGGGCTTTATGTGTGGCATACAACTTAGGCATGTGCCCATTTAAAATTATGCTTAACATTCATTTCTGTTCACTTGCGCTAGAGTGGGCTTCATGTATAGTATGAAATCATTGGATGTGCACTTCACATATAATTGGAAAACCGGTGGAGTGGGCTTGAGATACAATTCATTTCTCTTTAACCTATAGGTATATCAGCTGACAGCGACGATGGTTGCTCTATAGAGTGTCCTCTAAGGAATTTTGTGATTTCTATTGATACTGTTGCTGGGTTATAGCGGCCTAGATCTGAAAGGAGAATTCAAATGATCCATGATAACATGAGAAATGCATGTATATTTTCATACATTTTAGATATTTTTGGTATTATTAATTTAGAATTTATCATGTTATCACTTGAATTAACTAAATATTTATCCACTAGCTATATATTCTAATTTTTGCACATTATGGTTATTTTTGACTAAACTCGACTTCTTTGAAGTCAAGAAATTTTAGTATTGATGAGCATTCTATAGCTATAAATTTACAGGAATGAGAAGATGATAACTCTTAAAGAGTTGGAATTTTTTTGAGAGCTTAGTGATTCTACAATTCATTTCTCTTTAACCTATAGGTATATCAGCAGACAGCGACGATGCTTGCTCTATAGAGTGTCCTCTAAGGAATTTTGTGATTTCTATTGATACTGTTGCTGGGTTATAGCGGCCTAGATCTTAAAGGAGAATTCAACCGAATCGGCTGAATACTGACCATATTGGGTCAAGCCAAATAGGGCTTAGCCTATTTGGCTAAGTCTTGACTTAGCCAAATTGGGCTGAACCTTAGAAGACTGACCCACTAAGGCCAGCCCTATACGGGCCACACCAGTCCTGCCAGCCTATCCGGTCAGTCATTGCAGCCACCGTTGCCCCCGCCACCGCTACAGCTCCGCATTCGCCGCCGTCCCGCCACTGCCGCTTTGGCGCCGTTGCCGTCGGAGAAGGTAAATTCTCTATTTTTAGCATTAAAAAATTATTTTCAAAAATCATTAAAAATAAAAAAAATTAGAAAAAATATTTTCTGCATTATAAAATTCCAAAAATAGGAAAAATCCATAAAATTCATATAATCGATTCACAATTATTTATCATCTAAAAAAATTCTAAAAATCTCAAAATCTCATTTTTAATATTTTTAGTGGTTTTAGTGTAAATTAAATTCCATAAGATTGTAAAAATATTCATTTTTGATTTATTTTGTTAAGAAAAAATATGAAAATTAGTGTAAAAAATGTTTAGTGTTTTTCTTTGTATTCTGCTTCAATCTAAATCATAAAAAATTATATTAAATACCTAAAAATCCATAGAAATCCTAGAAATTGTATTTTTCACTTTTAAAATCATTTTCTTGATCCCAAGGTTGGGAAAAAATTCTGAAATTAAATTTCTACCTCTCTGTTGATTGACCCTTACTTGCTCTATATGAATTATAGAGTATTTAAGTGGAAATTTTCATAAATATTGTTGGTTAAGTCTAAATCAAAATAATGACATATAACCCCTTAAATTTGGACTTATCAATTCACAACAAAAGACTTAAATGGAATCATAATGGTATCATCAAAACCATTAAATGAATTACCTGGACATAGATTGCATCTGTGATTTGTTGGATCCTTGAATGAGACGAGTGAAGTTGCTCATGTGTACAGCCTCTAGATGTATCCACGTGATCCTAGGCACATCAAATCTTCTCCTTTACTCTTTTGAACTCTTTTCACCCTCCATCATCATCGTTATGGTGTCCCGATAGCATCGGAAAGATAGAAGGGCCATGGGGAGAAGGGGGAAGAAGGAGAAGGCCCCTGAACAATTCTGGTCTAGGTGAATTTGGTTCAGGGCCTTCCCCTATTTATACTTAGCGGATATTTTTCATAGAACCCCCCGAACATAAGTATATCTTTCGACTTGCAAAGACCATTTGCATTTGACCCTCTAGGCTATGTATCAATCTAGTTAACGACTCTAGTGGCCCAATAACCTTTATTGGCCTTCCAAATTAATTAACTATATCATCATATAGGTTAATTAATGTCAGATCAATTTAACCCAATCTATAGGTTGAGTCTCTAACACGTGGGGGGCCAAGCTACACCTTGTGCTCTAGAAGATTTAAAGAAGCATGTATCGACTCACTCATGGAACCTGTTTATCATCGATTATGATTTACGTATAGTCCCACATCCACTTGACAATCCTAGGATGACTTATGGTATAGTCAACTATCAATCCCTAATAGATCATCCTAGTTAGTACTAATGCATCCAGAAATCATCAGAGAATTGTTCTCTGATATTTCGCTACCTCGGCTAAGGACTTCATCGCATTGTCTTCCTTGAGCTGTCACCTCTTATACTGAAGATGGACAATACCATCGTGACTACTCAATCGTCTTCATGAACTTCTTGATGCTCCTGAACTAAGACTATTGAGAATACCAAGGACCCCTAGGTCATACTCAAAGTACAATTGTCCGTCCACAAGACGTCTTTAGTGTCTCAGGTCTAAGGACCACTTGCACAAGGTGACATGAATAAACCTGATTGGCAGTTTGGTACAATATCCTTCAGGGATTCGTACGTATCAATTCAATGAACTCGTTCCACTAAAAAGCACCCATTATCAATCCTTAGTGTCTCTAGAGTAATGGCTACGAAACCAGCCATACTCATCATATGAGTGATGCTAGATAGTGCTATTCTAACAAGATACTTGAGTGTCCTTCTCGAGTATCCTTTGAATCAGAATATTTAGAACATATATTTAAAGACTAGTGATCTCCGTATTACAATCTCATCATAATTCATTAAGTCTAATGCTGTATTCATGGAATTCACTATAAGCATCACACACATGCGATAATTAGTATGCTCTATTAATGAATATAGAACGAGATATGGAATGTGTGATTGGCCTGCCAGCCACATATATTTCCATCATTGGTATTTGGAACCTTCAGAGTGTTGGTACTAAGAAAAATATTTTAGATTTTTGACGTTCAATTATGTATAATGACATGTCTGTACTGATGATGAGTTTAAATGGTATGCTTTGTTTGGAAGTTATGTTGGCATGGGAAAATAGTCTTATCCATGTTTCTAACTAAAGGAAGGGTCAATTTTCCTATGAAATTTAACATGAGAATTTATAAAGCTTTTCAATAACTTCATCATACGACGTGTCTTATCCTTATTCACCATTATCTGGTTTTCACAAAGGTTGCATCAATAATTACCATTTCTATTATTGTGTATTACTTTAATAATGTGAGACCTTGTTAAATTGTGAATGCTTTCAATCATTCGTTGACAAGTTAGTTTTTTTTGCACCATTTTATGTGACATATGGTATGAAAAATAACTCAACATTAAATATCAGAAAAATAAACTAAAGATGTACATGTGTAATTTACTTTTTGCATCTCATATTGATTATAGAAATTTACTTCCCATTTTGTATTGATGAAACTGCATAAGATATAAATTATGACATTGATAATATTATAAATTTCAATTATATGAAGTGTTATTGATGGGGCTCAAAAAGTAGGATAAATTATAGACATCCGGATTTGGACCATTCATTCAAATAAAATCACTAAAAATACAATAGTCCAGAAGTTCAAATAATGAACTTGAAAATCCAAATTGGAATGAAATTATCCATTGAAAAATTTTAATTTTACCTCTGTATGTGCAAATTATTCCTCACTTCTGCTTATCTTGGAGGAATATGTGATAATATTCATTTTGTGGCTCCTTGGTTTGGAGATTACCCAGAATTTATCTATTTTTTCTACACAATTCTCTAATGTTCAAAGATCTGATTAGCTGAGTTAGTTGATACAATCATGGGAGTCAACTTGTCTTAAGTCACAACGGAGGACCATGGCTTAGATTGGTATGACTGAATTTCGGTTAGAGCATGGGGAACCCTAGTGATTAATATAGACTGAAGAGCCTTAAAATCCATTACATTAAAATTCTAATATTTCTCTTGATGATTTAAATATATTGATTTAATCAGACCATAAAATAAATAAATTAAAAACAACATCATTAAACCTTATGAGAGATAAAGTGGGAGTGGGTATTCCGCTCAACTATTGAATGTGCCTCAATGCTAAACATGACTTCACATTTAATAGTTAAAGTTCAAACCTACCTAATTTTGGGTTTATAATTGTATGATACAAATGAGAGCTTATATCTATGGATTTTATGTTGAAAGTTCCTTAGACTTCATGCATTAGTGAACGCCTATCTATTGAAAAAACTAAATATTTTGGTCTTGTTGGCCACCAGGGTTTTAGAAATGGAAAATATTTTCTGATATAAGTTGGAAGTTATTAATGATACAAAATGTATGAGAAAATAAGTCTTGTAACTCATTTACTGACTATTATGGTCTAATCAGCAGAAAACAATTAGACCCATTTCAATACATATACTACAACATAATAGTTCCTAATCAATCTTATTTATTCTAAAAGGGTAAACGCTTCAAATTTTTTTCTTCTATGAAGCATCCCATATTGTGGGATAACAACATAGTTTTGGATCCAAAATTTATTCATGCATCAACTTTAGTTGCATATTGTGTAATAACAATTTATTCGGTCAAAATGACAATCATAACGTTGTATCAGCACTCCATCTTTACTCTCTTTATCCATTTCATATGAGTTCACATTCTTAGGAAGCTTCCATACTTCCAATTATTTCAAAGATATTAATATCTGATCAGCTATTTTTCTTCCACATAATATAAATAAACTAAGAGTTGGCATTCATTCACTGACTATCATGATCTAAAAAGCAGACAGAACTAGGCCCGTCTTATCCCTCAAACCAAAATGAACTAGTACCAAATGAATCTTTTTTATTTTTAAAGGTTTGACTCTAGAAAGTTTTTCTTTCAAATAATCATCACTTATTGTGTGATAAATATCCCATAGTTTTGGTTTTAGTCTTTATTCACCCATCAACTTTATTCGCACAGTGCCTCTAACTCTCTTTATCCATTTTATACACACGAATGATAATCTCAATTTTAGGGTTAAAATTTGTCGTTGGTGATTGAGATTATTCAATAAAATATATTTAACCGAACTTAAAAATACTTAGTTACTGATGAGTACGGATCATTTCCACAGGGAACGACGATTAAGGAATTACATTCTTATACTAGTGATGATGGACGAGAGGATCGACGAAAACAAGATTTGAGGATGTGAGCTAGTGATATCGATAAAAGATACGTAATTATAAGCTAATTTAACTTAAAGAAAAGAGTAAGTGATTGTGATGGATATGATGATGACCGACGATATGAACGAAGATAGTGGTTCGATATGGAGTGGTACGATGGCAAGGATGGAGAGATGAGAGAATGGGGACGTAAGTAAGTGAAGTGATAATGAAACGTTGATAAAAACCTATAACTATTATAACGATGATGTTGGGAGAGAAACAACGTAAGGCGAATACACTTACCTTCGATCCTTGCCAGGATCACGGCGATTTGCAAGTGCCGGTAAGCTCCCCCTCTTCTCTTTTGTCTCTTCCAACACACCCAAGACACCAAGACCACTCTTGATGGATCTCAAAACTCACTCTCTTTCAATCAGCCTACAAAAGTAGGAAGCAAGTTCAAGATGATTTTTACACTGATCCAGGCCTCTATTTATAGATTAGAGGGTATGGATAGAAAGAGGAGGGGAAGATCAAAAGTTATGGCTGTTGGAAGTTGACGCAATCCTAGCCTTTAATTTCTTCTCTCTCCTCATCAATGTCCTCAGTTTCGTGCCAGTTAAGAAGTCAAAGCACTTGGTATTCTGTGGCTTTTCGTATTCCGTGGCTTTTCATATTCCATGGCTTTTCGTATTCCATGACTTTTTGTATTCCGTGACTTTTCGTATTCCATGGCTTTTTGCATTATGTGCCACACGTACACGACAAAAGGACAAAAACAAAGAAAAAAAATCTCTTTCTTGATGCTGACGTGGCGGCACATTGGCGCGCCACGTCACCTTATGCCATAAAAAAAACCAAAATACTTGAAATTTAATATTAAATAAAATAAAAGCCCAAAAAATACTTATAAATATATATTTTGACTCAGAAAAATCATATCTTTCCAAATTTAATATCCAAAAATTCTAGAAAAATCATATTCTATCTCAATAGTTATATTCTTTTAAAATATTCTGTTAGAAAAATCCTAAAAAATAGAGAAAATTTAGAATTTTGTTCTAAAAATAGATTTAATCATTTTAAGCTTAATAACATGCAAATATGAGTAATTTAATGCATAAATACACATGAATATAATAATATAAGGCATTAGAAATGCATGTTATCAACGAACTATCTAAGGAAGCTTCCATACTTTAAATTATTCAAGAAGAGATTACTATTTGGTCAGCTGCTATTCCTTTAAAATAGGGATATTAGATCATGAAAGTCAGTTAATGAATACCAAATTTTAGTTTATTTAAAATAGGGATAACTACATAAATTTGGATCTAGGCTTTATTAATTTCATACACAGGCTCATTCACAAGAAGCTTCCAGAATTCCAGTTTGCTGGAAGAGATTAATATCTGATTAGCTGTTAGTCCTACATTATTTAAAATAAACTAAGAGTTGAAATTCTTTCACTAACCAAAAAAAACATAGAAACCCAAATTAGGTGACGGAACATGTTTTCGATATTGGATAGATGACTGGTCAGCCGAATTACGCGATAGAGCTTGTTTTCGGTACATTTTGTCACGATCATATATATCAATATTACTTTTGTGTTGATCATTGAGTTCGGGTGATCTACCCTCTGATGCAGGACGTACGCCCAGGACGTCGTCCCGTCGTCACCGAGTATGATGGCTCGGCGACGATAAAGGATATGTATCGGGAGCGACGATGTTGTCGTCCGACGATACCCTAACGGGTATGTAACTACGAGATGAATGCCCTACGTGTCGTACGTGCAGGCCTCGACTCGAGGGAGGCGCCGAGCTCCAAGCTTTGACGGGAGTTGCCGGGTGACAGCAATGGGGGCCACTCGACCTCGTCGGAGGGACGTAGGCGACTACGGCTGAACGGACTCAGTCCGTAGGGCTCGCACGTGACGGACGAATTCGTCCGCGCCGGTAAGACGCTCAGATTCGTAGTTTTTCTCCCGTTCTACCAAACTCACCTACCTAGCCCGAGCGCGGTGGAGTCGAGACGAAAATATACTGCAAAGAATAAATAAACGAGCGTCGTAGAATACGGTGTACCTCGACGATGAGCTCGAAGTGCAGTATTCGACGACGGCCGATGTCGGAGCGGGTTGGGTGACGGGCGCCGGAGAGGTCACGGCGGCTCGACGGGCAGCGACGGTGCCGGAGCGGCTGGCAAAGTTCGGTCGTCGAGGTCTAGGCGTTGGAGCGCCTATCTAGTGGAGTGGTGGTGACGCGCGGACGGCGCGGAGCGCTGCAGGGCAGCGCGGTCGTCAGCGAGCGACGCGGTGGGATGACGGCGCGAACACGGCGGCGATGTGGCCGCGGTCGGCCGTCGGCGATCACGGCGGGCACAGCACGGGCGACGGCTCGGCGTGGGCGGGAGCGGAGCGGCAACACGGCGGTGCGGCGGCGGCACGATAAGCGGCGGCAGCGCCGAGGCGGCACATCAGCGGCGCGGCGGCACGGTAGCGGTGGGGCGGCAGCGCGGGCAACGCGACGGCGGGCTTACGGCAGCGAGCGCGCTGGCAGCGGCGGCGGGCGCATGGCGGCGCGACGCGGCGCAGCGGCGGCAGCGCGGCGCGCATGTCGAAGTGCGCGAGCGCGCGCGGACGGTGGCGCGCGCGGCGGCGGCGCGGCGGCAGCGCGCAGGCGGCTCGCGATCGGGCGGCGCACGGGCGGCGCTCGAGCAGCGGCGCTGGAGGCGGCGCGAGCGGCGGCTGTGTTAGGGGCGGCGCACGACGGCGGCGGCGGCGACCCTCCTCCTTCCTCTCCTCCTCTTCCTCCTTCCCTTTCCTTCCTCTTCCTCCTCCTTCTTCCCTCTTCTTCCTCTTCTTTCTGTTCTTCTCAAAACGAGGAACGAGACCCACCAACTGTTCGATAAAATGCTTCAATGAAAGAAAATGGGTCTCACTGACCTAGGGCGCCCTCTCTTCCCTTATGAGGGGGAGAAGAGTTGGGCCCTAAGTGGGTCATCATGGGTCCGACTTGGGGGCCCTTCTAAATGGGCTCCCCTTAACACATACAAGACAGAACTGAAGAAAATAAAGGGGAAATGAGGGGAATTTGGGGGAAGAAACGAGGGGAGAAGGGTGGATGGAGACATCCATCCCCTCGGTGGAAAAACAATGAGAAACGACCGTCGCGGGAGCGACGAAACATGACAAAAACAGTCGGAAGAGACGGGGTAAAACAAAACATGAACGAAAGAGAACGGAAAGCAAGGAAGATAACCGGAGCAAGGTCACCCAGTCTTCAACGTCGTGGGCGCGGAGCGTGGATGACGTCGATGACGATCCTTGATGGCGTGCGCCATCACCCTCTTTTTTTTTTTTAAACATAATACTCAATAGTAATGGAAGAGATTAATACAACAATCCTTGAAATTGCAGAATTCCCATGTAATCATAAT
Organism: Wolffia australiana; assembly: GCF_029677425.1. Lineage (NCBI taxonomy): Eukaryota > Viridiplantae > Streptophyta > Magnoliopsida > Alismatales > Araceae > Wolffia > Wolffia australiana. The sequence continues at coordinate 4,711,341 of NC_135847.1, read as the reverse complement.
TAATTTTTTATATATCCCCTAAATGGTAGTTATATCCGTTCCTTCGCTGGCGGGCTACGCTTTTATTTTGGTCAAATTTGCCAGCCGCGGCTGGCCTTCAATTCTCACATTTTCTCTCTCTTCTCTTCCTCCCGCCTATAAATATATATAGAGAGAGAGAGGAAGAAGTGAGAGAAAGAGAAGAAGAAGAATAAGAAGGAGAAGAGAGGGCGAAATTTGTGAGAAGATCGCGAGATCGTCGCCATGTCGATATCTGATTCTGATTCGTCTTCATCCGGCGGGACCGAGTACAAGACGTTTGGACAAATCAGCCGCGAAAGTGAGTTTTCTGTTGGTTTTCTTAATTTTGACGTGTGGTATTTTTGCTGGACTGTTGTGTTTCGTGTATCAAAATGTTGTTATATGATCGGTTATTCGCTTTTTTTGGGTTCGAAGATGTTGATCCTGAGTTATGTAAGGTGGTCATTGCTGGGGGTTTTCGGGATCTGTTTCGATGAATTCTCTGCGTGAAATTCGTGTGAGAAATTTGGTGAGTACGTATAAAGTTTACAGATAACGTGGAAAATGTCTCTAGGTTGAGATAGATGGGAATCGCTTGGGGCGGTCTGTGTTTGAGGGTGAATCTCTTTGAAATTTTGTTCTGTCGGAGAGAGCCAATGTTGGGCGACTTTTACCCGAAAAATTCATGAAACTTCACTACGCAGGAGAAACCTGCGAAGTCTGGCATTTTGACTTCAATACTTTTCCTCTCTTAATTATGATATAATGAAATTCGCTGATCCTGATAACGTGGCTTCTATTAATAGGCTTATTTCCTGATAACCTGCGAAGTCTGGCATTATTTTTTACTTTTATCATAATTTTTTTCACTTCTTACTGAAGAACCAGCAAGAAGGAATGCCGTAACAACATGAACATTTACACGGTTGACTTTCAAAAGAGAAACTACCTCTCAAGAAAATTTATTGAAGTGTAACGGATCAAAACAGCGTGGGTCTGCATATTATACTGTGAAACCTAGAAAATTCCATCTCATCTTTTAACTAAACATATAATATTTTACCATCACTCTATCCCTTAAAGACCCGAGTGATATAGACTCTGGAGTAGCGAAGTTAGAACTTTCTTTGACTGAATCGGTCTTAGTGTTCAATATTTTTCTTGTAGATTTAAAAATAATTTGTCTTTAATCTTATGGGCTTAACTCGAACAATAACAACTCACCTAATGAATCTGATACAACAGTACATCAGATTGCAAAGGCATAATTGTATAGTTCTAGTTATTTTAGTTGGAAAGGCTGTCTGGAGGCCACTATTCTTCAGTCATATACAAAGATTAAAGTAAAATTACTCTGACCCACTATAGAATTCACGACAGATGCACTAGAAGCTTAAACGGTATGTGAGGGTCCTTTTCCTTATTTTATCCTTGAATGCTTCGAAATGTGAGTAATTTTTAGGCCAATTAGTCTTCAAATGGGTGTTTTATGTAATCTTGTAACCCCCTATCAACCTATTTAAGCTATATCCAATGGAGTGGAATAGTGTACATTTTTCATTCTCTTCTCCTTCCAATCTCTCAAAAGCTCACTTTACTTCATGTCAGGATCTAGTTTCTTCGCTTTACTTTGCCTTTCCAGTATAGTTCCTCGTTTATGTACTTTGTAATTTTCAGTTGGTTGGTATACTTCCTCGACTGTTTCATATGCTCATCTATTCCTTTTGAAACTGTTTTTTAGGATTGTTGTATGAGATGCTTCGGTCTGCAAGGTTAAGAGACTCCAAAGGGACATGGAAGGTTCCTTCATGAACTATACGTTCTTTCTGTATTTGATTAAAGTAGCGTACTTATTTCTTTGTTTTGAATTCAATTTATCACCTGATTACAATTTCGTTGGTTTGGGCTATAAATATTAATCCTCTGATCTGAATCGTCATTGGTATTTCCCAGCATTGTCGTTGTCCTGTAATCAATTTCTCACTCTAATACCAAACCATTTTTTTGGGGTTTTCTTCCCTGGTCACCTTTTTGGGTTTTGGGTTTTTCTTTGTATCTTCTGCAGCCTGTTCTCATTAATATCATCTTTCTCTGTTTCTTTCAAACTCCATTTCATGTATTGTTTTAATATTTAAGACAACATTGCTGTCTATGCCATGGTCTTTTTATGTTAATTATCTGATCTCTGAATTGGTTTCTTGGAATCTCATGTTTAAGCTGAATTCATCTCTCTTCTATGTAGCACTTAAATTTGGGTGCCACCATTTGTGCATTGAGTGACTTCCATAAAAAAAATTTATTCTTACTTCTTTGCAGGTACTTATTATGGACAAGTTTACGACAAAGATAATGTCCTACTCCTGCAAGATGGCAGATATTACGGAGGAAGGAGTATCATGTTAGTATGCACCTTTCAATTTGATTACAATACGTATGGACCATTTGGTGGTTCCTTCCTTTCATTACCTACAAAATGAGCTTTTGTCTTTCTTGATGTTCAAGCGGAGCTAGTTTTTTGCTGATAATTGACAGCTTTTTGAAAAGTGATGAAATTTTATTAGTAGAAATCTTTGCATCTTGTTTTACTTTGCTATGGGAGTTGATTTATTACATTAAATAGGTAACACGTTTTTTATATATTCATTTTGTAGTGGTTGAAGACATTTCTAAAAGGCGGCAGCCGTTACCATCGTTGGATGCTATATATTTTATTCAGCCAACTAAGGAGAAGTAAATTCAAATATGCTTTTAGATTTGATTAGCTACTTTTGAATCTTATTTCGTGAAATGAACCCAATTGCTTCACATTCATTTATTATGATGCTTTTCCTGTTTTTTTCTTAATTTTGTGTCAGATGATCCCTAATTTCCATTTTTGATGCGATGGTTTTTACTTTAAGCTTGTTGATCAAAGGAGTTATATTTGTCTTTATGTCTCTAATCCTATCAACGGGCTGCGTCTTATAAGTCAAGAAGTTGAAAAATATGGTTCTATGCCTATGGCATGCTCAAGCAATTCTCCCTCCTTTTTCGTCTTAAAACCTGTTTCATTAGCTTAATGCCTAGTAATAAGGAAGGTGTTCACTGTAGTGGACAAGCTGCTCCAGTAACTGGTATTGTCACAGAAAACGATTGAGAATCGGGTGGTGCTTAAATGTATTCTCCATGTGCCTCAACTTAACGCTCTACTTACCCCTTCACAAACATCAGTTAAAAGACATTAACTACCCACTAATACTTGGGTGTGATGGTGATATGAACCCCATAGTGACCTACCGAATGAGAAAGAGAGACAAGTCTCTCCTCATGAGATATGTCAAGTATGCTGCACGTGCCACACATCTCGAAATAAAGAGTGAGAAAATTCAAGCTAAAAATAAGGTCAGGAAAGCCAAGACGAGATCATCAAAGTCATTTCTTGAAAGTGGTTGCTGCGGAGTAGATCCTCCAGATCCAGGGGTAGCTTTAGAAGATACGTCATGATTCCTGACCTCTATCTTCTTTGTGATCTATTCTCTCCTCAATGTCTCTTTATTCCCATTCTGACTTGATCTTTTGAAAAAACAATGTAGCAGACTGTATGAAACATTAGATTTCCTATTCATGGTACTGCCAGGGTTCATATCAGATGGTTTTTTTTCTATTTGGCAAGGTCAAGAAACCAGAGAATTGGAAAATTATAGAAAGGAATGGCCTCATATATGTAGGTTATGCCATGGGAAATTGTTAAAAAAAAAAGGTTATGCCATGGGCAAAAAGTTAGCTGTTGGATGAGGCTCTTCGATTTGTGATGTTCAGGAGAGGGTGGTGGAGCTAAAAGGTGCACTGTAATTCGTGTCACCCATCTTTTGACTTTCTAGAGAGGATGTTCCATGTTTTTATCAAAGACTGATCTTTCCAAACTCGTGACTCATATCGTCCTGGTAAACATAAATTGTCGTCCTTTGTTTCTCAGAACAAAAGAAGTCAATATCCCCTCAAAGTGATGCTATTATTGTACTGTTATAGAGTTAAGAACAGAAACCAATTTACAGTACTGCTATAGATAAACGTAGCCCTCATCCATCAAGTGCGTCTTCCTTGGGTATTCCCAATACCAGAAGGGGTACGTGCTATCATCCTGGAACAAATAGATTCGATATTTATGCAGATGTCACGTTTCATGAGGAAGACGAATTCTGTGTCCAAAGACAACTGATGCACATAAGTGATCAAAGAACCTGATCTTTCCAACTGTTACGATTGGCTGTTACCACCTCAAGCTGGCATCACTACTCCGCCATACTCCATATCCATTACTCCCCCAGGTGGTAATGACTTTGATGTTTGAGGTGACAGAGGAATCTCAGGGTTGGTTCATTGCCTTGAGAAGGGGTAAGTGGACATGGACTCAAAAACCCAAGTACCCTCTGAGTAATGTCTCTTCCTTTGGTCATCTATCACCTAAGCTCCAAGTGTTTCAAGACATTCTTGGGTTCCATTCACATTCCTAGATATGCTAGTGAAGCCCTGTCAAATGGGGATGATATGATCCCAGATGATCATATCGCGTAAAGGGGATGTAGAGGGGTTTTTATTGTCAAGAGGAAGATGAAAGGCTGGTAGAATGGATGTCGCCTATGAAGAGGGGTTCCGTGAAGGTGCAGGTCGCTGGCAGGACTATGACAGCATGAAATTTGTTGCATAGGATATGAGCGATGGAAATAGTTGTTTGCTGCCCTCAACAAGGAAGACCGTAACATTTAAGGAAAACACTGAAGGGTTAAAGGACAAAAATGCCCGTAGTGGGCTCAATAAAAAAGACAGAGCATATCATAGGACTGGAGTAAGTTGGTGATTGAAGAAATGATGGTCCTCCTGTAGGAGACATGGGTTCTTTCAGACTTACCGCCTGGTAAGCATCCAGTTGGATGTTGATGGGCGTAAGTCTGAAGTTTGAATCAGATGGGACTTGAAGCATTACAATATCAGACTCATAGCTAAAGGCTACAGTGAAGAATGTATCGTTGATAATGGCGAAACCACTGCTCCTATAGCAAAGCTCACGAGTCTCTGTATACTTCTGTCACTTTGAAAATTCCTTCATGGAGAGTTTGGGAGGAATCAACATGTAATTTCTACCTTTGTCTTATGAAGACTTGCAGACTTAAAAGAGCTCTATGTGGACTGAAAGGTCTATACAGCTTAGAATTGGAAAAAGTGGAATGCTGGGTTAAGACTAGGTAGACTCTAGCAGATAAAGATGGAAGCTATTGAAGACACTGCAGAAAGTTTGCAACCAGAGTGATAGCGTATGGATCAATGCACTTCCGATAGGATGAATTATACTGCTTGGAAGACCGAAATATGTTCCAGAATATCAAGATGGTTGGATAATTCCAGGTACGAAGAACTCTCTATCCTCCTGTGGCGCTCCCCCTCCTCGACGAGACGTCTCCAATCTGGATCCCCTCCTTGACGGTGATGGCTCCAGCTCCGACGGACGAGTCCGACCTCTAGGCGCTCTCCTTGATGGCGAGTTCCTCCTTCCAAGCAGCGACGAGATCTCCCGCCACTTTCTTGGACCTTCCCGATTCGAACGACTCGGGTTCTTCTTCAAGAATTAGAAAATTGGACATGCCTGCCCCTCCTACGCGGGCCTTTATTTGTAGAGTAGAGAGGTCCCTCTCCCTCCTGAATTACTGATCTCGGTCAACGGCCTTTTGACCAGATCTCTTCTTCCTCCTTCTTTGGTATTTCCGGGAATAGTATTTATCACAGAGTTATATATTTCTTTGAACAAAAAATTAATTTTCTCTTTTGTAGAACTGTGGAAATTCGGAGGAGAGAGAAAGTAGAGAGAGAGAGAGAGAGTGCACAAGATTGGGGCCAAAAGGATCATCTTTACTTCACCAGAGTTCCCCTTTTTATACATATATTTTTTTATCAAAAAAGTCCTTCAGAAAGTAAAGTTAGGGGGCTTACTTGTAAAACAAGTAAGCTTACTTGTTTTACAAGTAGGCTTCCAATGGTCCTCTTTTTAAAAGGGACCGTTGGAGGGCCTGTCCAACGGTTATAAAAATAACCGTTGGATGCTGGGCCTGTCTGGAACAGGCCCAGACAATATCAGGCCCACTAATGGGCCTGATATCTCCGCCCCTAAAGGGCCTGCACTAAGGAACCAGTCTAGGTTTCTTAGTGGGCCAGTAATGGTCCTTAAGGAACCATTACTGGGCTGCTAATGGGCCTGCAGAGGGTCCATTTGCAGTCTACTATAGGAGTTAGTAATTTTATTATTCCCCTAGGTTAATCTATTACACATTACATGGCTTTGGGTCCATGGTTAGTATAAGATAATCTCATCATCTTTCATGTTTTTGAGGTTCTATATTAGCGCCACAACCCAATTTGGCTGAAGCTGGAGTAGAATCTCACTGATTACCAAATGACAGTTTGGAATTTATACATGCTGTTTAAAGTCTCTTGAGGTGGGTTTTTGGGATCCAAGTGATCAGACGGCATAGACATCCTAGAGACAATGATGCAATTTCCCACTTGCATCTATGAATGACGGCATGCCAAGAAAGCCAAACAGGCCCAACAGGCTCGGGAGCAATCCTGTTCGTGCATATAATGTTCTCTCCCCATAAAAATGGACAGGAAACCATTACTTTGTAAGCACCATCTCTGCTGTCTTTCTTGTCTCTGCTCTCCTGCGCCCTTTCAACCAGCTCCTCATTTGGTCATGATGATTCCCTTGATTCTCCAAACCTCAAGGTGCATCACCTCTCAAGGCGGCGTTTCTCTCCGTATCCCCTTCAGTCTCACTCTTATTTTTTTGAACATTCCTTCAGTCTGTTACTATCACTTGTAACAATGTCTAATTTGATCGAATCAAAGTTCAAGAAACTCCCAGGGACAATGTAGATGGTAATCAATAGGGAATTAGGTTCAGATCGGATGGCTCCCCCTTCCTTGGCGAAGCTCCTCCTCAATCTCCGGGCGGTCCTCCCTCCTGGTCGAACTCCTCCCGCTCAGGCAGCAGGCGAACTTCCCTTCTGCTGCTCACGACTCCTCGGCCCTAACTGCCGAGACTTCTTTCCAAGAAAAATGATTAGTTGCCCATACCTGAGTGCTTCGCCTTTATTTATAGGGCTGAGACGCCACTCTTCCCTTCTTTAGTCAATTGGTCTGGTCAACAGTCCGTTGACCAGATCTGTATCTCCTTCTCTGATATTTCTTAGAATAGAGTCTATCACAGTCTCACTCTTTGTTTACCGGAAAGCCTCTTGCATCCCTCTCTCTTTTATCATATTGTCTCTCCAAACTGAATGGCAGGGTTTGGATGGAACATTATGGCTTAATTCGAATTTTATTTTGGGAAAGACTGTTTGGAATTTCTTCAACATGCAACAGACATACAGAACAAGTAGAAGATACATGAACAAGATGGTCGAAGAGTATCTACAACAAACTATGTTTTCCGTATTGTTTAGACGGACATCAATTTGTTGTTATACTTTTATCAAACTATCAAAAATAGTGAAGACTTGATTGTTTTTGCCTTTATTTATAAGGTCTATTTATCATCCCATTTGTTTTCTGGATATGCCCTCTTATTTTTTCTATAAATTGTTCGTAAGATTTCTTATTCATCAACATTTAACTTGCAGCATTGTCATGTTCCTTTCTGACATGTCAGGGCGTTGTCCGCTGTACAAAAAGTATGTGACTTAACCCGTAGTCAGATATGGATCGCAAACAGTGGCCTTGACTGTATTTTTACAATTTTGTTTTCCAGGGCATTTATTTTCTTCAGTTCACCCATTTGTAAGGATTTAGTGGCCCAGATCAAGAGAGATACAAGTGTTTTGCCTCGAATTGGCGCATTGAGTGAGGTCAAAATCTCAATGTTTCGACACCTCATGTGGCATAAATCATAAAATTTTCACAAATTTAGGAAAAAATTTACATCTCGGATCGTAACCCCTTTGGTAATTTGGCTTCTATATGCAGATGAACCTGGAATATTTTGCAATTGATAGTCAGGTGCATTCTTATAATCAATTATTACCTTTTTCCTACTTCACTGTGTTACCTTTCATATTTTTACTTTATCAAAGGACAATAGCTAAAAAGTTAAGAGTACTGATTTTTAACCTCAGGGGTTCATCACTGACCATGTAATGGCTTTGGAGGAGCTATTCGGAGAAAATGTGGAGAACTCCTCTAAGTTTAATGCTTGTCTTAATGCAATGGCAAGTCGCATTGCAACAGTTTTTGCCTCCTTAAAGGTAAGGCTTTATTTTTGTCTTTACTGGAATTTAATATTTTCTGAAACTTAGTTATTCAAAAAAAATATTTTCTGAAATTTTGTGGCTTTATTCTTCAATTTGTTTTCTGTAAATTTGTTCCAAATCAGAGTATTTTTCAAACCGTGGCCTTTGAAACTGCTCAAGGGCATACAATGTTTTTCTCAGCTTGCACACTGTATTGGGGTAGTGATAAGATCCTCGATGAGATTGTATCAAAAACGTAATAATGATCTGTTATTGACAAACCCTAGAAGGGGTTGGGGGAGGTTGATTGAGAGAGGAAGTAATGACATAACCTAATGAGGTTACATGAGAGGGTATATATATCCTAAGAGAGAGAAAGAGTTATAATAGGTCTAATGGGCTTATAGAACAGGGCCCATTAGACCATAGAGCATAGTATCTCACTAACACCCCCCCCCCCCGCAAGCGAAGTATGGATGTCGTCCATGCCGAGCTTGGACACAGCACGTTGAAGAAGAGGGCGGGATAGTCCCTTGGTGAGGACGTCCGCTGCCTGGTCAGGGGAGGCAACAAAATCCAGGTCAAAGATCCCTTCGTCCATTCGCTCCTTGAAAAAGTAGCGATTGCGCTCCATGTGCTTGATGTGTCCCTGCTGTCCAGGGTTCTTGGCCAACGCAATCGTCGACTTGTTGTTGCAGTAGAAGTGAATCGGACCAGCATACTCCACGCGGAGATCGGGAAGGATGCCGTAGATCCACTGGCCTTCAGAGGCCCCTTCGGCGAGGGCGCGGTACTCAGCTTCGGCACTGGAGCGGGACACTTTGTCCTGCTTGCTGCTCTTCCAGCTGACGAGGCTGCCAAAGACAAACGTGCAGTAGCCCGTGGTAGATCGATAATCCACAACGGAGCCGGCAAAGTCAGCATCGGTGTACACCTTCACTGTCCGCTCCGTGCCTCGAGGAAAGAGCAGGCCCTTTCCGGGGCAGCCCTTCAGGTACGCAAGTACCTGGTTGGCGGTCTGACGGTGAATCTCCCGCGGGGACTGCATAAACTGGTTGAACAGGTTGACGGCGAAGGCGATGTCGGGCCGAGTGTGCGTCAAGTAGAGAAGCTTCCCCACCAGCTGCTGATACCGGTGGGAATTCGTTAGCGGCGAATCCTCCCCTTTGCCCAGCTTCACGTTGGGATCAATGGGAGTGCTCACCGGCGCACAGTCGCTCATACCTGTCAGGGCCAGCAGGTCGACGGCGTACTTCTGCTGCGAGACAAATATCCCACGAGGGGAGTAGGCCACCTCAAGGCCAAGGAAGTATCTGAGAAGGCCGAGGGCCTTGATCTCATACTCCTTAGCCAAAGCGGTGCTGAGGCGGACGGCTTCAGCAGCATCAGATCCCGTGATAAGGATGTCGTCGACGTACACGACAAGAATGGAGATACCAGTCAGGCTGTGACGGAAGAACATGGAAGCATCTCCATTGCTCTGAGTGTATCCTTCGGTCTTCAGAACTGAGGAGAACCGACCAAACCACATGCGCGGGGACTGCTTGAGTCCATAAACGGACTTCCGCAGTCGGCACACGTGACCGGGTGGGCCGAGTGAGTATCCCGGCGGCTGTTGCATGTACACCTCCTCCGTCAAGTCGCCATGCAAGAAGGCGTTCTTGACGTCGAACTGTCGGATGACCCATTGGAAGTGAGCCGCAAGGGCCAAGAGAAGACGGACAGTCTCCATCTTCGCCACTGGAGAGAAGGTCTCGTAGTATTCCACGCCATAGGACTGAGTAAACCCCCGAGCCACAAGACGAGACTTGAGGCGTTTGAGAGTACCATCCGCATGATGCTTCTTGGCATGGATCCACTTGCAGTCCACCATCCTCTTGCCAGGAGGGAGTGGAACGACGTCCCAAGTGTGGTTCTTGAGTAGAGACTGCATCTCCTCGTCCATCGCCGCTTTCCAATGAGGAGAAGCGATAGCATCGGCTAAGCGACGTGTCATGTACGTAGGCGGTGCAACCGAAGATCCGAGGCAGGAGTCCCGTCAACAAAGAAGCATTCGGGAAGGCCACACTCATCCGGTCCACGGGGCTGGAGAACTCTAGGAGCTGGGTAGAGATACGGTTAACGAGATGAGTACTCGTCAAAACCGCCTCTCCCCAATAATGCCACGGCGCCTTGGAGTCCAACAGCAACGTCCGAGCCGTCGATGTAACATATCCGATCCGGCATTCGGCCATGCCGTTCTGCTCGGGTGTGGCCACGCAAGAGGACTCGTGAAGGATACCCTGATCGGCAAAGTATGAGTCGAGGTCGGCGTAGAAGAAATCCCGGGCATTGTTGGAACGAAAACGCTGGATGCCCCGACCAAACTGCGTCTGCACCATGGCGCAAAAATGGCGAACATTCTGCGCAACCTCTGATTTCGCAGTCAGCAGGTAGACCCACATATAGCGGGTAGCTTTGTCCACAAAGAGGAGAAAGTAACGGTGCCCCTTCAAGCTGGCCTGCGGTGCCGGTCCCCAAACATCACTGTGGACTCGGAACAGCGGGGTCGAGGAGTGAGACATGGATGGAGTAAACGATGATCGACGATGCTTGGCTAACTGACAAGCTTCACAAACCAAAGTCTTAAGGTCCAATGCAGAACACAACGACGGAACAACACGCTGTAAAGTCGAGAAAGGCGGGTGCCCAAGTCGCTGATGTGCCATCAGAAGACGTCCCCGACGCTGCTCAGCCACCGATCGAAGCGTCTGGTGCACCAGGAAGATCTGGGAACGGCCCCCATCGTCCAGCAACAGCAGTCCGTTCTCCCGCCTAATCGGTGTAGTCCGGCCCACCTTGTCAGACAGAAACATCTCGTCAGGCTGGAGATGAAAGGAACAGGAGACAACATCGACTAAACGCTGCGGAGACATAAGGACAGTCCGCAGGTCGGGGACATGTAGGACGTTGTGGACCGCACCAAGGCCGTCCACATATACTGCCCCGATTCCGGCCACACGGAGACCTCCAACCCCGGCCGTGAGGACAGTACGGCCACCACTATGCCTCTCGTAGGATACAAACCGGTCATTGAGCGGGGTCATGTGCTCGGTAGCCCCCGAATCAAGTACCCAGGTAGTATCCGAGACTACAGGGGAGTGGAAAGCCGTATGACCACACTGCCATTCATCTGAGGGAGGAGGATGAAACGCACCAAAACCACCAAAATATGCCGTGGACTGGTTCTGCATGGCAGCCATCTGGTCACGGAGACGAGCCAAATCTGCCTGGAGTTGGTCCATGGTCGTGGTGGAGGCAATGGTGGAGGACGCAGCAGGCTGGGCCACCATGGCCTTGCTTTCTGCAGCCTCCTTCTTTCTCCAATCCATCATTCTTTTCTTGCACTTGTTCTTCCCGTGGCCCGGTTTGCCGCAATACGTGCAAATCGCCGTCCCAACTGGTCGGGCTTCGGAGGTGGGCGTAGGGAGAATGGCAGCAGAGGAGGCAGCTGGTGCAGGTCTGGTCAGCAGCGCGGTTGACTCACCCGGGGGTCCTGAAGAGGGAGTCCCATGTAGAAGGAAGTGGCTCTCCTCCTCTTGGAGCTCCTTCACCAAATCCTCGAGTGTAGGAGGGCCTTCCTTGCGGTGCAAGGCACGACGACGGATGTCATCGTACTCGCGATTCAGGCCACTGAGGAAGCCCATGATCCGCAGGAGGAGCACGTTCTGGTACGTCTTGCACTTCGGGTCATCGGTCAGCAGGTAGTAGTCCACTTCATCCCACATTTTCTTGTGGGCAAGTGCATAGTCGGAGATCGACATCGAACCCTGACGAAGGCTGCTGGCCTGACCTGCAAGGGCATAAATGCGCCAACAGTCGTTTTCCCTGCCACAGAAGGACTTCGCCTGGTCCTAGAAGCCTTTCACCGTCTTCTGATGGGGAAAACGGTCGTGGAACTCGGGGGACAGTGTGTACGTACACAGCCAACCGAGAATAAACTGTTCTTCAACGTCCCACGCTGCATGATGCGGATGTTCGGCTGTCAGTGGTTCTTCAGTGCAATGCTTGAAGAGCTGACGCGCCTTGAGGTTGGTCTCGACAAAGCGAGTCCACTGAAGGAGATTCGGTCCCCGTAGGAGTGTCACCTCCGGGACCGACAGAAGAGGATGGGCCACCTTGTAGGACAGGGGCTTCTCCAAAAATTCGGTCTCGGTGAATGGCATGGTGGCGTTGGTGCTGCTGCGGTGGTGCTGCGGCGCTGCTGCTGTGGCGCTGCGGCGCTGTTGCGGTGCTGCTGCGGCGGTGCTGCGGCGGTGCTGCTGCAGAATGGCAACCAGTGGTTGAGAAAGTGGAGAAGAGGCTGGAGGGATGGCAGAGCAAATTCTATCAAAAGGGGGTTGTCAAGGGCTCTTGTGTTCAGTGCTTTCAGCAATTCCCTTATTCTACTTATCGGTATTCAAAATTCCAGCAGTCGTGGTAAATCGGCTGCAGGGTTTGATGAGAAGGTTCTTTTGGGGAGGCAACAACAAAGAGGCGCGTAGGGGAGTGCCCCTAGTAGCATGGGAAATAATAAGTAGACCGGTAAAGCAAGGACTGGGAATTCCTCATTTGGAGTCCATGAACTTGGCCATGTTGTCAAAATGGATGGAAAGAATTGTGTCATCACCAGAGGGACTAGTCTTCAAGGTCCTGAGGGACAGGTATGGCTCCATGACAGATTGGGAGAGGTGCTGGGCTAGAGTTAGGGGGAAATCCCCTTTCTGGAGCGGCCTCCGTCAAGTTATACCCCGCATCCGTGAGTTTTTTGACCCCCGACTGGGGGACGGGGCTGATTTTTATTTCTGGACAGATAACTGGTCCAATCAAGGGACCATGAAGCTGAAGTTTCCAAGACTCTTTGCCCTAGCAATGAATCCAAATGCCAAGGTTGTTGACTGTTGGGAAGGGGCTTGGGTCCCGAATCTGACTGGGGCATTATCGGATATACAATTCGAGGAGCTATTGGGGATGCAAGAGATCCTTCTACCCCTAACCCCGTCGTCTCAATCCCGAGATGGTTGGGTATGGCGGGGACAATCCTTCTCGGTGAAAGATGCATATTTGAAGATTCGGGGTGAAGGGGGGGCGACTCGACAACCAACAAGGCATGCCACACGCTGATGAAGCAAAAAGTTCCCCTCACGGTGCGAATCTTCAGCTGGTTATTGAGGCGTAGAAAGCTGGTCACACGGGTTTTCCGTAGGAGGTGGGCCCCAACAGACCCCACCGAATGACCTATGTGCACAAGTGACGAAGACGAAGACTGCTCCCATTTGTTTTTCATGTCTCAGTTCGCTCAGAGTGTATGGGCATCACAGCAGGTCCCAGGGGTGGTTATCTCCGATGAGAAATTTTGGGCCTCAGCCATGCTCAGGAGATCCAGGAGCGGACTGGAGTGGGGGAGGCTGCTAGCAACATTATGGGCACTGTGGCTGCACCGGAACGAGGTGGTGTTTAAGGGGAGGATGGCTTTGGTGGAGAATGTCATCCACGACATTCAGGCGCTAGTGTCATGGTGGGTTGGAGAGAGCTGAAAGACAGACCCTCTTTGGGTCTTGATTGTATATGGTCTGTAAATGACTTTCATTTTAATGGTATCAGGTAGACCACCGGCCCCGGGTGGTCTTCCACATTTTCCTTCAAAAAAAAAAAATTTCACCTGATGTTATCATGGATGTTGAACTCATCATCCCCTCTATTGACTTATTCTTTCAGCTTCTTGTTACATTCTCCCTTTCCTGTGTTGCCTCAGCTATCTGGCCACAGTTCAATCTCTATTCTCGACGTTCTTCTGATGAAGCAATATCGGCCTTTTTGGACTGTTGATTTTATTTGCAAGAAACGAACAATTCTTATTGGTATTGTCCATTGAAGGACTTAACATTTTAATAGTCTTCTTATTACTTCTTATTTTCTTTACCTTGTCTCTTTTACCAATTATAAATCTACCATTGAGGCCCAATCCTAGAGTCATATTTAGGTTCACTTGTAAGCCCACAAATATTACGGGGTGTAGATCATTGAATAATGCAAGAGATTTGATTATTGTTCAAGTCCGCAGCTGGGGGACCCAAGCAGAGGGTCAATGAATTGTGTCAGGTGTGCCTTTTTTTTCTCGCAATAGCTGCACCATGGGTTGGCTTTGAAATCACCCTTTAGGAACTATGCTGAGTTCTCAGGCATGCCCTGTGGTGTTTCTATGGCATTACCACCTCAAACATCTTCTGAGATTGGGCAAGAGTCAGACTCTTTGTGTAAAACGCTACATGGCTGACCTTCCGCGGTTCTGGAATCAGCTGTAGGCCTCCTGATGACAATTCTGGTGCCTTAGGTTCTCATATTCTTAGGTGTTGTGGGGGAGTGTTGTTTTTTTTTGAACAATAAAGAAGATCACCCAGCTTGGTGAACCTCTGTACGCGTGGACAGGAGGGATATAGGCCAAAAAAAATGGCCCCTCGTGCCCCCCATTCCCTCCACCTCAGCCAGGACCACACCAACAGAACATAAGTCTCTCCACTTCATTTTATAGCCCTGTCCACCGACATTGCCGTCCCCTTGAATAAGACCTCGTTGCGGTGGGACCATATCGCCCAAAGTACCGCGAATCCCCGCTCCTTCTCAAACCCCTGTTGACGCCGCGGCATTGTGGCCCATAATACTGAGCTCGACGTAATCTCTGCTAGCCCCTGGCTAGCCCATATCGCACGAGCAAGCCGACATTGGAAGAAAAGATGCTCGCACTCCTCTTCCTCCTTGGTACACATAAGACATAGCGATGATTCTGCCAGAAAAAACCTTCGACGTCTCTCGCGGGTCATTGTCCGCTTCCTGGCGAGCGTCCAGGCAAACACCCTAACCTTCAGAGGTATCTTTTGCCTCCAAATTGAGCGACATGCCCCTAAGATGATCGGGTCTTCATTGTGGTGTGTTCTCAACCTCTGGTATACTCCTCGACTGGAGAACGGGCCCAATGCCCATATCCACCCATCTGTCATCCCCTCCATTGGCCTCCCGTTGTCCAGTGTTTGCTGAAGGCTTAAGAACTCCTCCACCCGCTGATTTGATAAGATGGCCTCAAAAATTGGACACCACACCCCATCCCAACACTCGTCCACCAAAGCTTGCCGATGACGGGCTAGGGCATACAGGCGAAGGAAAAGGTCTTGCAAACGTCCATGTGACGTCCAATCATCCATCCAAAACCTAAAGCCGGCGCCATTCCCCAATCGAGCCCGGAAGAATTCCCTAACCAATGGGAACACCTTCCTCATCCCTCTCCAAAAGGCCGACTCCCCCCTCACCTTGTCCATCAAATTCTCCCAGTCCAAATTGGAGCTGCATCTGTCCCTCAAGACATCCTTTATCAAGTTGTCCTCCGGTCCCACGATCCATCTAACCCATTTTGTCCGTAGAGCCACATTCAGTGCATCTAGATGAGGTACTTCAAGTCCACCCTGTTTAGTTTGCGTGCAAATGTCATTCCATGAAACCAACGCCATGCCACGCCCCTACCCAGCGTTGGACCCCTTCCAAAAGAATCTCCGCACGAGCCCGCTTATGCGTTTCTCAACACCCACCAGAAGTTTAAACACGGATAAATAAAAGGTTGGTATTGCTGATAGTACTGACCGCAATAGCACTAGTCTTCCTCCTCGCGATAAAACTCTCTGATTCCATCCCTCCAAGCGTCTCTCCACCTTCTCCACCACTAGTTGCCAATCTGCTTTTTGTAGGTTACCGGCAGATAGGGGTAGCCCCAGGTATCTCATAGGCAGTGATCCCACTGGCGTTCCAAGTGCACTAGCACACTAGGTCTCCTCCTCCGGCGATAGACCAAAACCCACAAATTCTGATTTACCTCTATTGATGAGCAGTCCCGAGCAATCTGCGAACACCCGCAGGAGTGCCGCCAAATTTTTGACCTCCTCCACCGATCCCTCGATGAAGAACAGTGTATCATCGGCATATTGTAGCAGAGGGATGCCCACAGGATGGCTCGGCTTTTGGAACCCTCTAATACATCCCCTCCCACATACCAAGGATGTACTGATGGCTAATACATTAGCTGCCAGAACAAAAAACATCGGTGCTAAAGGACACCATTGTCTGATCCCTCTCTGCAGTCTAATCCACCCCCCTTCAGGGCGTCCATTTACCAGCACCGCAAAGGACTGAGAATTCACGCATGGCTTCACCCTTTTGATCCATTCCTCCGGGAAACCCCTTATTCTTAACGATGCCCATAGGAATCGCCAATCCAGAGAGTCATATGCCTTCGCAAAATCTACCTTCCACATGAATCCCTTGGTCCCATTCTCCTTCCACGAAGCAATAATCTCCCCCGCCAAGGCTGCACCATCAACTAGCTGTCTTCCCGTAACAAAGGCAGATTGAAACGGACCAAATCAAGTCCCCAACTGGGTGCTTGGGTTAGTTGTCGATTGGCAAGTACCTTTGCAACTATAAGATATATGGAGTTGGATAGCGATATGGGCCGGTAGTCGCCTACATTTTCTGCCTCTTGCCGCTTCGGTAATAAAAATAGGAAAGATTTATTAATCTGTTCCATATTTGCTTGAGGGTTCCTGAGCTCCCCCAATGTGGCGGTCACATCATCTTTGACCTCACTCCAGAACTCCTTGTAGAAAAACACCGGTATGCCGTCCGGTCCCGGGGCGCCTTCGCCATTCAAACCTGCCATAGCTGCCCGAATCTCCGCTATATCAAAAGGCTGCACCAGGTCATCTCTCTGGTCTTGGGTTAGTTGTGACGCCCCCTGACCCGGCCACCGCCATCTGTTCGGGGCCCCCCGTCGTGACATCGAATGGAAATGCTCCGCCATTGCTCACCCCACTGCCTGCGTGCTGGTAAACCTCTGTGATCCGACCTTCACTGATAGGATCTGATTCACTCTCCGTCGTCCATTTGCTACAAGGTGGAAAAACCTCGTGTTGGCGTCATCCTCCTTTAGCCAGAGCTGCCGGGACCGTTGTCTCCAATCCATTTCCTCCTTCCTATCTTCCTCTGCCACTACATTTCTCCACCTCTTTCGTTCCTGAATCTCTTCAGCCACTAATGCCCGACTGTCCTCCACCTCATCCAGTTCTCTAATCCTTGTGAGGGCCTCGATTCTCAATCTACATCTCGCCTCCCTTATCCTCCTTCTGTAGCTCTTCAAATGATCTCTCAGCCCATATATGCGATTTGCCATTCTATTAGCCCCTGGCCCCTGCTCTGATTGTGTCCACCATATATCCTTTACCTCCTCTCTGAACCCCCCTTCTCGTAGCCATGACTTGTCAATTTTGAAATACGTGGTCCGCCCATGGCCCTCATGAGACTGCCAAATGATCGGTGTATGATCCGATAAAAGTCTGGATAAGGCGCATACATCTGCCCTCGGGAACCTCTCCATCAACTCCACTGAGCATAAAAACCTATCCAGCCGCGACTTATAAGCCGCTCTCTCCGAACTCCGCCATGTGTAGCAACAATCATTGGGCCCCATCTCCTGCAACCCTGCTGACGCCAAGAAAGCCCAGAACTCCTCCGACCCCGGGTCACGCCCCCCCACTCCGTTGGGCCTATCATTTGCCTCCAGCGTCACATTGAAATCCCCACCAAACATCAATGGCATCGCTCGAAACTTATCCACAAGTTCTGCCAGCTCCATCCATAGCCCCTCCCTCAGGCTGGCGTTGACGGGACCATAAACTGAAGATACGACCACCCCCAAACCATCGCTCCTTGTCAACCTTACTGCCGCCATAAATTGACCTCGCCATGCCTCCTTCCTAAAGATCGCCTCGTTCCAAGCAATCACCACCCCTCCTGACCATCCATTTGCGTTCACCAAAATAAAACCCTCCAGCAAACTCCCTCCAACCACACGCCAATCCCCTACTCCACATTCCTCCAACATTGTCTCCTGCAAACACACCACCGTGGCACCCCTCTCCCGTAAGTATTTGCCCACGATCCCTCTCTTCTTGACATCCTGGAGCACCCGCACATTCCATGATATGCATCTCATGGAACCTGGCACAACCCCCTCCCGTCCTTTTGAGTCTCCGCAAAGCCTCCGAGCACACCCACAATTGTGTCTTGTGTCACATCATCAACCTCGTTCGCCATCGCCTCCCTCTCTGGCTTGACTGTCTCCTCGTCCTCAATCTCCTCCATTTCCCTGCTTCTCTATTTGTTTGATTTCCTCTCGATTTGTGGGGGAGTGTTGTACAATGATATTCTGCCAAAGTTAAGAAGAAGCACCATTCCTATCAGCAATAGCTTTCAGTAAAATGGTAGGCACCTTTATCTCGACAATATGTACTTCCTCTGCTCAGTGTCTGGGTTCTTCACAGTCCTATGATGACCAATCTCCCTCATATACTTTTCAACCTTCAGACAAATACCATCCCTGTCTTCTCTCCTGGCATGAACTACCTTTTGGATCCGACTGATCTATCCTCCAATCATTATGTTACTTGGAGCAGTTATGTATTTCATTCCACAAATTTTCTACTGAGTCAACATACGGGAAGTTGTTCACCATATCCTGGGTCATAGTACCCTAAATACATTGGGGAATGAGTGCTTCGTCAGACTTCCATAATAGTGTGGATCTTCTAGAGTGATAGAATTCTCCAACAGATGATCTCCTAGGTCCCTTCCAACAAGGTTAGTTCTATTAGATTGCTCCACTTGTCAATGTTAACCTTGTTGAGCTTCATGTGAATGTCTGGAATCACCATCACCACCCTCTCAAGGTCCCTCATGTGCCTCATGATCCATCGTCATCCCTTCAAGCACCTCTCAGCACAATCCACATGCCGCCGAGGAGGGGATGGTTGATCCCTCAGAGAGCAACATTTGTTCATCTTTGACATAAACTGGCTAAAATACAGGTTATACCAAATGGGGAAAGGGTTATGGTGACAGCTGAGTTTCCCTTAAGGTTCCCACCCATCTGGTGTATTTATATCAAAACGCTCATTTCACTCTCTATTTTCATCAGTTATTTTCTAAGATTGTTTCACCGATCAAATAAATAGGACCTTGCCTCATACTCTCTATTTTCGTTAAATATGCCTCTAAAGTCCATGTCGAAGTATGCATTCGACAGGTGACTTGAAAAAGGTGGCAGTTATCTGATGAATTATGTTTTTCTGCTTGAAGTAGTTTTGACAGAGCCATGAAATTGCGAAGGTAAAAAAATATTTCGTGTCTTTTTTATGATTAGTAATTTATGTTTGATGATTTACAACCTTTTTAAATATCTGTATTCGATGGTTTACAACTTTGGTGGATGATTTTTCTGCTGGTTATCCTGCCAAGAATGTAATCTTTTTATCCAATGCTAAGATTAAGTCTGATTTCAGTTGGACAAAATTTAATAATTTTTGTGGAATTTCAATCGATATTTTCTGGCGTAATCATATCATATCGATGAAAGCGTTAATGATTGTGTTCGCTCTCAAATGCTTTTGGTCTCAGGAATTTCCAACTGTGCGGTACCAGGCTCCAAAGTCATCTAAAGATGCAATGACTATGACAACTTTTCGGGAGGTTGTTCCTACAAAACTTGCTGCTTTGGTTTGGAATATTCTGATGAAGTACAAAGCCACCCTGCCTTCTTTTCCTCAACAAGAAACTTGCGAATTGCTTATTGTGGACAGGACAATCGATCAGGTTTTTGACCATTCAGAGATTCAATTCGAAATAAAAATATCAATTGGTGACATATAATTCAGCCTTTGATTTTTCCTTGAATTTGTTCAGATCGCGCCTGTAATTCATGAGTGGACCTATGACGCCATGTGCCATGATTTACTCAATATGGATGGGAACAAGTACGTTTATGAGGTAGTTCCGTTCACACAATGATCCGCCTGTCATGCGAATGTTTATCCTCAAATGTGGATAATAGCCCACATTGAGTTCGTCATTCAGTATTGATCATCTAGATTGACTACGTTTAATTTTCTACATAATCATGATGTTGGAAGTTTCCATTAATCAGTGTTGGATTTTTTGTAAGGGTACTGAGTATTTGTTTATGATTGACATTTTATTTAATGCACATTATTTGGGGAAAATTGGAATATGTGTCAGCTTCCTTGCTGATCAATGAGGAGAAAAATCAACAGGGAAGACTCTTCTCCATGTTGTCTATTCTGCCTGCTGTCACCCTAGCTGCCAAGAGAAAGAGGACTCAACTCAAAATATGACTTGCTTTCACTAAGAGTTACCCGGTACTATACTGGGTTACATCGATTGGGTCTTCGCGGACCCGATATGGTGGATCCAAATTAAACGGATCTCATAAGGGTACTAAAGCAATTAAGTGAAAGACATGGCGTAATAACAGGACAAACATATAAAAAAAAGGGAAAGGGCACCTGCTGACAATATGCATCATACCAAATTTCTTTTAACCTTAAATGATGAATTGATACGAACTTTGATCTAGGTTTGTATCGGGGAAGGGAGATAGAGGGGGAGGTTAGATGTTCCCATGGTTGGAGAGCAGAATGGGAATGGATGAGGCAGGGATTGATTGGGGATGAGTTCCCGAAGAAGTGGAGAAGGGTTGATGATCGCCGGATGGGGATTGGCTTGGAAGTCAGCAGGCTGAAGAATTGGGGATTGCAGGGGTTGGGAATTGCTGGGCAGTCAAGGCGACGAGACCTAGACTAAGAGGATTGAGACAGTGAGTCAAACAGCTGATCTTACCTTGATTCTTGATTCCACTCTTAAAGAGAGGGTATGTACTAGTAGCAAAGCAAGCAACCTAACCTAAAACATCAAATTAGGAACATGCCTCTAATGGGTTAAAATACCAATTATACCCTTGAGAGTATAGGATTGTATGTCGAATTTATTTTAACTGGTGCTTATTTTATCAGGTTCCAAGCAAGACAGGGGGTCCACCTGAGAAGAAGGAGGTCCTTCTGGAGGATCATGATCCAATTTGGCTTGAGCTTCGTCATGCGCATATTGCAGATGTATGTTTTTGTGTTTCAAGTTTGCATGAAGTTTGTACAATATTGGGGGCTATCTGACCTCTTGTCTTTTATCAGGCTAGTGAGAAGCTGTATGAGAAAATGACGAATTTCTTATCAAAGAATAAAGCAGCACAGATTCATCATGGTTCCAGGTTAATTCTCTTTGTCATATTTTGTTGGAAATAATTCTTTTTACTGTGTTCTTATAATTAGATGTTTCCAAGCCATATATGTTTTTTAATTACTGTCACTAGTCATATAATACCTGACCATTGTTGGACAAAAAGTGAACTCTCATGCACAGCATTTTGGTGTTCTAATGGGTTTGTGTTAGACATTGATGGATACCATTTCCATTCTACAAACCCTAGTTTGATATGGAATCAGAACCTGGTGGCGATCACCAGAAACCACAGCACAGATGGTGCTTGACGGCGTACACTGGCAACAGTTTTAGCGAAACTACGCCATTTCTTTCCTATGGTTTGTTGTGCAGAGCCTACGACATGCGTCACGGTTCTCGTGGCGCATTCTACGATGAGTCTTGCAACATAACTTTGCTCTTCTCCCGGGACTTGCCTTGGACTTGTTTGACAGTCCTCTGCTCACCTCCTTTTTTGTTGCTGTTGATCTTGATATTCTATAATCCTTAGGATGTCGATGGCCGGGTACAACTGGCCAGAAAGAGATAAATCCTGTGGACAAACCGATCTCAGTGAAGATACTTCATCCACTGCCACCTGTTCTGGAGAACATCAAATTCAGCAGGACAACTTTTTATCAATTGGCCTAATTTGTTATGCAGGCTGTCAGGGCCAGAGACTTGAGCAAGCATCTAGTTGATGGGCTCCCAGCTGAAATTGACCCAGGCTTTGAGGCTGGAAGTCTTTATTCATGCATGGGTTCTCAGCACTATGACCAGGGAGCTGTGAGATAATGTCCTGCTCATGGAGTCTGTATGTTTTCATACTTGGAGTTGACAGTCGAAGCAAATGAAGGGCCAATGCTTTGGTGTACTTTTTTTCCACAACGTTAAAATTTTCAACAAGTAGTGATCAACCTCCCGTCTGAGTGTCTTGAACTCGCACAAATACACCATGATAGACTGGCTGCTCTGAGTCAGTTTCTGGCCATTACTAATTAGAGCACATATACACCAGTCAATGCCCTTCTGAAAGCAACCCTTATGCATGGAAATAAGGTTCTGGAAATAGATAAAATTATCCACACACTTATGGAGGAAGAAAGCTGGCTCAAGGTCCATGCTTCAGGTAACTAGGGTGAGTCGACTGCCCTGTCTTCTAAGAAAGGAGTCCCCAGACCACCTGCAGCTGGTCAACAGGATACAGATCACAAAGAAATGGAGAAGGGCCCAACATCCAACTGTGGGACCCAGTCCAATTCCAAGGAAGTATTTGTATGTTTGTGTTGTAACAAGCTCAGGTGTGAGACTGGGGGCTCTTAAAGATTACATGTGCCTACTTTGAAATGACTATTGATTTCACCTCAGAAACTAGTCGCAGATATTGGTTGCTCACTTACTCTCAGTGACAATGGGTGTTTCTTGCATGACAAGGTGGGAGGAAGACTACACATAGTAGATGAGGCTGTGGACTGCTTCTTCTGGACAGGGTCGGGTGCATCTGGCTCATGGTAGGAAGCCGGAAATGGTCCCAAGAAGATTAGAAGTGGAGACGTGAGAGGACCCAACTTTATTATGATCCAAATTTTTGCAAAAATAATATGTTGGCCTGTCATGTGATCTATACTAATTCCCTTGAGGTCCCTGACCTTTGCTGTTATTTCTTTCGTAATGTCAGTAAATGTGGGCTTATCATTTTACTTGGACTGAGTTTTACATACTTTGCTGTTCAGTAGAGAAACTGTTTCCCCCAATACTGAACTGCTTGATATTGATTGCTGAAATGATTTCTTGCGCAATGATTTAACTCCCAGTTTGTTAGTGTTTGTTCATCTCTCTTGATTTAATGTCATCGGTTTAACACATCTTTTCTCAACTTTTCATAATCTGTGTTCTTCTCAAAACAGAGGTAACGGTGAGCTCACAACAAGAGATTTGCAGAAGATGGTTCAAGCACTACCCCAATATAGTGAGCAAGTTGATAAACTTTCCCTTCATGTAGATGTGAGTTCTCTTCCATGTCCTTCTTGTTATTAATTATGAGAATAGTTTGTTTACCGGCTAGCCATTTCTCACGAGTGCATCTTCTGTTATAGTTATAACACGTGAATCTTCTTAAATTTGTGTAACATTGCTGTGTTTTTTTGTTTTAAGAGATAAAAAAACAAAATTTAACTGGGATTTAATTTATGAGGAGTTAAAAATTTCTAATGGTATTTAATTTTCATTTGTCTCCGATAAATATGCTATTTATTTAGAAATCAATGGTTCTTAGTCTTTTTTGTCATTAGCTTTTTAAGTCATGATGGGTCAACCATACTCTTTTTTTTCAATTTTGATGTTTAATACCTTCAAGGACATTGATTTGCAAAATTAACATCTAGACTCGGCTTCAAAATTACTGATGACTTCTCCACATTTTTATGCATATGCCATGTTACTTGTTCATTTTTTTCGATAATTTGGTTCCCTGCTTCAATGTTTGACCTGTTGCTTGGGACAAAATTATTTGATTCGTTGCGGCTGCGGATTACCTGGCATAAGATCGATAATACCATACAGGAATAAAATGATGAAGTTAAATTGCATCAGGGATTAAAAAAATCGATACGTAATATTTCGATCTTCATTAAAATGTTGATACCTCTTTCCTGCTTCTGAGTTTGGGATTCTAGAAAAATGAAGTTTCTGTTGACAAGTACAATGATACAATCCCTGTAAGTGATAAAGGTGGAGTTTGGTTCACCACTATCCCCTATTTGTCAACCCCTTTAAAAAGAATTATTAAAATATATCATTATTTTTGAAAAATAAGGAATATTACTCTTGATCGGTGATCAACCTGATGCTGTTGAAATATATGAATGATGAATACACATGATGAAAAAATCCCGCCTTCACCCCTTTCTAAACTTTTGTCCATTGAGGATGTCCTCCCCTTAAAGATGACCTCATTGCAGTGAAGTTATATTGCCTATAACACCGCAAGAAGCCTTCCCCATTCTGTCTTCCTCCTGGATTGGCCTTCCTTGATAGAGTCCCAGAAGGCCTCATCAGAAGAGACATCCACCACTGGGATCTGCTGCAAAGAAGAGATGAGAACTGACGTGCAAAGAAGAGATGAGAACAATCTTCCTTGGTCCTCTTGCACAATACACATTCACCAGAGGAGTCTGGGAACATTCTGTTTCCTAAGACTTGTGTCACAAGTCTCCATCACATCAACAGCCATCTAAAAATCTGCACTTTGATCGCTTTTCCCAAAAAAAAAAATCTGCACTTTTATGTGAAGTTTCTGTTTCCATAGAAAACTACATGAGGTAATGGTTGTTGGGCCCTCTGGTTCTTCCCTGTGATCACCATGTAGGGATCCCTGACTGAAATGGAGGTGCCACGCCACTCCCAGCCATCTTGTACCTCAGTCACATGTCTGAGGTGTATGAGTGATTGTTGGGCCCTCTGGTTCTTCCCTATCAACCCTTTCGCCCTCTGATTTGACATAGCATCTTCCAGGACTGGGTTCAATGAGCCATCCCACCTAGGGTTAAACGGTCCAGGTTCAATGCGGGTTTTTAGCAGAAACCTAACCTTACCTAAAGTTCAGTCCGGTTGGTTCTTGTTTGGTCCCGGTCCGGTCTGATCTGGTCGTGGTCTGGTCATGTTAACTTTACAATGCCAAAGTCAAAGTAGAAACTTGATGTTGATGGTTTTTTTTAATATCAACGTAACAAGCTTTAGAACTACTGGTAATGAATGGCCCTTTGTCTCCATTTTTTCCCCCTTCTCTCTCAATCTCCCTCTCTAGGTCTTTCTCCCTCCACAGCTCTGTTTCTTCATGGAGAACTATAGGGGGTTAATAGAGAGGGAAGAAAAGTTCAATTGAGCAAGAGGTTTTGATGAGTTCTTGCAGGCCGATTTCAAAGAAGAACTCATCTTCATTAAGTGGGTGCCCGCCAACGATCAAATACACCACATCTATGCTGAGCTAATATATTTAGAATCTTACAAAAAATATTAAACAAATATTTAATAATTTACTTCCAGTTCCAGTCCTATTTTACCTCTTAGTATATAAGATGCCAGCAGGAGTCGGGAGGAGATTAGAAGGCATGATGAGACACTTTCTGTGGAGAGGATTTGGGCCGGAACAAAGCAAGAGACTTGCGATGGTGGCTTTGGACAAGGTATGTTGCCCCACCAAATTGGGAGGTCTGGGGTTCCTGCACATGTAGAGTATGAACATGGCATTATTATCCAAATGGGTGGAGAGAATTATGAATCCATGGGATGATCTTGTCATCAAATTACTGTGAGACATCTATGACAGGGGACTGAATTGGAACGGAAAGGCAGATTCATATGGAGACAAAGAGTCCCGTTGAATGTGAGGATCTTTGGTTGGCTGTTAGTACGAAGAAGGCTAATATCAAGAGACTTCACGAAAGGCTATATCCGGACACATCGTCACAATGCCTGCTATGCTCTAATAGTGAAGAAGACTGCAATCATCCCTTCTTTGAGTGCTCATTTGCTCGCACGTCTTGGGCCTGCCCTGTATTATCAAGGGTGAAGGAGACATCTGAAGAGACTTTCTGGGCCTCAATTCAGAATCGCAGAGGTAGAGGAAATGAAGAAGATGGCCAAGCATTGGCAGTGTTGTGGGCCATCTGGGTGCATAGGGTGCCGTATAATCTGCATGGTTCATATTTGCCACTTCAACAAACACATCCAGATGGTTATCTGCAGCTGAGGCAGCTGGAATGGTAGTCTCTGTGTCATGTGAGAAATATGGTTCATCCTCAGCAAACGTCACATCTGCAGATATATAGAACTTCCTGGACTTTGGATCATAACATTTATATCCTTTCTTTCCTTGCGAGTAGCCAACAAAGATACATTTGATTGCTCTTGGACTGAACTTGTCCATTGGACTGTGTACATGGATGAATGCAGCGCTGCCAAATATTCTGGGCTTCAGCTTGGTTCTTAATTCCACATCAGGAAAGAACTTAAAAACAATATCAATTGGGCTGTCGTAATTCAATATCTTCGACGGTAGCCTGTTGATAAGATGAACTGCTGTCAATATGGCCTCTCCCCAAAAATACTTTGGAACACCTCGATGCAGTAGAAGCGTTCTGGCCGTATTCACTACATGGCCTATTTTCCTCTCAGCGACTCCATTTTTTTGGGGAGTATGTACACATGAAAACTCGTGTACAATTCCATGTGCCAAGAAATTAGAGGACAAATTTTCATTAAAAAAATCCTTGGCATTATCAGATCAAAACTTCTTCACAGTCACTCCAAACTGATTCTGCACCCGGATGATGAAGTCTTGTACAACCTTTGTCACTTCTGACTTATGCTTCAACAAATGCACCAACTCAACCGTGTACAATCATCAACTAGAATCAGGAACCACCTTGCTCCCATTAATGACGTAATGGGTGCCGGTCCCCATACATCACTATGAATAAGTGAGAATGGGATTGCACTCCGTTCACCATTTCCAACATATGATGCTCTCTTATGTTTGGCACATTGACACGATTCACATACAATCTTAGAAAGTTCAAGTCCTTTTGCAAAAGAAGGAAACATTCGTTCCATCAAAACAAAAGCTGGATGTCCAGACAAGAGTGTAAAATTTTAAAATCTTCAATTCGGTGAGAATTGTCGTCCCTCTTCTTCAACATACGAGCATCCACCATCATCCCCGCCGTTATCTCACCCTTGACGTAGATCAGCCCATTTCGTTCCTTAAAGGGTGACATCCTGAGGTTCCTTGCCTTGTCATAAGCAAAACAACCCGTAGAGTCAATAGTTAGTGCACATCCAATGTCTTGAACTAAACGTTGAGGGGAAATCAACTGAGCTTTCAGATAAGGGACATGCAGTACATTTTTAATGATACACAACTCCACAATCTTAATATCACCAATACCCATCACCGATAGCACTTCTCCCCCAGCTGTAAAGACTTTTCGATCTCCATCGTATGAAGTATAGGTACAAAACTTCGCACGATATGGAGTCATATGATTGGTGGCCCCAGAGTCAAGAATCCAGTCTAAATAAATGTGACTTGCAATAGATGACGAATTACCTGGTCTAACTGCGCTGGCCATGGAAGTAGTGCTGACCAAGGCCTTTAACTTCTCAAGTTCTTCTCTGAGGTTGTTTACTTCATCAGTGTTGGGTGTTGACATATGCTTCATCGTCCCCTGATTAGATTCTCCTTGAACGGAGTATGTGCGAATTTCTCCTTCTTCCGGATCACTTCCTCTGTGCACACAATTAGCTTGAACCTTCGGAGGTCGGCCGTGCAGATCCCAGCAGTGGTCTTTAGAATGTCCCCTTAGCTTGCAATAGTGACATACAACATTATTCCGGTAGACTTTGCCCCCTTGACTCTTACGGTTTAAATCGGTGGCTTCTTGAGTGCTAGCTTTCTTTGAGTATTCTGAATTAGCAGTCTTCTGATTCTTTACTTTAGCCATCAGTCCTGCTCCATTTTCTTCCTTTGATGCAATGGCAGCTACCTGTAATCGACCTTCCTCCTCCAGTATAAGATTAATCGTCTGCTCAAGGTTGGGAATTTTTTCCCGATTAAGAATTTGACTCCTCACTCCGAATTTAAACCCATCAGGAATTTAAACATTCTATCCCTGAGAGTATGTTCCCATTCATCTGGATTTGAATTGGGCGATAGTGGTCCAACTCCAGCCAAATAGCCTGAAGCTCATTCACATAGTCTGTTACTGTGCTGTCACCTTGCCGTAAATTCCAGGCTTTGATGACAAGCTCATACGTTCCCCAGAGATTACTCTTCTTAAGCGCATTCTTCCGGACATAATCCCAAATTTGTTTGGATGTCTTCAGAAAAGACATCTTGGGCAACTGATCCTTAGTCATACTACCCAACAGAAAAACATGAACATTGGCATCGTTGCGCTTCCAGATTTTGAAGGACCTATGAGATGGATCCATCTCTTTGAGTAAGTGGTCAACTAACTCACGCCCAAGAAGAGTCAACTCCACTATCTGACCCCACTGAGCGAAGTTCCTACCGTTGTATCGAAGCGGTTCAGCCACAGGGGGAATCACTGACGGCACCAGATGCTGTGTCTCTGCAGAGGCCCCCTGTGTGAGATTCTCAGAATGAGACATGGTCTCACCATACGACATTGTGTAGCAGATGCAAATATGCAAACTCCTGCAGCAGCTTCACACCATGGCAACAGCGTCGATCTACAGTGTCGACTTCCGGCGTCAACCTTCAGCTGCACCGCTGATCTTCGAGGGACGAATACAGCAACTTGGGAAGAAAAACAATGACGATTCCGCAACGGTTCCGCAACGACTCCGCAAGGACGACTTGTTGCAGCAAGAAAAACAGCGACGACTTGTTGCCGCAAGAACAACAACGACGACTCCATGATGACAAGTAGTTGCGTCAAACACTGGAGCGTGGTCCTCACGGATCTCGCTCTGATACCATGTGAGATTCATCTCCAGCCAAACCCTCAGTGACGGGCGGAAGGAGGTGGAGGAAGAAACTCACGTAGAGAAATAAAAGTATTTTTCAACAACAGCAAAACAACGTCCTTGTATACCCTAATATATGTGGGGTATACAGGTGATACATAATGGGCCTCGTACTGGGCCAAAAAACACAGAAAAGAGAAAAAATAGAAGGGCATATATTGTTAGCTGACAAGCTTCATTTCGTTTTTTCTCTGAGGTCATGTATTTGTGCAGATTGCAGGAAAGCTAAACAAAATGATTAGGGAAACAGGGCTTCGTGATGTTGGTCAGCTGGAGCAAGATCTGGTTTTTGGGGATGCTGGAACAAAGGAAGTTATCAATTTTCTTAGATCGAATCAGGTTCACTAAACTTATTTTGATCCACCATTCTAAGTTTGGACTGTAAATCTTTTCAATTAAGCAGAACCTTTGTGCAGGAATCAACTCGGGAAAATAAGTTACGATTGTTGATGATTTATGCTTCCATTTATCCGGAGAAATTTGAAGGAGACAAAGGCATAAAGTTGATGCAGGCAAGAGTTCTGACATGATCCAATTATTTGCTTTTACAGTGCACTTTTAATTGAAGATGAAGGATTACTGTTTCCTATAAATCATATCTATTTATAAGTTAGCTGAAAAAATGGCAATTTTCTTGTATGGATGAAAATTGAGATAAACAATATAGCATTAAAACTGTTTATTGCTAGCGGAGATTCTATTTTACTGTTTCTTTCTTTCTTTCCATATTTACCCTTATGTGTACTCTCTATACTTAACTTGGCCTGTTACATTAGGCCCAATACTGTACAGCCCATATTAACATCTATATACATATAGATGTGTGGGCGTCATTGAATATGGAATATTTTCTTCTGTTAACCTATTGCCGGTCTAGGGTTTATGTCGTCCAACCACTACATTTATTATATTCTTTTTGAGTTTCTCGTCAGAGTTCATTAAAGCATTTTTTGAATTAATTGGATGTAATACACAATAGTTTATTTACATTTGTTTCCTTTGTTTACTTAGTGTAAGTAGGCCACATGTTGTAAGTGGTCCACAATGATACTGTTTCAGGTATCAGATAATGGATGCAGATGAAAATAACTGGATCAATATCAAGAATTCACTTTCAGAAAATCCGATGTCTGTGAATCCAAACAGATACTAGCCTGGGGAAAGTTGAGATGAAATAGAAATAGAAAAATAGAAGAGGGAAGGAGGTGATAATGGATAGAGCAGGATAATAGTTCGTTCTCCCCTCTCTGGCCAGAAGTGTCTCAGCAGCCACTGGCCCGAAAGAGTAACTGAATCTTGAATGCCTCCTCCTGTCTGACTCCCTTTACTTTAAGTCAACGTAGCACGTGTGATTTGACTTAACGGGGTTGCTTGGTGGCATGTCGACAATACATTCTTGCAAAGAACGTATCATACGAGTTATTTTACATCATGTTAGTCGGCCACATGTGTTATGTGGCTCCTAGCCCATACCTATGTAAGCGGGGATATAGCAAGCTGATTCAATATTCGAATGGAGGGTTTTCTGTCCTCTTTCATTTGTCTAACCCTAGCTGGATAGGTGGACTATAAAAGTGAAGATCTTCGCTTTAATTCCTTCACTGTTGATGTTCCAGATCTGAGTATTATAAAAAATGATTTAGTCCTTCACTTTTATGAAATTTTTGCAATGAGTTTATTTCTTATCCATGGGATATTTTTAGTGAAACTTCCGTATACAAACTCTTAATTCAGTGGTTTGTGATAACATAAAAAATTGTGCGTGGAGCAAAATGTTTCTGATACGACCCCGATGTATCTAGGCTTTGTGTCATTTAGCCCGATAGGGGCATTTAGGTCATTTGGACCTCTTTGTAATCTCTTTAAATAGAGCAGCACTCCCTTTAGGAGGGCAGTCAAGAAGTATCATCGAGAATGTGTCTGGCTCCCTCCGGCGACGTCCAATTCGCCAGACCCCTCACGTAGGTGACGTCCACTCCGCCTGGCCCCACCTGCCATAGTCCATCCCGGCACGCCGACATCCATCCCGGTGCCTTCTTCCTCTCTTCCCGTCTTCTCCCGATACGAACCAACAAGGTTCATAACAGGTTCCTGATAAGGCATCACATAAGCAATGCTTTCGGATCCTTGAACAGTTGGAAAAAATCTAGCAACTGATATTTATTTATAGGAAAGTAATTTTCTGTTGTTCAGTTTAGTGATAAAGTGACAGAAAGATTAATTAATGAACACATGTACTTCTCATCGTGATGATTATTGTGACCTGAAAATACTAAATGATGATGACAGAATGAAATAAAACCCCCAATTAAATGGAAAATGACTAGCTTTCCATGCTATGTCATACTCCCTTTCAAGATGTAAGTGAAGTAATTTGTGAGACACCAGCTGGAGCTGTTCAGTTGTGTTTTATTGGGGTCTTCTAAAGAAATGTGTATTGTTGACATTATTGTCTCCTTTCCTTTTTCTTTTCTTCTTTCTATTATTAGCTCCTTTCTATTATTAGCCCATTAAGGGCCCTTTCTATTATTAGCCCATTAGGGCTCCCTATAAAACCCCTTGTAATCTCTTTGTTTGGGTATCAAGAATTGTTCTTTCTTCATGTCTTCATGGTATCAGAGCCCTAACCCTAACCTTAATCCGGGTTCCTAGGCTCGACCGTAGCTCCGATCTCTGGCGTTTCTACATTCGCCACGATCTTGAGCTCCTTCTCCTTCCGGTTGGCTACCTGCTCCTGGCGGCGCAGCTTCTTTCCGGCCACATTTCCGGCTTCCCGCACCGCGCTCCCTCCTCAGCTGTGGTTCTCTCTCGGCAGCGTACGCTTCCCTCTCGACCGCGCGCTCTCCTCTCGGTCGCGACGCGCTCCTCTCGACTCTTCAGCCGCGCACGCAGCCAATAGCCGCGGGCGTTCCTGCAGCCGTGTGCTCCTCGTGCGACACTTCATTCTGTGATCAAGATGACGGAGCCTGTATCGGTTTCCGGTGCGACGCCAGCATCGACGCCAGCTTCGACGCCACCCAGTGTGGGTCAAACGTCCAGATTACTACATGCTTTAACCTTCTTTAGTGGCAGCAATATGTCCAGATTACTCTCAAGGGACGACTGATGCGTCATTTACTTGAAGAAGGGCCTTCCAAGACAGACTCCAAGTACTATGACTGGCTAGACGTTGAAGGGGTGGTCCATCGATGGCTTTTGGATAGTATTTCACCGAGTATCAAGGGTGAATTTCTGTCTCTTGAGTCTGCCCGGGCCGTGTGGGAAGCGGCCCTTGACAGCCACTCCAAGAAAAATAATATTGCTACACTGTATGGGCTAGTGCATCGGGCCACCAATCTGCGTCAAGGAGACAGGACGATCATGGAGTACAGCACAGAACTCATTTCTCTATGGAATGAGATTGATCACTACATGCCTCCGGACCCTCACTCGGTGGATCGCAAGTACACTCTTCGACTTCGGGTTTTTCAGTTCCTTATAGGACTTAACCCGGAATATGAAGCGGTACGGGCTCAGCTTATGCACCGGGAGAAAGAGCTTTCCTTCAAGGATGCGCTTCGCAGCGCGAGAATTGAAGAATCTCGCTTTCAGCAGTCCCAGACCCCGGCTTCTGCACTTGTAGCACATTCCTCTTCCTCCACGCGCTCCTCGGTGACGACCACATCGACTGGAGCAGGAGCTTCGTCTCGTGGTCCATCTACTCGGACTGAGGAATCCTCCAAAGGTGATCCTTCCCTTTTCTGCAATTACTGCAAAAAGCGGGGTCACTCCAAGGAGACGTGCTTTAAGCTTCAACGGAAGCGAACACAACAGAGCAATCTCGCTACGGTTGCACCTTCTGTCAACCAAGTACCGATGCCTGGTCAAGTGCCTCTGTCCTATGGTCTTCTTCCAAGTGGAGCGTCTTCGGCGAGTGCTTCTCTTCCCGGCTTTACACTTGAAGAAGTGGGCGTCTTGGCGATTGCTTGACCCTCCAGTCGTGGGCTCGTGCTCTCTAGCTAACGCGGGTATGTCCACCATTCCTTCTCCTCCTCCTTCACCATCTCCGTCGTCATCATCATCCACTTGGCTTCTTGACTCTGGTGCCACTGCCCACATGACACCCAATCCTAGAGCTTTTGTGACCTATGAACCCGTTTCCGGCTCCTCCAAAGTTAAAACAGCTTCCGGTGATCTTCTCACTGTGGCTGGGATTGGTCGTGTGTCTCTCTCTCCTTCGATGAACCTCACTAAAGTCCTTCATGTTCCACGGCTTGCTCATCATCTTCTTTCTTTATCCCGCCTTGTTCGTGATCTGAACCAAGATCTTACATTCACTCCTAATACCTGTTTTTATCGTGATAAGGTGTCGGGGAGGACGATTTCCATTGCTGAGGAGCATGAGGGTCTCTATCTTGTTCGATCTCCCTTGTCTCCCCTCGCTGTTGCTGCCGCTGCAGTTCCCCTTTCGGCGTCTCATGAGCGTTTGTGGCTTCTCCATCGACGCCTCGGCCATCCATCCTTTGCTACTCTTTATCGTTTATTTCCAAAACTTTTCCAAGGCCACTCTGTGGACCGCTTTGTTTGTGATGCTTGTCGAATTGCTAAACATCATCGTACTACATATCCTATTTCTTCTTCCCATTTGACGACTCCTTTTGCTCTCGTTCACACCGACGTGTGGGGACCCTCCCCTGTTCATAGCACGTCCGGTGCTCGGTGGTTATGTATATTCATTGATGACGCTACTCGTTTCACGTGGGCCTATCTCTTGAAAAATAAATCAGAGATCTCCCTTGTTATTCCTCAGTTCTACTCTCTCATTCAAACTCAATTCTGCACTTCTATTCGCTTCCGCTCCGACAATGCCGAGACTATGTCAATTCCACGTTAAGTACTTTCTTCCAAGAAAAGGCATCATCCATGAAACCACATGTCCTTACACCCCAGCAAAATGGAGTTGCAGAGCGAAAAATTTCGTCACATTTTTGAAATGGCTCGAGCCTCTTATTTCACATGCATGTGCCAAAGTATTTTTGGGCTGAAGCTGTCCTAACTGCCATTCATCTTCTCAACCGTCTTCCGTCTCGCGTACTTAACTACTCTACTCCCATTGATTGTCTCCAGCATTCCTTCCCCAACATTTCTCTCCGAACCAATCTTACCCCTCGTGTCTTTGGGTGCGTTTGCTTTGCTCCTAACCACCATCTTGGTCGTGACAAGCTTGATCCTCGGGCCATCCAATGTGTCTTCGTCGGCTATGCTTCTACTCAAAAGGGTTATCGATGTTATCATCCACCCTCTCGTCGGTTTATTGTCAGCAAGGATGCTACCTTTGTGAATTGACTCAGATTACCCCTCTTCTTCTCCACCTTCTCCTTCTTTACCACCTCAATCAGATCCCTTGAATTTCTTATCCTTCCGAACTCATCGTCCTCGTCACCAGTCCCAAGTCCTTCCTTGCCTGTTCCTCTCGAAGAGCCTCCATCTGATATTCCCATGAACACCTTGTCCTCTGATCCTCTGCCTGCACCAATCCCAAATCCACCTGTCCTTACTAAAGATCCATCCTCTGCTTCATCGAACCCTCCTGCAGAGTCCCCATCGGATCCCTCTATCCCACTAAGTTGTGCCCCTTTACCTATACGCCGTTGCCAGAAAACGCTATGGTATCACTCTTGCTCGTCGCAAGCCTCGTGTTCCTCCTACCTCTGAAGTTCCCTCATCCTCCTCATCCACTCCTCTTGAAAATCCTTCATTAGCACTTGTGTCTTGCCCTCATCCTTCTCCATTGTATCCATTAGCCGCATCCATCTCATCTCATCGTCTTTCCCCATCCTACCACGCTCTTCTCACCTCCCTTGACACTATCTCCCTTCCAAAGACGGTGGACGTAGCCCTCTCTCTTCCTCATTGGCGTCGGGCAATGGAGGAGGAGCTACAAGCACTTGCCCTAAATGACACATGGGATCTGGTTCCACTACCGCCGGGCAAGCACTTGGTTGGCAGTCGTTGGGTTTATGCTGTAAAGCACAATTCCGACGGCTCTATTGAAAGGCACAAGGCACGTGTTGTGGCGCAAGGGTTCACCCAACAGTATGGCATTTATTATTAGGAAACGTTTGCCCCTGTGGCCAAGATGAACACTGTCCGGATTCTCTTGGCTCTTGCCGCCGATCGGGGCTGGATATTGCAGCAATATGATGTCAAGAATGCTTTTCTTCATGGTGATTTTACTGAGGAGATCTATATGGCCTTACCTCCTGGATATGCCTCCTTAGTGCCGTCTACTCCGAGTTCAGTTGTTTGTCGCCTGAAGAAAGCGCTGTACGGTTTGAAGCAATCTCCTCGTGCTTGGTTTGGCCGTTTCACCATGGCCATGAAGAACCGGGAATACCGTCAGTCTAATGGAGATCACACGCTTTTCTACCGTCATTCCACGTCCGGGGGAGTGCCTATTCTTCTCGTGTACGTGGATGACATTATCATCACGAGTGATGATACAGAGTCCATTACTCAGCTGGCTATGTATCTGTCGTCGGACTTTGCCATACGTCATCTTGGCCCATTACGATATTTTCTTGGTATTGAGGTGGCTTATTCTTCGAGTGGGATTTTCATCTGTCAGCGGAAATATACAGTGGATCTTCTTTGCGAGCTGGGAAAGGAAGACTCCAAGCCTATTTCGACACCGATTGATGTGAGTCATCGACTTGGTGCGGATGAGAATGAAGATCCGGCTGAGCCCGGACAATATCGAAGACTTGTGGGCAAACTGCTCTATCTCACCCACACCCGTCCCGACATTGCATATACAGTGGGTGTTCTAAGTCAGTTTATGCAGAACCCTCGAATGAGTCATCTTCATGCTGCCCATCGCCTCCTCCGTTTCTTGAAGGGCACCATTGGCCGTGGATTAATGTTTCGTCGTCACAGTGGTCTGCGTCTAGAAGTCTACACTGATGCCGATTATGCAGGATCTGTGGTTGATCGTCGGTCGACCTCTGGGTACTGCACCTTCTTGGGAGGCAATCTTATTACTTGGAGGAGTAAGTAACAGAAAATGGTCTCTCGATCAAGTGCTGAAGCGGAGTTCCGTGCCCTTGCGCATGGTCTTTGTGAAGCACTTTGGATTACCCAACTGCTTCGTGAACTAAGGTGTCCGGTTTCTTCCCCTGTTCAGCTGTTCTGTGACAACAAATCGGCTATCAGCATTGCTCATGATCCTGTCCAGCATGATCGTACAAAACAAATTGAGATCGATCGACATTTCATTAAAGAGAAGCTTGAGTCGGGAAATTTCTGCACGCCATATGTTCCGTCAGCTGAACAGCTTGCAGACATCTTCACCAAAGGGCTTCATGCCCCTCGGTTTGAGGAGCTCTGTTCCAAGCTGGGTGTGGAAAACATCCACGCTCCAGCTTGAGGGGGAGTGTTGACATTATTGTCTCCTTTCCTTTTTTCTTTTCTTCTTTCTATTATTAGCTCCTTTCTATTATTAGCCCATTAAGGGCCCTTTCTATTATTAGCCCATTAGGGCTCCCTATAAAACCCCTTGTAATCTCTTTGTTTGGGTATCAAGAATTGTTCTTTCTTCTTATCATTCAAGATGGTATGAATAAAAGATGCAGGAGTTCCTCCAAAAATTGTATTCTTGGGGGTCTTTGGGTCCAAATTATAAAAAAATGGAGGTTTGGATTCAAAATATCCGATATTTTTATGCTTCTTATCTAGCCATATCAAGGAGAAGTCGAAGGCCAGGGCAAAAAGAGAATCATCAGTAGGCAAACTAACCATAACTTATTTACGTTTATATCTAGACATGAACAATTAGAAGACAAATTATGGCTGATGTATGACACTCATATATGGACTAAATCTAGAGGCAGCATCATTTCTATTGAACTTTGATACAGTGATTATGGAAAAATCATTAGTTTATGTAACATGGTTTAAAAACACATTTGTTAATAGATGTGTTTGCCTCATGAATCAATTCGTTTTCCATCTCCAGTTAGCCAGATTATCTTCTGATGATATGAATGCGGTAAACAACATGAAGTTCTTGGGAGGTTCAGATGGCAAGAAGACTACAACTTCCACTTTCTCTCTCAAATTTGACCTTGCCAAGGTAGACATCTGTGGAACCTATATTTTCAATTTTAGTGTTGTGGTAAAGGGTCTTTGGGGTTGGTCATGGTTTTTCTTCACTTTTAATCAGAAGAAGCATGCTGCTAGAAAGGAGCGGCAGGAGGAGGAGGGTACATGGCAACTAGCGCGGTTCTATCCCATGGTAGAGGTGTGTTGACATTCCGTTGTGTCGGCATTTAGATTCATGTACAGATTTCATGTATATATTTCCTCGCATCTAGGGGTTGCCCCTGATGATGATGATGATGATTCACCATCGCTCCCATCGTTCATTTGCGCTATGATGATGATGATGACAAAGTCGTCATCATCACAAGTCCTGTCTGTCTCTCTCCCAATATTTGTCTATCATATCTCTATTTCTCTTCTCCGGTGAGTCCCATCTCTCTCTCTCAATCTATCTATTTCTCCCCAATCTCTCTCTCTCTCTCTCTCTCTCTCTCTTTCTGTCTCTCTTCCCCTCCCTCTCCTGTCATGCTTTCAGTTTTTTTGTTCGCCCAACATCCAACCTCGTACTCTCGTCATCATCATCCAGTTTTCATATAAAGCTATCAATGCCATGGTCATCGTCATCATCACAAGATTGCGACAATGATGATGGCAATTTCTGGATGTCGAAGATAACTGTGTCCTGAGGCTTCAAACACTACTCATGCCTGCCATCAAGTGACGCTGCATTGCTTTTCCGTTACATTTCCAGGAGCTAATTGAAAAACTCAGCAAAGGTGAGCTGCCGAAAGATGAATATCCAAGCATGAGTGATCCTAGTCAATCATTTCATGGAACACCTTCAAGTTCATCTGCACGTTCAACTAATCCGGCACAATCTACGAGATCCAGACGAACTGCAACTTGGGCTCGAGCTCGCAATTCTGACGATGGTTACTCAAGGTCATTTTTTTTGTTCAGAATTACTCTTCCAGTTGATAATCATTGTTGTCAAGTTACTTTGAAGAACGAAAGTTTTATTTTCTGGATTTATTTTCTTTTGTTAGAAGGGGAAAACACCAATTGAATATTGTTAGTCGGTTTGAATCTCATTCTTTGAGAATCTCGTTATTAGTCTATTTTTATCTCATTATTAGGTTAGAAGGGAAAAGTACCATTAGACAATTGGTGTCTGAGAATATCACTTACTCTTGGTTTGGAATGAGATTCTTGAAGGATATCCTTGAAACTTTCCTTTGCATTTGCCTGCTGAAGCTTTAAGCTTCACTTTTTTTCTATTCTATCGGCAGCAAAACCCCAGTGTTTTCTTTCATGTTGTTTTAAGAATTTCATAGGCCAACTCATTTTCATAAACTTCAAGAAATAAATAAAACTTTGGTCAATAAATGTGTCCTTTATGTATATATGACTGTCTTAGTTGACTCGCACATGCAACTCTGAATATCTCTGTAGACCTATGAACTATTAGAGAAATTATTCATAATTTGAGGTTAACTTTTCAGTGACTCTATTCTGAAGCATGCATCAAGCAGTGATTTTAAAAAGATGGGCCAGCGTATTTTTGTATTTATTATTGGTGGTGCAACTCGATCCGAGGTATACCCAATTTCTTTTTATTTTTCTTTTGGTGGTGGGTTTGCCTCTGAGGCTTTATCTTGCCTTTTCTCAGCTTCGCGCTGCCCACAAGCTCACTGCTAAGTTAAAACGAGAAGTAGTCCTTGGCTCCTCAAGTCTTGATGACCCCCCACAGTTCATAACGGTGAGAAATCCATGCATGGTTTCCAGACAAGAGTGCAATCCGTCTGTTTCTTTGGCCTTTAAGCGGTCTGAATGTCATTTTGAATGATTGAAGGCCTTTTTCCGTAATTTTGTCATCATCATATTCATCCGTATTCATACAAGAATGAATGACTACGACAATGACTTGTGGAAACCAGATGATTATAATGAACTAACATCTTGGACTTTTCGTCGTCATTGTTGATGTCGAAATAGGATTTATATCATAATCACCAATTGACATCCATGTTTAGGTTTGGATAAATGGGGATGATGACAACAATTCGTTTGTTAAGGATGGATAATGATGATGGCTCTTGGAAACTGGATGACAATTAATCATCATTGTGCACTCATTATCTGAATCGCTGACGCCAAACAGTGGTGGTTGGACGATGATGAATTTTCCATCATCATCGTTAAATCTCATCATCATCATCATCCACGTTTCCGCTAGGATGAGTGATGATGACGATGACGATGAGAATGACGATTTCTCATCGCCATCATCATTGTCCACTAGTGCTGGGCCTTATCTGGATTACATTTTTGATGTTGATGATTATTATCGGGCACCATCAAAAGAAATTTCCTTTGACTGCCATATAAATTTATATCTTTCTTCCAGTTTCTGCACCTGTTTTCCAGTAAAATAGTGTGATTCTTTACTCGTGTAATCTCCGGTTTACGGCGTTTTCTATGATTCATCCGTTTCTCCCATTTAGGCACATGATTAATTTTTATGTTGCTCTTTCGTCAATGCAGAAACTTAAGCTCTTATCTCAAGACGTTCTGCTCGACGATCTCCACCTTTGACATCAGTGGCAATATTTTTTGTAGATCTACCATTTTTTCTGAAAATCTCTGCCCATTTCAGTGTCTATTTGTTATGGTTGCTCTCCAATGCTTGGATCTGTGGAAGGTGATGATTGTGAAAAAACAGGGAGTTTCTTAATATCTTATCTGCGCCTTCTCGGTGATGTAGCTTTTAAGAGTTGTAAATAACATTTTTCTAGAAACCACTGTTCATCTGGTATTATCCTACTTCCAATTTATTCACTACTTTCAAGAATAGTGGAGCTTACGTTTAGAAGTTTGAATATGTTCCACTCTCTCAAAACGTCTGAATTCCGAAAATGTCTACTGCGACCTATTTCTTTATTTTTATTATTATCACTTTTTATGTAATGTGATGTAATGCTAATATTTGAAATCTTTTTCGTAGAGACAAAGTTAAAGATAAAGATAGAGATAGAGACAGAGATGGAGATAGAGATAGATATAGAGATAGAGATAGAGATAGATATAGAGATAGATATAGAGACGGAGATAGAGATAGAGATAGAGATAGAGATAGAGATAGAGATAGAGATAGAGATAGAGATAGAGATAGAGATAGAGATAGAGAATGTCCTTTGACTGTTTTAACAATATCCAAAAAAGATAGATACTTCCTGAGATTATCATTGTCACTTTTCATGTTAAGAAGGATCTGCTTAACTATTATCTGAATTCCGCCCTGTGTAATTTAATAAAAAATATATCATCTTTCATCAAGTTTAAATTATAATCATACTATCACGTTGATCCAAATCTTGCAACTTTTTCACTGTTTGTCAGAATTTTTTTGCAAGTCTAGAGTGTGTAAACATTGATCCAGATATGCACCTTCAATGCAATATGTCTAGAGTGTATAACATTTACAATGAAAATGATAACATGCACTGTGTATAAGTAATATAAAACCATGCTTAATTGTAATGATTGAAAGCCTATTATAAAACTATCAATTTAGCTAATTTCTAGTTCTTCAATAATGGCATGCCTGGTAGCTCAGAGTAGTCTCCATCTCTCAA
Source organism: Wolffia australiana (assembly GCF_029677425.1). Taxonomy (NCBI): domain Eukaryota; kingdom Viridiplantae; phylum Streptophyta; class Magnoliopsida; order Alismatales; family Araceae; genus Wolffia; species Wolffia australiana. Next base: position 4,670,651 of record NC_135847.1, on the reverse strand, counting down.
AGCTAGTTTCATATCCAATTCTCTCAGTCCGTACATTGTAATATTGGTTTCGAAATTAAAATCGGCCGTTCAAAAGTTTCATATTACTTGACATTCATGAGTGGTTGCCACATCCCCTTTACTTTGGCCATTTATTTTCAAATTACTTTTTGTCATCCAATATGGCAAGGTGTTAGTTGCTTCTAGAATTTTGAGAACTTAATTGCCTATTGTTCTGATATATATTATATAAATTGAATAATATTTGATATTTGGTAACCAACATTGAGCTTAATTAGGTTTAGGATTTATAAATGGAGACGTATTACGTTATAGTGTTGATATTATGAGATAGTGTGTACTTTGCAAAGAAGAATCTAAGGATTGATTGACAAAAATTCTAATCAGATATTGAAAACTGGAAAATCAAAATTCTAGTTGAATAGTGAATTTGGATCCAATTGTGTCATTATTTCCCTATATACTAGGTAGTTATTATAGTGATGATATGCTTCTCATCTGTTTTAAATTGTGAACTAAAATAACAAAACACTAGGTCTGGAAATGGAAGGAGATTATATTTATATAGAAATAATAGGTTTGAATATTTAAAAGGTAGATTCAATAGGCTAGTATACTTCTTCAGGATTCGCAAATGACACTCAGTTCTCAGAGATATTCCTTCATTATACATAAGGACTACGATAATACCTCTCAGTGGAGTAAAAATAAAGTGAGGTTTTCTCACGTTTTAATGCCTCTCAGCGGAGAATAAGATGAGACTCCAAATACCATATAAAAATACCTTAGGCCTTCCGAACATGGAGCCCATAAATCAAAAGCCAGAATGCACAAATCTACTCTTAAGAATCATATCTTGTCCCATTCATAGAGCATGTCTGTTACACATCATCATTGATCTATATGAGAAAAGGACATAGTCATGGTGATAGTAACTATATGTTGTAAAGAGCTTTACAATAATCACATTATCCTGTCAATATAAGTAAATCATCAAAAAATATGGTTGGAAAGCCGATCACATATTCCATATCTCTTTCAATGTTCTTTAGTACATGAAATTCATTATAAAGCATGTGTGGTGCTTATGATGAAGACCGTGAATATATGATCCAACTTAGTTAATTATGATAATTTTATAAGATGTTGATCACTAGTCTTTAAGTTTGTGTTCTAAATATTCATAATCAAAAGGTACTCGACTGAACATCAAAATATACTGATACGATATCACTATCTAATCCCACTCATATGATGAGTATAGCTGATCTTATAGCCATTTGTGTAGAGGCACTAATGATAGATAATGTGTGCTCTTTGGTGAAAAAGATTTAATAAATTGACTCAAAAGAATCACTAAATGGAATTATACTGAATAATTTTTTTGATTCACATCATGGTTTTACTTTGACTATGACCTAAAACATCAAAGATCAGGGTTTAGCTTGATGATTTTACTTTCTCTATAACCTACAAGTTCCTAATTATAAACTTAGGTGCAGTATTATATTATGATTTCTAAACAGCCTTATCTTAGGTGCACAAAGAAGTTCAGGAAGATGATTGAATGGACAAGATGAGAGTTTTCACCCTTGATATAAGAAGAGGAAACTCAATGAAGAAGATGTGATGAAGTCCTCCCCCAAGATAGTCATATAAAAAATAAGAGTTCCCTGGTGATTTTTTAATTAGTAAGCACCGACTGCGATGACAGATTAGGGTTTGATACTTGACCATAACCTAAGTTATCCGAGGAGTCTCAAGCAGTTGGGAGACTATATGAACATGATAACCACTGATAGAAAGGTGTTACATGAGAGAGTTAATATATCCTTTGTATCTTTTAGGACATGAGGTGTAGTCTTGCATCCTACGGGTGAGAAACTAGACCTATTGATTAAGTTAAGTCAACTTGTGATTAATTAACCTATATGTTGATATAGATACTTAATTCGGTTAGGATCTAGAGTCATTAACTAAAATAATGCATGGGACTAAAAGGCCACATGCACATAGTCTTTTGGATGTTAGAAGATATGCTTAAAGTTGAGGGGTTTTTATATAAACTTCCCATTTAGTATAAATAGGGGAATGCCACGAATAGAATTCACCTAGGCCATAATTTTTCTTGGGATTATCCCTTCTTGTCCCTTCAACCCTTGTCCCCTCTTCACTTCCGATGTGATTGGAAGGTGTAACGATGGAGATGTGATCTAGGGACTCATCAATATGAAGGAGGAAATTTAATTTTCTGGGGATTACATTGATAGGTTTAGAGGCTGGACACATCAAAAGCTCAATCACACCATTACACTAGAGGAATCAATAAATCACATATGTGACCCAAGAAAATGTGATTTGGTCATTTTATTTTTGAGTGTTGTTACGATTCCATTCTTAGTTAAGTTTCACATCGGTCACACAGTTATAACCCAACAATTCATCCAGGTCAGAAATTTTCTTGTGCATGTCCTTCTCTTTTCTTCCCTTGGCTTAATAACGCTCTCAATGTTGCTAGAACGGTGTAACGATGATAATGGAGAAATAATGAGGCTCATCAAGATGAAGGAAGATATTTGACACATGGGTATGTCTCAATGCTGGGCACATGAAAATCTCAACACGCCTCCCTCGAGGAACCGACACATTTCAGATCCCATCCACATAAAGTGTTTAGTTCATCAGATTTAAGTGTTCCATTATGATTCCATTTTACATCTTCCACTGCATGAATATTCAATGTTTAACCTCAATCACATCCCTAAAATACAATAGTCTTTATATATCTGTAAACTGGTAGCGTTTACATGAAAATAATATCTACATTTATATATTTTTGAATTTTATTTTATGTAAGTAATGCATGCTAACATTTCTCATGTATACATAAGCATCTTGCCCTTATTTTTGACATGCATGAAAACATTTTATTAATTTCGATGATAAACCTTTTTTGACTTAATGGATGTTAATAATTTTAAAATTTGAAAAAAAATTATATTCACATGTGTAAAAAGACTATTTGGAATCAATTAGTAATTATTTTGGAATGCTTATAGTAAGGTTTGAAGATAAGTTACATGATTTGGGACACTTCGATGGAAGACGTCATACGCACGTTGGCTGAAATTTAAAGAGATGTTTAAAGGAGGGGAGCCTTGAAATATTTTATGTCGCAAATAGTAACTTTTGTGAATATGTAATATCATTTTGTGTATTTACATGTTTTTATGAGTTATAAGACCTTTATATTTTCCTTTTAACATGAGTTTCAAGCCTTATGACCTATCTCTCCCTCCCTTTCACATTTTCGGCCACATCGCATAATGTCCCAGGAGAGAAGACCATGAGACTAGTGCTGATTTTAATTATGTTTTCCCTCTTGCTTCTTTTTTCTCTCTCTAAGCTGAGAACTCAGAAATATGAGGATGCCATGATAATTTTTTCTACCTAAATTTTCACTCTTTATTTCTCAAGGGTTTGAGAACGATAAGGTGTTCTCCAAATGTGGAATAAGGTGTTGTCCAAATGTTGTCTTTCCGCATGTTCTGAATCAGATAAGTAGGTGGTTTTGAGACATTATCTTCTCATTGTATTAAATCTAGAGAGAGTTATCCCATTACTTTTTTTGTTAGAGAAGTGTCATAAGCATTGCTCAGTTTGTGATTTCTTATCAATTTAAGTGAAGTTTTTATTGATCCCAAATGTTTAATCCGTTTAAATTAGGTGAGAAATATAATGTATTTCTCTCCTCATGTAAGTTATTGCAGTATGTCTATTATCTATGTACCCCCTTCTAAAATCTCTCCTCATATAAGTCATTGCAGTATACCTCCAACCAGTTTCTATGAGGTCCTTAATGTTTTTCCAGCATTGGATCTTATAAAATCTCTCCTTGGTTGAGGTTCTCAATGGGTGTATTCCCTAGAAGAAAATATTTCTGCTATTCCTGATCTACAGTAAAATATTGTGTTGTACTTTATTCAGTGATAAAAAGATTGAAAATGTTTATTTAGAATGCAGGTCCAATAAATAAAAAATGAAGTTAAAAATATTAAGAGAAAAGAGAAAGAAAATGAGAGGCCAGACTTCATGAGGGGATCTCAAAGTCAATTTGAAATATCTGATGAAGATGCATTAAAATGATATTCATCTGGTATTCTAAAGTAAAAATACAAGAAAAAATTACTCCTCTCAATTCTTATATTTTTTAATGTATAATTTGTAAAAAATGTATTATAAGTTCTGAAGTGTAACTTACAAAAACAAAATTTGGATGTTATGTTATGAAGCAGTAATTAGAATATTATGATTTGGATGTCTCTTCTCTGAGTTAAAATTATAAAATATGAGAGCTGGATGTTATTTAGTAAAATATAAATTAGATAACCCAAATATAATGTATTTGCGACACATACATTTGGAATTCCATACTACCATATAGAATTGTGTGCAAATTAAAATCAATTAAAAAAATGAAATTATATCTACTCCTAGTCAACCCAGTTCTGAATGATTACAATTGTTAATATAATATTCTATTTTTTTATTCCAAAATTTAAACATGAGGACTTATCTGACCTGCCCAATTTTAGTTTTCAATATATAGTTTATTATTTCAAATGGAATAAATATGCTCCTGAATATTTTTGACCCAAATTTTTTAATCCTCTAGCCCAAATTCTGTTAATAAGATATTAATTACACCATTCGAGGTTGATCAAAATTTTGTGAAAGTAAGAACATGATTCAACACCATCTAGACTAAGGAGCCAATGTGGGCTGATCAAGTAGGAAGGCTACATTTAAATCTCCACCACAAAAGCCTGATTGATCAAGATGAAGCTGTCATCAGGTGCAAAGATTGGATGTGTCAATGCTCCACGAGTATGAAGATTTGTCCACTTTTTACACATATGGAGGACATCAAATTGAGGGACTGTGAGACCGTTTGATCAAACACGGTAGAAAATAGAGGAGGTTGTAAAATCCTGATAACATGATAAATGCATGGATATTTAGATAGATTTTAGATGATTTTGGTATTATTAATTCAGAATATATCATGTTATCATTTGAATTAACCAAATATTTATGCATTCGCAAGAAATTCTAATTTTTGCACATTATGGTTATTTTTCACTAACTTCCTTGACTTATCTGAAGTCAAGAAGATTGATTAATGATGAGAATTTTATAGTTCCAAATTTTCAGAAATTTACAGGAATTAAAAGATACAATTCTCAGGGAATTGGAGAATTTTTGGGAGCTTAGTGATTGTACAAAGGGGCTTGAAAGGATCAAGTGGATTTGTAGACCTTCAAGAGAGAAATCTGAGGAAGATGGACCAATACCTTTAACTGAACATTGGGCTCTCAAAAGCCTTCTAAAGATGGAAGTTGAAGATTACAAGGGGAAGCTCTCAACCCATGGAGAAAAAAGGCAAAAATGTAAAGAAAGAGAATAGAAAATACCTAAAGGGGTATTTTAGGAATTCTTACTATGTATAAATACTCTTTTTCTCCTGAAATTCCCCTCATTCTGAACGTACTCTAGCAAGTAGCTGGCCATCAGGACAAGGCATATTTCAGAATCCAGGTTATTCAACCTACTTAATGTAAGTTTGTTAAAGTTTTCATTCAATCTCGTATCTTGTTTGCGTTGAGAAACATTGATCCTGAAAAAATATAAGGATCCACAATTAAGATGAAGCATTGAGGGGTCATCAGACTTTCATTGAGGTTTTAGAAACCTAGATTTACATTTTTCCATCATTATCTATCCATTTCCCCTTTAAAGTCATCACTCTCTCACTCTAAAGATTCATTTTCCCTACTTTCTCTATCAAGAATTTACTCTTTATCTCTCTAGACTTCATCCATATCCCTAGTTACTCCAATAAAATAATCATAAAAAATGTTATTCATTTGCACCTTCAAATTCCCTCTCAAACACCTTCCACACCCCTTCTTCATTTTCTCTATCTATCTCCTCATTCTGACATTTCTCTCTCTCTGGAGTAGTTTCTTTCTCTCTAAAATCCATTTATATCTCTTTATATATCTTCTATCATTTCCCAATTTGAATCCCAAGAAAATAAAATTTAAAAATCAATTTTATCCCTTCAAAACTTGGATTTCCCCCCTCATAGCCTCACTAGTGAGCTGTTGTGTTGTGCCGTGCGGCAGGGACACCCCTCCGCCCGCCAGGCTGTGCGTGCTGCAGGACTTAGCCAAATCCAATTGGGATTTTAATTGGGATGACCCAATTGGGCTGACCCATAGGTCACCTAAATGGTCCAGACCGGGCCCCGCCGACCCAAAAGCCCAAACCGCACGCTGTTGCTCCCCCATTGCCGCTGCCGCCGGAGATCTCCAGAGTAGGTATTTTCATCATTTTATGCATTTAAAAATTATAAATAAATCAGCAAAAATCCCTAAAATTCATATGATCAATTTCTAGTGATTTTAACATCTAAAAATATTCTTAAAAAATCTCTAACTCTTGTTGTTAATACTTTTAGTGGTTTTGATGTAAATTAAATTCTATAAAATTATAGAAAAAATATTTTTGATTTCTGTTGTTAATTTAAATTAGGGGAATTAGTGTAAAATATTTTTAGTGTGTCTCCTTGTATTTCTGAGTTAATTTTAACCATATAAAATTATATAGATTGATTAAAAATCCATAAAAATCCTAGAAATTATATCTCTTATCTTTAAAATCATTTCCTTCATTTCAAGATTCTTGAAAATTCTGAAAGTGAAGTTCTGCCTCTCTGTGGATTGACCACTTACTTGCCCTATATGAATTATAGAGTATTTAAGTGGAAAATTTCATAATTATTGTTAGTTAAGTCTGAATTAAATCAATGGCATAAAATCCATAAATTTGGACTTATCAAAGCCCACTTTACATTTTCTAGGCCATATGTGCATAAAGTGTGGATTTCGGTGCATTGTGAAGGATATGCAAAATAAGGGTAGGGGTTGCCCAAAAACTTGGATAAGACACTGTAATATCTTTATATTATATTTCTTGAGTTAGGTAGGAACATATATGTTACAGAAATTCAACATGAATAAAAATAATAAAATTAAAAATTAGACTACCTAATTAGACCCCCTATATAGAAACCCTTTGTGTAAAAACATAATATTTATACTGTTGGCTTTTGTGACCATCCAGAGTAGAAGTTTCATTTTTCTAGCTCTGTTTTCTCCCTTCTATACATTATTGGGTGTTCCTATGGTGGTTGGTTTTCCATCCATGAAAGTAATGGATACATGGTATCACATCGATTCGGATCCATTCTCATTGTCTCTCATTGTGTACTGAAACTGTGACAATCATGCTCCCTCATCGCGATGCAGTACACTGCTGCTGTCTATGTTACTTTCATCAATGCACATAGAAGTGCATGCATGAAGTTTTTGCGATATTTTCAGATGACCATACATGTTTTAAGACACATGTGTAGACTCAACCATTGGGTGCCAACCCATGTACACGATTGCACTCACTGAACCAATCTTGAGCTTTCCACCCTATATGTGTGACATATAAAAATTCATGCATGCAACTTTATGATTTGAATGATTATATGATATCCAGAACTTCAATTATGCTGAAATTTTATGGGGCTTGAATTAAGAATCCCATTTTATGCATTATTTCATATATGATATATTTTTTATTATTTTCTAAAATTTGCATGAGATATGCATAAATTAAATACTCAGTAGAAGCTCAATATTTTAAGCGTATGAGTTTATAATCTTTGACCTTTGTTGGTCCAAAATTATTTTATCTAATCATCTATTACATGTTGTGTTAGTTATGAGAGATTTGTACCAACTTAAATCTCTCAGAAAAAGTGAAAAAATCTTGAGCTTGCGTAGAAATCAGCTCTCAATTCAGCTATATCAGTTTGTATAAAATATTGTAATTAAATTAAATGAATTTATTTGTATTGGGCTGGACCAGTGCAAGGAGCATGTGAGCCATTGATTCGGTTACCCCACCACGGGGAGACAGTTTCATTTGATTCAAAATGAATAAATGATTGGTTGTTATATAGTCTTTCATTTTCGTATCTTCCAACATGGGGATTATATCTGATGTCAGACTATCTGCTCTATGATTCAAACCATTGACTTAGGGCTAAATATTTTTATGAAATTTCAAAAGCCATGTTACATTGTTTTTCAAAAATCAATATTCATCAGAAATCATTTGGCCAGTGAAATGTAATGGCCACCATTTATTTTTTTACCTACCACAGAATATTTATATCTAAATTAGAGGACTAATTTATAAAAAAATATGTACAAATAAACTTAAGTATTTATAATATTTTGAATAATAAAATTATTATCTATATACCCAAAAAATTTGAAATTAAATTCATGGAATTTTTTCTTACCTTTCATAATTTATGAGATGAATGGCAGTGTGTAGTTATGCCATTTTGGAATTAAATCAGTTACCTTATTTTTATTTCATATTAAATGCATATGTCGAGTTGTTATAAGTGAATAGATTGACCCATTCATTTTTTGAGTCCATATATATTTTCTTTCAGCGAGAATCACATTACAAAGATCAAGGAAGAGTTCTGGCATTAAGGACAACTTTTCTGGCCGCATTTGAGAAATTTTTTCTGACCGAAAGCTAGGGAAGGACACGTTCTCCCTAGGGAACATCTAGGGAACATATAGGGAAAGATGTGGTCTGACTGAAAACTTTTCTGACCGAAGGTCGGTCACTGGACAACCGGACCGGGCTCGGGTCCAGTTTTCAGGTCCAACCGGACCGAAGGCCGTTTGGATACATAATATAATATTATAAAGGGAAAATAGTCCCATATATCCCAGGTTTATTAAATTGTCCGCGATCTATCTCAGGTTTTTTTTTTCACACGATCTATTCCCAGTTTTTTAAAAGTTCCGCAATCCATCCCCAATTTTTTAAAAGTTCCGCGATTGATCCCAGGTTTTTTCGGACGCTGACGTGGCGTCCAGCGCGGATGGCAAAGTGGGCAGCTGGGCTGACCGTAATAGACGTGGCATCCAAGTCGGACGCCACATCAGCGTCGGAAAAAACCAAATAAGTCATCATCTTCGTTCGGAAATCGTCGGGGAAAACCCCTTTTCATCTCTCCAGCGATTTTGACGAGCGATCCATTCAAGGACGAAAGGATCGATTCCGAAGAAGCGTCTCTGCAAAACTGGTATTTGTCTTCTGCGATTTTTCTCTTCTTCCACGAATTTTTTCTTCTTCCGCGATTTTCTTCTTCTTCCATGATTTTTCTTCTTGTTCCGCGATTTTTCTTCTTGTTCCGCGATTTTTCTTCTTCTTCCGCGACTTTTCTTTACCAACATTGGATACTGATTCTTATTGGTGTTCAATACTCCGTTTCAATATCCGATATTGATCCCAATATCACATAGCGAAACATGGGTCCGAATATCAAATATCAAAAATCGAGTTTAGATGTAGATATCCCAATTGGATCACGATCAGTATTGGGTTTAATTGGATTCGATAATTGATATTTTTATCGATATATCGATACCATCATCGATATTCGTTATCGTTACCGGATCCAGAAAATTGATATTCAAACTAATATCGATACTTCTTCCGCGGGTTTTTTTAAATTAAATGCCGATCAGAAACCAGTTTTCAAAACATGGATCTGAATATCGAATATTTAGTTTTGGTATCAATATCTCAAAGGATCTCGCTCAGTGTCGGATCTAAATGGATGCGATATTGGATACCGACATCAATATCGATATTCCGATACCAACGGTGGTATTCAATATCGCTGGATATGTTGATATCAATCGATATTGAATATTGCTCTTGGTATTCTAAACATGAGTCAGAGTATCCAATATTCAATATTGAATATCTCTATCAGTATTTCAATACCAATTAGAACGATTTGGTATCCCAATAAGACCTCGATACCATGATATCGGCAACGGAATCATCCCCTCCATAAATTCAGTACACGATATCTGATATCCATCTTGCATTCGGTATTCGATATTCGATATTCGATAATTATCATCTGAACCAAGAAAGATTTTTCTTAATCTCAGGATTTCACAACACGACTCAATCATTGTGACTCTCTATCTGATTTTAGACATATATCTTGACAGCTCAAATTTGACATTCTTCTTGGAGACAACGCTGAATTCGAGGAGTCCTTTACGAATTTTCATCATTTCTTCTAGCGTACGTAAAAGTAAAAAACAATTTAAGCACACATTTATTACACACATTAAATTTTTATTCGATATGTTATTATTCCTCACCATTTATGTGAATGTGAAATTAGAATTATTACAATACGTCAGTTATTGTTTCTTATTATCTCCGTTGAATAGGGCTGATGAGGCGAGAAATGTATTTGGATATAATTACGATAGTGAGCATGACTGTGAAAGTGACACGTGTAGAAGTGATTCTGAAGGATATTCTAGTGAAGAAGGGAATTTTAGTGAGTATGCTAATTCTGAAGATGAGATAATAACTCCCACTGATACAGATGAGGAGTCTGAAAATGTAAGGATTGTGCCACGTTGCAAAAGGTACGATCCCGGTTGCCCCCTTGAGGAGATTAGGTTTGAAGTAGGCATGAAATTTGAGTTGGCTACTGAATTTATGGCGGCTATGAAGAACTATGCTGTATGGAATGGGTTCAATTTTAGATTGCAAAAGTCTTGTGAGACAAAGGTTGAAGTGCTCTGCAGTAACGATTGCCTGTGGCGGGTATATGCTAGTTGGAGCCGGACGGAAGATGCTATCGTCATGAAGACATTAAATGATAGACATACGTGCAGTCGTTCTGAAAGGAATAGACAGGCTGATTATAAGTTGATTGCGAATCATTTCATCGAGAACTTTTGCATGAATATTGATTGGCCTGTTGGCGATATGATGCGGGAGATCAACCATAAATTTGGAATCACGGTGGGGAAGACTACATGTTACAAAGCAAGATCTACTGCTCGCAAGATGCTTTAGGGATCCCTGGATGACCACTACCACTTGTTGCCATCCTATGTAGCAGAATTGAGGAAGGTATACGAGAATAGCACCTTCAAGTTAGTGCTCGATATGGACACCCCTGATTCGCAAGTTAGGTTTAAGAGACTCTATATATGCTTTGAGTCTTTGGCTAGGGGTTTTCTTGAGGGGTGTAGGAAATTCATTGCACTGGACGGTTGTTTTTTGAAGACTGAGATGAAAGGGCAGTGGTTGAGTGTAGTGGGAAAGGATGGAAACAACCAAATGTTTCCAATTGCTTGGGCTGTGGTCGAAGGAGAAAACGAAGATTCCTGGACTTGGTTTATTGAATTGCTAATGCAGGACCGAGGGATTTTTGATGGTATCGTTTGGACATTTATGAGTGATCAGCAGAAGGGTCTAGGTAATGCAATGGCAAAACTGTTGCAAAATGCAGAGCATAGTAATTATGCCAGGCATATCTTCGCAAATTGGAAGAAGAGGGGGCATTCCACTGAGCTGTTGAAGAATATTTTTTGGAGGACTGTCAAGTGCACAAATCCCGAAGAATTCTGGAAGCTCCTACGACAGATGAGGTCAATTAAACCTGAGGCCGCACATGATTTTGAAGTCGTAGGTGTGCACAAGTTTTGCATGGCGTTTATCAGTGAATGGCCGGAATGTGAGACGATTGATAACAACATCTGTGAGTGCTTCAACAGTTACATCTTGCCGTACAGAGGAAAACGTATCATAGACATGTTGGAAGATATCAGGAGTGCATGCACGTAGAGTATAGTGAGCAGAAGGGATTTGTTCTCTAACAGTTCCGACCAGTTATGCCCCCAGATAAGAGGCTTGCTCGAAGAGAACAGATTGAAGTCTAGGAAATTCACACTCAAACATGTTGGCCATTATCAATTCGAAGTTATGTTATTCGGAGACGGATATGTGGTCAACCTGCGGGCCCGGAAATGTAGCTGCAGATATTGGGCATTAAGGGGTATTCCTTGTGATGTAGGACGACTAGGAAATGGATGGCTTGAGGGGCAGAGAAATGATAAGGACGGGTGGAAGGTAATGGATGGATTGGGTAAAGGAGGGATAAAACAGACGATAGAAATCCACACGGTCGAATTCGGAGTTTAAAGCCGATGAAATACTGGTGGTGCAGCTCCGATCCTCGTCGAGGGTGGGAGTACTGTTTTCACGCACCGCGACGATGCCGAAGCACCAAAATCAATACCCGAATTCACGTCTCCATAGAAACTCTCGAAGAGAATGGTAGGAAAATCCAAATCAAAACAAATCTGATGACGGTGGAGACTTCTCGTGGAATACTGGAGGGAGAACACTTTGACACCTAAGAGTTCAGGCGTACCTCGGCACCGTAGTGCGTGAAGAGGCTGCGGGGAATTCTGAGCGTGGCAAAACTCAGCGGATCCGGGTGTTGAGTGGCCCACTAGACGAGGAAGAGTTTTGGCGTTTCGGGCGTTGAACGGCCCTGGCAGTGAGTTGATGTCGTTGTCGCACAGTCAGGCGTAGGCGAATACCCGCACGCGCGAAGCACGCGTAGGGTGCGCGGAGCGCATGGAGTGCGCGTGGGCACTGACGCACGCACAGAGAGCGTGGAGGGCGTGCAACGCACCCGAAGCGCGTGCGGCTAGAAGCTTTGGACGACGTCAACGACGACCAACATCGGTGGCACAAGCGTGCGCGGCGCTGTGATGGAGGACCATCCTGGAGACGGTACGACGAGACATCATCAGCCATGCCGAGCAGCTCGCGTCGACGCTTGCCACCCGGGGTTCAAGTACCCCGTGTAAGTATCTCTATCTTCCCTTGTGTTTGTTTATGTTTTGCTTGTGTCTTTGGATTTCATGGACTGGGCCAATATTGGGCCTCGCCGTTATCTTTACTTTTGAAATTTCAGTTTTATTTTCAAATTGTAAGGAGAGGCCGAACCACATCTCGCGACGGTTCGTCCTCTCCCCACGTTCACTTGGCACCTATCCTCACTATATAAGGGGATAGCATGCCCAAGGAATATTTGAGTCATTTGTTGAAAGAAAGTTTTTCAACTCTTATCTCCACCCTATCGTAGTTAGAGAGTAGAGAGGTTTGGCTAGCCTCGACCACGTTGAGACCACTCCGTGGTTAGAGCCCTCGTCGTCACGTCGAGACCACTCCGTGACGATGTGTTCAAGCGTACCGTCGAAATCACTCTGGCAAGAGGAAAGATTCAAGAAAGTCGACCACGCCTGGAGCTGAAAAACCCCTCGTCGAGATCACTCCGAGGGTGCGCGAGGCCGAAGATTCGTCACCGACATCCGCCTTCCACGGGGTTATTCAAGATCCCACCAAGGTTCCCAAGAACGCCCAAGAAGCCATCTTCTTGAAGGTTTCTTGGGGCGGTTACAGCTCAAGAAAACCCATCCCTGGGGCTCAAGATCCGCTCTACCGCCAACGCCTCCGCCCGTCGCCCTCCACCGCCGCCGACCTCGGTCCCTGCCACCGCCACGCCCGCACGCCGCTTGCGCCCGCGTGCCACCTGCGCCTACGTGCCCTCCGCGCCCGTACACCGCCCGCGCCTGTGCACGCCCTGTGCTCACGTACCCGTGCCCGCTCGCCGCCTCGCCCGCGCGCCCCATGCTCGCGCACTCGCGCTCGCGCGCTCTTGCGCCTGCGTGCCCCTCACGCTCGCGCGTCGCCCTGCTCGCCCACCGGCCGCGCCTGCACGCCGTTGCGCCCGCGCGCCGCCGCGCCCACGCGCCGCTATCCTGCCCCCGCGCAGCGTTGCTATCCTGCTCGTCCGCGGCTCCGTCCATCCAGCTCCGACTGTCCACCGAAAGTGTCCATCGTCCAGCACCCCTCCAATCGTTGCTTCTCCTCTCCATTGACACCAACTCAACACGAACATCGCTGCAGACTATCGACCAATCAGGTACCGCTCGTCTCTCCTCCATCAATATCCAATATTATTACCTGCTCCAGTATCGTCTTCCGCTATCTTGTCCTCTGCCACATTTACAACCTTTGATAGGATAGCCACGATCGTTGAGAGCTAGGACTCTTCTTGTGGTTGAAAGGGTAACCATTGACCTAGACACCGAACATCATAGAGCCGTCAAACGCCCCTCACCGCTTAGACGTCTAGTTGGTCTTCAGGGTCATTGGGAGTTTGATTTTAGGATCAATATCTCCTCATTGATCGTCGTGGGTTTACTTCTCTATCGGTCGACACCGTTATTGCTCATCCGACGATTTCTTCAATTGGCATACATCCATATAATTCGCGAGCTTATTCATCGAATCCTGTGGTGTAATACGAGCCGACCGATCCCAGCAGGTTGTATTACATCACGCTGGCTGGCAGCCTAGGGCGGTCTAGGCGGTGGCCTAGGGCTGCCTTGGCAGCAGCGGCGGCTGGGCGGTGGCACAGGCGGCGTGCCTAGGGCGGCAGCCTGGGCGGCCTGGGGCGGCCTGGGAAGGCGGCAGCCTAGGGCTGCCTTGGGTGGCAGCTTGGGGCGGCCTAGGGAGGCGGCCTTGGGTTGTCTTGGGTGGCAGCTGGGGGCGGCAGCCTTGGGCTGCCTTGGGCGGCAGCCTGGGGCAGCCTAGGGTGGATGCCTTGGGCTGCCTTGGGCGGCAGGCTAGGGTGGTCTGGGGTGGCGGCCTTGGGCAAGAGCCTTGGAGAGAGACTGGGAGAGAGAGAGAGAGAGAGAGAGAGAGAGAGAGAGAGAGAGAGAGAGAGAGAGAGAGAGAGAGAGAGAGAGAGAGAGAGAGAGAGAGAGAGAGAGAGAGAGGGAGAGAGAGAGGTGGCGGCGGCAGCGGCGATGGCGGCGGCGGCGGCAGCGATGTCGGCGTGATCGGGCAGAGATGAGATATGGGAGGCAGGGCAGTCCTCCAAGAAGAGTTAAACAAACTCAATTCTTGAATAATGGCTGCCTAACTGTTTCTTGAAACAATGGCCTATACATATAGGCCTAGGAGGAAAGAGAAAATACAACTTAAAGATGAGAAATTAAAGATGAGAAATTAAAGATGCAAGACGTGCTTCATGTCATGCCAAGGGGCAGTTGTTGATCTGCCGTTGGTGACGTGTCATGATGCGCGAAGGAGCGTGCGTGCCTGGAGACGTGCGTAGCGGAGACGGTTGCGGCGTGTTTGTGGCAGAGGCGTTGACGTCGGTTGACTGTGGCGGTGTGTCCGTAGCGGAGATGTTGACTTCGGTTGATGGTGGCGGCGTGTCTGGTGTCGATGTATTGGCGTCCATGCCACCAATTCCTCCGGGGTGCAAGGAACTCGACTCTGTCGAGTAAGCGTTAGGAGACTCTAGCGGGAACACCAAGTCCGGTCATAGGCAAGCTAGGTCATCTTTCGTGATCCACGTGTCGTCCGTCGATGCTTCGCCCTGCCAACGAACAAGAAACTTCCGCACCGTCCCACCTTTGGTGAAGGTGATTACCTCGTCTAGTATAGCCTCGATGTTCTCTTGCTAGTCAGAAGGTAGTGAAGGAGGAGTGGACAAGTCAAACTCACTCATCGAGAATTCCGAGGGTAGAGGAGGGCCATTAGATGAAAGAGGTGGGGCTTTGAATCTGACTAAATCTGAGATATTGAAAGTTGTGCTTATCCCCCACGTGGAGGGTATGTCAACGGCATAGGCATTTTCCCCTACTCGTTTGAGGATTGGAAACGGCCCGACACTACGAGCATGAAGCTTAGTAGCCCGCTTGGAAGAGAATCTCTCCGGCCTAACCCACACCATCACCATGTCACCTTCTTTAAATTCGCAAAAACGCTGGTGTAAATCTGCGGTCTGTTTGTATGAGGTGCTGCTATTAATGATGTGTGTATGAATTTCCTCATGTAGACGTCTAATATGACTTGCGAACTCATGACCATCATCTGAGACTCTAGTATGCGGCAACATGGGTATAAGGTTAATGGGTGTACGAGGTGAATGACCATGCACTATCTCAAATGGACTCATGCCGGTAGTACGGTTGACTGACACGTTGTTGGCAAACTCGGCACGGGGACTGACAGAATCCCAAGACTTAAGGTTGTCTCCCACCAGCGATCGTAATAGGTTGCCAAGGCTCCTATTAACAACCTCGGTCTTTCCATCAGTTTGGGGGTGAAAAGCCATGGAAAACTTGAGCTTCGTCCCCAAAAGATGCCAAAGATTCTTCCAAAAGTAGCCAGTGAATTGGAAGTCCATGGAGACTGACAACTTCATTGAAATATAGTTGAGCGACATGAGAGGCATCAGAAGTTTTAAAACAAGGAATGAAATGGGCCATTTTTGAAAAATGATCCACAACTACCATGATGGAATCATAGCGTTTGTTCGTCCTTGGAAGTCCTAACACAAAGTCGATGCTCACATCCTCCCAAGGTTTTTGTGGAACCGGTAGAGGGGTATATAGGCCGGTGTTCTGTTTGACCTGCTTGGCGAGAGCACACACACGACATTGGGAAACTATATTGGCTACATCTCGCTTGAGGGATGGCCAAAAGAACCTATGCTCGACCATAGCGATGGTTTTATCTCTTCCAAAATGACCACTAAGGCCTCCGGCATGCGTTTCCCACACAAGAAAATCCCTAAGAGAGGACTGTGGGATGCATAGGCGACAATCATGAATAAAAATCCATTTTCTACGATATAATCTTGATTTTCAGGAGTCGGGTAATTGCCTAAAGTCTGTAGAATAGGAGAAAAATCCGGGCAATCAGGGTATTGATCCTTCATCTGTTCAAATCTGACAACTTCTACCTTCATAACGTTCAAGAGGTTGACACGTCTACTAAGGGCATCAGCTACTTGATTCTCGACTCCCCTTTTGTGTTTAAGGACGAAGGTATATGACTGAATAAATTCAACCCACTTAACATGTCTAGAATTTAATATCTGCTGAGAATGGAGGTACTTCAGAGCTTCATAATCGGAGTAGAGAATGAATTCCCTAGAGATCAAGTAGTGACGCCAATGACGTAAAGATTAAACAATTGCGTAGAACTCTTTGTCATAGGTGGAATATTTGAGTTTAGCGTCATTCAATTTCTCAATGAAGAAAGCTATGGGGTGATTTTCTTGACTCAAGACTCCACCAATTCCTAGTCCCGAAGCGTCACAGGCGACCTCAAACACTTTATCAAAATCGGGTAAATGGAGAATAGGGGCTTGGGTCATCTTAAGCTTAATATCATCAAAGGATTTCTGCACTAAATCAGTCCATTCGAAATGATTTCCCTTTAAACACTCGGTCATGGGTGCCATTATAGTACTAAAATTTGAGATGAATCACATATAGAAAGTGGCCAGTCCGTGAAAACTACGAACATCATGGACATTCTTGGGAGTCGGCCATTGTGTGATGGCTTCTATTTTGGCCGGATCGACAGAAACTCCTCCTGCTGACAAGATAAAACCTAGGAAAGAGACATGATCGACAAGAAACTAACACTTTTTGGGATGTGCATATAACTGTTCGTTTTTCAGGACCTCACACACTAGACATAAGTGATGGATATGGTCGGGTTTTGATTTGTTGTAAATAAGAATATCGTCAAAATAAACTACGACAAAGTTTCCTATGAATGGCCTAAGAATGTGGTTCATCAACCGCTAGAAAGCACTGGGTGTGTTTGATAGACCAAAGGGCATGACCTTCCATTCATATAACACATCCTTTATCCTGAAGGCAGTTTTCCACTCATCTCCCGAACGGGTACGGAGCTGGTGATATCCACTCTTAAGATCGATTTTGAAGAAAATCCTCGAACCAGCCATCATATCAAACATATCATCAATGAGAGGAATGGGAAACCTATATTTGACGGTAATCTAATTGATGGCTCTACTATCTATGCACATGCGCCAGCTCTCGTCCTTTTTGGGAGCTAGTAGTGCGGGGATGACGCATGGGCTGAGGCTCTCCTGAATGAATCTCTTGTCCAAGAGTTCTTGGACTTGGCGCTGAAGCTCCTTGTACTGCGTGGAATCCATATGATAGTGGGGAAGATTCGGCAAGGAAGATCTGGGAACGAAATCAGTGGCATGCTGGATTTGTTGCATAGGAGGTAACTCATTGGGTAAGTCTTCGGGGAAGACATTTTTGAATTCAGCTAGTAATTTGGAAACCTCCGGTGGTGGCAATGTGGAATCCTCAGAGGGATGATCGGGAATCATGGCTAAGCAAATAGACATTTCGCTATCTATCTCCTTTTGAAATTGGCGACCGCTAAGAATGCATAGACATAAGGAAGGAGATTTTGGCGAAGGCTTTTGTGGACTTTGGGTATAAGGATGCCACATAATTTTCTTTCCTTGATGGATGAATGAACAAGTGTTGCTCCTACCGAAAAGATGTACATCGTTATCATACAGCCAAGGGCAGCCGAGGATAACGCTGCCCACCTTCATGGGTAGCACATCGCACAATACGTCTTCCTCTTAAGATTGAACCTTCAAAGGAAGACGCCATTGGTTCTTTACGGGAATCGAGGTAGCATCAATCCAGGAGACATAATACGAGTTAGGATGGTCGATTAGAGGTAATCCCAAACGTGACGTCATGACATCGGATACGGCGTTTATACAACTGCCGCTGTCTACAATCATTTTACACATCTTGTCACGAATCTTGAAATATGTATAAAATATGGACGTCCTCAAAGTGGAGTTATCGGTCGAAGGCTGAGTAAGGGTACATCGGACAACTCCCCAAACAGATGTAGATGGATCCCGAAGAGGAAGGGTTGGTGGGCAATCGGTGATACCAATGAAGCCCACTAAATCTTCCTCGTTAGACATGGTCGTGCGGTGCGGTGGTGCGGTGTGCGAAATTTGTGTGCAAAAGATCGCACAAACGCTTCGTACATGCGCCCAACCGCACGAGCACGATCCGCTCGCACGGTTTGGCGCATGTCTATTCCTCGTGCACGAATTCATCTTCGACGTAGCTATCTACTCTATATTCTTCCTCGTCGATAGGCTGATCATCTATGATAGGGGTGTTATCGGAGGACTCCTGACCTATATGTAGGGCTCGTGATGGACATTGGGAAGCTCTATGACCACGACCCTGGCATTTAAAATATGTCAAGCCGGAGGGACCGATATGTGCGGGATTGGGTTGAGGAGGGGCTCTAGCGGTGGACTCGAGGGAAGGAGATGTACGAGTATTTGGCATAGTAGAGAATGGAGTCAGAGCTGAAGGGCGGTGCTCATTGGTAGTGCGAGTGGGAGTGGGAATGGGAGGTGCCGGAAGAGCTAACGGAGGAGTGCGTTGGACTGTACGATTGGGATGAGAGGGATTGGATATGTGCGACCGATCGGTAAGAGCAGGGCGATTGTACACGGGAGTATGGTATAAGTTCTGAAAAAGTTCTAGGTCCTCTACAATCTGATAGGCCTGCTCGAGAGTCATGGCCTTACGGACAAGCAATTCCGTCTCCAAATAAGGGTTAAGACCAGTCCTAAAACGAGAAATAATGACTTGAGGGTTTTCTTCAACTCGACACCTCATATAGAACTCCTCAAATTGAGTGATATACTCGGAGACGGGGCCGTCTACGCTGCTGTAGTTTGTGCCATTGGTCAAGAAGGTTATCTAAATAAGCAAGTGGGATGTATTTCTCATGCAGTTTGTCCTTCATTTGGGGTCAAGTATCTATGGGTGCCTCACGATGGTTATAAATAAAAAATTCAAGATTCTCCCAAAAGATTTTCGCTTGTCCCCCTAATCTCATCTCGGCGTATTGGACTTTCTGCCACTCTAGCATATTGTACCACTTGAAATAACTATTCAATTTGGACTCCCAATCAAGATACTCTTTAGGATCCCTAGATCTCTCGTAGTATGGAACATCGACTTTGATGCTACGTTGAATTTGCTGCCACTAGTTGTCATGATCCACACGGCGGTGATCGCGAGGGGGAACCACATCCTCGGGTGGAAAGGGATCATTCCTGTCTGGACAATTCTTGTTCCATCCACGATGTCTATCATCAGGCGGATAAGGATCATTCCGTGGGAGATGATTCCTATCGCGCTCTGGGATCCTCTCCTCCGGTGGATGGTAATCGTCTCGTGGTAGACGATTTCCATCAAGCACCGGGGCTCTATCCACAAGTGGATAGGGATCGTTCCATGGGGGACGATTCCTATCCTGACCTGGGGTCCCAGGCTCAGGTGGATAGTAATCATCTCGATGATTCCTATCATGGACCAGAGTGCGAATCTCCAGAGGAATCAGATCATCTCATTCGGTACAATTCTGATTTCGGCTTCCGGATCTATCCTTTGGTCGTATAGGATCATCAAGGTCACGATGATTCCTATCACGATCTCGAGATCTAGGATCGGGTGGATAATGATCTTCGCGATCATGGCGATGTCGGTCAAGACCTCTGTTCTCGAGTTGGTACGTCTGTTCTCTAACTGCATCGATTGAACTGGTTAGAGGGTTGTCCATGTTGGTAATTCGTGTATTCACATCACGAAAACTGTTCTCAACAGCGTCTAACACACAATCGTTGTCCCCTTGAGAGGAGGTCAGTGGGACGGACGAAGAGAACTCATGGACGGGGGTGGACACATCACGACCATCTTGGGGTTGGTTTGTCATTGGAGCGGAGACGTGTTTGCCTAAAGGCAGATGCATGCAATGGGACTAATGCAATGACGACATCTACGATGGCGGAAACAACAGGGCTGACACAAGTTTGGCTCTGATACCAATTTGATGTAGGACGACTAGGAAATGGACGACTGGAGGGGTAGAGAAATGATAAGGACGGGTGGAAGGTAATGGATGGATTGGGTAACGGAGGGATAAAACAGACCATATAAATCCACACGGTTGAATTCAGATTTAAAGCCGATGAAATACTGGTGGTGCAGCTCCGATCCTCGTCGAGGTCGGGAGTACTGTCTTCACACACCGCGACGATGCCGAAGTACCAAAATTAATACCCGAATTCACGTCTCGATAGAAACTCTCGAAAAGAATGGTAGGAAAATTCAAATCAAAACAAATCTAATGACGGTGGAGACTTCTCGTGGAATACTAGAGGGAGAACACTTCAACACCAAAGAGTTCAGGCGTACCTCGGCACCGTAGTGCATGAAGAGGCTGTGGGGAATTCTGAGCGTGGCAAAACTGGGCGGATCCGGGTGTTGAGTGGCTCACTAGACGAGGAAGAGTCTGGGCGTTCCGGGCATTGAACAGCCCTGGCAGTGAGTTGATGTAGTTGTCGCACAGTCAGGCGTAGGCGAATACCTGCACGCGCGAAGCGCGCGTAGGGTGCGTGGAGCGCATGGAGTGCGCGTGGGCGCTGAGCGCACGGAGCGCTGATGCGCGCGCGGAGAGCGTGCGGCTTGAAGCTTCGGACGGTGTCAACGACGACCAGCATCGGTGGCACAAGCGTGCGCGGCGCTGGCTAGCAGCCTGGGGCGGTCTAGGCGGCGGTCTAGGGCTGCCTTGGGTGGCAGCCTAGGGCGGCCTGGGGCGGTGGCCTTGGGATGCCTTGGGCGGCGTGGGGCGGCCTAGGGCGGCGGCCTTGGGCTGTCTTGAGCGACAACTGGGGGCGGCAGCTAGGGGCGGCAGCTTGGGGCGGCCTAGGGTGGCGGCAGCCTGGGGCGGCCTAGGGTGGCGGCAGCCTGGGGCGGCCTAGGGTGGCGGCAACCTGGGGCGGCCTAGGGTGGCGGCCTTGGGCTGCTTTGGGCGGCAGGCTAGGGTGGCCTGGGGCGGCAGCCTTGGGCAGCCTTGGGCGACAGCCTGGGGTGGCCGGGGCGGCGGCCTTGGGCTACCTTAGGCAGCAGCTTGGGGTGGGTTGGGGTGGCTTGGGGCGGCGGCCTTGGGCTACCTTGGGTGTTAGCCTGGGGCGGCCTGGGGCGGCGGCCTTGGGCTACCTTGGGTAGCAGCCTAGGGCAGCCTGGAGCGGCGGCCTTGGGCTACCTTGGGCAGCAGCCTGGGGCGGCGGCCTTGGGCTCCCTTGGGCGGTAGCCTGGGGCGGCTTGGGGCGGCGGCCTTGGGCTGCAGCAGGCACTGGGCGGCGGCCTTGGGCTCTTGGGCGGTAGCTGGGGCGGCAGGGCGGCCCTTGGGCTGCCTAGGGTAACCAGGGAGGCGAGAGAGAGATCGAGAGAGAGAGTGAGAGAGAGAGGGAGAGAATGAAGGGAGGGGAGAGAGGAACGGGAGGATGGCCGGTGACGAGGACGATGGCCGCGGCGGCGGCGGCGGCGGCGGCGGCGGCGGTCTGAGCAGAGATGAGATAGGGGAGGCAGGGCAGTCCTCCAAGAAGAGGTAAAAAAAATCATTTCTTGAATAATGACTGCCTAACTATTTCTTGAAACAATGGCCTATACATATAGGCCTTGGAGGAAAGAGAAAATACAACTTAAAGAAGAGAAATTAAAGACGCAAGACGTGCTTCATGTCATGCCAAGGGGCAGTTGTTGATCTGCCGTTGGCGACGTGTCATGATGCGCAAAGGAGCGTGCGTGCCTGGAGACGTGCGTAGCGAAGACGGTTGCGGCGTGTCTGTGGTGGAGGCGTTGACGTCGGTTGACTGTGGCGATGTGTCCGTAGCGGAGATGTTGACTTTGGTTGATGGTGGTGGCACGTCTGGTGTCGATGTGTTGGCGTCCATGCCACCACCTTGCCCCCATGCTATCGCTTGCATTCATTGGATCATGGATGACCCTGAAAATTTTGTCGCTGATTGGTACAAGAGAGATATATAGCAGAGGGCGTATCATATGGGTATACCACCAATGAATATGAGAAACATGTGGGATGAAGATGAAATGAACTATGTATTCCCTCCTCTTGTTAAGCGACAACCTGGGAGGCCGAAGATGAAGAGAAGAGTTGACATGGTTGAGAGAGTTGATCTTAATCGTCAAGGAATAACGAATAAAGGCGCGTAGAAGCAGAGCTCTCTTTGCCAAGAATTTGGTCACAATCGGAAGACATGCCCTCGAAGACGTAATCAGGTTACAGACATGGTATGAATCGAATCTAACTTTACCTTCTTCGAATTTTATTCAACCGTTATATGTGAACATGTTTTAAACAAATATGCAGGGTTCACAGGGAGTCGTAGAAACCTCACGGCTTGAGGTGGATGACACATGCCACACAACGACTGATAGAGACAACCAACTTCCTGAAATTAGCCAGCAGGTACTCCAACCATATCCTAGACCCATTACACATGAAAGGGGAGATTCTTCATCTTCCGCATTTAAAAATTTGCGGAAAAGCGTCGGCAAGTTACTGGTATGATTCATTGTCATTCATATATATATATATATATATACGGTGTACTTGTTCGTAAGTTGCCATACTCTAATCAGTTCCGTATCCTTTGTAGGGACAAAAGAAGCAAGTGGAACAAAGTACTGATGTTCGATTACAAAGAGGAAAATCACCAGAACAGCCAGTTTATGGGGCAATAAATGGAGCTAGTGGAACAATGTACACCTGCGTAAGTTTAATTTATTATTTGCATGTAAATTCGTTGTTTGCATTAATAAGTAAATTGGGGTACGTATCTCTCTATACAGATGTCAGGTGTCCCACGGAGAACTAGCTATTTGGGAAGTTACGGAGGCCAGTTTGTCACTATTGAACGAGGTGGGCAGGAGTCGCAAGAACAGTTCATCATTTCCCCCAGCATGAGCAGTTCAACCATGGACAAGAGCGACAAACCGGTTTAGATTATGAAGATGTCGTTACTAGCCCAAAGGTGTCGTTACTGTCAGGAAATAATTCAGGGATGAGGAATCGGGAGATGGAAGAAAGGGGTTAGTTTCAGGGACTTATGAGAGAGAAAGTAAAGGTCCCAATTAGGGAGAAAGAGAGAGCGCGGCGCCGGATACTAAAAAATTACTGAATTTCCGGATATGGGTTTTTTGATTTCTCTCTCTCTCTCTCTCTCTAGGTTTCTGGATATGTATTTTCTCTCTCCTCAATTTTCCCTCTTTCTCTCTCTATCTATGGTATGAGAGAGAGAGAGAGATGGCGGCGGGTGCTGCAAAATTGCCGCATATGGGTTTTTTGGTGCCTCTCTTTCTCTAGGTTCCTGGAGGAAATTTTCAGACACGTAGTTTCTCTCTCCTCGTTATTCTCTCATTCTCTCTCCAAGTCTTGCGGAAAGAGAGAGAAAAAGAGGGGAAGAGAGACCGCGAGAAAAAGAGAGAGAGACTGATCGCTGCGAGAGAGAGGGAGGGAGAGAGAGACCGCAGAGAGAGAGATCACGGAAGAGAGAGAAAGAGGGGAAGAGAGATCACGGAAGAGAGAGAAAGGGGGAAGAGAGATCGCGGAAGAGAGAGAGAGACTGATCGTGGAGAGAGAGGGAGGGAGAGAGAGAGAGACCGCAGAGAGAGAGAGAGAGATCGCGGAGAGAGAGAGAGGGGGAGAGAGAAAGAGACCCGGAGAGAATTAGAGAGAGATCGCGGAGAGAGAGAGAGAAGTGGAGAGAGAGATCGCGGAGAGAGAGAGAGAGGGGAGAGAGAGATCGCGGGAGAGAGAGGGAGAGAGAGATCGCGGAGGGAGAGAGAGAGTGGGGTTTTTTCTCGACGATGACGTGGCGTCCGACTTGGACGCCACGTCTATTACGGTCAGCCCAGTTGCCCACTTGGGCGTCCGCATCAGACGCCACGTCATCGTCAGGAAAACCTGGGATAGATCGCGGAACTTTTAGAAAACTTGGGATAGATCGCGGAATAAAATAAACCTGGGATAGATGGCGGAACTTTTTAAAAACCTGGGATAGATCGCGGACAATTTAAAAAACACGGGATATATGGGAATATTTGCCCTATTATAAAATCAGTAGTCCCTCATTCTTGTTCTCTCTCCCTCTTTCTCTCTCCCTCTCTCCAGCTCTCACTCTCCATCTCTTCCTCTCTCCCTCTCTCTCTCTCCCTCTTTCCCTTTCATTCTCTCACGCTCTCTCTCTCTCTCCTGCTTGTTCTCTCTCCCTCTCCCTTTCTGTCGCCGTCTCCTGGATCGTTCTCCCTCTCTCTCCTGTTTGTTTTCTCTCTCTCACTCTCTCTCTTGCCCTCTCTCCCGGATCGTTCTCTCTCCCTCTCGCTCTCTCTCTCTCTCTCTCTCTCTCTCTCTCGCCCTCTCTCCCGGATCGTTCTCACTACCTCTCGCTCTCTCCTGTTCGTTCTCTCTCTCTCTCTCCTGTTCATCCTCTCTCTCTCTCTCTCGCCCTCTCTCCCGGATCGTTCTCACTACCTCTCGCTCTCTCCTGTTCGTTCTCTCTCTCTCTCTCTCCTGTTCATCCTCTCTCTCTCTATCTCTCTCTCTCTCTCTTGCCCTCTCTCCCGCTCTCACTCTCTCCCAGATATAACAGTCATCTTCTCCACTCTTCATATTCCCAGAACGTGTAACACTGTCCCTCTGTAAATAGAGGGAAAACTTGTTCTCAGGATATGGTGTGTTTTCCCTATTCCATTCTCTCCTAGTTTCATCTTCAACTTCTCTGTGCTGTTCATATAACAGTCATCTTTTCCACTCTTTTTCCTCTTCACTCTCATCCCTTATCATGGTATCAGAGCTGGTATTTTCATAGGCTTCTGAATCCGATGAAGCCATTGTGCAGAGACCTCGATGACGAAGAACGAGGTCCCCTCAATGTCAATTGCAGGTGGCACCCAGCCGTATCTCCCCCGTCGGTCTTAAGTTGATGCGTCACAAGTATCCTCTCTGGCATCACCAGGTAACTGCAAGTGTCTATGCACAAGGCTTAGAGCTGCATCTTACCCATGAACGACCATCGGGAGCACCTGACTTCTCCGATCCAGAAGACCCATGGTGGAAGAAAGACATGGCAGTCATGGCCATACTCATGTCATCCATGAGAGAAGAGGTACTGCCCATCATTCAGGATAGTGAAACGGCTAACGTAGCATGGACTACTCTCAATCCTGAGCTCGCATCCAGCTCAGAATCAAGGGTAATGGAGCTGACCAGCAGACTCCACAACCTGCGACGAGGTACACGCACTACTGACAAATTTGTTCAGGATATTTGGAATATCGCAATGTCTCTAGGTCTGTTGGATGTTCAGTGAATGAATGCACTCTTAAGTTCGTTTGTCTTCAAGGCCTTGGCTCAAAATATCAAGCCTTTCGCACTAGTATCAACACCAATATGTCACATATATCCTTTGACATGGTCATTGCAATACTACGATATGAAGAGAACATGCTACTATAAGGTATTGATGAACCATCCCCTATGGCAAATCAAACATACAACAGATATGGTCTTTACAACAGAAGCTGAACTGGTAACAATCGAGGGTGTGGACGACACAACAGGCAACACCGCAACAGCTCAAAATGTCAGATGTGGTCGTGTAGGGCATAGAGCACATGTATGCTTTGACAGATTTGGAGCACGCCCATGGCGCCTTACAACAACACCCCTACTGCACCGCTTGCCGCACTTCCTCAGCCATAGAACTACTCACCTTGGCAGAATCAACCTCAAGCTTACATATCACAAAAAGGACTTCAATAAGGTTTGACTTCAACAACTTTGCCTATTACCCCTCACTGGTATCCAGATAGTAGTGCCACACACCATGTTGTATAAGATGCACGACAACTATTCCAGCCCACAACATACCAAGGACAAGACCAACTCTATGTAGGCACTGGATCAGGTTTGCACGTTTTATCTATTGGCTCGTCTCTATCATCACTCATAACCAAAATCTTGATCTACGTAATGTCTTACATGTGCCAAACATAAAGAAGAATCTACTTTCTGTACGACGACTTACTGAAGACAATAATGTGTTTCTTGAATTTGACCCTAATTATTGTCTATAAGGATCATAAGACCGGGCAAACACTTCTCAAGGGTAACATGAATTAAGGGCTCTATCATTTGCTCCCATTAACATCTGAAGTGCATCTCACCAGGGGAACCTCGTCCATTGATTGGCATCACCGTCTCAGACATCTATCTTATCGTAGTTTCAACTCTATTTTGTCTCGTTTTGGGTTTCCTGTTACAAACTTGCCTCAACAGCATGTGTGCACATCCTGTTGCATGGCTAAAGTGAACCATTTACCTTTTTCTTGTGCTACTCAACATTGTTCAACACCTCTACAACTTATTCACTCTGATTTATGGGGGTCAGCTCCTGTTTTATCTCACTCTGGCTTCCACTATTATGCTTCCTTTATTGATGCTTCTTGCAGATTCACCTGGCTTTACCCACTGAATAACAAAAGTGATCTTCTCTCAATATTTGTTTAATTCCAACGTTACATGGAACGGAAACTCATCCAAAAAATCCAAGCATTTAAATCTGATTGGGGTAGCAAATATAGATCACTTCATTAACCTCTTAACAACGAAGGTATAAAAAATCGAATCTCTTGTCCCCATACACCACAACATAATGGAACTGTCGAACGGTAGCATCGCCACATTATAGAGACTGCACTTGCCATGATGCTCCATGCATCAATCCCTCAAAAGTTCTGGGATGAAGCCACTGCTAATACTGCCTAATAATCAACAGAATGCCAACTCCAATACTGCAAAATCGTTCTCCATATGAGGTACTTCGTAATGAACCACTAGATTACAACATTCTAAAAATCTTTGGGTGCTTGTGCTTTCCAAATCTTAGGTCTTATGCTGCAACGAAACTAAACCCACGGTCAGAACGATGTGATTTGATGGGTTATAGTGCACATCACAAAGGGTACAAATGTTTCTCTCTAACCTCTGATCGTATCTATGTTTCTTGTGATGTAGTTTTCAATGAAGACATATTTCTATTTTTTGACTACAAAGTCGAGCATTGTGATTCATTTGCATCTGGTAACTCACATCTTCCAATAGCAATGACCCCGCTCTCCTCAACAGCACCAGAATCAACACCTGAAAAAACACCTGAACCATCACCTGAAACGCCCTCTGAAATAGTGCCTAAAGTAGCCCTAGATAATGTATCTAATCATCGCTCGACATATCTCAATCACCACCATCATCTACACCTCCTCTATGCTTTTGTCTCATGTCAGACCTCTACTCTTCCTCTAAACCACAAGCCCAAGTCATCACCAATTATCATTTACCTCAATGCCTTACCACATCCACTACACCACCTGAACCTAATTCTGTCTCTGCTGCACTTACTGATCCTAAGTGGTTTGAAGCCATGCATCAATAGTATGAAGCCTTAATCAAAAACCACACTTGGGATCTTGTTCCTTTACCAACCATCATCAAACCCACAGGTTGTCGCTGGATTTATAAAGTCAAGCTACATGCTGATGGTACCCTTGACCGATACAAAGCTCGACTTGTTGCTCAAGGGTTTAGTCAAATTCCCGGGGTTGATTATCAAGAAACATTTAGTCCTGTTATTAAAATGACTACTGTTCGAATTCTCCTCGCCCTAGCCATTACTTATCAATGGGATATTCAAAAATTAGATGTCTCTAACACTTTTTTGCATGGAGATTTAACTGAACTTATACATATGAAACAACCTCCTGGCTTCATAGACTATAATCATCCTTCTTATGTATGTCGTCTACGCAAGCTCCCCGAGCATGGTTTCATCGGCTTAACCTTTTTTTGTTAACACTTGAGCTCAGTGGGTCTCAAACTGACTCCTCGCTCTTCTACAAATTTTCCTCCTCTGGTCCTATCTATATCTTGGTATATGTTGATGATATGCTTGTACTCGGCTCGAATGCCCAGGAGATTCAGCACATTATCTTGTCACTAGGACAAGAATTTGCCATTAAGTATTTAGGCATTGCGCGTCATTTTCTCGGCATCCACCTCCATCATTATCCCAAAGGTATGCATCTATCTCAAGCCCAGTATGCTATCAAAATATTATGCATGGCCAAAATGGCTCAATGCAAGCCTGCAAGCATTCCATACTGCAATGAGCAAAATCTTGCCAGAGATAAGAAGTTGTCATGTGATCCCACCGAATTTCGAAAGATTGTTGGGAGTCTGCAATATTTGATAGTCACACGCCCTGGCATTGCTTTCGCCATCAACAAAGCATGTCAACACATGCATGATCCCCAAGCATCCCACTGGGTTGTCTTGAAACATTTGCTACATTATGTGAAAGGGACATGCGGATACAACTTAGTTTTTCATTGCAATTCCTCTTTTAAACTCCAAATTTTCAGTGATGCTGACTGGGCAGGCGATACAATTGATCGTCATTCTTCTAGTGGTTACCTTGTCTATATTGGATCAAATTTAATCAGTTGGGGATTGAAGAAGCAAAACACAGTAGCTCGCTCAACGCAGAAGCATAGTACAATGCGGTTGCTAATGCTACCGCATAGTTACTTTGGGTAAAATCTTTACTACAAGAGGTACAACTTTCACCTGATTTAATACCAATTGTACGGTGGGATAACTTAGGAGTTACCCACCTCACTAAAAGTCCTATTTTCATGAAGGAACTAAACACATTGAAATAGACTATCATTTTGTAAGGGAATGTGTAGCACAGGGCAGTTTGCAGGTTAAATTTGTTCCAAGTCAGGATCAGATTGCAGATGTGATAAAGAAGCCTCTAGCCAAAGCATGGTTCCAATGGTTGCGTACCAAGCTCAATCTTGTACCAAGCATGAACTTGCGGGGGGCTGTTAAAGATACATCTGTCGAGGATCTTGAAGAGTCCCAATCACCTATTGGTGGTGATATGAAGAGGCATAAGGGCCTATGAAATGGCACAAGGCTTTTCCCATTCCAGACCTTTCATATTCCCTAAACGTGTAACACTGGCCCTCTATAAATAGAGGGCAAACCTGTTCTCAAGATATTGTGTGTTTTCTCTATTCCATTGTCTCTAGTTTCATCTTCTACTTCTCTGTGCTGTTCATATAACATTCATCTTCTCCACTCTTTTTCCTCTTCACTCTCATCCCTTATCACTCCCATTCTCACTCTCTCCCTCTATCTATCTTACCCTCTCTCCCCCTCTCACTCAGTCCCTCTTGTTTTCTCCCCCTCTATTTCCGTCCGCTCTCTCTCCCGCTCTCACTCTCTCCCTTTCTCCATCTCGTTCTCTCCCTCTCTCTCCCACCCCCTCTCCCTCGAGCTCTCACCTTATCTCCCTATGTCTCTCACCCTATCTCCTGCTCTCATTCTCGTCCTTTCTCTTGTTACTGCACTGACAAACATAGTACTCAAGAAGGAATGTCATCAGCCCGTAAGGAAGCGGCCAAGCACGCATCCCAGGAAGGCCTCCACCACATGCCACCACCGTCAGTGCTCATTGACTGTCGAGAAGACGCCGAAGCTTCTCGACCTCAGTGCTGTTGCCACCGACGTTCTCCGGACAAGTAACTCTCTGCCAAGAACATAATGTCTCAGTAATGAAATTGCACAGTCTCGAGAAGTAGCTCAACTGCAGTCAGGAGGCATATCGATGGCCGATGCACGTCATCATGCCATTCAGCATGGTGGCGCTCAGGCGGTTGAGTACTGCCATAAATGGCCTGAACCCCCTTCGAACGCCAATAAATAGTTGGACGTTGCATTTGTAAAGTTATGGGAATTTCCTCTCTAGTCCCAGTCTCTTCATCCTCTACCTCTCTCTCTCTTGCCACTACTCTGTCTTCTTTCATCTCTCTCTCTCTCTCTCCCTCTCTCGTTCTCTCTCTCTCTCACCCTATCTCCCGCTCTCACTCTCCTCCTTTATCTCTCTCTCTCTCTCCTGCCCTCTCTCGTGTTCTCTCTTGCCCTCTCTCCCACTCTCACTTCTCCCCCTCTCTCGCTATCTCTCTCTCTCTCTTTCCCTCCCTTTTGCTCTCACTCTCTCTGTCTTGCTCTCTCTCTCTCTCCCCCCCCCTCTCACTTTCTCCCTCTCGTCTCTCTCCCTCTCTCCCTGCCAAAATTATTAAAGCGAATGATGACAGCGCCACTTCCCAACATACCCTTGTCAGGCAGAACCGCCGACCGTACCCCTACAACAGCGTAGGGAATGGAGGGCGCCCCTGTCCAAGTGACGAGGCTCTTACCTGCCGCCACCTACCATACACCTCGGCTGACGAGAAGCTCTCAAAGCTTCCAGACACAACAGGTGTACGCCGCCGAACGCCTCGAAAGCCGTCTCACCTTGTTGCAGCCACACCGAAAGTAACTCATGCCGCATCTTCCCAAGACAAATTCGTCTGCTAAGAGACGGTGCCACGAAGACCGAAGAGCGTCATCATGCAGCCTGGCATGATGACGCCCAGTCGGTTAGGTGGTTACATTAATATCCTACACCGCCCTTGTAGGCTATATAATCTGGACAATCCCTCTGTTTCGAATCATGGGATTTCTCTCTCTTTGATCGCGTTCATTCCTATCTCTTCATTCTTCTCTCATTCTATACCTCCTCATCCACTCTCCCTCTGTCTGAGCCATAGATTAACAAAAATCCCTCCCTCTCTCACTCTCTCCCTCTATCCATCTCTCTCTTGCACACTCTCTCCCTCTCTCTTTCACCCTAAATCTCGCCCTCTCACTCTCTCATTTCTGACTCTCTCCCTCTCTCCTTCTGGCACTCTCTCTCTCATTCTTGCCCTCTCACTGTCTCACTCTTTCCCTCCTACCTGCTCCCTCTCGCACTCTCTGTCAGTCTTGCCCTCTCACTGTCTCACTCTCTCCCTCTTACCTGCTCCCTCTCACTGTCTCTCTCTGTCCCTCTCGCCCGCTCACATTCAAGCTAGATACCCCTAAACAACATTAATGACTAGCTGAAGATGTCTAAAACAATAAATGACACTAACTTGTCAAATATTTCGTTCCATTAATAGATAGATTTTATGTCACATAGTTAAACTGATTTTATTAAATAAATTTCAAGAACCTAATTCACCCTCCCATAGGTCCATGTTAGCCACTTAAACTAACAGCTTTCTTACACTACCATGTATCTATATTAAATTTCATTACTCATCTACATAATATCTTTCTACAATTATATTACTTTCATTCACTTCGTTTATTAATTGTAAATATCTATTTTTAGTTAACATTATCTATTTAACTCTACATTATTTATATTATTTGATATCTAAATATTACAATCAAAATATAATGTATATACATGATTTATTTTATATGTAGATATATTTTACTTATCCATAATACAAAGCCTATCTTAACATTCCTCACTTACTACTAGCATCATAAATATGATTGATTATAAAATATTAAATTTATACTCCGTAATATAATAATGATAGTTTATTTATTATTTTCTTCATCTTATTTCACTTATTTTTTTTATATTACAGTTGTCATTATCTGCATCATTCAAAGAACATTAACATATATCTAGAGCTGAATTAGATTATCTGTAAATTATTTTTAATTCAATTTTAAATAAATTTAAGTTTATCTCTAGAGTAAATATGCATTGGTTGGACCTTCATGTAGAGATCGTAAAAGTCTAGGTCAACATGAAGTTCAAGACTAGTCATTAGATATTAAAACCCACCAGGATTTTCCTTACTTTAATATTATAGACTGCAATATTCCATGATATATATCTGTCATATTTACCAGGGTATTAAGTGATTGAGTGGACTAGTGATATTTACACACAATTATATCTTCTTTTTATCCTTTTACAAAATATTGATGGTTTCAATTTACAAGTACTACATAGACTCAAAAAATGATTCTGAAGTTTTTAGCTGAACATATATCATGTACAAAGAATGTACTCACAATCACCCTGCTGATGAGGCCCTAGATTTGTTAAGAAAAGTGGCACAGAAATTTATTTGGGAGGGATAAAATTCTGCATTTGAACAAGTATCACTTATTGATAAAAACAAACAGATTTGATTAAAGTAGATCATGAGCTTAGTTTATGCTTAAAAGAGGTTTATTGATAGCACTATTCAGTTCCCACACCATGGTTACCAATTATGGGTTGTTCCAGATATTTTTTAAGCATTAATGCATACTGAGAGGTACCTGTAGGTTTTTTTGCTAGGACGAGGGGTTTGACCTTATCAAAAAGATGTTGTAGAATCATTTTTGTCACAGGAGTATATCATTCAACCGATGTTCATCACACTCTGAGAGAGAAGTTTAAATGATGGAAATGACATTGAGTTGCGCATAATATTATAAGAAGTTGAGAATTTAATCCAGGCTCATTCGTTTGCTTGAAAGAATATCCATTGAAAATAGCTCTTAAGATTTATTTCATTGAACTTGTAAGGGAAAAATCCCTTTGGAGTCCAAAAAGAAGAAAAATAAATTTATGAGTCATTGGATTTTGTCAGTTTCATTGAATTAATGAAAAAATGGGTAGAGTTATCAGGAAACTTAAACAACTTTGATACTTTCGTTTGAAGAATTACCTATATTGATTTATTGTAATATTACCTTTAACAACATGATATCAGATCTCTGGGGTTCTCTCATGTTGTTGCCCCACTGTCGTGCTGCCACACAAACCTCCTGCTGGTGCTGCTGATTGGCTTAGGATCTATATTAATCTTTCAGAATATATACGAGCTATATCCAGAACTCATATAAGTATTATCCCCACCAATATAGCTCTATATTATTACCTTTATCGGAGATACATAAGGATTATCCCCACCTATAAATCCATATGTACTTAGAGATTTTCCCAACCAATATACCTGTACAAAAGGATTACCCCCACCAGTATACCCATATATCGGAGAGAAAAACAGAGGACCCTAATGCTATGTACTGAGGAGGATGTTCGAAAAAAAGTCCTTTGGTTATAGATAAAGGATGTTACTTGTATTCTTTCCTATTTTACTTATTTATTTTTTAAAACTTGTAGTCATGTACTCATGTATGATCAGTAGGCAGTGATACATGCTCCTAAAGTGTCTCACCTCCATGTATAACTTATACATAGTATTCAAAGTTAATAATACAAGTGAACCATATATTAGTTAATAACCCTCTATTAGTGTATCAATATACTTTGAAAAAGTTAATAATACAATAAAATCAGTATATGTGCGTATTTGTGGGGATAATAATATATATGATTACATAATAACCCTATACAATAGGGTTATATTAGTGTATTATTACCTCCATATTCATGTATATAGTATAGTGCACACCTCCAGATTCGTGTACTTGTGTAACCCCAGAGATCTGATATCATGTTCCTAAAGGTACTAATACTAGCAAACACATATATAGGTTCTGGACGGGATAATCGTTATGTATAAGTTCTAAATATAGTTATACATAAGGATATTAAGAGAAATTATACACAATAATATATGACTAAATATAAGAGAAATTTTATGACTTAAACCTTATGTCTAATACATACATAATATACCCATACATGGGTTATATGACAATGGAGGCAAAAGCATGAGAGAAACCTAGAGGTCTGATATCATGTTGACAAAGGTAATAATACAAGTGAAGGAATATATGGGTGCATTGGTGGGGATAATCCTTATGTATGTGTTCTGATTACAGTTAGTATATATTCTGATGGGATAATCCATATGCATCAGTTCTTCCCCTTTCTACCCTCATTTTAGAGGTTTCCCCAACATTGGGGTGAGTGTTGGACAGGGCATCCCCAATAGTTAGGATTGGTACATTTATTTAGAAGTCATTTCTCTTGAGCTGATTTTTTATTCATACAGACTTTATCTTTGGTTAAACATTCCAAACCCACCTGAGATATGCTTTATTGTTATTTAATTTAAAAGACATCCACACGCAAAATTCAAGAAAATGATAAAAATTATCATATCTTCCCCTAAACTCCATCCGATCATCAAATCCTTGAAAATTTTTCTTTAATAAAAATATTGAATTTCTTTGTTCTTACAAAAAAATTGAGGTATTTTTTATTCTAAAACTAACCTATATAGTCTTAAATCATATAAATCAAATTCTAAATTTGGTTTCATGTTTTTATTTATTTAGTCAATATCCAAATGTAATTTATTTATATTCTATATTCAATATTCACATGTTTTCTTTCCTCCAAACTAATCTCTAATTCCTTATTACAATTTCAATAAAAAAAATTATATCAAGGAAACAATTTTGTTCCTTGAGTCTTCCCCAACTTTCCCAATCTGAAAATATTTTAGTTATGGATCAGCTGAAAATATTGTAGAGTGAATTTGTATGTCATGGTACAGTGATAAGCTAAAAAATTAGGGTTTTAATTCATCATTGGTATTTAAAAGTTTCATCAATAAAAATATAACCTGTAATCACTTATGTAAATTTGACTAGTGATGAGTACAGATTATCTCCATATGGAACGTTGATAAAGGTATTAATATTCTTCAAATACTGATTAGTGTTATGAAACGAGATATGTATCAAATAAAGGGACAAGAGATAAGAAAAATTTAAGATGTGAGGATGATTAGTGGGATCAGATGATATAAATCTTCTGCGATCATGTCCTCAGGGAATGCTGAATTTTCAGTCATTTTTCTCAAACTTCAAATCGATTTATTGCGATTTAAATTTCAATTTTTTCTATTTGTCCACGTCATCCTAACATTTAAATAATTAAAATATTAGTGCATTATGGCATTGCATTTCATGAGACCATAATTGGACCTTTTCACAATGATTAGCACAGCTAATCACTGCCAACTCTTTTGATTGGTCGCCAATGCGGAATGATGGGTCGGGATCAATTGACCATTCCTGCGTCAATTGGCGGGTGAAATGCAAGTGGATGCCGATACTAATGCAACGATAATATTAATGAGAAGTACAAACCCGGAATCCAGTAAATCATGGTAAGGAGGACTTGGGGATGCCACAAAGTTCTTAATGACCCGATCGACAGGTTGAAGACTGATGGTGCGAGCATGGCTACTACCGCTAGTGTGTGCACCTTCGACAAGTGCAACCAGAGACCATCATATAAAAATACTAGCTCTCAGAGAAATATCCCTATCTATCTCTAATCTAACCCCAGTGGTTCGGGAAGCACTGAAAGAAATAATGAACGCCCAAATGGGGAGAGGTCGTATGTGACAGTGACAACGGGAGCCGACATGCGACATGTTGGTAAGGCGGATGGCAGGCAGAGCACACGCGTGGCATTGGTGTAGACAGTGTGCGATCGTAGTGCAGACCGCAAAGCAGGGTTGGCGGCGATGGTGCGGGCAATGTCACGTGTATTAGCGCGGGCAATGTCACGTGTATTAGTGCGAGCAATTGCGGGGGCAACAACATTGACATTGGTATGACCGACGTCTCATCGGCAGCCAAAGGGCGGCTAAGGTGAAGATGCCGATGGCGGTGAGGTGGTGGATTGCGCGGGGATTACGGTACCAACGCGAAGACAGCAGGAACGGTGTAGGCAGGAAGTGCCGCAACAACATGGGCGAATGTGCATGAGTTGGCGCCAGCGGTGACGCGGGTGGCACCAGCCGAGAGATGGGACAATGCACAACGACGTCGAGGGCAGCATGCGGCAGAAACGGCGGCGGTGCAACAGTCGCAGCGGCGGAGGCCCAGCGAGATGGCAGAACGGCAATTGCAGCGCAGGTGGCCTGTGGGCACACGTGACGTCAAAGACCGCGAAATTGCAAATAGTGTCTTAAGAATAAAACTAAAATAAAATAAGATAAAATATGTATTATTTCTTCCATTTTTCTCTCCCTTGCAAGTGAGGGGGAACCCCCCTCTCCCCTTACATAGGGGGTACTAATGAGCCTCTAGAAGTCCCATACTTCGGTCCACCTACCCAAGTGTAGACACAAGGACATAGGCCCAAACATGTAGGCCCACAAAATGATAAGACATGCCAAAAAACTAGGTACGAGGATAACATTGAATCTCTGGGGCCCATTGACTTGGCCGAATACTTGAAGGCCGGATCTTTCACCTCCGCTCTAGCTCCTCGAGCTGGTTGACACCGGGAATTTGGTGCTAGATGGTCCCCATCAGTCACTATTTGATCAAATATAATGGCAACACATGGCAGGGTGTAATTATAATCAAACATACATTTATAAATTATTTTAAAATGATTACTAAGTCATAAAATATAATAAATATGTACTTCAACTTAGAAAATTATCATCTCCATGAATATAATGTCAAAAGAATTCATAAAATATATCAGAATACACAAGTTAATTTCTTTCATAATATAATGTTGGAAGAATCCTTAAAATGCCACTAAATCCAGAAAACTAGATTTAATCATTTTATGCGTGGTAAAACAATTTTATAATTAGTTTTAATCTATAAAAATATGTAAACATACAAAAATAACCAAATATTTTGTTTGTTATCACATATATATATAAGTACCATGAAAAATTGGTTTTGTATATATTAAATTGAGGGCGACAGAAGTTACCTATTTTGATCCTGAGTTAAAAGGTAAAAATATGGGAGCTTGAAATTTAAAATAAATAGACAAGTTTGCTGAAACTTATTGAAACTTATTTATTTCTCATATTGAAACTCTAGTGTTATAATATAAATTAATATTTTTGGTGTTTACATGATTAGGTTGAGATAATGTTGATAAATTAAAGATTAATGAATCAAAAATATTAATCATTCTTTTATAAGAAATCCTAAAGCCTAAAACCTTACTAGCTAGGTTTTTGAATACAAATTTGGGAGTTAATAAAAAATAGTGATTCATAAATGATGCAAGTGTTTTGTGGGTTAGGTAGATTTTCCGTTCGGAATGGATTTATATTAATAATAATTGGGGAAATATGACATAATAAAGAGAATATTATATCTATGAGAATATAGGCCTAAATCATGTAAGCCCCAATTTTTTTAGGGTTCAATGGCTTTGAACTGGATGAAATATAAAGGATTTGGAAGATGGATAACAAAAAAAAAAATTGAAAAAAAAATTGAATCTGTGATTTCTTGGATCCTTGAGTGAGATGTGTTGAGCTACTCAAGTGTGTCATCTCTAGACATAAGCATGAAACCCCTGACATGTCAAATCTCCCTCACCTTAGTGAGCCCCGTTTGCGTTCCTTTGGTGTTGTTACGCCATCAAGCCCCATTGCAGCTCTCAGAGGTAGGGTTCAAGCCGTAGTACTTTAGCCCTTTTATTGTGCGAGCTTTCTGGCTCTTCTTGGAATGGGGTGGAGCAAAAGATATAAGGAGGAAAAAGGGGAGGGGCCCTGAAAAATTCTGGCCTTGGTGTATATACTTCGTTTAAGGCCTCCCCTATTTATAGCGGGTGGATAATTTTCATCAAGCGCCCAAACTTTAAGTATACCTTCTGACTTTGAAAAGATTATTTGCGTTTGACCCTCTAGGCCCATGTATCAGCCTAGTTAAAGACTGAAATAGATGAATACCATTTATTGGCCTTCCACATTAATTAAATATATCATCATATAGATAACTCATGATGGATTGATTTAACTCAGCTGATAGGTCGATTCTTTGACCTATGGAGTGCTAAGCTACACCTCATGCTCTAAAATAGACAAAGGAGCGTATCGATTTACTCATGAAACTTATATGTCATAAGTTACTGTGTATGAACAGTCCCTCATCTACTAAACGCACCTAGGATGAGTTAGAGTATGGTCAACTATCAAGCCCTGATTGGTCATTTGAGTTAGTACTAATGCTTTAAAAAATCATCAGAAAACTCTTCTCTGATATTCTGTTGCCTTAGCCAAGGACTTCATTGCATCTTTTTCCTTGAGTTGTCTTCTCTTCTACTAGGGGTGGACGATCCCATATGGACTGCTCAATCGTCTTTGTGACCTTCTTGCTGTATCTGATTTGACTGTTTAGAATTCTATGATTAAGAACTTGTAGGCCATGGTCAAAGTACAACTATCCATCCACAAGACGTCTTTTGTGTCTCAGTTCTAAGGACCACTTACACCACCTTGATGTGAATGAACTTGATGGAAAGTTTGATATAATACCACCCAATGATTCATATGGATCAGTTTAATAAAGTTTTAATGCTGTAAAAGACCCACTATCTACACTAATGGCTATGGAATCAGATGCACTCATCATATGAGTGGGACTAGATAGTGCTATACTATCTGGATTCTTCGATGTCCTTCTCAAGTATCCTTTGAATATGAATATTAAGAACACATGCTTAAAGACTAGTGATATCTGTATCATGTTCTCATCATAATTCCCAAGTTGGATCATATATTCATGAATTTTATTATAAACATCACACATACACTGGAATCAATACATTGTATTGATGAACATGGAGCGAGACATGGAGTATGTGATTGGTTTGTCGGCCACATATATTTCCGTCTTTTGTTGCTCTTTTGGATTCTGACATCTCCTATAACACTTGTGTGGATATGCATTGGCTCTTGGCTTTACATAATATTTGGCTAGAAGACACCATGACTCATCTCAAGGGGTTGCCTCCATTGCACCTACGATCAGAGTAGCTACTCCTGTTATCCACCTACATCACCTATGTGCCCCTGGTTGATTGCCCCTTCAGCGTAGAATGCTACTGTGGCTTTTCGACATAAAATGTACTCCATGTTCCCCTATTGGTCTGTCACCACATGTGCAGCATCTGTAGGTTGTGGTACCAAACACGTGATCTCCCTGTCCTTGCATTAACACCAACCCTGGCCTGCCAGAGCTGGCAATACTCAAGCACATATACATGCTCATCATGTGTGTAGCCCAATGTTGGATGGTCTTGTTGCTGAGAGCATATGTAGAGATGAAGCTCCATGTAGTTTGTAAGCAATACATCCTACCTATGTGGGGACTGTCTAGGTCATACTTGATGGTGCTACATTACCATCAGGGTGCCTACCTATGGGTGCTTTGAGTTCAGTATGCAAGAACTATTCCTCTAGGGCAAGATTGGGAACATAAAAATAAAATAAACAATTCTTGTGATATATGAATACTAATATTAATTCTTAACTGAATTATGTGAATAATATTGAATACCTTATCAGTATGTGCGGTCAGGATTAAACACACATTTAAAGACATGGATGGAGATAAACTGGCTAAAATGATGTAAAAAAAAATTGTACAAATATTTTTACAAATCTGAGTAAATTTAATTTCTTATTTAAATGTAAAATATTAAGGTAAATACTAAATTACACATTATCAATTTAAGTTTCCTTTATAGGTGCCACAAATTTGATAGAAAAATTGGGGAAATTCGACGCTCGTGATGTTTTTATTTACATCTGCTACGTATATCTAATAGGAGACTGTAGTTAGGTATTAATTTTTATTTATTTATGTTAATACATTCATAGAAAATCAATAAAAACCAATTACACATGTGTATGGCTTACAAACCAAGAAA
Source organism: Wolffia australiana (assembly GCF_029677425.1). Classification (NCBI taxonomy): domain Eukaryota; kingdom Viridiplantae; phylum Streptophyta; class Magnoliopsida; order Alismatales; family Araceae; genus Wolffia; species Wolffia australiana. Next base: position 4,630,270 of record NC_135847.1, on the reverse strand, counting down.
AGAGAGAGGATACAAAAATACAATCATTTATACTGCTCTTTAACATACCATTACCAGTCTAAGTGCCCTATTTGTCTTTGATTCCCCCTTTCACAATGCACTATCTGTAGTATTGGCTTCTAAGGCCATAACCCTATGGATAAGATTTTGTATAAGTGAAAAATATAATTTATTTGCCCTTACCTTCATCGAGTGAGGATCACTTCCAAGTAGAGGATTACTCTATACAGGATTCTACAGTTGGGTGAAATTAGTCAATTATTTATAATAAAGGTTTGTCTTTAATTATTTATAATGAGTTGCTTCCAGCCCAAATACCTTTTTTTCACAAAGTGGCTATTTGAAAAAAATATTGGAAATAAAATTAATTTACTCAAAATATACAATAGTGTCTCAATTTTTTATGTGAGGCAAAATAATGATATCATATATTTTAATTTGACTCAATCTCCATTTTAACAGCTCTCTTCAATGAACAACCTCAATTTTTGTTTCATGTTTTCAAAATCATTGTATCCTACTCCAAGATTTCTCAGGAACATCCTTTATCACACAATAAATTCTCTAAACCAATTCACAGATAAAAATTCCATTATTTGGTATCTATATTTCAATAAATTCACACTCTGAATTGATTTCTCAAATAAATTTGTCCAGCAAGGATTTGAAAGTTTCTTACTGTTCTCATCATATGTCTTCAATAATTTATCAAATAGTTCAGAAGAGTGACTGTATAAAGTTGTTGTGAATGACTAAATAAATGTTTTGAGATGAGATGAATCCATATTATTCTTCAAATGATAGATGCTATTTTCCTGGAATTTTCAACCTGATATCATTAAAAACATAGCACTTAAAAATATATCTGTGACCCAGAGAAACTCATCAATATAATTATATGAATATGGAATTTCATAAAGTGGTTGAAACTTAAAAGGAAATTCAATAAATTCGTTAAATCATAAAATTTTCTTGATTCTAACTCTTAGCCTCAGGTTCATCAAGCGATAGTGTATCAAATTCTTGATTGTGTGGTTAGTTGTAGATTAAATAATAGTATTATAAATAAGACAATTCACCCCAATAAGATTATTCATTTATCTTCATCTTCATAAAAGTCTATTAATATAAGACTATCTTCATCTTAGAATCACATGATGAAGCCACGCCTACCTAAGTCAAATAGAGTTAAAAAATTAAGAAATCTCTTCATAGAGCTGAAATATGTATTATAAAAAATATTCCATACTAATGAGCTAAAACTTTATATTGAACCCAATGGATTGGTAAGTTGGTGGAAAAAAAAATTGCTTCGGACTTTTTGGATGAATCTCAATCTATCAAGGTATTGATTGTCTTGATGCCAATCATGATGCAAAATAGAGCTAAATTGACAACTGTTAACATTACTCAATGGTCTGTTCCAACTTGCATTGCATATGTATCTAGGTTCATCATGTAACTTTTAGTTTTGGTTAAACACTGTTTTGACGATTTAATTATTGTGAACATGATCACAATAACTTTTGAGTATTCCTTTTTTCCTTTCTAAATTATGGAGTACTTGAAAAAAAATGGTTGACACTATCTTAGCCTTTTATTACTATAGAATATAAATACTCCTCGAAACCTTATAAAGTAGAAAAATATGATTCCATGGAGGTATCTGGATACAATAAACCCTGATGCAAGACAGCTAGAGGAACGGGAGCAGATGACTGAGGAGACGGGAAGGACGACGATAGGTGTTGGATGCTGGTATGGTTTAAGAATGGAGGGATAAAACATACCACAAATCCACACGGACGATTTTGAAAACTTAAATCCGATGAAATAGTAGTGGTGCAGGCCTTTCCTCGTCGAGGGTGGGAGTACTGTCTTCAACCACCGCGGCGATGCTCAAGCACCAAATCCAATACTTTCGAATTCACGTTCGCGGGAAATCTCACGAAAATACCTAATCCACTAGTTGTTGAAATTCCAAGAAATTCAAAGCAAATCCAACGGCGGTGGAAGAATTCTCGTGGACTACTGGACGAAGAACACACGACACCAAAGAGTTCAGGTGTACCTCGGCACCGGAGTGCGTGTTGAGGCTGCGGGGAATTCTGGTCGTAACTTGGCTCGGAAATCGGGGTGTTGCGTGGCCCCGCTTGGATGATATAACTTGCCGATTCCGGGCATCGAGCGGCCCTGACGAGGGGATGTCTGGACAAAGCCTGGTCACTTGGTGACCGGGATGCTTGGGCGTGGCAGACGAGCAATGAAGTTGTTGTCGGAGATTCAGGCGTAGGCGATTTCCCGTGCACGTAGGGTGTGCGGAGCACCAATGCGCACGCGGAGAGCGCAGAGGGCGTGTAGTGCACACGGAGCGCGAGCGGCTCAAAGCTTTGGACGGCGTCGACGATGACCGGTGTGGGTGCCCGATGTCTTGGGTGACCTTGGCGGGCAGCCGGTCGCTAGGGTGCTTGGCGCGGGCGGCCCTGGTGGGGTGCTCGGCACTGGGAGGCCTGGCGTGGCCGGCCCCGAGCGGGGCGGCCGGCACCGGTATGCCTGGCGCGGGCGGCCCTGAGCGGGGCGGCCGGCGCTAAGGCGCTCGACATTGGGTGGCCTTGGCGGGCAACCGGGCGCTAGGGCGCCTGGCGCGGGCAGCCCTAGCGGGCGGCCAACACTGGGATGCCTGCATGGGCGGCCCTAGCGGGGCACCCGGCGCTGGGATGTCTGGCACGGGCGGCCCTGAGCGGGGAGGTCGGCGCTAAGAAGCCTGGCGCGGGCGGCCTTGGTGCTGGAGCACTAGACGTACAAGCCGAGAGGAGAGGAGAGAGAGAGAGAGAGAGGAGGGCGGCCGGCGACGCGTGACGGCGATGACGGCGGTGGCGGCAGCAATCTGGGGAAGAAGGGCTAAGGCAAGTCCTCAAGAAGAGAAAACTCAATTCTTGATTATAACTTTGCCAAGTGTTTCTTACAACATTGGCCTTCATATAGGCCTTGGAGGAAAGAGAAAATACGGGAAATGACGTAAAAATAAAATGTGGGTGACGTGTAATCATGTCACGTCGAAGGGCAGTTATGAATCTGTTGTTGACGACGTGTCATGATGCGGGATGTCTCGGGAGGCGGTGGTGGCATGCCTGAAGTCTGGCGGTTATTTGATTGATGTCGATGACGAGTCTGCATGCTCGGCCTGTCGGATGACGTTGGAGGCGCGTCCGGTGTCGTTGCGTTGACGTCGTCGCCACCAAACCCACTAACTCCCCACTGGAATAAAAATATTTAATTGACCGCAACCATGTAGGAAGGTTCGACACAATAAACACACTAACTCTGTAAGTTAGACCTCAAATATTTCTGTGAGGAAGGCCAAGTAAAATATACAAAATATTAAATCTTATTTCAATAAATATTTTTTGTCACATGATTTTTGTTATTTAGTAAAGATGTAAATATTCCAATATGTAAGTACAACATTAATTTCAGCATTGACCTGACATTTGACTGGGAGAATCAATTTCTATTGTATAAAAAAATTGTGCAGTCCAGGTCCAAATATCCAGGTTTGACCTATTTTACTTTTTCTCAAAAGTCTAACATCCTTATAAACATGAAGGTGGTGGGTATTAACTCACGAGATTTCATTATTTAGGGATTTCTTCCTACCCACAAGCTGGTCTTAGACGGCATGGTCATGGATTATGGTACCATGATTTCATCTAGTTCAAAATGCATCGACCAAAGTTGGACTAGTCCATTAGACCATGAATATTTATCAAATACTATATTAGCCCTTTTTAATCCGTTCCTTATTGTTTACTCTTCATTAAAGCATGTGCTTTTGTTATCCAATACAACTATGCAGTTGACTTACACATGCAAAAAACAACCAGTATTCACATGTGTCCCTGCACAAAAGTTTTAATCCAGAGGATGTAGACTTCTTTCACAATTGAATAACAAAACTATTTATTTTCCGACTATTTGTTGAAAACAGTGGATAGGTACATTATTTGATTCCCCTTATCCATAACAAAAAAGGATATTACCATGGAACTATAAGATTATGGGATGCAGATTGCACATGTTATGTTGTGGACAAAAGATCAATTATTAGCTGTTGTGACATACTTCTAATGGGTGTGGTAGAATCCACTGATTACCCTTCCTTACTCCAACAGTAAAAATGACAATCGGCCGAAATCGACCCCCTCTTATTACACCCTCTTACAAGCTGCACTGAACACTGCCAGAGTTCCCTTTCAAAGACCAAGGGAGAAGGGAAACCCAGTATCTCCCAGCCAGCTTGCCCCCCCAATGAAGCTCCCAACAGTGTAAGGCTCAGCCTCACTCTCTGCAGAAATGACCTGAAATCCCTTCCAATCCACCCTATTCCCAGTAGCAGCGCCAGGCCCAGTGTTCTGATACTCAAGATAAGTCAAAGTATCAAGTGCAAACCTCCCACTCCAAGGGAGCCAACCAGCAGGGTCTATAACACTAGAGATAGACGACTGCATGACAATAGTTCTAGAGAACCTCTTCCATGGCCTGCCAAGATAACTCTTGGCAGAGGTAGAACCGCTGATAGTGCAACCTTGGATAGATATGCCAGTGTTCTGATTTGGGTCGGTTCTGCCTTGGGCAGTCACCGTATTCTTCTGGCCAGAGTTGGGATTTCTAATTTGGATGTTGCAGCTTTGAAATACTACAGCAGCGTTGCCGAAGATGAAGTCTACTGTGCCTGAGATGGTGCACTCTCGGTAGAATTGCCTCTGAGAGTACACGTAGAGCGTGTCTTGATAGCCGGTGAACTTGCAACGGTAGAAGGCCGAGAGGTCTGAGCCCACTCGAAGGGCCACTGCCTGGTGCTTTGATGGTCCTGCTGTGTTCTCTATCGTCAGGTCCCTGGCTAGAAACCCAGCCCCCATGATCGCTGCGAAGCAAGAAAAAAATGATATTATCAAAGATCGTATCAGAGATTTCTGTGAAAAGGAGTTATTTTGAGTAGGAAAAAGATTGAGATAAGGGGGATCCAGCCATTTCATTCTAAATCGAAAAAAATCAGATTTTTGTTTCTCTTATCGACAATTTTTGCGAAATGTGGGGGATCTTCTTAGGTTGAAAAAAGATGGGTCTGGCGAAAATCAGCATTTGTTTCCTTTTTCTAAAAGAAAACATCGCATATATGTTTCTGGGTCATTCTTTATTTCTCTTATCAATATTTCTACGAAAAGGAGGAAGTATTTGGGTAAGAAAAACGATGGGTCTGGTAAAATTTGGTTATTCCATTTTAAAATTAAAAAATAGCTATTATTCTTCAAGGAAAAAAAAACAAATATAATAAAATATGTTTCGCGGTATTGGTTTATTTATCTTATCCATGCTTACACGTGAAGTAAAAATTCTATTGGATCAGGAAAAAGAAGCGTAGCTAAATCAAAGTTCTCAATTTTCATAGGAAGAAAAATGGGCGTCGGTAATTCTAGGTTTAGTCCCTTGCGATCGCAGAAAGAAAAAAAAATATATACTAACTCATATATTAGTTTCTCTGTTAGTATTTTTTTATTTTAATACTTTTACTTGAAGAAGGAATCAATTCGTGGAAGAAAACGGCGAGTCCAGAAAACTACATTATTCATATTTAATAGAAAAAAAGAGAGAAATGGGAGCTACTCTTCCTCTACGATGTTAACTATCCTCAGGTAGTTGTCTTTTTTTGTCTCTTCTCTCAAAAAAACTCCAGTCTTTTGTCTTTTCTCTCTCTGTTTTTTTCATCTCATGAAATAAAAAAGAAAGTCCTTGGTTGTAGAACGGACAAGCCCAGCGAGGAAGTCAGCATTCAAACCTAATTAAAAAATTCAAGAAATCGGTTTCTCACGACACCTGGATCCCGCATTGGCCACCTGGTCTAAAAATAATTATTGGACAGCACGATGATGAGATGATCAAAACGATTTCATCGACCCACGATGAAGAAATCATCACCTATCTCAACTATCCAGTTGAAACCCAGTACTCGAACAATCAAGAGAAAAAACACCATTTTTCCTCCACGTCGAGAAAGATCTTTGCTTCTCTTCTTCTCACCGATAATAATTACTGGACAGCACGACGAAGAAATCATCACCTATCTCAACTATCCAGTTGAAACCCAGTACTCGAACAATCAAGAAAAAAAACACCAATCTTCCTCCACGTCGAGAAAGATGTTTGCTTCTCTTCTTCTCACCGATAATAATTACTGGACAGCACGACGATTTCATCGACCCACGACGAAGAAATCATCACCTATTTTTTCAACCATTAAGTCGAAACCCAGTACTCGAACAATCAAGAGAAAAAACACCAATCTTTCTCCACGTCGAGAAAGATCTCTGCTTCTCTTCTTCAGACCGATAACTCCACGGAAAAAGCTCAAAAACTCAAACCGGCAAACTCACCGACGGTGGCGGAACGGAACGTGGTGTAGCCGTCGACGACGTTCCTGCTGCCGGAGATGACAGTAACGTCAATTCCATCGCCGACGAACATCAAATTCGTCTTCCCCTTGGGCACTTCCACGTTCTCCTTGTAAGTCCCGGCCTTGATCCTTATCACATATCTCTTCCCACTCTTGGACGGTGCGGCGGCCACCGCCTCCGATATCTTCTCAAAATTCCCGCTACCGTCGGCGGCGACGACGACGTCCGCCGCGACGGCCCCCTGCAGCATCCGACGGTCCGCCTCCGTCATCCACTCCGGAAACCCCGCGTCATCCGGTTCCGCTGCCTGCAAGAGCTTCCTGCTCTTCTTCTCCTTGGCCAGCTTCTCTTCTACGTCGGTTCCCGTCATCCTGGTGACCATGGCGAGGGCGTCGCTGCAGAGAGCGGAGACGTTCTGGACGCCGCCGGCGATCTCTTCCGTCAACGAGGACGCGCTCCCGTCCTCGGCGAGGCCGTCGAGGCACTGTTCTTGGTTGGTGATGGCCGCGCTGAGCCAGGTTCGAAGGTCGGCGGCGTGAGCGGAGAGGACTTTGGAGTTGGCTTCTTTGTCGTAGGAGGAGAGGCCGAATTGGACGGATTCGAGCTCTGTCATGGCTTCTTCGAACATCTCCACGCAGTCCTTGAGGCCCATTTTCTGGCGCTTGGTGAGCTTCCAGGACTTAGCGCCGAACATGGTTTGAACTTGGGATGTCGTCGCGTTGACGGCGGCCATGGACATGGCGAGCTGCCCGTGGACGGCTCGTTTCTCGTCCTGGACGGCGCCGGCGATGACGAGGAGAACAGCGGTGAAGAGGAGAGGGAGTGCAGCGGGGTTTGTTCTGGGTTTGGCCATGGCGGGGAGGGGAGGAGGAGGAAGAAGAGAATGGGCTCGGTGGGGGGGGAAGTGGCGAGTTATAAGTGGCCTGGGGCTTGGAGAGTTGATAAATTGAGGGGGGGGGACAGCAGGACATGGCCATGCCGCGGTTTTAAGCGGCTAGAGTGCATGATGAGGGGGAGGAAGAGGAGGAAGAGCCGCTTTCGCTCAACAATCGACAGACTAAGTGTCACTTTCGGGTCAGAAATTTGTGTGCGATCTGCTGGCATGGGCCCATCAGTGAGTGGATGACAATGCGGGTCAACTCTCTCTCTCTCTCTCTCTCTCTCTCTCTCTCTCTCTCTCTCTCTCTCTCTGTGCCCCTCTCTCTCTTTCTGTCTCTCTCTGTGTATCAGTCTATCTCTCTATCTCTTTCTATCTCTCTCTCTCTCTCTATCTATCTATCTATCTATCTGTTTCTCTCTATCTATCTATCTATCTATCTATCTATCCATCTCTCTGTTTCTCTCTATCTATCCATCCATCTCTCTTTTTCTCTCTATCTATTTATCACTCCATCTATCTCCATCTCTCTATCTATCCATCTCTCTGTCCATATATCACTCCATCTATCTCTATCTCTCTATCTATATATATATCCATCTCTCTGTCTCTCTGTCCATATATCACTCCATCTATCTCTATCTCTCTATCTATATATCTATCCATCTCTCTCTGTCTCTTTATCCACATATCAATCCATCTATCTCTATCTCTCTATCTATATATCTATCCATCTCTCTCTGTCTCTTTATCCACAAATCACTCCATCTCTCTCTGTTTCTCTATCTATACATCTATCCATCTCTCTCTGTCTCTGTCTCTCTCTCTCTCCATATATTACCCCATCTCTCTCTGTCTCTCTATCTATATCTATCCATCTATCTCTCTGTCTCTATATATATATCTATCCATCTCCCTCTGTCTATATATATATATATATATATATATATATATATATATATATATATATATATATATATATATATATATATATATATCCATTTCTGTCTCTCTATCGGTATATATATATCCATCTCTGTCTCTCTATCTTTATATATATATATATCCATCTCTGTCTCCATATCTTTAAATATATCCATATCTCTGTCTCTCTATCGGTATATATATCCATCTCTGTCTCTCTATCGATTTATATATATAGATATATGTCTCAATATCTTTATATATATATATATCCATCTCTGTCTCCATTTCTTTAAATATATCCATCTCTCTGTCTCTCTATCGATCTATCAATCCATATCTCTCTATCTCTCACTGTATCTCTGTATCTATCTCTCTCCATTCTTCTTTCTTTCCTTTCTTCTTCTCTCTCCTGCATTTCTCCTTCTCTCCTCTCCCCCTTTCTCTCTATTCTTCTCTCTTTCCCTTTCTCTTCTTCTCTCTCCCCTTCCCCCTCTCTCTCCTTTTATTTCTCCTTCTCTCCTGTCCCCCTCTCTCCCTCCCTCTCTCTCTTTCTATTTCTCCTTCTCTCCTGTCCCCCTCTCTCCCTCCCTCTCTCTCTTTCTATTTCTCCTTCTCTCCTGTCCCCCTCTCTCCCTCCCTCTCTCTCTTTCTATTTCTCCTTCTCTCCTGTCCCCCTCTCTCCTCCTCTCTCTCTTTCTATTTCTCCTTCTCTCCTGTCCCCTCTCTCCCTCCCTCTCTCTCTTTCTATTTCTCCTTCTCTCCTGTCCCCTCTCTCCTTTTATTTCTCCTTCCCTCCTCTCCCCCTCTCCCCTTTTCTTTCTCCTTCTCTCCTCTCCCCCTCCCTCCCCCCCTCTCTCCTTTTATTTCTCCTTCTCTCCTGTCCCCCTCTCTCCCTCCCTCTCTCCTTTTATTTCTCCTTCTCTCCTGTCCCCCTCTCTCCCTCCCTCTCTCCTTTTATTTCTCCTTCTCTCCTATCTCCCTCTCTCTTTCTACTTCTCCTCCTTTCCCTCCTCTCTCTCTTCTTCTGTTTTTCTTTCTTTCCTCTCCCCCTCTATCTCCGTCCACTTCTCTCCCCTCCATCTACGTTTACTTCTCTTTCTCTCGGCTCCCCCTCTCTCTTTCCGTCTATATTCCTCCCTCTCTTCCTCTCGCCCTCTCTCTCTCTCTCTGTGTAATTTTCTCTTGTCTCGCCTCTTTCTTCGTCTCCCTCTCTCTCTCTCTCTGTCTAGTTTTCTCTGTTCTCTCGTCTCTTTCTTCCTCTCTCCCTCTCTCTCCGTCTGTTACTCTGTCTCCACTCCTCTATCTCTCTACGTATCTTCTACTTTTTACTCTCTGTCCTCTCCCCCTCTACCTCTCTCCCTCTATTCTATTTCTCACTCTGTCCTCTCCCCCTTTATTTCTTTTCCGCTATTCTATTTCTCGCTGTCCTCTCCCCCTCCATCTCTCTTCCGCTTTTCTATTTCTCTCTCTGTCCTCTCCCCCTCTATCTCTCTTCCGCTATTCTATTTCTCGCTGTCCTTTCCCATTCTATCTCTCTTCCGCTATTCTATTTCTCGCTGTCCTTTCCCATTCTATCTCTCTTCCGCTATTCTATTTCTCGCTGTCCTTTCCCATTCTATCTCTCTTCCGCTATTCTATTTCTCACTGTCCTTTCCCCCTCTATCTCTCTTCCGCTATTCTATTTCTCACTCTCTCTCTCTCTCTCTTCCTCTATATTTCTCTCCTTCTATTTCTCACTCTCTCTCCTCTCCCCTCTCGCTCTTCCTCTCTTCTATTTCTTGCTCTCTCTTTCTCTCCCCCTCTACCTCTTTTTTCTCTCCTATTTCTCACTCTCTCTCCTCTCCCCTCTATCTCTCTTCACCTCTTTCTATTTCTCTCTCCCCCCTATATATCTCATTTTCTCCTTCTATTTTTCTCTCTCTCTCTCTTCCTCTTCTATTTTTACTCTTCCCCCCCCTCTTTCTGTTTTTAACTCTCTGTCCTCTCCGACTCCTCTTTTTTCTCTCTCCTTCTATTCCTTACTCTTTCTTCCTCTCTTTCTCTGTCCTATTTCGATCTCTTTCTCTCTCCTGTTTCTATCTCTTTCTCTCCCTCTCTTGGCCTCTCTCTCTTCCTGAAACTTTATCGCTCTCCTTTCTTGCCACCATTCTCTCCCAGTCTCCATATCTGTATATGTCTCTCTCTTTCTCTTATATCAATGAACTCTTATGAATGGAGGGAAGCCAAGAAGGAATATTGGATTGAAAATGCAATTCCACGTGGCTAGTCACCCCCCCAAACCCCCACCCTTGAACACATGAAATCCATTGGATGAGTATGGATATAACTATTGGAATGGAATTCCGAAACGTCAATTCATAGTTGAAAATTTTGGTTTTCAGCTAAAGGTTACCCTAACGTCACATCATCGAAATTTCCAAAGTGTCAAACCAGTGGAAAAAGTGACAACAATGAATCTATTTTCTTGGGCATGCAACTATTGTCAACAACATTTGTAATAATTTGGGTTAAACACATGCATGCATGTGATTACATTGTGGCAGTCCAGGCTGGAAGTTGCGTCGTACTTCAAAATATTAGGATTTTTTAATCTAAATTAATCTATTAATGTATTATTTTTTTCTGAATGAATAGGGCTCCACCAAAATCTTTCTCTTAACCTTTGTTAATTATACAAGGTTTATGGGATTCTTTAATATAAATTTCATACCAATGACTTCCAGCTTATGAACATTTGTTTTACCAAATGTGTCTTCATTTTACCGGATAGTGTACTTTTACACAAGTTGCAACTATTGTGTGATGTAGGCCTCCTGGAAGGCAAGTCAGGCGATACACTTATTGAATTACCAACACAAACTAATTTGAGATCAAAGTAAGCCCACAGAGGACCATACACAAGATACCTGATTATTCAGCATTGCTGTATCTGATGCTATCATGAACATAAATAACTAGTGGTGAAAAAAACATATGTTGTTCATAAACTCATAAGTTTTGCCTACATGGACATACTAATAAATGCTTTTCGAAGCTCAATGGTGTATACTACAGTATACCAAATTAGCAATGAGCCAATGTCCCTTCTTTCTGACTCAGCATCGAAAATTCAAGCATTTATTTATACTTATTGTGTTAGACATGAAAATAAGTCATGGACTGATGACTGTTCATGGGCGACCACCCCTTTATTTTGACAAGTCTAAAAGCTAGGCAATAGTCTCTATATCTTGGATGCTGGATAAAATAAGTATGTTTTTTGTCTTACATTAAATTGTAGACGATATAGCTATACTACACTCTCATTTAACATTTTCTTTTTGATGATACCCAAGCTGCTGCTCATGACACTGCTTTGAATACACCTTCCCATAATGTACCACTCATAATATGCCAAGCTTCTCATCACTAGCTTCTTGGACCATTATCAATGTCTTTTTAGCTGATTCCAAGCAGCTATCATTCCTTAAATACATTAGCTGAAGAGCTGATAAAGATTGTATATTTTTCCTCTCTTTTTTATTGTTCTTCTATATTGGTTTTTAACAAAAAAGGGTTTTTCCCCCCCTCTGTTAACTGTTTGTTTACTGATCTTTTACCACGGGCATATGTGCCCATGGTCCCAACAGGGCCAACCCAACTGTACCATACAAGGGTTATCCTCATCATAAGTTTCCAGTTTGCGTGAAACATTTTGCATTCCGATGTCTCTGGATCTCTCACTTACTGACCCACCTACTACATCCATCTATTCTTCTATTAATCTGACAGTCGCTCTCTCTACACTTGGCCAGAAAGGACGTGTCGAACATGAACACCCACATGGGAGGTTCATCAAGCAGAGAAGAAGCAAAAATCTATAAGGAACTCGTTGGCATTCCTCCTCTTCTCTCTCTCTCTATCTATCTATCTATCTCTCTATCTCTCTCTATATGTCTCTACATCATTCTATCTCTCTCAATCTCTCTTTATATCTCTCTCTATGAATCTATCCATCTATCTTTCTATCTCTATCTCTCTCTCTCTCTCTCAACTTCTCTTTAACTCTCTCGATCTATCTATCCATCCATCTATCTATGTATCCACCTATATCTCTATCTATCTATCTATCTATCTATCTATCTATCTATCTATCTATCTCTCTATTTATCCATCTATCTATCTCTATGTCTCGCTCTCTCTCTCTATCTATCCATCCATCTATCTATCTATGAATCTATCTATCTATCTCTCTCTATTTATCCATCTACCTATCTCTATGTCTCTCTCTCTATCTATCCATCTATCTATCTATCTATCTATCTATCTCTCTCTCTCTCTCTATTTATCCATCTATCTATCTATGAATCTATCTATCTATCTATCTATCTATCTCTCTCTATTTATCCATCTATCTATCTATGAATCTATCTCTCTATCTATCTATCTATCTCTCTCTATTTATCCATCTATCTATCTCTCTCTATTTATCCATTTATATATCTATCTCTCTCTATTTATCCATCTATCTATCTATCGCTATGTCTCTCTCTATCTATCTATCTATCTCTATGTCTCTCTCTATCTATCCACCTATCTATCTATATATCTATCTATCTATCTATCTCAATCTCTCTCTCTTCCTCTCAATCTCTCTGCCCCATCCTCTCTCTACCGCTCTTTCCTGTCTCTGTTTTTCATTCTCTTTCTTCGTCTCTCTCTCACTCATTCCGATTCTCTCTCCCTCCCTCCCTCTCTCCTTATCCGTCTCGCATTTTTTCTCTCGCATATTGTTTCTCTGTACTCCTCTCCTTCTCCCGCTCTCTTTCTCTCTCCCTCTCTCCTTCCCGTACCTTCTCTCTCTCCTTGTCCCCACAGTGCCGTTTCTCTCTCCTTCTGCCTCTCTCGCCTTTTCTTTCTCTCTCTCTCTCTCTCTCCTTCTCATTCTCTATCTCTCCCTCTTCTCTCTCGCCCTTTTTTTATCTCTCTCTCTCCCTCTCCTCTCTCTCGCCCTCTCTTTTTTTTTCTTTCTTTCTCATTCATTCTCTCTCTCTCTCTGTCTATCTCTCTCGTCCACTCTTTTTTCTCTTTCTTTCTCATTCATTCTCTCTCTCTCTCTCTCTCTCTGTCTATCTCTCTCGTCCACTCTTTTTACTCTTTCTCTCTCATTCATTCTCTTTCACTTTCTCTCTCGCTCTCCTTTTTTTCTCTTTCTCTCTCATTCATTCTCTTTCTCTATCTCTCTCGCCCTCTCTCATTCCTGCTCTCTTTTTCTCTCTCTTTCTCTCTATCTCGCATATTCCCATTCTCTTTTTCTCTCTATCCGTTCATCTCTCTCTCGCCTTCACTCATTTTCATTCAATTCTTACAGCTTTCTGTACCTCATTCACTCTCACTTTTAATTTTCTCTCTCTCAATCTCACATACTCTTATTCTCATTCTACTTCTCTCTCTCCCACTCATTCATTCTCTCTCTCACCGCATACGCTCTCTCTCCTCTTCATCATTAATCGACACTTGACTCTCTTTAACCTGCGAATCTATCACTCTCGATCTACATTTGTCTCTCTTTGTCTCTCTTAGCTTCTTGTTCTCTCTCTCTCGCTCTCCCCATCTTTCTCTATTGCGTTGGCCCTCTCTTTCCCTCTCTCGCACTCGCTATCTCTCTACCTCATTCTCTCTCTCTCTCTCTACTTTTCATCATCTATCGCCGCCAATCTCTCTTTAATTTGCGTTTCTATTCCTATTCATCTATACTTCTCTCCATCCCTCTCTCTCTCTCTTTCTGCACATACATCCTCTCTCTCTCTCTCCCTCTCTCTCTCTCTCTCTCTCTCTCTCTCTCTTTCTCTGCACATACACCCTCTCTCTCTACTCTCTCTTTCTGCACATACATCTACACATACACCCTCTCTCTCTCTCTCTCTCTCTCTCTCTCTCTCTCTCTCTCTCTCTCTCTTTCTCTGCACATACACCCTCTCTCTCTACTCTCTCTTTCTGCACATACATCTACACATACACCCTCTCTCTCTCTCTCTCTCTCCCTCTCTCTCTCTCTCTCTCTCTCTCTCTCTCTCTCTCTCTTTCTCTGCACATACACCCTCTCTCTCTACTCTCTCTTTCTGCACATACATCTACACATACACCCTCTCTCTCTTTCTCTACACATACACCCTCTCTCTCTACTCTCTCTCTCTTTCCCTCTCCCTCTCTCTTTCTTTACACAATCTCTCTCTCTACACACTCTCTACTCTCTCTCCCTCTCCCTCTCTCTTTATTTACACAATCTCTCTCTCTACACACTCTCTACTCTCTCTCCCTCTCCCTTCTCTTTCTTTACACAATCTCTCTCTACTCTCTCTCTCCCTCTCCCTCTCTCTTTCTCCACACATTCTCTCTCTACTCTCTCTCTCCCTCTCCCTCTATCTTTCTCTACACACACTCCCTCTCTCTTTCTCTGTTTTCTCTCTTCCTCTCCCTCTCCCTTTCTCTACACACACACACGCTCTCTCTTTCTCTATTCTCTCTCCCTCTCCCTCTCTCTTTCTCTACACACACCCTCTCTCTACTTTCTCTCTCCCTCTCCCTCTCTCTTTCTCTACACACACACCCTCTCGCTCTTTCTCTATTCTCTCTCTCTTTGTCGCTCTCTCTTTCTCTACACACCCTTCTCTCTATACTCTTATCTCTCCCTCTCCCTCTCTCTCTCTCCCTCTCCCTCTCCCTCTCTCTCTCTCTCTCTCTCTCTCTCTCTCTCTCCCTCTCTCTCTCTCTCTCCATCTCTCTCTCTCTCATCTTCCTGCACTCTCTGTCGCTCTCCCCATATTTATGTCTACAGGCTAGTTGTGTGTAAACCAGCTGGCGCCCAGCTTACATGGTATCAATAGTGCTGTCTACGACAACCACTAAAATAGACTCTTTCCCGGCGGCGCATCAAAATTATGAACAACTAATAAAGACTCTCAAGTCAATGCTAGCTCTTCACAAGATCTCCTCTCCCATGTAAAAATACTCCAAAAATCAGCCGTTTTCTATGCTATCTTCTTTTGCAATGTAAAAAACACTGCAAAGACCGACATTTAATGGCGTTTTCAGTGGAAAATTATTAAGGATTGCCCATTAGTTTATTTTCTCAAGCGTGCTTTGGGTCGCAATCTGACTATCAAGTCCCATCTACTTCCTAAAATCAACAACTTGAGGTATAAAATATTTGCGTAGAGACAATTTATTAAATTGCAAAAGAAAAATATTGCTCTGAGAGGCACTGCTCACCTACTTTATGCTGACCCACAACGTTAAAACAAGAATTGAATGTTTTTTTCTCTGAACATGCCATGTTGTCGGCCTCGTGCCTTCATTTGTTAGAAAATAATTATGGATAGAAGGTTACTCATCGTTGACTGACAGTTAATATCGACGTTAACTTGTTAGTTATTAAAGTTCAGATCTTTTCAAAATGTCTGTGTCGGTCTTGTGTTACAGATGAACAATCAAATACTTTCCATGGTCGTTTATTTCATCTTGCAAGAACATCTCGGATGATAGATGGTTATTAATGGAGAAAGAGAATATCTTTCTTTGATAATGAAATTCCTTGTATCAACGGGCATATCTTTTTAGTGTAAGGATAACAAAAAATAGATTAAGACCAAAAATAAAAAATTTTGAGAAAATAGTTATTTTTAATAACAGAAATCGATAAATCAACCCCAGAGATGAGAAAAAAGAGACTAGAGCTCTGAGAAATCAAAGCCAAGATCTGAGAAACCGGAGAGGAAAGAGAAGAAACGAGAGACAAGAAGAGATAAGACACGAGAGAAAAAGAGAAAGGGAAGAGATGAGGAATTAAAAAGAGAGAATGATAAGAGATTGTCAATGAGAGAGATATAAGATAGAGCTTTAGGAGATATGAGCGACAAAAGAGAGATATAAGAGAGATATATATGAGAGATGAGGAACGAGAGACAGATAAAAGAGATAAACACAGAAAGAGACATAAGAGAGATGAGTAACGAGAGAGGGATAAGAGAGATATATATGAGAGATGAGGAACGAGAGACAGATAAAAGAGATAAGCACAGAAAGAGACATAAGAGAGAAGAGTAACTAGAGAGGGATAAGAGAGATATATATGAGAGATGAGGAACGAGAGACAGATAAAAGAGATAAACACAGAAAGAGACATAAGAGAGATGAGTAACGAGAGAGGGATAAGAGAAATATATATGAGAGATGAGGAACGAGAGACAGATAAAAGAGATAAGCACAGAAAGAGACATAAGAGAGAAGAGTAACTAGAGAGGGATAAGAGAGATATATATGAGAGATGAGGAACGAGAGACAGATAAAAGAGATAAGCACAGAAAGAGACATAAGAGAGAAGAGTAACTAGAGAGGGATAAGAGAGATATATATGAGAGATGAGGAACGAGAGACAGATAAAAGAGATAAGCACAGAAAGAGACATAAGAGAGAAGAGTAACTAGAGAGGGATAAGAGAGATGGGCAGACAGAGAGAGACATAAGAGAGATGCGCAACACGAGAGTAAGACGAGTAACGAGAGGGAGGAGAAACAATAGATAATGAGAAAAATGAGAGACGAAAAACCAGAGAGATGAAAAAGAACTGCCCACAAATTGCACAATTGCTCCACCAAAGGGTATGTGTGTTATGCAGGGCAGATGTTCTTCGGGTCACACAAAATATGGTTCCAAAATTTGAGCCACACCACACAATGACCGCGCAACCGCACACAGCACTTGATCGGATCAACCATTCCACAAAAATTCCATGGAGATAAAAAAGGACAAACATTCCACAAAAATCTAATTTAATTCAACAAAAATTCTCAAAATAAATTGAGAAGGGGACTTGGAAAATTCCCCATAATTGGACTCAGTACCGATCTTCAGAGCCGGACTTCGATCCCTTCTTTAAGCAGATGCTCTTTGACAGAGGAAATGGGCACCTGCCAACATAACAGGGAAATTTTAAATATAATGAACCTAATATTTTTAGAAAAATAGATAAAATTTGTAGAATTCTACTCACTTCCTTGCGGTGGAATATCCCAGCTGCCAGGGCAGCTGAGGCATTTGTTTTCTCAAAGACCTCTGAGAAGTGTTCTACTATTCCAGCACCGCTGCTGGCAATCACAGGAATGCTCACTGCATCTGATATTAGCTTGACCAAGTCAACGTCGAATCCCTTCCCCTGGCCTGCATACAACCGCTTCATTTCACTTAATAGGCTCTCCTCACCCAATATTAGGGTTTATAAGCGGATGATATCATCCATTCTGGCTCAGATCGTCATCACTCATCTCTGATTACCTCAGGACAGAGTGGTGTTCACTGTTCTGAGACAAAGTCCACTCATCATCATCTGTCATCTCTTCCAACCTTAGGACAGACAGCAACATTTTGCCTTCTGGGGAAGAAGCCATCGTAAACATCCAGAAATCGTCATTGTCATCGTTAATGACACAAGCGATTTCAAGTAAAAACTGGATGAAGACGATGGGAGGATGAGTTTGAGTGATGAGTGGACAAAATTTTGAGAGAGAGAAAGAGGACTCAAGGTAGAGGGAGGGAGGGAGGGAGAGAGGAAGAGAGAGCGAGCCTTGAAGAATTGAGAGGAGAGATGATGACTCAGATGACATTGATGATGACACTTTCAACATCGTCATCTGGTGGCAAATAAGGGGCAATGCTGATGACAATCTCTCATCATCTGGGAGTGGATGAATAAACGAGGAGGTTGACAACTTGTCATCAGCCTCTTGCCATCATCATCAAGGACAGTGAACTCTACAGAGAACGAAACTAAATGACGGATGGGTGTTGACAGACAGAAACATAAGGTTGATGGATGATTGATAATGGGTTAAATAGTGAGATCCAATTATCTCTATTTCTTACTCTCCCTCTCTTTTGAAGTCCATCAATCCATCTATATATACTGATAATATAGTTCTGAACACCAGTTCCGTTACATCATCCATTCTATCCAGCCTCGTGGACGGGGCATGAAATGAAACAGACACAGCCTGTGACGGATAACAGAGCAAAATCCATCCGAGATTTTTATTTGTCCTCTGCAAACCCTATTCACTGCCAGTCATACAATCTGTGTTAGCCTGGCTTACCATCACAGTCGATGCAGTTTAGAAGAATTTCGCCAGCTCCCAGTTCTTCAACAGCTCGTGCCAGCTCATACGCCCCAATTGGGCGACCGTCTCGGCCACCGTTGACCTGCTCAAAATCATGAGTATGTTCTTTTCCTTGAGGAAGAGCATTGATAAGCAAAAAACTCACAGTGCACTGGTACCACACATACTCTTCTCCCTGGGGACCTGGCGATAATAATTTATCAATTTAGTTACATTTAATTTTCTTCAAAATTCTTAACGTTTTTTATTCAACGTCTTCTTCAAAGATCCGCGGATAAGTTAGAAGTACAAATAGAGAGTGGTCTACAATTTTATGCCATTCGGGAATTTTTTGATCAATAGGAAACTTAAGATTAAAACACAACATGGTGTTAACAGAACCTGGTCTTCTCCGATACAATTTTAGGGATTTTGCATTATTAATCAGGTCTTAGTGGAATATGACCAAAAGTTGCATTTTATAATTTTAATTTAAGAGGGAAGTTTCACGGTACCTGGGGTGGATGTCTTGATGACCATAAATTGCACATCATCTGGGTTTCTGACGTACACTCTTCGGGGGTCTATGCTCACAACAACGGCCTGAGAATATGAGAAGCATAATATCACTGAATACATCCCAGAAAAATTGATTTTCTAAAACTTGTACTAAGTCAGAGAGCACGTACTTTTTTCCCTTAATACATTTTCCTTTTGGTCAAAACCTCCAACAAGCTGGAACTAAATAAAACTATGAAATGAAGCTAGTTGAATTACCCCAAGGGAGTCAAAGTTCCTTACTTGGATTTCAAAAGATTATGTTTCCAACATCAGGAAAATGTTTTTCTTCTGAAGAAAAGAGGGAGACCCCAAGATAGGTGATAAACCTGAGTCTAATAATATATATGAACGTGAAATACATGAAAGACCAGAGTGGTACTCTTCCCGCCCTTCACTCCCTCCAAACCCAGCATGTGATACAAACCCGCAAGTTTGCATCAGGGAGAGGATGGAAGGGTAGGGAGAAGACACCAGAATGGCCGTTGCCACAGGAACCAGGGATGCAGAGGCAGGCGGAACGATCGTCGCTTAAGAGGTCCCATGGGTGGATATCATTAAAGTGAAGAAAGTGGCTGGAGGGACATCACCGGGGAGCCAGACACATCTCTTGATACGAATTGGCTACCATCCTGAAGGGAGGGCTGTACTATTTGAAGAAATTACAGAAGGTCCAAATGACTAGAATGCCCCTATTGGGCTGGAATGATGACAGAGAACAGGATACAAAGGGGATCATATCAGTATGACACAAAGCTCTCCACATTCTATGTTGGACGTTGTCAGTAGAGACAGCCCTTCCTTTAAATACAACCTCATTGCTGTGCAGCCATATTGCCCAGAACACCATGATGAACCTTCCCCACTTCATGTGCCCCGCTGCACACGCCTCCCATTGGAGAGCCCCAGCAGGCCTCGTAGGAAGCCACGTCCACCTTGATGAGCTTCTGAGAATCCCATATTGCCGTTGTTACAAATAGGGCAAACTTTTAATCTCAAAGAACAGGTGAGAGCAGTCTTGTACCCAGTGTATCATAGGGCAAACTGCCGAGGTATCTGGCTTCTGGAGGACTCGTGCTATAATGCGCCGCCTAACGAGTAGCCAGCCAAAAACCCGCTCCTTAAGGAAATCTTCTGTTTCCAAAAGAGCCTACAGGTGAGGATTACACTTCGGCCATGGGGCCCTCTCGAACCTTCTTGTAGGCATCCCGAACTGAAAATGCTGGGCCTCTCAACATCCAGCCATCCTTTATCACTAAAACTTCGCAGATGTAATAGAAACTGCTGCATGTCCAGAAATTCGCCCACCCTCCGATCAGATAACACACCCTCTAACGTCAGGTTCCATGTGTCATCCCAACAAAGTTCAGAGGCAATGCCTGAGGGTTCTGTGCAATAGAGAATAGTCTTGGGAACTCCCATAATGTACCTCAAGCCAATCAGTCATTCATCTGATAACTAATAATGAGTCATCCCCCACTGGCTTCAAAGAATCCCAGACTTAGGGAAAGATCTATCTCGTATCTTGCCAGAAAGAAGATGCCCCTCAAACTGGAACTGTGCAATGCTCCCAGTTCAGCTCCATACCATAACTACCTTTCAGGACCTTTGTGACCTGGTCCTCCTTGGACCTCATAATCCTGCTCGTCACTAGTGAACAATGCCATTTGCCTTCTATGTTAGCCCAAAACCTCCAAATGTTGATTTTGCTCAATTGACCTGTGAACTAGAAAAATTTGCAAACAAGTCTAGCTTTCCATGATGCAGGTGATGCCATCTGCATACTAGAGTAACGGAATGCCCAGTAATAGGTCAAGTGAACATGCACAGATTGTACATGTAGCCATGGCATCCAGTTCAAGGACAAACAGTAATGGTGCCACAGAATATCCCACCGGCCCTCTTGCATAAGTGGATCCACCGCCCCTCCAACCGTTCATCCACTAACACCAGAAAGTAGTGGGAGGTAACACATCTCTGAACCCATGCCACCCACTACATGGGGAATCTTCTCTGTCTCACAGGTGCCCACAAAAAATTCTAGCCAAGAGAGTCATATGCTTTTGCAAAATTAATTTTCCACATTAAGTATTCATTGTCCTTTCTTTGCCATGCCACTTCGCCTGCCACGACACTGCCATCAACCAGCTTCTGCCTGGGATGAAAGCTGACTGAAAGGGTCCGACAAGATCTCTAATCACCTCTCGTAGTATATTAGCCAAAACTGACGCCATAATGATATAAATGAAGATACACAATGATATCAGCCTGAAGTCTCCAACTGTAATGGCCCCTTGACATTTTACTAGAAGGAAAAGGCGTGATCTGTTTGGTCACTCCAAGCCATAGTTCCCACGCCAAGACTCCTCCAACCTGTTCATGACCCCTGCATCCACCAACTCCTAGAGCTCGATAAAAAAAAAAATTGGGAATCTTTTGGGATCCAGAACATCCTCTTCATTAAATCCCTTGATAGCCACCTTCAGTTCTTCCATTGTGAGAGACCGCACAAGACAGACATGCTGCTCCTACATCACCCGAGTGGCCCCTCTACCACTCCATCTCTACTGGCTTTTGGGCCCCTATCTGGAAAAGGCTTGAAAGTGGTCTGTCACAGCCCCTCTTACTGATTGTGAACTAATTCATGGTTCCCCACCTGCAACCTCAGAATTTGACTCCATGGCCTCCTTCCATTCACCCACAGTTTTCATGATTTTTGTCTCCAGTCTATCTCCATTTTCCTATCTTTCTAAGCTACCGCGTCTCTGTAGCCCTTTTGTTCCTTTATCTCCTCTTCCGATGAGGCACATATAGCTTCTGGGTCATCCAACTGTTTGATACCAAATAAGGCATCCTTTTCACCATTTCACCACCTTTCCCCTTAACTCCTACTCCCAAAGACAGGATCTGTCCCTCTTGAATTATGCAGCGCAGGGTTGACACTCCTGCATCTGCCATATAATTCAGGAGTGGTCCAATAGTCACCCAGGGAGCGAGCACACATCTGCCATGGGGAAGTTATCCAGTATTTTTAATGAGAAAGAATCTCTCAAGGAAAGACCGCAGGTTTGGCCCCTTTGTACTCCTCTACGGGTATACACAATCCATAGGCCCCATTTCCTGCAGCTCGTGTTTGAAATGGACCAAAAGTCCACCAAACATGGGTCCCGCCCAGCAGCTCTCTTAGGTCGATCCCTTGTCTGCTGCATCACATTGAAATTTCCCCCAAACAGCAACAGAAGCCGAACATTAATAAATTATAACATGGTGATAAAGAAAAATCCAAAAGAACAAATGAAATTGTTGATCACTACTTTCTGATTTCTTTATTTTTCATTAGTATCTTTCTATAATGGCCCACTGGATTGACCCATAAACATTTTCTCCATGATACTCTGTAGTTAACCCTTATTCATTACTGAGTTGAGGCTAAACATCTTTCTTCTCCGAGGGGCTTATTCCAAATCCAGAGTTCTTGAAAGATAAAACGGATACAAATATAATTTGGGCACCATATGCTGACATCATGTATTAGATTTACAGGAGTACCATACCAGCAAGACATGAACATGGCATTGTTGACTATATTATGGGACTGGAGGAAGACATGGGGATGAAGGTCTTGAGAGGCGTTTATGCTACAGAGATGAACTGGGAACAATGATTGGCCCCAATCAGAGAGGCATCCAGTTTTTGGCATGGCCTGAAACAGATTTTCCCACAAATTCAGAGGTTTTTTGAACCCAAACGGGGGCACGGATGCAAGCTGGTCAATGCTGGACAGATGACTGGTTGGTGTCGCTAGACTCAGTATCCTACTGTGTTGAACTTGCACTCCTCCAACCCTAGGCGGCCATTAGGCTTAACACAGAGGAAAAAACTCTCTATTCAGCTATGATGCCCACACATCTCTATTTGAGATGTTAACATGGGTTTTTACAATATTGGGCCTCTTATGAAAGGCCATCTAGAGGATACACATAAGGGCAAAAAGGTAAATGTGAATATAACAAGAAAAGATATGGGCGCTAACATACTGTTTAGTAGGAAGTAAGGAACAAAAAGGGACCAGGCTGGTCGGTCATGTATTTTTCACCATCCTAATTACTATTAATTTTGGGTTGATCACCAATTTTGGAAGATCTTCCCTATTTTTCTTCAAAAACAAATCATGTATTAGATTTAACAAAGCATAACTCTGGCAGATTAAGGTTGATTTTTCTTAGAACAAAATATTTAGAGCTTTCCACTTAAAATGCAAATGGTTTTGATCTGGATAAGATAATCTGAGCCTGACTTCAAGATATCATAGAACTATCAATCTTTTCATACAACACAATGGCTAGACACATCAGCAAATTCAAGCCAAATACAGGTGACCAGAGCCTTACTTGATTGCCATAAACTCGAGAAATCTGCTCCAAGCTACTGTTTCCAGTTTTAACCTGTCAAGGTAAGGTTAAGCATAGGAAAACTCAACTGAAATGGGAAGTGGAGTAGCGAGTTTGTAAGCATACTCCAGTTTTCAAGTAATCTTCTGCAGCATAAACTGCATCGCTTCCAATGGAGATCTTATCTGCTCCTGAACGAAAGTATTCTGACGCCACTTCTAAACTTGAATAATGCCTAAAAAATGCATAAAGGGGAATAAGATCCCACACCTTGCCTTAAATGGGAGAATTGGACTCTTTCTTCAATTATATATGCCTTAAATAAGCAGATAGATATTAAAATTTGCCAAACACTTGACTAAATCACTGAATGATTTAACGTATCCAAATTCGATAGTGCCTAAAACATAACGCATATTTCTCTAAACACCAAAAAAATTACTCATAAAGTTGATGCTAAATAAAATAGGAAATTAAGATCCCACACCCCAGGGCCCCAGAATTTCAGGCTCAAAATAGCATAATTTCATTTTAATCTTTCTGTCTTTAAGAAGAAGGAAGGAGAAGCACACCTTTCCCAAAAATATCCTGCTAAAACACTGCATGATGCCAAATAAAATGTAATCTTGCTTTAAATGAGGCCGAATTTTTTTTCATAAATAGATCCTTAATAAAGTAGTAAAATAGGATCCCAAATCCTGCCCTGCCGCCTAAGTATCTGATAAGAATTCAACAGTAATCACGACTTAATCCAGAAGAAAAACTGTCTCTTGGCATCGTCGATGCCTAGAAAGGAACAACTGACTTCAAGTTCAGTCAAGGAAAAGGGAAAAGGGATAGAGGGAAGGCCGGGAGAGCGAGATTGCCGCTCCGGGGATAAGATGCCACCACGGTCGCAGGGAAGAACTTCTGCGGAAGTGAACGCGAGCAAGGTCAATGGAGGGTGCAGAGGAAAGGGGCGGAGGAAGAGGAAGAACCCTTACGTCTGATTTCGCCACCTTACTTCTGTCGTCGTCCTCCTTACGTTAGGTCTGTTAGTGGGCCGATGGGCTGGTTTGGCTTCCTGGGCCTCCGGCAACGCGGCCCGGGATCATATCAATACTCCCCCCTATTTGAGTCAGCCTGTCCTCAAGCTGGAAATTGGGAAATTGCTGTCGGAGGATGGAAGCAAGCTCCCATGTTGCTTCGTGGGGCGGCAGATTTTGCCACTGGGTAAGGACTAGCAGACCTTGGGACGAGGTTTGAAAAGCTGTGATTGTTTCGGGGTAGACCAGCTATTCGTTTTCTTCAGAGATAGATGGCGGAACAGGCTGAGGATGAGCTGTGGGTCCGCCGGCACGCTTCAGCTGCAAAACATGGAAAACTGGGTGTAAACGTACCTCGGGGAGAAAATTGAGGCGATATGCGACAGCTCCAATGCGTTGGAGAATGCGATATGGCCCAAAAAATTTAGGTCCCAACTTCTCATTGAAGCGACGTGCCAAGGTCTTCATCCAGAAGGGTCGAAGTTTGACGTAAACTTGGTCGCCTTCTTGGAATACACCTCCTGCCGTTTCTTTTCTGCCTGGTCTTTCATGTGGGCTTGAGCCCACGCGAGGTGCATCTTCAGGTTGTTGAGCATGACATCCCGCTCTTGGAGCAATTTGTCAAGGTCGTCAATGGGCGAGGATGGAGCCCCATACCGGACAATGGTGGGAGGGTCCCATCCATACACGGGACGGAACGGTGATGTTTTGAGGCCGGTGTGGTGGGATGTGTTGTAGCTTAATTCTGCCCACGGAAGACAAGTGCACCATTTTCGGGGTTGATCCCCTGCGAAACATCGTAAATACGTCTCCAGGCCTCGATTGACGACCTCGGTCTGCCCATCCGTTTGCGGTTGATACGCGGAACTGCGTTTGAGGGCGGTGCCTTGTAGAGAATGAAGGCTATTCCAGAAGGCGCTCATGAAGGTGCTGCCGCGGTCCGAAACAATGGACTGTGGAATACCATAGAGCCGAATCACCTCTTGAATAAACTTGACGGCCACCTCTTTCACGGGGAGAGGGTGTCGCATGGCGATGAAATGGCCGCATTTGCTGAGCCGATCCACCATCACGAAGATACAATCGAACCCCTTGGATTTTGGGAGTCCCTCTATGAAGTCCATGGAGATGTCTTCCCAGATTTGTGTCGGGATGGGCAATGGCTGGAGTAGCCCAGCAGGGGCGAGTGACGACGACTTGAACTGCTAGCAGCAGGGGCAAGCATTGACGTATGTTTTGATATCCCGATTCATGAAAGACCAATAGAACTGTTGATTAATGCGCAGGTACGTCTTGAGGAACCCTGCATGCCCGCCAATTTTGCCATCGTGAAATTCCTGCAAGATTCAGTTAACGTAAGGACAAGAGCGGGGAAGCACCAACCTCCTGTCATGGAGCAAGTGCCCCTCTGTCAAGGAGTAGTGTGGTGGAAGTGGCGCATTTTGTTCTGCCGCTTGGACGATTGCTTGTAAAGCTGGGTCTTGAGAAACCTCTTGATGGATGGCGGTCAAATCGAGCCACAGACTGACAGAGATGGAACCCAGGAGGGTGTCCTGGGAAGGCAGACAAGACAGCGCATCGGTCACTTTGTTGAATTTTCCCTCCTTGTATTGAATCGAGAAGCGATTCAATAAGATGCTTGAGGCTGCATTGGTCGGTCCGGATAACGAAATGCTGGAAAAGCAAATAATGCCGCCATTTGCGAACTGCCTATACTATTGCAATCAGTTCCCGCTCGTAAGCGGACTTGGGGCGTGATGTGGGCGGTGAGGTGCTCCAGGTGAGATTGGTAGAAGAAACACTTCTTGGAGTTGATGTGCAGGTGATGTTATGCGAGAACCTCAAGGGCTTGATGCAAGTGCTGAGTGTGCTCGGTGACGCTTTTGCTATAAATGAAGATGTCATCGAAGAATACCAGGACGAAGTGTCGTAAGAATGGTTGGAGGATGTTAGTCCAGCCCATCTCACGTGGGCCCATTAAGAGATGACCGTTGGACTCCAACGGTCATCCCTCCTTGTGTACACGACTATAAAAGCTCGATTGTACTTGTTGTAATCTTTTTGACTGATTTTTCATACAAATATATCGTTCTCCTTTTTATTCTCTCAATCTGTCTACTGGCATCATCGTGAGGTTTCACATGGTATCAGAGCAATCTTGAAATTGGCGGAAAGAAAAAACAACATTTGGTGAAGTTTGTCGCTGATCCGCAGCGAAATTAGGTTTCCACTCTTCGGTGGAGAAGACCGGCAAGGTCGTGTTTGTTTCGCTCGATTCTTCTCGGCGTGAAAGGTCGGCGAAGCCCTTTAGATGGAAAAAATCGGCGAAGCAGGATACTCTCGGCGAAGCCCTCTCGACGGGAAATAAACGTCAGCTCTCCTCTTCTTGGCGAAGAAGGCCGGCAAAGCTTGTCCTATTCTCCTCAGCGGGAAAGATCATCGAAGCCGGACCTTCTTGGCAGGAAAAGTCGGCGAAGCCCGACCTGTTTTTCTCTCCCGGCGGGGAAGCTTGGCGAAGTCTGAACATTGCTTCTATTGGGTATTCCTTTTATCGGGCATTCCTTCTATCGGGCGTTCCCTCTATTGGATATTCCTCCTATCGGGCGTCCCTTCTTTTGGGCATTCTTTTGGGCAAGAATACTTCTTTGGGCATTCTTCCCAAAACGGGATTCTTCTATTGGGTATTCTCCTATTAGTCTATTGAACTATCCCAAAACGGGATTATTCATTGGTGCCGTACTCATTCGGCAATAGTCTCATCTCAAGAGAAGAATCAACAACATTGTGCCGTATTCATTCGGCAAGCATCGACTCGACGCATAACTCAGGTCGGTGACTCTTACTCGACGCATAACTCAGGTCGTGAGGTTTCACAGAAGATTAAGTTCATCATCGCTTGGAATGTTGCGGGGCGTTGGTCAAACCAAATAGCATCACCACATACTCATAGTGGCCTTAATGTGTGTAAAACACGGTCTTCTCTATATCTTCCTCGCGCATCTGGATTTGATGGTAGCCGGACTTCAAGTCTAGCTTGGAGAATGTAGACATGTCATGAAGTTTTTCGAGTAGCTCTTCGACGACAGGGATTGGGAAGCGGTTGGGGACGGTGATCTTGTTCAATGCTCTGTAATCCACACAGAAACGCAAGGTGTTGTCTTTCTTCTTGACCAAAAGAGCGGGCTGGAATAAGGGCTGCAGGACGGCCGGATGATGCCGGTGGCCAATTGCTCAACCACTAGTTTCTCCAGCTCATTTTTTCTGCAAATGTGAGTAATGTTATGATCGACAATTCACGGGCCCTGTACCTGGTTTGAGGGCGATTTGATGGTCCAGTGGTCGTGATGGGGGAGCTGCATAGGATGCCGCGAACACAGTTGGGAACCGCCGTTGCAGTGCGATGCGATGGTCCCCCTCGCCTCCTGAAGCCCCGGGGGTTGGGGTGCACACCTGGAGAGTCGGAGGTGCCATCATCAGCAGGAGGTTGGTGTGCGGAGATCCCTTCCGCCTTGGATCCTTGCGTGGGCAGGACTCCATGAGGCGGCTGGTTCCCAGGTTGCCTTCGAGCATGTGCAAACTCCGTCCACCTGAAAACACAGCAACAGTAAACCACAGTGGGCCTGAGTCCAGCCTAAGGAGCCAAGCCAATCCAATCCCAAGATGACGTCGACGCAGAGCCCTTGAACCGGCAGGAGGTCGGTCATTACGAGATACCCTTGGAGATATAAGGGCACCTGAGGACAGTGCGACTCTCCCCTAATGGTGCGGCCGTCTCTGAGGCGGATGTCAAATGGAGCGATAGGGTGGAACGGTAAATTTAAGTCTCGGGCGACTTGCAGCTGAATGAAACTGTCTGTTGCTCCAGTGTCTATCAGAACCTCTATGTCGTGTTCTGCAAGTGCGCCTCGTAGGCGCAGAGATCGTTGGGTTCTTCGTGACGTCACGCCCACCCAGAGCTATTTTGTGGGATATGAAAGCCAGGGTCACATCTTCACCAGCCTCACTTTCGGTGTCCTTCGGGAACCTCTGATCCTCATGGTTGGAGTCATCATCCTCACCCTCAGCCTCTAAGCAGAGGTGAATCTGAAGATCCTTGCGGCAGCGGTGTCCTGGGATGAATTTGTTGTCACAGCGGAAACAGAGTCCTTGGGATTTTCGCTGGTTCAAGTCTTCCACGGTGAGATGTACCTTCTGTGTGGCGCCCCTAGCCGAGGTTGCTGGCCGCGCCCGTAGCAGTGGCTTGTCGGTGTCTGGATCATCCTTCTGCTTCGGTGGTTGGAATATGCGGACAGTCCGACCCTTGTCGATGTCGTCTTGTATCACCTCCTCCACCTCTAGAGCCAGATCAAACAATCCATCCAGGGACAGAGGATCTCGCCATCGTATCTCCTTACGGATGGCAGGTTTGAGGGCGGCCAAGATGGCATGGACGGCCATGCACTCGCAAAGGTCGGGAATATAACCGGCCAACTAGACAAACTTGTCTAGCAGTTCATCCACAGTGTTCGTTTGTCGCAGTTGAAATAGGCGTGTATAAGCTTGGTGTGATTTGGGGCCATACAACCTGCATAATTGGCCATGAAATCTTCGCAACTACGAAACCCCACATGGTCGTCCTTGTAATTGAACCATTTGGACACCTTGCCTTCTAAGTATGACGCTGCCACCCTCATTCATTATCTGTTGTCTGCCGTATATGACCTGAAATAGTGCTCCACTTTCTGCAGTCAATTCTCCGGGTCTCCGCCCGAGAAGAAGGGAATATCTGCAGTGGGGTGCCTATGACGTGACCCCCGATAGTTTTCCTCCGGCATCCTGAGCCCTCGTCTGCACTCCAGATCTTCAGGGTCATCAAACCCAATGGTGGCCTCTCAGACATTTATGGTCTTTCGATCATGCCTTGGCATCACTTGAGCCAATCGTCGGTTACGATCGGCCCCGAGGCCAGTTTGCTCCCCTCGATCTGGCGGTTTCCTCCGCCGAGGATGCTTCTCAGGACCTCTGTACTCCTGCCTTGGCTGGTGTTGTGGAAATAACCCATTTTTGTCTGGGCCCTTCGTCCCGTCCCTGGGGTCTCGAGGGGTCCCAACAGGTGGTTCTTGTGTTGTTTCAGCCCACAAGCGAGGGGGAGCTGACTGGATAAGCTCTCTGCAATGGCCACCCCTGCCTTGGGTCCATGGCCGTGCTTGAGTGGAACGGTGATGACCGGTTGACGAGCTGAGGAGGGCCACAAGCATTGGGCCCGAATTTGACCTGTGTCTCTGGTCATGGTCGTTTCCATCCCAAGGGAGCCCAATGTGATGTGGTTCCGGCAATCTCAGCTCCCAGATGATGTGCTGAGTCCACCGGAGACGATGGGCCACCTGGCCACCGTAGGTAGCCTCGCCCTCCTTGCTGGGGTGGTTCAGAAGGGTATGCTGAGGTTCTCGGAGGACCTGTTTGCCATGTTCACGCCCTTGCTGAGGGGGGGGTAGGATCCCTAGGTGGAGTGCAGGACAACCCACGTGGCCGTGGCCCGGTTCCTCCTTGCCGGGAGCTCCAGGGGGCAGTTCTGAGGGCATTCGCCCTTCCCAGGCCTCGGTGTGCCCAGCTTGAGGCTTCTCGCCATCGCAGGCGTCCTGAGGGTGCAGGCTGGCACGGAGCGTGGGGGACGATGCGGAGCTGCTGGACACGGGTCGAGGAACCCCAACCAACTTGGAGGAGCTGTCGAAAGGTGTGAAGATGAGCTGAGCAGAGCCAGCAAGGTGTCTCGCTTCTCGCTGATCAGCATTTGTTCTGCGCGTATTGCTTGGACATCTGCCGCTGGGACACATAATTTCATTCCATTCCATGTGCCTTTAATAAACATTTTCAGATAACAATATTGCCTAAAACACTGTATAACGATTCTCCCCCTGTTGTCATACACTGAGTGGCATTCAGCATGTCCCAACATGTTTGATGTTGACAACTAGCAGATGATTTGTTGTTGACATCCATCCAGAGGTGCCATTCATCGTCAATGTCATCGTCAACCAACAAAAAAAGCATCAACATCAGTGCATCGTCAAGAAATGAGGGTGGTTGACACCTGCTTCTGTCTTTTTCGGTCATCCACTGAGATTGGCATTGTCCAGCCGTCATTGGTCAGGCCTACTTCTCCAGCTGATGGGGGGCCTGGCAGTAGCTAGGGTTTTGAAAAAAGTGTTCACAAGGAAAAATTAGCAAGCTTCCTTCAACCATCGTCCCCATGTTAATTGGGTTAGAAGTAGGCCCAAATAGTAGTGGGCCTATTGAGATATGACGAAATAAATGAAGAAAAGAAATGAACAGGAAAGGTCTGTGACTGACAACCCCCCTCAAGCTGGTGAATAGATGCTTCTGATTCGCTGTTTTCTCAGCAATCTCTGTCAAAGAGAGATCTCGCCAACCCTTAGGAGATAATATCAGCAACTTGATTAGCTAATTTGATAAACTTTATTTGAACGAGTCCTCAGTCAATCTTCTCACTGGTCCAATGCTTGTTCAACTCAATATGCCTTGTTCTGTCATGTAGGAAAGGATAATGGGAAATGTCAATCGCCGCCTTACTGCCACAATACATGGCTGTGGCCTGTTCTGAGCCATTCCAAGCCCTACAAGGATACTTCTTATCTGCAGAGCTTTGCTGATACCTTTGACTAGTCCTCTGTACTCAGCTTTGGCACTGGACAAGGTAATTGCTGATTGCTTCTTACTCCAGGTAACCACATTCCCAGCTAGACATGAGCAGTAGCCTGTAGTAGATTGTTTGTCAACTACTGAACCTCCAAACTATGCATCCATACACACCTCCACACTACTGTCCTCATTCGACCGAAAAAAATACTATGGCTGCAGACCCTTTGAATATATGCCATCTGCAAATGAGATTGTAGGGGACTATCCATGGCACAAATCATCAATTCAACTGCAAAGGCTATATCAGGCAATGTATGATTCAAGTAGATGACTTTCTCAACGACCTCTGGTATTGGCCTTTGTTGTGTCGCGCTTCTGCCTAACTTTGGAATAAGATCAATTGGCACAGGAGAGAGTTCACACCTACTCATTTTTGTCTCTTGCAGGAGATCAAGAGTATATTTGTATTGTGCGATGAAAATGCCTGGAAGAGTAGGCTAGTTCCATACCCAGGAAATACCAGAGTCTTCCAAAGGATTTCAAATGTCTCCAATAGTTTGAAACTTAAAAAACAGTTTCCAACATCATCATTGCCTGTATTAATAATACCATCAACATAAACTAACAACACTAATATTTACCAGAGTCAGAATGTTTCAAAAAGAGTGTATGGTTGCAACTACTCTGGAAGTAACCCACATACTTCATGCAGCATGAGAACTTCTCAAACCACCCTCGGAGACTGATTTAGCCCATAAACGGCTTTCTTCAAATTACAAACTTTATACCCTGATTCCCTCTCGTAATCTCCACCGAGAGGCAACACCATATAAATATCTTCACTTAGGTCAGCATAGAGGACGGTGTTCTGCACATCACACTGTAATGGTGACCAGTCTAGACTTGCTGCAAGAGAAATGGGGATCCTCACCGTATTAAGCTTCACAAGAAATACTAAGTATTCCCAATAATCAATCCTACAGGATCGTGTGTAGCCTTGTACCACTCTAGACTAATGTGCCCAATACTTCATGGTAAACACCCATCACAATTGCACTGAGCGTTTACTAGGTGGTGTCACGATGATTTCCCATGATTCATTTTTTATAAAGCACCATTTCCGCATAGATAATATTCTTCCACTTTAAAAAATTGATGATATCATTATGTTTTTGGTATGGCCCCAGCTGGTGCTAGCCCACCACACAGGATATTGGGTATATGTGTGATATGTTCTATTCAAAGAAATACAGAAGAAGGAATAGGAAGAGAGCCGGTCAATGGCTCGTTGACTGCACGTGCTGGCCAAGAGGGGGACAAAACCCCTATAAATAAGAGAAGAAGAGAATGCGTAAGCATCGGGTCTTTTCTTGAAAACAATGGGATGACAGTTATGCCCATCAGAATGCCTGGAGCAGCAGAAGTCAGCTTGCTGATCTGGAGGAGGGAAGCTTCACTGTGGAAGGAGGAGCCACCTCTACGTCTTATCGTTCTTACTTCTCATCTCTTTCTTTCTAGCAATCGAGTCCAGACTACACTTGGTCATTTCTGGCGTTTTCTTGATTTCAAAGCTGAGAAATATTTTATTGATACTACCAAGGTGTATCAATATGATGCCCCGGTTAGATTGGCTCTTGCCTTTCCTTAAGGCCATTGGCCATCCAGCACAATTATCCTCATCAACTGCCCTTGGACAACCCTTGATTTCATCTAACTCTTTCAATCTGCATCTTCTTTGTCCAGCAAAATTGGAATGATTTGTGGCGGCTGATCATCAGTGGTCAGTGACCCCACCCTTCATGCTGAGAGTCTGGAGTTTGTAATTGGGATCTGCAAAGCAGATAGCATGGGCAGAACTCAGCTACAATACATCATACCATTCTGCAATAAAACGACTCGTTTATGTTCGTGATCCACCAGCCTTGATACATAGCGGTTCTCCACCCAGACCCATTGTCTATTTGGATACTCTCCTAGAAGAGTTAGGTCAGACATTAACCCAAACTATGATCATTTGCAGATAGCGCAACAGCATATGAAAAAAGGTGCAGACAAACATAGAAGTGATGTTCACTAGGACACTGGTGAACAATGTTTATCCCAAAATCAGACCTTACCGCATGAAGTCCTTACCCAAACAACTCTTTGAGAAACTATCGCAAAAATTTTTTGGCCACTTCACTGTTGTTGACAGAATTGGCCCAGTTGCAGACCTCCCATCATCGGCCTCCATTCATCCAGTGTTTCATGTTTCTAAACTTGGCAAAACGATAAGTACCAACATTATTCCCTCTATATTCAAAATAGTTATTTATTCCCTCCTTACCTGCTAACATTTCTGGTGATTATGTATCGCAGGTCTATGTTGAAGAAATCATCTCATATCTTTTTACCAGTGATGGACTACAATACCTTGTTAAGTGGAAAAAGCTTCGTAACTATGAAGCCACATGGGAAGATATGGATACATTTCACAAGCAATTCCCGACCTTTCCAATTGGCGACCAATGGATCTTAGGCGGAGGGAGTATTGAAAGGAACCTTCCCCATTCCTATCAGAAAAAGAATGCAAGACAGCTGCCTGACACCTGCAGAGTCAAACCCCTTTGACCATATCATTTAAGATCCTATATAATGGAGGAAAGTCCGCATCAAGAGGACAAGAAAGAAGTGTTGTCGCTGCCACAGGCTGGAGTTCAGGAGAGCTGTTCCGATCCAGAGAAGAGGAAGAACTGATCTGGTGCCCTCTTCATTATCTGCATTCTCTCTCTTTCATCTCTTTGTCATCTGGACTGGTGATTGAGACAATGATTCACATCATATTTCTTTGTACAATATCCACTGCTGATTTCCCAGCGACAAACTATTGCATTCTTCTCTACATCTTGATCTGCCAATAATTGATCTCTGGTTTTCTGTTACACAGTTCTTGTAAGATCTTGCTGGATCTTATCAAAGAAATTCTGGACCATTGGAGATTTTTCCATTTGGACTTTAAGAGACATATCCATGGTAATATTGTGTAATCATCAGTAAATAAAATGAACCGTCTAGCTCCTGTTAAAGCTGTAGTAGAAGATGGGCCCCAAGTGTTGCAATGAGTAAGTGTAAAAAGCACCGCACTTTGTTCACGCCTTCCATTGAAGGTGTACATCTATGCTGAGCAAATTGACGTGTCTCACAATGAAGATTAGACATGTTCACATCTTTGAAGAGCAAAGGAAGCATACGCTTCAAAAGTTCAAATGACGGATGCCTAAGATGAAAATGCATCAGGTTGATTTGCTCCACTTCAGTTCTTGTGCATCATAGCAAGACGCCAGACCACTACCAGCCACATCACTCACATACACAAGCCCATTTTTTACTTTAAAGGTGACACCCTCCGGTTGTTTGCCTTATCATAAACAAAAATACCATCAAGGCCAACAGAGATGATAAGATTTAAACCTTTAACAAATTCCTGCTGGATAGGCGCTTCACCCTAAGACCAGGGACATGTAGAACATGTTTAACAACAACCAGGTAAGCAATTTTAACATCTCCAATACTGGTTTCTGGTAGGACTCTGGCGCAGCCTTAGCACAAGAACGGTGTAGGAACACGACTTGAGTCCACAAGCCTTGCTCTACTTGAAGTAGCTAAGTCCTGAATCCACAGAACTAGCTTCTCCAACCCTTGAGTCCACAAGGGGTTGTACTTGAATGCACAAGCACAGAAGCACTCTCTAACAAAGAGAACACTCAGAGGGGAGAAACAAGAGTTTCAACAAGACATAGGTTTCAATAATTCAGTCAGGGGTACATGGGGGCCTTATATAGGCCACAAGGAGTGCAGGGTCGTCCATAATGACTGTACCCATGACAAGACAAGTCAAAACATTGAGAAAAACAAATCTGACAAGCTAAAACAGAGGATAAGCAGCTTGTCAGGCCTGAGCAGAGATATCCTGCAGATTCTGGGCCTTCTAGAAGCTGTCAGGAGATATTTTGTGTGGCTCAAGAAGATCCCGATGGGACAAAACAGAAGATTTGCAGATCTGACAAGTAAGAGCAGAGATTCTGGCATTCTTTGGGGTTCTTAGTTGACCTAAGAAGATCAATCTCTCAAGAAAGCACCAGAAGTTCATCAGCAAATTTGCTGGCTGACATGTCTCCTTGCGCTAGTGCGATGGCTCTTATCACCAGTTTCCAGATCCTCCAGTCGTGGCTTTTCCTCACCCTGCTTCTGAGTAGATGGTCCCATATTTTCTTGGCCATCATCAGGTTCAGGTACTTTCTGAATTAATCTCCTGTCATTCTGCTTAGCAACCATTGCTGTACACTAGTGTCTTCCTTCTTCCAGGTTCTATGCTTTGTACTCTTCAGATTCATCTCTCCCATGAGATGGTGAACTAACCCTTTATTCTCCAGGATCAGTTCCACGTATTGCTGCCTATCCATCAATTAAAGCCATTAAACTTCACAATCTGGGAACATCCAAAAAGATTATCTGGGTCACAATCTGATATGCCTCCCCAAATAAGCAGTAGAAATCCCCATGAAAGCAAAATCAAGAAGCCCCAAGAATTTCCAATAGTGGCAATTGCTTGATGGTTAGAAGTAATACAGTATTGGAGATATAGTGGAGAAGGTGGTAGAAAGGACTATGGAGCAACACAACAGATAGGATTAGCTGAATCAGTAAAACCCTGTCTCTGGATCGGGAACCCTCCCGCTCTCCACCAAGCTATCTCAACAAGTGCCTCCAAGAAATGTTGATAATGCCTTCCTGAGACCCCAGCCTTTATGTATTGGGAACTGCTTTATTTAGTTTGACAGCCTCGATTCTTCAAGTTCACTGAAGGAGCTTTGATCTTTCATAAGTCTTGGGAGGCCAGTATAATAGTGTCCCCCTCTTCCCCAATCACTTTAT
This sequence comes from Wolffia australiana, assembly GCF_029677425.1. Classification (NCBI taxonomy): domain Eukaryota; kingdom Viridiplantae; phylum Streptophyta; class Magnoliopsida; order Alismatales; family Araceae; genus Wolffia; species Wolffia australiana. Next base: position 4,594,357 of record NC_135847.1, on the reverse strand, counting down.
GGCCTGCTGAATCAATGATTTCTGCCATGGTCTCATGTCATCAAGCTTGCTTTGGCCCCAACTCTCTGCAAGCTGGCTCATCAAATCTGCTTTGGCATCAGCCTTAAGCCTCATAAACTGGTTAGCAGGCTTTCTCTGGCGTCAATCTTGTGTGAGCTTGGCCATCGGTGCTCCTATACTCTCTGTTGCCAAGTTGTAGGTTTCCAGGAAAGAACGACACCCACAGTTCCCAACAAATCGTGACCTCCAAACCCTTTCGAGAGTCAACAGTGACTTGTAAAGATGAAATAGATACAAGTCGTCGGCCACATTTCTCATAGTCCTGCTAACCAGGGTGTTCCACAAACAAGATATGAAGCAGAGTCAGACATCAAAAACACCCCAGTTGCTCTGACCTCTCCAGCTGGCGGCGGACCTGACAGTCACTAGGGTTTCATAAACAAGGTTCGAGGAAACAAAAACGGCTTACTTCCTTCAACCGTTCTGTCCATATTTACCTTGTTACAAGTGCGCCTGAGTAGTAGTAAAATAGAAAGAAGAAAAAGAAAAGAAAAGAAATAAAGGGACGGGAAATGTCTCCGACTGATACATAGTCATCATCAATCACCAAAAAAAGTGTCACAGCTATAACCAACATGAACAAGGATCAATATGGTTGACATTGATGGTGATGTAGGCAGTTGCCAAACCATAACACTACTATCCAAGGTTAAGCAACTTCGTCCTGATGAAGACCATGAACTCACCTCCCATTAGCGTCAGTGAAATCTCTAATACCGCCACCGACTGTCAGTGGTACAAACACATTCTCCGATGCCTTACGTAGTACCTGTGGATTATTGCAACGAGCAATTATGCTCCAGAAACCTCAACAAGTTAAGAGAGTTTCAGTTTTTTCTTCGCACAGGAAAAAAACTGAGAATATATTTTTAACAAGAGAGCATTAGAACTGAGCTGAATAAATTTCTTCAATTCATGAACAAGCCTATTGAGTAGAGAATAACAAACAGGAGGGGAACCACATCTCCTACCTGAAGCATTGGCAAATCCCCCAAGGGGAAGTCGCGGAAGCCAGTGATGTTAAGAAAGCTGATCTGGAATAAAAAGTTTGAAGACAACCACCAACAGTAGATGAGGAAAATATTTTTTTGAAAGGATTGACTGGATGAGAAATAAACTGCTCCAGGAAAAAGATGAGCACCTCGTCAGCCCCATCTTTGTAATATTGACGTGCAAGATCCACTGGCTTCCCAAGATTCCTAACCTTCACACAGCCAATAAATGAAAGGTATAATTGAGGTTATGAATCACCAAAAAAACCGCTATTTGGCATTACTGCGAAATTCCAAAATGATCTTACAAATTTCAGGATAAACTAACAGAAGGAAAGACCAAATATTCAAGAAATCCGACCATATTTGGAATGTATCGCGAAAAATGAAAGAACTGCATATTTACTCACCGAAAATTAAATCTTAACAAAAGGATAATCTGATATGAGAAAGGAATTTCAAGTTTACTCACCAAAGATTCACCAGGCCTTTATCCAAGAGATAACGGAGCCACAGAGTCCTCAATTGGACTCTATCAGCATTCTCAGCCTTTTTCCTTTCTAGCATGTTCCCTTTAAATTGGGTAGCCCTCTTGTTAGGCAGGGATCCAATAAGAAATATTGAAGTTATCGGCTAATTCTCTCTCTCTCTGTCCCCCGAGGCAAAGTGTGTTCTGCCGACTCTTCGCTCTCGGTAATGTCAATCCTGCCAAGCCCTCTCATTTCTCTTATCTCCCCTTGGATCTTATGATACACATCGATTCTTCTCCAAGAACTACCAAAGAAAACAGAAGCAGAAGATCAATCAAGAGACAACACTTGCATCCTAATTCAGCTCATGTGCGAACCCATAAAGGATCTAGAGGACTCATTCTTGGTCATTTCAAGAAAGGGGTTGCAGGCAGCAACCAAGAGGCTGGCTCAGCAGGATCAGGCCTGCTGTCCAGAGGGTAGATTTCCTCCAGGAACCTCCATCAATCTATCTCCTTCTTTTCCGTTCTTGTGGTCCTCTTTTTTCTCCATCTCTGTTCTTGATCCTAACCACAGATCTTGGATTCTCTTGAACAATCAAGTGGTGTTCTTGATACGAATTTTGGTGTGAATGGCCGATTTGAATTGCTATCTGATAGGATCCTGGATCTTGAGAGAAAATTGCTTCAAGAAATCTGAATTTCCCTCTTTGGCTCAAATAATGAATGATAGAACTCCATGCAAGAATAATCTTAAATAAAGGAAAGAACTCCATATGAGAATTACTATAGAAGTAGTAGATGAAGAGTAGAGTTGTGTAGAGTAGACTTTTACTGGAGATAGATTGAGTAGAGTAGAAAAATAGAGAGTATCCGAGAGAGAATCTGCCCGGAATGGTCTCCTCTCTATCTGGAGCTTAGAGGATCTCCCCCTCCCACCGAGTCACCACTCACCTACTTGGAAAGAAAATGAATTGATGCCCTCCCACTTTCCGCACTTGACTTATTTATTGGCTAGTTGTCTTCCCGCCTCCTCCTAGTTTGAAGAGACACGTGCTGGCTCCGACACACTTGATGGATGTTATCCTTCCTTTAGCCATATGATAGGTCCATGTTTGGACCCTATCACTATTGTCATCAGTTTGTATCTGATATACTCCCAAGGAGGATATTGATGTCTCAAAGAATGGGAATATTTGGAGATCAAAAGGTCCAAGAATTTCCAAATTTAGTACAGAGGTTCAAGAAAAAGCAGTTGAGATTCCGAATAAGAGACAGAAAAGAGTGAGCAATCAGTGGGAGATTGATCGGGATAGAGAGAGAACGAAGAGCAATATGGAGAGGTGAGTTGGTTCAATCTCGTCGTTCTCTGATCAGGGGTCCTCTGATCCAGCCAGAGTCGCCTCTTCTAACACCTTCCAAGAAATCCCTCCCTTCTGATGGTCTCGATCAATCTCCTTTAAAGTGGTAGGACACACATTGGCCGATGCTGGTCAAGTATGATGTGGGCTGCCATGAGCCACTGCTTTAAAGCACATTATCCACTTGATTGATTCTAACCCAAGATCTTGTAATGCGATTTGCTGTCTGCCAGAACTATTTTCATAGCATCTGTTAGGCATGTCAGATCTGTATGATGCACTTGTTTTCAGAATTGCATGGTTTCAGATATGCCAGATTTACCAGTGCGACTCTGATATCTTCCTTTTGGTCTGTTGTCTAACAGGAATATCCCTCTTGTGTCCATACGAATGATTTTCTGTTTTTTCTTTTCTCATTCATAACTTATACAAAAGCATTTAACATATCCCCGAAAGCGTTGCTTCTCATCTGGTTCACTTTCTTGCGAGAGAGTTCCCTTGTGCTTGTGATTTCAAGAGAGAAATGGTTGGCTTTGAGGACACAAAACACAAATTTCCTATCAGAGCTGGGTTTTGTCGATTCACGGCAAAGTTTGCAACTGTTCCTTCTTGGAGATTACACCACTTTCCCAATGCATGACTAATTTAAATATGCCAAGACCTGAGATATTTAAATGTAAATAGTGCTCATAAAGGCCCATTCATATAAATAGTGCTCATAGGTTGGGAAAGTTCATGACCATCAGGCATCACCAGATGGTTACATATAAATAATATACCAAAAGATATATCAGTTGAATGATAGGTTGAGCTTCTTCTGGGTACGAGTTAGCTGTATTCGGCTAGCTCTAGGGGTAGGTAAACCTCCAGTTAAATTGAGTTTGTGTTCCCCTCTCTCCAAATTCCCAACTCCCAGGGTGGGGAGAAAAACCCACCACCCTGCCTCATCCTTGTTTCTTTCTCTCACCTCTGCCTGTATATCCCTTCATGTGGGATTCAACAGTGCAGAAGCCTAAATCACTGGGATTTTTTTTTAACATTCCCAAACAACTGAGATAAGACAAAAGAAGATAAGAAGAAACCAATACCTCATTCTCTTTTGTCTGCTCCCTTACATCATATTGGTCTCCTTTCGTAACAACAAGATCCCCTTGGTCATTTGTCCGCACATCAAGACAAGCTATTACCTTTTCAGAGAATAATGCCAAAAAGATAGAAGTGAATCATCCATGCGCAATGTAATCTCTTCTCTCTTTAAATGGATCATAGGTCGTTGAAAAAATTAACCAAAACTACTTTGAAAGGATAGAACTTACTCTCTTAGCCAGCCTTGACGCATGTCCGATGCCCAACCTCTGTCAATGAAAACAAAATATAGACATAGAGCGAACAAGGGACTAAAAAAGAGCATATAATGGCATCTCTAACCTTGACCCCTGATGACCCAGACAAATCGAGGAATCTTCTCAATATTGAAAGACCCACATCTGAAAATTGAAGAGGGACAAGCATTTAAAATGTTTAAAATCCCATCACTTGGATGAGAAAAACAGTCTTTCGATGAGTAGGAAGACTCTACGCTCATACAATAATGTGACCAGAATACAGTAAGTTTGGACAGTAATGTGACCAGAATATGATAATGCTGTATGTAAAAGTGGTCACAAAAGATTAAAAAAAAACACAAGAGAATAATATTATGTCAGCAAAATAACAGAAAATCGCCGCAACAAAACCCTGACACTCATAGCGCCAGAAGCATATGAAACTATGAATAACAGAAAAAATATATCCTTTAACATTTGGCACTTTTTAATGGAGGAAAGCCATCAAACACTTCGTACCATATGTTTGAGACTAAATGGAAGCTGATATTGCACTACAGTTCCCAATTTTATGTCTTTAGCCATTCTGCAACATGTGAACGTGCTGGACCCATGCTGGCTTTGTCCGAAACATGTGCAACTTAAGACCCAAATGCACTGTCTATTGCTCCGGTGAGTCACTACTCACTGTTTTGCCTAAAGCATCTAATAGGCTACAGGGGATTGAAGATTATAGAGGTCAACAAAAATAAATAATGACATTAAGTACAACCGATTCACGTGATTACCCTTCAAAACTAATGTTAATCTAGAGTACAAGGAGTTCTTTTTTGTCACCATGAAAAGCATTAAGTTGTAAGTACCTCCACTTTTCTCTGGATGAAATTGCACAGCATGTACGTTCCCTCTTCTTATAGAGGAAATGAACTTTTCACCATAGTTGCACGTTGATGAAATCCATTCCTGGTTAGCTTCAGACTGTACCAAGCTCATTGATTACGAGCTGGATTATGCCACGTTGAATAATGCATAGAAAGAAGAATGGTAGCAAAAGAAACATCATACAGGCAATGCACGATATGAGTGAACAAAGTACACATGATGGTCTCCAATCTCCTCCAAAATATTAGAATCTTTTCTGATGTTCAACGCATTCCAGCCGATGTGGGGTACTCTTACTCCCCCAGAAGAGTCAAAGCGGCCAACCACACCAGGCACCAACCCAAGACCTTTTACTGCAATATTGAGAAAAAATCAGAATAAATTACTTGGTAGAGTGGCATAAAAATAAAACAGAATCGCTCATTCTTTTTTTTTCAAGAAAAGAATCGACCACTCATAAAAAATAATCTAATGGGCAGAAAAACTGACCAAATGAAGATGGAATACAAGCAAAAGAGATCATAAAAATATAGGACTTGGGCACGTCATGTAGATTATTTCCATGTGATAGGGGACAAAAGTGCATCATAGATGATATGAGGCTCCCATTGAATTACTGTCTAACAAGAGGACTAATGAGAATTTAAAACTTACTAGGACCATTCTCTTCACTAGATTCAAAGAGAAGCTGCAGCCCAAGGCAGATACCCAGGAAGGGACGATCTTTTTCTATATACCTACAAAGAGCTTCAGCCATCCTGAGGAAAATAAATTGAATACCGTTTAGTCTCTTGCATCGAAGGTAGTCAACAAAATGAAGTTACGCTTGACTTCCTCATAACAAGTAAACCTCATCGAAAAAGTATAATATCTTTTATAAGAGGGGATATTTTACAAAGCAATCATACCGCAAAAGCATAGCATATCCATGAAGAAGAAGGGATTCCATATCAAGAAATTTCGCCCCAAAAAGCTTGAAGAAAATTAGAAAATGTTTCCTTCTAATAAGAAGTCGGGTGATCATTTAAGGTAAAGTTCAAGCTCCACGTGAGGTAAATGGAATTCTTTTCGCGGGTAAACGGTATAATTACTGGAGTTTTATTTCAGAGGTTGAACTTCATTAAGGTGAGCATGAAAAGCATCCATGTCCCGCTTGAGGGAAGGGTGTCTGAATGGAGTGTACTCCCTCACTGTTCATTTTGGTTTACAGAGTAAACCTGTGCATCCAAAAAATTGAAAACAGTATTGAGCCTCTAAGTCCAAATTCCTTCAGCCCGAGTATAATTTTGGCTTGCATGGTGTACAATTCTGTTACGGTCCCAATGAAACAGTATGAAACGAAGAAGTTACATAAGGAAAAGAAAAGAGGAATTGAGTCCCCTGCGGTAGCACGTGACATTTTTTTTGAAGAAAGTACGTTTGTACGGGAAGTATAAATAAAGGGGGAAGGTGAATGAAGAAAGGGGAATTTTTCTGGCTTTGAGAGGAGACACAAGGGAAATCGGCTGCATTTGGTGGGAGCTCTGCCAGTGGAGTCTCAAGGAAGATTCTCGGCAATCAGGAAGAGTATGAGGATTATTGTTCAAGGCGGAGATCTAAATAGAGATAGAGATATTTGGATTTCGGGACGATATCAAATTCTTCTAAACACCTCATTTGAAGGAGGCATTCTTGACTAGAAAATGATACTTGTGGACTGCGTGTTACATCCAATAAACTATGTTTGAGGATTGAAAAAGTATTCATATCAAACTATGACAGAAAATGAAGACGATAAGGAACAAGAAAATGCTCATCACACATTTATAAATGTAACTCAAAGACATCTACAAAAGAGACAAAATATGGCATTTTGAAAGATTAAAAGAGGACAAAGAGAGTAGATTGTTCAGTCTCGAAGAGTAAAGTAGTTGCAACAAGCAATTTGAGACAATTTCTTTCCATCCCCAACAGTTATCAAGGGCATTTCCATTTTTTTTTTGGCCGCAATTTCCTCTAAATACTTGCAGCCGCTTAGGGGGGCACAGGTGCTGATACGAGCCTATTGTCACTTGGCTTCTTCTGTTTTTCTCTCATCTCTCTCTACACTTCCAATATCATCGAGTCTACATCATATTCATTAATATTTACTTTAATGTTCTAGCTTAAGAGTATAGTTTATGTTGGATTTCTCCCTATGACATATTTTGGAATCAGAGAGCGATGCTCACCCATTCTGAGTCAGCACATTCATGGCTGGCGCAAATGCCCCAACGCCGGGAAAGATAAGACACTCAGCATCGAGTATATCATTCGGATTCTTCACCTGGAAGGAAAAATTTAACAGAGCACAACGATAACTTCATGCAGAGAATTCCCAAGTAGAACTTGAGTGACTTTCCATGAACAGTTACAGCAAGATGTCAGATGTAACAAAATTAATGCCACAAAAACGAAGAAATGAGAAATTTTTAGATGATAAAAATAGAAAACAAAAGAAAGCAGGAAGTCGAAAAACTGGAGAAATTCGTCGATTGGTGAGGAGAGATGTCGACATTTTCACGTCGCATGAACATCTTTCATAATAGCTAAATTCGCAACTAACAAATAATTTCTCAGAATCGGACTTTAGGGTAGATAACAAAACGGGAGGGAAATCCGAGTTTTGGGTCTACACATGAAAAAAAAAATTAACAATCAGTAAATCGAATGCAAGAGATTCTCACGTCCTTGATATCGAACCCAAGATAACGAATTGCATTGCGAACGCTCCTGACGTTCCCAGCGCCGTAATCAAGCAAAGTCACCGCTGAAACATTGCCCAAGAAAAAAAGAAGAACATCAGTAAAAGAGAAAGTGACCCAGATTCTCGTTCAAACATCATCAACAAAAAGATCTCAACTTGATGCTGCTCGACAGATTAATCGCCTCCTAAGCGGCTGAACACGAGAGTGGCGGCGATTTGGGAAGTGAATGGATAGAGGGGATAAGCGAAGAGAAGAGGAAGAAGCAAGTTGAAGGGAAAGGGGAGGTGGCGGCGCCTCCATTGGCGATAATCTGCTCTACCCAGGAAGTAAAATCGGACAGGAAGCTCAGCCTATAGTCTGCTCTCGGCCTGTGCATCCGCAATAGTTTGTACAGGAGAAGGGTAGCGATGTAAACTGAAATTGATAAAATTTAGTTATTTAGAGTGGGGATAGAATCATAGAAGAAGGGTAGAGATGTAAACTGAAGTTGATAAACTTTAGCTCATCTGATAAGGGGATAGAATCATAGAAAAAGGGTAACGATGTAAACAGACGTTTATAAATTTTAGTTCATTTGATTGGGGATACAAACATAGAAGAAGGGTAGCGATGTAAGCTGAAGTAGATAAAATTTAGCTATTTTGATTGGTGATAGAATTATAGAACAAGGGTAGCGATGTAAGCTGAAGTTTATAAATCCTAGCTCTTTTGATTGGTGATAGAATCACAGAAAAAGTGTAGCGATTTAAGCTGAAGTTTATAAATCTTAGCTCTTTTGATTGGTGATAGAATCATAGAACAAGGGTAGCGATGTAGGTTGATGTTTATAAATCTTAGCTCTTTTGATTGGTGATAGAATCATACAAGAAGTGTAGAGATGTAAACTGAAGTTGATAAAATTTAGCTCATTTGATTGGGGATTGAATCATAGAAGAAGGGTAAGCGATGTAAGCTGAAGTTTATAAATTTTGCACTTTTGCCGCTCAACAAGGTGATTTCAAATGGCAAAGCTTCCCGAAAAACTCTTAAATCTTATATTAAAGTGATATATTTTTAGAAATGGTCATATAAGCTCATTTACCATGTTTTATAATTTAACTAATGTAAAAGAATAAAGAGCATATTATGGGCAGAAGGTTCTCAAAGCCTATGTTCAGAGACAGACTGTTAGCATAATGATATTAATTTTTTGGTAAATTTCCAAAGGCTTGGTTTATCTTCCAACCCCAAACATAGTAATATCACAAGCAAGTTCAAATGTAAAAAATAAAGGAAATTATTATGATGTATTTGTGTGCCTTGATTTGTGTAGTCTTAGATCTACTTTGCTTACTCGAGTACAGGGAAAATGACCTAAACTTGATCACACGATCAACAAGGCCACGAGAAAATCATACATGTTTATCTCTCACGTATAATCAATCATATGAATTGTGTACATCACATGAATTTCAAAGTATATACAAAGGTGTTAAATGACTTTTCATCGAGCTTAAGTATTTTCTGACTCATTTGTTAATTACTCAAATGCATTATTAACAT